>NC_090938.1:627801556-629051556 GCF_040938575.1 Ambystoma mexicanum | reverse complement strand
TTCATTGTTTTTTTCCAACCATTGCACCTCAGCAGTTAATTGAAGATGGTTTGCTTGTAAACTTATTATTGCATGCTTGGCAGGGCTAGTTGAGATCGCTCATTAATTAGAATGTATTTTGTTCTAATTATCATTGTTTATGATCTGGGGTGAATGCTTATGATTTTTTTGTTTTGAAAAAATGTTGGTCTCTAATGATGGGACTAGTTCATTTTCGTTAGATGTTGTGGAGCTTGTAGCCCTTTTCTTGCTTTTCTGGATTTTTAGCCTGTGTAACAGAGGGCTGGCGCGGTAGTTTTCGGACTTGGGCGTGAAGGGAGTGCTGTTAGCAAAGCAACTATTTGAAATGAAATTGCAAGGTCACTTTTATTCCCTGAAGGTCTTCAAAACTTTTTATGCTGATCCCCCCCCCCCCACACCGCTTTGAGTAAAAATATAGCCCCCTGTCTTGATATTGGGCAAATCTTCCTCGGGACCAGCCCTTGGGAGCAAAAATTACCCAATTCAGCCCAAAATACAGGTTCTATTGTGCCGAGCAGTGAACTCATGCTAGTGACAAATGACACCTTCAAAACGTTTTAGTATTTATTCTAAACAGTGAATTTCAGCAACATTTTGGGATTCAAGTTAGAGAAGATTACAAAGCACAAAACTTAGAGAAATGCAAAATATAGAGAAACATAGAACTTAGAGAAACACAGTCTTACGCTCCTTCAATCAGCACTGGGAGACCCTGGCCCTCATAAGCTAGCTGTAACAAGCCCCACTCAGAGGACAGCGCTGCAGGGTGCCGACAGAGCAACAGGTTCCGGACACTTGATCTTGCTCGAACCAAGTCCACAGATCGATCTCCCACCTGAGTCATGTGGGAATGCATTTTTATAATCTCGTGCTGTCAGTCCATGACGCACAGTTCTAGAAGCTTCCCTGTGCAAAATATAGGCTTGCTCATGGAAAAACCCAACTCTGTGAATTTCCACTGTGCTCCTTTCCTGTGCCCCTCCCTTCTTGGAGCCCATCTCCGCGAAAGCTCAGGAATGTCTTATCAGTGCCTTCCCAGAGAAAAGATTAGTTTACGAAACCATGCAGGGCTACAGTTAGAAAGGCAGAATATTCTAAGAGAAGCCCAGATGAATTAACCCCATGTGAGCAAGCTCTAAAAGGCATGCACTCCTAGCTTAGTGTTCATAGCGCTTAAGATTGGCTATCTAAGCGCTATATAGGTGCCATAATGTTCCAAACACTCCAATAATGTCTATTAGCTACAGAGCTGGGGCCTTCGCCCTGCCTGTCTATCTACAATGCATAATGTGACCTACCACTCCTACTAGGCCTGCATATTCCTTGTAGCTCACTACTGCGTAATGGAAGTGCTACAACAGACTACTGTCAGCATTTTAGGCTTATTTTCTATTAAATACTTACTGTTCTATTGTCACCATAATCTGCTTTTAAAGAGCATAGCAACCCCCACCCACCCCTTGGCATCCTTTGGGCCCCCAGTTTGAAAAGCACTGCCTTAAGGCACACTAGCTGTTCAGCATACAGGGGCTCCCTGTTCATGGGTGTGGCAATTTCCTTCCCTTTTTTAGTTCCACACAGGCTGTTCTACTGATCAGTCTCATCGCTTTTAAACAGTCACCAAGTAGGGGATACATGCTCCTTCTTGATGCCCCTCTCTGGCTTTAACGCTGTTGCTGCTCCAATGCCCCCACAATGTTCCACATTAGGCCCATGTCTTCCTCGGGTGCACCGGACTCTTCAGTAATCTATGTGTATCAAGCCATGGTGCATGAACCATGCCTCTGCAAAATTTACCCATGGCTTGGTTTACTTTTTTTGCAGGGTTTTTTTCACTGCTCATGAGCGCTGCACTATTACAGCTGTCATGCATAATTTACGGCACAGTAGCAATGCTTAGTGGGGTGGAGGGCTTCTAGCCCTTCTGGGGGATAGTACCTGACTCATATTAGCAAAGGACTTCCTGCTATTTTCCTTCCCCCCCAATAAAGACCACTTTGGTCATGGGCTCTGTCCTTGTATCCCCTCCTATTTCTCGTCCCTGTAATTTCATGTGCATGTTGCTGTCCGCAAGCTGGGACTCTGTTTACATAGAAGAAACTGAAGCGGGTGCTTGTCTTTTAAATGACACACTCAAAATGACTCTGCAGCTGTTTTACTACCAGAGCTTTGCAATTAAGAATGTAATGCCTCTCCAGAACACCCACCTCCCTAAATTCATTAGCGAGCAGATGCTGCTAGTTGAAGCCACAATGGGTGAAACTCTTGGAGGAAGTTACCAAGCGCCAAGAGGCGCTTACCTCACAAAGAGGGACACATCCGGCAGGAACATCCATAGCAAGCCCACCATAAATTACCATGCCCACCATAAATTGAATGGTTTTGGGTACATACAAGTTTCACTAATAATTGGACAATGCTAAATGTACTATTTTCTTTTCTTTAGGCAATAATTCAAATCATGTAACTCTCGCTGTGTACTTGAAAGGATGGGGAATTTGAGCTTTTGGCAATTCCTGGTGAACTTAATTTTAAATTGAAAGTAGAAAAGAAATATGTGGTCTTCATGAAAGTAGAAAAGCACACGAAGAAAAGGATTTCAAAGCAGTAGTGTTTTTCCAGTCAGAAGGTAAGCAATGTATCTATTTTTTTTTTTTTGTGTACATCTATTTGATGTTTGTGGGAGGAGGGTACATGTGACGGAGGCATTCCTTTTTCACACATACAGATAAATGTTGCACAATGCCCACCACTCTTTTACAGCATCTTTCCTCTAGATTAACTCTCTATAGATGGGCTACATGATTTCTCATGTTATTGTCATTTGTAGAGCACCCTTTTCCATTGGTATGATCTCAAAGCGCTACTGGTATGATCTCAAAGCGCCATGGGTTGAACGCCCTCGGGGACCGTAGTCCAGTATGTGTGCAGCTAGACTGAGTTAGGGGGAGGGAAAGTGCCAAGGAGCGCAAAAATGAAACCAGGGGATGGATAGGATCGTGCTTAAGGGGAGTCACTTGCCCCAGCAGTGTACAGCTCAAACAAAATTGTGTTAGTCACATTTTGAAGTTTTAACTTGCCTTTTTCATACCCACAGCCAAGAAACAGTGTATTAAGACAGGAAAATTTGACCAAATATGACCAAATAATTAAAACCTATTGTGAGGCAGAGGGACTAATTCCGGCCCCAAAAAGAAAGGCAGAGGAGAATGAGCAGCTACTTGTGGAATCTGGGAAGTGCTGGAAAGTGTTGAGTGAACTACAAGAAGAGGATGCAGTGAAAAATACAATGAAACTGTAAAAGCTGATGGGTGGAAACCGACTATTCCCAAACTTGGTAATGGCTGTTCGCAAAAGCTGGAAAATAAGTCTTTTGGCAGGGATGGCTAGTGATTCTTCATTCCTACATTTCCTGTCTCAGAACCCGCCGCTGTTACTACAACTGGACAATTTAAAGACACAGCAGTAAATCGGCAGATGTTTCTGTTTAATGTTGCAGTTCCCGAAGATGTAGCTGTGCAACAACTGCAAAATATTGGACTATCCAGTAACAGTCAATTGTCTGCTACAAATGTTGGACAGATCTAATTTGAAAACCTGAACTCATCACCGTGTCTTCTAAGCAGTGTGTCCTTGTTACAATATGACTGTTTGGACAGTGAAGTGACACCTACACACCTGCTCAATCATTCCAATTCCTTTGTATTTAAAGACCGTAATCTGAACATCCCCACAACAGAGTTTGGTTACTACATCAGCCCCTGCTACTAATCGACTATATAATTGTAGCTGTGAAACTGCAGATGCGCACAGGCTGTTGTGTCTAGAACTATATAGTTGATCTGGTGAATTTGTAGGTTGGTGCCAACTTTTGTGCAATTGTCTGATTTCTGGTGGGATTAGCGAGTGTTTTCTTAGGTGTGGTGAATAGTCTAACTAATTAACTGCCCAAAGTGATATTGGGTGAAGTGACTGTCGTCAGTCTGTCATGCAGGTACGGATTCTGCTTAGGTTACAAATTGTATTTTAGTGCAGTAATTTGTAATTATGGGGGTTTGAGTGTGATGCCATGTTAGCTAGAGGTGAGAACTGAAATGAGGGAGTTTACAGGTTGGTTTGTGACATTGTGGGGTATCGGCGAACTTACTTAATGACATTGAGTGCTCTAGCATAGAAGACAAAGATGGAAAGTGATGGCTGCAAAATCCCTTGAGGTTTTCTAGTACACTATCCATAAGTCTTACTAGACTCACCCTACAGTAATACCACATGCCTTACATACAAGGGATGCATCCTGGGGGTATTCAAAACCCACAATTCCCAACCCATCCTAAGTTGTCATAACTATCCTATAGTAATCCCCCCCCCCCATCCTGAAGGTGTCATGGGGTCCTCCTGGGGTAATACAAGATAATCACTGGAGGTAATCAGAACTCCTCCTGGAGTAGTTTGTGATGACTCTAGAGGCCTCTGGTTTAACTATTTTGGTGTAAGCACATACTTCAGGATGGTTTTGGATGACTCCAGAATGATCTTCCCTTTTGACTTTGGTAGTTTAAGACACTCTTCTTTCCACTACTGTGTAGCCTTAGCCTGTCCCCTCTCCCTCAATATCTGAAACTAGGACCATCACTATCTCTACAGCATCCCCCCCGTTTGCCTGGGATCTCTCTGAATCTCAAATATGACTCACCTGCCTGGCGCCATAAATGTTTCCCTGCGGGCCCCATCTCCCTCTACCCTATTTCTACCCTCATCACACGTTGCCTCTTCCTGGAAATTTTGCTGGATCTCCAAGACAACAGCGCCATTCCTACCGCCTATCTTCCACACCACTTTACCAGCCAGGATCCGCCCCTATGGGCATCCACACACCCAACCCATCACTCTCAACATTTAACCTTTACTTCCCACTGACTCGAGCTATGTTAAAGTATCCACATGGGAATCTGCCCCACCTTCTCCACTGTGGTACCTGGGGGCCTGACCGAGCCTTCCTTGGCCCCTGCACTGGCCCCTTCTGTCTCTCACCTTTGTTTCTCTGCAGCTGCACCACCTGCCCATTTTCTTTATAACATTCAGTGCCACTCACCAGTCCTGGTCGGCGAGTGCTGGAGATTAGATAATATCCCAATTTCTCTATGGTCCTCTCAGCTGGCCCCCATAGAAGATCAGTGGTGAATCTGTGAAGAGCTTGCATATATTCATTGTTGCTATTAATATCGACAGAGAAAAGGGAGACTAGCAGCCACCTAGCACACATGAACGTTACCCTCGCATTCCACTCTGGCAATAGCCATCTTAGAATGGTACTGTTTGTAATAATTGTTCAGAATACCACCACAGAATAAAGGGACAAATGCATACACTTTGGAAATATGGTTTATGTAGTGTTCGTCATTTTTCAATGTAGTGTGAGCATTTTGTACGTTTTGGAATTCAGTCACAGTACTTAAGAAAACATATATATTTAGTCGTCTTTCTTAGTTTCCTTTTTGTTCATTTTTAATAAGCATGTTTATTCCAATGCAGCAGTTATATGCTAATTTGGCAATGCAAGCACATTTTCTGTAAAGACCAGCCATATTAAATTATCCCCTTTTCACACTAAGGAAACTTGTGTAGAGTTGCTCATTTCTTTCTTGAAAATTGTTAGTTTGGGATATTGGGAGACCTAAGCTGAAACCATTGCGTTGGAGTACAGATGGGGAGGAATTGCATGCAGACCGTCATCAGACCTGTCCTGCGGCAATACCCGGCAGGCTCACTAATGTCCCCTGGCACCCCAGACCGTTGGAGGACACGTTTTCTTTTTCTGAAATCTGCCACCCCTGCTCATATGTGTGAGGTTCAGGCTTCAGAAAAAAAGCCTCTCCCACTCCCCCTGGCATAAAGGTGGTGCTGGTACCTGCTGTCCCATCATGCATCTCTTTAGGTAATAGATGCAGCAATTGGCCCCTTCTTTCCCCTGCGGGGGAGAGGGTGCTGATCTCCACAAAGGGCCGCCTGGCGGGGGTGAAACTGGGGCTTGCTTGTGGGTGACCCCCCCCCCACCCCCAGTCATTAACATTAAGCCACCCCCTTTCCCCACCCAATGAGCCCCAGCTCATTTTCTTGGACACCGTCTCAAAGTGTTGTTTGGCAGAGCCCAGGATAGTCTTTCAAGGGCTCCCCCGAGCTGGCATGGTGGGTGAAGGTACCCTATTGAAAGGAAATGCACTTGCTCTCTTACTGGCACCGGGTGCTTCTCATTACAATAGGGTGCTGATGCTAAATCAGCATGTGACAGACTTTGAAAGGTTGCCCAATGCTGCTTTAGCATCGGCACCCTATTGAAGTGATTAACTCCCTGCTACAGCATGGGAGCAGGGAGTTAATCACTTAAATAGAGCACCACTGCTAGGCGACCCTCCTCAACCCGTCTGAGATCACTTGCTGTATGTCTGACGTATCACGTGTACAGTGTAGCTACGTTACGCATACGGAGGCGTCTGCCCGGAAGTCGGGCATATCCCAAGACTGGGAGTGCGGAAGCAGGCGGCCTCTACCGCCATCTGTTGTTTTTCCTGTCACTATGGCAACGCGGCCCAATGACAGGTTGGAATCGGATGTTATGGGTCACGTTCGTGCCGAGTGTAATTAGACATTAACTGATCCATTATTATCTAGCACTATCTCAGTCTGAGCTTCACTAATCAGGGAGGACAGGGGAACTGATTGAATCCCGTCTCTGGGGTGCTGTTACTGTGACAGGCTCATGTAGGGAATACGTTTTATCATTGAGCCTTGTCTATTATAAAATGTTCAGTAATGGCCAGAGTTTTGATTTCTCTTTTGATTTACTTTGTTGGAATAACTGAACACTGCAGTGATAGTGTTTTCATCCGATAGGTGAAAACACTATCACTGCAGTGTTCAGTTATTCCAACAAAGTAAATCAAATCAAAAGAGAAATCATAAAACTCTGGCCATTACTGAACATGGGGCCCGTAACACTGCCTATACCACGGTTCGCCATCAAAAAGAGGAAGAACAAACCAGACGGTCTCATTCATTCCTATATACCACCCCAGGATCCCATGAGACAGACCACACTCTGGGGTACCACACCACTCTGTGGACATACACCATGCGGACAATTCAACGTTTGTGCTTTAACCAAAAAATCCCAAACATTGGAACTGGGCTTACCAACCCCATGGTGACAACAATCTCTAACCAATTGTAACACCCCCAATGTGATCTATATGATCACCTGTCCGTGCAACAAAAAATATATAGGGATGACCACGCGACCTGTCAAAAAGCGCATACAAGAGCATATGTCATGCATAGGAACCGAAAGGGAAAATGCCCCCCTAGGTGAGCATTTTAAAATACATAGACATATAAGGCCAACGAAATCACGTGGACCGTCATAGAGAAGGTAATGTGCCCAAGAAGAGGCAGAGGCATGACCAATCTGCTCCTTAAAAGAGAGCAGAAATTGATATTTTGTCTAAAATTAGACACGGTGGGACTCAATGGGAGCATTGTATAGCAAACACTGGCAATGAACAGCTGAGCGCTTATGTTTGTCTTGCTCTAAACCTCTAGATGCCTGCAAGATGTACCTCTATAAACTTCAATGCTTAGCCATTTTATAATAGACAAGGCTCAATGATAAAACGTATTTCCTATATGAGCCCGTCACAGTAACAGCACCCCAGAGACGGGATTCAATCAGTTCCCCCGTCCTCCCTGATTAGTGAAGCTCAGACTGAGATGGTGCTAGGTAATAATGGTTCAGTTAATGTCTAATTACACTCGGCATGTACGTGACCCATAACATCCGATTCCAACCTGTCATTGGGCCGCGTTGCCATAGTGACAGGAAAAATAGATGGCGGTAGAGACCGCTCGCTTCCGCACTTCCAGTCTTGGGATATGCCTGACTTCCGGGCAGACGCCTCTGTATGTGTAACGTAGCTACACTGTAGACGTGATACGTCAGACATACAGCATGTGATCTCAGATGGGTTAATGATGCTCCCTTCCGCATATCGACTTGTGTACTTGGTGCGGGGCAGCCACAGTTCAGTGTCTTCACTGCAGCACGGTAAGCGCTTTCTGAATCGTTTTCGCGTGTGAAGTGAGTGCAGTCCTGCCCTTGATGTTGTCCAAGAACAGCTGGACATAACCTGTCCCTATTGTGCCTCTGAGTACGAATCATACGAAGCGCTCTCCAGCAAATAGTCAAACTAAAACAGAGCTTGTACTGTCCGCTTTGTTCTAGGAGCACAACACCTCACTTGAACCACAGAGACACCAGGTGCCTGTCACCTGAGGACACATCGAGCCACATGGAAAGACCTATATTCAGGTTAGTGACTATGTATGATCCGGGAATGAATAGAAAACACATTTTAGCAGTACATCCTTGAGATATTGGTTCGGGCCATTTTATATGTTATTAAAATATACAAGCAAGCCCCCATGGGACCTCGGGTTCCGGTTGAAACTTCTGTTTTAAACATCTGCTATATGTTCAACATTTGAGTAACAACTAAGTGAAGAGGTAAATCACACCACGTTCAGCGTAGTGTTTTTAAGAACAGGATTAGCACCAGAAACCTGCTAATCCTGAAAGCCATCTACTGGCAGTGAACAACCAATGTTGACGTGTGTATTTAATATACTTTTGTCTTGACACAGGTCACCTAACTGTTACAGCCCTGCCGCACCGAGGAGGTGGTAAAGTATTGATTATCCACTTTTCCCGACTAGAAATTACACACGGAGGTATTGAACTTAGCTCTCTTACCCCTGTGTTGTCAATACATAGAAAAAGACTGTCCTGAAGAAAGCGTCCTTAACAATCAGTCGCTGAAACCGGTAGACAGCAATTGCTACATATGATAGATACCAAATTTACCTTCTATACATGAGCAGTTTTTTTTTTTATCATCCTCCAATTGCCATACTAATAGAAAGACGGCCAAGTGAAGAGTGTTGTTTTGTTTGTCTTTTGATGTTGGTCTAACACAAATTCAGAGTGATTGCAACCTGACTTTATGATGTTCCTTTTTTTAAAATTGTGGTGGATGGGGTGTGACAAACAATCATTGGGCAAATAAGCTTATACAACCCAGTGGATGGATGTTCTCCTCATCACGTAAACACTGTTTTTAGATCGGATACTTGTCTCTTCCCATGCAAACACATAGGGGGAGAGAGTGGTTGATGGGCACATTGATGCAAGGCTGAATGGTGCATAACATCTAGAAGTAGTTAGCATCTCTTCTTATCCTATCCCCTGTTTTTGTAGGCGGCCCAGCAGCGCTGCACAGGGACAGAAGAGTTTACTAGGAAGGGACATTTAGAATTCAACTGTACCCTTTCCTGTCTTCCTACACAGCCATGCCCCTGTGGGTGTTAACCCACAGTAGTTTCTTTCTCTGTGAGAAATAACTGTGCCCTCAACCACAGTGGTTTTATTCCAAAGAACAGGTTGTCTACCTGGCTTTGGAAAACAGATTAGTCTTTGGTTACTTTCACTTCAACTTGAATACAGTTGGCAATTGTCCAAACCTTTGTGTTACACATCTGATCAAAGAAGGGCATTCCCTGTTAACTTAATTAATTGCCCCATTATACTTTGTAATGACCCTCCTCAACCCCAACCACACATCCCCTGCCATCCCACCCTCTGGCCTTGACCGGGATGTGCCAAATGTTTTTTTTCTTTGCCCCGGGTGCTATGGCCGGCCCTGTTTGGTTATGTGCCCACCCATTGCCTACCCATGGACTTGCTAGATCCTATGGCCATTCCTGCCTCTGCCCGCCCAAAACACCTCCTCATGGGAACTCTTGAGGTTGCTTTAATTAAGCCTTACCATCATCCTTTGCTTTACGTGTGCCTGCAAGTGTTTGTTCAAAACAGGCTTCTGAGTGTCAATGTCTTGAAGTTGTGAACACACTGCTGGTATAAAAAAGGTCTTATCAGGCCTTATCAGGCCTTCCTTCAGCCACTCGATTTATAAACGCACTGCGTTCTTCACTGAGTCCTGAAGAATTGGCAAAGTCAATATTTTTGGCCTGTGCATATATTCTAAGCTTTTTTGCAAGGCATTGCTATTGAATACCGAGGTGCTTGCACCATTTTGAACCTGCTACAAACAGTGGATAGTTAATAGCACCACGGCTGTGCCTGGCAAGTGCCTTTCCCATGCCTACACAAAAATCCAAACTGTTGGCATTGTCAATGCTGGTCTACTTATGGAAAGCTCGCTTTTCAACTTACCAAGAGCCATGTGACTTCCTCCTAGGTAGAGAGGTGGGGCTCAATCTACTTCATCTTAAATGAAAGCGCTTGCCTCAAGTTGCACAGTGCCGACCCTGTGAAACCATCTCTACCGTGGCAAGACAACACAGATGAAACCCAAACCGTTACTACACTTTCAACCAGCAAAACTGGAGTAATGAGGCTCAGCATCCTTGATATCCAAATCCCACTGAAGGATCAGAATTGTCAGCAAGATGAAGAATGGGATATGCTACAGAGCTGGGGCCTTCGCCCTGCCTGTCTATCAACAATGCATAATGTGACCTATCACTCATACTAGGCCTGCATATACCTTGTAGCTCACTACTGCATAATGGAAGTGCTACAACCGACTACTGTCAGCATTGTGGCACATACTTTGAATACACTATTGGCTTTCAGCGGCTAATGCTGTCATCTAAAGCCCTGATTTGCAAGGTTGCAATTTTGTGTATCACTACATTCCACCCCTATTCAACGTGTGTGCGACAAATGCTGACTATCACTGCACTAAATACTATATTGATGTGTATTAAAGACCTTGGGGCTTTGCAAGGGGTTTAAGCAAACTACCTTCTAGCGGTTAGTTAGCGTGGCATGCAAGGTTAGCAAAAAACACTACCTAAACAAAAATGTACACAAAGTGAACAGTGACATATACCCTTGCCAAAACCTGGCCTACACAAAAATACCTACACAAAGTGAACATGGACATTTACTCTAGCCAAAACCTGGCCTACACAACAATACCTAAATAATTATTGTATAACTGATTGTCAGTTAAAAAGCAGCATGCAGTTAGAATGTCAAGGCAATCCAGTGTAGTCTAATCTACAATGCACTATTGCATTTATGTATGGTTATCAATTCTAAAACCTGGCATCCTTTCATTCTAAGGGCCTACCCTCCCCCTGATCCCAGGGCATTCAAACGTGACTATGGGCTGTGTGATTAGACACTTCCCCCATGTATGTGGAACCCAACCAGAAACCATCTAATTTCGTGAACCAGGTGAACCCATGGGCACCAGGTTATCTAAATAAAATCAATTCTACTAATATACATCAAGGCATGGCATGTGTTATTCATGCAATCAAAAGCAAGCAATTTGATCCATATGTATGCTGGTAACTGTAGCTCTGTGTGCCAGTGTGTGGAGGATGGTCGCCCCCACTCAGTAAAAAGAAAAGCCAACACCTGCTGATTTAACAATGTTTGCCATACAATGCATCGTGTGTATTTAGCAGTTTTGTTGATCTGCCCTATGGCAGAAAAAATGTCTTCATACCTAAAATTCTGCCATCTTCAGTGATTGCCAATACTTGTAGCAGTGTTGGGCGTATCAATGAACCCCACTAGGCTAGAAGTTCTATAGCAGAGCTGGCATCAGAACCCATAGTGGCTAGCTTATTGTGCACAGTTTCTATGTCACAAACATATAAAGCTCCTGCAATTAATGAATCTAGCTCCCTAGCTACGCGCACTCTAGTGATGGGCCATAGAAATGGACTCCATTTGTAGCAGCCTGGTAGTACTAAGGAAACATTGCCTCATGATAAATCTATGTCTAAGTGTATCACTGTAATAATAGAGGTGTGCATTACCAGCCTACAATTTAAATGTTGCCTTACTACTGGAAAATCTAACATGTTCACAGTGTCTACCTTTTGTGACTTGGAGAATACCCTTCTTCAAATGGGATATCTACCATATACAATACTAGTTTTAGCCACAAACACCATACTACCATCCGGCAGTGGCTGTTTCATCACACCATTGTGTAAAATGCATTTAGTCAAGTTATAGTCCATAAAATCTTGGCGAGAACACTCGCTGCAGTTCTTGGTCAGAAAAACAACATTAAACAAATCGTTGTATCCATTCACTGAAACATTTGGGCCTATGACTTCATAGACACAAGTCATATGAGTCAAAGTGACAAAAGATGTCTGACAATGTGCCAGGCCAGTACGCTAGCAATTCCATGTGGATACTTATTTGTAGCGCTTTTCCAAAGAATTATTCCAAATGTCTACAATCAAAAGGTGACTCTTTGCATTAGTGTGCTGGAGACAGCTGTCCCCACAAAAACATGAAACTGGTTGGTTTAACAAAAACCGTGTCACACTATGTGTCATAAAATCAAACATCAAGTCAGTCATGGTTTCATTTACCTGCCTTAAGCTGGCTGTAAAAGTATCCAGTGTTTCAAAGATTACCATTTCAAATTGGAGCTCACACACTTGGCAGCATTACTTCAATTAAGGATCTTAACCTACGCACAGGTGACTTTGATGTGCGCACTCATCTTATCTCAAAATAAATTACGCTCTTGTTTGCATAATCCTGCTGCCCCAACAATTCATAAATCATTTTCCTGCCTACGTGCAACGTAGAAGTTTTTTTTTCAAAAAGCAAAACATCTCTGGTTAAAGCAATTCAGTTGGAAGAGCAAAACCATTTCGTTTTTTCAGATTCATCTCAAAAAGTGCATTTAAAAACCATTTTTTCAATGTGTTCGCATTCGAGTGCTGTGTCACACAGCTGTTTGTGGTGCATGATCTTACAGTCCACAACTCATTGTCCATAGTCCTTTAAACAAGAAAGGCAAGACATGTCAATTAAGTTATTTCCAGCAACTGAATCATTTGAATGTGTAGCATCAAATATTTGATAATTAGCCAAGTCTGCACCGTGCCAGTTCAGCAAAAGTTATTACTCTGTTGGACACTTTTCGCAGGTTGCAGAACAAATGTCCTCCTACGTCATGCATGTTAGCAGCATTGAGTGCGGTGCAGGACACGTTTAAAGTTGACTCGCTTTCTCTGAGCACAGTTTGCTTGACTGATCAGTGTCACCCACAAATTGCACACATCTACTTCTGTAAATGGTGAAATGCATTTTGCTTTTTTGCCTAGGCAAAATACAAACAGAAATGTTAGGATTTCATCAAAAGTACAATGTCATTATTCATCAATATCAGCGTTATCCACCCCTTCCCATAATACCACCCCCATCTTCAGACGTCTCATCAGGTAACTACACACTTTATCATTGCTACTGCAATTATTTATCACCCTTCTGCATGTTTTCTGGGGGCTTATTTACACTCAACCATACGGGGTGTAACTGCCTAATCACAAACTCATTTGTGCAATGCGATCATAGTTGGTCAATGGTACCTCAGACTGATCTGTGCTTTTACAAAAGCCATATAATAAGTACCCAGGTCGCACAATGCTTTTCTTTTTCACCAAAGCGATCACAAATGCCAGGCGCCAACTTGCTTCCAGTGTCTCATGATCTTGATTTAGTTTGCCCTGCTGGCATCACTCCATTTTTCAAAGGTAAAGTCCTTCAGTCCAATACCGCCTGCAGTTGCACAAGCAGCTTTGTTTATTTTTCTCCATACAGCTAGTGTCTTTCAAGCCTCTGGTTTTTCACTTGTCATTTTTTTTTTCAAAGGGTGTTTGCTGATTTCTTGGACCACCCCTTTGAGCGCGATAGTCTAAGTCAGTTTCTTTTGTTGCTTCAACAAATCATTAATTCTTGCACTAAGCCGTGAGGCTTCTGGATCATGGCTAATGTGCAGTGTTCATGTTGTACTCCAAAGCCCCGCTCTGCATGTTGTCTCTTGCAAAACGGCTAAGCGCTTTTTGTCAGTTTTGCTTCCATCTGGAATGCCATAATGTCTTTGTCAGTTACTCCAGCCCTGGCAATGTAGCTTGCATTTTGCCAGCTGTGTATTTTCTCTTCTCAAAGCGCCTAGAGGTTTCTTCTCCAGTGCACAGCGCTTTACTTCAGTTCACATCACATGGAGCACTGGAATGCAGCTTGCACAGCAATAGCGTTTCACTTCACATCACATCACATGGTGCATGGGAATGCGGTTTGCATGGCAATGTCTGTTGGAATGGGCAGCTGTCTTTTCTTAGCCCATTCACAGATGCACAGGTTCCCCAATGTTCAGATGTGATGTGCCCATCTGCCATCCTGCATGCAGCCTTTGTTTTCCTTCCAGTGTTACTGGGCAAATTCTTTACTTCTGATCAGCTCTGTTATTGCATGCCGTTGGAAAGCATGCGTACATCAGCATTTCTGTCTTTGCACCCCCTCTCCTCAGTTTTTTGCTCACGCTGCGGTGTCTCTCAGGGGATGGAATGCAGGAATGTCATTGTTTATCTTTCGCGCAGCAAGCTTATCTCTTTGCCCATAACTCTTACACTGTGGTGGCTTCAATGGAAGGCACTCGTTTCAGACAGTTCATCCAGATTAACTCTTTCTTGCACTGTTCCAGCAACTCAGAAAAGCTCCCATATCTGAAACACCATTTCATTAAACAGGAGTGCAGTGTTCTGCTTTTGTTTGCCTTCCTGCACCTCGCCCAAGACAGCTTCAAGGCACAAGCTCTGCACACACAGCAAGACTCTTATTTTCAAAAGAGGCACTTTCCTTGTCATCAGATTCTACTCCATGTAATTTAGCAAAATGTCAAAGCGTCTTTTAGCCTGTTTTAAACTGATTAATGTCTCATTTAAAAGCATACGTTTTTTTTTTTTCTCCTTTTTCCTCGTAACCTTGTAGTTTGGCTTCACGAGCTCACTCCAATGCAATGTGCGATCTTTCAAAAGAACCCACAACCCACTAAATCTTTGTGCTATCTTATCACACACAGATTTTTCATTCTGTTGTACCATTGCCAGAATATAACCACTTATTTCAGTGCATTTAAAAAATGCCATATTTAGTGCAGCTCCCTGCACGGTTTCCCTGCAAGAGCAACCCACACTCTATATTGCTTGTGGGCTGTTATTGTGTCAACAACATTTTTCACCATGTATCAGTCAACAGGTCACTATTTCCAAACATGCATCTGTTATAAGGCAACAGTACAAATCCATGGCATAGCGTGGGAACAGTCAAAAATACTCCAGGGGCAATTTAGAGGCAATTTAGAAAAATATAAATTGTTTTTTCCCCCCAAACCATTGCAAACTGATTCTGCAATTTCAAATCAATACACAAAAATCGAAAAATCCAAATAACATCACTCACTTTCTTTTTTAAGTGAGTCTCTCACCCATTATAAGCATGGCACAGCTTAAAATGCAATATAACCATTTTAGTGTGTTTCCTTTAAACAGAATTCGCCACCACTAGCACATGGAATTTACAGTTGCCAAAAGAAAAACAAACCCTTTAGGCTCTCAGCACAGATGTTACTCTTTCTCCTAAGCACGGCTCCACGTTATTTTTCAGGAATGTCATCACTTCAAAAGCATACATCAAAAAAGCGAACCTTCGCCTCCGAACATTACAGCCCCCCACTCGCTAGCACACTGGGGCTTAGTCAATGGTTAAATTACTATTCACAATTTGCATGTCAAATCCTTGCAACTATTTTTCCCTGCCCTCATGACAGAATAGAGTTGAGAACTCCGTCTCACTTTGCATTTCAAATTACAACTTTAAACTGGGGAAACCGCATGATAAAATTCTTTCCTAATTGAACATACATCTTTCTTGACCATTCATCAGAGCGCTTTAAACAAAGCCATTTCCCGCTTGTTTATCGCCTTGTACTCCCTGGCTCCATTCCCAAGCAATAAGTCAGTCACGACTGATTTACTGAAGGGAGTCTTAACCACACAAGCTATCGGCCACGGCAAGCCGACACAACGCTGCTGTCTTTTGAAGTCTCAGAGCTGCAGTGAGACCACCAAGGAAATGCGACAGCCTGCTCCTCACTCTACACTGTGTTCTCTCACACAATTTGTCATTTCACAGCAAGGCACTGCTCTTCACAAATCCCACAAAGCTGCCACCAAATGTCTTGATATGGGCAAAATCTTCCTCGGGGCCAAACCTTTGAGAGCAAAAAATACCCAATTCAGCCCAAAATACAGGTTCTATTGTGCTGGGCAGTGATCTCATGCTAGTGACAAATGACACCTTCAATAAGATTTTATTCCAAGCAGTGAATTTCATATACATTTGGGATTCAAGTTGGCGAAGATTACAAAGCATAAAACTTAGAGAAATGCAAAATATAGAGAAACATGGAACTTAGATAAACATAGAGAAACACAGTCTTACGCCCCTTCAATCAGCACTGGGAGACCCTGGCCCTCATAAGCTAGCTGTAACAGGCCCCGCTCAGAGGACAGCGCTGTCGGGATGCCGTCAGAGCTCCAATTCCGGGCACTTGATCTGGCTCGAACCAAGTCCACAGGACGATCTCCCACCCGAGTCATGTGAGCATGCATACTTTATAATCTCGTGCTGCCCGTCCATGACGCACAGTTCCAGAACTTTCCCTGTGCAAAATATAGGCTGGCTCATGGAAAAAACCCAACTCTGTTAATTTCCACTGCTCCTTCTTCTGAGCCCCTCCCTGGCTTCCATCTGCGCGAAAGCTCAGGAATGTCTTATCAGTGCCTTCCCAGAGAAAAGGAGATTAGCTTGGGGCCATGCAGGGCTACCGTTAGTGAGGCAGAATATTCTAAGGGAAGCAGGGATGTATTAACCCCATCTGCAAGCTCTAAAAGGCATGCACTCATAGCTTAGTGTTCATAGCGCTTAAGACTGGCTATCTAAGCGCTATATAGGTGCCATAATGTTCCAAACACTCCAAAAATGTCCATTAGCTACAGAGCTAGGGCCCTCTCCCTGCCTGTCTATCAACAATGCATAATGTGACCTATCACTCATACTAGGCCTGCATATTCCTTGTAGCTCACTATTGCATAATGGAAGTGCTACAACAGACTACTGTCAGCATTTTTAGCACATACTTTGAATACACTATTGGCTTTCAGCGGCTAATGCTGTCATCTAAAGCCCTGATTGGCAAGGTTGCAATTTTGTGTATCACTACACCACCAGTGACCAGTAGCAACACACCATCAGCAACTTTATTTCAGAACACCACAACAAATCACCCCCGAGTTACAGTCCATTCACGTAACACCTGCTCCCCAAAGGAGGAAGACCCTTGCATGTTTACATTAAGGTCATAGTGAATGGTAAACATATTGGGGTTGGCCCAGGTAGCCACCCTGCAGATCTCCTGAATCGGTGCTTCCTTTGCCTCCGTCCAAGATGATGCTATGCCTCTTATAGAGCGACCCTAAACAGCAACTGGTAAAGAAACCTGTGCCTCAGAATAGTTTAATGCAATGGCCTGTCTAATCCAACGGCTAACTGTAAGCACCGATGACTTCAGACCCCCAAAAGCCACTAACAGACTGTTGGGCTGTAAACATGACACTGTTCTGTCCAAGTAGGCCAAGACAGACCATTTAATTTCCAATTTATGCCACCGCTCCTCGTTAGGCGAGGCAGGATTGGGGAATAAAAGACAGCAGCATATCTATGTGCCTGATGGAACTAAACCTGGATCCTATCTAAGAATGGGAAAATATGGGAGAACTTGCAGAAAGAGCTGTGCACAACAATGCTAAGATTTCAACCAGCCTTCTTGCTGAACTAATGGCCACCAAAAACAGTTTTCCATGTGGGAAACTTGACATCAATGGACTACAATGGTTCAAGGGGAGAGTCCTGCAAAACATGCAAAACGGGAAGGCTCCAAGGAGAAACACCAGCGTGCACCATGGGTTTTGACAAGAGAACACTTTAACAGCCCGGAGACAATGGCTCACATCTGAAACTGAGAGCCCAGGGGTCCCTGAAAGCCTTGATCGCCACCCAATGGGCTCTAAGAAAGGACACAAAGACTTGCGTCCCTTCCAGCTTGCAGAAACTGTAAAATCAAAGGTACGGAACAGTCAGGGCACGCACTGACTTCCTAGCGTGCCACCTTGCAAAGTTTTTCCAGTGTGTTCCATACACCTTCAACGTCGAGGGATGCCTAGACTTCTGGATTGCTAATGCCAATTGTGGAGCTAAACCCTGTCCGCTTGGCTGCAGGAAGGAGAGCGCCACAAGATAAACTCAGAGGTGAGGGGAGTTAACCCAGGGGGAGATGGGTGGAGATACAAGGTAGTCACAAACACTCATAAAACATATGTTCTTGTCCTAGATGAACACCCCCCCACCCCTGGACCAGAGGTATCGGTTGGTAACATTCGGCACTACACGACCCAGCAAGGTGAATAGGTCCTGGTGCGCCACATGGTCCAAAGTAAGCATTAGAGTTACCAAGAGCACCATGGCCACACGAGCACCACCACTGACCTTGAATCCCAAATCTTCAGCAGTACATTGGGAAGCAGTGGGATTGTACGAAATGCATAAAAAAGCCACTCTGGCTATTCCAGTGTCAAGCTATCCACACCCCTTTTGCACACCCCTTTCTTTTGCTTGTGGGTGATAGGCACAGGAGAATTTGTGTTGTGTACCCAGCAATGTTGTAATGTTCTTGAACATCTCATTGGCGAAGTGAAGGCCATTGTCGGATCATAGGACCTCAAACATGCCCCATCGTGGGAACACTTCCCAGACCAGTAATTTGGCTGCCCTCAGGGCGTCAGGATGGGAACAAGGGCCTGCCTCAATCCACAGAGAGAATGGGCTAACAACCACTATCATGTAGCTGCATCCTTGGCAAACGTGGGTCATGTCAACATAGAGATGTTGAAATGGACCAGCTGGGTGAAGTATGGCTCCTCTCACATCTCTCGATGTATGACCTGCAGTAAACTGTTTTGCAAATCAGGCTGTTGGTCATAAATTCAGCCACATGTTCTGCCAAATTAGGACAGAACCACATTCCTCTAATAAGGGCGGCACGCAGTTCCTTCCCTGTATGTGTTGTATAATATAACTGCGTCAGTGCTGTGTAATAATAGTAGTGGCATAGCCACTTTTCCTGTGGTATTGTGCCACCATAGGGCGTCTGTTGGAGATACTGTACCCCCCCCCCTGGTCCATGGGTCCTCCTCCCTGGGTGCAGCTCCCTGCAACTCTATTATTTGTGTTTCTGGAAATACATTGTACCCCTCCTTTAGTACCATTGTCCATGCATAGTTTCTTTTTCTAGGAGCTCTCCAAAATATGCGGAACACTTTCCTTCGGTATCTGCTGCTAACATCGATAGATACTGAGAGAATCTCCTTGAAAACCCAATTATCTGAATTTAAATCATCACAGGAGTTGTCACAATTGCTAGAGGAGATCAACAACAAACTCAGTGGATATAAATCTGATATTGAACAAAGGAAACGTAGGAAATGTAAACGTGACACATTGTATTACTTAAATGACATTGTCTACAGTTGGCAAGAGTTTTCTCAACATCGGAATCAGAACAGGAATAGACCTCGTCACCCGAACTTACCAGCCTGTGAAAGCGACAGTAGCAGTGGCAGCATAGGCAAACCTATTAGACCAGATAGAACACAACCACAGCCCACTAACCAAGGAGAAACATCAGACATGTCGTCCACAAGGCCAAGTGAATTGCAAACGGGAGGATCAACAGGCATATCAGGTGTTTTTTAAGCCTACGAGACGAGCAAAAAGAAAAACAAGGAGCGGGAAAAAGACCTCAAAAGGGAAAGAACAAGTGAGTGAAAACTTGGTTGTCAATATTTCTAGTAAAGTGCTGTCAAGTGGTCAATGGAACATACTGTACCGGGATCTCTCCTTTATCCCAATGTGGAACACTTCACTATTTGAAGAAAAAATCTGCCTTCATAGGCTATTGAGAAAATTAAGATTAAAGATGTTTTTTGAGACAAACCGACGGAGAATCCATAAACCAAGTGGACGATAACCTAGAGCTGCATCCTAAAAGCTTTTTTATCCGAAGATTCAAAACTCGAACCTTGACTTATTTGAAAATTACCTCAAAAGAATCAACTACCAGAGGACCGCGCCCATCAACATTAAAAATAGTCCAATGGAACATGTAGAATTGTTGGCAAAGGATGAAGAATTGACAATTAAACCAATCGACAAAGGGGGTGCCATTGTTGTAATGGACACAACATATTACACTGACCAATGACTGGAACTCCTAAATGATGAGACCACACATACCAAACTAGATGGTGATCCGATCACCATCATATGGAGATCAAAACGCGTATGAAAATGGATGGATTAGTGAAAAATCAGACAATTCCTACTGAATAAACCTCCAATAACACTGGTTTTCTATGGTTTACCCAGACTACAGAAGAACAATATAAAACTGCAATTGAGACCTATGGTTGCTGGGACCGACAGTGTGTTTGACACATTGGCTATATATCTAGATCGACTACTGCAACCACTCATACAGAACATTCCTACATATCTAAAGGATACAACAGACTTTTTAAATTGCCAACAAGAGATAACAGCCTTGAGCGATGAATTCATCCCGTTTAGCCTGGATGTCTGTAGCCTATATATATGTCGATTCCACATGATGAAGGCATACAAGCAGTATTCTGGTTACTTTCCAAATCACCAGACATAATGGGCAATCTGGAATTTGCTGTGGAATTGTTAAAGTTGATACTTCATAACCGCTATTTTTGCTTCCAAAGAAGTATTTTGGTCAAATTTCAGGTGCATCCATGGATCAGCAATGGCACCTGTATATGTGAACACCTTTTATGTACCATTTTGAGCATGAATATGTACTAGACCACCATCATTGGGCATCAACAATGCTCATCTGGAAACGCTTTATTGATGATATTTTTGGGATCTGATGTGGATCAAGAGTTGAATTGGATCAGTTTTTCAGCTATCAACACAGTACATCATAAAAGCAAATTCACAATGGAAATAGGCGCACCATCTCTACATTTCCTTGATGTGGACCTAATGATTAAGGAAGGAAAGATTGCGACTATGGTTTATCATAAACCCACGGACGCAAATAATCTGTTACACTACACCAGCTTTCATCCAAAGCACATGCTAAAAAGTCTGCCTTATAGTGAAATGTTACGTCTAAAAAGGATTATTTCAGACCCAGCCGGCCTAGACTCAGAATGTTCAAAGTTGATAGATCGGTTCGAAGCAAGAGGCTATCCGGAAGACACATTGGGGACAGCGATGGAAAGAACGAATTTAAATGGAGAGCAACTCCTAACACCTAAGGTTAAAAAATAAGGAAACACCTTTACTCTACCTATCTAAATTCTCACACCAAAGTTTTCAAATCAGTAGAACCATCAGGAAAAATTGGGACAGTCTACACAATGATACTACCTTATTTAGATTATTTCCCAAAGCCCCAATGATGGCCTTCAGTAGGGGACGCAATTTGAAAGACAGATTGGCCAGAGCTGAGAGACCTGCTAAAGATAAACAGCTGTTTAAATTGCAAACATTGCAATAACATAACAAAGGGTGATACCATCTCCCACCCACAAACAGGGAAGAAGATTAAAATACAAGACTTTGCTAGCTGTCTTTCAGCAGGTGTGATCTAGTCTATGAAATGCCCTTACGGCAAACTCTATATTGGTCAGACAACAAGACCAGTTAAAGACAGGTTGTCTGAGCCTAAATCGACTATCCGATGCAAGAATACAAGGTCACCAGTAGCGCGCCATTTTCTTGAACATCAACGTACCATTGCACAAATGAATTTCCAGGTTGTAGAGGTTGTGAAGAGACCTCAGAGGGGAGGTGACTACCTTTCCCTCCTTTCCCAAACGGAAACATTCTGGATTCATTTGTTGGACACTCTACAACCAAGGGGTCTTAATGATGAGTTTTCTTTCATTTGTTTTATCTAATGACACACTAAAGGATGTGCTTTTTAAGTGTCAGTCCTTTTACAGGTTGGCTCATTCACCGCTAGACAGGTTTACACATCACATTAAGGGTCTGGACCTTTTTTGATGTCCGCTTTCTGTCTGCTTTTGAAAATTGTTAATGGATTATTGTAATAGTCAAGATATACTTTTCCTTGCATATGTATATAAATAGGAGTAACTACATGGATATTACATAATGCACATTGTAAATAGGTTGATGTATAGAGAAATCAAGTGTATATCATCACGTTGTTTGAGCTTTAGAATTCAATGTTAGGACCTGAATGACAACAAATATATTTTATGTAGATGGATTACATACCCTGTTAACCAACTTTGGGATTGTAATAACATATAGTTCCTTATGTCATACTGTTTATATTCTTCACCTAGAAGGTATACTTCTCTAGATAACTGCTCGTTGCCAAACATACAACTATTGGGTTTAATAACAACATAAGTTTCCTCAAGTCATATACTCTGTAAACTAATGCTGGGATTGTAATAACATATGGTTCCTTTTGTCATAGACTGTTCATATTGATCACCTAGGAGGTATAATTTCCTAGATAACTGCCCATTGCCATTCATATAACTATTAGGTTTCATAACAACCTATGTTTCCTTAAGTCCTAGAATGTGTATATCAATCACCTAGAATGTAGACTTCCTTAGATAACTGCTCATTGCCAAACATATAATTATTTGTTTTTTTTTCCTTTTGGATGATGTCATTCGACTAGATATATACACTTTGATGCCGTATGGACCTAGATGCACAAGGTATGTCACATCACCATTCCAAGATGGCCGACCTCGCACCCGCCTTGGCATCGAGTCCTTTCTTCATTTCTAAGCCCTTTGTTTCTCATAGGGCTGAGTTTGTTGTTTTCCAAGACCTTGGTTACTGTGGCTGCGGACGCACGCCACATTGACTACATTCTCCACTCGGCATATTAGAACTTACAGGTATGTCTGGGCTGTTCGACAGAGCCCATCACTTGATTTTAAACTTTAAACTAGTTTCGATAGAATCCACGTAAACACCACCAAGTGTATACTTTTTCTTGATTTCACAGCTACCCTACACCAGGAACAACGTGCTTGCTCTGGACGAGTCGCATGTAGAACGTTGTTGGCGGTTACTCTGGTTACGCGCTAGGCGCCTGGATTCTTTCTCCTGCTTGCAGAAATTCCCTGACCGGATTCTAACTTCTGCGTGCAGATATCCCCTGACCCTAGAGGTAAAAAATGTTCGGCTCTGTTTGTGACCGCACACTTCTTGTAGGACTGATTCGTTTAACAGTCTAACCGGCCCTTTGACACATTCATTCATTTCTTTATCTGTAGGCACTGAAGAATGCGGCAACAGTTATCCAGTTCACAAGGGATCCCAGGATCCAATACAGTTGACTTCCCCACTGCCCTTCGACAGTTTTGGAGATTGTTGTTCAAACCAGTGAGAGTGCCCAAAAGTGCAGCATATTCCGTCCCCAACATTCCCTTTTTGTCCATCTTTATGATATAACACCCTTAGACTGACATTAGTTTTCATTCCTTTCTCGTATTGTGACACAACGGATAGCCTGGGCTACGAATTGCAGAAGACACGGACTACCTTCAGTCCATCATTTTACTGGCACTACATATGGGTATTGGAGCCTTGTGAGCACCGGCACAAGTAATTGGAGCACCCACTGGTGAGTTACCTTCAGAGGCATAATTTTAACTACCATTGCAGTGGAGTGGATTTTATCTGTGATTGTCCCCTCCATTAAACAGATGTTAACAGTGTTACATAGTAGATAAAGGGTGAATTTAGGCTACCCAGCCGCACGTCTATATAGCGGCTTCAAATTGTTAGGAGTACACTAGTTAGATTGGTATCTTTAAATTATTAACCTTACCTCATCCACTGCATGTATTTTCAGTTATGTTACTAATCTTAACACATAAGTAAGATGGGCACATGGGACCAGCTGGTTCTCTGGCAAAAGGGTGGCTACTAGAGTCCAATTGTACAACACCCAGTGGCTTGAGCTATAGAAGTGTTTCCATGTAGACATTCTTGAGTTCATGTCTAGGGACTATATCCAAACGGAGTGATGTGTAACCTATTCTTTCCATATAAATGAGCTTATCAAAATGGGCTAAATGTAACGGACAGCTTTTTGTTTTCTTTTCTTTCCCTTTTTTGAATATCATCAATCAACAGTCCAATTAGGCTTCTGATGAAGAGGGAGCACCTTGAAATGCGTCAAGCTATTGATATTGGACTTGTGGGACGTGTTTTCGCTCATTGCTATATTGTGTTTTTCTTGTGATTAAAATACCCTTGTTTTAGACAAACTGGGTTCACAGAATGCTTATTGAATTGTCATATGAAACTAACATTTTGCTATGCTATACAGAATACTTATGATTTCTTTTCATGAATAACTTACCACCTTTTTGGTGGATTCTGAGAGTGTGCGAGGGACGGGAGGATTCCTACTGTGGATCCTTTTCCTCTCCTCGTGTGTATAGCGGGGTCTTGTGCCAAGGCCTTCTTTCCTCCCTTGCACCTTTACATGTTTGAAACCAGCAGTGCTGGACTTTTACAATTTGAATTGTTTAACAAATCCTTTGTGTACACCAGCTAACCTTCTTCTTGAGCCTGATGGTCCTCAATTCTTCTCTAATCACATTTATTCATTTTATTGTTGTGTTAATTGTAGCAGTTCCCACCTGGTGATTTGTAACCATTTGGCGTGTTGTCGTTCACTACAGTTTGAATTCTTGGCATGAATATATCTGTAAATATCACTGCCGTTCTACTGAATGATGTGTGCTCATCTGAAATGTCATCTCTCATCTGTCTGGTGAGGCTAAGCGACGCCTTCATCCTTTGGTGTGCATCCATTTTCAGAAAGCTGTCTACCTGAAGATCACTTTGGGGAATCACCATTGCAGGAACATGTATGATCACTATAGGACATATTCCTCCCCAAATTTTAGGCAGCTGCATATAAACTTTGTTTCCACAGGCCCAATAGTGGTCCATTAGTATGGCAGTTCCTCCATTCATACCTGGCACATCAATTATTTGCTTAGATCCTTTATTTTCTCCAACTGCGGTCAGTCCCCTGTTTCTGACAACACAGTGTTGCATTCTGCATTGGTAATATGTACACAGGTCCTGCTTCATTTTCAACCCATGTTAATAATTTCGAATATTTGGCCCATTCCTTTGGGCATTCATCACTCACTATTTGTACTACGTGTACTGGTGCTGCCATCAATAAGTTTGCACTGCATGCTAACATTTCATCTTCCTATCCTGCACTGGTGGCAACACATCCATATACCAATAGCTCAGGCCACTCCCAGCATTCTCTGCATACCTGGTGTTTCCAATACATCTGCACAACCCAGTCTCTTTTGTTCAACTGTTCTTATTCGTTCTACAGTCATACCACTGAACGAATATAGGAGCATTCTACTTTTCCTATGTAGTTCCTTTTTCCATTTTCTTCATTTTTATGTAACCATTTTCAAAGGAAAACACTTTTTTTGACATCCATCCTTCAGATTGTCCTCTTGTTGCGCATGCTGCTAGATGGCTAAGGCACTTCACATCATGGATAGGTATTTCTCTTGCAATGAATGCTCTGGCTGCGCTCATGTCATAGGGGATGAGAGAACATACATAGCAACTCACCCGATGTTCTCTTGCCCTCTTCCTTTATGTGCTGGTAGCACATGTTGTTCTTTAAATGGGCTGAATGATCAATATATGAATTTATACCCTCATGATCTTCCCCAGCATCCCTCCTAAATCGGATAATTTGTTTGGAAATATCAGGGAAAATATCACCTGTGCTTTTGTTAGGAATAGAAATAGATGTCTCATTGCTGAACACTCCATCTGCATTATAAAACATCATTTGGCGAAATGTTATAATCATGAGACAGCAAAGAGAACACATTGTGCAAAATGTATTGCAAGACTATCCATGTGTCGAATTATATCCTGTTACAGTAGGTGGTCTTCTTGCTTGCAATCTTCCCATCCCTCCTGAAGCACTCCCTTGTGCACCCTCTTCTTAAGAAACCCTCTGCCGACCCCTCCTGCCTGGCTATCGCCCAATCTCTATCACTCCCTTCCTGGGCAAGCTCCTGGAGAAACTGACTATCTCCCAGCTAAATCTTCACACCAAATCTGTTGGTTGTCTTCATGACCATCAGTCTGGCTTCAGAGCTGCCAGAAGCACGGAAACTGCTCTCCTGAACATCCGTGAAGACCTGCTCTCCAACCTTGACTCCAATACCCTTTGTGTCCTCATCTTGCTTGATCTCTCTTCTGCCTTTGCCATTGTCAACCATGCCATCCTGCTCAACCGTCTACGTGATAACCTGGGTATCACAGGTCAGGCTCTGGTGTGGCTGACTTCTTTCCTTTCCCACCGACCCTCCCAGCTCCAACTTGGGTCCTTCCTCTCCGATATCTTTTTCTCTACCTGTGGTGTCCCCTAGGGATCTAACCTCTCTCCCTGGCTGTTCAACCAGTGCCTGGCACTCCTTGCCCACCGCATTGCCGCTCTCTACCCCAACTTTCAGTGCTATGCGGATGATACACAGCTCATTTTCAGGCTACCCTCGGCCGCCTCCTCCCCTTCCCTCATCTCTGACTGCTATCCAGGATTGGTGTGCCGCCAGTGACCTCTGCCTTAATGCCAGTAAGACGGAGATCCTACTCATAGGCACTCCCACTCCCTCCTTCCCTTCAGCCCTCTGGCCGGCCTCTCTTGGCCCACTTCCTGTTCCCACCTGCAAGGCTAAATATCTTGGTGTTATCGTCGACTCCACACTATCCTTCTCTCCTCACATCTTCGACGTCTCTAAGAAGTCACACTACCAGCCTATGAGTCACACTACTCATAGGCACACTTAACCTCTCCTTCCCCCAGAAGCTCACTGTCTCCAGAGGCCTGGTTCTCTCTAGGCTGGACTATTGTAACAGCCTCTATCTAAATCTGCCTGCCTCTACTCTCCGCACTCTGCAACTTATCCAGAACAGGACTGCAAGACTTGTCCTTGGCCTCAAGCCGAGGGATCGTATCTCTCCAGGACTGAAATCTCTGCACTGGCTCCCAGTGGCTGCGAGGATTAAGTTCAAACCCTCTGCATTGTCCAAATGGCCTACTGGGGCCGAATTACCTTCAACTCTCTTCCCAAATATCTTCCTTCTCGAGCTCTTCGCTCATCTGCCTCCAACTCCCTCAGTGTCAGTCGCTTCTCTAAGCAACGAGTTGGTGGTAGATCTCTCTCTTCGGCAGGGGCCTCCGTCTGGAACAGCCTTCCTGCCTCCCTGAAATTTGAGGAGAGCTATCTCCGGTTCCATAACCACCTCAAAACCTTCCTCTTTGTTTCTGCTTTCTCTCCCTCACCCCCCTGCTGAATTCCCGGCTGAATCTGCACTGGTCAAAATTACCTGCACCTCCTGTCTGATTCGGGCACAGGGGCCACCAATTGTACACCTGCACCTAGGGACTGTTTGTCTCCCTATAGTCCGCCTACCAGCACTTTGTCTGCACTGACCTTGCACTTGCCACCATCTGGCTGTTTTTATTATCTTTTTTATTCTTCTACCCCTTGTACTGCACTTTCCCCCCTCCTTCCCCCTCTTGCACTTTTCCCCTTCCCCCCTCGCACTTTTCCCCTTCCCCCCTACCATACACTTGCGCGATCTGAATGACACCGGGCCTAGTAGGATCGTTCTCTATTGCCCCTTTGTTCCCCCCCTTGCCTCGTAGCACCTTGAAACACTTGTGTATAGGTGCGTTATGAATGCCATATCATATCGTATTAATGTGTATCTTATATAATGGAACATTCACATTTTTTTAAAATTTAATTCAATGTGCCATTTCTTTCACTTTTCTAAACCACACTTTTATAACAAAAATTGTAATGTGATTGCAATAATAGAACTGTTTTTTGAATTTTCCAACTATTTCACAACATCAACATGTTGTTTCACTAAGGCTGGATAAGATTAAACTATTTATACAAACAGCATACAGGAATGTGTGTAACGGTACAGGCAGCATAAAGTGTCATGTGCAATCTTCGAGTGCTTTGGTTTTTTTATGCTGTCTCTTTTATCCTAACAAACGGTTCTGTTGAACACTGCAGAATGGTTTTCGCTTCCCTTCAAACTTGGGAATAACTAAAAGTTCAAGTTGTTTTTTCTTCTTCCATTCTATGTTGACTCTTGGTAGCTGATCTAGTCTGCATGCACGGAACTTCTTCACTGTCAGCGGGTGCAGGAAGGGGGAGGGTCTCTCCCTTGTAAAGCATTACATCATTCAGGAGCAGCCAAGCTCTTCTTCCTTTGAATTTCACAGCAGTAGGAGTGACCCCCTCTTCTAGGTACGGTTCCTCAAAACAAGGCCTATTCCAAGTGTGTGCAAAGCTATTCACAAGCACTTGGTGCCCTAAGTACAAACTAGGCACAACTAGGATGTGCTGCTTTAGCAAGTCAATAGGATCAACTGGCTGTCTTCATCAATCTTCCTCAACCCTTCCCTCCTATTTTTTTTTTTTATCTAGTGGTCATATTTGTTAAACAATCTTGCATCTCATCCCCTAATGTTTTCGCTACACTATGGGCATCAGTTTTTATTCGAGTGGGAAGAGCAAGGGGCACTCTTATGCAACGTCCAGTCACCAACACATGAGGAGTCAGGTGTTGATCTGAGCCAGGTTGGTTCCTCAGTGCAAACAATGCAAGGCGTAAGGAAATGCAAAAAAGTTATTTTAATCTTGGCTATCCTTTCGTTAAGGAGTCTGTTTAATATCTCACAAATACCATTCACCTATGGGTGATAGGCAGATGAAAATGTGTGCTTTATGCTTAATGGAAGAGTTATCTGTTCGACAATTAAGTTACAAAATGCGGCCCATTATTAGACCGCAGGGTTTCGCACACACCCCAACTAGGAATAACTCCCGTTTGGGAAATTTGGCAGCACATGTGGCATTGCTTTGTGTACATGGACCTGCCTCAATCCATCTGGAAAAGGGACATACTACCACTAACATGAATCTATAACCATTGCATACTTGCAACATATACTAATAATCTATATGAAGATGCTGAAAAGGACCATTGGGTCTAGGAATTGCTCCTTTCACTGTTTGCGAGGTATGCCCTGCTGTGAACGTCTGGCAAACAATGCAGTTCACTATTAACTGCAACATGTTGTAACAAATTTGGTAAAAACCAATGTTCTGCAATCATGGCAGCAAGATTCTCTCTGGTTGTATGCGCAGGATAGTGAAGCTCATCCAGCGCAACTTTCAATAATGCTAGAGGCATAACTGACTTTCCAGTACTATCATGTCTCCATAAAGCCTCAGTGGGGGATAAAGAACACCCCTGTCTCTTCCATACATACTGCTCTTCCTGTGAAGCTCGACCTTGCAGCTCAGTTAACTGTACAATGGATAACATATTAAAACCATCCTTTATAAGCACACAATGTTCTGACATTTGCTGAACATGTTCTACTTCAAAATTAGAAATATTTGTAAAATATGCTGCTCTCTTGGCTTCAACATCTGCAGCTTTGTTACTGTGAGGAATCATGTCTGCCCTCTTAGTATGGGCTGTGCATTTCACCGTGGCTAAAGCCAATGGGAGCTTTAGTACTTTAATAAGCGTGTCCAATAGAGCCGCATGTTGCACTGTCGTGCCATCTGCACTGGAGGAAACCCGTTCTTTTCCAACATAACAACCCTCCATGAATGGTTGATGTCACATAGGCAGTGTCAGAGTATACTGTGACTTCTTTACCCTCATATCTCTGGACTGCAGTAATAAGCGCAACTAATTTTGCAGCCTGTGCTTTCTTGAGTCCTTTTAAGTCGTTGAATATATGTACTGTAGTCAAAAACCCAGGCCCTGCAATAATTATAGAGGCCTAAAAATTGTTGTGTTTCCCTTACTGTCTCAGCTGTCAGTTTTCATGATCACTACTCTCTCAGTTGTCACTTTTCTCCTGTCTTTAGAGATGAACTGTCCTATGGACAGAACCTCTTCCTGGCAATACTGTAATTTCTCTGTCTACCTTGTACCCTTTCTCTGCTAGTACTGTCATTTGTTGAACTGAATCTTCTCTGCATCTTTCCTCTGTCACACTACACACTAATATAGCATCTACGTACTGAATTATTGTACTCTCAAGTTGTAAGTTACCTAGGTCCATCTAAAGAATCCTATTAAAGATCAATAGGGAGTCACAGTACCCCTGAGGTGATCGTGTATGTTTCCAGCTCTGGTTTCTATATGAAAATGAATTCAAATCTTGTGAGTCTTCATGAAGGGGAATTGAAAAAGAAAGTGTTTTTTAAAATCTACGACTGTGAAATATTTGGCTTTAGCTGGGATGTTACATAATATTGTAGCTGGATTCAGAACCAGTGGAAACTCTGCTTAAACAATATTGTTTAAAGGGCATTGATCCTGAATAAATCTCCCCCCCCCACCCCCCCGTTGCTTTCCTCACTGGTTACACAGCCGGGTTACATGAGGATTCTGATGGTACAAATATTTCCTTCTGTATTAAAGCAGAAATTGTTCCAAATATGCCTTTGTCCGCTTCTCTGGACATGGGATACTGCTTTGCTCATGGCAGAATTGATCCTTGTTTAAGTTTTACTTTAACTTCTCCTGCTCCACTCTTTAGACCCACGACATAGAGACTGCTGGTCCATAAAATGCTTGACATCTTTTCAAAATCTTCCTGAAAAAATTACGTTTTCTTTTTTACCAATGCCATTCTCTGTGGTATCTCCCTTTTCTCAACTTTAATCCAATAAGTGAGACTTATGAAAAATACTAATTCATCATCTGAATAATCATCTCTGAATAATTCTTCATCTATCAAATCATTTAGTCTGTATCCTTCACCAAGAGCAATTACTGCTCTCCATCCTCTTCCCTCATCTGTCCCATGAACAATCACCATTCCCTCTTACCACTGCAACTTCTAGTTCTAAGGGAATAACCTGTCCATCATCCATAGGTATTTCTGGCTAAACATTCATTTGGTATTCTCACACAATTTAGCTACCAGTCTAATAAGTTAACTGGTGTCTGCCGCAAATACAATAGTGGCAAAGAAATGTCATGTTCTCCTATGGAAAGCTGCCATTTGTCAGTAAAAGGAACCAAACTCACAGCCCCAGAGTATCCCTGCACATTCATGACAATCCCAGACATTGGGTACTTTCCCTCCCGAACACAGGAACAAATCACTCCTGTGTCTACTAGGAACAAAAATGTCTTGCCTCCTATTGTTGCCCTAACCCTTGGTTCCTCTTGTGGGTCTACTGGAACAGGTAGTACTGAACACATCAAGTTGCTCTTTTGGCTCTCCCATTGAGGATATAAATTCATCCCTGTACCTGTAAAAGAATTTCCTCCCACTACTGTCACACTCCCTATCGTGGGTGTGGGTACTTGTACGGTTTCTGCATTCACCTTCCATTGTGGCACCATTGCTTTTTACATCGGAGCATACTGTGGTTGTTGTGTCTGTACTTGTTGTGTTTGCACAGGCGCTTTCTGTGGTTGCCTTTGTAGTGACTGTGATTGCAAAGGGACTTGTTGCATTTGCTGTATTTGCAGAGTATGTATCAGATATTGCGTGTGATCTTGGCCATAATACTCCTGCAGTTCTGTGTTATACTGGAGAATAGCCCATCCCACTCTTGGAGTTTGCCAGTTCTGCTGCATGCCACCTCTACTTCTACACGTGCAGGCTATATGTCCTGTCCTCCCACAATTCCAGCATTGCTGTGGGTGTCCTCCTATAAGTCCCCCTCCCCCTTGAGGGTTTTGAAATCGGCCTCCCCCTCTAGGTCCATTCCCTCTACCTTGTGGCCAGAAATGTTTCCCACCTTGATCTGTAGGGTACCCTGCATTGCTTGGCTGTGCTGGATGTACCTCTGGTGTGGCCACGCCTTCACCATTCTTCAATACTGCTCCTTTCATAGCAAGCTTTGACACATTTTTCTGGATTAACTTTGCTTCCTCCTGCTTTCTATTCTCAGCTTTTTTCATATTCTTCTCTTGTAACATTCAACAATGATGTACTATAGTCAACTGTATTTCTGGCCATTGCTTCGCTTCCATCCCTATCAGTTTCTTCATTTAACGTTGCACTGGCTCAGCTGTTCCTGACGTAGAATATGATAAAATAATGATACTGTTTTATCCCACAGTTCACGTGTCTCAAGACATCAATGTTCTTAAATCACTGGAATAAAAGCAACAAGATCTTCGCCAACGCCCACTTTCCTTGTCATAATCACACCCATATCTGATGTATCAAGATATTGTACTCTAAGCGCCCTCCAATTATCTGCTCTACAATTATTAAATGGCACTTCGTCGTGTTTTGTGCTGTCACATTTGCATATCCTGCTTGTCTCCAAATCTCGTCGGCACTCTCACCTAGGATGGCTGCAAGTAGGACTTTTACATCGCCCACTGTTAACGTCATTCCCGCTGTCATTCTTTCGAACTCATTAATCCATTTTCCTGCACCTGCAGTCAAACTAGGTAATTTACATTTCAAATGTTCTTTATCCATTTGTGGCCATGGTCATCCTCCCCCCTTTCTCTAATAATGGAAATTGCATAAATCCTGTTAGGCAGAATCCTGTGCAGTTCCCTTGGGGACCACTGCAAAAAGATTAAGACTACAGTAGTAAGCAGTAAACCCAATTGTTATAAGTCGGTACCACCCAGATTTTACCTGTTGGCCGTGGCTGAGCAGTCAGACTTCTCTCAAGAAGAGTAGGGCAGTATATTGAGTATACACAATAGGGCTAAAAACACAGTAGAGCAAACAAACACTGACCAGAGCTTTGTATAAAAAGTATATAATTATTTAAAACACACTTTAGGCAATATACTACCACTCTAAATCAAAAGCAAGTTAAAACACAGCCAGGTAAAGTATACACACCTCCCTTGATAACTATTAGACAAGTCAAGAGTTAAAACACCACAATTTGTTAAAACAGATGTGAGTGCGTAACCTGATGGCACTCCAATAGTTCAGTTAAAGGGAGAGAAAAAGGCACAGCATAGAAATAAAACAAGTCCCAACACTTTTAGGAGTTCTCAGCAAGGGAATAAAGGCAGTAGACACTGTAGAGCCAAAGTTCATAGGCCAGGCCCACTTTAAATGGAGCAAAGTGAAATGTGCCCAGGATCACAGGGTTTAAAATGCTCTAAAAGTCTTTGCAGAATGTTCAAAAGAGGTTGGGGCGTTTCAAGAAGGTAAAGTTAGATGGTCTGGGGCCAACCCAGTTGGAAAGCCAAGGATTTAAGGGTCACCTTGGGCAAACCGAAGAAAGGGAGGCCAGGCAGGACACAGTACCATAAAGAGAGAGGAAGCTCCAACTGTGGCAGTTGTTCCTGGCAGTGGTTTCAGTTCATTGTTTTGACCAGGGGAAGAGAGGATCTCGTCGAGGAGGAAATGTGGAGTCGATGCACTGCACAGGGATGAAACCAGCCGCAGAGTTCATCGGTAAAAGGTGCGTTCCTTTTATTCGCGGTCAAAGTGGTGAAGCTTGGCTATCCGGCTGCCGGGGTGCTTGGCACGGGCGATTCGACCAAGAGATCTTTGGAAGGCGAAAGGGGCGAACTGGTTGGTCCCACCAGCTCAGAGGAAGAAGACTCGGCCAGCTGAAGATCTTCTCTTGTCGTTGGGAAAGTGGTGAGTTCGTTGCAGCAGGGCTCCACCGGTGGTGTCGTCGTTGCAGATGGCTCGGCTTCTTCCCTCTTTGGATTCTTAGGTCCTGTGGCGACTTCTGGAGGTCCAGTCCCAAAGGCCCTGCTTTTATGCAGAAAAACCCCCATTCAGCCTAGCTGTCACTCAAACATGCTAAGTGGTGAGCCGGTCGGCTCACCACTGGGCCAATCAGAATAGAGTGCGACTGAGTTGCTAAGGCAACGCAGTCCAGGGTGCCAATTCCCCTCCCCACACATCCTGTGGAACCTAGACAGAGTGACGCCATTTGGAGGGCTTCTGTGGAGAAGCCCGCCAAAAAGTGGAACAAAGGGCTCGACCTTGGTCGGAGTTACAGAGACAGACACGAACACCATTTTAGAAAAGAGTTCTGGCAAAAAGACCCAACCGTTGATTTAATATTAAATAAACCAGCGGTATCTTTAACATTGCACCAAAAAGTGGTGCGTTTTAAAATCAATGGGAAAATCCCATAGAGAATATTACAGTGGAATATTTTGCATGGTAACCACTGCCACCAGCCAGAAACTTGACAAGGGGGGACTGGACAGTGCCCCCTTGAAAACAGACCCAGGGGCAATATAATTAACCCCTTCCAGTACTTCCACAATATGATGGTTTGTACTGTTCTGTTCACAATTTAGGACTAGTAAAGTAAATGGCGACTTTGCATGCCCTGGGAGACAGTAGTCAGTCCCAGGGTATGGAGTCTGTTTGGGAGTCACTATGACACCCCTGTGCTACTGCCCTGAGGGTGCTGTGTAACACATACACAAAAGAATAGATGATACCCTATGGAGTAAAAAGAAACCCTATAGCCCATAAGCACATAACAAGTCAAAGACATACCTCAAATCATGCCTAAGAGTGGGGGGAAAAGAGTCGCACTCTTAGCAGGAGAAAAAAACAAACCCCAAAAATCCAGCAAAGCTGCTGGGGGACTCACTAGGTTTGGGAAATTAGCCTTATAAGAGAATGTTCCCTAACAAATCCTGGTCCACAATCATACCCACCTACATGCCTTGTCTTCCAGGTGGGGCTAGTTTCGTCCATTCGTCTTCGTCCTGGTAATTATCTTAATCTACTGACATAAGGTGGGGATATATCCCCTGCACTGCACAACCGTGCTTGTGGTCGTTCAGAATATGGTGTAGGTTCTGGCGTTTTTTCCTTTGGGTCTTCTAAGTCTGACCACTTTACCCCTCTTCCTACATCTGGATCTATTGAAAAACCGCATTCGCCTTCTCTTTGCGCTCTCTTGTTTTCTCCCCTTCGTCTGACATCATTATACCCCAACTGGTATGACTGTTATCCCTTTCCTTGCCATAAAGATCTAGTCTACTTAAGGACAACATTCGATGCTTGTCCATCATTACATCATCCGATCAATCTCTTGTTTCTTTCAGTGGAGATCCTGCGATGCTCCCTCTGGTCTCGCAACCATCTTTCTCCCTCATTTGCGAATATAAATCCCCAATCCTTCTCCCTATGCCTTCTGCCTCATGCTCATCAGCCCTTGTCTGTATTCTTGGTATCCCCTTCAGCTCCATAGAGGGCGGTTGTGATCCTCTCTCATCTTCCCATCGTTCTCTTGCTTCGGTTGGTGATATACATCCATTAATGTTATGATGTACCTCGTAATCCCTTTGTCCCCTACTCCTTTTCATTTCTTCCTCCCTTCTTCTCATCCCCCTTATCTCTTCTTCCTCTCACCTTCTTTGCAACCTACATTCTTTCAATCTCTGTGTTTCGGTCTCTTCACATTTATTCTATTCCTTTCTCGTTTTCCTTTTTTCTGTTCTTCAGACCCTCTTCGTTCTTGCTTAATCTTCTTCCTTCTCCTCTTTATATGCCCGTTCTTGTTCCTGTTCTTTCTTTTCCAGTTCCTCTTTCTTTGACATAACCAATATCCTTTCCATCAAATTTTAGCAGTTTCTGCCCTCCCATCCACTCTTTCTGTACTATTGTCACTGCACTAACTCTGTTTCTCTCCTGTTTGTCTCTTAGCTTCTTCTTCTATCTCTATTTGCTTGCCCCTTCTTTCATCACGCTCTTTATATTCATCGCATATAGACATATATTTAGTACATTCCTGTACTTTATATGCATTTATGAGTTTTTTTATCTCAAATTATACACTGCTCTATATTCCTTTAGGACATTTTCACTCCATCAAAGGCCTATAATAAATAAAAAAAGATATTTTTTTATTGAGGTTGCGAGATATAGTAATTCTATTAGTCATTTTTTTTTTCTGTTGACAGCTATGTATCATTGTACTGAGAGATATCTTAAAATATGTTCCTGCACATTCATCACCAATGTTTACCCTTTAGGCTTATAAATGACAAAGATTTTGTTTTCAATCCTTTATTTATTGTTTGCTTGTTAGGCGCTGTCTCAGCATCCACGCTTTTCATTGACCTATGGACTTCGCTATCCCTCTCCATTCTCCTCTCTGGTCTAACCCATTTGGCTGGACACACTCTGGATGCCATCATCCACTCAGACCTCTCTCTCCCCCTCCCTCTGGTCACACCCCTCTCTTGGTCAGACCATTCTCTCCTTTCCTCCCACCTGGGTCCCTTTGGCCCTCCTATCGCACCCTCAAAAGCCCTGCCAACCTCGTTCACGAATATCCACCTGATGAAACGAGTGTCAGCTGCTGCCTTTTCCTCTACCTTTGCCCCTTCCCCCTTCTGCTGTCTCTGCTCTCAGCAAATTCCACTCAGCCATCACCAATACTCTTGACATCCTTGCCCCTGTCATGAGGATCCACCTAAAACCTGCCTCGAAGCGTAACACCTGGCGCAACTCCTATCATGCAGCGCTGAAACGAAAGTGCAGAGCGGTGGAACGGAAGTGGTAAACCTCAGGCTCACCCTCTGCCAAACCGGCCTGCCACCTGCTCCAAAGGCAACACAGACTCTCCATCCGCGCCAAGAAAAGGGCCCACATTCAGGCATGGGTATCTGGTGCATCCAATAACATGGCTGAACCTTTCAAAATATGCTGGGCAACTAGCCAACCCTTCCACAGTCTCCTCCTCCCCTCTTCCATCCCAGGCCCTCTGCAATGCACTTGACACACACACTTTGCCACCAAAACGCAGGACATCCTGAACACCCTTGTTACTCACCCGCCAAAGCCATCCCCCACACCCTTGCCTGCCTGGGCCACTCATCCCCTTCCTTCTGCCTTCTCCTTTTTCATCCCCGTCACACCTGAAGGAGTTACCAGTTGTCCGCTCTATGAAGTTTTCTTCGAAACAGGTTCCCCCCCTGCACATCCAGAACCATCAAGGACAACATTAGCTCTCTTGCCCCCGCTCTTGCTGATTTCTGCAACCACTTTTTTGCCACTCGATCTTTTCCCTTCTCCCCCAAGCACTTTGTGCGCCCCTTACTGAAAAAACCTTCAGCAGACCCTACATGTCCAGCCACCCACCACCCCATTTCAATCACCCCCTTCCTGGGGAAACTGCTGTAAAGAAGCTGGCCTTGCCCCAACTCAACTTGCACACTGTGCCCCTTACTGAAAAAACCTTCAGCAGACCCTACATGTCCAGCCACCCACCACCCCATTTCAATCACCCCCTTCCTGGGGAAACTGCTGTAAAGAAGCTGGCCTTGCCCCAACTCAACTTGCACACTGTGCCCCTTACTGAAAAAAACTTCAGCAGACCCTGCATGTCCAGCCACCCACCACCCCATTTCAATCACCCCCTTCCTGGGGAAACTGCTGTAAAGAAGCTGGCCTTGCCCCAACTCAACTTGCACACTGAACTTGTCAGTGGCTTAACAACCAGCAGTCTGGATTCCGAGCATCCAGAGGCACGAAACTGTTCTTCTGAACACCCTTGAAGAACTGCTTGCATCCATGGACTCCATCTCCCCAGCCGCCCTCATCCTATTTGATCTCTCCTCTGCCTTTGACACCGTCAACCACTCCAACCTCATACAAAGGCTCCATGATATCCTTGGTATCTCAGAACGGGCACTGGAGTGGCTGACCTCTTTATAACAGACTGTTCCTCCCAAGTCGTCCTTGGCACCTTCTCCTCTCCTACTTCTCCACCTGTGGTGTCCCCCAGGGTTCTATCCTCTCCCCCGGCTCTTTAACATCTACCTTGCTCAGCTGGCACTCTTCATCTCCTCCTCCTCCCCAACATCCAGTGTTATGCAGATGACATGAAACAGTTTTTAAGATGTCTTGCTGACTCACTTGCACCTTGCTTCATCCCTGACTGCCTATCTGCCATCCAGGCCTGGTGCAGTTCCAATGATCTCTGCCAGCAAAACTGAGATCCTTCCGATTGGGACCCCTGCTCCCTCCTTCTTCCCTTCTCTCTGGCCTCCCACCATGGGCTCTCCTCCAGCTCCTTCTTCTGAAGCCAGAAACCTTGGAGTCATCTTTGAGTCCTCTCTCTTTCCTCCCTCACACTCAGGAAATTGCTAAGAAGTCCTACTTTCAACTCTTCCTTCACTGCATGGTGGGTGTGCGCTTGTCTAGGTTTAAAAGAAATTAAATGATGCTAGATTAACCTCTGGAAAATGAGTGGGGCTAATCCGCACACATTTACCTATGCTCACTGCACGACATACACATAGACCTGTGTACTATGGGTCGACACAGCCTACAAGTGACATCCCCCCTGTCATATTTAGTTGGGATATGACCGCCAACAATACATCAAGGCATCTCCGAAGGGGGAAGGCAAAACCTTCCACTGCCATGGCTAGCCTAATTAACTATCAAAGGTTCCATGAATATGCCCTGTCTGTTTGTGTAAGCACTGCAGATGGTGGTAGAAATTAACACACTAATATAGTATATTTAAAATTGACCCACATGGGGCCTGGGTGCATAGTTTAACAAACGAGACCGGAAACCCCAACAACCTTTGGTATGCACTGTGTCCCCCTGATATCAGATTCCACATCGTAGTATCAAGGGCAGTGACCTGTCATGTCTGGCACTATGTGTTTAGAGTAGGTAACCACCACCGGGGGAACCCATTCAGAAGGTAAGAGTGTGTGGATTGATGGAGACAGAATGTCTGTTCTTGCCGCCACTTCAAGGGATAACTCCCGCTTTAATCAGGAACCACATAGAGCTCCATTAACTAATCCAGAACAGACAAGACAAAGGTTGGGACTTAGTATTACAAGTTTTCACCCCTTTACCTTTTCTGTTGCAAAGCACTCTGGCTTTGAGCTCATGCATACAGGAGATTGTTGGTGGGGACTCGGGATTGGATCATTAAGTTAGGCTTAGCCTGCAGCAATCACTGTAACCTATTTGGCTTTAAAAGAATTTGCAAGGAGTAACAAGAAGAACTCTTTTAGACCCTGGTTGAAGGTACAGTCTGCCTTACAGCTTCTGCCAATGAAGGAAACCAGGATTTCCAAAGAGGGAAGAAAGATCCCTCCCTTAAACATCTCCCAGGTAAGAGAGGGAGGTACTGAATCCATAGGACCCTACAGCAGCACCAGAACCGGTAACCAGCCAGCACACAGCATGCCCTGCTAGGCTCTGCAAGCAAGCTTCCTAGGTGGGAAGTGCCAGAGAGTCTCTGAACGAAACCAAAGACAAGGCAGTTGCCTGTAACGCTCTCCTCAGCTTTCAGCATCTTCTAAAAGAATATTTTACATAATACCGCCTGATAACAAACATTGGCCTAAGCACATTTGCATCGCACTGTACATCGCATTTGAATGAACCTGAATAAGGCTGACTATGCTGCCATTTTTAAAGTCATCCGCCATTTTGATTAACTCCTGCTTTCTGTCTTATGTTAAACTTTGTGCTTTTGGCTCCAGCAGAGAAAAATGAACTTTGTACTGTCAAACATGGATAAACATGTCGAGCCTGCTGGAAGTGGATTGTTTGTCCTGCACTAAGAAAGCTTGGCGCTAAACTAGAGTTGAACTGAACAGTAATTTAGATGTCTGTATCAATAGCGTCATCCTCGTTCAAACAGTGGAACAGAATGTTGAATAGCTGAAACCGTGTGCCTTTGCAGAAATCTGTGTGTATGTTCCTTGAAAGTGGATTAAAAAGCTTGAAAACAAATGTTACCATTGTATCGTATGTGCAGAAAGACATGTCTGGTGCTTGAGGAAAACATTGAACAATGTATAGTTATTTGAATCTGTATTAGTTATGTGAACTGGCTACGAACCCTAGTGAATGTAACACGAAGAGGGGCTGGACGATGAGTCCAGGATTATGAGAAAATATATAAATACTGATGTATTTGAGATGTACAGCACTCTCTCCCCTCACGGTGTCTGTTGGTACACACTGCGAGGCGTTGGGAGCCAGATAGCTATCTGACCAATAAACTTAATTTACCTTTGAACTCGTGACTGGCGTATTTCATTTTTGGTGGTATTAAGACTCTTCTTTTGATCTTTCAGATGGCGCCCTAATAGGGACCAGCAAGATTGATGTCACATCGCTAGATGAAGACGAGGCTACCAGAGAGTGACCGGGGCCCCTGCAAAGTGAGACGCGATTCCTCCGCAGTACTGCACAACCCTATCCCTGGACCGTGATCATCGTTTAGGAGGGCATTGTGATGAGAGTCCCCATATCGAGGCCTGTTTATCGAAGTCACCAGCCATGACGATCCTTTGAAATCCGATCGGATCCCTGTGTTTTGAAATCAGGTGAGTCGTGCCCCCATTCCTAAGAATCCTGATATTGGTTGCAGCTCTGTAATTGCAAATGCAAACGATGCCAGGTAACACCAGTGATCTGATATGCCTGGGAATTTGTCATCCTGTTTCAGGGTATTATTCCGCAGAGATGGACAATCTTTGGGACAAGGCCAACCAGCGCCACCCGATGGGTCGGCGGCTTATTTAATGTATTGTAAGTACGGCCTAGGAGTTATCGTATTTAATGATATTTGGCACAGACTAGACATGTTTATGAACTTCAGTGGCCAGTTTATGGTAGTTTTGAAATTGCCTGCCTAGAGGATTTAGAATTTGTATTGTTGAGGAAAAAGGCTAATCCTGCAGCATTTGATTAACGATTGGAGAAAGGAAGCTATGCAGCAACTCAGAAGTTTAAGAAAAGCATGCACTTAGAAACATGATGAATGCTGAGAAAGCACTATTGCATGGTCAGCAGAGACAGTCAGAATCTATTAGGGGTGTGGATAGGGCTTTCCAACTTGATATATATCCGTCTCAGGATTTTCATACATCAGATGAGTTAATTAATACATTTTTGAATGAACGAAGAACTGTTTCCACTGTACCACCTCCTTATGTGCCTCCTCCCATTGTTGTGCCTCCTCCCGTTGTAGTTCTGCCTCTTGCCATTGTTCCTCTTCCTGTTGTTGTTCCTCCTCTTGCACCTCCACCCTTACTGACAGTTGCAGTCCCCTTGATTCCGTCTGCAATATTGTCTCCGCTACCTATTGAATAAGATTTGTCTGAACTCTAATTACCAAGTAGATCTACTCCACCTGCAGTGGTTGAAGGGGCGGGAACTGATTGAAGAATAGTGACTCGTGGTACAGTATCTAAAGCTAGAAAAATAGAATTATATACGTGGGCTAAACAGTACATAGAAGAGGGTGATGAATCGGCTGTTTTAGTTATGATTTCTGTCCAAGGGAATATTCCCGAACAGACTATTTTGATAGAACGGATGGGAACACATTTAGCTGATATGGAGTGATTTGACAGGCATCAATGTCCCACAGGGGTTGAGGGATTTGAATGTCCTTGCCTGCACAAGGGACACTGCGGAGAAAGTATATGAGCATGTAGAGAAGGTATTTGAGTTTCAGAGGGAGCTAGATCGGTTACAGAAATATGAAATGGATGGTAATGGATGGGAACATCATATGTGGAGAAACAATTTCTTCCTCCATTGTAACCAATGAGTGAAGAAATGCGCATTTGCACAAGAGACACTCTAGATGGATTTTGGATGTTTCAATTTCTCCCATTGAAGTGCATGACATGTTTAGTCAGTATGCTCCGGCAATGCAAAGGAAAGTGTTACAGGTGATGGTAGAGTATCTACAAGATGAGTTTATGAAGAGAAAGGTTTGTTGTTCGGCAGATTTAATGGTCATTTATAAGAGCATTTTCGCCCAATACTGTTTTGACTATTTTGTCACTTGAGTTAGCCTTGTTGCTTAATAGATGTTCAGATTTCCTACTTTACAGTTGCCGATGAGGGAGGTTCCTCCGACATTTGTTCCGAAAGTAGAAATTCCAGCTAATGCTGCAGCGGGAACACCTGCCACTAATATTGAAGCACATCATGTCTCATGTCCCATTTTCTAGACAGGAAGTTAATACTATTAGACAAACAATTCCAGATATTAGCAAGAATCCCACAGGATTTAATAAAGAAATTGAATCTGTCTTGCATTCATCAGTTTTCACGCTGGGTGATATAGATTTGTTGTTTCCTGTGATCCTTCCTGCTGATTTATGGAAGCAGATTAGAACTGTAGATGATCAGGCAGGGTTGGGTGATACATGGGATGCTTTTTTACAAAGAGATGGGGGAACGGAATGCTGGTGAGTGGCCGCCACAAGTTATACTAGTGTTGTCAGACAGAATAGTGACTAAATTAAAAACTCAAAGACCAAAGAAATATCAAGGCTTAGTACCACAAAATGAAATATGCCAATCATGGGTCAAAAGGATACAAGTATCTTTTATTCTGTACAGTTTCAAAGCAAACAGATAGCTATCTGGCTACCAACACCTGGCAGTGTGTACTAGCAGACAGTGAGGGGTGAGAGTGCTGGACATTTTAACACAGACACTTTTATACAGTTTTTCAAACCTTGTCCAGCCCCTCTCTGAACTAATAAGTTACATGCTAGGATTGGTACCAAGTTCACACGTCAAATATTACAATATTGTACAACGGAAAAAACAAGTTTGCATGTCCATGAAGTTACAATGAACATTGGTTCTCTGATCCGCAGTAAGCCTTGTTTCAAGAATCGCTACAATGCAGTTCAGCAAAAACACACGATCTATGTTTGTTCTACATTGTCTCGTTGTTTATATGAGGATGAGGCTTGTGAGCGCAGACAACTCTTGGATTACAGTGTTAAGGTGTACGTCACTTGGACGCTGCGTACCTGAACTACGAGGAGATGTTCGCACTGGTGTAGCCAGACTGTTTGATCCGTTGGTAGGATGATGAAGAGCAATGCAAAGAACCAGCCCTGATTGCACCCTGAAGACACACAGTTGAAAGGGGACCAGCTCCTGACGCCACGGATGGACTCTTCCCAGTGGATTAACGTGACGCCAGAACAGTGCAAGCACTGACGGGGAAGGTCGGCAGCTGTTGGTACACTAGGCATGATATGAAGAATAGTCCAAGTTTGATGTGCAGGAGGCAGAAATGTCCACAAGGTGCTGGCATCCAGGCAAGGCAAAAAGCAGGTGTGGTAGAATGGTGAGGATGTCCACAAAGTGCTGGTACCCCAGTAAGACAGGAGAGAACTCCAAGGTAAGGCAGACAGGCGGACAAATGGGAAAGGAAACAGACAGAAAGGGAAGCGGGACCCAACCAACCAAGGAACCAGCAAGGGAAGGACCCAAACCCCACAAGGGCGGAGATTGGAGACCCGGGAACCAGGAAGGAGGGCAGGAGCAGACCCAGGAACGGGGAGAGGGAGGCGAGGAAGAAGGCACAGGAACCGGAGAACAGGACTCTGGGACGGTAGGATACAAAAGGCAAGGTGCAAAGGCACAGAATTCGGGCAGCCAACATTCCAGGAGCAATGCGGAGGGTTCGGAACCAACCACATTGAGACGCGATTGATTCCGGACCCGACCACTAATTTACTTGGCATGAAACCGAGGTCTGGCCCACAATCCGCACCCGCGCATGCGTGTCGACCAAGCGGATGCAAGAACGAGGCTTGGAATGCAAGCCCGTCTCGTCACGACCCGCGAGGTCAGCGCATGCGCACAAGCCCGTGCTTGAACGGGACGTAATTTCGCAAATTGGGGAGCGCATCTCCCCCAGACACGAAACCGCGGGTACAGCCGCCAGGCCTGGGAACGCTGCGCAGGACCAATCCAGGTGGGTGTCCTAACATGCAGTTCATACAAGTCGCATGGTTTCGTTGCATAGAACAAACAGTCGGCTCTCGGTCAGCCTAAACATTAACAAAACTCAAAGGTCGTTTGGCTCGGTTGCAAGTTGAAAACACTTTAGAACACAAAATAAGAGTGGAAATCAAGGCAAAGTTGATCAGAAAATCAAAACATTTCAGATGCGGTTTTCCGTGCAACACGAATGGGCTTAGGCCAATATTCATAACAAGGTGGTATTATACAAATACAGTTTAACAAACCCTCCTTTTGGCCTAAGCCAGGAGCATTACTCAAACATTCGCTTTATTCAAAACCCTGCGTCTAAATGTCCATACATTCTGAATCACATTCTTCAGAAATATCAATCGCCATAAGTTCCTTAATAGTGGTGTCCTTCATTACAAAACTGTTAGCAGTTTTCTTGGGCGCGTGTACTTTTGGTCCTAATGTACCTATAGTTTGTGCACAGCATCCTCCTAACATCGAACATATGGCAGGAAGACATTGTATACAACAACACCAAGAACTATCATTAGGACTGAAAAAAGCTTCCAACCCCACGAACGTAGAAAGTTCCAGAACCAAGCACTAAGATTCCAGTTTCCCTCGGTGACATGTACTTCGGTACTCAAGGTATGTAGATTTTATATTGCCTTGAATATGTTAGGGGAGGAGTCGGGAAAAAAACACAGCACGAAGATCCCACCAATTTACATACCCCACCAAGCTCCGCTAGGATGACGTCTAACACCATCCTATTTTTGAAGGGCCACTAATCTAATGGCCTTTTGCTCTAGTGTCATGTTGTACAGTGTATCAGTGGTTCTGTTGAAGGTTTTCTCCAGTACCCTTGCTAGTCTTCTAATATCCTCAGAATTCATTATTTGTCCCCAAAATGGCACAAATGATTTTGCTACATCACCCATGACTTGTGAAGGAGTATCACCATCCTCATCTCGCCTTGGACGTATTCTAGAGACTTCAGAAGTAGTAGCCACATATACCCCTGGTAACAAGATACCCAAGTAACAAGTACCCTGCCAATCTCTAGGTAACCAAGGATAAGCTTCATCGCCACAAACAAAGTAAACGGGGTCTCCTACGTACAAAGGTCTGTCCTCACTGGTTAGATTTGCAATGTTAGTACAACCCTCAAATTGGCTGAGAACCATCCCTTTTGTATAGAGAAGGAAACAGAGTTGGGGCTATGATTAATAATATAGGAAGGAGGCATGGCATCCCGGTTGCCTACGGGAGCCGCCTTGAAAGAAATTAGTGATTGAAAAGGTCTAGAGAGTCTATCAGAAGGCCTAATGGAAGCAACATTAAGTTTTCTTCTATTTGCAGAGAGGGAACATCCCAAAGGTGTTAGAACTAGCTTCACAAATTCATTCAGATTAGTCTCATCGAAGTTTCCAGAAATACTCTTGTTCCAGCGACCAAAGAATAGTGCCCTGAGCGAAGCATATCATGCAGTAGTTAAAGGAAGAGGATGAATATAACAGCACAGTCTCTTTTCCCTGTGTTGCGGCAAATGTGAGCACACCCAGCAATTCATTCTGTTTAGAATTGCATGGGTCGCATTCAGGATCAATAGAAGAGTGTTATGATAACCCTGTCTGTGTCGGGAGTCTCGAGAAGGAAGAGTGTGCAGATGCACAAAATATGGAGACACAGTGGAAATTGTTTGCGTGGGTAACAAAGTCTCAAGTGGATGCATCCCTTCCATATACCAAAACCCAAGCGAAAATACAATTGTTAGGCAGACCAGTACTGTGATTAGAAAACAATGGGTCCTCAGGGACAATTATCTTTGATTAACAGATTATTTGTCAGCCACAAGACCAATAGCTTTTTACGTACGAGTAGAGTTAGGAAAGGACATTGTTTCTCACAGTCCGTTTAGAAGCCTCTCCGTTAGGCTCTTCTAGCTCATCCGTCGGTGGCTCATGACCATGTGGCCTATCTTGCTTGAAGGTAACTTTATCGGTCCCTGCCTCTTATTTGTTTTCCCAGCGAAAGAGTGACGAGGAACTAGCTCAACAATGATTCCTTGTGGGCACAGCCGATGCTGTGCTGTAAGTCTGATTCCTCGGATGCAGATCGTACCTCAAGAATCCAGGCACGGTGTGATCTGCGAACAGAGTGTCATTGCTTCCTGATGGAAGTGATGGAGCAGAAGCAAGATTGCTCAATGGTGCAGAAAGATCCGAAGAAGAACTGAAGACAAAGCAGCAGTCTCCCCAGGCCCCACGGGCTCAGGAAGGGTTTCCGTCACACCCTCTTTGTCAGTTAGAACAGACTTGTGATGAGGAATAGAGTGAACAATCTCCTTCTCGTCCCCTTTGTTGTGAGTCAGAGGAAAAGGTATCTTCTTGATGTGCGTTGCGTGGATCCAGTCTCGTTTTCCTTCTACTCGTACAGCGGTCTGTGTGGCCAATAGGACTTGAAACAGTCCTTTCCAGCGAGGTGCGAGACAGGATGCTCTTTCAAATGCTTTCACGAGCACCCATTCGCCGGGTCGGAGTCGATGACCTGACCCCTCATATTTTACTGGGAGGGCTTCTCGCACCTGTTAAATCAAATACAAATTTTAAGTTAACACAGTACTCAGAAAGGAGCAAATGCTCTACATCTTTTAGCTGCTTAGGTTTAGGTACATTCCAAATATTGCTGGTCTCCCCATACTTATCTCATAGGGAGAGAGCCCAGTCTTCGTTTGTGGGGTCATCCACATGGACAATAGAGCTATCGGTAAGACATCTGGACATTTCAAACTGCTACTGGCGCAGATCTTCACCATTTTGTTCTTCAATATACTGTTGTGACGTTCTACAAGTCCGGCACTCTGAGCGTGTCTGGCCAAATGGAACCGTTTATCGATCTGTAATGCCACTCATACTTACAGGATAACAGCAGTGATAAAATGTGGACCATTGTCAGACCAAATGACCCTCGGCAAACCAAACCTAGGAAAATATTCCTTCAGCATGGTTTTCGCCGTCGTCATTGCTGTGGCATCTTTTAAAGGGAAAGCTTTGACCCATTTGCTAAAAGCACAAATTACTACCAGAACATATTTGTAATTCTGGCAACGCTCCATTTCAATGAAATTGAAGTGTATAACCTCAAAAGGCACAGAGGGGGGACCAAAACTACCCCTCGGTGTCGATGTACCCTTCCCCACATTATGCTGTAAGCATACCATGCAATTTTGGGCCAAACACTCAGCAGTTTTCAAGATATTTACATTCGTCCAGACAGGTTCTAACAGTTTACAAATCTTTGTAGTACATATGAGTTAGTCCATGAGCCTTCGCAACCATAGCAGTGACATAAGCATCGGGTAGCATCCATCTGTGTTTTGCCTCATCTACCCAACAACCTTCATCATCTGAACTTGTTAAACCCTCAGCCCATTGCTTAAGATCTTCTGAAGTGGCATCAGCCTGAATGTGTGTTTTATACAACCAATTCCTTCATCGATTATACAAGTGTTGGTGGCTTCTTTTGTTATATACATTTCAAAATACAAATCGATGGCAGTTTGTTTGGCTATTCTGTCAGCAAAAGCATTTCCTCTCTCCACATCATCTGTTACTTTCTGGTGTGCTGCACACTTCATTATCACTAACTGAGTAGGAAGCGAAAGTGCTGAGAGTAGCCGAACTATCAAAGTGCCATGCTGTATCTTAGTTCCATGTGAGGTCAAGAAACCTCTCTCTGCCCATAATCTACCGAAGTTGTGAACCGCCACAAAGGCATACTGACTGTCTGTAAATATATTCACACTAAGCCCATTGGAAAGTTCACAAGCTCGAGTCAATGCAATAATTCTGCGGCCTGCACGGAGTTATGCAGAGTTCTTTTGGTTTCCACAACAGTGCTTAATGTAGTGATGGCATAAGCAGCAGTGGATGTACCATCCGGAAGTTTGAAGCAGGAGTCATCGCAAAACAGCTCCCCTTGTGGATCTTTTAACAATGTATCACTTAAGTCAATTCTGCCTTTAGTCTCTTGTTCTGTTGTATAGAGGCAGTCATGTGACTTCTTGTCACTGCAAGCAATTTCTTGAGGAAGAGGCAATAGTTCAGCCGGATTTAATGTGCAACATCTCTTAATTTGGATATGCGGTGCAAATAGAATCAGCTCGTATCTTCTTAGTTGTGCTGATGTGAGATGTTTTGTTTGCGTTCTGTTTAATAAAACGTCTACAGAGTGAGGTACCATCACAGTTAAGGAGTGACCCAGAACCATACCCTCACTTTGTTTTACAGATGAAGCGCCAGCAGCAACAGCTCTCAAACAACTCGGCAAAGCGCATGGAACAGGGTCAAGTGTGGAGGAAAAATAACCGCATGGTCTATTCTTCCCTCCATGTTCCTGCGTTAACACAGCCAAAGTGAGTGTATCCATCACATTCATGCACATACAAAACAAAGGCCTTGTCATAATTTGGTGTGCCCAAAACTGGTTCTGAACACAATGCAGTCTTGAGCAGATCAAAGGCTTTCTGCCAATCCATGTTCCAGGGTTAAGGGAAAGAAATGCCCTTTGTCAATGCCAAAATTGGTTTTATCATTAATTCGAAGTTATGGATCCACTGTCTACAGTGCGAGGCCATGCCTGTCAAGGCTCTGACCTCTTTCTGTGTATTTGGGACAGCCATGCTAGAGATGCTTTGTATCCATTCAGGTGTCAGTCTTCTCCCCTCCTTTGACAGGAAATTGCCTAAATAGGTGACCTCCTGTCGACAATATTGAAACTTTTTCAATGAAGCATTATGTCCATGTTCTGCTAGATGAATAAGCAGCAACACGGTGCTCTCCTTGCAAGCAACTTCTGAATCTGCAGCTAAAAGAAGATTGGCAACATACTGCAACAACGTACAGGTGGACGGTAACTCAAGTGTATCGAGCTGTTCCTTCAAAGCTTTACTGTAAATGCTTGGACTCTTAGTGTACCCTTGTGGCACACGAGTGAATGTAAACGAGTGTCCCCCTAGGGTGAACGCGAACAAGTATCTACTGTCAACATGTACAGGAATACTAAAGAAAGCATTGTTTAGATAAACAACACTAAAATGAGTAGCTGAAGCTGGAATCATTGTTAACATAGTGGTCACATCAGGCTCAATTGGAAATTGTGGAGCGACAATCTTATTGATAGCATGTAAATCAATAATAAAACAGAAAGGAATTGCATTATCCCTTTTCGTATACACTGGTAAAATCGGACTATTACATGAACTTCTTGCAATTTCCTCAATCACTCCTCGATGTACAAAATCAAAAACTATACGCTTTAAAGCTTGCTCACTGTCAACTGAAATCTTATGCTGTGGAATACGTGATTTCAACACAATCCTAACAGGTTCAATTTGTAAAATACCAACATCATTATCAACTGCCCATAAACATGCCAGAACTTTATCCAATTCAGTCGGTAAAGGCCTGTTCAAGAATTGTGAAGCAAAAGTACGCTGAGGTAAAATAGTCAAATACACTCCATCCGGAGAACAATAAATTACAGCATTAAATTCTTTCAAAAATTTCAACCCCAAAGAATGTTTGCCACAATTCGTCGTCAAAAGAAATGGACTTGAATCGGTGAATGGCTCCAGTGAAATCGGTACCGGCTGAGAAACCGGACTAACCACTAGCGTACCAGAGAACCCTACAGAAATGTTGTTCTGCCCTGACAGTGGAATATCTGGAACCTGCAAATGATCAACGGAACACTTCTGTGCTCCTGTATCTATCAAAAATAGATGCCCCCTATTCCCCACCTTCATTTTTATGTAGGGCCCTTTCTGATCAATGGGAATAGGTACTTTTTCCAAACTATGCTTTGGGCTGTCCTAACAGAATAGTACATCTTCAAATGCAAGATCCTCAGAAAGATAGACAGTCGAAGGATTATCAGAAATGTTCCTATTATCAACACTATGCTGCTGACTATCTTGTGGGAACGACTGTTGATTCTGAGTGAACTGACTTCTACCAGGACCCCCTATCCCAGGATGGCCTCTGGATCGTTGTTACGCTCACCTGGTATCCACGGGGACGCCACCCAGCTGCCGGAACCCTGGTGCCCTTCTCGGTCACTCCGGGGTATTATCAGCAGGGAGTTTTCTGTAAAACAGGTGGGCAATGTTCAAGATAGAGCAACTGGGGAAATAACCACCCAGCACCCGGTATGCCCGCAGTGCCTCCCTGGGCCTTTGTTTTGGGCTTTGGCGAGCTCTCTGTCCTGCCTTCTTGGCAGGGGCGCGTTGTCCTCTGTGGGCGATTGCAATCAAGTTACTTCACTGATGCTGCCCCTTTGAGTCTCTCAGGTAGGTCTTATTACTGTTATTCTGTAAGCCTTTCTTTGAACTAATGATGTCTTTTCTCTCCCAGTAGGGGTGCGAGAGTCCGCTGTGGGCCGTTGGCTGGATTTGGGCTCAGCGGCAAGTGATGGTGTTTCGGGAGCGCCTCGATGCGGTAAGTGGGCGCTATACGTAGCGCTACGGTGCCGTGCTTCTGCTAACCTGTTGTCTTTTATTCCCGTTGGCCGCTGCGTTCACCGAAGCAAGAGGCTCCTAAGCGGTGCTGGTCGATGGGCGACTTGAGAGGCAAGTTGCCGGCTCTGATGTAAATGTCTGTCTCTTTTCTCTCTTTTTGCAGGTTCGAAGATCCAAGAAGCTTGCTGTTCCTTGGGTGCTGATTGCAGTCTGCGGTGGAATTTCAGGTAAGCTGCTGAAAATAACGATGTCTTTGTTTTGCAGGTGCTGACTTTTCGAGGTTCGAAGATGCTGCAGAATACGATGAGGTTCATGTTGCTGGAATGCAAAGTAACGCGAAGCGTGTACTGGATTTCGGGTGTGGTTTATATAGCCTGCAGGCATCCCAGGTATCACTGGGCCTGCCACACCCAAAATGCTAGACGTCATGGCTCAGTTTAGGAACTGAGCCATGTGGAGGCATCCATGTTGTTGCGCAATGCCCTTATGGGCCCCGATTACTGCTCTAGCATATGAGCCTGGCGCCAAAGGCGCCAGGACTGACTCCCAGAGAGTCCGTGGGCAAATGTCAAGGCCCTTGACGGCCTGATGGAGGTAGAAGTAGCCCACTTGGCCTGGCTATCCAGGCTTAGGGCAGAGATCGTGACAATCGTCTACCCATGGTACCATATGTGTTATTCGATCTCTGCTGAAGGACTGGGCATTGTGCTCGTCAATGACCTTCTTGTCTGCAATAAGCACATTGGTTCATGTGTACAGGACCCATCTGCTTCCGGACCCGTAACCCAGCGCACAGCCGAATTAACCTTGCTGTGCCAGGATGGACACCGAGAACTCATTTCGTTCGATCTCATCAAGGCACCTCAATTCCGGCTCATACTAGGGATGCCATGGCATTACTCTGTGGGGCAAACTGTCCTCTAAACTGTGTATTCCCACCTCTAGTTACTCTTACCATTTGCTGCAACAATACTTTTCAAGTCTCCCTTCTTTTCTATCCTCTCTTCTTCAGTATTGACTCTATTTTCATAATACTGAGCCATGTGCAATACTTCGGACTGTGATTTATCTTGCCAGGCACTTTTAGAAGTCATAATTTGTGATTGGATATCGGGCAACAATCCACACACACATTTGTCTACAAGCAACCTTTTTCCTGACTCAGTGCTGAAATCATGACCACTAAAATCTGAAAACACTTATTCGAACCGATTAAAAAAACTCAGTAGTGCCTTCAGATTTCCCCTGGATGCAAGCTGTATGCTTGTCCCAAACTATTACTCTCTCTGGAACCAAAGTCTTCAATTTTGTTATTATTCTGTCTGCCAGTGTCAAATTCACCTGTGGTGGTTTCTCACCAGCCTTTCTTTCTCCATCTATCCGTAACAAGTCAACCCATGTGTCACCCAGTCCTGGCAAATCATCTATAGTTCTAATCTGTTTCCATAAATCAGCAGGTAGGATCACAGGGAACAACAAGTCAATATCACCCAGCGTGAAAACTGATGAATGCAAGACAGATTCAATTTCTTTATAAAATCCTGTTGGATTTTTCCTAATATCTAGAATCGTCTGTCAAATGGTATTCACCTCCTGTCTGGAAAATGGGACATGAACAAACTGTGAGCACCCGTGGAAGCCCCTTAAAGTCCCGCTTTGCCGCTGCACTATCTTCAGGCTCCTTTGACTGTCTAATCCATGAACCTTTGTGCATTTTACCAAGAAAGACTACAAGTACCATAAGGTGAAGGTCATCATAAAGAAGCAAATATACTGCTACTCACCTTTTACTGCAGTAATTGATGTGTATATTCTTTCTTACTTTGTTTAGGCTTTGCAACCCACAGCCAGTGGGTGTGCCTATATAATTGTGCGTGCACCCGTGGAACCCCCTGAAAGTCCCGCTTTGCCGCTTCGCCACGGCGTCACGAGGAGCTTCACTGGTGCATTTATTTTTTCTTCTTGGTTTTATATTTTATTTTATCTTCACAGTTGTGTTTGTACAAGAAAGCAGGATTCAAAGGTTGGTAGCTATTTTTTTTTTGTTTTTTTTAAAAAGATTTATTTTGAAAACAAACAATACAAACCAAACTTGCAGCATTATTTACAATAAACTCGTGAACATCAAGTAACGCTCATTACTGCTCCCCAAATCCCCCTCCCCCTCCCCCAAGAGCTTATTTGCATTTCTGGTTCTGTATCCGCTGCGTGTGGCTGGGTATCGCCTCCTTCCGAAGCTGCAGGATCCACTACTGTGCCAAACAGTCCTGTTATTAACATTCTCCAAGCCATCAGGTTACCCACATCTTCTTCCCCGCACTTGCTACATGCCTCCTGCCACACCACCGTTTCAGCCTCCGCCCATTTTTGCAAGTCCCGCCACTATACCTCTACCCGTGGCTTGTGGCATTGCTTCCAGCCCATAGCTATCCTTCTTTTAGCAAGCACATATGCCAGGTCCCTCAGTTTCCCAAGGTGTTTAGTGTTCCGTGGTCTGGGAAACCCTCTCAACAGGCAGGCCCAGGCTGTATCTATGTTGAGCGAGACCCCTTTATCCGCTAGTTTCCGTGCCACTTCCCCCCAAAAAGCTTCAATCACTGGGCAAGACCAGAACATGTGTGTCATATCTGCGTCTTCATCACATTTTGGGCATGCTTGTCTTCCTGCGTTTGCAAATTTAGATATTCTCTTTGGGGTCATATAGGCTCTATGCGTTATGTATAACTATCTGCTGCAATCTAGCATTTCTGGACACTTTCTTGTGGTATCCTATAGCACGTTCCCACATTCCATCTGTCATCTGTGCCCCCACCTCCGCTTCCCAGTCCAGCCTCAGGTGAGTCAAATCCTTCCCCACCCGGGTCATCACCATCTCATACAGTCTAGAGATCTCGTGCCCTCCTTCTGATATATCATATATTGTTCCCATTAGAACGTCTGGTTCTTCCGCCAGTACAATCTCTGGCCAGGTTTTGCGAATAGTCTGCACTAGCCTAGGAAACGTGACATATTGGCCTCCATGCAAGCCTGTCTCTTCTCCCAGTTCTTCGAACTCTTTAATAGCCCCTTCTTGCCATATGTCTCCCAATGTGACCAGCCCAACCGATTCCCAATAGGTCCCGATTATCATCCTGAGCTGGTTGTCTCCCCTAGCTAAGGCAACTAGTGCACCTTTGGGGAAATCGGGCATGGGTTCTCCATCAGTTGGCATACTCTGTGCCACATCTTCCACCCAAGCAACAGCATACCCGGGCGTTCTTTCATTTCAAGTCTAGTCACCCAGATAATCTCATTTAGGTAAAACGGGGTGCAGTCCTGCCCAAACAGCCTAGATTCAGGAGTTTCTTCATCAGAGAGCCATTTGGTTACATATTGCAACTGACTGGCTACATAATAGGCCTCAAAGTTCGGCAGCTTGATGCCCCCTCTATCATGGAAGTTCTGTAGCTTCCATAGCGCCACTCTATTGCGAGTGCCGTGCCACAGGAAGTCCCTACACATGCTGTTCAGTTTGACAAAAAACTTTTTGGGTATCAAGTATGGTATATTACTGAAGAAATGTAACAGCCTAGGCAGGACCACCATTTTGAGCATCGCCCCCCGTCCCATCATCGCCAGCGGCAGCTTCTCCCAAAACTTCATATTTGTGCGGATATTTTTCACAGCCACCTCGGTGTTATGCAAGTGTTCCTCCTCCACAGTATGATATACATCTATTCAGAGGTAGCGGAAGGAATCAGCCGCCCAAGGTCTGGACAACAATGGCAACCGTTCAAGAGGGGCTCCTATGTAGCTCCCCAATGGGAACATGCTGGATTTTTGGGGGTTCACCGCAATGCCGGACAATTCTGCATACTTTTCCATGACCTCTAGAATATACTGAAGATTTTCTTCCAGATATTTCAAGTACAGTAGCAAATCGTCAGCATATAAGGATATTAGGGTGTTTCTATCCCCCTGCTTCAATACCGACCATGTCATATTGTTGTCTGAGGTACACTGCCAGGGGCTCTAGGCCAGAATGTATAACATCGGGGACCAGGGGCACCCTTGTCTGGTGCCTCTACTGAGTTGCCACCTTTCAGATATCACCAATCCTGTGCGTACTCTGGCCAGTGGTTCACTATACAACAATTTCGCCGACTTAACATAACCTGGCCCCATCCTGTATTCTCCAGGGCCGCCAGCAACCATGGCCACCTCGCTGAATCAAAAGCTTTGACTGCATCTAGGGACACCACCGCCATTTCCCCATCGCTCCTGTTTCCCCTCTTCAATCACCCGGTGGAGTCGCCTCTGGTTGTGGGTTATATTTCTGTTGGGGACATAACCTGTGTGATCCGGGTGTATCAGGTTACTGATGACCCTTCTCAGCCTATTAGCCAGGACCGCCGTCAAGATCTTGCTGTCCTGGTTCAACATTGACAACGGCCTATAGGAGCCGCAGCAATGCCCTGGCTTGTTGGGCTTGGGGAGCGGCACGATTAGTGCTTCTGAGCGTGTCCGGTAGCCGACCCTTCTCAAAAGACTCATTGAGCATCTCTAGCATAGGGGGGGGGGGAAGAGTACTTCTGCTTGATATGTTTCGTAAAACTCAGCCGGGAATCCGTCCGTACCCGGGGTCTTGCAGGTGGGCAGCTGTTTCACCACCTCCTCTAATTCCTCCAGGGTAATCTGTGCGTCTAGTTCCTCCCTTTCTTCATCACTAATCTTAGGTAATTCCATGTCTTTTAGTGTTTCTCTAATTTCCTCCTGATTGTCCCCTCCTCTGTCCTCATATAATGTTCTTTAATAGTCCAAAAATGCCTCGTTGACGCCTTCCTGGGTGTCAACCACTTCCCCGTCTTCTCTGGTTATTATCCTAATCGGGGTCCTAGGGGTTTCGCTCTTGTATAACCATGCCAACAAGCGGCCAGTTTTATCCCCACCTGCATGTTGCCTCTCAACATACTTTTTGTAGTTAAGGTTGCAGAGCCTTTCCCAAAGCTCCGCACACCTCTGCTGCAACTCGAGTACAAGTTCCGCGTCCCCTCCTGCCCTGTTGCTTTCGCGCTCCAGTTTCCCTTCCGTTTCCTCTAGTTCTGTTAGGACCCCACCCTGTAGGCCTTTTGATTTAGCAATAGCCGCACCCCACAACACCACCTTAAAGGCCTCCCAGAGTGTGCACGCCGAATCTACGCTGCCTGTGTTTACCTCAAAGTACTGTGAAATCGCATCCCTGATGTCTTCCCTGAAGACTGGGCGTCGGTATCCGCGCCCTGGGGCGGCAGTGCTGCCAGGTCAGCGCCAGAAGTGAGTGGTCCGACAGGACCCTCTCCCTATATTCTATTTGGGTGGTCTCTATCATCACATCTGGCGTGGCAAAAAAATAATCCAGCCTCGTGTGCCGGTGCTGCGGAGCCGAGTAGTGCGAGTACCGTTTCATTAGGGTGTTTCAGTCTCCAAACATCCGCCAGCCTAAAGTCATCTAGTAATGTCTGCAATACCCTGGCCGCCGGGGTGGGCCTATCAATCTTCCCATCAGATCTGTCTGCCTTTGGGTCGAGCACACAGTTCAAGTCCCCTCCCCAGATAACCGCTCCCCCCCCCCACACACGCGCCCAGATGAGTACATAGGGTTCTAAAATACGTAGCAGTGTTTTGGTTGGGGGCATATGTATTTATAATGCACACCACTTTATTCTCTACCAAGGCCTTTAATATGACCAACCTACCCTCTGTGTCCACCACCTCTTGCATAAATTGGAGCGGAACGTGCGGTGCCACCCAGACCAGCACTCCCCTAGCGTAGGCAGAGTACGGAGAGCCCATACAGTACCTCTCCACTTCTTCCCCACCAGTTCCAATTTTTGCTGCATCAGATGTGTTTCCTGCAACAGCGCAATATCAATCCTTAAGTACATCATGACTTTGTTTCTTTTTAAGTAGCTGTTAAGTCCCCTGACATTCCATGTTACGATCTTAAGGTCTCCCATGGCTCGTGAGTGTCATCTTGCCTCCCATGTAGCGCCTCCCCTTTGCCCACGTGACAGATACAGCCCTCCATTTTTGGTTGTAGCTTCTCGTACCAGCTCAAACTCCCCATAACTATGTACAAGATCAATCCCCAACTTCCCTCCCCCCACCCGTCCCTTCCCCAACATCACACATCCCAACTGCTGCCCAGCTCTCTTCTCGGAGCTCAGGTACCCCCACATCTAGCCCTGCAAGCACTAAACGATGCACAGAGCTCAGTAGGGTGAAGTCGCCCTAATGGCCACTTAACTGAAACTGTTATGGGGTAGAGAGAAACGCTCCGTAAGGCTCCCTTTAATTCAACATTAACCACAGTGCTTATGACATATAGTGCAATAGTCTGACCTTCTCTACTGAAGGCTGCGCAAGCGACTATATTCAAGTCCCACTTGCCGCGCCATCTTGCGGCACCTTCTTCGTGCATCACTTATCTCTTCCGAACTCTTTCTCCGCCCGAACTTCTGACTCCTGGGGACATCCTTGCACATCGAGCCATCCCATGGCATCCTCCGGGGTCTCAAAAAACAAAGTTTTATGTTTATGAATGACTTTCAATTTTGCCGGATACAATTACATATATTTGTGGCCCGCCTCTCTCAATCTCCGCTTTATCGCCCCAAAGTTCATGTGGCTACGCTGCACAGACAGGGTGTAGTCCGGGTAAGCCGTGATGTTTGCCGCTCCTCGTGTGATCGTTCCTCCCTTACGAAAGTGTTACAATATCCTCTCCCAGTCACAGTAATTAAGAATTTTGGCTATCACCGGCCTAGGCGGGTTCCCCGCCGGCGGCCTCCTTGTTAGGGCTCTATGTGCCCTTTCCACTGCAAAGCCTTGGGATAGGGCTCCTCCGGGTATCTCTTGCAGTAGCATGGATTCAATGAATTCCGTGGGATCGTGGCCCTCCAATCCCTCCGGCAGGCCCACGATGTGTATGTTGTTTCGTCGGGCTCATCCTTCCGCCTCCTCCGCTCCGCTCTGCTCTCCAAGATGCCCACTCTTCGTATCAGGGTGTGCAATTCGGCTTTATGGGAGGCGCAATCCGCAGTATTTGGGCTAACTTCCTTCTCAAGGGACTCCGTGCGCTCCGCCAAGGCCCTGACATCCTGTCAGAGTAGATTAACGTCCTCCTGCACCTCTCCGACCTTGAGGTCCAGTGCCGTTTTTACTTCAGTGACGGCTAGTTCTAGTTTAGATTCCCAGGCCGCCCTTAGGTCCGCAATCGCAGCCAGGACTTCTTGGTTAGCGCCCGAAGTCGTCATGCCGCTTGCAGGCGGCTTGTCCCTGCTCTTGGTATTGTCTTGACCAAGGGACGTCTTAGCGAAGTCGTCTAAGGTGGGCAGTTTCGCCTTCGGCCTCACCGTCCTATTCGACATGACCCAGAGGACCTGTGTTGAGCACAAGTGACAATTGTGCACTCAGTACGCCCCTTTTGCTAGGTCACCGTGCGGCCTGCTTCTTCTTTTGTTCCGGGCATTGGTTGGCCATTTTGTGTTGTCTTTCGTCTCCGGTGCTCCTTATCTCTTCCGCACCGATCTCTGCCGCCGTTCCTCCTGTACCATCCAGAAGTTCACCTCGCGTAGCCCAATCATTTACACACCGGCATGTGTATTTTCAGTGGTCAACGGCCCGTCATCACGCACTTTTTTGCCCGGATCGTTGCAGGATCTCGGGAGCTCCTCCAGATCGCGTCCTCCTACATGGCCCTCGTAGCCACGCCCCCGTTGGTTAGCTATTGTTACTCGGTCAAGTCTTCATTGCATTATTAAGAAAAGATAAAACAAACAATGTACACATTATGTACAGGCATGCCTTTGCTGCCGGGAGTGAACACAAATAATCCGGTGGTACCTAAACGGCGTGCCACATCTTTTAAAAGCTTTTTTGAGTCCCAGACTTGTTACACCCCAAAACTCTGTTATAACATGATAAAAAACAACTTTTAAAAACATCAAAGGATCTAGTAACCTCTGATATTCGTGGCCTTTTTCCTGTGCCCCCGATTGAGGTAGTGAGCAACGCTTCCTCCTTAACTCAGCTGAAGAAGCTCTCTCCCACTGAAGAAAAGAGGGGGGACCTTGGTCAAGCGTGAACAAATCGCAACATACACACTGTCGCCTGTGAGCAATCTCTAACAGACAGTGTGGTTCTAAGAAGCGAAGTGGGGTAGCATGCTGTTAAAGAGTTGGGCGATGCGGTGGTAATCGACCTCGACTCAATGCCACTAGCTACTCTGCCCAAACAATATCTGAGAAACTGTCTTTTTCACCTAAAATGTTTTCCTCTGCCAGTTCTGAAAAATCAAACACAACCTCCTCTTTTCTGGCACCTACACCTAGACAAATGACCAACAGGGACAACTACTCTAGAGAAATGACAAATGGAGATACTCACTCCTCGAACAGTGGAAGTAGAGTAGTAGGGCTCGCTTTGGAAGCAATGAACAAAACCATGAACACCTTGGAGAAGCTATTTGACTCCCTAAATGACAAACTAAATGCTCCGAGCATTCAAATTGCCTTCATTCAAGCATGGCAATCCACAGTCAAACTATTGGAAGTAAAAGATAGATGCCTTATGGAAACAAAGGCTCTGTAGCCTATGAGAACTGAGCGTATTGACAAAGCCTCTTCTCCAATTAATGTTAATAACTTTGGTGAACAGCCTGTACTTACGCCAGCCTCAAATGTCACAGCAGGTGCATTACCACATTTTCTTAATATTACTGACCCTGCGGTCTCTTGTAACACGGAAACTGTTTCTTCGTCTCCTTCTGCTGAGGTAGAAGACATAAATATAAACCATTTTTGCCAAAACACCCAAAGGCAACACTTTTTTGCCAAACTCAAAAAGAGTAAATGTCTGCAAAACTAAGAAAAACACAATAGCTGCCCAAGAGAAAAAAACTAAGAACATAAAAACTAAGAAACAAACCACATCGGGCTCGGCAAAACATTGAATTAATGGGCTTACCACTCCAGTAAAAACCTCAACCCTAGCATCTGCCGCTATAATGAGAAAATACGTGCTCTTGAGCGAAACGCGGAAAGCTAAATTGGGAATCCAAAAGTTAAAAAGCCTTAACATCGCCCCATATGCCCCTTTAGATATAATTGTTGAAGAAATTCAGAAGCAGTCTAAATCGCTAACCAAAATAGTGTTGGACCCCAAACCAATGTCTACGGATCCCTCCAATACCCCTGGAAATAACCCCAATCCAAGTGACCAATTTCTGAGGCAGGAAGAAGTTAGAAAAGAAGTTGATGCCTATATATCAGCCCAGTACTGTAGGGGCACTGCACATCAACCCCTGTGGCCAAATGCTCTCTGAAGGAAGCCTGGTGCTGCCCTTTAATCCATCAGGAAAGGGCTGCCCCAACTCCAACCATAGATCATCCATGACTGGACCTTCTAACCAAACTAACAAAGGATCTTTTAATGTAATGGCCAATTCAAGCTAATCGGCTTTGGTTAGAGGTTCCAATGTCATGTGTGAAAGGGACACAGCCCCACTTGAAAGGCAGGGTGTGGAAATTGCTAAAATGCTACAGGCCCTCCTGCCGAAAGCTCAGTCCACCAATGTAATGCAAGCTACAACAGCTCCCCAACCTCAAAGTCAAGGCGCAAGAAAACAAGCAAATGGCTCAAACCCTGATATGAGTTCCAACACTTTAATTATTGGTTGTCGCCCTGCTCCCCATCCTCAGTACCTTCTAAATAGGCAGAGTATTCTTGAGATCTTCTCTGATATAAAACTGGAGGATGTGGGCACGGCTAACATTGAACAGGTTGACTTTATCAATAAAAACATCTTGACCACGAGCTGCTTGAAGCTTTGCTCCCGACTGGTTCGTAACATCATTTGGTCAGCCCAAAAACCAACTGTTCCACATAGGTTTCTTGCTCCTACTGGGCCCTTCTCTTATTGTAGACCCAGTTAAAGGCTTGCCACAGCCTTTGAACACAGTTTGCACTTTGGCGAAACTTGTCCAGTCTGAATGTTCTGTGCAACCGAAATGTGTTTGCAGCTGTGTACCTAGTAGTTAACTAGAGCATCAGCATGAAGACGGACTTTTACTATTTGCCTGTTGGAACACTTGTGGACACTCCGACCTTTTTAATAACCAAGTAAATAACATTAAGCAATTTGACATAATCATGTTCCAGGAAACATGGCTCATCAACTCTCCTGTTTGGCACGATCACATCTTGCATTTTACGCCTGCGTTGCAAGGCGAGAAGGGCCGTCCCATGTCTGGATTAATCACTGGCATTAAAATCAGTTCCAACCTAGAAATGATCCATTCTTATTCGTCCAACCCTTTTGCCCAATTGTCAGTAGTATCGGTCTGTTCTGTATGCTCTGATTAACGTCTATTGGAACTCCAAAGGCATTGAAGATTCAAAATGTCTTCAGGACCTTGCAAGTATGTTGGATTACATTGTCATGACACCAGACATTGCTCACATTGTTTTAGCCGGAGAACTTAATTTACATCTCTTTTCAGTGAGAAAACCTCAGGAAAATCCTAGGTTAATTCAATGGGAACATATGATTTCTTCACTTCGCGAGGCCCTTGTATGCTCAATGGAGCATGCCCTGGGGACATTCCACCAGGTTTTTCCTGGCAAAGTGGTCCCTTAAAGGCGACCATTGATTACATTTATGTGGATCACAAATTGGTTGCGAATGTGGTATCTTTCAGGGCAACCCCTGCAACGAATAGTGACCATTATATACTAAAAACCCAATGGCCTTTGCCTAAAGCTGTAGAACCAAACTCTCCAGCCTTTTACAATGGCGTTATCAGAGCTAACTCCCAACTAAATAGAATTATATGGACTGATGGAACTATACGTCAATATGCAGATTCCCTCAACTCGGCTTTCTCATTCACAGTCAAATAATGAGCACACTAATGTCTGCTATTACAACCTTGTGCAGAGACATGCCATAACTGTGCAGAAAAACAAAAAACTATTAAAGCCGAGAACTCATGCTTTCGACATACAAGTTAAAAACAAAAAAACTGAACTTCGTGCTCAGAGACGCAAAGCTCTTTTGCGCCCAGTTAACCAAAGAGCAGTAGCTTTGTCCAAACTTAAATCGGCTTATAGAAATTGGTCACGTTCCCATCGTATAACTTTATTCCAAAACGATGGTGAACTCATGTTGTCTCTTACTCGCAATCAAAACACTGCTCAACTGTGGTGAACCCTGAATGAAGCGCATCTATCTCGCAAACATGGATACAATACCACAATGTTCCTGAAAAAAACATGGATTGAACACTTTACTAAAATATATGCGAACCCTGTAAAGTCCTTTACACCCGAGGAAGGGGAAGAGAAGCTGTATTTCCATCTCAACTTCTCTAAAGCTGACATATTGTATTATATCTCCTCAATAAGTCAGTCTAAAGCCCAGGGGGGAGATGGACTATCAAATAAGATCTTTAAACTTAATCCAGCTTTGTGGGCAGAAATTTTATTCTAAATTTACCAAAACATCAACTTTACCCAAACCATTCCATCGTCTTGGAAACATGCTATCATTATTCCATTGTTTAAAAAAGGTGACGGTCACATTCCTCAAAGCTACAGAACAATTGCCATACTAGATGCACCCGGTAAACTGTATAGTCGTAATATACTCCAGGAGCTGAATGAATGGTCTAAGCGTGAAAATAAAAGAGATCCTTTCCAATCTGGATTTGTTAGTGGATTGGGCACGGCTCCTAACATGCTCATCCTTAATCTAATTAAGCACAAATACCTCGAAGAAAACCAAAATTTTTACATAGCTTTTGTTGATTTTAGTATAGCATTTGACTTAATTGACCGTAATCTTCTTTTTTTGAAACATCAACGGTATGGTTGCCCCTCAACAATTTTCACTCTTATCAAACTACTGCACTCTAATACATCATTGCAAGTAAGACTTACTTTAGACGGACTGTTGTCTGCCGTAATTCCTACAGAGCGAGGTTTCAAGCAGGGGTGTATTTTGGCCTCCACCCTCTTCAACCTTTTTCTGTTGGACATAGGTATTAAATTTGAGGAAGCAACCGCTGATGCGCCCAAATTGGGTACCCAGAAGATCATTTGGCTGTTATACGCTGATGATCTCGTGTTACTATCGTGTACTCCGAGTGGGCTTCAAAATCTCTTGAACAAGCTTCAAGAATATGTCACCGAAAACAACTTCACAATTAATCTTGACAAAACACAAATAGTAACATGTCACAAAGCTGTAAGGCAAAATCCACCTAAATTCAACTGGTTTCTTCATAATGAAAATCTATCTGTTGTCCAGCAATACAAATACTTGGGTCTTCCATTCACTGAGTCACTGAAGGACAACATAATCATAGCTACTTTAGATGCGAAAAATAGATCATTAACATCACAAGCAAGAATCTTGCTGTACAGATTTGGTAAATTCACATTACCCATATCAATTTGTTTGTTTTTTGTACCAAGTTGTTCAATTGTGCAGCGCTTTGGCATAAAGCGCTATATAAACAAATAAATACAAATATCAATACCTTCTTTCAACAGAAAGTGGTATCTATACTCACTTATGGCGCTGAAACGGAGGCGTCCAAACCAAGAGCTTTTTGGGATCGCTACAAGGCAAAATTTTGGAAGGATGTTTTGAGCCTCCCGAAATGCACCCCGTTACCGTTAGTGCACCATGAACTGGGTATTATCTCGATATTTAGCCAAGTCTGGAAATTTTGCTTGTTATACAGGAAATGTTTAATTGGTGCAACTTCTCCAGATGTTTTAGGTGTTTTTGCAAATTACCTGTTTACTTCCAAAGCAAAACTCCCCAAGGAATGGGTTAATTGTGTGTTGGACACTTTAATAAATGCTGATATCACTCTCAAACTTTTGCTGAAGAACACCACAAAGGCTAAACTGAAACTGTTTTGTTTCGATTGGTTATGTACGCGCAAACAATGTCTGGAATATGTGGATTGTGGCCCCATGATGACATTTCATAAAAAAATGCGTTGTATGGAACCGTATTTGGTTAAATGCCCTTCCAACTTTGTAAGATCACAGATGTTACACATCCGCCTGAATTTATGTCCGACGAGGCAGATCTTAAGCAGGACACATTTGGTTCCCAAAGATCAAGCATTCTGTTATTGTAATCACCAGCAGCAAATTGAAACATTGTCATTTGGTGGTTGAATGCCCAGCCTTAAACATTATGAGGCAGAAAATGTTTAACAAATGTTGCAATTTTCTCTCTTTACGTACTAGAGAAGAAATATGGAACTACTTGCTCACCAACTCTCAAATCTCAATTGAAATTGCTTTAGCTCAATTGGTTAAAACTGTAATTCCACCGCAATGAAACAACTTGCTGCCTTGTGATTAGTGTTATATAAATTGCTTTCCTCTTTTCTTTCATCTTAGGGGCTCAAATCTTTATATTATGTAAAAAGAATTTTAAATGTTTATACCTTTTTTAATGTTCATTTTTTGTTTATTAATGATATTGTAAAATACTCTGTTTTGAAAGTTGATTTACTCAGACAACCAAAATAAAAAATATTGTAAAAAAGAACAAACTGTGAGACATGAGCTTCAAACGTAGTGGCTGCTGCTCCTGTTGCGACATTAGCTGGAATTTCAACTTTAGCAACAAATGTTGGAGGAACTTCCCTCATTGGCAATTAAGAAGTAGGCAATTCTGAACGTTCGTTAAGCAACAAAGCTAAATCAAGTGACAAAGTAGCCAAAGCAGTATTGGGCGAAAATGCTCTCCCATAAATGACCATCAAATCTGCGGGAGAACAAACCTTTTTCTTCATACACTCATCCTGCAGGTACTCTACCATTACCTGTAACACTTTCCTTTGCATTGCCGGACTATACCGACTAAACGTGTCATACTTCCATGGGAGAAATTGAAACATCCGAAATCCATCTAAGCGCGTCTCTTCTGCAAATACGCGTTTCTTCACTCATTGGTTTACAAGAAGGAAGAAAACGTTTCTGCACATATGAAGCATCCAGTCTTTCGCCATCCATATCATCATTCTGTAACCGATCTAACTCCCTCTTAAACTCAAAAACCCTTTCAACATGCTAATGTGTTTTCTCTGCAGTGTCCCTTGAATGAGCTGAGACATTCAAATCCCTCAACCCTTGTGGGACATCCATGTCCGTCAAATCACTCCAAATATCGGCCAAGTGCATTCCCATCCCCTCTATAAAAATATTCTGTTCGGGAACACTTTCTTGGTCGGAAATTGCAGTTAAGGCAGCTGATTTTTCACTTTCTTCTATACATCTCTCAGCCCATGCATACAATTCTCTTTTTCTAGCTTTTGATACTGTACCACGAGTCACTACTTTTAGATCGGCACTCACCCCTTCAATTGCTACAAGTGGAGCAGAACCACTTGGAAAAGAAAGTTCAGACAAATCTTGTACAAGGGGTAGTGGAGATACTAACGCTGGCGGTAAATACGGAATTACAGGAACATAAAATGACGGTAATGGCAGAGATGCAGAAGGGGGAACAGCAACAGGAAGAGGAGCAACAACTGGAGGAGGAGCAACAACGGGAGGAACAGGAACAACAATAGGAGGAGTTGCAACAGCGGGAAGAGGTAAAACAACAGGAAGAGTCACATAAGGAGATGGTGCGGTGGCAACAGTCCTACGCTCATTCAAGAGTATCGATTAGCTCGTCTGAGGTATGAAAGTCCTGTGACAGATATATTTTCTGTACACCAAGTTGAAAAGCCCTATCCATGCTTCTAATAGATTCCGACTGTTTCTGTTGATCATACAATAATGATTTTTCAGAGTTAGACATATGTCGACGCGCGTGTTTCTCTTTACTCTTAAATTGCTGCATAGCTTCCTTTCTCCAATTCTTATTACATCGCAGGCCCTTTTTCTTTAACAATATAGACTCTAAATATTCTATACGGGCAATTTCAAAACTACCATGAACTGGCCATTGAAATTCGGAACCATGTCTAGTTTGTCTGTGCCAAATATTAAATACTATACTACCAAGGCCGTACTTACAGTACATAGTACACATCGGCGAACCCTCAGGTGGCGCCAGTCGGCTGTATTCCAAAGATTTTCTCTGCGGAATAAACCCCTGAAACAGGCAGACAATTTCCCAGGCATGTCAGATCACTGGTGTTACCTGCCATCGTTTGAACTTGCAAATGCAAATCTAAAACCAACTATCAGGATACTTGGGAATCGGGGCACGACTCACCTGATTACAAAGGATCCTCGTGGTTGGCGATTTTGCCAAAGTGCCCACCTCGATATGGGAACCCTCATCAAGATGTCCTCTCGAACCACATGCTCACCGTTCAGGGATCGGATCGTGCAGTACTGTCGAGGTGTTGCATCTCATACAAAGGGGCCCCCTTTTTCCACTCTCCGATCCCGGTCCGATAGCCGTGTCTTTTCAACGAGGAGACATCAATCTTGAGGGTCCCTGTTCGGGCGAAGGCCAAAGAAAGTACAGTTTCAAAGCAAACAGATAGCTATCTGGCTCCCAACACCTCGCAGTGTGTACCAGCAGACACAGTGAGGGGTAAGACGGACACTTTTATACAGTTTTTCAAACATTGTCCAGCCCCTCTCCAAACTAATAAGTTACATGCTATGGTTTGTACCCAGTTCACACGTCAAATATTACAATATTGTACAACGGATTAAACAAGTTTGCATGTCCATGAAGTTACAATGATGCCGTTGGTTCTCTGATCCACAGTAAGCCTTGTTTCAAGAATCGCTACAATGCAGTTCAGCAAAAACACACGATCTGGGTTTGTTCTACATTGTCTCGTTGTTTATATGGGGATGAGGCTTGTGAGCGCAGACTACACTTGGATTTCAGTTCATACAAGTCACAAGGTTTCTTTGCATAGAACAAACAGTCTGCTCTCGGTCAGCCTAAACATTAACAAAACTCAAAGATCGTTCGGCTCAGTTGCAAGTTGAAAACAGTCCACCATTTTAGAACACAAAACGAGTGAAAATAAAAATGGCGGATGATTCTTAAAATGGCGGCGAAGTTGATCAGTAAATCGAAACATTTCAGGCGCGGTTTTCTGTGCAACGCGAATGGGCTTAGGCCAATATTCATAAGAAGGTGGTATTATACAAATACAGTTTAACACTGGTTCCTGAGAAAAGAATCGTATGGGATGAAGTTACGGCTTGCATACAATTGAAGTCAGAGGGTGCAACTTAGTATTTTAATAGGTTTGAGCATGTGTTTTCAGATTTTAGTGGTCAAGCCTTAAGTACAGAATCAGGTAAAAGGTTGTTTGTAGACAAGTTTGTGCGTGGATTGTTGCCTGCAATCCAATCACAGATTATGACTTCTGAGAGTGCTTGGTAAGTGAAATCACAATCTGAAGTATTACATATGGCTCAGTACTAGCTAGAGGAGCCAGAGGTGGGAATACACATTTTAGAGGCTAGTTTACACCACAGGGTAGCACACAACTGGGTCCTGTACACATGAACCTATGTGCATATTGTAGACAGAAAGGTAGAAGTCAGTTGTAATGCATCGCCCGTGGACGATCTGGAGTCGCTGGAGACATACTTAATATGGCGGCTAGGAACGTCTTCAGCGGTCTATGCCTCCTCCTAGATGGCCGCCGGCACGTATTTACGTGTGACGCACCGAGGCTTCGGTGCGTTGTATCTGTTTACTTTGTAAAGTCCCCAACACTTGTCTCCTAACTCTCCTGCTATTCTAATTATCTTTGTTTCCTGTATTCCCTTGCAGTTACTCCCTTTTCTCACCGCGGTTCGAGTTTTTGTGGGTTTATTTCTTGTGGTATTTTTTCCCTGTTAAGTTCACCGAGAGGTAAGCCTTAAACTCCTCTGTATCTGTCCCTCCTTGGCAGTTTCTCCCTTTCCGTTCCCATTTCTGTCTCTGTACTTCCCTTCTCTGTCCTCTATTCCTGTTTCCCCCCTCAGTACTCTCTCGACTCCCCTTCTTTTCCCTGTACTCCCTCGTTATTCTCAATTCTCAGGATTCCCGTCTACCTACCTTCGGGCTCCTCTGTCAAGCCAACCGGACGCCTTCAGGCTTCTCTGTAAAGTCAACTGTTACTTTTGGTTTGCAGTTTCGTATCTTCTCTGTTCCTTTCATTGCCGCCGCCTCCGGTGTACGGAGCTGAACTTCTAAATGGACTCTCTTCCCGGAAATTTCGGAACAGTGTCAGCTTCATTGAACTATCTTACCTACGAACTCACTGCCAGATTCTGAAGGAAGGACTCTGTCTGAACAGGGTTTTTTCTAGCATCACAGCTTTTTCCCTGAAATTGGGGGCTGACTCCCGGGAGGCTCCTGGGGCTTGGTGGCCTCCGGGGAGTCACGTCCGTATTTACATCAAAAGAAGAGCAAGGAACCTAGGAAGCCTAGACGGAAGGACTCACCGGAGATTCAGGTGAGGAGGAGTTGGAAAAAAGGGGTACCAAAGGTTCGCGTTCTTGCATCAGTTTGCACAGAATCAACAGGCACGTTCACAAGATAATCAGCAACAAAGTGTTAATAGTGGGAACATTTTCGATAATCCTTCGACTCTATTTTTCTGAGGATCTTACATTTGACGATATACTGTTCCGTTAGGACAGCCTGAAGCAGTCTGGAACCAGTACCTATTCCCATCAATCAGAAAGGGCCCTACATTGCAATGAAGGTGGGGAATAGGGAGCATCTATTTTTGATAGCCATAGGAGCACAGAAGTGTTCTAGTGATCCTTCACAGGTTCCAGATATTCCACTGTCGGGGCAGAACAACATTTCTGTAGGGTTATCTGGTACGCCAGTGGTTAGTCCGTTCTCTCGGCCGGTACCGATTTCACTGGGACCATTTACTGATTTTTGTCCATTTCGATTCACAACAAATTCTGGCAAAAATTTGTTGGGATTACATTTATTTAAGAAGTTGAATGCTGTGATTTACTGTTCTCCGGATAGGGTGCATTTAACAATTTTGCCTCAAACTTCAGTTGCACAATTTTTGTCTAGGCCTTTACCAACCGAATTGAATAAGGTTCCGACATGTCTATGGGCAGTTAATGATAATGACGTTGGCATTTTTCAAATTGAACCAGTTAAAATTGTGTTGAAACCGGGTGTTAAATTGCTGCGTATTCCGCAGTATAAGATATCCGGTTGAATGTGAACAGGATTTGAAGAGTATTATTTCTGATTTTGTACACATAGGTGTGATTGAGGAAATTGCAGGGAATGTGTGTAATAGTCCGTTTCTAACAGTTTTAAGAAAGGGGATAATGCAATTCCTTTTCGTTTCATTATTGACTTGCACGCCATTAATAAGGTTGTTGCTCCACAGTTTCCGTACCTGATGATGTTACTACAATATTGATTATGATTGCAGCCTCGGCTATGCATTTTAGTGTTGTGGATTTGAAAGAAATGCTTTTTTCAGTATTCCTGTACATGTTAAAAGCAGATATTTGTTCGCGTTCACCCTAGGTGGATGCTGGTTTACATTCACTTGTGTGCCACAAGGGTAAACAGAGAGTCCATCATCTATAGTAGAGTGTTGAAAGAACAGATTGAAACGCTTGAGTTACCTTCTACTTGCACGTTGTTGCAGTACGTTGACGATCTACTTCTAGCTGCTGATTCTGAAGTTGCTTGCAAAGAAGTCACTGTGTTACTGCATATTCATCTAGCAGACCATGGGAATAAGGCTTCATTGAAAAAGTGTCAGTATTTTCAACAGGAGGTCGCCTATTTAGGCTATCTCCTGTCAAAGGACGGAGGAAGACATACACCTGAACAGATAGAAAACCTCTCTAATATGTCTGTCCCAAATACAAAGAAAGAGGTCAGAACTTTAAAAGGCATGGCTTCATATTGTAGACAGTGAAGCACACATTTTTCATTAATGATAAAACCTCTGTTGGCATTCACAAAGAAGGGCATTTCTTTGCCTTTACCATGGAACATGGATTGCCAGAATGTTTTTGATCTGCTCAAGGCTGCATTGTGTTCAGCACTGGTTTTGGGCACACCAAATTATGAAAAGATCTTTGTGTTGTATGTATATGATATGATCGTTTATTTATATAGCACCTATACACAATGTTTTTCAAAGCTCTTCAAGGCAAGGGAGGGAACGAGGGAAAATACAACAACATTCTTACAGGCTATGAAAAGTAAGGATGTGAAATTAACTATCGTACTCAGCCTGACGACATTTCAGATAGTGCAAGTGCTAAGACATAGATAAGGAAGGGAGGGGGAGATTGGGAAGGAAATGGAAACAGACAGGCAACTACTGTACTAGGCCTGATGACATTTCTGGTAGAGTACGGGGGAGGGGACAGTAAGGGAATAGGTGAGAGACAAGACGAGTTTGCTATCATACTAGGTCCAGGGACAATTCTGATAGAGTAAGTGCATAGAAGAAAGTAAGGGGAGGAGGGGGGAGAGGATAGGAAAAGGGGGAGGGGAGGGGAGGGGAGGAGAGGAGAGAACAGAGTAAGCACTCAAAAAGAGTGGAGAAGCAAGAGGGGAGAGCGAATACAATTGCAGAAGTTAGTAGTAACACATAATGTTGCAATCCAGGATACAAGATGAAGATGGGAACAGCATGATTCAGGGCCACCATGACTACAAGATGCAAAGGAAGTCCAGCATGAGAGTTGAGAAAGTGTGACGCACCATGAATCAATGAAGTCCATAAAGTAAAATCCAGCATTGCCACAAGACGCTGATGGTGAAACCAAAATGTATCAGGACAGACTCCTGTGTACAGGAAGGGGGGGGGGGCACTAGGGAACATCATGAATGTGATGGATGCGCTTTGGCTTTTTTGACACAAGAACATGGGCGCAAGAATAGACTGTGCGGTTATTTTTCCTCCATGTTAGACCCTATTGCATACGCTTTGCTGAGATGTTTGAGAGCTGTAGCTGCTGCCACTGCATCCGTGAAACAAATTGAGGGTATGGTTTTATGTCATTCTTTAACCGTGATGGTACCCCACCCCGTAGACTTTCTCTTAAACAGAACGCAAACGCAACATCTCACATCGGCTCAGCTAACAAGGTACAAGCTGATTCTATTTGCTACGCATATCCAAGTTAAGAGATGTTGCTCATCAAATCCGGCTGAACTATTGCCTCTTCCGCAAGAAACAGACTGTTGTGACTAAATGTCACATGATTGCCTCTATACCACAGAACAAGAAACTAAGGGCAGAATTGATTTAAGTGATGCACCCTTAAAGAATCCACAAGGGGAGCTGTTTTGTGATGGCTCCTACTTTAAACCTCTGGATGGTACATCCACTGCTGCTTATGCAATCACCACATTAAGCACTATTGTGGGAACCAAACGATTTCTGCATAATTCCGCGCAGGCCGCAGAGATTATTGTGTTAACCAGAGCCTGCAAACTTTCTGAAGGGCTTAGTGTGAATATATACACAGATGGCCAAAATGCCTTCAGGGTAGTCCACAACTTTGGTCGACTATGGGCTGAGGGGTTTCTTGACCTCGCATGGAACAAAAATACAGCATGGCACTCTAATAGTTCGGCTACTTTTAGCACTTCCTACACAGTTAGCAATAAAGAAGTGTGCCGCACACCAGAAAGTGATGGACAAAGTTGGCTAAGGAAATGCCTTTGCTGACAGAATAGCCAAACAGACTGCCACTGATGCATTAAAAAATGTATGCGTTATATCCAACAAAAGGGGTCACTGACACTTGTATGATAGACAAACGGATTAGCTGTATAAAAGAAATTCAGGCTGAAGCTACTCAAGAAGAAATCAAACAGTGGGCTGAGGGTCCAGCGGGTCTAGATGAAGAGGGTTGTTCTGTGAATAATGAAAAGCAAAGATGGATGCTACCCAATGCCTATGTTACTGCTATGGTGACCATGGCACATGGTCCAACACACATATGCGCTAAAAAGATTTGCAAACAGATCCTGTCTGGTATAACACTAATATTCAGAAAACTGCTGATATTTTTGTCCAGAGATGCATAATATGCTTGCAACATAACATTGGGAAAGGAACACTGACACTGAAGGGTAGTTTTGGTCCTCCCTCCATGCCCTTTGAGGTAATTCATTTTGATTTTATTGAGATGGAACGTTGTCAAAATTTTATAAATATGTTTTAGTTGTCATCTGTGCTTTCAGTAAATGGGTTGAGGCTTTTCCTCTAAAAGATGCCACAGCAATATCAACAGCAAAGACCATGCTGAAGGAATAGCTGCTTGCTGAGGGTAATTTGGTCTGATAATGGTCCACATTTTGTCGCTGCTGTCCTCCTGCAAGTTTCACTCGGCCAGCGCCGGTCTTGTGGTATGTAATGTACGTAATCTTAGAGAACAAAAAATCGCAAAAGTGTGTGCACATAATAATTTGAAATGGCCTGACGCTTTGCCAATAGCCTTATTATCAATGCGGACGACCGCACAATCAAAGACTGGGCTCTCCCCCTATGAGATTGTCTTGGGGACACCAGCCAATATATGGAATGTTCCAAAACCCAAGTAGTTGATATAAATCCAGTATCCACTTTTGTCTGATTATTGTGACCAGTTGACTCAAAACGTGTATTTGATTCATCAATAGGTGCAAGCAGCCCTCCCTGTAAAATACGAGGGTCCAGGTCATTGACTCTGACATGGCCAGTGGGTCCTACTTAGGAATTTTGAAAGGGGCTCCTGCCTTGCACCTCGTTGGAGGGGACCACATCAAATCCGTTTGCCGACGCAGACCGCTGTACGAGTAACTGGGAAGAAGCACTGGATCCACACGACACATGTGAAGAGGATTCCTTTTCTTCTGCCCTACGACAAAGGGGAGGAGAAGGGAAATGGTGATCTTAACCCTCACAACGAGCCTGCTCTAATCGACACCAAGGGTGTCCCAGAAATCCTTCCTGAGACCATGGGGCCTGGGGAGATTGTTGCTTCTTCAAATTTTTCTTCACCGTCGATCAATCTTGCTTCTGCTTCTTCATTTTCTTCAGTAAACGATGACGCTTTGTTCACCAACCATTCCGTACCTGGAGTCTCAAGATACGATCTGCGACTATGGAATCAGATTCAGACTTAGAGTTGCTGACATTACATTAATGTAAATAGGATAGGAAAGTACAGCTAGGCTGTGCCCACAAGAAACCACCATTGAGCCAGTCGCTCGTCATTCCTCTGCTACATATAAATAAGAGGCAGGGACCGGCAAAGTTACCTCTAATCAACATAGGCCACGTGGTCAGGTGCCACCCACGGATGAACTAAAAAAAAGCCTAACAGTGAGGCTTCTTAGCGGACGCTGAGACACTATGCCTATTTTACAGGCCACTCGTTCAAGAAAGGATGCTGGTCACTTTTCTGATGATGAATCTGCACGTCAAGGGTCATGGTCCCCTAGGACCAAATGGACACTGGTCACAATAACAGCTTGTTTTATAATTGGAATGACATTTGGATTTTGGTATTTGGCAAATGCACATCCGCTTGATGTCTTGTTACCAACTGCAAGTATCCCCACTGTGTCTCCACCTTATGTGCATTTGCACACTCTTTGTCCTCGAGACCTCCAACACAGAGGGGGCTATTATAATAAAACTCTTTTAATGATTATGAATGCAACCCGTGCCATTCTAAAGACGAATTGCTGGGTGTGTTCGCATTTGCCACAACATGGAGAAAAGGGACTGTGCTGGTATATACATCCACTCCCTTTACATACTGCTTGCTATGCTTCGCTTAGGGCATTATTCTTTGGCCAATGGAACGATAGTGTCACTAGGAATTTTGATGGGACTAATCTTAACGAATTTGAAAAGCGAGTTTAACACCTCTAGGATGTTCTTTGTTTGCAAATAGGAGCAAGCTAAATGTTGCTTCTGTTAGGCCTTCTGACAGACTTTCCAGACCTTTTTAATTGTTGATTACCTTTAACATGGCTCCCGTATGTAATAGGTATGCCATGCCTCCTCCTTATACCATCAACCATAGTCTAAACTCCGTCCCATTCTGCATACAAAGAAAGGATTCACAATGAATGGGTACATTTGAAGGATGTACAAACGCTGCCACTAACCAGTGAGGATAGACATCTGTACGTAGAAGATCCTGTTTACTTCGTTTGGGGTGATGAGGCATATCCGTGGTTACCCAGAGAATGGGAGGGTACTTGTTATTTGTGTATATTGTTGCCAGGAATATATGTCGCCACCACTGCTGAAGTCTCTAAAACTCGTCCCAGGCCAAATGAGAATGTTGACACTCCTTCACAGATTCTGGGTGATGTTGCAAAATCCTTTGTGCCATTCTGGGGACAAATAAACTCCCAGGATGTTAGGAAATTAGCAAGGATGTTAGAGAAAACCATCAATGAGACCACTGACAACTTGTATAACATGATGCAGAGCAAAAGGCTATTAGATCAGTGGCTCTCCAAAATAGGATGGTGCTAGACATCATTCTAGCTGAGTGTGGTGGGGTATGCAAAAGGTGGGATGTGCATGTTGCGTCTTTGAACCTGATTCCTCCCCCACCATATTTACGGCAATTAAGAATTTACATGTCTTAAGTCCCAAAGTACACGTTCCAGAGGGAAACTGGGATATTAGTACATGGTTCTGGGACCTGTTGCGATCTTGGGGTTGGAAAATCTTTGCAGTCTTAATGTTTATCCTTGGCATTATACTGTTCTGCTGTTGTTGCATGCAATGTCTGTACGTGATTTGCTCTGATAGGAGGAACTTGTGCACAGGCAATAGTTACACCAGAACCTAAGACACTTATGCCCAGGAAGATTTCTAATGCCTTAGTAATGCAGGATATTACCATCAAGGAGTTAATGGCGATTTATGTTTTCAGAGACGGCGATTTAGGATGCTCTGACTACATGTTTTTCGGATAATGCTGATGTTTGAATAAATGCTCTTGGCTTAGCCCAAAAGGAGGGTTTGTAAAATTATATTTCACATAATACTGCCTGATAATGAACTTTGGCCTAAGCACATTCGCATCGCACTGAAAATCGCATTTGAATGAACCTGAATAAGGCTGACTACGACGCCATTTTAAAGTTATCCGCCATTTTGATTAACTCCTGCTTTCTGTCTCATGTTAAACTGTTTTTGGCTCCAGCATTGAAAAATGAACGCTGTACTGTGTCAACATAGATAAACATGTTGAGGCTTCTGAAAGTGGATCGTTTGTCCTGCACTAAGAAACTTTGGAGCTAAACTAGAGTTGAACTGAACAGTAATTTAAATGTCTGTATCAATGGCGTCATCCTCATTCAAACAGTGGAACAGAATGTTGAATAGCTGAAACCGTGTGCCTTTGCAGAAATCTGTGTGTACGTTCCTTGAAACTGGATTAACTATAAGCTTGAAAACAAATGTTACCATTGTATCGTATGTGCAGAAAAACATGACTAGTGTTTGAGGAAAACATTGAACAATGTATAGTTATTTGAATCTGTATTAGTTATGTGAATTGGCTATGAACCCTAGTGAATGTGTAACACTAAGAGGGGCTGGACGATGAGTCTGGGATTATGAGAAAATGTATAAATACTGATGTTTTTGAGATGTCCAGCACTCTCCCCACTCACGGTGTCTGCTGGCACACACTGCGAGGTGTTGGGAGCCAGATAGCTATCTGACCAATAAACTTTACATGTACTTTTGAACTTGTGGCTGGCGTATTTCATTTTTTGGTCATATTAAGTCTAGATATTTCTTTTGATCTTTCAGTCTGCCTTAAAAGATGACACAAGCCCAGTGAAGAAGCTAGGAGGAGTGCATCAACAAGCATCAACCAGTGTCTGCCTTAAAGGACATTTTTCAAGGCAGTCAAGCCCCTCGAGCTGCAACAGACTGCACCACTGATTGTTGTCACACCGCAGTCGCTAAAGTCACACAAGATGCCTCGACCAGTGCTTCAGTCCTGCCAACCAGCAATGAGACAACAAATCATGACACTGTGCTGTCGTGTAGGCCAGCCTGCAACCGTCTGTCTAGCCTTGCTCGCTGAACTACCTGCTGCTGGGTACCCGCAGCTGTCTCCCATCTTGAACTCTGTCAGAGAAGCTGCAAAGCGCCCTGAAATCGAATCGATCCTGTCGAACACTAAGAACCTCTACAAGCCCAAGGTACATTGCAGTTCTGTCCCCCTGGTCGTTCTCCGAAGGCCACTAGTGACATTTTATGACCCATTGCTCCCTTTGTGCTGAAACCAAGTATCCTTGACGTATTGCGATTTATTACTTCACTCACTACCCTCCTGTCAGTATCCCGAGTGCATCCCTTTTCCTTCTTGAAACTGTCTGTCCTCTGCATTCCTTTAAAGGGTAGGTTGTATTTTGTAGTGTGCTAGAACTGGCTGTTGAATAATAATAAAGTAGATATTTTTATACAACCGCAACTGGACAGTCCCTTTTATCTTTGGGTAATAATTGTATTTTCACTGTGTTGCAACTAATCAACGATCCACGACCTTGCGAAGATAAGCCTGCCATTCCGTCCAAGTTACCAAAATTGAACAAGGAGGTTTATAATTGACTTGTGTTTCCAATCTGTTCGGATCCCTTCTGATGTAGTAGAGGTGTGGGGTTGATTGATGGTTTAGAAACTGATATTCATCCCTTGACCACTGGGGCCCTGGAAGTTGATTTGTCACATTGCTGGCAAACAGTCAGATCTAGTTGGCATCTTGTGCACAGCTTAGTCGCCCATCAATAAAAGTATTGTTGCAGGCAACGTTTAGACACTGCTAGGTATTTGTAATAATCATGGATCTCTACATAGAGACTGCAAAAGGCATGCCCATGGATGTCCTGCGTGTCCCATGTCAAGAGAGGGGACTTCCACACAGCACTAAGGTTAATAAACCTGAGCTGCTGACCAGCCGCCAAGCTTGGGTAGAAGCGATGGCGGTTCGGGAGAAGACCCCAGGGGTCCCGTTTATCCTAACAGAAAACACCTTCCGGAGGGGGAAGTGGAAGATGACGATGAAGACAGCATGAGCTGGCCAACCATACCGCCGGGTGACCAGCTTGGTTTCGTGACACTCTAGAGTGTCAGTGAGGTCAGGGGCTAGTGCGGCACCTGCAGGTTCCATGCCTCAGCACAGTCTCTAAGTGGCCCCGTAATTGTTTCTGCTGTTAACAAGGTAGCATCTAGAAACCTCCTGCTCAAGGAGAGGAGACTAGCACTAGAGGAACAGAAACAGCGGGACAAGGTCACCATAGAGCAGGACATGGCCGCCATAGAGCTGCACAAGCTTTTGCTTGAAAGGAAGAAGAGGTCAACAGATCCACCTCTAGCGAAAGCAGCAGTAGTGGCTCAAACCAGAGTGCCCGGGATAAGCCCCGGCGGCAAATCCCCAAAGACTTAGTGCAGGTTTACCGAGTGGGGAAGAATATATTTTACTAGTTTGACGCACTAGAGCTGGCTTTTCAGCTATGGGAGGTGGAGTGGTACTGTGGGGTGCAGCTCTGATGAGTCGCTTACCGACACCAGGGACAGATGAAATAATTCAATTAACTCCTAAGGAAAGGCCGGTTTATGAAAGCATAAAGGCAGCCCTCCTCAGGAAGTTCTGTAAAACCCCAGAACAGTGTCTCAAGAGCTTCTGAGAGCTCAGAAAGAAAAGTGGGCAGACATTTGAAGTGTTAACACACTTGTCCTTGAAATATCTGAGCGGGTGGGTGGCTGGTAACAAAGTTGACACATTTAAAGCGATGTACAATTTGATTGCGTGTGAGCATGTATTGAAGAATTCTGAGGTCGACCTACACCAGCATCTTGTGGACAAGATTATTTCAGACCCTAGAGAGCTTGGAAAGGCTGCTGACAGGTTTGTGAGTACTCAAATCTAGAAAAAGGCTCCGGGCAGCACACCCAAACCAGAAGAGAAATCCTTGGACATAAAAGTGAGCAAGGATGGGAAGGACAGAGGTCCATCCTCTACAAAGTCAGGTCCCCAATAGAATGAAGGGAAATCCCAAAACTTTAGTTCATCTGTACACACTGAAAAGAAGAGCGCAGGCAACGCTAACACTGGGACACCTATATTCTCACTACCCAAAGGTTGTTTCATGTGTAAGGGGCTAGGCCATAGGAAAAGGGATCCTGCTTGCAAAGGCTTACCTAAGCAAGCCATATTGAATGTTGGACTCGTGGAAGAGGCCATCATTATTGTGGGCCTCCTAGAGGAGGACTTCTCACTAGGCCAAGGATTGGGCGAATGTGAATTGGTTACACTGAGTGGGAACAGTACTGGGTCCCCAGAAGAGATGCCAGGCCCCAATAATACTCCACTCTATTTACAACATGTGTATAACAATGGATACAAAACTCCTGTGGTCCGAGACATCACGGCTTGCGTCACTTCTCTCACCTGACAGTGGGTACAGTCAGGCCAGTATATTGATGGGTCTGATTGTAGTTTCAGTGGGTTTGACAAAAAGAGTAAGTGCCCCTTGGCGATAGTAGAGTCCAGCTGGCGAGGTGAAATGATTCAGCACCGTAAAGTGGTGAAAGGCTCCATCCCTGTCCCATGTTTTTTGGGAAATGATCTTCCTTATCCTGAGATAGTCCCAGTGGCTTGCCAATCAAGGGCCAAAGAAATCGCCAGAATGAACACTTTCAGAGCCTTAGGGCCTGGAGTGCTTCAAGAGGGCTTGTTGGAAGCACCGACGTGGCCAGTTCCACAGACTGCTGAGTCACCTACTCCTGTGGGATACAGGCCAGTAGCCACTGAGGATCCTACTTTGGTAGCAGGGAACTCTGTGACTTGACAGTTGCCTTGCACAGCACAGGAACCTGAGGGGGGAGGACCAGGTGAGCGCAGATCTGAAGGGCCTGCCCAAGCTGGATGAGTTTGCATCAGCTGGGGGCCCAGATCAGACTGACTTATTCACAGCCCAGAAAGAGTGTCCCACAGAAGCAGGAGGAGGAGCAGGCTAAGGGCGAGGCCACTGGACTCTTCAAGGTGTACTGGGAGGATGGACTGTAGAGCACCTTAGACTTGAATTGACAGTGGATTAGACTCACATGATTACATCACTAAAATTTATTGACTCTAACTAGAGTGCACCTCCACAACCAGCTCCCTCAGCAAGCCAAAAGACTCTTGATGGTGAGGGCCACAAAGTTCCTTTTGGATTTGGCTCACCAGATTCCTTTAGCGGGTCACTTGGGAGTGACAAAGACATCGGACCAGTTGTCCGTGCACTTTTACTGGCCGCAGCTCGGCGTAAATGTTAAGGAATTTGTCCAGTCCTGCCTGACTTGACAAGCTTCTGGCAAGTCACATGGTAGCACAATGGCCCCCTTAATTCTACTACCCACGGTTGGGTGGCCTTTCGAGCAAATATGGATGGACATTGTGGGTCCTTTGAATCCTCAAAACAGCTCAGCGACCAGATACATCTTGGTGGTGTTAGACCACTCCACAAGGTACCCTGAGGCTGTCCCTCTAAGGAGCATCGGAGAACCTGTGGTTGTGAAGGCTCTGATTTGGATATTTTCCTGTGTTGGATTCCCCAATGAAGTCATTTCTGACAGGGGATCAAACTTCATATCAGCGTATATGAAGGCTATGTGGGAAGAGTGTGGAGTATAGATTCTCTGCATCCTGGCATCCACATTGTTGAGCAGCTCAACAAGAACCTGGAAGGCATGATAGTTGGCTTGGGAAAGCACCTGAGGAGAACATTGAATATTCCCGTGCCATACCTACTATTCGCCTACAGGGAGGTGCCACAGAATGGAGTAGGCTTTAGCCTTTGAGTTTCTATTTGGACATCCTGTATGAGGTCCCCTCAATCTAGTGAAAGAGGGATGGGAAAGCAAACCACCATGTCTGTGAAAACGCTGGATGAGTCTAAGTGTGTGCTATTGACTCCCGAGTTCCCATGTTTTCTTCTTCACCGAGTACCCCTTCCAGTGTACCATGTATTGTAAGGTACCCCGTCTGTACCGAGAGTCAATTAGGTGTGAGACCTCCTATTTGTCTGGATCCTGAGGGTGAAGTTGTGTTAAATCTGTGTGTCTTTCCCTGGAAGGGGTTGCCCACATATTCCTTTAGGAGAGAGGCATGAAACACAGGATGTATTCTTCAGAGACTATCGAGTAACTTCAGTCTGAAAACCACAGGGTTGATCCGGGAGGTGATAGAAAAAAGACCAATGTACCCAACTGGGAAGGTACTTTGTAGATAACCAGACCAGTGTCCCTTGCTTCCATTCTGGGTTTGGTCCCCGCTTCATGTCTGCCCATTTTTTGTAACCCCTGCGGCTATCTTCCAGAGACTGTATAGCTTCCTTGTGAATCCTCTTTAGATCAGACAGGAGTCGATCAATGGCTGGAGACATAGTGGGTGTAAAGTCTGTCCAGGGTAGATACTGTGAATGGTACCCATAAGTATATAAAAAAAAGGGCTCATTGATGGGGGTATGCTTGGTATTAATGCTTGGTATCATTATAAGCAAACTCCACCATGGGAAGGTAGTCTGCCCAATTTTCCTGCTCTCTATTACAAAAGCATCTCAAATATTGTTCAAGGTTGGCATTTAGGCGCTCTGTTGGGCCATTACTTTGTGGGTGGTAACCTGATGAAAGTGCCCTCAGGATGCCCAGTTGTTCACAAAGAGAGGCCCAGAGCCTGCAGGTGAACTGGGTTTCCCTATCAGATACCAGGGACTTTGGGAGTCCATGTAATCTGACAATGTTCCTCAGAATGATGTTTGCCATCTCTGGCACAGAAGGGAGCCATCTTACTTTAGGTATCTACTGTGACCATGATGGCCGTACTTTTGGATGGAGGGAGATTTACAAAAAAATCTGTGGATATGTGTTCCCAGGGTCGGGATGGCAAAGAATCCTGTTGTAAAAGGCCAATAAGTCTGTCTATTGAACTCTTGTTGGCTGCACACATGGGGCAAGAAGACGCATAGCTCTTGACGTCCTTCCATAAGGAAGGCCACCAGAAGTTCCTTGACACTAGGTTATGGGTACCCTTAAGTCCTTTATGTCAAGCCATAGGAAGGTGATGGCACCACGAGATGGCCTTGGTTTGTAAATTGTTCGAATGCAAGAATAAAGCCTGGTCATGGTAATGGAGCTCGTTCTTCTGGTTGAGTATATGCATGGAGAGGCTGGGAACGCCCTTCCTACCGGTCTCTTCTTGGACTTCCTGGAGAAAAATAATTAACCAGAGCAAGGATTCTCTTATCTTGAAGGATCTTTTCATGTCCATGATAGACACCCAGACTTCTTGATAAGGCATCCGCCAAAGCATTGTCCGAACCTGGTAGGTAGGTAATAATGAAGTCATATTGTGAGAAAAAGTAGGCCCAGCGGCATGGCGAGAGTGCCTGCACTCCATCTGCTGGAGGACTCATAAGTTCCAATGGTCTGTGCGAAGGAGGGACGGGTGAGCTTCTCCCTGGAGCAAGTCCCTCCACTCTTCACATGCTTGTTTGATGGCAAGCAGCTCTTTCACGAGTATAGAATAGTTCCTCTCGCTGGTGGTAAGGCTTCTCCAGTAGTAGGCTACCGGATATTCTATACCATCCAATGTCTTTTGCAGGAGAACAGCCCCTAAATCACTTCCGGAGGCGTCAGCTTCTACGATGAACTGAAGAGTCTGGTCTGGTTGGACCAGTATAGTGGCTGTGGTGAAGAGGGTCTTGAGTGTTTGAAAGGCTCCCCTAGCCTCCTGGTTCATTTCGAATTTCACCCCTTTCTTGAGTAAAGCAGTAATGGGCAAGACTGTCATACAATCCCGGGATAAAGTACCTATAAAAGTTTGCCGACCTCAAATCTCTATCTCTTTAACATTCTGGCGTTCCTGCCAATGCAGGATTGCCTTCATCTTTCCGAGGTCCAACCAAACTCCTTCCTTGGACAGGATGTAGCCTAAATTCGATACAGAGGAAGTTTTAAACTGACACTTTTCAGGCTTAGCGAACAATTGGTTTGCTTGTAGGTGGCAGAGCACCTCTGATGTGTCTGCGGTGTTCTGACAATGTAGGAGAAAAGACCGGAATGTCATCAAGATAGACAACTACTGAGATGTATAGGAGGTCCGAGAAGATCTTGTCGATGAAGCGCTGGAACACAGCTGGGGCATTTACAAGACCAAACAGCATTACTTGTTATTCATATAGTCCCATTGGTGTCCGAAATGCTGTCTTCCATTCATCTCCCTTCTTGATTCTCAGAAGGTGATAAGCACCTCTGACATCTAACTTCGTGAAAACCTTGGATCTTTGCACTGCCTCCAGTATATCCTTTAACAGGGGCATTGGATAGCGGTCACAGACAATTAACTGATTGAGCCCGCGATAGTCGATGCAAGGGCAGAGTTCTTGTGTGTCCTTCTTGGGGATAAAGAAAAGAGATGCCACCCAGGTGACCTGGACTCCTTGATCAGCCCATTCTGCAGTTTGGCATCTAGATAGTCCTTAAGGGCCTTTTACTGCGGCTGGGACAGTGGATACATCCAACCAAATGACATGGGAGCCTCTGGAATCAGGTCTGTCGCACAATCCTCTGGTCTGTGTGGAGGTAACAGTCTTGGTAGTCTGTCTTCAAACACTTCAGAAAACTCTTGATAATGGATAAGAACCAAAGAGACCGTGGACTTGGGCAGCGAGACTGCCTTTCCCTTCTGTGCTCCGAAATCCACCGGCCCTAGACAAAGCTGATAACAGTACATGGAATCGAAACGCAGAACATTGGCCTTCCAGTCGATCCGGGGATTATGCCGACGCAGCCAAGGGATTCCCAGTATGTCTGGGAAGTGGGCTGCCCTGATGATGTCGAATACCAGAATCTCCTGATGGCCACCAAGAACCACCTGTATCGTCTAGTTTCCATAACTATGGGTCCAGACGAAATAGGTGATCCGTCTACCCCTTCTATTTGAATGGGCTTTTTCATTTCTTGGAAGGGTATATTGTTTTCCCTTGCCCATGCGATGTCCACAAAATTTCCGGCTGTGCCGCAATCCAACATTGCCAATACCCAAAGAGAAAACTCAGGTGTGGTCTTCAAGGACACCTGGAACACCATTAGTTGGTTGCCTTCCCCTTCGTCTAATGGTTGAGTGTGTTTACAGGGATTGAGGCCGCTTCACCTGAGATCTCTCCTGCATAAGAGCGGGGAGAAGCGTTTCCCTTATGCCTAGGGGGATTCCTCAAAATGTGCCAGGAAGAACCGCAGTACATGCACAGACCTGGTTCACACTGCCTCTTCATTTCTTCCGGAGTCAAGGGCCCTGGAGCAGCTCTGATCTGCATTGGTTCTTCAGCTGGTGCTCTATGCTTAAGGACAGGCACGGGAGTGCTCAATTGTGGGTAGGGTCGGTTACGCCTTCTCTCCTGTTGACATTCAACCAGACGTAATTCTATCTGTAGGGCCTAGGTTACCAGTTCTTGAAAGGTGGCTGGACGAGCAATGCGTGCCAATTTGTCCTTTATATCATCCTGGAGACCTCTTCTGAACAGTGTCTGTTGTGCTGAGTCTGGCGATCCAGCATTCACTGCCAACTTCTGGAAGTTGGAAACGTAGGACTGTACATCGAGTGATCCTTGTCTGAAGTCTAACATGGCCTCATAAAACGAGTATTGTATTTGCGGTCTATCAAACCTGGCCTTGAAGTGCTGGACAAACAAAGCAAAGCTGTTAAGTGCTGGATCATTTGTGGTAACCAGGGGTGTGGCCCATGCTAGGGCATTACCGACTAGGTTGGAGACCAGAAACCCAACCCTGGCTCAGGTGGTTTCATAGGCAAGGGGTCTGAATGTATAGTAGACCAGGCAAGTGTCCAAAAACTCCTTTAACTGCTTGAGACTCCCATCATACTTTTAAACGGGAAGGGTAAAGGTGGAAGGTCTCCCCTGCTGTCCTCACGAGCAGCGACCTGCTGGCATAGTGCCACATTCTCGGAACGGAGGGATGGCACTTCTACAGTCAAGCCTTGCAATGTGGCAACCAGCTCTTGGTATTGCTCCAAGGACGCCATGGGATCTGTTTGGCGTTGTATGCTGTCATGCACTGGTGAACCCTCCCGAACCTCCTCCTCACCTTGGTCGTCAGTAGAACTGTTGTGGGTTTTGGAACGCTTTTTCCTACGAAGCTTCTTGGGATACTTTCCCTTCTTTTCCTTGACCTTATTTTCCTTCTTGTCATGGAGGTACGGACAAGTTCCCCCCCCTAGGCCACCTTGACCTGATACAAAAACCAGGCCTAAGGGAACTCCGAGGAGCAAGCCCCCTAAAACAAGGAAAAAGCCTCCTGGCACAAAAAACCCTGTGTGGGATGGTATACTGAAGACTTCCGTGGGTCAGACGTACAACAGAAAGATACTCTGGGATATGAGTCCTTGCTGGGTGGCAGGAGAAGTTAAGAGGTCCATACAACACAATGGTGATGAGGCAGAAGAAACAGAGTCCTTAGGATAACGCAGGAGGTAATCCTGTAGAAATCACAACAGAGATGGCTGCTCCTCGGAAGGAGAGTAGACAAAGTAGCAAGCGGTTGCCTTCTGGATAGCGTCCGCAAGTAAAGACTTGTGGAATAGCCAGTCAGCAGCTGGGTAGGAGGCCTGGCTGGGACTGTTAAGAAGGCAATGCCGACTGGGAGGAAGACAGACAGAACAGGAAGGAAACCCTGTTTTCAAAATACAGAATATACATGCAAACACCCTCAATAATTATCTTCTTAATCTGCAGGAGATGCTGAGCCCTACAGATCCCTCAAGAACGTTGGATCGACAACTGACATAAAATCCAGCTAAAGAACAAACTGTCTCAAGGGAAAAGTGGAAGTTGATATAACAAAAAACGACAGACTCCAACTCCTGGGCTGAAGCAATCTGTTGAAGAAAAGGCCTAGGTTACCAAATAGTACTTTCTCTTACTCTATCTTATCACAAATCTTAATATCATGCATTCCCCATACCTGTCCCACCTCCTTGCAACACTTGGAGGTAGTTATGTACTAATGCCTTCTTTACTTAAGAGGAAATTATTTTGACTCATAGGTTTGAAGTAATTTGGCAGTTCTTAAAGTTTTTTGAAAGTGTGCATCTCATTAAGTTCCTTTCTTTTTAACTTCCATTAACTGAAGCATCCCAAAGCAATCTCCCAAAAGACTGAAAAAGGATTATGCTTCACAGTTCACCTGATCAGAGTAATGGATATAGTTCCATTACTCCTTGGGATCAGTTGTGTCTTTTAACAATAATACTACTTTAGTCACTAACTTTTTTAAAAAAGGCTTTCTAGATTTTTGATGCTTTGAACTGAATCAACTTGAAAATCCCTGTACACATGCGCGTTACAAATCCACTCTTCAGTTCTCAAAGTCTCCTAGCGCAGTTGTGAACCTTCTTCGCTCTTGCGCTTGAAGATACACTTTCACTCGGAACGTTCGTTCCGAAACACTGGCGTCGATCCTCTGTGCAAATACGCAGAACGAACTCCGCTTGAAGAAATGTTTGTTCCGCGAGGTGCAAACTAATCTAAACAAAGACTAGTCAATTTCTTTCTTTTAAACTTCCTATCTTGGTCCTCTGCACTCCGACCCCAGAAAACAGACGGAGTCTAATCGTGGACAATAGTGTCAGCACCACTAATCTCTCACACATGCGCGAGCACCAGAAACGTATGACTTAAACACTAATCGACATGAACTGCGCAGTAAAGTCTTTTCATGAAACGGTAGTCACTCATTTTAAAAGCGCAACCTGTCGCAGTTCTTCATTCACATTAAAGTCCAGCGCCATCTAATGCAGGTTTATTGTTAACTTTAAACAACATTCCAGCTCTGCTCAGCGAATGTGGCAAGTCTCTGCAGGTAATTTAATTGGTAGAAAAACCTGCCGCTTGAAAAAACTCAACAAATTATAGTTCTGGAATTTACTCTAAATACCTAACTCAATAAATACCTAAAATTAAGCAAACTTAAATTGATTAACTCCACTCCTGGTTCACACAGCGCTGTGATCCCACCAAATGATCAGCTGAGCTTGTCCCTCGCAGATCTACACACTGATATTTGCAAAAATGAATACTTATTTTTCCTGAAGATCTCAAAAGGGCACAGAATCAGGAATTCAGCAAAAACAGGACTCTATCTCTTGAAGATGAACAATGAAAGGCAGTTTAGAATTCTGAGAGAGGTCTGAAGTTTCAGATACAAACCAATCGGGGATCAGCATCACTTCCTCCATGCTGGCTTGGGAAGCCCTCACTCTGATGAACAGTGGTTAAAAACAATAAACCAAAAAGGTATTTTAACACCATATAATTCAGATCTGAATAAAAACCCAACTCTCATTCCTTTCTAAACTCAGAACCAAGAAAACACTTCCTGAAACCAAACTCAATTCCAACCTGACCACCCACTACCAGACCATCAGACCTAACAGTTGGCTTGACAGATGGAGCTAAGGAGAGGTCAGCATTCTCACCCCCAGAAGGATATTCTCAGTTCACTGTGATGCCCTCCAGAATGCCCCTGCCACTTTTCAGTGGATGGTTAACCAGGTTTTTGTCTGATCTGTAAAACCTCCAGTGTTGCCTTTTTAGATGACATTGCTGTGTTCAGCCACACTTGGGATGATCACTTATCCCACCTGCAACAAGTGCTTCAGGCACTGCAGAATGCAGGTCCGACTATCAAGGCCACAAAGTGCCAGATAGCGCAGGGAACAGTGACATATCGAGGCCACCTGGTCGGTGGAAGTAAGAAACAACCTCTCGAAGCAAAGGTGCAAGCTGTGAAGGATTGGGACATCCCCACCACACAGTTTTTCTAGGTCTCACTGGGTACTACTGGCCATTCATCAAGGGTTATGGGACCATTGCCATGTCCCTGAATGACGTAACTTCCAAGAAGACGGCTGTCAAACCTCCTTTTTCGGATTTAAAGGATGTATTGTGCACAGCCCTATTTCTGAAAGTGTCAGACTATGGTCAGGAGTTCATTATACACACTGTGATTTTGGGATTAAAGCATTGTTAGCAAAGCTGAACTCTCAAGGGGTAGAGGAACCTGTTGCCTACATTAGCAGGTAATTGACAAAAAGGGAAAGTAACTGGGCTGTTGTTGAAAAAGAGGCTTACGCAGTCATTTCGGCTGTAAAGAAGCTGAAACCCTACATCTTTGGGTCACACTTTATGAACGAGACAGACCCCCGTCCTCTTTGATGGTTAATGACCAAGCAAAGGGAGAACCCTTGACTTTGGCGTTGGGCCAAATCCCTAAACGGATTAGATATAGACATCCAGCAAAAGCCAGGCTCCGAACATGGTAATGCAGATGGCCTCAGCTGGTACTTGCACCCTGATGACGAAGCAGACCCTCAGTGGGGTGGTGGTTCACATGTTGAGGCATGTGAGGAATTCGACCATCCGCACGGTGGGTGTGCGTTTGTCTCAGCTTTTTTGAAATTTTAAATGAAATTGAATTATGGTAGTTCAACCTCCAGAACATGTGTGGGGCTAATCCGCACACATTTTCCTATGCTCTCCTCACAAAATACGCATAGACCTGTGTACTCTGGGTAGACACAACCTACAGATGGCGTCCCCCTGTCATATTTAGTGGAATATGACAGCCAAGAGTACATCAAAGCATCTCAGAAGGTGGAAGGCAAAACATTCCTTCTGCCATGGCCAGCCTAATTTACTATCAAAGGCTCCATCGATCTGACCTGTGCTTTTGTGTAAGCACTGCAGATGGTGAAGGCAAGTCACTCTGTACGCACATTCCAGGTAAATACAACCACTAGGGAATAAGCCTAGGAGATAGTTTTCCAAGGATAACAAGGTTTTACTTGTACAAAATACAAGTGCCAGCAAAGAACTCTGCTGCTCGAGAGTGTTCTGATCTTATATCATCAAACATGAGATTATAAGTACAAAACACATCATATCTTTACTGGACATTCTGGTGCTCCTGATAGGAGGCACCCTACAAATGGGCATGCTCCATAGGGGATGCCAGATGCTAATTGGCTGGTTCTTCCCTGTCGATCTTGGCGCATGTGGGTCAGCTGGGGTCATCCTTGGGTGAATGTCAGGGCACACATTGAATACAATATATCTAATCTAAGCTAACCCACAGAAACTGGTTTTTCATCCATTATGGCAGGGACCTGGGCATCACAGGAAAGGGGTGCCAGGGAGAGGGGAGGATAAAATAGTCATGCTGATCACTACATTCAGGGCTTCATTAATACTGTAGATCCTGCACCCAAGGGCTCCATCTTGGGGATTGATCTGTGATTTACCTTTCCCGGTACCTCATTTTACAGGAGACATGTGTTGCTATTGGAGAGATATACAGTTGTACAGGCTTTAGATCTGTGGTGGGCACCTTAGGGAGGTTAGGGCCTGGGGTTCGGGTCGGTGAGGGATCAGAGGCCCAGTGGCAGTTTAGTGGAGATGGATGGACGCAGCGCAGAGCCTGGTACTGTCTCACATTCTTCGCAGGGCCCATTCCTGGAAGCGATACTAGATATTCGCAACACTAGAGGGACAAGAGGGAAATGGACTTCCGTGGGAACATGGGTCGTGCGGAGCAGGCTTGGTTTGCTGATAGTTAGCTTGGCACCTCTGTGTGAACTTGGGACATGAGCATCGCGGGCAATCAGCGTGTCCTTTCTTGGACTAATACAAAACTGAGTCACAGGACAGGGACAAGGATAGCGCTATTCTCCTACTTCTATGCACTACAGGGCCTTTATATGTGCCCTGGGGGTGGGGGCTACTCCCTTCTTGTGAGTTATATCGCCTTGTATGGGGTCACTTAACTTGGAAGCGTCTAGGGGGTGGGATAAGCTAATTTCCATCCCAACTTTGTCGGCAGCAATTAACATAATTAACATACTAATATAGTATACTTCAAACAGGCCCACTTGGGTCCTGGCTGCAGAGTTTAACAAAAGAGACAGGAAACCCCAATAACCTTTGTTATGCACTGCGTCAACCTGAAGCCAGCTCCCACCTCTTGGTATAAAGGGCAGTGACATGTCATGTCTGGGACTATGTGTTTAGAGTAGGCATCCCCTGCAAGCGGACCTCATTCAGAAGGTATGGATATGTGGATTGATGGAGACAGAAAGTCTGCTCTCGCTGCTGCTTCAAGGGACACCTGTCACTTTAATCAGGAACCACAGAAAGCTCCATTAACTAGAGACCCCCTTTGATCCACAGGAGACAGGAAGAAGGGTGGGACTTAGTATTACATGTTTTCACCCCTTTACCTTTTCTGCTGCAAAGCACTCTGGTTATGACCTCATGCATACATGAGATTGTTGTGGGGACCCAGCATTGGTTCATTAAGTTAGACTTGGCCTACACCAATTACCGTGCCCCATTTGGCTTTAAACGAGGGCTGAGCCCCTCTTTTGAGCAGATCATCTGAAGAATTAGCAAGGAGTAATAAGAACTCATGTGGACCCTGGTTGAAGGTACAGTCTGCCTTACAGCTTCCACCAGTGAAAGGAAGGCCAGGATTCCTAACGAGGAAAACAAGATCCCTCCCCTAAACATCTCCCAGGGAAGACACTGAATCCAGAGGACTCTCCAGCAGCTCCAGAACCGTTACCCAGCCAGCACACAGCATGCCCTGCTAGGCTTTGCAAGCAAGCTTCCTAGGTGGGAAGTGCTATAGAGTCTCTGAACCAAACCAAGTACAAGGCCGTTGCCTGCAACACTCTCCTCAGCTTTGGGCTGTCTGCCTTAAAGGACAACATGAACCCAGTGAAGAATCTAGGAGGAGTGTATCAACAAGCATCAACCAGCATCCATCTTAAAGAACATTTTCGTGCCAGTCGAGCACCTCGATCTGCAAATGACTGCACCTCTGACTGTTGTCACGCAGCAGTTGCTAATGTTATCCGAGATGCCTCGACCAGTGCTTCAGACCCGCCAACCGGCACTGAGACGATTCCTTACTTTGAGCCACCGTATAGTCCAGCCTGCAGCCATCAATCCAGCCTGCAGCTGTCCGTTCATCTTCGCTTGCTGAACTGCATGGTGTCTGATTCCCGCAGCTGTCTCCCGTCTTGAACTCTGTCACAGGAGCTGCAAAGCGCCATGAAACTGACTCTACCCTGTCAAGCACCAAGAAATTCTACAAGCATAAGGTAAATTGTGGTTCTGTCCCCCAGGTCCTTCTCCGAAGGCTCTAGTGAAATTTTCTGACGCGTTGCTCCGTTTGTGCTGAAACCAGGTATCCTTGAACATTGTGATTAATTACTTTACCAACTACGCTCCTGTCAGTATTGAGTGGAAGGAGGGGGCACCGGAGCCCCCCCCTTATTCCTATGCTTCCTGGGTAGGCCCAGAAAGGGCTGCTTTGCGTCCAGGGCCCCGGCCCCAAGGCACCCGTGCGGGAATACCTACAGGAACCATAAGCCCTTTCGTGTGGGACTATCTCTGGGTGCCACAATATTCACGTATGCACCCTGCCCATCAATACTGGGGGCAGTCAAGACTTCCATTTTGCAAATCACAGACTCCATTTTGTAATAGCAACTGGCTATTAGTGGCTCACTCCGGCTCGCAGCCTCTCCCTGAGTGCACACAGTAAGCCAAATCTTCCCCCCCACCTCCTCTCCGCCATCCACATAACTGCTTGGTGTCACGCTTACCGGGAGACCAGGGTTCGCCACACATGCTTTCCCATCCTGGCGCCTCTATTTGCGTTTTTCGCGCTTGGGGAGGCGCCGGAGGGAGAGCTTCGTGGACCAGGGCTGCAGCTCCTCGGCGCATGCGCGGGAGACCGCGATCACGGTTCCGCGCATGCGCCATGGATTGGTCACCTGGGATCGGAGGGGCTTGCTGCCCAAGCCTCGCTCTGGGTCCGCCGGCGACAATCAAGCTTGCGTTCCAGGCCTCGCGGGCGCTGGCGGCCCATAAAGAAATTGTTAGTTATGAAGTTCTGTTCCTGATCGTGTTACACGCTCTCCCTTTGTTCCTGCGCCTGCCTTGTTCTTCTCAGCTGTCTAGGGATTTTCCTTCCCTTGTCCTCTCCACCCAGCCTCCTGCTTCCCCTGGGTTTTCCCTGGTATTTCCCTGGGTTCCCTTTTGTTCTCTGGGGTTCCCTTCCTTCCTGTTCTCCTCTCCCAGCCAGGTCCTCGTTAGTTCTCCCTTTGCCAGGCTAGGTTTCCCTGCCTAGATTTTTCCCCTTTTTTCCAACTTTGTGCCAGCCTGAGCTCTGTGGTCATTCTCCAGTGCCTTCTCCTGGTATTTGCCTCAGCCATCCTTGGACTCTTGTGCTTCTCTGTACTCAGCACCTCCCTGGTGAATATCCGGCCATTTTTCGGACCCTTGAGCTCCACAGCATCCAGTGTCTTCTCCTGGAGTATGTCCTTGTCTTCTTTGGACTCTCGAGCACCTCAGCTTCAGCGTCATCTCTTGAAATCGCCTCTCCCATCCTTGGACTCTGGAGCTTCATCATTTCAAAGACTTGTTCCTTCAACCTCTCCTGCCTGTGCTTGCACAGTCCCGACGTCACAGAAATCGGGAGAGAGCAGCTTGTGACGTTGGGAATTGGTCCATCTTTTACCCAGTACCCATTCTGGGTGCAGGAGAGGCTGGTTTCTTGTGTCACCAATACTTCTTGTCAGTCTGGCTGCCCCGTCGAGATCAACCAGATATTCAGGTACGCAATTTTCACGTGACTCCCACCTTAACAGATTGAGACGCCTACCTTCCGATTTGGAGATGGAAGACACACAGGACCTGCGGAATGAGTTACAAGCCCTCAGAGCAGAGATGAATGCCTTACACCAGGAAAACCAAGTCTTACGTCAAATGGTAACTCATGGGGCAGGGAGCGCTCTGCAGGCTTAGAGTTCTTTGGCTCATACTGCCCCAATCAAGTTTGATGGAGACCCACGTTGAGTGGCGGAATTTTGCAATCACTGCCGAATCCATTTTCTCTTCAGGTCGACCTATTTCAATAACGATAAAGCCAAGATCGGGTACATTTTGGGAAATTTAACTGGGAATGCCCTCGCCTGGGCAACACCTTTTGTGGCTACTAACAGTCCCATATTGAATGATTTTGCTGCTTTTGAGAAGACATTCCTGGAGGTTTTTCAGACGCCCAATCTGGCCGCCGCTGCGCAAAATCAGTTGATGGACATCAAGCAGGGAAGTGCCGACATAATAACGTACATCAGTCGCTTCTGCCTACTGGCTACAGACTCACAATGGCCTGAAATCACGCAGAAGACCCTGTTCCGCTGGGGGTTGAGGGAAGAATACAAGGATGAGTTGCTCCACATCCCCGAACCTGAGACCCTCCAACTCTTAATCAATCCGGTGCTCCGAATTGATCAGAGATTAGCTGAACGAAAGGCTGAGAGACGTCTGTTTGAGAGAGTCAGTCCTAGAATGGCCAGCCTTCCCACCGGAGCTTTTGGTTCGGCGGAATCTGGACCCGAACCTATGCAGTTGGGAGCTGTGAGGGGGCCTTTATCTGATGAAGAAAGGAGGCGAAGAAGAACTTTACGCCTATGTCTTTACTGAGGCGCTGCTGGGCACTACCTGGGAACGTGTCCTTTACAACCTCAGAAGAAGAAGACGGGGAAACTAGAGGACCTGTCGTGTGGAGGAGAGGCAACGACAGGTCTCATCCCTTTTTCAGACCTTTCCACTTCTTGTTCAATTCTTCTTCCAATGCAACCAGCTATCTTACTAACTCTGAAGGTCCATATCCAATTGCCTGGTCAGACTCTAGAGGTTTTTGGGCTGTTGGATAGTGGGGCGTCTGGCAATTACATCGATGAAACATTCGCAAACATCAATAAAATTCCCCTTCTACCCAGACACTCTGCCCTTCCTGTGGAAGTTATCGACGATACTCCTTTATCTTCAGGACCGGTTCGTCTGCACACTGTAGGGTTAACTCTTCGAATCGCCGACCATGTGGAAGAGCTTGCTCTGGATGTTATCAAGTCTCCCACCTACAAGTTAGTCTTGGGGTTACCTTGGCTCCAGCATCACAATCCAGTCATCAATTGGAGGACTCACACCTTGACCTTCACTCCCACATCTTGCACCCAGAAACTGCAGCCTGCCAGTCCAGACTCAGGTTTCTTCGACGGCCTTGGAATTTCGTGGCAAGGGGGTCAGTCTTTGTTCTACTTTCCAGATTCCTCCAGAATATGCCGACTTTGAACAGGTCTTTGCTGAACCAGGAAACATACCCCTGCCACCTCATCGGTCGTTCGATTGTGCCATAAAATTGTCACCTGGTGTTGAGATTCCCCATGGTAGATGGTATGCTTTAACTCAGGAAGAGAAACGAGTGCTACAGGATTACTTGTCGGACTGTTTGAGTAAGGGATACATCACACCATCTAAATCACCCGCAGGATTCCCCCTATTTTTCGTAAAGAAGAAGGAAGGCACTTTGAGACCTTGTGTTGATTACCGGCAATTGAACGATATTACTACCAAGGACCGGTACCCACTACCTTTGATTCATAGTATACTAGAAACCCTGCACTGGGCCCGGATCTTTACTAAGCTTGACTTACGAGGGGCCTATCATCTGGTTCGCATCAAGATTGGTGATGAATAGAAGACTGCATTCAAGACACCTTTTGGGCACTTTGAATACAGGGTGATGCCTTTTGGTCTGTGCAATGCCCCTGCGGTTTTCCAACGGCTCATGGATCACATCTTCGGAGACCTGATTGGAATTTCTGTCTGGATGTATCTGGATGATATACTAGTCTTCTCCAGATCGAGGGAGGAACACATAAGCCATGTCCGAGAGGTCCTCCATCGTTTATCTCTCAATCATCTGTTCGCCGAGGCAGAGAAGTGTTCCTTTCATCAATCGAGGATAGAGTTCCTGGGATTTGTGATTAGTCAAGCTGGTATCGAGATGGATCCCAAGAAGGTCCAGGCTATTCAAGAGTGGAAACAGCCTCATGATGTAAGCTCCTTACAATGCTTTTTGGGATTCGCCAACTTTTACAGGCAATTTATTCCTCATTTCTCTCAGATCACGGCACCTCTCACTAGACTGACTAGCAGCAAGATTGCTTACCTGTGGGACTCTCATGCCACGCGGGCATTTGACACCTTGAAGTCAGCCTTCATGGCCGCTCCGATTCTACATCATCCTCAGGACGAACTGCCATTCATTGTCGAGGCGGACGCTTCAGACTTTGCTGTAGGGGCTGTTCTTTTGCAGAAGGATCCCGCTACTACGATTGAACATCCAGTGGCCTACTTCTCTCGTAAGCTGAGCCCTAGTGAGAAGAACTATGCTGTCATAGAGAAGGAACTATTGGCAATTAAGACCGCGTTTGAGGAATGGAGACATCACCTGCTGGGAGCCCGCTTCTCTATTGAGGTACGTACTGATCACCGCAATCTGCAGTACTTGCGTTCCTTGCAATGTCGAACACCACGACAGGCCCGGTGGGCCTTCTTCTTTTCTCCGTTTGTGTTTCATGTCACTTACATCCCCGGATCTTCGAACCTAAGGGCTGATGCCTTGCCTCGGTCTTTGGAGAAGGAAGAGGGTCACTCCAGTCTGGCTCAACCACTGATCTCTTCTCATAATTTTTTATCGACTTTATCACCACTCTTGCAGTCGATATCAGATGCCACCCGGATAGATTCTATGAGGTCAACTCTACTTCAACAGCCTTCAATATCCGAACATCATGGCCTTCTATTCTTCCAGAGAAGACTGTACATTCCCGAGGGGGAGGTTCGTGATGGCATATTGCACAGCGTCCATGAGTCCCCCATTGGAGGCCACTGAGGGATTCGAGCAACACAAGAACTGCTACCTCGACAATTTTGGTGGCCTGGCTGGGCTGGTGAGGTCCGAAAGTATGTGGAGTCCTGTCCGGTTTGTGCTCAATCCAAGGTTCCCAGACAACGTCCTTTGGGGTTACTTTTACCTACGGAGTTGCCACCATATCCTTGGCACACCATTGCCACTGACTTCATTGTTGATCTGCCTCCCTCGGAGGGGTACACTTGTATAATGGTCGTTGTGGACAGTTTTACAAAGTACGCCCATTTCATTCCTTTCAAGAAGATACCTACTGCTTCCCAGATGGCTACGGCCTTTTTGCATGAAGTTTATCGGTTACATGGCCTTCCTGAGAAGATCATTTCTGATCGTGGTGCTCAGTTCCTCTCTTCTTTCTGGAGCAAGGTGTGTGGCCATCTTGGTATCCGCAGAGCCCTGAGCTCTGGTTATCGTCCACAGTCCAATGGCCTCACGGAGAGAACGAATCAGACGCTGGAAGCATACCTCCGTAGTTTTGCAAATGCCACACAGACCAATTGGATGGTATATCTGGACCTGGCCGAGGTGTCCTACAACAATTCCACCCATTCTTCCATCGGAACCAGTCCTTTCTATTCGACGGGTCAGCATCCGAAATTGATACCTTTCCATCCTGTGCCGTCCAGCACGGTTCCTTCCGCTGATGCCTTGATTTCGGCTATCCAACAGCAGCACGAGTTGGCACGCAAGTCGTTGGAGGCTGCCCAAGACGATATGAAGTCTCAGGCTGACCGGAGGAGGAGAGTGGAACCTGATTTCCGGGTTGGAGATAGAGTTTGGTTGTCCTCTAGAAATCTGCCACTTCGCAACTTACCCGTTAAATTGGCTCCCCGGTATTTTGGCCCATTTAGGATCACCAAGCGTCTGTCCTCTGTGTCTTTTCGTCTCCAGCTGCCCCGTTCGTGGCATATTCATCCTGTTTTTCATGTCTCCCTTTTGAAGCCCTATGTTGTTGACCCGTATGGTCGTGCCAGTACTCGCCCGGCTCCTGTTCTAGTACAGGGGTCCCCGAATTTGAGGTTCAGGAGATATGTGATGCCCGCTATCGTAGGGGGGTGCTCCATTTTTTGGCGGATTGGAAGGGGTACCCGGCCTGTGATCGCACTTGGGAACCTTATCGGCATGTGCACGCCCCACGTCTTGTGTGTGAGTTCTATCGTCGGTTTCCTTGGAAACCTGGGGCTCCGGGCCTTCCTGGGAGGGGGCATAGTGTCAAGCTTACCGGGAGACCGGGGTTCGCCACACGCGCTTTCCCTTCCTGGCGCCTCTATTCGCACTTTCGCGCTTGGGGAGGCGCGCCGGAGGGAGAGCTTCGGGGACCAGGGCTGCAGCTCCTCGGCGCATGCGCGGGAGACCGCGATCACGGTTCCGCGCATGCGCTGTGGATTGGTCACCCGGGATCGGAGGGGCTTGCTGCCCAAGCCTCGCTCTGGGTCCGCCGGCGCCCAGCGACAATCAAGCTTGCGTTCCAGGCCTCGCGGGCGCCTGCGGCCCATAAAGGGAGAGTGAGGATCAGGAGCAGATCGCGTCTCAACGTGTTCTGTTCCTGATCGTGTTACACGCTCTCCCTTTGTTCCTGCGCCTGCCTTGTTCTTCTCAGCTGTCTGGGGATTTTCCTTCCCTTGTCCTCTCCACCCAGCCTCCTGCTTCCCCTGGGTTTTCCCTGGTATTGCCCTTGGTTCCCTTTTGTTCTCTGGGGTTCCCTTCCTTCCTGTTCTCCTCTCCCAGCCAGGTCCTCGTTAGTTCTCCCTGCCTAGATTTTGCCAGGCTAGGTTTCCCTGCCTAGATTTTTCCCCTTTTTTTCCAACTTTGTGCCAGCCTGAGCTCTGTGGTCATCCTCCAGTGCCTTCTCCTGGTATTTGCCTCAGCCATCCTTGGACTCTTGAGCTTCTCTGTACTCAGCATCTCCCTGGTGAATATCCGGCCATTTTTCAGACCCTTGAGCTCCACAGCATCCAGTGTCTTCTCCTGGAGTACGTCCTTGTCTTCTTTGGACTCTTGAGCATCACAGCATCCAGTATCTACTCCTGGAGTACGCCCTTGTCTTCTTTGGACTCTCGAGCACCTCAGCTTCAGCGTCATCTCTTGGAATCGCCTCTCCCATCCTTGGACTCTGGAGCTTCATCATTTCAAAGACTTGTTCCTTCAACCTCTCCTGCCTGTGCTTCCACAGTCCCGACGTCACGGAAATCAGGAGAGAGCAGCTTGTGACGTTGGGATTTGGTCCATCTTTTACCCCGTACCCATTCTGGGTGGAGGAGAGGCTGGTTTCTTGTGTCACCAATTCTTCTTGTCAGTCTGGCTGCCCCGTCGAGATCAACCAGATATTCAGGTACGCAATTTTCACGTGACTCCCACCTTAACACTTGGTTCACATGAGAAGGCTGACTGCGAAAACGCAACAAAATCCACACTGTATCATCTGCCTTCCGATTCCCTTCACTGACTTGAGATACCACCCGGAGCAAGGGCTATCTGTCTGTATAAACCCTCCCCGCACCCCACAGACCCCAGCCATAAAGATACAATCCCTGTGCACTCTGGGCCAAAGTCAACAGTTGAAAGAAGACCCCTAAACCAGAGAATCTGTTTTTCTTTTCGACACCGATAAAAGTAAACGTGCCTTTTTATTCCATGTAAGAGTGTACAAGCATGTCGACAAGCCAAGAAGGCCTACGAGTAAGTAATGTAAATACATATACATGTGTAACTGGAAGATTCTATGTTAACCCATCACATGGAAAGCATAACCAATGTCGACTTATATTCCCGAAATGCTTGAAATATTACAGCGGTTAGCAGAATGTACATTTGTATGTGCTCACACAATGCTACCTCTCCTTTGACAAATGAATGTAACTATGTATAATGCTAGATAATTGCAACGTAGAAGTTAGCCTTAGCCGCAACCAGTATGGTATGAATAAGTGAACTCCAAAGTTTAAAGCAATATCCCAGTATCCAGCTATCCGCCAAGCAACCTTTTGCTCCTTTTTGTATTAAAGACATTTAGTCACATAAAGAAAAAAGGTATGCTCTCAACCTTTGTCATTTTGTCATTTAAATGCAATGCAGTCAGTTACGTATAAAAGGCTGCATGTTGATTGTACTCTAACGGAATTGAGTCATCGTGTAGTGTAAGACTAGACTGCAAAGGGGGTTCAAGCCTGCCCACAATTACCTTCAGCTCAGCAACAGAGTTAGTGATGTTTGGACATTCAAACCCTGAGCCCCCATTACCCCAATGTATATTTATCATGATATGTGCTTCCTTGTACTCTGGTCATCCCAGCCATATATTCTGGAATTTCTCTTGTCGATGTAGAATGCACACCCCCGACCATCCACTGACCTCTTAACCTCCACCACTTGCCTAGTATATCCTAATCACATGCTGACAGGAAAGGGATACCTTTGATAACAGTGAATAATTCACAACCAGGCAATGAATAAGTCTGTTTGAGACCCATGTTTTCACAAGTGTAACGATACAGGCCTTACCACCGGACAAACAAGTCAGAGTTCTGAATGGATGGGAATGAGTCGCCACAAGGGCACAATGTTTCGGATAGGGTGTCTACACGTCACACTTGAGATGCCAAGGCGCTGAGCCCAGCTGAACGTTTGACCTAAACATCATGTCATCTCATCACGTGCCTGCGGACCAATCCACCGTCACCAACCCTACGGCACCTATAGGTGCCTACTCTTAGTGACCAGTCCCGATTGATTCTGTGCCCCATAGGCCCTCCCACTTTGAATAGTGAAAAACTGTATAAAAACGTATTGTAACATGTTTCCTGCAGAGCGCTCTCGGCGTGAGCAGAGTAGATTATGCTTGCCCTAACTCTAGATAAAAAATGTTATCGCACTCTCACTTGTCCTCGTCTTATTCCCTCCTGGGATGTCCCTTTATTGACTCTGTTGGGTGATTTACCAGCAGTTTGGGGGTCTCTCACCTTCATTGGAGACCCCGATGCAATTGTGTTCTTTCCTGTCCTTCTGGCACGAGACACCCCAAGGTTTTGACCCGGAGCGCGCTCCCTCAAGAGCGACCCACCAACGGCAACCGGTACACTTAGACGTGCGCACGCAGTAGGGCGAGCGGGTACGGGATCCCTCTTAACAAAACCCAAATGTATCACTCGCCGGAGCTGGGCGTGGTCTTTGAGTGAGGGGCGGCTCACTGACCGATCGGGTCCGGAGGATCTCGGATCAAGACAAGACACGTGAGTATGAAGTGCGAGTGATATTAAACATACGGGTGGGATTCAGATTAGGAGGGTCTGGGATAAAGCGTTGCAATCCAGATAAGGTAAGAGTGTGGAAGGTTAAGCAACAAAAAGGAGGGTCTGGGAGTCTGGGTCATTCCTCTACATTCTGTACTATTCTCATTCTGTCGCATATGGCTATTAGGACTGTGATGAAGTACAAGGTGAAAAGAGGGTGACAGGGATCCTATCTCCGTTGGGGGGTGGAAGGCGGCGCCGCATAGTGCTATCTCGACTAGTACAGGATATATGGGTATGAGAAACTGAGAAAAAAGAAGATAACGTAGGAGTCCAAGGGGAGACCCAGAGTAGTATTTAGTTTAGAAACGCTTTTTCCAACTTTTTCTATCCTCTCTCTCTTAAGTGGGCGAACTGGAGTAAGGTGGAGGGAGAGATTAAAGCTAAAAAAAAAAAACAGGGGACTGGGCAAAAGTAGAAGGGGTATTAGGGATGGTGGGAAATAATCTGTGGTGTTTTATGTTTCTTGTGTCCATGTGAATTGTTAAGAAGTGTCTGTTTTGTGTTTTGTTTATGAAAAGAGTATTTTTTGCGCATAACAGTAAAACACAGATTTGGTATTATATGGAAAAGGTTGCATGTATGATAATGCGTTTTTTAAGATATTGAAAAGTAAGTGAACATTAAATTTAGAGTGGAAAGCAGTGGAAAGTGTGTTAAAGCGCTCATATGAGAAGTAAACAGGTACAAACAGAAGTGTAAGGTAAGGTGTATTGAAAGTAAAAACATAATGGGTGCAGAAACACCCCTTGCCCATGTCTGTAAAACTCTACCAGGGTATGCAGAAAAAATTTACAAATACCACAAGCAGTGGGTCGTGGAGTTGAAGGGGGAGGGTTACCCCAGGTATGGCCTGGAGGGGGCTCTTTTGACAAAGAGGTATTAGACATGGTTGCCACATGTTTGTTCATTAAATACAAGGGTAATCAATTACAAAACAGAAGGGAGATATTAGGTCTGTGGCGCCTATTTGAAGAGGTACCACCGGAGAAGGGCGGCAAACTTAGCACATCTCCCCTGGCAACAGCTGGCAGTGCAGGTCCACCCACACAGGACGAGAGAACAATAGAGGTCACACGTGTTTATCCCCTCTTATCAAAGCCAGTACCCGCAGAGGGGTACAGTGATCCTGAATATGTAGTGCAGCCCATGGCACCCCCCCCCCCCCACAATTAAGCCATCCGGTGTAGCACCACCCCCATATGAGAGTCAGGGGACAATAAGACAGGTGAGTACTCGCTCAATTGATATCGAAAAGCTCACACAAGATTTAGATTCACGGCTGAGGATGGCTCGGGCAGAGCGGTCTTGTCTAAGGGCCATGGGCAAGCAAGGGGGTCACTCACCCCCCCCGAGCTGAACGTAATGAGATACCTCAACCAAGCGTAACGACAGAAGAAGACGGGTGGAAAAAAGTTGAGATACTTTTTCGAATAAATGACACCCCAATGTGGATAATGGAAATACAACCAGCTGACGATGAGTGACAGATGGAGGAAGGCGGGGTAGTGTCAGATAGGGAGGAAGAATATTGGAGCGATATAGAAGAGCAAGAGGAAGAGGGGAGAAGGCTGGGATTAGCCACTGGTGGAGTTTCGGTCGGGGAGGGAGTGTCTCCCTTGGAGGAGTGGAGGGGGAAGTTAAGGAATAGGCAGGGTGCATGGCCATGAGCGGGAAGAAATGGAAGAAGGTGAGTACTAAGAAGGGGGGAGAAATGTTCAGCTGTCACTGATACACAGGGGGGCGGGAAGGCCAAACTACATACTGTGGGCTCAAATGGACAAGGCCAACTTGCTCAAACAGCTGCCCCTGCTTTCAGGTGGTGCCAGCAAGGGGATATATGCTTTTGAAAAACACACAGCAGGAGTGCCCTTGGCGGTGGGGGATGTCAAAAGCCTACTTGTATCAGCAGTAGGAGATCAGGCGAACAGCGTCTGGGCAAAGGCGGGGTTCCCAGGAATAACATTAGATTGTGACCGCCACAATGGGGCCTCGTTTAATGCAGTACGAGCATGCGTGTGGGATGTGTTGTGGGACACATTCCCAGACACTCACGATTTACCGTCAGTGATGCAATGTACAATGAATGATGAGGAAGATGTGATGTCCTTCATTCTCCGGGTGCAAGACATGTGGAGAGCGGAAACAGGTATGGCCTGGGATCAATCAACGTCCCTGTTTTATTTAATTATAAAAAGGGGACTCCCCAAGGAAGTACAGAAGGCCCTTGACAAGATAGCTGGGATAGAAGCCAAGGGGTGGCCTGAGATTCAAAGCATTATAGTACACCACTGTAAGAGGATAAAAGAGAAAGAGAAGGAGATAGCCCAGCGGCGGTTGGCAGACAAAGCTAAATTAGTGCAAAGTAAGCTATGGAAGATCAGTGCAGCGTAAGCAACCGGCGCGGCAGGAAGAGATCGGGAAGAAGACGACGGGCAGCCAGGGATACCGATGCAGATGGTGTCAAATTGGACAGGTAAAGTCAGGATCAATGGTCTGGAGAAAATCAGTACGAGGGATCCCAATGGCCAACAAGAGGGGGACGAGGTATTAGAGGAGGATTCAGGAGATTGAGAAGAGGGGGAGCGGGATATGGGGGACCTAGAGGAGGAGTGCAAGGGCAGTGTTGTAATTGTGGAAGATGGGGTCACTTTATGAGAGAGTATCGAAGCAGGCCCAACCACTCGTACCCAAATGAACCCCAGGTCGGGCACCCCCTACCAAAGTAGCCCGTACGGACTGCCAATCAGTGGGAATAGAAGAAATAACCAGGCCGAACCAAGATACATGAGCGAGCACCCATTACCCCCACAAGACACGTCCCCACACCCCCAATGCCATAGTAATACTTCCTCCATGCGCAATCATGCTTACGCCATCACAGCAAACGGAGCGCCAACTGCGCCATGCAGGGGGACAGCAATGGCAACGGGAAATGTTTTTGATGTAGATGAACTCCTGTGGCACTCAGCATTGGACAGCCCACAGAGAGCACTTACGTGTCCAATACTATCGATAACCCGCGATGCAGCAGAGGAACCACTCATTGGGGCAGCGATAGGTAACAAACAATTTATTTTCATGGTGGATTCGAGAGCGGAAAAATCATGCCTCAGTGAAGGCAGGTTCCCGCTTTCTAATCAGACTTTGGAAACGCAGGGGTTCTCTGGGGCGGTGGTCAGGGTTCCATTCACTGAAGAGTTAGACATAACAGTGGGAGGGAAAACCATACGTGCCCCCGTGTTGTACTATGAGGACTCACCCGTCAACCTGCTGGGGAGGGACCTACTCAGCAAGCTTAACATGACCATCTTGTTTACTGAGAGAGGAATAGTGTGCTCTACACCAGGAATATGCACAATTCGCGCCATGTTAGTGATAGACACGCAGGCAGATTTTCCACAAACACAAGGAATACCTGTGAATCCCGACATGTTCATACAAGGGCTGAGAAAATTAGCCCGAGTAGTACCGGAACTGAAAAATCAAAAGTGGAGTGTCCACTCGGAGTTCATCTTTCTCCCAGTAGCAGACCCAGAAATAATGCCGGGATCCATTGTGTTCCCTGGACATACATGCAGTACAGATATCAGCCCAAAGAATAGCAGTAATAGCAATGGATATGCAGGGATGGCAGTGGAGAACAGTGCTGTGCATCGACGCCAATTAAGCCCTGTGAGATTTAACCAATGAAGAACCTTTTTGCGATGCAGAGGACAATGGAGAGATAGCAATGGAAATTGCAATCCCGTGTGACATCATGATCCAAAAAAGGGAGGTACAATCACCCCTCATGGCAGTGCTCAAAGCCCCACCCACATACTTCAAGGAGGACATGCCGCGAGTGCCACAGCAGCTTTGGACCACAGGCCCACATGACGTAGTATTACTACATGAAGTAACCACTGTAGAAATCAGTCTCAAACCACGAGCCATTTTGCCACGGGTAAATCAATACCCCCTATTGAGAGAGGCTGAGGAAGGCATAAAAGACACAATATATGCACTAATGATACAAGGCATAATAGTACCATCTAACTCGCCCTGTAACACGTGCATTTACCCGATCAAAAAAGCAAAGGGAGGGGCATGGAGGATGATCCAAGACCTACGCCCACTTAATGACGTGGTACAGAAGGAATTCCCTCTCGTCCCAAATCCTGCCTCAATTTTGTGTAGTATCCCCACCGAAGCCACACACTTCACCGTAGTAGATCTAAAGAATGCATTCTTCTCAATCCCACTTGATCGAGGTTCCTGATACTTGACAGCATTCACTCTAGGGGGGAAAAATATTAACATTGCAGGTTATCCTAAGGGTACTGCGAGAGCCCCAATATTTTCTACAGAATATTGCATGAAGACCTTGAAAATATACACACGACGAGCCCCATAATTCATTATGTAGACAAGCTATTGGTCTGCGGACAAGGTGAATATTAGTGCAGGAAAGACTCCATCATCCTATTGACACATCTGGTACAGAAGGGATACAAGGTAGACAGACAAAAATTGCAGTATTGCCTAACAGAAGTAATGTATTTGGGACAGCTAATTTCCAAAGATGGTAAAAGAATCATACCAGACAGGGCAGCAGCAATAAGAGCAATAAAGGAACCCAATATTGTAAAGGAAATGCAGAAATTTCTCAGCATGTGTAACTACTGCCGTGCCTGGATACTTGATTATGCAGCTTACACAAGGCCTCTATTGCAAGCACTCAAGGAGGCTCAGAAAGACAACACTAACTTGCAATGGACACAGGAAATGCACACAGCTTTCAATACACTTAAAGAGCTAATATCCACTGCCCCAGTCCTCACGACCCCCAATTATGAGCAGGAGTTCTATTTATTCTCACATTGCAATGGCACGCTCATGACAGCGGTGTTGACACAACAAACCTCTTTGGGTCATAAGCCTCTGGCATTTACAGCAGAACATTAGACACAGTAATGCAGGGACACTTTGCGTGCGAACAGGTTCTCGCCGCCGCCGCATTCGCGATCAGAAAAAAAAACTCCACAATTGTGATGGGATGCTCCGTCACATTATACGTGGAACACTCTCTGTTTGCAATACCCGAAAGACCAAAAAGCATGTTGACTACTCGGAGAGCCACAGCATACAAACTGATTATTTCCAGTGCAAACATTCATATCGTCCGATGTAAGAGTGTAAACCCAGCCACATTCATCACAGAAACATGCACTGTAGAAGACATTCAGCAGCACGACTGTGCCACGAACACAGGAGATGATGACACATCTAAGGCACATGAAAATGTACTAGCAGAAGGAGAAATATACTTCGTAAATGGTTCTGCCTCCATAGATTGTGAAACAGGAGAAAAACATGTAGGAGCAGCAGTAGTGTGGGTAGAAGATGGAGAGTTTGAAGTAATTGTACAAAAAAGGTTACCCCCACACTTTTCAGCCCAAGCAGCAGAGTTAGTAGCCCTAATAGAAGCGCTTCACACAGCAAAAGGATGTATGGTAACCATCTATACCGATTCAGCTTATATAGCAACAACAGTGCATGGAGCGCTAGCACGGTGGGGAAGAAGGGGATTTCGAAAGAGCAGACGGGTCCCCGGTGCAACATGCCACATTATTAGGAGAATTGAGCGATGCCTTGAAAGAGCCTATGCTGGTTGCAGTCGTGAAATGCCAACCCCATACACAAGGTGATGACGTCATCTTGTTAGGAAACGCAGCAGCAGACGCTGCCGCAAAAGAAGCCTCTTACTTACCAAACGTCCCAGTAGGTGAGTATATATTACAAAAGGTCATAGAGGAAGCGCAACCGCATGGGTTTAACGCCTTACCAGTCTCCCAGATAATTGAGCTCTAACATGATGCACCTAAAGAAGAGAAGGAAATATGGGCAAAGAGGGGATGCAGTCAATCACCTACTGATTTGCTGTGGAGACAAAACAACACTGGCAAGGTAGTAATGCCAACAAAATTGCTAGAAGTAGCATTTAAGCAGCTACACTTCCCAGCCCATAACGCAAAACAGCATATTATTGCAGACAGGGCCTTTAGGGAGCTGCATATAGACTACGCCGGCATGGGAGAGCAGTGTAATGAAGCCAGATATTTGATTGTTGTTGTATGTCCATTCTCCCGGTGGCTAGAAGCGGGACCCTGTGCTCACCCAGAAGTACGGTGTGCCGCCAAATTCTTAGTGAGAGAGGTGTTTCCCCGGTGGGGCATCTGTGATGTCATACGCTCCAACAACGGAACGCACTTCGTAAATGACATGCTCAAGCATATAACTGTAAGGTCTACACGATTTATCACCCGCAATCGAAGGGATGGTGGAAAAAATGAATGGGTTGCTTAAGAGTAGGTTGTCCAAATTGTGCCACACACTCAAAAAGAACTGGGTGTATTGTTTACACCAGGCGCTTTTTGAAATGAGAAACTCAGCAAGGACCACCACCTGTCACTGCATGAAATTGTGACGGGTCGGAGGATGCATACAGCCCACTCACCCTTGCGTAGGCAATCAGACGCACATCAGAGTGCCACTATCCTAGGAGAAGAATTCCACGAATAAATCTGACCGGAGCAGCACAGGCCATAGCAAAACAAATTCCACCCCCCTAGACACAGAACGCCTCCCCTGATACGATAGCCCCCACGACAGAGAACGCAGACTGCCAGCTGATGACAGGTGACATGGTGTATGTAGGAAGTTTTGTGCAGAGATGGAACAGGCCAAGATTTCATGGCCCCTTCAAGGTGGTCTTTTGCACGCCCACAGCAGTTAAGGTACAGGGACTAAGGTACTGGATACACCTGACTGATGTGCACTGAGTCCCTGGGAGCATGAATGATTCAGATATTCAAGAAGTTAAGAATGAGGGCGGTGCGCAACTGTAGTGGCTATGACTACTTCAGAACAAGTGCTCAAATCGAACATGAAAATAACTCAGAAATGACAGAGTGTAAATAAGTGTATGGTGAAGAATTTTTAGTGCATGCTGAATCAGACAAAGTTAATGGTGAACTGTTGATAATTTCATTTCTCTTATGCTCTGTGTCTTTCTCACTCATTTCCATGATTTAATTCTTCGATGTATAAAGTGCCACTTGACATTAACATTTTTCTTCCCTTCCCTAGCAGGGAAAAGGTATAGCCACGCTTTGCCTCCCTTGGTTCTCTTCCCCCAAACTTAAGACATCGGGGGGAACGGAGGGGTGCATTGCGCGAAAGAAGGTGTAAAGTAAAATTGCAATTGTAAAACTAATTCGGTTGGAAAAGATAACTAAGAATTAGCAGAGTTGGAATGTGTAACATATTGATTGCAAACAATACATAAATATTGTATGCCAGATTAACAAATGTTTATATTTTGTTTATTAGGAGCTTCAATGGGCATGGACGAGCCCCCAGCAGCAACGAGTAATAGTGTAGATAGGAGCATACGGCGAAGAGGTGTCTACCCTAGTTATTCATAAGAATGTGTGTTGTTTGTATGTGCAGTTGTGTTTTTTGCAACATTGTTTGGCCTGTTCTTATACTGGGGTATTGTTTATATTTCACGTGATGTTGGCTAGGGGGTGTGGGCATTGAAACAATCAAGAAGGGAACCCATTTGATTTGGGATGGCGCCAAATTGATTTGGGGGTTTGGAACCCCCGGGAATGAGCCCAATGACAATGCCACAAATGTCCCCCGCACCACCACCATGCAAACAAATCCACAGTCCCCAAGAGTGAATAAGTCCCATTTTAGTGTGTATACCATGAACGACAGGACTCCTTCGGAACTTACATGGGTACAAAATCATACATATCCAACAACTGTGGCAATGCCTTGAAATAGCAATGTCCAATGGTCCAGCCGTCATAAAGGGGAATAATGAAAGCAAACCCATGCCAAGTGTTTACCATAGGGTATATACACAGTGGGGTGACAACCAAGGCTGGGGAGCAGAGGGAGGTAAGCCACGAAGGAAAAGGAGGGAGGCAGCACAAGACAAATGGGAAAAGCACTATGAACTTGGGCTAGACACAGTTGATGATCCACAGCACCCTCATCAAACAAATAAGTGGTATGCAGACATGAGTCAAACCGTAAAGCAAACAACTAATGAAGGTTGCTACGTCTGCTCCCTCAATCCCCACGCCTCGGGTACACCCAAGGTACTATTGCCACAAGAGATCCCATTTGCAGAAGCCCAGTGTGTCTACATCTTACACTGTGCCAAATAAAAAATACTTTTCAAGCACACACAGTCACTTTTGAACTTCTGCAGAACAAACAAACCTGTTACTCCCGGCCGCAAGGAGTAATCTGCATAAAGGAGCCTTTCTTGGTAATCAAGGGAACATTACACATGGACAATAAAGGACAGAAATTTAGTAGAAATTTTAAAAAACTGACACCCGAGACCCTTGACCCCTGGATTACTACCCTGAATACTTTGATTCAAGACGACTCATCGATCGAAGATATCACTGTTGCTTATCAAGATACTCTTCGAGAGGCAGTCAACACCTTAGCTCCTCTCAAAAACAAAAAAATAACCCATAGGGAATAGACGTCATGGTTCACGCATGACTTACAACTAAAAAGTATCAAAACTAAGGCTCTCTATACCTGGAAAAAATCGCTTTCTGAAGCAGACAGAGATCTTTATATTGGTCGTGTTAGGGCTTACAAAAAAGCATTGATTGCTGCCAAAAGAACCTATCTTGATGATAGGATAGTAAAGCTCAGTCTAAACCTAAAGAGCTGTTTAAAGGGTTTAAAGAGTTGGAAACAACAACAGACATAATACAGAATCCCCTTTTTAAAGACACCAAATGGTGTAACCAAATACAGGAAGCTATGGATGCCAAACTCACTAGAATTAATGAAGGCATTGTTGAGACCAGAGCCATATTATCGCTCACGGGCTTTAAGGATACAGCCACCCCTGTCAAATGCTGGAATAATGAAGAATTGTTCTCATTTAAGCCCATTACAGAGGCCGACATTACAGCGATAATTCAAAACCTTAAACCATCTAACTGTAAGGGTGACGTATGCCCGGCACTCACAATTAAAGCCTGCACCCCTTCACTCATTCCTACTCTATGTAAGTTTGTTAATGCATCCTTCAGGGACAGTGCTGTGCCTACATGTATAAAACAATCCTGGGTGACTCCATTATTTAAAAAAACTGATCTATCCCCCGATGATCCATTGAACTATCGTACTATTTCCAACTCACCTTTTCTGCTCAAAATCCTCGATAGAGTTGCATATTCTCAATTACTAGTCCATCTGAGAACTACTGATGTCTTAAATAATAGACAATCTGGTTTTAGGGAAAACATGGTACTGAGTCTGCCCTGCTGGATTTAAAATCCAGGCTTCTTCGCCTTATGGATCAAGGCACACCGAGCATGCTGATGCTGCTGGACCTCTCTGCCACCTTCGACCTGGTGGACCACTCAGTTTTGATCCACCAGTTGAAGGAGGTTGCAGGCTTTTCGGTTCCTGTGGCCGCATGGGTTGCCTCTTTCTTGAAAGAGCGCCTATGGCGAGTGAGCAGTAATATAGCAGAAGCCAACCCCATTGATCTGACACAGGGAGTCCAGCAGGGAGCTTGTCTCTCCCCAATCTTTTATAACATCTTTACGGTTCCATTTCTTGACTTTCTGGCCAACAATGACATAGAGTTCACCAACTACGCTGACGATACCCAGTGCATTATTCCTATTACAGGTGTTTTCATGGATGATGAAGCCATAATCAACAGGATTTATTCGTTCATTCAAAGTTGGATGTGTGCCAATGGATTGGCCCTTAACACTAACAAAACAGAACTCATGCTCGTGGGCACTGACCCAAAAATTCACAAACTGGAGGATTTATACTCCCAGCTTGTGATTGATAATTGTGTCGTAAAGATCAAGAAAAAAGTTAAAACATTGGGGATCTATATGGATTGTAATCTGAATATGAAAGCGCAGGTTAGTAATCTGGTCTGCTCTTCCTCGTATTATATTAAACTACTCTCCCACGCACGACCCTTTCTCTCACCACCCAGCAGAGAAACGTTGGCCCGAGCTCTGATTAGCTCAAGGATTGACTACTGTAGCAGCCTCCTGATTGGTCTTCCAAAATGTGAAGTAAACAGATTGCAGGTAGTACAGAATAACGCTGTTAGGGTCGTTATGGGCAAAAAGAGATCAGATCATATCTCCCAGTCACGAAGGGAGCTTCATTGGCTTCCTATTGAGGATCGTATTCTCTTTCGTCTCTTGTCTATATCCTTCAACTGTATGAACAATTCTGGTCCTATTTACCTCAATGAGGAACTCAAGCCTAGAACTAGCAACTACAGCCTCAGATCTAATGATCTCTTCCAGCTTATTGCCCCTAATTGCAGACTTTCTCAGACTAAGGTTGGAGCCTTTTACTCTGCTGCCCCCACTGCCTGGAACAACCTTCCATTGAAACTCAGAACTGAAAGCTCTAGCAGAGTATTTGGAAAGGGTCTCAAAACCTATCTATTTAACTAATAACATCATGGTCCTGGTTTCTTTCTTCTGGCTCTATATATCCCGTGAGGATGTCTCTTTATTTGTTTCTGTATTTTGTCAGCGCCCTTAAGCCTTAGGGTCAGTGGTTTTGCGCTATATTAATCCTAAAAAAAAAATAACATTTTTTTTTTTTAAAGAAGGAAGAAATACTGTGTAAAGCAGAAGCACTGCGAGGATTGTCCGAGGAAAAGCTATCCTGGGTCCAGAGAACATGCACCCCCATATGGACTGAACATATAAGCAAACTCAGGTGGGTCACCGCCATCGAGAGACCCTTCAAGCTGCAGAAGAACATTTTGTATGAAATATGTTTACATGGAGAAGGGAAGAGGGACATGGGACGAAACGAAAACTGCAGCAAGACTCTCATAATACCGGACATGAAGAAAGGGACAGCAGTATTAATGGACACCTGTTGGGTGTGTGGCAACATGGCATACCTGCATCTTCCGCAATCATGGAAAGGAATATGCTCCTTGGCAACCTTGCACTCTGCCTTGATGGTAATTCCTGAGAGCCACATCAACGGAGGGAGTAATCTTTTGGTAATCAAAGGTGAACCTTCCCCAATGCCGCTCAAGACGGAACCTGCGTATGCCATATACGAAGAAGGAGTCGAAGGGTCACCCGGAGAAAGAAACGATCCGCCAACTACATCTCAGCCAAATCCTCCAAACGTTTGGCCCAAATACCCGACAGGTTTCGACTATTCAGCTCTGTGGAGACATTCTTTGTGTCCCTCATTCCCAGCATCCAGGCAAGAACAAATGCAAGTGGCTCCAGATCACCCGCTGGGAGCTCATCCAATTACCCAACGACACAGAAGGAGGGTTCAACGTCATCACGGTGGAAATTAGAGCCTTACGATTAATGACAATGCAAAACCGATTTGTATTGGATTTTCTAACAGCTATCAATGGAGGTGTTTGCTGACGAATCAGGAGTGCATGTTGCACGTTCCTACCCTCTGTAGATGCAGAGAATGGGTCCCTTTCACATGTGATAGCAGTGGTACACGACCTTGGCGAGCGGACAAAGGATGAAGGAGGGGCACAGCCCAGCACCTGGTTTGACAATCTTTTTTCCTGGGTACCCTCCTGGCTCAGAATGACAGTAAAGCTCCTGGTACCACTCATCGTCTTTTTGCGCCTCATTTTCTGTGTGTGCCAATTAGGACTCCGATGCTGTGCAAATGCAGTACCAAATGGTGCACTGATGATGGTAACAATGGGACGTGCAAATGGTGTGGCACAGATAAAACATGAGGTGGAAGTACAAAGTGATAACGACACAGAACCCACATACAGAATGACCGCTGTGTACAGCACAGGACATATAGTAGATGGTTTATATCATACAACCATAAAGGAACCCAGAGAGTTACAATGATACAAGGAGACATGGGTGGATTTGGATGGTGATGGAGGGTGTATTTACCTGAGCTGCACCCCAGATGAATACGCTAGAAGAGGGCACAGTCTCAGAGCGGTATGCAGAGCATGGATGCCAATAAAGGGGACACCCGCATGGGATGAAGCAGTAGCAGAAGAGGAGGAACGTAAAAGTTTGAGGCAGTTACAATATTAGTTATGTAAGTAACGAAAGGGGGGAATGAGTGGAAGGAGGAGGCACCAGAGCCCCCCCTTATTCCTATGCTTCCTGGGTAGGCCCAGTCATGGCTGCTTTGGGTCCAGGGCCCTGGCCCGAGGCACCTGTGTGGGAATACCTACAGGAACCATGAACCCTTTCATGTGGGACTATCTCTGGGTGCCACGATATTCACGTATGCACCCTGCCCATCAATAATGGGGGCAGTCAAGACTCCATTTTGCAAACCACAGACTCCATTTTGTAATAGTAACTGGCTATTAGAGGCTCACTCCGGCTCGCAGCCTCTACCTGAGCGCACACACTAAGCCAAATCCTCCGCCCACCTCCTCTCCTCCGCCGTCCACATAACTGCTTGGTTCCCATGAAAAGGCTGACTGCGAAAACGCAACAAAATCCACACTGTATCATCTGCCTTCCGATTCCCTTCACTGACTTGAGATGCCACCCGGAGCAAGGGCTATCTGTCTCTATAAACCTGCCCCGCACGCCACTGACCCCTGCCATAAAGATACAATTCCTGAGCACTCTGGGCCAAAGTCAACAGTTGAAAGAAGACCCCTAAACCAGAGAATCTGTTTTTCTCTTCGACACCAATAAAAGTAAACATGCCTTTTTATTCCATGTAAGAGTGTACAAGCCTGTCAATAAGCCAAGAAGGCCTACAAGTAACTAATGTAAATACATATACATGTGTAACTGGAAGATTCTATGTTAACCCATCACATGGAAAGCATAACCAATGCCGACTTATATTCTCGAAATGCTTACAATACTAATTGCAATATTACAGCGGTTAGCGGAATGGACATTTGTATGTGCTCACACAATGCTACCTCTCCTTTGACAAAATTGAATGTAACTATGTATAATGCTAGATAATTGTAACGTAGAAGTTAGCCTTAGCCGCAACCAGTATGGTATGAATAAGTGAACTCCCAAGTTTAAAGCAATATCCCAGTACCCAGCTATCCGCCAAGCAACCTTTTGCTCCTTTTTGTATTAAAGACATTTAGTCATATAAAGAAAAAAGGTATGCTCTCAACCTTTGTCCTTTAGTCATTTAAATGCAAAGCAGTCAGTTATGTACGAAAGGCTGCATGTTGATCGTACTCTGAAGGAATTGAGTCATCGTGTAGTGTAAGACTAGACTGCAAAGGGGGTTCCAGCCTGCCCCAATTACCTTGACCTCAGCAGCAGAGTTAGTGATGTTTGGACATTCAAACCCTGAGCCCCCATCACCCAAATGTATATTTATCATGATATGTGCCTCCTTGTAACCTGGTCATCTCAGCCATATATTCTAAAATTCCTCTTGTCGATGTAGAATGGACACCCCCGACCATCCACTGACCTCTTAACCTCCACCCTTGCCTAGTATATCCTAATCACATGCCGACAGGAAAGTGATACCTTTGATAACAGTGAATAATTCACAACTAGGCAATGAATAAGTCTGTCTGAGACCCATGTTTTCACAAGTGTAACGATACAGGCCTTACCACCGGACAAACAAGTCAGAGTTCTGAATGGATGGGAATGAGTGGCCACAAGGGCACAATGTTTCGAATAGGGTGTCTGCACGTCACACTGGAGATGCCAAGGCGCTGAGCCCAGCTGAACGTTTGACCTGAACATCATGTCATCTCATCACGTGCCTGAGGACCAATCCACCGTCACCAACCCTACAGCACATATAGGTGCCTAATCTTAGTGACCAATCCCGATTGATTCTGTGCCCCATAGGCCCTCGCACTTTGAATAGCGAAAAACTGTATAAAAACGTATTGTAAAATGTTTCCTGCAGAGTGCTCTTGGCGTGAGCAGAGTAGATTCTGCTTGCCCTAACTCTAGATAAAAAATGTATCACACTCTCACTTGGACCTGGTCTTATTCCCTCCTGGGATGTCCCTTTATTGACTCTGTTGGGCGATTTACGAGCAGTTTGGGGGTCCCTCATCTTCAGTATCCAGAGTGCATCTCATTTCCTTCTTGAAACTGTCTGTCCTCTGCATTCGCATTCCTTTACAGGGTGGGTTGTATTGTGTAGTGGGCTAGAACTGTCTGTGATAATAATAAAGTAGATATTTTTATACAACCTTGACTGGACAGTCTCTTTTATGATTGGGTAATCATTTTATTTCTGCTGTGTTGCCAATAACCAACGTTCCACGGCCTTGCGGAGATAAGCCTGCTTTAAATGAATGATAAATACATTTTTTAAATGACACACTACAAATATTTGAAAGTTGGGACGCAAAGTCAATCTTATTTTTTTCATTTCTTATTTTTTATTGCAACAATGCCAAGTCATTTACTTTGGTATGTTTTTATTTCAGCCTAAAATATTGCCACACCTAGCAACCCAGCTTTCAGTTCAAGTATTTTAGCTTCAACGTTTACAAGCACAAAAAAGCTGCATACTAATAAGAAAGAGAGCAGGTGGGTACATTCAGAGCGCCAAGTACTAGTGTCATGAAATGATAATTTACACCAATGCAAATGTTGATGTATCCATCGGCTGTCGTAGCGGCTAACTTCAAACAACCCAGCATACAGAACTTTTATATATATATATATATACATATTTTACAAGAATGAAATTAATATGTTTTAGTTCATTCATTTACATTTTTTAACCAAAAAAAAGTATGATCATGATGTTATAGAATTTTGTTTCCAGTCCCACATGTGGAGACAACCTCCGCCTCAATGTAAATCTGACATACATTTATTTTACTCAGGAATTTAGGATACCCTGCACCTATGAAATGTGTTTTTTTTTTTTTTTTTTTTTTTAAAGTGAAAGAGGACTCACAATACCATCACTCGTGCTCGATCTTTGGCGAAAATTCGTATCATCAGGACATTCTTATTGTTTGTTTCCAAACCTGGGGCAAAAAGGGGGAACTGCATTGTGCACAATGACTGTTCCCGAGGTATTTTTGTTTTATTTACAGTTTTGTTTTGCAACAGTTAGGTACTAACGACAGACATGGGTGATTATGTTAGCTAAATTGTTTTCTTTTTTTACATAGCACCACTCTGTCAAGGTGTTGAATGGTCTAACAGGCAGGCCAGGGAGCAGTCACAGCTTCTATCAATCAGGTGTCAATGTAACCATTTACCCGAGGAATCAAATGTGTTCTTTCAGTATTTCAGAGAATGTACCACTTTTTCTTGATGAAATGCTGAAAGGCCAGAGAAAATTATGCTTCCGGAACCCTTTCAACAGGTTGTCTCTGCGCCATTTGTGTCCATCACCCCTATGCCGTACAGGCGTTTGAGGGCTCTTATGTACATATCAGAATATAACTTTACATCCTTGTGCCTCTAAAACACCAATGGGCCTTGAGTAGTGTCAGAGACATGTTAAGCATGCACTTTTCAGCTATTGGCTTTGCCTCAATGTTACCACTGGAAGTGCTTAATCCGTATCCTTTTCTTTGCAGGAGGAGACACAGGCCCATTATTTTCCAGGCTGTTCAGCTTCTGTCTTGTAATGATTTCAATGCCCTTATAGTCTAAAGTAAATAAATGTTCAAGGTTCTGCAGCCGTAACCAATGTTTCTTGCTGCTCCCTCTTCCGTGGCCACACATGAAATATGGTGAAATAGGGCCTACTATATTCATCGTACCCTATGTAGAACCAGACCTGAAAATGTGAACCTGCTACTATCCATGGGCGAGTGATAATTGACTGTTGGCGAGTAAGGATGGTGTGCTCTGTGCAAGCGGAGAACGGAGGTGGCAAGTCACTCTGTATGCTGTAAATTGCAACTTGAAATGTTTATTGCTGACTCAAACAGATTATTGAGCTCTGTCAGCTTTTGGAGCCTGCCCAATGCACTTCTAGTGGAAATGAGTCGAGATGATTGAAAGCAGCGTCAGAGCTATCAGTGTGCGAGATCTATCTGTGGTCTTCAACACCAGCAATCATCTTGTTCTTCTACATCACCTGCGTAATTTAGGAATTGGCGATACAGTTATTGTCAAGCTTTCATAACAATGCATAGTCAATCAGTGCTACTTGACATCCCAACCTTCCCTGAAAGCCATTCCACCTCCAAGCCTCTGCCGCTAACCTGCTGCATCCCTCTGCATGTGGAGGCATCTCTGCTGTCCTTTACCTTCTGTGCACTTTGCAATAATTCTCTCCTAGGTTGTCATATTCTCAGACTATGGCAATGGCACCTACATATTGCTGAGGCTAGAAAGGGCTAAGCATTGCTTGGCACACTGCTTTTCCGCATGTGTTTCAACCTCTGCATGTGGCAAAATCACCCAAAATTGAATTACATCAAGACCAAGGTAATTACATTTGGCACTCGGTCCAGCGCTGCCTGGTGTTTCAAGAGCTTTGGTCAACCATTTTGCAAATTATTCCTCAGTCGTTAGACAAAGTAAAGCACATTGTGTTACCCTAGATGCACAATTATCACGGATATCAGAGGCCGACACTATAACACATTCTTGCTGTACCCATCTAAGAACATTAGGAAGACCATTAGCCTACTCATCCATTAATCCTAGAGAGCTGTAAAGGTGTTGGTGTCCTGAAAGCCCTGTGCAAATTGACAATATGTATGCTTGTCACAGTAGCCCCTGTGCCTCCCCGGCGTAGATTTGAATTGATTTGTAATGTGACAGCTTGCCCCTTACTGTATCTCCCAAACAGAAGAGCTGTAACACATGCCCTCCATTTGCTGCACTACCTGCTGGTGGGGAGATCTATGCAGTTAATGGCCCTATAACTAGCACACAGAGCTTTCTTTATAAACATGCCCACCCTTCCCCCCTTGTTCAAATTTGATGCAATGGTGCTGCCAGCCACAACATGCTCAATTGGACCACTAATGACTTCCGATTGACAGTCCTTAATTATATCAAAGCGCTCCCTGGTGGGCACTTCTATGTACTAATAGCTTAGCTATTCAATGCTTTGCCATTACACATTACTTCAATCAAAGACCACAAGCATCTCCAGAGGAGCATACAAACCTTCAACTCTTCATAATGCTCTTGTCCCTCTAATGATAGAAGACTGTCAAATACTGCTAGTACCCTGGCACATCACTTCAGCGGCCTTTCTGCTTCCAAGCAAAAGAAACATTTGTAATCATGATTTGAAGTTATCTTCCACCCTGTGGCTGCCAGAGAATTGTTCCTTCAAGCAAATGTATTTGAGTGGTTTCTTAAGCACTTCATGTTGACCTGGGACACACTATCCGAGAACTCGTCTGACTCGTGTGTTCCCATCCCTCTGCAAAGGGTGGCTGCCCTTTTTCTGTTAGCTCTGGGGCAAATACTGTACCCCAGTTCTCCAAATACATGTACTGGCAAGACTTGCTAAATCCCAGAATTAATCCTTTGCTTGCTTTCAGTGGAAGCAACGCTAGCTTGCTCTGCAGCAAAACAAAAGAGGTGATGGCTGGAAGATTTTGAATTAATCCTAACCCCTGGCATTGCTCTGGGCAACCCTCCAGACCATCATTCTTTGCCTGTCAAGCCATTACAAAAGGGGAAAGACCATATGGAAATCAGGCTTGGTTACATCCCAAAAGCGGCAGTCCAGCACAAACTGCTTGGTCACATCCCTTCTGCACAAGACCACAAGCATCCCAGTCATGTTTCAGCCCCATTGGGCGTCATCGGTGAGGGCACTAACTGCTAATCATCCTTATCGTAGTCAGGACTGAACCAGCTCAGTGTTCCTGAACAGGATTACGGGAAATGAGTCTTGGCAGACCCTTCTATCCAATGTGTTAATGAAAATGTATCGTTCGTCCTAAACCTTGCTTTGAAAAAGGGTTATCCAGCATGTCACATTTGTTGGCAAGAGTGGCACGAATAAATACAAATGTTTTGCAACTCACAGGAATTTAAATTGAACTATTTTGGTATCTTTGGAGAGTAGTGTTAAGAATTTGGATATGAATACTGTCATGGAGAATGCCATATCTGCACCGCACATGAGCACTATACACCAGCATAATATATATTTTGGATAGCAGTTGGTTCCAGTTCCCTATGACACCTGTCTCCTATGCCATATCTTGGAGATGGCAGTGGTATTACCACTACTTACTTCCTGGCCCTGGGAGGCACTGAAAAGATCATGTTTTGCTGATATGCTAGATGGGCAATACTTAAAACACTCTTCAATCAGGGTGGAAATAATCTTGCGGCTTGCTTCTCCCAGTGTCATTTCTTCACCCTGTTCCCTGGTACCTCTAGGTTGCAGCTAACCTGCAAGTGGTGGAGACAACTGTGCTCTAGAAGAAACGGGACACTCTCTGGACAATCCCAGGTTTCTTTTGGATGCATACACTTGAAACATCACCTTCCATCCTTGATACCCGAACAAGCTGTGTTTTGCTTTTAAAAGATGGCAGCAGTGTTACTTCAGGGCAGGTAAGTGCGCTCTGGTAACGTACTGTGCCCTGTTTCAAAATGCAGGCCCAGGGGGGTGTTGGCAGTTCAGACAAGACTCAGTGTTTGTGTTCCCCTTAGCAGGAGTTTAAAGGTGCAAGAGCAGATCTGATGGTTTTGTGTCAAAGGATAATGTTTAACAGATCCATGGCACCCAGGTGTGAGAAACCCTTCACGTCAAAGGGTTACTGACAATAACTAAGTGGCCCGTGCTCCAAGATGTCAGACTTGTAGCAAGGCAATGCAAAATGTTAGAAAAGAAAAGAAGGCGACTGTTGTATGCTGTCAATTATTTTGCTTTTCAAACCAACAGTCAGCTATTTAGCACACTCTTGATGCAGTGGCTCTCTGAGAGTTGTGCACATGTGGAAAATTGAGGGGACGAGTGGATTTTTATAGCTGGTTGGTGGACTGCTACATTCATTTAATCATTGCTCATAGCTTTCAATACAAATGTTGGCTGCTTCCTCATTGTTAAACATTCATGGATTAGTTTTGCAGCATTAATGTGTAGATAAGTGAAAGTTGATTCCAGTAAATTGGAATGCAGAAAGAGTGTTCTGCTTTGAACAAATATAACTATCTTAAATTTTGAAAAACATGTAGGAAAAAGGTTAACTCTGTTCTGGCATCGTTTATGGACTTCCTGTGCCATGCGTAATTTAACAATCCGGTTTTAGAGATTAGTGTTCCCTAAAAATGGCCAGTTCTTGAATGCAGTGTCTCTGCACACTTACCTCAAGGTTGCTTTCACAAAGTGTTAACAGTGAAAATGAATACTTAATAATGTATATAGTGTCTTGACATCACTGTATATTTTTTATGTTATTGTTTGGGCTAAGAAATTAAGAAACAGGATCTCTTCTGCGTGGCCTAGTCCGAGAAACAGACATGATTTTGCTGTGGAAGTGTTTAACTCCCTATTTTTTAACGTAGGGAGTAAAATTATTTTTAAGGGAGTAAAAAAGTAGTTCCCATTTCCAATGTGAGTACTTTCAAGGCCAGTAAAAATAGATCTGAAATCGACAAACAGGTGCCGTTTTGCACCCTATACTTCACTGCACCTAGTAATTCATGCAAATTAGGAGATGAATTGCTACCTTCAAGTTTATCTTCAGATCAGACAATAAAAGCAGTAGAGCTCCTTCCTACCACACGGCTCTGCTGGTACCAACAATCAGAAGATATCTGTGTTGAGCTGCGTGGATGGAAACGGGGGCCGGGAAGGGGCTCTTATGTGTCAGTTGTTTCCTATTTTTGGTTGGAAGTATTTTTTATTCCCTTTGTATTTTTTTGGGAGCATTTGGCTGTTTATAGGGAGGAAAATGGATGGGGCATCGCTTATCTTATGGAATGTGTCTAATTGTCAATTCTCCATCTTGTATTCAATTACTTTTCTGGCAGTCGCTTTCTTCAGACTTCACTGATCATTTCATGCCAGAAAGAAATAGGGAGCAAGAATAAAATGGGGTTCTCAATATAAATTGAACATAGTATTGAAATAAAGGAATATCTTACTTTTATGCACATTTGTGAATGACTTGAAAGTAATTGTTTTTAAATACTATCTCTGCAAAAGACTTGGTAAGTTTATTAACTAACATCTCTTTTTTTAATCAGTTCACTGCAGTGATCAAAGAGGAAAGCCTGGGTCCCTCGTGTGTAATTGCAGCTTGCATATTTACTGAAAGCAAACCTTTTACCTTCTTTTTTGGATTCCATGCCCCTTCTCCCCCTTTATAGGAAGCATACCCAAAGCTTGCGTCGGTTGCGTCAGGTTCTTTCACTGTTTAATAATGGCATTTCCTTGTGAGAACTCCATAGTCCATTCTGAGCAACCTCTGTGTGGGTGCTGCGACCAGTCACTGACTAATGGTGTGGCTGCTGCAGGAGCGCCTCATAACCAGCCTGACTTCGATGTCGGGCAAGCCATCGGGCCCGGTTGGCGTCGGCGTGGTCTCACCATTTGCTGGCTCCAGGTGGAGATCAAAGCGCAGGGAGACAGATTTCTTCCTTAAATGAGGGTTGTCCTTGAAGAATGAGCCTTCCCACTGTTTAATAATTTTGTCCACATTCTCTGTCCTGCAATGATAAACGCAAGCAGTTCAGTCCATCATTTCCTTCAATCAATCTGTCAACCATCTCCAATGCTTAGGCTAAAAGAATTATTAAAAAAACAATAAAATAAGCAAACAATGTTCGTTCCCATAGCTGAAGCAGAAGTATTCCCAATTCAATCTTTAAAATATTGGTCGTAGGCAGACCCAACACAAATATTGACAAACCATCTGGCTTTAAAGAATTATATTACTTTACTAAGGAGAGCTTTGTTGTTTTTATGACTTTTGTGTGACTCAATCAACTAGACTCCTCTCACTGGTATGGGTCTAGGTAGTGCAAATGTGTGCAGGAAGGACTGAGTGTCATGGACAATTTTTCCTCCACTGTATTTTTGCACATTACAAGCCGTTCCCTCGCTAATAGCCAATTTATGGGTCTGGCACGAGGGAACACAGTGAACTGCAAAGATTCCAAAATACCAAATTGCCTCCCCTTTATCCACCCTCACCTGCATAGATCCCAATATGTCCTCTCTCTTGGAAATCGTTTGCTTATATCCCAATATGTTCTCTCTCTTGGAAATCGTCTGCATAGGTCCCAATTTGTCCTCTCCCTTGGAAATCGTCTGCATATATCCCAATATGTCCTCTCCCTTGGAAATCGTTGTGTTTCCCTATGGCATGCAATACACCATCTTTCCCAATGAAAAGCTTGTCCAGCCATATAAGCATTAAGTTATACTGTACCAAGACACCTGCAGGTCACCTAATTTATTTACTGTCCAAAATATTCTTCCACCTCTTTTCATTTTTTTCTGTAACACTTGTTACATGTTTGCCAAAGTATTGCAGCTGAGAAATCACTAACGTGTGCAAATCAAACCAATTTTGAGGAATTCTTAGAAAGTGTGTTAAGTCTCGCAAACTTTTTGTGACTAATCCTAATTTCAGACTAGAATTTTAGACTATTGCACTGAGTATGCAGACTAATCAAAGTCTCTCCCAAACATCTGAACATTCCAAGCTGGAAGTCTGAAATGTATGCGCCATTCAATTACATTTCATACAATTCAATCATGGTAGAATGGGCCAACATTTTATGTCCCCCAGAGGAAGTGCATCCCTACCAGGTGGATATGTGGGACCATTTCCTTTGTGTAAAGTACCTTGGAGTCGGTTTGACATCCATGTTGAGACTGCATCATAATCAGGAAAGTGCGAAGGATTTAATAGCCTAATGGAGTAACTGCGTAAGCATGGAGTCTTTAGTACTGCTTAGGTCATTGCATATTTGCATCTTGCTAAACAGCATGGGAGAAGGTTGCAATGGTGTGTGGGTTTAGTCTCCAGTACACCCAAACCGCTGCCTTTCAAGAGCATTGAAATTCACATTACAACTAATACATGTGCCTAGAGGGTGATCACTCTGAGGAGAAACTATCGGGCGGAATCTGAACTCAACCGATATGTAATGATATTGTTGTAGATGAAATTGTCTTACTGTATGGTGCCACAAGCCTCTGCACCTTCTTTCACAATCTTGCCATTGAGAACCGTGGGTTTTTTCACTGCTTCATGCTCTTCCTTCAGGGCCTTCTCTGTGTTTACAGCTGTAAAATATCAGAATACAGTTATTTTGCTGTGAAGTAGTCCGAAACCATATATGGGCCCTGCTCAGAGGCATGGCCCGGTTAGGCCTGAGCGGGCAAGGCCCACCGAAAATCTGTAAATGGCCACTCAGCAGGGCTGTGTGGGCATTTACAGATGTTGATGTCACTGCGGTGGGCCCAACTGCATTTGCTTCAGGGCCAGGCCCCATGTTCTAGACAATCCTGGCCATACCGCTGGCCCTGCTCACACCCTACCGATTGCAGGCCACAGCTACTCAATCTGCCGCCTCGAGCAAGGGATAAATGGAGCACTTTTGGGGTCAATACGACTCTGACAGCACATGCAGACTTTCGGAAATGTTATATTCAGTGGTTCTAAAAATCTGTATGTTATTATTTGGTAACGTAAAACACCAATTTCCATCTCTGTTTTTCGAATAGATCTGACTAATTAGAGTTTAAGATCATAGCAGTTCACTACCATGTAAAATGATGCACAGTAAGGTTAGCGATTAACATTCTGTGCACATTGGGCAAAGGTATTAAAAAGGTAATCGTGAGTTGCCCATATTTTCAACCATTTTCCGGTCGTCCAGGACATATCTGTGCCTTAAGCTGGGGGCTGGGCTTGCCAATCTCTTCACTTACGGAACAACATGTTGTAACTACACTTTTATGGTGTAGAGGTGAGTTAAAAGTTAGAGGAAATCCAATGTAGGTTTCCATCTCTTAATTGTGTAGTTTGTACCACATTTTGTATTTCGCAGAGTACCACAATAGGTTAAATGACCATGGCTCTCACTCAGGGTAGAAGTAGGAGCAGCATTATTTGCAGTACTGCTTTTCTTTACTGTTGCTGCCTGAACCATAAAGAGGATCATTTTGTGCACCAAAATAATATGACAAATCACATGAACCTAAAACCTAAAGAAAATCTTGAAACTGCCTATTCCCCAAATCTGTTTTTCACTCCTGAAATGCTTGCATGGTAGATGACTCACGCTACTCAAATCATTGTCCATTCTCTATTTCACTATTGCTTAATCCACCTCTGTGACAATTTTGCAGACCAAGAAAGCATGCTTAACTGCATCTCTTCCACAATTTCTCAGGGGTGCCTGCTGCCCCAGTCTTGTTACTGGAAAGTATTGTAATAACAGGTGTTATTATATGAAGCTCAATAGCATTCAGTTGACCTGAGTGAGTATGTGTGTGTGGGATGTTTCAACCCACTCATCCAAGCCCTACAACAGTACTGTGCGGTGCTGGCCGCAGAAAAGCATGTTGCTTGCCAGAAATCATCCAAAAATGCACAGTAAAAATCTGAAGAATAGGCTGCCACCCACTTTTGCCTATATTAGTGAGCTCAGGAGGTCACTGCCTAAAACCAACATTGGGCTACACACACAGTAGCCTGAAACCATTTGGGAATAGAAATACTGATTGCTAAAAGCAACCCAGAGCTGTGGGGAATTCATTTTTTTATGTCAAAAATTGTTAAAATTAGGGCTCACCAAAACCACTAAAAAGAGCCCACCTCCGTGTTGGGGGGGTCAACATCATTCTCCCGCAAGAATCTACATGAATCTGAGGTCCACAGAAGTGCATCTATATTTGAACAAAGTATATTTTGAAGATTGCTTACTGGTAAGGCAGCTGTCAAAAATGGGTGCAATAGCGGTGCTTGACACTGACCGGCGCTAGCGATCTAAATTCTGACAGGAGACCTGTGTTTCTGAAGCTAAACAGGAACCTGAGTTAGCTGGGACTTCAAAAGGCTGGCTGTTCATGGGAAGCCTTCACACCTAGCCTTCTCAGCAACAGCACAGGAAATCACATGGTCCTGTTGATTAAGAGGGAGGAGACTTTCCCTGCAGCCTGGAGAAACAAGACAAAGGATTCTTTCAGCTGAATAGAATATGCTGATTTGGGTGTGCCTGAACAACAGTGCTCTGGGGGAAGGCAAGACATCTGATCTCTGAGTCAAGCCAGGTTTCTAGGGGCGGAGACAAACGACTGTGGATTCAGAGAGTCCAGCAAATATATGTTTTATGAGACTACTAGTAACTAGTTATACCAAGCGGACACAAATGTACAATTTGGAGATTCATAATATGAAAAATTCACTCACAATTTGAGACTAAGGTGGACGCTGTAGGATGTTCTGAGGCCAAGCCCCATAATTATTAATATTGTGGGTGTAGTGTTTATGCTAGAAACCTAAGAACTTCCAGTAATATGCTCAGCGAGGGTGTGTACCTCCGTGTAAGATTTGATGCAAAATTAATATTGTGAAACCCATCAAAAGCGCAAAATGTTGTCATTTCTGAACCCAAGCTCGTAGAAACACGTGACTTGAGACCGAACTGTACCTTAAGCAATCTGTCATGCAATTTAGGTAATATTAACAAGTGGGGTACATCGTAAATATGTGTTTTATGAAAAAGAAGATATGCTGTACGGACACAAAGGGGAGTGTCCTTTTGTTGAGCCATAAAGATGATACCTGATGACTCATTCTGACTCACAACTCCTTTCTCCAGTCAGAGGACAGTAAATCCTTTAACCTATCAGGATTCTCAGAGGGTTGGGCATAGGAAGTCAGCCTCCACACCCCCTTTGAGAACACATAAAAAGAGACTGCTGAGACCTAGATACACATTCATTTTTCCACTGCTCATCGATTCCTGTGCAGCACGCTGCCCGACCATATCCAGACAAAAACTCCAGACTCATGAGGCTCCAGAACTTAGACTCCAGATAGACTCCAGAACCAAACTCTAGAACTAAACTCTAGAACCTTAAGCAGGGGCCAAACCCAAAAGCTGAACTCTTTTCAGGGGCCCCAGAATCCAGCAACCTAACCAAACTATTCAACAGCCGGGCGAGCTGTTTGATTTTGGCTAGAACCCTGTGCCAGAACCATATCCAGACCCAGAAAGCAGAGCTGTGTCCAGAACCTGTCAGACCCAGACCAGACCGCTGTGCAGTGCCGATAGCAGACCAGAGGCCCCGCTGTGAGCAGAACCAGTGCCAGAGACCACCCCGTGGCGAGAGAACCACAGCCCAAACCTGACCAGATCTGTGACGAGGTCCATTCCCTTCCAAAACTAGGAGTGAGTATCTAGAAATGTCCAGAACCCATCTCTCAGTTTAAAGTAATCTTATTCAAACCATTTCAACCTGTTCAGAACTGCATATAAATCGTGTGTCCATTCTGTGATTTCAAAGCTGCAAAAGTGTCATCTGTCATTCTGAAATCTTGACTTCATTTCTTAAAATCTACCTCCACAAAAACGTCTGTATCCTTTGAACCGTACGTTCTAGAAGCAAGATTTAACTATCATCTTAAAGCTAGGACCCTAAGCTTTCCAACAAACCCAAACAACCTTCTAGTTTTTCCATATTCGTGCTTTACGCACTCAGAAAAAGTGCCGTGAATTGCAAGTTGGCTCAATTTCACCACTTGTAAAAATAGCTGCTTCTTGCTTTCCACTCCTGAAACTCATTTTCAACTTGATAATCACTCCTTAATCATTGCTAGTGTTGACCTGAACTAATTCAAAGTAGCTATCACCTACCCTGAATCTCCTATAGGGAAATAAAATAATTTTAGCATATTTTCCACTTCATTGCAATCACATTTAAAAGTATTTGGCCTGTGTTTTAAAATCATCCCTGTTTCTCTAAGCTTGCTGGGGGGGAACGGGAACTGAACTGCTTTTGATTGTATTCCTGAAAACCTGTGTGCCCTCATTTCGATCTCTTCATATTGCATAGGGGGAGTGAGTTGTCACAAGGGAAAAAGTGATCATATTATCTCTTGTTGAATCCATATCGAGTTTTATTTCTGTGCCTGCATTCTTTCCATCTTGCATTTCCTTGAACCGTAAAAGTATTCTCTGCTACTTTATCCTTCCTATTCTTTTCTGATTAAAGAGTTGTTGCTATTGTAATATTACCCAATACTGATCACTGTTCATATTCATAAGTGTGCTACCAAATATTAATGTATTCATAAAAGTGTGATATATATATATATATAGTTTAATTTTTCCAATAAACCTTGTCATTTGCAAACCAAACCTACTTCTTGGCTCAGTGAGGTCAGGGGGATTCAAAGAAAGGGGCGTTATATAAGGGTTTATCATCCAGATTTAAGAACTTGACATACAAATCTATAAATAAGGGCTTCCATTGGGCATACCCGACTAGGCACTGACTTAGTTGGATTGCTGGATAGAAGTCACTTACATGTGATAGGCTGAGCTCACCATACTTGCATTTGATTCTGTGATTTGCAGATTAAACACAGATGTCTACAGTAGATGCTTTAATGCTGTGAGCAATTTTAGAGCTTGTTTGCTCTTTCTGAAAGGCAAATATTATACCTTGAATCATAACCCAGATAAGTAGCATGGTTTTTAAGTTACTTTCCCTAATTGCAAAACAGTATAATATCTCTCTCTAACTCTCCCTCCATGTATATATATTAATTGTCTATGGAGTTTCAGAAAATACATTTTCTTAATAACTCTTGAATCTTTCCATTAATTAATATGAAAGAAAGAAACCCACTGACAGTAGAATCTCATGGTAGAAGCTCCCACTGCATGAACATTGTCCACATTTTTCATGGACAGTTTCATATTTAAAATAAAATGTTTTGATTGTGTTTTAAACAGCTAATAACATGGGGTTTTATCATAGGGAAAACAATATTTTTTCAGCCCAAATCTCTCCGAATTGGCTGCTTGGATTTTCGTGCACCTGGACCTAGACATGATCGTGAATGTGTCCACTGAAAATAACATTTAAAAATTGAGCTGGCCAATTTTTAGATATTCACGTTTTAAGATGTATCCATATATGACAGATGCACAGAATGAATGCACATCTGTTATAAGAACTGAACACGCATGTGTAGAAGGTGTCAATTTCATAATATACGACTCATTTGTTAGGACTCACTCAGAGGCCAGTTTTATATGTATATATAAGATGCATAGGAGATTGTCTCTTGAAAACTGACATCAAAGTCAGTCAGATTTTGATGTGAGTTTTAATACATATAGTAGGTTACATTTGTGTAATGTACATTTTCTACATGTACATGTATATTTTATATAGAATCTTGATTATAGAACATTGATTATAAATATATATAATAAAGAGCATCCTGCCCTGTAAATTTGCAAAATGCTTCATTCTTGCATAATTTTGAGAAAGGTGATTTTGTGTGGAACTTCAATTCCAGTTACCTTCCTTAGAAGTTTCAATTTGTGGAAGAACACAACACTATGTGATCTGTCTTATGCTCTTTTCAAGCAATTTATTTTCTTTTTGCTTTTGCTTTTTCTTATTTTCTCACAGGTTAATTTGTTTTTCTATATAGATAATGTGCATCTCTAAAGCTGTTGACATTTTATGTCGTTGTACCTATTGTACTCTGTACGAAAAAGTACCAGAAGCATCACCTTTAGAGATGCACATTAACTATATCGAAAAACAAATTAACCTGTGAGAAAATAAGAAATAGCAAAAAGAATAAAATTGCTTGAAAAGATCATATGACGGATCACATAGTGTCGTGTACTTCCTCAAATTCAAACTTCTAAGGAAGGTAACAGGAATTGAAGTTGCACATAAAAACACCTGACTCAAAATCATGCAAGAATTAAGCATTTTGCAAATTTACAGGGCAGGACTCTCTTTATTATATATATTTATAATCAATGTTCTATAATCAAGATTCTATATAAAATATACCTGTACATGTAGAAAATGTACATTACACAAATGTAACCTCCTATATGTATTAAAACTCACATGAAAATCTGACTGACTTTGATGTCAGTTTTCAAGAGATGCAAATTCTGAACAGGTACGAACTGTAACACTCCTGTACGCCTTTTGTACATATTGAACACTCACATCAAATTTAGAGCTCACCGCAATGTGATTCTTCATACGTATTGGTGTACAATTGGTGAGCATAATGAATGTACATCTTATATACAAACTCTACAAGTACATGTGGGAGATGTATGTTTAGTAGGTGTACACTAATGTACATCCTAAAACTAACATGAAAAGCATGAATGACTTTGATGTCAATTTTCAGGAGATGTAAATTGCGTACATGTATGAACTTTATAACTACTTGCACATATTGAAAAATCACATAAAAGTCAAACCTGGCTTCCATGTGCGTTTTGATATGTATAAGAGGCATATAAGGCATATGCATTTGATGACTTTATACCAAATACTCACATGCTATTTTAACACCATTTACTCACATGCTAGACACTTACAAACCAAAAAATAATATGCCTTAGTGATGTAAGGCATATTATTTTTTGGTTTTTTGGTTTGTAAGTGTCTTAATACATGCAGTCTGATAATGCACACTCTTATGATAGTCTTACTACACACGGTCTTACAACACACATTCTTATAACACTCGCTCTTTCTACACTTGCTCTTAGTACACACATTCTTACAACACACAGCCTTTCAACACAAGCTCTAACGATTCATTCTCTTTTGACACATACTCTTAAGACACATACTCTTATGAAACACACTGGTATGCCACACACGTATGACATACTCTTACGACACATGCTGCTGACACATACTCTGATGACACACACTATTATGACACACACTGTTATGACACACTTGTAGTACACATGCTGCTACGACAATGCTGCTATGACACACACTCCTACAACATGTATGACACACCCTCTCTTACCACACACGCTTATGATTCACACACCTATAACAGACACTTATGACACATACACTTATGACACATGCTGTCTCAAAACATGCTTTTCAGCCAAACACACTTAGACCACATGTTCCTACAACACACACTGTTACGACACTTTCAAAATCAATGTACAGCTTCCATCCATAATGTACAGGTACATGTACAAGATTTACAACACGTTCAGAGTGAGTGTATACCATCCATACAGTATGTACATGTAGAATACATAAATTATTTATGCTCAGAATCAATGTTCAGCTTCATTACAAAATGTATATGTACATGTTCACACACCATACACTGGTCTTATGACTGTCAGGACTGGCTGGGTTAGGAACAGGAAGAGTAACAAGATTAACATTGTGCCTTCCGAGCTGGTTGGGTTAGTTATGCTTTTAGAACTGGCTGGGTTAGTAACAGGAAGAATTTGTTCATAGGATTAACATTGTGCTTGCCCAAGTCAAGATGGAGCGAAAGAAACTCAATCTGATTGGTTAAAGGAACAATGATATGTTTAGTTTGCCTGATTGGTGGAGAGAACAATGGGTTTGATTCTTGGGAGGTGAGCAAGATTCTAAACTGCCTTTCATCCAGAGAAATTCAGTGGCTGGTTGTGTTTTAGTTAAGCTCCTTAAGTAAGGCCTTTTCAGAGCTCAGAAGATCAACTAAAGAAGTAAGAATTTCGTTTGCTGATCCATTTGAAACAAGAAGTCATCAGGTGGGATCGTTTCTTTAAAGATTTAAAATTGTCACAGTGAACTTTCATTTTTTTTAAGAACATTTAAAAAGTTAACCAAATTTCAAAGTCATTTTGAGAAAAGAGACATTTACAGTTGAAGTTATTATTAAGGAAGACAAGTTTGAAGATATGCGTAGGAGTTTAAATGAAATTAATTGCGTGTAATGCTCTTAAAGACTGTTAAATGTGTGCGCGAGCTCGCAAGTTGTTGTTTACGTGTTTTTTGAAGACGCGCGGGTATTCGGAGCGATAGAGCGCGTGTCCAAAAGATTGCGCAAGTGAATTTTAGCGCGTGTCCATTTTAACGTAAATGACGTCTCATGGAAAAGCGCGTGTGGGTTTGCGATAGAGCGCGAGTCCATTTTGGTGAAGCGCGAGTGGTTTTAAGCGCGTGAACTGTTTTACGTGAAATCCATTTCATCTCTCCGCGTGAGTTCGGTAGCGATAGAGCGCGAGTCCATTTTTAACCAGCGCGTGTGATTTTTATCGCGTGTACGTATTTTTTCATGCGAGTGTGTTTGTTAAGAATCGCGTGTGGATTTTAAAAGCGTGCGCGTGTGTTTGCTAAAAATCGCGTGTGGATTTTTAAACGCGAGCGCGTGTGTTGCTAGGTATCGCGTGTGTATTTTTAACGTGAGGACAATTCTTCACGTCTTCTGATTTTTACGTGTTTATCGCACACGCTATTTAATGAAGAAACTATACGTTCTTCTGTAAATAAAGAAAACTATTCACACGCATAAGGAAGCAATATTCCAGGAAGTTGAAGAATGCTTATTTTCTTAATGTAATTTATGCAAATGGAATTCAATATTTCAGAGAAAGACTGCCACTATGAAAGCATTGAAAATTACATAAGGTTAAAGAAAACTCTGAAGCAAGAGGAAAGTTTAATCCAGAAATGGTGTTTGCAAAAAACCATCACTTTAGAATTCTAGAGAGACTAAGTGGTTTGAACTGTATGCACAACACAAGAGACATTTACAAGATATCACACACAGATTAATAGCCTCTAAGTCTTTTACTGAGGTTAAGAGGTAATGAGTTTAGAGTTTATTTAGAATACTTTTAGAAAACAGAATTTTCTTATTACATAAATAACCAGGTGTATTTGTTTACCACAGATACCAGAGCCTACCAGACGGTTGCAGGGCTGCAGTGTCTCCGTTGTTATTTTATCCAAATTCCCCTTTCCCTTTCTTGGGGTTTTCAGCTCAGCTTATAATTAAGGGTTGAGAGGTGAACTCCTAGTGAGGGTCTGTGGGGCCAGCATCAGCTCCTGTGGAATTCAGTCAAGCCGGACCCTGACAATGACACATGCTGTTTTGGCAAACACTTTTATGACACACTTAAGTCAGATGCTTTTACGACAGTTGATTTCACGACACTCACACTTACAACACACACTTGTACGACACTCACACTTATGATACATGCTCTTATGACAAACTCTCTCATAGCACACACTCTTACAACACACACTCATATTACACACTCTTATGACACCCACTCTTACAACACACACTATTATGGCATTTTCTGTTTTGAGATACACACTTATCACATACAATCTTAAGACACATAGTCCTATGGCACACTCCGACGACACACATCCCAACAACAAGCACTCTAACCACACATGCTCTTACGATGCATACACTTATGAAATGTGCCGTTATACAACATGCTCTTACGCCTCACACACTTAAACCTACATGCTCTTACAATATACGTTAGTTAAGAGATAGTTAAGATGATCAGATTTAGCACATCAAAACCCTTATAATTCAGCGAATGTGGGAAGTAATGGCCATTGTAACTCGCCACCCCGTCGATGTCCCACATGGTGTAATTTTGTATGTCAATGTGAATCGCTTCTGTTCTAATATGCATGTGCTCGTGGGCTTTGCAATGGGGGATGCTGTTAAGATGGTCTCCACTTCCCACATCTGCTGAATTTCAAGGTTTTTTTGCATTATATATATTGCACCAGTCATTATTTTCCCAAAGACCCGTTGCCCCTTGCCTACTACATGTAACCACTGCATGTGTAAATTATGATTTTTTTCCACTCCCTGTTCCCGTGATAGTCACAGAAATCAATTCAGTTTAAGCCTATTTCTGAGGTGGTGTATTTGTCTGCCATTTCCTGTGCTTACGGAAAAAAACATTTGAAAATTAAAAACTCTTACCCATATTCACCCATCCTATGTCGCCCACCTCCTCATTTCTCAGTCCCTCCAATCCTTTAAATTGTTTTCCCCCTCCTGACCCTCTCCCATTCACCCCTTCTTTTCTGGACTTGTCTTGGGGTGCTGCCACGGTAATCTTGTGAGATTTCCCCAGTATTCCCTGATATTTCTTGAAAATTACAAATTTGTCCCATCCTCGCAGGCACTCACCATCTATCCCCTCCTCTTTTCTTCATCCTCCCACTCCCAGCAATTGTTTTTCCCTCTCCCTCCCGCTCCCCTATTACCCACTATCACTCTTCACATCAATTATGAAGTTTCTTTTTTTTAACATGTCTTGCAGTGTGGGGAATCTCATGAGATTCCTCCACTATTCCTTCAATAAGATGAAAATGTGCTCATTGTAACTGGCTCCTCACACCATCCCAAACTCCACATGGCGTCTTTTTTCCAGCCCACCCACTTCAGCTTGATGCGATTGCATCCTTTGTCCTCCTACAAATAGCATTTTGGGCACTGCACATTTTTGGCTTCCCCCCGGTATTATCGCAGGAAATAAATGATGGATTTTCATTTCTGAAAAGTCTCTCAGGCTGCCTGCTGCAAAAGCACCCTGGGAGATATTTAAAGGTGTTTTGCAAGCAAGGGCACCCTCTTCTCTGTCCAATATTTTAAAAACTTTTGGACAGATTTACCCAAAGCCAACAAAGGAAATTATTGCAACGCTTTGTGGCCACGCTGTTTCTTATTTGGTCCAAATCCATCCAGCGTTTTTCACATCAGAGCTGTTTCAAAAATTAACTTTTTCACTTTGGGAATATTAATGGAAATAGGCAGAAAACAGCATTTGTTTTGTTTTCCTAATAACTTTCTCATATTTTAACAAATTATTCCAAAGCTTTCCAGTTGGGGGAGCTCATGACAAACGTTCATTTTGGAAAAATGTCTAAATCCATCCAGCAAGTCAAAAGTTACCAGCAATATCATTTTGGGAAAAGACTATGTAAACAGGTTGCACCTTATCTAGAGGAAAGATCTGTTAAAAAATAAAAATGTTATTAAGGAAACAAAAAAAACGTTTTTTTACTAGTACCCATTAATTTTCCCATAGACAAAAAATGTAAATTTTCGCCGGACCGCACAGTGAAAACCGCTGGATGGTATGGGACCAGGTCTGAAACAACTTGGGCACGAAGCATTGACACACAGTCCTTTGGGGGTCTGGACTTTAAAAAAAATGTTTAATGGAGAAGGGGGCGCCCGGTTCTCCAGAAATTATAGAGCTATCTCCCAAGGTGCTTTGCAGGATAGAGGCTTTTCAGAAATGAAAAAGCTGTCATCTTTTAATTTTCATGATGCATGAGATAACTGTGGTTACCCAAAAACAAAAAGCAGAAAAAGGGCCATTTGGAGCAGGAAACATAACTAAGTGACATCAGGCTAAAGGTGCTGGGAGGAGGAGGACACCATGTGACATTTGGGAGTTGATGGGGGGGGGGCCAGGGACCAAGTTAAGAGCATGAAGGATTTCCCATAGCCGTGGTTACTCGGCAGGATACCCGCGGCTACAGAAGAAAAGGCGAGCAGGAATTAAAATGCATCACACGGAAACAACGAGTGTTGGGGGAATGGGAGAGGGCTGGGGAGGTGAGGATGCCTTGAGGGGATTAGGGAGAGCAGGCACAGATGTGGGTGGCACTTGGCGAGTGCCTGCGAAGGCACAGAAGCATTTGTTTTCATTGTTTTCCCGATAACTGCAGGCCTCTAACAACTATAGATAACCACAGCTATCTGTAGTACATAGCTATTATAGCCACAGTTTTGGGGAAAAGGTTTGCAGGGAGAAAGATTACCAGGCCACTGGACTGCATGTCCAGTGGCCTGGTAATGTAAAATGTGCAGTGGACATGACTAGTTGGCCCGATACACATGCATAGTGGCACGGCTGAAGGCCATGGCTAGTGGCCTCACAGTGTTGTAAAATATACAGTGGGCACAGTGGCCAGGGCCAGTGGCTTGGTAATGTTGTAAAACATACAGTGGGCACGGCCGAAGGACGTTGCCACTGGCCATGGCTAGTGGTCTGGTAATGTTGTAAAATATACACTGGTCATGGCCAAAGTCCTTGGCTGCTGCCTTGAAAGTGTTGTAAATATACAGTAGGGCACGGCCGAAGACTGCTAACTAGCCAGAGGCCCTTGCTAGTGGGCCTGGTGCATACGTATAGTGGCCACGGCCGAAGACCATGGCTAGTGGCCACGTAGTGTTGTAAAATGTACAGAAGGAATGGCTGAAGGCTGTGGCCATTGGCCACGACCGAAGGCCATGGGAGGTGGCTTAGGAATGTTGTAAAATATACAGTGGTCACGGCGAATGGACGTGGCTGAAGGACATGGCTAGTGGCTTGGTAGTGTGGTCAAATATACAATGGGCATGGCACAGAAACAAACTATGGTGTACTAAAACCCTCGAAATTCACTGAAAAAAGGTTAAAGTTTAGTTAAGTTGCCCAAATGTATCACAACATAACCTGTGAAATTCAGTGCATTTGGGATACACACATTTCTAAACCAAACCTTAGCATTTGTCCAAACTGTGTAATCCTAATCAAATGATCTTCCCTCTCTGAGCCAATATACCCTTACCTGCTGAAACTGAAGCACATACAAACCACCATTTAAAAAACTGCACAATCACAAGCATGTTTAAAGAATAAATAATCAGGGCTATTAATGTAACGATTGGCAAGTACATTTCGCCCTACGGTGGCGCCCCAGATATTTTATAAGCTCATGCATATCAAATGTTAGGTGACTAGAAAATCCTTAGATCTAATTACTTGTTTTCCATTCCTTAAGGATGCAATCATGATTGCAATCTTTTGGTGGGCGCTTCCGTTCCCCAGATTCTGCCTCAGACACCTCGCATGCTGCCTGGGCTCCTAGCTCCATCTTTTTCTTTGGGGGTTTGATTTATGAGAACCTTATAGTTTTCCGGTACTGATGTCACTACACAACAACCTGGTGCAACAAACGGTCCATTGTGATGCATGCCAATGTTCCAAAATCCAAGCTCTGCTGTGCAGGACACGTTAAGTGAGTGGCTGCTAGCAATGATAAAGGCGTGGGTTTGTAGGGAGAAGAAAGGGGTGGGTTGCTGGTGTTTTCTCTCTCTCTCTCTCTGTCGCACAAATACACAAACACACACACAGCCTTCCTCTGCCTCTGAATTTACGAATGAATCCACCCCAGATGTGTGCAGAGAGCAGTGGGGATAGAACATGGCCATGAGAATGTCAGTGGAAGCTTTAATTCACACATAGGAGTAAAGTGTCACCCACTGCATACAGGGCTAGCTAGTACTAGTAAGAAGATATGTTAAGTTCCTATATCATGGGGAAAGCAATTATGTCCTATTTATTTTTGCTTATATCATTTTCACCATTTAATATATTATTTTAATGCATAAATATGTGAACTCAGAAATGCTATAACTGCATTACCATACAATAAGCAGTTTCTAAACTACTTTCATGCTACACATTTGAAGCTGTTATGCCTGTCATTTGTTAAGCGTTTACAATTGAAAAGATGTACACACGAGACAAAAGTACGCATTAATAGACACCTCTTGTATAGTTCGGTATCACTTCGTTGTGGAGCATCTTTGCAGGGGACAGACTTCCACTTTTGCTTTTCCTGGGGCTTTGTTCTGCACTTCCGTTTTCCAGGCTGTGATTTGAACCAACAAATCTGCAAAACAGGAACATTATAGAACATTCTCTCAATCTAACTTCTTAAGTCGGATTCATTAAGTTCAATAGAATATGATCCAAAAAATGAACATTTGAAGAACAGACGCATGTTCAAGAATGTTTGAATTGGTTAAGTTTTCATCATAAAAGTCTGAAAGCTACCAGAATTAATTATGCTGATGAAATAAAATGTGTAACATAAACCAGTGGAATACTAACCCGACAAGGAATCCTGTGACTTATTTTGCAAATCCTCTCCAATGAATACCTGCTATTCCACAACACATCTAACAACTCTTCTATGATTGTCTCAACAAACTGTTGTGACTATAAATTACTAAATACTACAACTTCTATTAATTCAATCAATACATTACAATAAGGACATTGTATTGTGATGTTATCAAACATAGGCCACCACATCAAAGCACACATAAACATCAACAAGGGCTTGTAAAATCAATAGCCCACTTTCATTAGTGAGGATATTTTATGAAGGGCAAGTACCATTTGCGTGGCGCTCAACCTTGTTGGTGAGTATGGGGATGTTTGAAACTTTTATTTTACATTTACTGCAAACAAAGGTCTGGATCCAAAGTCCTGTAGGGCATTAGGTGTTACTGACTGTGATGGAAACATTTTCACCCAGGTCCTTCAGATGTACTCACACTTTGGCTGGAACAGAAACATGCAATTTCAAAGTGTAAGAGAGACTTCAGGCTAGGAATGGCAACACTTGTCTGTGACATTCTGAATGATCACATCACTAAATATATGGTTTAAATGAAAGCACAATTGTGCGTGCACTGTCCAAGAAAACATTTAAGAGGAACACTGCAAAAAAACTGCAACAAATCAATATCTCGTAGTCATGATAATAACTCATCTTGAGACGACACCAGCACACATTACTTTTGGACGCAACGTTCAGCGGACAATTAAATTATATTAATATAGGAGTAAAACAAGAATGCCTGCTTGCTCCATCACTGTTGTTTCTGTTAATCTGTGCCTTTAAGAAACATCTCTATGGTGATCCCGGAATCTATCAAATACAGGGGGAAAATAGCTCCTACCTCTTGCATGCAAATGAACCCGTCCTGGTGGTAAGGAATGGGAATACCCTCAAAGCTTTACTACATACATTAGAGGCATACTCCATGGATAGCTCAAATCCGGTTAAAAAGGGAACAATATGTGCAGCAGCAAAAACAACAATAACCTGGTCTAAATTCTCACATCAACAAGGCTGTCAATCTCCCAAATAAACGTGAAATAATGTGTGGTTTGATGAGCCAACAGTTTGATAAACCATGAATATTCATAGATCAAATGTGGGGTACAGACAACCCTCCCACACCTACTCAAAGCACTCCTATGACCCCTATTTCCCCCACTGCTCCACACTGCCTCCCTGCACAGCACCCCAAGATTAGTTTACATTATATTTCTGTTTCCAGCTGCCGGGGTCATCAGACAAATGAAAGCCAGAATATCAATTCCTTTTCTTTATGGTAAACCACTGGAAGCAAGGGAATAGGTGGAACTGAGCCCACAAGGTGGGTTTTGGTAATGGGTGTGATAGCTGCAGTTTCTCTTAGAACCGTGGGCCTCTGTCCTTCCCTCTCTTCCCTCAGAATATCCCCCTTCCTGAAAGGAAAAAAACAGTCACTCACAGTCTCTGGGTGTTTGACGGGCCCACGCTTCGTTCTTGGTACTAGGTACTTAGTTGCATCTTTTTTGTCCTGGTTAGACTTCTTAACATGTCGCATTGGCGCACCTGGACTTCAGGGATCCCTGGCACCACCACGCAATGTGCCTTTGGTCATCATACTTGCTATCAGACTTGCTCCCTTAAGCTAGAGCCCGGGATTAACTGGATGATAGGGTTTCTAGATGAAGCTCAGGGCGGCTTTCGACCCAGCTGTAGCACTGCTTTGTGGTTGTGGCAGCAATGGGTGACCTCACTGCTGGCTTCCACGCTGTCAAACATTCCATTCCTTTAGCACGTCTTTATGTTGTAGGCATCAGAGATAAAGCACTGCCCTGACAAGAAGAGTTCCTCACAGGAAGAGTTCAATCTGTGTTTTTGCCTCTGCTTGAATAAGCAACAAACCCCATTACCTGTGGGGTGCCACAGAGCTGCGCACTCAGGCCCCCTTTATTTAATCTTTATGAGACCGCTGGCCGACCTTAACAAGGACTTTTGAGGCTATTTTTTTAATCTATGCCAATTCCACCCAGTTGATTTTCCATTTAGGATTTTCAGAACGATCGCAGTCCGATTGTTTTAAAGGTTGCCCGGAACAGGTCAGCTCATGGATGTACCTTTATCGTTTAAAGTTCAATATTAAAAAACAATATTCAGTAATGCTCTACTCCTTTTTTGGTTGTCTAGAGATTCACATACACAACAAAGCGGTAGATTCCTCTGCTCTTGACTTGTGGTCAAATATGTTTTGGCCCACTGCACATGGCACCCTTCCTGCACTACTACATAAAGGTTCGGGACCCGGGGACTGGATGGTCCTTTTGCTTTCTCTGGACTACCACATCACCATGGTCTCCCGCTTCTTTCACTTACGTTCTCTAAAAAAGAAGTCTGGGATATCTGATCTTTTCTCATTGAATCCATCTGCTAAATGCTTTTGTTTCTAGTCGGCTGGATTGTTGCAATGCAGTTTTATTTGGGTTTCCCTAAATTTGCCCTACATAACTTACAAATGGTCTATAATGCTGCTGCGCGACTCATCTTGTACCTGGGTCTCAGGTCTCCGCAGCTCTGTGGATGTTACGCTTGCTGCCAGTGGAGCAACGAGATAAGTTCAAGGCTTTGTGCAGAGGTCCTATCTTAATCTTATTCCCCTTTTTCCCAGTTATAGATGATGTCAGTATTCACCCCTCGCGTGTTACACTTGGCGTCAGAAGGACTCCTCACTGTTCCTGAATCCAAATATGTTAGGTAGAGCGGGCCCTCCTTTTCAGTTCAGGCTGCCAAGCTCTGGGATGCTTTGCCAGTGTCTCTCTGTCTTACTGTTAGTCATCTGCCATTCAGGCATAGTTTAAAGACTTTCTTGTTCCAACACTAATTCCACATTAATTTGCAAAATCTTTTTGGGACATAGCGAGGTATCTCTAAGTTCTTGCTTAGCACCAAGAACTATTTTTAAGTTGATAGTTTGTGCTTTATAAATTATTTTACCCACACCAACTAGCTTCTCTCCTGCGGTTGGCACAATCTGCCTGGCTCCACAGGTTATTCTGCCTGGCTTTCACCTACTACCCAGTCTTTCACTATCACTCTAGGAGTTTGATCACTGTTGAGTTCCTTTGGGCTGTCACGCTCTCCTTCTCTCCTCTTCACTCACCTTCTGCTCCTCTCCTCCCTTTTCCCTGTTCCTCCTCTTCTTCTCCCATTTCATCACTTATTTTTCCTCATCTATCCATTCCTTTTCTACATCTTTCTATCTTCTCCCTAAAGTTTCCAGACTCTGGCTTTGGTGATGTTTGCCATATAGTGTGTGCCCTCCACTCCCTCACCTCTGTTCTCCTCCTTTGCTCCACTGCTCTCCTTACACGTCACTTCCTCCACTCTTTTCTCCAGCTACTCTGCTTTATTTCCACTCTGCATTCACTCCTGTACGCGTGCCCCTGACTCGCACACCTTCTGTTGCATCTTATTACTGATGGGTGATCAGGCCGGTATCTTATAATTGTAGGAGTGTGTTCACATGTGTATGTGTTTCGAACAGGGTATCTGATTTGGTACCGTCTCTGGATTTATACTTTGACATTGTTATTGCCCATAGTACTGCCACCCAACGTATTAAAAACATGTGGTGTCCATCTTTGTTTCACTATCTATGTGGGGTTAGATAGTGCAGCTTTCTCTGTCCAGAGTTTTTTTACTTCCCAAAATGCATTGCTTGTCGACTTGGACCGTTCCATGGCTGCGGGAGCCCGCACGTGCATGGCCCTGAACCTTTGACAACCTATAAACCAGGTTAACTGTTAAACCACAAAGCCTTGGGATTTTGGCTTCATGGGTGTCGTATTCAGTGCCTATCATTCTGCTATTGTAGGCAAATCTACTCTGCCGAGGATTGTTGGGGACAGACTAATGGGGTATGCAAACAAGCTCGAGATAGTCTTGCTTGCCTGGCGGATCCACCAAATAACTGCTCTGCAGCCTCCTTCATGGACCGGGTCGTGGTCCCCCCCTCGCTCCCTCTCAAGGTCTCTCCTCTATCCCATCCTCCAGCCTCAAGCATGGGACTTTGTCACTCAGTGTAAGAGTGTTGGAAATAGGACAACAAGGATTTTGCCATGCCCGTCCCCCTTGCAGAGGCCTGCCAGACCCGAGTAGGGCACTAATTCTTCACCTGTCTGTGGCTTTACATTTTCCAGAATATTCTCTGGAAAGGTTCAACAAGTTTGTGGGACATCAAACCATCCAAACTTTGGGTGGTCCAGCAATCCTCTAAATTCTCCCAGCACTACCCCTCACACATTTACCCAGCAGTACACCTCCCCCCATTGCGGACACTTTCCAATCAAAAATGGGCAGTGTATTTATCTATTGCACAGGACGATGGGGACAAGGAAATGAAGCAACAAAGCTAATGACAGAAGGTCCCACATTTATCCTGAGCCTCCATGCTCGAGGAGATTGTGGCTACACGCCATTTGAAGCAATGCCAAGCTTTGAGCAATGCACTGATCTGCATCAACAAATGCATAGCACCAACAAGAGCCAGCCAAAAGACCAACATCAACAAAATCAAATCTTATAGCACCTGATCTGCTTTTGCAAAAACTGAAATCGTTACAAAACAATGACGGCAACAATCAAAGCAGCATAAGACACTGTCATACTAAAGAGAAGGTTCTAGGCAGATCATACAGCTACCATTATGCATCATCAAAACAAGCGTCAAATACAGTAACACTATGGAGCTCCTAACACAACGATACAAGACATTAGAGAAACTGAAAAGCGTTCCTTGGATTGGAGAATTTGAAAGTTTGGGCTTTGCTCACCTGTTACTGAAAGACTTGATTACACACTGAGGATTGCCAAAACCTTGCTTTAATAAAAGCAAGCAGCTTGACCAAAGACGGAAGGGATTGGAAAGGAAACTCAAGAACGTAATGTACAACCACAAGAAACAGGCAAAACAAACCATCAGCAAATTATGCCACTAGTCACCAAGGCCCCGGCCACATTCCTATAAAATGTCCTCGGAATCAGGAGGAGGAATATGATAACAACTGCTGTGAAATAAAATACAGAAAATGTACCAAACCAAACAATGAAGCAAAGTGAAATGGAAAGCAGTATTTCTTTCAAGACCAAAAGAGGGTGTTGTAACTTGGCCACCCACCCTTACCCTGTTGCACCATCTCCTCTGCCATGCGCCAAAGCACCTAAACGAACATCTGAAATGCCCGGGCCCATGAATAGCCCAACAAGAAGAAGAACCAGCAGGTGGCAGAATGAGGTGGGAGTGATCAAAAGATGTTTCAACATACTTAATTGGGTCATTACTTATCCCTTCATTACCTATCCCTTCCCTGTTTTCCTGTTTCACATCAGTGCTGCCTCTTCTACCAGACGTCTTACTCACACCTTCATTCCCTGTCAGATTTAAATCTGCATGGCTGAGCTCATAAACACTCACTGTTCTTCACTTAATTCGTACATGCACTGTTTGTCTGAAAAAAAACCTGATCAATCGAATGCAAATAAAATCAATGACTCAATGAATTAACATTTCGTCTCAAATATTTGATGGCATAAATTCAGGACAATTTGACACACAATTCAGCTATGATTTTTTTTAATGCATTTAGAAGTGGCGTTGTGCTGCTCACTGCTGTTCAGTGTCCTCAGTCTGCTGGTGGGATGGTACGGAATTCGGAGCATAAGGGCCCAATTAACATTAGCACAGCGGACTTTCGAGAATGGGTGAGCCTGCCACTTACCGGAGAGACTAGAGGTTGCACTCTGTTAGCATTAGCATCCTCCATCAGACCATCAAGAGATGACTAGGCCATAGGATGGGGGAGCCATTTGAGGTCCAGTACCTGGAATAGAGCTATTGGGCTTCTCTGATGTGTACAACCAATTGGGAGCAGTCATGCCATTCTCTGAACACAATCTCATCTAGATGATAGGGCATGAGAGTGGCGCGGTTGAAGGCAATTGGGCAGGTTGTTGCCATATCAGGGTGGAAGAGAATAGTCTTTCAGGAATGTGAGCTTGTCTGCCTCAGCTCGAAGGTGTGTTATGTTATGTTACTGGGATTTACACAGTGCTCTACGGCCATGCGCACGGTATCCAGGTGCACTGGCTGGTCTGAAAGAGAGGGAGTGGGTTAGGCTTGTGGGTGAGAGGGAAAATGCAACACGGCTTTGCTGACGTGTTGATGAGTGCAGTTCAGAAGTATCCTGGTACTCTGTGTGGGTCTGTTTCTGAGACAGTGGTCTGGGTCGAGGGCATAGAGGCAATTGTGTCCTGTTACAAGCCTTGTGTGTCCATGGTGGTATTAGTGGGGGCAGTGGTATGTAAGTTGATTGTACAGGTGTAGAGTTTTGTTGTTTGGTGTTTTTAGGGAGCAAGTTTACATTTCTGTGAGCGAGTTGTCTGTATTTGGAGTGTAAAGAAGGGAGAGTTAATTTTGGAGTAAACTATTTATACTGTGGGGAAAGAATTAATCTAGGGTACAATGGAGAAAAACACACTGGGGATACAATTAAACAAAGTCAAGAAATTCAATTAGAGCAAACAATTAACATCCGGCTCTACCAGAAATGTCGTCAGGCCTTGTACGGTAGTCGCCTGTCTGTTTCCATTTCCTTCCCACTCTCCCCCTCCCTTCCTTATCTATGTCTTAGCTCTTGCACTATCTGAAATGTCGTCAGGCCAAGTATGATAGTTAATTTCACATCCTTACTGTTCATGGCCTGTAAGAATGTCGTTGTATTTTCTCTTGTTCCCTCCCTTGAATCGCTTTGAAACACATTGTGTATAGGCGCTATATAAATAAACTATCATATCATATCATACAGTGGGGCTAGAATTCAGCTAGGGAAATAGTTCCTTGAGTGGGGAACAGTTACCATATGATGCTAATATGAAATTGTGTGAAGAGTTCAAACATCTTACTTTTTGTATCTTGTCGGGCTGGGCTAGAGTGTGTTCAAGTTGGCCGAATTAAGGCAACTGTATTATTGAGTTGGAAAATCCAGATCTGCGTGAAATGACCGAATGCAAAAGTTCAAACTTTTATTTTTCTCAATTTCTCCTCAAATATATATGTGGGGGGAGACCCCCCACAAACCCCCCACCCTACCCCTATACATTTTTATTAACTTTACTCCACCACATATATAGCTGCGGAAAAATGGGGGTTGGACTTTTGGGGGTCAGACTTTTGGCCCTTTGTCATTTTGTCCTATTCTGGAAAATCCTAGAATTCCCGATGCCTACGTTTGAATATGGGACATGTACCATGACTTTGTATTCTTTGTAGTTTTGATAGTGACATTTCTGGTAGCCCTGTATAAACGCAAGTTGCACTTGTATAATTGTGAGGCGACCATAGTAAAGACTTGTGTGGTCTTGTGATGCTTGTGCAGGTTTGAAACCATCCTCTTGAGCAGGCAGATGTGCTAGAAGAAATGATTGCCCATCTATTCACGTGAGAGGTCACTGCCAGACATCACTCTGATATTTCAGTTGGTGGGGGCGGCCTCAGGTAATCAGTCAGGGCTATGGGAAATGGGAAAAGGTTGCTGGGACTATGACTTTAATCTCCTGAATAGTGGTGCACAAATGGCAGGTTCCTAATTTTCTGGCAGCAACAAGCCCTTCAAAAGTACAGGTATAATCCATGCTATTTTAATGTATTTACTACATGGAGGTGGGGCAGGGAGTGCAGGGTTTGCTCCCTCCAAATGCTCATTGCTGCAAAGGCACCTGCATCTACTCTCGCAACAGATGTATAGGTGGGGGTGGAAATGCCTGACTCCCTGAGGACTTGGCCTGTTTTTTTGCTGCTCTGAAAACCAGACAGAATCCTCAGGGATTCATGGTAATACTTCCGGCTGTACCAGTGGTTATGATTGATTCAGAAGGGGAAAGACCATATGCAAATCAGGCCTGGTCCCACCCCAAAAGGGGTTGTCCAGCACGAGGTGTTAGGCCACATCCCTTCTGCACGAGACCATAAGCATCCCCAGACATGTTTCTTCCTCACTGGACCTCATCAGTGAGAAGTAGCTTGGGTCTCTAGGCCCAGCAGACTCAGGACCCACCTGTGGGCATACCTGTCCCGCTCAGGGTGACTAAAGCAAAACCAAAAGGTGGTGGCTGGAAGGTTTTGAATCCATCACAACCACAGGCACACGTCTGGGCAATCCTCCAGACCATCGTTTTTCAGCCTGCCAAGCCATTACAGAAGAGGAAAAAACCATATGCAAATCTGACTTTGTCCCACCCCAAAAGAGACAGTCCAGTCTGAACTGCTAAGTCACATCCCTCCAGCCCGGGGACCACAAGCAAACTGAGACATGTTCGGCCACATTGGGTATCATCAGTGAGAAGTAGCTTGGGTTTCTAGGCCCAGCAGGCTCAAGAACCACCTCTGGGCATACCTTTCTGTCTCGGAATGACTTAACCAAAATCAAAATGTGATGGCTGGAAGGTTTTGAATCAGTCATAACCCCTAGCACAGCTCTGGGCAACCCTCCAGACTATCGTTTTTCAGCGTGCCAAGCCATTACAGAAGGGGAAATACCATATACGAATCATGTTTAGGGATGCTTGTGGTGTTGTTCAGAAGGGGTGTGACCAAGCAGTTTGGACTGGACTGCCCCTTTTGGGGTGGGACCAAGGGTGATGTGTACATGGTCTTTCCGCTTTCTGTAATGGATTGGCAGGTGAAGAACGATGGTCTGGCAGGTTGCCCAGAGCAATGCCAGAGGTTAAGATTCATTCTAAACCCTCCAGCCATGACCTCCTTTCTTTTGTACTTGATGAGCACCATGACCAACTCTTTTTGGTTATAGGTATAATGGCAAAGAATCCCTGGAACAGATTTGTGTTCTGATTCGTGTGCCTTAAACCTACGACCAAAGGCAACCATAATTGCACAGAAAGGGCAGGGCTGCGTATATGTAACGGTTAGCAGCTGCAGTCCTCCCCAGGCAATAACTGTGATATCTAAAATGACTCTCTTTAAGCTAATCCAAGCCCAGCCAGTGTGCCTATTTCTAGGGTTGAACTTTATTCATACCATTTGCCTACAACGACGTGACCAGATCCGTTGGGGGGAAGGAGGAAGAGGAGGAGGACGAGGAGGAGGAGGAGGAGGAGGAGGAGGAGGAGGAGGAGGAGGAGGAGGAGGAGGAGGAGGAGGAAGAGGAAGAGGAAGAAAGAGAGAGAGAGAGAGAGAGAGAGAGAGAGAGAGAGAGAGAGAGAGAGAGAGAGAGAGAGAGAGAGAGAGAGAGAGAGAGAATGCCTTGTTCATCACTGTTTCCCCACAATTCAGAAGTATTACTGACACCCTCCGTCCATAGCTCTACGTTGCGTATTCACGCATCTCTGGGAGGTGATATTTAGGCCCACTCGTGTATTGATGAGGACGCCAGGGAAAGCGATAATAGGCAGATCGGTGATGGCAACTTTGGTCACTGTAGGCTTCTCCTTTGTCTTCTATACAGCGATTGCCAGATGATGAGGGACTTCCCTGTTCATGAAATGTTGGTGGCAAGAGGGTCCAGATGTCGACGTGTGGCCTCTAGTTGCCCTGGCAGACATCGGGTAATGGGATGGCAGAGCAGCAGAGGCTGGATGCGTATGCTTGCAAGTGTTCATGCGGGTGGATCCAGCAGGCGTCTCTGAAAAGTTGCCAATAAATGACAATGTTTACGAGTCACTAACGCTGAAGCAGAGGATGTACGCTAAAATAACGTAGGACGAAGGGGCCACTGTGCCGCATTTTGCGATTTCGATCTTGCCATTTCTTTTTTAAATGTCCCCCGCATTCACTTTCATGTATGCTGGGGACACTCCCACAGCCCCCGAATCCGTAAATACCAAAGTAGAAGTGCCGGGGGGAATACCCCTGCAACCCCTGCATACCTACCTCAGTATTTTCGGATTCATGATTTTATATACATGGCAAATTCGGGAAAACCATGTGTACGGTCTTCTGGATACAACCTTTTTGGTCGATACCGAAGCAGAGGAACAGACTCATTTTGAGGAGGTCATGAAGGAATCAAATGAGCTACCAATCACATTGCTGTCTAAAGCAAGGGGGATGACAGGAGAGTCATGGTTTTGAGACCAGCTGCCTGGGCGGACAAAGGAAGTCAGACTTGTCTCCAGCAATGGAAACTGCTTTAGTTTGTATTCACATTGTGTGCATTTATTTCAGCAATAGAATTTGAGATCGAAAGCATTGTGGCTCTTATGGTTTGCTTGTCCAATATTCTTTAAAGATAAATAGAAAATGATTGCGATATCAGAAAGGTCTGTTCCCATGCGTTGGTGTCCAAACGATATAACAGTCGGACGAAGCTTATGTTCCCTTTTGTTGGCCAGTAGTGGTTGGCCACTCTGAGCGTGTATGGATGCGATTGCTGTCGGGATGGACCTTGGTATGGCACAAGTCGAAGATTCGGTGGGTTTGGGAGACGGTGCGGCAGGAGGGGGAAGGGTATGGGAGCCTTACTGTCGGAGGCAGGAACCGGGACACAGCAAGCTGGCGGGACATTGGACACTATAAGGGGGAGCACGATGCAGCAGCTTATGTTCCTGGGTCTGGCGTAGGGTTCCCGCACTGCAAATGTCCCCAATGGAGAAATGAGCCACTCAGTTGCAAATCTCTGCAACGCCTTCAAATTCCAGCTCCGACTAATGGATGCTACCTCATTCTCACATCCCAGCATGCCCTCTGACCCTAGGGTGGCAGTGGATGCTACCTCATTCTCACATCCCAGCATGCCCTCTGACCCTAGGGTGGCAGTGGATGCTACCTCATTCTCACATCCCAGCATGCCCTCTGACCCTAGGGTGGCAGTGGATGCTACCTCATTCTCACATCCCAGCATGCCCTCTGACCCTAGGGTGGCAGTGGAAGTTGCTGCATCAACCAAAGGGGCCACATATGATAAGGTAGCTCTGATGTCACCTAGGGGTCCTCCCCACAAAACACAGACACTGCAAGCACAGCTATATTAGATCTATATTAGATGAACTCCTATTTTGGGGGGGATAGCTGTAAACACTACACCAGTCTTCCCTTCAAGCAGTTACAGCACAACTGGCCTGGGCAGAAACCAAAAACAAGATGTCGTGCAATAAAGGGACCCCCATCTCAACAAGAGGTCACCAGGTGCATTTTGGAATTACTCTCTAGCTCAGACTATGCCACCACACTTCCTTTTCTTCAGAAGGCAGCATTTAGACTTCTCACGGCTTGATTATTTCATCCAAAAGGAGCGGAAGGAATAACTCCAACATGTCGTGGAATATTAAAAAAAAAAAAAACCTTGGCAACGATTAGTTACAGATGTAAGAGTTCCCAAAAGAAAAAAAATGATTGCGACATGACCTGATCTGTCCTGGTTAGCAGTGCTAACTGAGTTGTCAGAACATTTGTAACTGTGGGGTGGGGAAGATGGTTTCGTTCAGGGCTGGGATAGCGCCTGAGGTTAGGGCTGGGACATTAGGGCAGGGACTGCAGCAAAGATAAATGTCAACACTGGCTTTCATCTATAGTGAGAACACCAGCCGCACCTGCACACATCCCATCAAGGGATGCCAACATGGCCGCCTGCCTGTCTGAGTGAGCTTTTTGATTGGCAGCGTGCACTGGATTATCTCGCATCGATTTACATTGCTGGATCCGCGTTCACATTCTGGGCATGAAGCGAGGCATGAGGGCAATGCGCGCATTGGGTTGATCTACACGTGCGCAATATGGGGGTTTAGTAAATTGTGACACGGAACGAAAAGAATGTGCATGTTTAAAGGAAAATATCTTTAAGCATAGCAATAAGTCATTGAACAATATGAATACGTATGCCAAGCATTTTTGGACCATAGTGGGTTTGTGTGTTGTGTATTTCAACCTCCTGTTCAGAGTCCAAAACGATTAGGGAGTGGGCGGGGACTTAGGTTTTTCTATAGAGGATCTACCTTGGAGTTGCCTCGGTTAATGATTTTAATGGTCTCAAGGAGTATAAAATAGAAATAAGAACATTGGTATCCACAAAGGAAAACATTGATTTTGTTGAGGAGCAAACGCCAATTGACAACCAATAATGATCCCCCGTTTCCTGACATAATCCAGAGGGGTTGGAGGTTGGCCAAGATGGATAAGCCCGTGGAAGGGAAGGATCCCACGGTCGGCAATCCAGGAGCAGAACATCTGTATTGTTGGAACTAAGGTGCAGCCAGATGTTCTGTTTCCGTGCGGCACCGATCACCACCTCTATATCCCCAGAGTCGCAATATAACTCAACCAGGATTTGAGGGTCATCTGAGGGCTCCGCAGTCCAAAGCCGTCACCACCTGGACCAATGGGAGCAAAGAGGTATCAAAAAGTAAAAGAGAGAGACAAGCCCTGCAGAGATGTCACTGTCTAAGCGCACCCTGTGGCACTTCTCCCTCAAAAAAGAGCATAGCCGCGCAAACGCACTGTCTTTTGTTCCCATAATATTTTCTAGGGGGTGAATAAGGACTTCATGGTCTACGTTTCAAAAGCAGCCAATAAATCCTATAAGAATAAGACCTAATACTGTCCGTTAGCTCAAGTAACTTGACTCGCATCATGCGGACAGTGGTTTCTATACTTCCTGAGGGGCAAAAACCTGGATGTGCTTTGGTAAAAATACCTTATTTTTCTAAATACACTGAGGTGCGGAAACCCCTCTAACGAGGATGAACATGATTCAAATAACAGTTCTATGGGGTGGAGTCCACTCAGGGGGGTTCTACGAACCTGCACCCTTCACAGAGGAGAACTATCGGGGTGGACTATTCATACAGATTCTCGATGGAATGAAAGGAGGAGCCATTCACGCTGCCAACTGAGGTGCATCCAGTTTACGGCAGCTCTTCCGAGTGCTACCCCTGAGGAAGGGGAACTGAAGACTAGCAGATCCAATGGGATAGGAATGTTGAAAAGTGATCACTAAACCCAAACATGTTCGATGGTGGATAGGTGAAAGTTATTGAGCACACAGTGGTAAGGCTGGCGCTGGAGCCATCTGGAGATCCGTGTGTTCATGTATTTAATGAACTTCTATAAACTTTGGTGCAATGAATGATAAAATGCTCGAACGCGCAGCTTAACTAGATCAACTGAAGACATGGAAAAGTCTGAATAAAAGAAGCACAAACAGCCCTGGCAGAGGGTTGCATTGAAGAGGTAGATGTCTAGCGGGGGCACGACCGTCACACCCATAAAACATGTCCCTGGTGGTCTCTTTCAAGTGACACTGCTGTAGAACACCTTTTTTCTGGGGATTCGAAACCAAGCTATTGATCACTTATAGAAATTATCACAGCATAATCGGGGGGCCGGGAGGATAGCTCAGGTGCAACGTGTTCGCCTTGGATGCAAGATGACGTGCTGCAACACAGGTTCGATCTTTGGGTCCGCGCTTAGAAACCTCTGGGTATTCAGTGTGTTATAAATAACCCATTACAATTACAATCTTTGAAACAAAGTGGTTAGTAGGGATTCTGCATTGCAACGCCATTTGGATGGCATCACTGTAAGGGCACAACATGAAGGTCGGATAGGTGGCAGGCAAGAAATATGGGTCGAAGAGTGGGCCAGGTTATGCTGCATGAAGTTAATTTCCACCTGTGTGGGAGCAGCATGGGAGGAGAAGTGGGATGAGGAGTGGGATGAGGAGTGCACATCATCTCATGGCTGGAGGATAGATGGGGAACGCAGCTGGGAGCAGAAGCGGGAGTCCTAGATGTCTGGCCTATCACGAATAAGGGCGTTTGGAAGGCAGAAGGCTACACTATGTTGGGAGGGCAATAGCCACACTTCATGCACCCCAAAGACTGTTGGAATTAGTCAAGAAATGTGACTGGGCTGGGACACAGGCAAAGCAATGCAACCATGCTGATCCCTTGTGGCCTAGCTGATGAACAGGAAGTGTCTTGAGTGCACTGATAGACAGCCATGCCACCTATGGTGCCATTAGGATCGCCAGGCTCTCCTTGGCAGGAGGTTGCACTGTCTGTATACGTGGCACAAGAGGTGTCTAGCGGTGGATAGCAGTATATGGGTGTGCTACTGGGTTTCCGCTCTACTTTCCAGTGTTCCAGAGAGAGCATCTGTTTAGCATCCCTCTTTCACAGGGGTGCCCAGCATGCACAGTAATTAGAGTGCAACTGTTTGATCAGACACGCACACTCCTCGTTTTCTGAAATTAGGACTCCCGCGATCTTACAGCACGCACGGGGATACCCATAAAGTGGAGGCACCAGTGGGGTACATTTTGGATTCCATGGTCAGGATGGACTATTTGAGTGTTTCTGTTTGGATGTATAAATCTCAGTCGTGGGGGTCCGCCTCAGCCCTACTACCCTCCCTTTGGAAGAGCCAGGGTGGGCAGCTGTTGACCACCAGCAACAGATTGCGGGCCAATCAGATTGACATGGGTTGCCCCAAGCTGGCACCCAAAGCTTTAGTGTTGGCACGCTTACACTGGCAAAGGTTACACCACTCTGAGCGTGTTCAGCCACATACCACAAAAGAAATGCAGTCACGCTGCACAGCCTTTGACCTTTGGGACAAAGCGGCTGGAGGGCCCGGCAGCACAACCGACCACAACTGCTCGCTTAGGCCTGGTGCTCAGGAACCGCCTCAAGGGATAGTGATGCCCTGCACTGCAGCATTGAGTGCCAGAGTGGTCAAGAGAGGGGCCAAATGTGGGACGACAGAACGCTATGCATGTCCACCTCAAATACAGGTAAGAACGCAGGTCGCTGTGTGGAGCTGAGGAGGTGTGCATCCAGGAGACCTAAGACCTCTAGTGAGCCACTCTAGCATGCAGACTATGTGGGTAGCAAACACTCCTTGTTCTGTTCACTAGTAGGAATTGGGAGGGGTGAGCTGATATGACATTTGGAATGGCCTTGAATAAATACCTGCACTGGAGAATGCAGTAGCGCACCCAGAGTCTTCGGCGTTCAGACAGGCACGGTATAACCTGTCAAATGTGTGATGTCCCACCAGCTAGGACCTCTGGTTTCTTTTGGTTGAGGGTGTCAAGAAAGAAACCTTTTACATGCCAAGTATCAACCTCTATGTGAGGCTTTCTGGGCAACACTACCGTGTCATCTACTGGCCTACCCTTGTGCTTAGGTGCATGACACCACTTTGTGCATCTCAGTTGGAGACCAGGTGCATAGGCCCATCTGACAAGAGACTGGCAAGAAGGGGACTAGAGAGGTGACATTCCTCAACACTATCAGCAACCACAGACAAGAGACTGGCAAGAGGGGGACTGGAGAGGCGACATTCCCCAACACTATCAGCAACCATAGACAGGAGACTGGCATGAGGGGCACTAGAGAGGTGACATTCCCCAAAACTATTAGCATCCATAGACAGGAGACTGGCAAGAGGGGACTAGAGAGGCGACATTCCCCAACACTATTACGAACCATAGACAGGAGATTGGCAAGGGTGGGACTAGAGAGGCGACATTCCCTAACACTATCAGCAACCACAGACAGGAGACTGGCAAGAGGGGGACTAGAGAGGTGACATTCCCCAACACTATCAGCAACCAAAGACAGGAGACTGGCAAGAGGGGGACTAGAGAGGTGACATTCCCCAACACTATCAGCAACCATAGACAGGAGACTTGCATGAGGGAGACTAGAGAGGCGACATTCCTCAACACTATCAGCAACCATAGACAGGAGACTTGTATGAGGGAGACTAGAGAGGCGACATTCCTCAACACTATCAGCAACCATAGACAGGAGACTTGCATGAGGGAGACTAGAGAGGCGACATTCCTCAACACTATCAGCAACCATAGACAGGAGACTTGTATGAGGGAGACTAGAGAGGTGACATTCCTCAACACTATTAGCAACCATAGACAGGAGATTGGCACGAGGGGGGCTAGAGAGGCGACATTCCCCAAAACTATCAGCAACCATAGACAGGAGACTGGCAAGAGGTGGGAACTAGAGAGGTAACATTCCCCACCACTTTTAGCAACCATAGACAAGAAACTGGCAAGAGGGGCACTAGAGAGGTGACGTTCCACAACACTATTAGCAACCATAGGTGTCAAGGTGCGACCGAACTGCAGAGTAGTAAACCAACTCAAAGGGGAGACGGGAAGACTCAATAATGTGGTATAGCTACAGTGCCTGATGGGGGTTGGCACCTCTGCTAGAGCCCAGAAAGAGTAACCACCAAGGTCTGAGATTATTGCCACCCACTTTCAATGCCGGGTTATAGCAAGAAAACCAGCTGCAGAAATCCGAGGAGTCCCTATTCATGGAGGACCAGTCTGATTGACCTACATCCCTAAAAGGGTGTGTGTCTTTCTCAGTAAGGACCTTCTACACTAGCCCCACTACGAATCATTAAGGGGGTGAGAGATATGAGGAAACAGCAGATGTCATGAGGGGTTCAAGTGAGGCTTTGTTACATGCAAGACTCACCATATCTCTGAAGATAAGTAGGGTTGTGTGGGGGAGGGAGACACGTACTTTGGTATAGAATGGGAGCCTGTCTTTGCTGGTCTATTAGGAAGCTCTGACCAAGGCTATCGGGTGGAGGATGATAGCTTAGCACATCAGGAGGGATATCCACAATGGCATGGATGAGATTGTGTCACCGGATGAGGACTGGTACATTTTGCAGAGGCAGGTGATCAAGAGAATTGACATGGGGCACTATGCCAGTCCACCTTGCAGCTATCCCCCCTCAGCGAGGTGTAGGTTTGGCCCTCGAATCAGCAATAACATGCTTGTTTTCCTATCTTCTCTAAACCCAAGCAAAAGGGTCCAGCAAAGAAGAAACTAACGCTGCCCACATCAAAGACAAAGGGGGTCATTATGACCCTGGCGTTAAGGGTTTAACGGCGCCGTAAAAGGTGTCAGCGCCGTTAAACCCTTAACGCCTGATTACGAGGTCCCTTTGCAGGACCCGACCTTAACGGCTGGTTTTACCAGCCGTTAAAGTAGGGTGCCGCAAAGGGACCTCGGTGCTAATTACGGTACCGCAATTTGCGGTACCGTACTTAGCGCCTTCCTCAGTCCCATTGAGCCCGTGGGGCGAAAATGGGAATGGGGAAGGGCCATGGTGAAATGGGGAAATACCGCCCCGCCAACCTTGGAATGGGGCGGTATTTCCCCATTCCACCATGACGGACTCGTTACAACACCGGCACCAACCATGGTGCTAATAGTGCCATGGTTTAGCGCTGGGGTTGTAATGAGGGCCAAACACATTGAACCCACTTTGCATCTTGCACTTACCAAAAACTGTAAAAGTCATGCAACTTAGTTATTTTGCTATTCCATTTCTTCCCAACATCTGAAACAAACCCTTCCACTTTTTATCTCATTTAAAGCTTGGTATCCACCATCCCCAAATTTCCCCCAATTTGAACTGTTGCCTTTATTTGTAAACAGTATTTACTGACAGTGGTTGGCCAGAATGCATAACAAAATGTTTGATAACAAATCTGGAGGGTTTGTTATGCTGGATATTTCTGTAGTCTTAAGGGTGATTTATCTAGAGGGTGTCTATGTCCAGAGAAGTGGATGGTTGGCTGTGCAGATATCCACAGGGTTGGTTGTGAAGATACCAGGAGGGTTTCCTATTGCGGCATGTCAGTGGTTTGGTTGTTCACATATCTAGAGGACTGATTGCAGGTTATATGGAGGATTGGTTGGCCATATATCTGAAGGGTTTGGGTATTTGGTTATGTACAGGGGCTTTATGGCTAGATAACAGAGACGTTGGTTTGCAAGTATTTCAAGCATTAGTTAGCCAGCGATCTGGATAATTTGTCGAGCAGATATCAGGAAAATGGGAGTACACTATTATCTTTAAGGTTAGGTTGCCACATGTTTGGGGTGTTTGTTATAACATATATCTAGTGGGTCATAAGACAGAAAACTGCAGAGGCGTATGGCTTGATATGGTGGTGGTTTGGTTATCAAATATCTGTAGGGTTATATTTGGGTTATCACATATATGATGGGTTGTTTGATCAGACTTCCAGATAGTTAGGTTGATAAATAAATTGTGAGTTTGGGGTGAAGGGTGGAATGAACAGAGACCCAGCGGGTTAGTTGAATAGAATCAGAACTTTTTGTAGGACAACTATCTAGAGGGATGTTAGGTCTCAAGACCAAAGGGGTGTTTGGATTGGAATCTATGGGGCTATGTCTTCAGATATGTTTAAAGGTAGCACTGACCAGATATCTAGTTGTTTAGGTCAACAGATATCTGTTAGTTTTCTTTCCCTAAAAATATGATTCTGCTTAAAGCATTAACTGTTTCATTATTGAGATTTGACTTCTTAATGATTGGAGCCCTGAGTCATATCTGAGGTCCTGGGGCTCACCACAAAGTTTATTAAAGTTTTTACATTTGGACAATTCTATCCATGTGTTGAATTTCACAAACAAGTAAGCCTTGATCTAATGCATATGTGCACGGGCAGGTGGTGCCATGTTTACTTTTTAGCTAGAAAACTGCATATTAACAAACATAATTTTACTTTTTCAGTTTTGAAGATGTGTGATAACACCGTTCAGAAGAGATGCCTTAATTTGTAATCAAACAACTGTAATTGCTGATATTTTTTCAAGTCTTCAATTATCTGTTCAAATGATGTATTTTGACATGCAGTTAGTACTTTGAATGCCAGGTGGAACCTCTCCAACTTTGTAAGACATGTACATTGTCTGTCAGCATGACGCGGCGACTTCTGATCTAATGTGAACTGAATGAATGTGGGATGATGGTGTATAATGGAAGGGGAAATAAACTCCCACAATATCAGGAATGATGGAGAATATAAGAATGTAGGCCTAACATTCTTGGACAGTATAAACAAGTACAAATATGGCCCTGAAAAATAGGATAGATACAAATATTAGGAGATGTTTATAATCTTGTCACTCTAGTTTTGGGGCCAAGAGCTGCCTTTCCTTCATCAGCAATTTGAAAAGTGCCTACCGAACGCTCTAAGAAATCATCTTATAACAATAAACACACTTCTTTCCTAACCAAAATGGAAAGCTACTTTGGGAAGCATTTGGGGTTTGACGATCAGAGAAAATCAGGGCACTCCTAATGCAGCTCGGAACCGTACTGCTAGTCTACAAACGAAAGCCTCTATGCGATGATTGCAATTGATATGTGCGCTCCGATGCGCCGACTAACAGACACCGTACTGATATCAACGAGGTTGACATGTACGAGATATCAGTTGATCCACTATCTTTAAGGAACTAGATGTCACAATGTCATTTATAAAGGCATAGGAATGGACATGTAATGCTCTATAAATGAATGACATGAGAACTGAAGCTGTCATCAACAATGAAGTCATAAAGGCGCTATTGTGGCGTTAAAACACGATCTGGCATACAGGATCGGGTGTTAAGTCGATTAGCACCCCGGGTTACAAAAGTGGCAACCCGGGGTGCTAAAAAAAATAAACCTTTTCCTTAGTTCAACGGGACGCCATGAGCGTCCTGTTGAACGAGGAAAATCCTTTCCCAATATGGCTGCCATGGGAAGGGAAAGCGGGGCTCCGTATGGAGCCCCTCTTCTCTTTCCATGGCGGCCAACCGGAGTGCTCAGGGCAGGGAGCAGCTGTGGGTAACATAAGTGGAGTGGAACGGGGGTTTGGGGTATATATATATTTTTTTTAATGGTGGGCCGTGGCTGGGAGGCAGCTTCAGAGTTTTGTAAAATGTGGGCTGATTTCAGAGATTTCAGCCTGCATTCTGCAGAATGTGATTGGCTGCGCCCCCGCGAACCTTCGTTCCTGGTGCTAATGGTTGTTGTCAAATGTTCAATGTGCCATTAGTGCAACTTTTTTGTCCTCATTATGACGATTACCATTTCTCTACATAGAGGAAGAACAGCACCGTATTCCATGTTATCCTTCCAAGTATGTAAAAGTGAAATTGCATCTACAGTATTTTTAATATGTAACTGCTCAATAGAATTTTGCGTACAATAACCATTACTGAAACAGATAGTTATAGTGGTTGGCTTTAGAAATATTAAGAAAGCTAATGCAGTCTGTTATGAAATGAACAATTCTTTTAAGATGTAGAAAAGAAGGGCTTGTTGCATCATGCACAAAGTGCCTTCATCTAATCTATTAAGGTTCAAATATTTCAACTCCTCATTTAGTTTCAGTTTTTATTTTATATTTGTATGTTTTTTCCTCAAAACTGGAAAATGGACACTGAAGATTGGCAAAAATGATATATGTTCCAGTGCACCAGTGTTGTACTATTCATTGTGTGTGATAACTGCATCACATTGGTGAACTGCGAGCTTCCCTTTGAAGCACTCACCTGTGCTCCTCCTTCTCCAGCAGGCTGCGATAGGTTTGGATCTCTTTCTCCAGCCTCATCTTGGTGTTCAGTAGGTCTTCATGCTGTTGCAGCTGGCTCCGCATGCCTTGCCTCACCTCATGCAGTTCCGCTTCCAGCCCGTTGATCACGGCGCCCAGGCTGTCGCGCTGGCTCTGGTACTGCTGCTCGGTGGCGTAGAGTGACATGTGCAGGCCTTTCTCCTGTGGAGTTAGATCAGCAGACAGGATCAGAAAGGATGACTTCTGACACAGGAAGTATTCCCTCTACTGCTTTCAACTCCAATGTGATAGAGTGATTAAATTCGAAGGACACTGCATGAACAACGGGACTGGTTGTATGACCGAATTAAAAGTGTTTCTCGTGTAGACACGCTTGCAAGAGTAAGCAACTTAGGTCTTTTGAAAACATTGGACAAATGTTTCTTTCATAAGATTTGGATAGATTTGACAGGCCTGGAGGCGAGTGTGTGTGTGTGGTCGGAAGTGGAGCATGGTCGAAGGCTGGCCATTGGATGCTGGTCGTGTCTACGCGCCGTTTGCCCGAGCGGCGGCTCAGATGGAACCTAGCTGGAGATCTCAAGATGAATGTGAAGTAATTATCCTCATTCCGGGTTTGGAGCCAACCATGGAGTAATTAGCTCCATGGTTGCCTCCGAAACCGTCCCAAATCCGGCATGGTGAATGGAGTAATTACTGGTCCATTCCAGGGTTGGAGGGACCGGTAATTCCCCATTCACCTTTTGCCCTTCCCCATTCCCATTTCTGCTCCATAGGGCTCAATGGGAATGGGGAAGGAGGTAATTACGGCACCGTAAATTACGGTACTGTAATTACCTCTGAAATACCTTTGCGGGTCCCGTACTTAACTCATGCTAAAAGCAGGAGGTAAGGAAGGACCCGCAAAGGGACCTCGGAATACGGAGGTAAGGGATTACCGGCATCGGCACCCTTGCCGGTGCCAGTAATTCCTTACCTCCAACCTCGGAATGACCCCTGTGTTTTGAGCTCTTTCCGGCGGTGTACGAGTGACAAGAGCAAGTTAGAAGTATGGCAAGAGATCATTTCACGATCTGCGAGAATAGGCAGAGAAGGATTGTTTGCAGGTTTTTTCTTGTTTTCATTTTAGCATTTTTGGGGGTTCAAATCTCACCATTGTTTAGCTTTCTGCTGTTTTAGAGAGGATACATAACACAATTTACAGAGTAAAGTTGGAAGCTAGTTGGCTTTTTACAGAGGATTTAGGGGGTGTGTGCATCTGGGCGGGTAGCTCAAGGGCAGCATGCTGGCCTGGGAACTGGATTGATGACTAGCGACATGGGTTCAATACCCCGATCGGGACTGTCCAACTCTTTTTCCTCCCCAGGTCAACAAAGTGAGGGTAAATGTATAATAATATTGATAGTGATTATTACAGCCCTTAGAAGCTGAGAGGCTCCGGCATGTAGCAGTCTCTAAACGATCCAATTGTTTTTCTTATCCTCTGGGGAACGGGCTATACCCCTAGAGGAAGAACTAGGGTGTACGCATCCTCTGAGCAATAGGGTATCCTCTGGCAGGGGAGTGCCCCAGAATGTGTTTCCTGTGATCATTACATATACTCTGACAGGGAGCCACGTGATGCCATTCTACAATGGTGGGCTGCCTTTGTATTCAATGAGATTTTAAATAGAAGCCTCTTTGTTAAATCTGGGGCATTATCAAGCTCAAATTAGAACAATTAAAAGAATTAAATACTTTCCTGCACTGGACAGACCTGGGGTTTCTTATTATCAACACAATGTGGTCGCTTCTCACGTGTCCTACATGGGACAGCTGGGGTTGTATACACTCTGTGGTCTGAGTAATGTGATATCATGCTAAAACACTGTTGTGTTTGCTGTTGGCACACGACTAGCAGATCAGATCATTGTTTTGCATGCTGGATTAGCTCAGGTGGGTAAAAGGTCAGAAGCAAAGAGATGGACTCCTGGCATCTGCATACCATCGCATAGAGGGATTCCACTTCCACTTGCAGGTTCCTCCACTGGCGCTGGGCCGCCTTCAGCTCCGCCCTGGCTTCCTTCAAGTTCTCTTCATCTTTTTCCAGACTTTTAGTTGCTTCTTTTTCCAGCTATAAAAATGGAAAAGAAAACCATGTTGAGCAGCACAAGTGAATTATCTGCCTTGTCAGCTGAATCATAAACCTCACTATGCCACTGCAACTCTGTACTCATCGTCATTTGACCCAATGTACAAGCTCACAGCAAAGCCAAATATCAATGAGATCACCCTCGCTCTCACACATCATTTCTCTTCTGGTCTGGGAGGGAACGGAGGAACGGTGGTTGCGTGGTAGTAGATATAAAGAGTGGCAGTAGTACTCCCTTGCTGCAGGGCTGTGAAGTTTTCTGGTAGCAAAATGATTCAGGCCTTGCCAATCTTGCTTCTATGGAAGGGTGGCTAACACTCGTTTTGAGCCCTAGTTGTTCATGTGCCTGATGCGGGGAAACCCTCGAAAGACTTGTTCCGTAAAAGGGATTCTCTGGGCCTCATTACACGGTAGGCAGAGAACCATGGCGCTATTGGCGCCATGGTTCATGCCGGTAAAATAGCGGCACTGCCTTGGTGGAAAGGGGAATTACCGCCCCATTCCAAGGTTGGCGGGGCGGTAATTCCCCCTTCCACCATTGCCCTTCCCCATTCACATTTTTGCCCCATAGGGAATAATGGGAATGGGGAAGGTGCTAATTACGGCACCGCAAATTGCGGTACCGTAATTAGCTCCCTGGTCCCTTTGCGGGTTGGTTTTTAACGCCTGCAAAAAGCAGGCGTTAAATTCTCCAAGCCGCAAAGGGACCTCGTAGTAAGGCGGTAAGGATTTACAGGTAAAATACCGGTACCGGTAAACCCTTACCGCCTACCGTGTAATGAGGCACTCTGTCTCTACAAGTGGTTAGATGACCTGAAAACACTGCGAGAATTGACATCTCCTTGCCAAACTGGGTCAGCCCCCTATAGAAGCATACAGGAAACGAACTGCGCACACAGTGGGGCAAGATAATCTCAATTGAAAACTCAAAGAGATGTTTATCAACTTTGATTATAAGTAATTCTAAATTAACCCTAAGCTTAATAAATGAATCATTAATTGGATTTATTTTTAGGCAGTAGCAATTTGTATTGTATTATATTAGTCATTTATATAGCGCCTTTCCCCCATTTGTATGTCCTCAATGCTCTTTGTGGTTGGAACGTCCTCGGGGACTGTAGCCCATGTGTGTGAGATTCTAAGAGCTGATTTATAAAATGTGTGTCTGCATTTTGCCAGGTTAGGGCTTAGGTGGGCTGGCTGAGCTCCAGTAATAATGTCAACTCTTCAAAATCCCAGGTTTCAGAACATCCTGTGAATTAACATCATCTCATATTCAGCAAAATAACAATTGCAAGTTTTTATATTCTCAAAAGTAATCCTCTTGTTTATAACTAAGTAAATTGCTTTAAAAAAATAGTATTCAATTCCAGACGGTTTTCAAGAATTACTCAGGTGGTCACAAATAAACTCTAGGCGTTTGAGGTCTCCCAAAGCCCCTTCTCCAGGAGAAAGTGTAAGTGGATTGCTTATGTAAGAATTGCCAGAATGTACCTCCAGTGCTCCTCAGAAACTAATGCCTCCTCTCTACTGGTTTTCCAGCAGGTGCTATTGGTCATTCATCTACTCCCTCAAGCAACGTTTGTCGTAATACCACGCTGAATGTTGGGCCCTTTTATATGTAGTAGACTGTATCCTAATGTCCTACTCTAAGGTGCCAAATGTTGCCAGAATGGAAAGTGGCAATGTATGTATCAACATTGACCAGATATCAAAATCTCCAACATTTAGTGTGAGATCAAGATAAACATTGGTCGGGCGGAGAGGCGTTGCTAGGGGGGATGAGGGGGCTATAGCCCAGGGTCTTTTCCAGACCTAGCAACACCCCTGGTCGGGCGCATAGATGAAGGATCGATAGCTGCTCACTGGAAGCCAAAGTGAACTCCAGTTGCCACACTCGCTGCCTGTGTATGGCATACGTAGAAAAAACACACATCGCACACTTTTATCGAAAGATAGATGGGGTTGGGGTAAGGGTATAACATAGGGTAGGGGGTAGTGTCTCCCCCCCCTCCACATTCTTTTTTATTAAAAGTGCAAAAATCCCAAAGAAATGTTTGAAATAAGGCCAAAAAACCCCCGGTCTTTTCTACTTCGAAATTTGTTTTTGATTTTTTTCGCGGACCTGCCCTGTGCGTGGGCAGTTAGTGGAACACTGTGGGGGAGGAGACATGATCTTGGGAATAAGTTGACGCCTTTGGATCCAGGGGACCTGGGTTCTATGTCTGGCTTCCCCGCTTGGATCACAGGGTGAAATCTAGAGAAAGTACTTACTATCCTTATGCCTCAGCAGTCATGTCTGACATCTAGAGAAAGTACTTACTATCCTTATGCCTCAGCAGTCATGTCTGACTTCTAGAGAAAGTACTTACTATCCTTATGCCTCAGCAGTCATGTCTGACATCTAGAGAAAGTACTTACTATCCTTATGCCTCAGCAGTCATGTCTGACATCTAGAGAAAGTACTTACTATCCCTATGCCTCAGCAGTCATGTCTGACATCCAGAGAAAGTACTTACTATCATTATGCCTCAGCAGTCATGTCTGACTTCTAGAGAAAGTACTTACTATCCTTATGCCTCAGCAGTCATGTCTGACATCTAGAGAAAGTACTTACTATCCTTATGCCTCAGCAGTCATGTCTGACATCTAGAGAAAGTACTTACTATCCTTATGCCTCAGCAGTCATGTCTGACTTCTAGAGAAAGTACTTACTATCCTTATGCCTCAGCAGTCATGTCTGACATCTAGAGAAAGTACTTACTATCCTTATGCCTCAGCAGTCATGTCTGACATCTAGAGAAAGTACTTACTATCCTTATGCCTCAGCAGTCATGTCTGACTTCTAGAGAAAGTACTTACTATCCTTATGCCTCAGCAGTCATGTCTGACTTCTAGAGAAAGTACTTATTATCCTTATGCCTCAGCAGTCATGTCTGACATCTAGAGAAAGTACTTACTATCCTTATGCCTCAGCAGTCATGTCTGACATCTAGAGAAAATACTTACTATCCTTATGCCTCAGCAGTCATGTCTGACATCTAGAGAAAGTACTTACTATCCTTATGCCTCAGCAGTCATGTCTGACTTCCAGAGAAAGTACTTACTATCCTTATGCCTCAGCAGTCATGTCTGACATCCAGAGAAAGTACTTACTATCCTTATGCCACAGCAGTCATGTCTGACTTCTAGAGAAAGTACTTACTATCCTTATGCCTCAGCAGTCATGTCTGACATCTAGAGAAAGTACTTACTATCCTTATGCCTCAGCAGTCATATCTGACATCTAGAGAAAGTATTTACTATCCTTATGCCTGAGTGGTCATATCTGCCGAGGTCTGCAGCTGTGAGAAACGGGGTACGTGTCGGTGTTTGGAGCAACGCAAACCACTGGACAGTTTGCATTTACTATTTCTATTGTCAGAATTGCAAATGGAATGACAAGTTGGTGAAATTCTGGGATTGACCAGGGATAATGGGGGGGCAAGTGCAGCCACAGGTACTGATATTAGGAGGCTATACCTCTGCTGGTATTTCTCTGCTCCGACCAGCTATGAATCTCTAGAAAGTTCTGGCCCTGGTGTCACCAGCGCAGCTTTGGGATGGTCCCTCATGATTTCTCCTGAATGAGACCGGTGTCCTCCGTTCAGAAGGGCTGGGAGCAGTTCTTGCATCTTTATGGAGCCCAGTGTGGGACTGGGCTGTAGGAAAAATAATACTTTTCTCGAAAAGCGAATGCCTTTTAAAATACCGGAATTGCGTCACACATTCTACCCTCCCCCGACAGGACTTTCAGTAGCACCACACTTTTGGGAAAGCTCTGAGGCAAGTGTGTGTGTTTAGTTTAAGGGGTGTTGTTCCCCTCCACCCCCAAATCAAATACATTCCAATGATTGGCTGCACTGTGAATAGTTCTGCATGTGGGCCTGTGGCAGAGAGGTAGCGTGCCAGAGATTCTGGTCAACAGTCCCACTATTTTAAAAAGTAACTCTTTCACTAAGCATACCACCATAATCGATTTTAAGAGAATTCGAGTGTTCTGTCATGGAGACTGAATCCAAAATGGCCTCCATGGGTGTGTGGCCAGATGCGCAGGCCACTTTTCATTTCAACTGCTTTCTGCGAAAGAGGCAGAGTGTTGCTATGGAGAATGGTGGTCTGCCTTGAATAGTGAAATGGGCGAATGGGATGGACTGTGACAAAGTTGGTGGGAAGTTGTCAGCTCCTCCATGGACCCTTCTAGGCACTACGGTTTTACATATGCTGATGCTTCTCGGGTTAGTCAGGCCCAGAAATAAGGTTCCGGAGTTGACTTTCCGGAGCATTTCAAACACATCCAGAGGAATTGAGTTTTCTAAAATATATGGCCTCTTTGAAGACATTTTCGGGACCTAAGCACACCCATTGCACTGTTTTCTACTCAGAGAGGGAAGGGATACATTTGATACCCTTCGTTCATGCTTATTGGTGAAACACATCACCGATATTTCACCACAGCAGTTGCATAGGGCCCGGACCTTACAGGAGCGACACACTTTTACAAACAATCTCCACTCACAGGCCTTACCCTACTCTCTTCTTTCCCACCTGTATCCCCCTCCCCCCGTACATCACATCTTTCTCTCTTTCATTGGACCTTGGTACCCTGGAGGGGTCACAATACATCATCCCTCGGGCGATCCTGGGTGCACGGAGACCATCACAGTGGTGATTTAGCACAGTATAAAGGCTATGTAACACACCATGACATGGGTGATGGGCAATATCCCTGATTGTCGTTCTGGGGTAAAATGGTGGCCTATCAAAGATGATATCGGACGGCGCCTGACTTCATGTGAATCTTTTACAATAAAGCTTTTCCCAATGCTGACAATGAATTACAAAGCTCTGGGCACAGGCGTTTGCCAGAGTTCTCTATAGGCCAGTCCGCCCCTGCTCAAAGCTAACTCTCGACTCATTGATGTTTTCCAGAGTTCCCTATAGGCCAGTCCACCCCTGCTTAAAATAACTGTCGACTCGTTGATGTTTGCCAGAGTTCTCTATAGGCCAGTCCACCCCTGCTCAAAGCTAACTCTCGACTCATCGATGGTTTCCAGAGTACCCTATAGGCCACTCCACCCTTGCTCAAAGATGACTCTTGACTCATTGATGGTTGCCAGAGTACCCTATAGGCCAGTCCACCCCTGCTCAAAGCTAACTCTCGACTCATTGATGTTTGCCAGAGTTCTCTATAGGCCAGTCCACCACTGCTCAAAGCTAACTCTCGACTCATTGATGGTTGCCAGAGTACCCTATAGGCCACTCCACCCTTGCTCAAAGATGACTCTCGACTTATTGATGGTTGCCATAATTCCCTATAGGCCAGTCCGCCCCTGCTCAAAGCTAACTCTTGACTCATTGATGTTTGCCAGAGTTCACTATAGGCCAGTCAACCCCACTTTGCTTCCTATGTGAATACACATTATATATTATGCTAATATTACCAGACTCAGTCTTCCACTGAATTTAAAACGCTTCAAATAAGCACATGTATCGACCGTGCCAGACCAAACTATGTTGACTGTCTGAACACTGGCCACATGTATAATATCTATGCAAATCCTATTTACCATCCAAAAATCTGGCACTAATGCACACCTCTTGCATAATCCCCATTAAAATGAGGCGCCGGTTTTTGCAGCGTGCACCCCTATTTGCTGAGAAGGCGGGATACATCACTACTGAAGACTGCATCCTTAGAGAGGTTGCAGAACAGGAGGCGACGCTTGTTCCCTGCGGGCGCCAGGGTCAGGGCAGCTGGCCACACTTCAGCGCCACTGTGCATGACATTAACCGCAACTGACTTGCCGCTGCAAATCTCAGGGGCAGCCCAGCGTGCAATGGCCAAGGAAACGTCCCCGTGCCTGACGGGCCGCGTTTTGGCAGGGACTTTTATTGACAGTCTGGGCGTGAGGGCCAGCTGCACTGTCAGTTGCATTGATGACCCACCCCCTGCACTGTCACAAATGCTGATGACGGAGGCGAGGGAGGGTGGCTCTCCGAGGCTCTCCCTGGCTCTCCCTGGGTATTCCTGGGCCTGGCATTCTTCTGCAGTGAGCTGCATACCCACCCGTCTATGGCCTGCCACTTTCACTGTCTAGTAGGGCTGCTACCCCGCCCCCGTGCCTCTAGTTCTGGCTGCTGTCTGCCCAAGGTATCACCACGGCCTGTCCACATCTGCTAGTGCAGAGCTGACCTCACCCCGGCCCAGATCTGCCCGTCTGCTTTGTGCTACTGCTACCCACTGCCTGCCTAGACCTACCCCCCAGCCATCTACTCTCTGCTTCCTGTGCCTGTTCCAGACCCGCCATGTCCTGCGCGGGCCGCTTACCTGGGCGTGGGCGGCGGGCAGGCCCCGCGGTATGCGCGTACTGAAGAGGAGCTCCTCGTAGCACGCCCGGAGGTCGCTGAGCTTCTGGGACAGGGCCATTCCGCTCCCATCCTCCTCCACGGCTACCCGGACCTCATCCCCGGGCCGGGCCGACTGCAGCCAGGAGCGCACCGCCTGCAGAGAGGGAGAGAGAAGCAGCGTTAAAGGCACAGAGCCGTGTGCAGCGGCCGCGCAGTCAGTCAGTCCCCTTCACGGGCGCTCTCTCCCCAGCAGCAGAACACAGCTTTCCCTTCACGGTACCGAAGCAATTACAAGGCAGACGGCAGAGCACACATTATGATGACCGCACAGGCCCCCTGCAGAACAGTGTATAATGCACGTAGCACAGCCTACGGTGCCCGTTCAATAAATAAGCACAGCCATGCGTGGTCTCTGGATATGAAAACAATAAAACTAAACATGGGTTTATTGTAGGTACCACAGCAGTGCATTAGGACACTATGCTAATTACAGAATGTTTATATATTCTTCTGCATAGTGCTTCGAGGCTATGGCAATGCCATTAGGCGCTATACAAGTATTACAAAACATAGAATAACCATTAGTTTGTTTTACTGCACAAAACCCCCACCTTAAAACAAGCATCTGACTGTTTCACTAGATGGACTGTCCCATTGCCTAGGTCACTTCATATGCGGGTAATTTTGCAGGGCGGTGTAAATAGCATTGAGGGACCACTTACCAGAGACCCTTGGCACACGCAGTGCACTATATGCTATTTTGATCTTCTTCCAGTTGCCGGAACTAGAACACCAAAATCCAAGCAGACCTGGATTTGCATTTTACATTTCTACCTTTAACAAAACAGATCATAAATGTATCCTGCCACTTACCTTCCTCCTGAGGGGGTCATAGCCATAATGCTTGATTGGCGGTGTCATACCTATACTGCTTGTTGAGGTTATTCCTGTACTGCTATGTGTGTGGATACTATATCCACACTGCCTGATAGGTGCTTTGTTGTATCTATGTTCTACTAGCATGCAGGTGGGGAGAGCAGCCAATCAAGTTCCGCAGATAGCGGGCTGAAACCGTTGATCTCAGCCTGCGTTCCTGGACCGCCATCTTCTTCCCACCCTCATTTCCCCTTTTTTAATATTTCCAGGCCCCATTTCCCAGCCCAACTTACCTGACTGTGGCGGTGGCCGCTGCCACCGCCGCTGCGTCTCTCCATCTCCCTTTGCCGGCTAAAACGAAAACCGTCTTCCATCTCTGTGGCAGCCATCTTGGAACTGTCATTTCTATGAATGAACCGGACGATGCGAGGCATCCTGTTCATTCATAGAAAAGACCCCACTATCAACACCCCAGGAAGAAGTGAAACAAAACCCACATTTTGGGGGGAGAGGGGTTAACTGGTTATGGGTGGGGCCGCTTTAGAAACAGGGCGGGGCAAACTTAGAGGCTCTGCCCCCTCTGTTCTATCCCAAGGGTTATCTAGCGGGGAGCCATATATCCTATCTATCCCCCTTTCCCCACCCGTCCATCTCCTAACAACCACCACACCTCCTACTCTCTACCCGCCAAAATCATAAGCGAACACATATACCTATATATATATATATATATATATACACACACACACAATTATAAATTCAGTCACTCATTTAAACATCCCATTGACCATACACTCGCTCATTTACATGCACACCCATCCCCCATACTTCATAAACTCATTCACACATACTCATTCATATATGCATTACATACACACCCCTTGCACACACGCATACATACATAATGAGCTAACATGCAACATCCTTTCAAACTGTTAGTTTAAGAAAAAGCTTCCGTCGCCTCTGTGCCTAACAAAAAGCAAGTGTGCACATCAGCTCCCCACTCCCCTCGGATGTGAAAGAACAAATAAATAACGTTGTTATATGTTCGCTCGCATGCGTGGGGAGAAGGGTGATGTGTGCATTTCATTTTTGTTAGGCAGTGCAGTGATGGAAGCCTTTCCTGAAACTAGCAGCTTTAAAGTTTTTTCTGCGTTTGTGCAAATAAATGTTTCTGCATAAACACAGTAACACTTTAAAACCGCCGGTTTTGGGAAAGATTTCTCTCCCCTCTCTGAGTAACAAAAAGCCCCGGCCCTCAGCTTAAATTTCAGGGGGGGGAGGGTGCTGAAGCCCGGCCAGCTCTATGGCGTGTCGCGCCTGACCCTAGTTTACCACTTTGGTCAGGGCCAGCCTTAGGGGTAGCAGTGCCCTGGGCGGATTGGCGCCCCCCCTTCCCTGCGCGCCCCTAGTCAACAGGAGGCGTGGCCACAGAGTGACTTTTTTTTTTTTAACCTCCTTGCTCCTGCGAGGAGGCAATTCTATGAATAGGGTGCATTAGCACCCTATTGTTCCTAAATGCGCTTGAATGAGCAGGCCTGCTGCGCCTTCTCCTGCTACGCCAGCTAGGGGGAGCCCTTGAAAGACTCCCCCGAGCTGGCGTGGCGGGGGCTAATGGCCCCCTGGCTTTGGTATCCTGGTGTGCTAAGGGCATTAGTAACTCGTTCCACGGGCTAGACTGGGGGTAACGTCCCGGTGCCCTTGGTAAATGCCCTTGCTTCGCTCGGGCCTTTAAATCGGGCTGCCGGGCTGGTGTAGCCGGTGGCACGAGTTACCAACACCATATTGGGAGTAATATTTACTCCGCTTGAAGGTGGGAGGGGGAGAATATAATTGTTACACTGTCTAATGGGGAAGACGTCTCAGCTACTGTGTGATACCTATGTGCTACCCGCACAACTCACTGCGGCTGTTTCACTGCATTTGATGACATGGACGTTTCATTGCATATTTTGCTGTATTTATTACGCGGTGCAGGGTAAGGATATATTGGTGAATGCATTTTAGGGTAGAGGGTGAGGTTGCGGGCGAGATGGAGGGTTTGTGGGGCTTGCCCGCCATAGAAAATGCAGTGATAAGGCTGCAGCGGAGAGCGGTCATTGATCCACTTATACTGGCCATTGGGGGGCCATACAACCTAATGGGGCTGATAGATGCAAACCCATATTTCACTTCATAAAATACATTACTAATGGTGTGTCCAGCAGAAAGGTACACATTACCCCCTAATGAAGAAGAGCTGGCTAGCTCTCCTCTTGTCTGTGCCCAGGGCACGCCAGCTGACAGAGTGCCAGAATTAAGTAGTCCAAGTTGCAGGTCCTGAATATCTTTCTTCCATGTGTGGGAAAACACCATGTCAATGTCAGCTCTTGCATCTCTTATTCCAGCAGCTTTCCCCAACACCAAAAGTGCTACTGAGGCCATGCCATGGTTCAGATGCCGGTGCAGGTATGATATGGCATTCATAACGTGCCTGTACACAAGTGTTTCTAGGCGTGACAAGACAAGGAGGGGGACACAGGGGGGACCAGAACAACGATCTCACTAGGCCTTGTGCCATTCAGATCGCGCAAGTGCAGGGAAGTGGGAGAAGTGCAGAGGGGTGAAGTGCAGGTAAATCAATAAGTGCAGCCAAATCAATAAGTGCAGCCAGCGAGTGGCTCATGAGTGCAGAGAGAAGGGACTGTAGGGTTGCAGATACAGACCATAAGTGCTGGGGGAGCCCAGCGGCAGTGCAAGGGCAACTGGACATGCAGCAGCCTGGGCCCGAGTTCAGACGGGAGCCAAGTTACCAATCCGTGGAGCAGTCAGGACATCAGTAGGGGAGAGGAAGAGAGAAAGCGGAAGCAAAAATGAAGGTCTTGAGTTGCTTCCGGAACCGCAGGTGGTTCTGCTCAAATTTGGTTCCAGAGGGAGGCCCCAGCCGAAGAGAGAGATATCTGCCACCAACTCTCTGCTTGGAAAAGCGTCTGACCCTCAGAGAGTTGGAAGTGGATGAGTGCAGACCTCGAGAAGGGAGATGTTTAGAAAGAGAGAGTTGGAGGTAGTGCGGTATAAGGCCCCAGAAAGCCTTGTGGACAATGCAAATGGTCTTGAGCTTAATCCTTGCTGCCACAGGGAGCCAGTGGGGTGATTTCAGGTTTGAGAGACACGATCCCTGGGCTTGAGGCCAAGGACAAGTCTTGCAGTCCTGTTCTGGATAAGTTGGAGAGGGCGGAGAGTAGAGGCAGGCAGATTTAGAAAGAGGCTGTTGCAGTAGTTCAGCCTAGAGAGAACCACGGCTCTGGAGACAGTGAGATTCTGGGGGAAAGTGAGGAAAGGAAGAATATGTCTAAGCAGGTGAAGCTGGTAGTAGGCCTTCTTGGCAAGTTCCATGAGAGGGGGAAAGCGGGAGCGGGGGTGCCAATGAGAAGGATCTCAGTCTTACTGGTATTAAGGCAGAGATAGTTGGTGGTGCACCAATCCTGAATCGCGGTTTGACTGTCAGGAATGAGAGGAGAGGAGGCTGAGGGGATCCTGAAAGAGAGCTGGGTGTCATCCTCATAACACTGAAAGTTAGAGGAGAAGTCAGAGATCAAGTGGGCCAAAGGGGCTATTTTGCTGAGTCTGAGAGTTGTGGATGAAATCCTTTTAGGCGCATATCATTGAGCCATTGTTGGACACATTGTTTTTTTAGCAGGCAAACTGATGAGGATGAATTTGGTCTTGGATGCGTTTAGTTTGAGGTATGCAGTCAACATCCAGGACTGGATGATGGCTAGGTAATTGCTAGGTAATCGCAGAGAATAATGATGTCCTGTGCTCTATTTACTGTCATGTACAACTGAGTATTGGTAGATGGCTATATTAGGATCTTTGAGGAGAGTGACCAGAGGTTAAAAAGGATTGGTGAGAGGATGGGGCCTTGGGGGACTCCACAGGAGAACTGGAGTTGGTTAGAATGCAACAAGTACATCGGGAGTTAATCGGACAGCCTAGTTTTTGCCTGAAAGGTAGGAGGTAGCCAATTCAGGACAGTGCCAGCGAATCCCATCCTATCTCCCGTTCTCACCTTATGACTTGTGGGGGGTCCCTCAGGCCTCCACATTATCACCCATTTTGTTCAGTATGTATATTCACCCTTTAATGGACAATTCCCTGCTTTGGCCTAATATTCTTCAATCATTCAGACTGTACCCAAATAATGGTAGACCTGGGTCAGGCTGACGATTCTATAATAGCCCATTAAAATGAGAGAATACCTGATTTAAATTAAGAACTAGATGGGCTATTTTCTAAAGATGAATCTGGGGACAACCTAGATCTTGGTTGTAAATGAGATTCTGACTCACTGCAACTATCTTTATGGGCAAATACTTTGGCCAATGCTTAGAACCTAAATGGAAAGTTAAAAATCTGGGCATTATTTTGGATCACAAACTAAAAATCCAGATTGCAGCAGGTACTAATACATGCTTTTTCATTAATAGGAAAATTAAACCTCTTCTCCCAATTCTATCCTTCACACACCAAGTAACAGTCATGAATTCTCTCATCACCTCACGTCTTGACTTTAACAACAGTATATATTTAGGTCTGCCAAACTCTTAATATTTACTATCAAAACTGCAAAAGATTCAAAATGCAGCGGCCAGAACATCGCTGGCTACATTGCCTCCTAATTCAAAAATGTATTATTTTTAGGAGCTTTGTGTCTGTTCTTCAGAAATCTACAACAGCCAAACACGTATGTTTTCTTGATAAAACAAATACCTTCTACCCCAAGTCACTTGTTAAGATCGAACAAAGCAAGACTGATTATTGTCCTACCTTAACGGAAAGAAGCATGAGGCGGAACCCTCATTCACTGTACAGGCTACAAGGCAATGGAAGTCCCTTCCTTCCTCAATTTTATTTATTTATTTATTTACATCCAACCTACTGACTTTACAGAAATGCTTGAAAACGTTCCTTTTTAACCTTCTTTAAGCCACTGCATCTCATACTAGCCAATCGATATCCCTATCCACCTATAGCGCCATGATATCTTTGCGTGACCACTGTGCTTAATTTAAACCTCCTTAACATACCATAATCAGGGTGGGACTGAGGCATATAAGGGGCAGGTTTGTGATATAATGTGATGCCAATTGTGCACTTTAAAGAATATTTATTCAGCAACACTGGTCAAAACTACTAGCCGCATATTGAGGTAACTCAACAAAGTGGCCCACATTGGCCAAAAAACTGGCCCACTCTAGCATTTAGCATTTTTGGTTCGGGCATTGCCCTATTGCCATAAAGGCCAGTCGGAGCCTGATGACATTGTAGAACCTGCTCCGATCACAGCAGGTGGATATCGTCGGATGCCGCAGGGATGTGGCTACGGGTGGACTGGGAATAAACACAAGCCCTGGGAATCATTTCAAAATGGCCCCATGTTGCACAATTTCCGCAAGCCGATCCCTTTTCCTATGGGGAAATTTGGGAATACCACACAAAAGAAGCCCAGGGTGCGGAGGCCTACCGGGAAATCTCCAGAGTTCCCTATAGGCCAGTCCAGCCCTGGATTTGGCAGAGAGAAAGCTTCTGAGTGGCCACATTGTTTTTCACACTGTCCCTCTCGTGGCTTCATCTCTCTCTCATATTCAGGCATTTAGACGAAAAAAATGAACACATCCGTTTTTTAGAACACTTTTTCGACAAATTGGAATGATAGCCCTAGACAGAGACTGTTAGATGTACTTTACTTGCAAAGAAAATAAATGGAGAAGATGGTTTAAATAAGGGACACTGTAAGGGATAGGTAAAGGATAGAGAGGCCGGTATGGGGCGCTACTTTCCATCGTGAAAACGTTTTTTTGTTTAATGTTGAAAAAACGGCCATATGTGGAACTTTCTGCTTCTGGGTGAAAGTCCCGTCCTGGTGCCAGAAGCTTTAATGGGCAGAGCCGGGCATAGTGACCTACATGTTGGTGAAATGGTGGCTCACAAGGAAATCCCAGGCCTGCCTCCCTGTGACTCACGGCTGTGGCGGCAACTGCGACCGCCGAGGTGCACACCCTCACCAGGGAGGGGCGGCCTAATAATACTGCTGGGAACCTTCTTTTTACAGCGCTTCAAAGGCATGGCCCGGCGCCAGCACACACCCGACTGCAGTCATACGTTTCACTAATGAGTTCCAGGAAAAGCTACACGTGGAGACTTGAAACAACCCATAATTTGAGACAAAGGGCCATTACATTAAGCAACCGACTGCAGAAGTGAAATGCGCAGTACATGCGCTCTTATAATTGTCCAAAAGGTGGTAGTAGAGAGCCAGTAAACTTGTGGTATAAGCCGTTTGACACGGAGCAGGGCATTTCGGCGCCGCCAGTTCGGCGCGGACCTTTGGCCGCAAGACCCGTTTTGGCGCGCCCAGTTTGGCTCGACAAAGTCACTATTTTAATAAAATAAAAAAATAAACGATTGCTGCCGTCTTGAACCCTAGACAGTTGGACTGCAAGACCAAAGATATAACCACAAGGGCGCAGAAATATTAATGTGTTCATAAGCACAAGATATATTTATATATCAACCCAGGTCATGTATGTAACTTGTGCATATAAAAACGATAATATCTCTATGGCCTTGTGGTTAACTCTTCTGTCTCTCGGTCCTGCACACCTTCACCCTCCTTTCCTGTCACTCTATTTATTTATTTAATTTATTTATTTATTTTTGTTGCTTATATAGAGCGCCAAGCCCAAGGCCATCTGTGCGCTTCCTTACATAAAACAGTTTTTACATTTGTTGCATAGGTTACATGTGTACAGAAAATATTTACAATTATACCGTTTTTGCAGTTTTATACATTTTCATATTCTCTCATATACAAGCATATAAATACAGATAAGTACAGGTTGCAGCAGTTACATGCGTTGGAGCAGTGTGTTTTTCAGATGTGCAGTTTGTGTGTGAACAGGTGACTTTTGAGCTGCTTACGGAAAATCCAGAAGGAATCTGGAATCCTGGGCTCTCAGATGGGTTGGTAGGGCATTCCAGAGTTTGCTGGCCAATGTGGAGAAGCTGCTATCCCCAGCTTTTTTGAAGCTTGTATTTGGGGGCGACAAGGCAGTTCTTGCAGGCTGCTCTTTTGGGTCTGGTGGACTGGGGTTTGGAGATTTTGTCTGCCAGGTAGGCCGGAGCAACCCGGTGGATACACTTGTGCGTCAGCGTGAGTGTTTTGGACCAGATCCGTTCTTGGATGGGTAACCAGTGAAGTGTCAGTCTAGTTGCTGAAATGCGTGCTGACCTGGGAATGTTCAGAGCTGCTGTGATGGAGTTGTTTTTAAGCATCTGAAGTTCATGAATGCTGTATGTTGAGGTGCCGTTGTAGAGGAAGAGAAAAGATCTGCAGGAGTTGATGAGTTTGCATGTGTATGAAGTGGCTGAGGCGGTGGCGTTCACTTGTTTAGCTAAGGTGAGGGAGGAGTCTAAATAGAACCCCAATGTTTTTACCTGATCGGACACTTGGATATTGTTGCCATCAATGTTAAAGGATTGAAATGCATGCAGTGCTGAGTTTGGCCAGCCTGAGTTGGGATCCTATGAAGAGCAACTCGGTCTTGTCATCGTTGAGACACAACCTGTGGTGTGCCATCTAAGCCTGTATGATATGTTAAATGGCGTTGAGTGTTAGCATGTCCGTAGCATGGTCTCCTGTGCTAGGTATGAAGACCTGGGTGTCATCTGCATAATTGGTCTAGGTGACGCTCAGGCCATCAAGACGATCTAACAGTAGCTTTGTGAATACGTTATACAAAGTGGGAGACAGGCATGAGCCTTGCGGTACTCCACATGTGACCGGAATGGGTGGTGCCTCTGCCTTGGGTGAGAAGACCCTCATTGTCTGTCAGAGAGGAATGACCTTATCCAATGGGTGGCGTTAAGTGAGAATTGAGTGGCTGTGCTGAGGTGGTTGCAGATGATATTACGGTCCACCAAATCATAGGCAGCTGAGAGATCCAAAAGGAGGAGCAGGGCGAGCTTCCCTTTATCTTTCAGGTCGTCCATTTGGACTTTTAAGTCTAGTAGTGCTCCCTCAGCCCTCCTCCTACTCCCACCTGTGAGGCTAAGGACCTCGGGTCATCTTTGACTCCACGCTCTCCTTCTCTGCCCACATCTCTAATGTCTCAAAAAAGTCGAACTTCCTATTGCACCTTCTCAGAGGTACTCTGCCCTTCCTCTCCTTCCCCCAGAAGCTCTCTGTCTCTCGAGCCCTGGTTCTCTCTAGGTTGGATTATTGTGAAAGCCTCTTTCTAAATCTACCCCTTTGCAACTAATCCAGAACAGGACTGCCTCAAGCCCTGGGATCATATCTCTCCAGCTTTGCATTGTCCACAAGGTTTTCTGGGGCCTGGGTCCAAAATACCTTCAGCGGTCCCTCTGTAAATATCTTCCCTCCTGAGCTCGTCGCTCCTCTGCCTCTAACTCCCTCAGGGTGAGGCTTCTTTCAAATAAACGCACTGGGGCTAGATCTGTCTTCTGCTATGGCCTCCCTCTGGATCAGCCTCTCTGCCTCTCCTCTGAAACTTGAGGAGAACCATCTCTGGTTCCGGAAGCACCTCAAGACCATCCACTTTGCTTCTGCCTTCGCTCTTCCTCTCCCCTGCTGATCTTCTCTGTCTCAGCACCACACACCTGGCTTACCCTATGACCTTTGGAACTAGGTACCTGCCCACCCTGCCACCCAACACCACTGCCTCCTGGAATTCCCTTGCACTGGGGTCTGTATCTGTACCCATACAGCCCCTCCCCCCTTTTCTGCACTTATCTGACACATCCTGTCTGTTGCCTTTACCTAGCACTTGCCACATGCTGGCTCACTACCACTGTTCGTTGCCTTTTACTATTTATGCATGTATTTATTTATTATTTATATGTATTCCTTTGCTCAGCACTTTCCACTTCTCCCCCTCCCTCCTATGCACTTCCACTTTCCCTCTCTCATGTCACTGGGGCTAGTAAGATCGTTGTTTTTTTGTACACCCTTGTTCCCCTCCATTGCCTTGTCGTACTCTGAAACACATGTGTATGAGCGCGATACAATTAAAATATCAATATCAATATCAATGCAGACACGGGTTCGCGACTGACCAATTCTTGATTTTTTTTTCTTTTATTAAAATAGTGATATTGTCTCACACAAACATGCTGACTCCAAAAGATCTCTGCGCCGAACTGGGTGCCCCAAAATGGGTCTTGCGGACAAATCTCTGCACCAAACGAGTCCGTGCCGAAATGGGGTGTACCCCGCTTGACAAGCTCACGAGTTAAGCCAGTGGCCTGCAACGTTTAGCTCCTTTTCTATTTTGGACTACAACTCTCAAAGACACAGGCTGCATAGTCAATGGCGAGGGACCATGGGAGTTGCAGTCCAAAGCATCTGCCGAACCACAGGTTTCTAACCCCTTGAAAGCTCTTACCTGACGCATGAGGCAAGCCTGAAAGTTTCTGTTTAAAATGTTAGCAAGCAGGCTCCAACTGTGACAAAAATGAGACCCGTTACTTTAGCAAATCTCAGTTTGTGTAATGGCTTGTCTGAATAGTACCCGGGAGCATACATTTGTGCAAACTTGTTTATTTAAAAAAAAAAAACATTGGGCCTATAACACTGAGTGCCACTACACACTGTACAGTGCTCTAAATTATTCATCTGGCCCACAAAACCAGCTCAGTTTGAGCACTTAGGATGGCCCTTTCGGCCTTGCCCTTTCGCGTCAAGGCTCGTTTGACCGTGCCGCAGGGCTCAGCCATTCACCCTTCCAAGGTTAATACATTGAATACCTAATTCGGTTAATAACATCTACTATTACAGCAATTAGATACGAGAGGACCGGCATTAAGCACTATACAAAACGTGATATTATTATTACATGGTAATAGCGAAGTAGGACATTAAAAAGTCTATTGGTTAACTGGGAGCCAGCTGCCATTTCCTCCTAGGAACCCTGAAGTGCCACGGACCGGTGTACAATTCTTCCAGGCGCTAGCCTTCACGTGGTGCAGAAATGCCCATGTTGCTTGGCACTGGGTTGGCAGTCGGAAGCTTTATGCACAGCACATCTTTAACATGGCGTAATATTCACTGTTGTGCAGCAAATGAAGACTAACATCTGATGTTGCTGGAGGTTGTTGTGCACTTTTTCACTTAGTTCTAGTGCTCACCAGAATAGTGGCCTCACGGCTAGATGGATACACGCACACAGCTAGTATCATGTCCTGTCTACTATATTGGTCATAGCGATGCCGGCCGATGCAACTCGATCGTTATATAGCAGTGCCTCCCCTATGCCTTTCAGGAAACCCATAAAGACATAGGCGAAATCTGACAAACATGTCTTTATAAATGCTTAAAAGTTCAGACCAGGGCTTTGAGTGGGGTCAGACTAACCAATGGCAAAGGCAAAATCTGGCATAAACATTTATTTATGCATACTTAATAGTCTAGATGAGGGCTTTAAGTGGGCCGTGGCTAGCCTGAACAGGGCCCCCAGAGTCTCGAAAAACTGCCCCAAGCCGGGGCTCCCTCAGTCCAAACACTGCAAGCGATTTTTCCTGACGCATTCTGAGAACACAAGATCGCACAGTAGACGGATTTAGTGATTTACAACATGTGAAAGTAATATCATGCACCACCTTTCGCAAAAACCTAAAAACCTTTCGATTCCGCTAATGTTTTTAACCAACATGCACAGTTATGCTTGCACTGTAACCATAGCAAAGCATAACCTTTTGGAGCCTCTCGGTCGCTTACCACCTGTCATTGTACTCCTGCTACCGTCTGTTACACACCCTACCTATGTTAAGCTCAAGCCTTCTGTAACAGCGCCAGAATGCCTCAGGGCAGCTCTGTGCGCTTTATAAATGCAAATAAATAATTATTAAAAAAAATATGTTCAGGGAAACAAGCAGCCTTCCACTCAAGCAGGACAGCCAACCCCTAATGCCCAAAGGCTGATGCTGTCCAAATGAGTGTCCATGTTTTATGAATTACAGACCTTTTACTGTTAGGGTGTTATCACAAATGGAATGCACGTGGCCAGTGTCCATTATGTGCTCAGAAGGGTTGCAGGCTGAATCATGGTAAGAGATATATTTCCCAAATAAAAACATTTGTGGTCATGTTTTTCTGTTCTCAAAATGCTGTTGGATTTTAGGCAAAGTCAGCCAGAAGCCTGCATTGGTGCTATTTGTCTCCTTTAACTTTCTCATAGGTAATATCAGAGCCAAGATGTGTGATGGCTTGTGGAGCCCCATTTCAAATTGATGTTTGAAGGCCCCTCTATCCACTGTTAGTGGGTTGTGTGGTGCATGATATGATATGGCATTTATAATGCACCCATACACAAGTGTTTCAAGTCGCGAGCATACTTATATAATGGAGATATTTCTCAATGCAAATGCCAATGGGTGATTTCCCTGAGTTTATCAGGAAGGGCGCAGAACATGAGCACCACCTTGAACTTAATTTGTCTCCAAGCATAGTCCTATCCCACACCAAAGAGCTTAATGCAGGGCAACAGCATGAACATTATACGTAAAAACCTCTTAAAGAGCTATGTCTTTAGCAAGCATATGCACCTTTAAAGTGACACCGAATTTAGTTAGTAAACAGAAGAATATGCACATACCATCAGCCACACCCTGGATTTCATTCTGTGATAATGTCGTAGATAAAGCAATGGAGGGAGGGGTCAAGTGGCTGCAGATTATCAAGGGACATAGTTATTGGCTACTGCATGGCAGAACAAAGAAAGGCAATAATCGGGAGAACTGAAACCCTAAATGACCACTTAAGAATAGCCAATAAGGGGGCCCTGATGCTGGGCCTGGATGATTTAGTTACAGAGGGAGGGTGATTTACTCATTTACTAAATTATTTAGGCATGTGTGAGAAATTGATTTATGTACAGACTGATTTAGTTTCATACCGAGCCACAGAGAGATTTATAAACAGTATGTAGACTGTATGCAAACAAGACCACTTGAGACAATGATGAGGGACACAAAATGCATATTTGCAGGGTCTTATGATTCTTTGCTTGGTGAAGGCGGCCCTTGCCTAAGCCACCCACTCCTCCTTTAGACCACTACCAACACACTTTAGGCCATGCTCTACACCTTGGCATCACTCCCTCGTTAGAGCCTCCTTCGATTTCTGAACCCACTTAAAGAACTGGTCCAGACATAAATCACTATAAATGCCCCGTTTGGTGACTGATCATGTATTTTATTTGGGAGGTGACCTTATCTTGCCGCACCTATCCACTATATAAAATGTGTTTTCATGCAAAAAGCAATCCATGGCGTAGCTCGGGAGTCTCCAAGTCCAGTCCTCAAGAGTCCCCTCACGTCCGCCAACACCACTGAGTTTTTCAGGAAAGCCACTGATTGTTTCAAAAACTTCGATTTATGTTCACTGAATTCTGATATATTTTGTGTGGCTATCCTGAAAACATGGAGCCGACCTAGCTCATGAGGACTGGACCGTTGCTGTAGCTGAACGCCATCTATAGGATTTGGAAAACTCCCTTTGTGGTACACATCCTTTGGGAACAGCACAGCATGTCCCAGTGCAGAGGTACACAGAGTGGGCCAGGCTCTAGGCACAGAGGATGAAGTTTCAATACAATATATGAGGTATCGTATTCAGTAAGAAACCAATCTGAACGGGGACAGACTTCCCTGGACACAGGTCTGGAAATGAAATCAACATTCTGTGCGGAAACCTTCCAGTTACTATGTAAACACTCTGTCCGTATGGGAATATCTAATGGCCTAAAGACTCTGTATCCCAAATAGTGAGCCTATGTCAAAGTGTGAGCCATGGTCAATCAGTCCCCTCTTCCCTCTGAGAGCAGAATGGCTTCCCGGAGCGCGCATGTTCCAGGGGTGAACTAGCAGGGCCAGCTGAACATTCATCTGGACTCGTGAGGGCCCATTTCAATATGATTTTTGGCGGCCCCTTTGCCAACAGTTAGGAAAAACAGTCTGGAGCATTGGTGGGGTGTTTTAATAGTAATGAATACAAAAGAATGCAGCGTGGATGTTAATCGCTGCAGATTATCGGCCCTTCTAGCCACACACAAAATCCTCATCCGCCAATATACCGATGACACACAGCTATACCGCAAGAGGGACTCCATCAAGGACATCCAAAGGCTCAAAACCTGCCTCTTGCTGATCAAGTCTGGAATGTCCAGTGCATACTTGAAACTCAACCCCTCCAAGACCAAATTCCTACTCCTCACCAACAACACCGAACACCCAGACATACAGACCTGGCTATCAACCATGAACTCTGAGGGCTTCACACCAGAGCTCACCTCCTGCACCAAGTCCCTCGGGTTCCACATTGACAAACACCTCTCCTTCAAGACACACATAGCTAAGAAAACTCAGACAGCTTGGTATCAGCTCTCCCTCATGCGTAAAGTCAAGCCCTTACTCCCACCGGACAGCTTTAGCTCCACCGTTCAAGCACTGGTCCTATCCCACCTGGATGGGGGCAATCAACTCCAGGAAGACCTCCCGTTATCCGCCCTTGTGCCCCTGAGAAGAGTCCTACATGCGGCTGCACGTATCATCAATGGTCTACGCAGATAAGAGCATGTCTCCCCAGCCCTCATCGACCTTCACTAGGTCCCACTGCACACACAAATCCCCTTCCAGTCTTGCTGCATCATCTATAAGGCAGTCACCCTCAAGTCACCAAGCTACCTTGTGGAGAAACTCAGCATCTCTGGCGGACAGAGCACCACCAGAAGCCAGGACACTTGCAGACTTGAAATGCACTTCTGCAAAAATGAAAGCACCAGAAAACAAGCCTTCTCTGCCTACGCCCCAAGACTATGGAACCTCCTCCCATTCCTCATCAGACTCGCCCCCATGCTCCTAAAATTCAGAAAAGAACTCAAGACCCACCTCTTCAAGGAGTCTCTCCTCCTCAACACCTAGGCCATCATGTTGCCCCTCGTGCCACCTGACTCGCTAGGCACCGCCCGCCCCTATCGTCTCCACCACCCGGTGCAACTGTACTCTTCCTGTTTCCCTCTGTATCCTACCCCGCTGTATGTATGTATGTTCTGTTGTTACCACTGAAAAGCGCTCCGTTATGCATCTGTATTGATGTATACCTCTGGAAAGTGCTCCATTGCTTCCCGAAGCTAGGTCAGCGCTCACCAAATACCATAATTATAATTATAATCACAGGGTAGGGTGCCAGTGAGGAGTTAAAGCACTAAATGACCACTGAAAAGCTAGTATTTATTCTTTGTCAGCAGGATGATAATGTAGACGAAGCAGGAGTATAAGGACACAAGGTAAAAATGCGGCTGGATGCTTGACACTAGCAAAGGCAGTCCGTAACGTGCACACTCCAAAACGCACACCTAAAGCCAACAAAGGCAGCATATAATGTCCGTGCAACAAAACACACATCTAAAGACATGAATTAAATTAATATGTTGATGTGTAGCAAGACTGACAACATGGGAGCAGCTGCTCGGGACCCCTTGCAGCACGGGCCCATTTCAACTGCAAAACCTGAAAAGCCCTACCGCCATCCCTATGAATTTGCGTCCACCTCTTGGTCTCTTAGATCGAGGGAAGTAGAGCCACGTAATTCCATTGATGAAACAAGCACATGGAGGGCAGGGCCCTCTCCATGGCCACAAGGAAAGGCCCGAAGCAATCTTAAAGGGAGGAGCCCAGTCTGGCTTTGTACAGCGTATCTTTCCTCATGTTATTTGCTCTCCTCCTTCCGTTTCCATGAGTCCCCGTCTCAGCCAGCACCGTCTGATCCTATACCCGTCTGCTCTGTCACTCAGGCCCTCCTTAGTCAAAGTTATCACCCTCTTGAGGAATATTTTAGTGCAAGGCCTGCCATCTGTTGCATTACTAGGCTCGCCATACTCCCAAACCCCTCCCATTCTGGAAACTCCTGGGGGCAGGCTTTTATTCTGGCATGCTGTGGGTTCGATCTGCTCAGGGAGCATGTGCAACATATCAACCTCTGGGCCTCCTTGTGAGGCCTGGTAGATTTACCAGTTTGTGGAAGGAATTCCCCTCTGCGGGCTCTGCAGGGGGGCATACCCAGGGGAAGATTGAACACATTCTCTCTGGATGCCATCCTGGCCACATTTTCATTACAGAGCAAAGGACATAAATCAACACCAAAAATGTGATATTCCTCACAAAACATTAATAACAATAACACAATTCAAACTCTTATACCCCTAAGAGGTCCAGGTGGACCATGGCTCCCGCACCCGCCCCGGGGACGGGGGGGGGGGTGCATGCTGATGATGCCCTGTCCTCTCCCAACGATGCCCTTCTCGGGAGGCGATACCAGGTGGTTGCCCCTTAGTCACCGGCCCAAGCTGCTCCCTGATCCTGCTGCTCCCCTCCCCCGCTGCAAGCCTCCAGCAGCTGTACACCCCTTTCGATTGGGGCGGGGCGCTGCGCCCTCCACTCAACACTATTCCAGCTGTGGGGTTCCCCGAAAGGGATCTTAAGGTCCCCGTGGTCCTCCCCCACCTGTAACAACCCCCACCACTCAAACTCCTGGGTGGGTAAGATGGTTAAACAAATGGTCAGCGGTCGTGGCTTGGGCCAGGTTTTAGGAGCGTGGCAGCAACAATTCCCCAGCAGAACAAGGCGAGACCTGTGCTCTCCTCGCCCTCTGGCCCCTCCTTTTCTCCTTTTATGCAAAATATTGGCATCACTGCCCCCCTCCCCACCCCACCAGGCCCAAGCCCACACATCCACCCCAGTGCCCTACTGGGGGCAACCAGTTTTCACTGGCATCAGCCAGCCACTCCCCCTCCCACTAAACCCAGCATCCCCTCTATGGCGAGTCCTTTGCCTTTCTCTGCTCCTACTGACAGATGGAGGTCCCTTTTTTCTTTCTAGTCTCTGATGAGGTATACAGGTGTGCACGTTTCAGCTTTTGAACAAATTCTCTATCAGCTAGAGCTAGAGGAAACCAGCATTGGCAAAGCCAATAGTTTGGGCTTTGGCAAAGTCATTGTATAAGCATTTGGCAGGCATTATGTGCCAACATACTCACATGTTTTGGCAGGTACTGGCATTATATATTTTTCGCTTTTAAAATTTGATTGTGCATTTGTAAGGCGCTCATACATCAAGTAAATTGTGTTTCAAAGCTCCCACATGGCAACAGGGAGGGAACATAGGAATGAAAGGCAACTATGACAATGAAAAAGAGAGGCAGTCCTACTAGGCCTAGTGAGCATTTGGAACGTGCAAGTACAGAGAGAGAGAAGGGATGAGGGAGGGGGCTAAGTGCTCGGAGATCCACAGAAGGGAGTAAATTGCAAGCAGCTGTTAGGTGACTGGCAGAGATCACTTGGTGACTGTGGACACTGACACTAAATAAGTGCAGGACTGTGATAGCACAGTCGAGTGGGCACCAAGGCAAGTAGTGGGGAGGGCAGAGGCTGAAGGTGACTGGCTGTGGGAGGCCAGGACCCAGGTGGACACATAAGGGCCCTGGTCACCAATCTCAGCGACTGTGGGGTTTAGCACAAGAGGGAGGGAAGGAAAGTCTTGAGGAGCTTCCAGAATATGAGGAGATCCGGCTCAAGACGAAGAGGAAGGGGGAGGCTGTTCCATAGGAGGGAGCCAGCCGAGGAAAGAGATCGGACACCACTTTGCTGTTTAGTGAAGTGCATGACATGAAGAGAGTTGGTGCTGGAGGAACGTAAAGATCTGGAGGGAGAGTATTTAGTGAGGGTCAGTTGTAGATAGCGTGGTCCACGACCCAGACAACCTTATGGATGATGCAGAAGAATTTGAATTTGATCCTCGCAGCAACTGGGAACCAGTGGAGAGATTTTAGGACTGGAGAGATGTGGTCCATGGGCTTGAGGCCAAGGATACGTGTTGCAGCCCTATTCTGGATTAGCTGGATGGACCCTAGAGAGGAAGAGGGTAGATTAAGGAAGAGACTATTGCAGTAGTCTAGCCTAGAGAGGAGTCCGAGATAACTCCAAGGTTTTTGGATTCAGATGAAGGAGAAGGGGGAGGCCCTATGGACGGGTGGCCAGAGTGAGGGGAACAAAGAGGGAGCAGGTATCCCAATGGGAAGGATTTCAGTCTTGCTGGCATTGATGCAGAGACCATTGGAGGCACACCAGGACAGGATGGCAGATAGGCAGTCAGGAATGATGGAGCAGGCAAGGAGAGGATCAGAGGGAAGTTTGACGAAGAGTTGTGTGTCATCTGTATAACACTGGAAGTAAGGGGAGAAGTGAAAATTAGGTGTGTAAGAGGGGCAAGATAGATGTTAAAGAGCCAGGAAGAAAGGTTGGAGCCCTGGGAGATGCCACAGGTGGAGATAGAGGTGGAGAGGAGAAAGAAGCCATGATAACCTGGGAGGTACGGTCATTGAGAAAGGAGGTCAGCCAGTCCAGTTCCCGCTCTGAGATACCTACAGTATTGTGGAGCCCTTTTATGAGGATGGAGTGGTTGACCATGTCAAATGCAGAGGAAAAATCAAGTAGAATGAGAACAGCTGGAGAGTTAGAATCAAGAGATGCGAGCAGTTCTTCACAGGTGTTCAGAAGAGCAGTTTCTGTGCCTCTGGATGCTCAGAATCTAGATTGATCGTCGTGTAGCGAAACAATAAGTTCAGTGTGCTGGGTCAGTTGGGGAAAGATCAGCTTCTCCAAGATTTTCCCAAGGAAGGGGCTGATAGAGATCGGGCAGTAGTTAGCCGGACAAGACAGGTCTGCAGAAGGTTGTTTTCAGGAAGGGGCGCACAAGAGAGTGCTTGCGGGAAGAGGGGAAAGATCCAGTAGCAAAAGAGTGGTTGCAGAGATCAGCAAGTGCAGGGGTAAGAGAGCCAATATTGTCATTAATGGTTCTGGAAGAACAGGGGGAGACCTGTTTGGAGGAAACCTTCATAGAGCAGACAACTCTAGTCACCTCATCACGTGTGAGAGGAGAGGAGGAGGAGAGAAAAGCAGAGGGGGGATGGAAATCCATAGGAGGTGTGGGTGGTGTAAGGGGAAGGGGAAAGGGAAGCGAGGGCGCTCAGGATGTCCTGAGTTTTTGCAGTGAAGTATGTGGCCAGTGCATTGCAGAGGGCCTAGGAGGGAAAAAGTGAGGTGGAGACTGCAGACGGGTTGGCTAGTTCCTTACAGATTTTAAAGAGTTCAGCCGTGTTATTGGGTGCACCAGAGATGCGAGCCTGGATGTGGGCTCTTTTTTTTAAGCGAATGGAGAGTCGGTATTGCCTTTGGAGAAGGCGTGAAATAAAGCATACTACATGTTTTTTTAAAAAGGGAGGAACATACCTCTTAATCCAAGCGAAGATGTGCTACGATATAGCTTCATTCGCGGACACACATAACACGTATGTGGTGTTTTCCGTATTGTAAATTGAAGTTTACCTAGTTTGTTAAAAGAAATACGGAGATGTAACAGTCCGTATGTAGCTAGAGAATAGTGCTGTTTACATATCACAAAGGCGTGATATGAGTACTTACATTTGCTGCTTTTCAAGGAGCTTGCTTGATCACAATCGTTGTTGCTTCCACTCGAAACGAACGCGGGTAGTTACTGCCGGGTTCGCTTTCACTCACGTTTGAAAAAGGCTAGACTCGCTGTATTTATAAATTCATCTAATCGCGGCCTCCATTTTAGAAGGAAAAATGGCAGATGCGGCCGGATTACAGAAGAGAAACGGGCTGCAATGCCCCAGTGAACTGAGAAAAAGTATCATAATTGCAAGCATTAAATAGAATTGCTTTGTTATGCTTTGATACTACTCTATTTATTATTTCAAAAAAACTGTCGAAAAATGGTCATTACATAGTGTGACATTTCCACCCAATATTGTACACTCTTCAAGGAGAGGGCAAAAAAAGACTGTGTTGTGAACATGCACATTTGATGAGCTCAGGTAGGCGGGTAACTGTCTTTGTGGTATTCTCTTTGTCTTATAGATTCATAGTAGTCCTTCGCCACACAGCCCCCTAAAAAAGAGGACTCTGCAGCTCTAACTGCTTTATTTCACTATATCGGACAACCCCTTTGGTTGGTTGAGCTTAAAGTAATTAACAATGGAGAATGTAAATATCCTATCATTTTCCGACGATGAATATAAAATTTTTTTTGACCTTCCGTCAATGCTAGATACACCCACCCCGAATGCAGCTGCTGCTCCACCCCCAACTACCAATGACTTAGACCTGTTGACACAAAAGAAAAAGAAACTCATTAGAACTGAGTCCCATGGCCAATTCATGGTCGAGTACCTAAAAGGGGGAGTCATCCCAGAGGGGCTCCAGGTAAAAAACATCCCCCGGGTCTTTTTAGATAACCCGAAGTTTATGGTTGGGTTTAGTGGGGTGGGCAACAAATGCTCAAGGGATCGGGTCATTCTAGTTATTTCGACGGCAGAAGAGGAGGCAAAACAACAGAAAAAAGATCTAGCCATCCTAGAAAAAAAGATCCTAGATGAATCTGTGATCCCAGAAACTAAAACACTGCTTGACAAATTACAAGAGGAAATGGTGAAATTTAAAACATTCACCCTAGACAAAAAAAAAATTTGGAAATTGAAAAAAGATATACAAAATTATAGGGAAGAGATTACTTACCCATATTTGGCTCCAGGTTTTTACCAATCAATGAACGCTAATCAAGGCCTTTCAAGAGGCCCGAATTGGCCTAGACAATACAAAAAATTTGTTTGCTTTTCAAACGATATTTTAGTCACTCTAGATGTGGAGTCTCTCTACACCAGTATTCCACAATTACAATGCATTCAAGTGATTTTCTCGTATCTCAAAACCAGAGAAGACCTTTCAGTCCCGTCTGAGTTCATTGGCGAATGCATTAGAATAGCGCTGGTCAACAACTTCTTCATGGTGGAAGATAAATTCTACCAACAGCTACACGGAACAAGCATGGGTGCTACCTTTGCTCCCGATTTAGCGAACTTATTTATGGACAATTTAGAATTAAATTCTGTGTATCATGAAAACAATCCTTTCCAGTTAAACATCAAAGCTTGGCATCGGTATATAGATGATGTGTCCCTTTTATGGCATGAAGGTGAAACAACTTTGACAGAATTTCTTGAGTGGATAAACGCACAAAGCCCATGCATAAATTTCACTATGAGCTTCAATCATCAGAAAATAGCCTTTCTAGATTTCGAAATTTATAAAACATCTCAAGGCTTATTAAGAACCACTCTATACAAAAAGCCAACAGATAAAAACACATTGTTGTCATATAAAAGTTTTCATCCACAATCATTGCGGGAAAATCTTCCCTTTGGCCAATTCTTACGCATCAGGAGTAATTGCTCCACTAAGGAAGACTTGACCTTCATAGTAGTCATCTGTCGCAAAAACTAAAAGAACGAGGATATCCATCTCACGTGATCCGACGATCACTTAAAAGAGCAAGGAACACAAACAGAGACCAATGTCTGGAGAAACGCCATAGAGTACAAGAAGATAAAATAACATGTGTCTCCAAGTTTTCCCCGATTAGCAACGACTTTCGTCGCTGCATCCTAAAAAACTGGTCCTTAAATCAAACTGAAGATTTTTCTATAAACAAACCCCAATTTGCATTCAAACGTATGCCCAATCTACGAGACAAATTAGTACATACATACCAATTGCCAAAAACAACCTCAGTACAACAACAAGCTACATTGTGGCATTTGCCACCAGTGAGCGGTCACTTTAAATGTGGTAACTGTTCGGTGTGTCGTTTGGCAAAAAACGTGAACACTGTCAACTTAAAGGGTCTAACATGGCACTTAAAAGCCTTCACCAATTGCAATACAGCATGGGCAATTTATGCTATCATTTGCCCGTGTATATTAATTTATATTGGGAAGACAAAAAGACCGGTAAAGCAGAGAATCTGCGAGCACAGGTCATGTGTTAAAAATTCAGTTCCGGAGAAACCTTTAGTTGCTCATTTAGTAAAAGCAAAACACACCTGTGAAGATATTGAACGGTATATTATTCAAACAGTTCCATCACACCCTCGTGGAGGAGACTGCGACCGAAAGCTGAGGCAGCTTGAACAGAAGTGGATTTACAATCTAAACACTGTTCAGGCTGGCCTTAACATCGGAATTGAATGAAGTTTGTTTTTACACAAATAACTCTTTTGCGCAAGTGACATTTATGAAGCACACGAAAAGCATTCATTAGTGCATGCTGAGCTCATCAAATGTGCATGTTCACAACACAGTCTTTTTTTGCCCTCTCCTTGAAGAGTGTACAATATTGGGTGGAAATGTCACACTATGTAATGACCATTTTTCGACAGTTTTTTTTAAATAATAAATAGAGTAGTATCGAAGCATAATAAAGCAATTCTATTTAATGCTTGCAGTTATGATACTTTTTCTCAGTTCACTGGGGCATTGCAGCCCATTTCTCTTCTGTAATCCGGCCACGTCCGCCATTTTTCCTTCTAAGATGGCAGCCGCGATTAGATGAATTTATAAATACAGCGAGTCTAGCCTTTTTCAAACGTGAGTGAAAGCGAACCCGGCAAGTAACTACCCGCGTTCGTTTCGAGTGGAAGCAACAATGCTTGTGATCAAGCAAGCTCCTTGAAAAGCAGCAAATGTAAGTACTCATATAACGCCTTTGTGATATGTAAACAGCACTATTCTGTTAGCTACATACGGACTGTACATCTCCGTATTTCTTTTAACAAACTAGGTAAACTTCAGTCTACAATACGGAAAACACCACATCCGTGATATGTGTGTCCGCGAATGAAGCTATATCGTAGCACATCTTCGCTTGGATTAAGAGGTATGTTACTCCCTTTTTAAAAAAAACATGTAGTATTTCATTATCAAAAAATGCTTAAAACAAAAGTGCAACATAATTGATTTGAAGGCAGTTTGTATCTCTTTAGATATGAACTTGACTTGGCTCATTTAGTTGGCCTCCCTGCTATTTCATTTTGAACTCCCGCTTTCTAACGAATGTAATATAAAAGACAAACACTCAAAGGCAGTCCATACCGCTTCAGATATGAACTCGATTTGGCTCATTTAGGTGGCTCTGTTGCAAGTCTTTTTTGAACCTTCGCCTTCTAATGAATGTAGCGCAAAAGAGAAAACAAACTTTTCAAAAAATCATCTTTGTTTGTTGCAGTTTTCAAATTTTTGAGAAGAAATCACAGTTGGGACCAGTTGGGACCAGTGAATCCTGTCCGCATTGGCAATCAAGGCCACACACGCCAAATAAACTATGAAAAGGTTAGATGAATTAGTTGCATGTGCACACACATAGAGACATTACACTTTGTTTTTATCTTGTTACCAACACGGTTTTTTCGTTTGGTTTTTAGGAAATTAACCAATGAACTATTTCTGAAATTCTAATTTGGGAGATCTATATAAATCAAGTCCTGAAGACGGGTCCGACACATGCCTGATAGCATTAAATAACTAGCTACTGAGCCTGTTTAACCATCTTTCGCCAGGACCAAGAAACACACTCTTTGGTGTCGACAAAGTCAAGGACAGAAAAACTGACAAAGTCAAGGATAGTGAATTGTATTAAGGTTTCATTTAATAACAAGATGTCACCTTATATGTTTACTAACCTCACTCCATCACCAGTATCTGATGAATGTGTTCAGTTCAAACCAACTGGTCAAGATAATTGATTTTCAGTATAGGTTCTTTTATTTACTATGCTGACAGACGCATACATAGTGACCAATGAGCCTCAATGGTGACTATCTGAGGATCAGATGCGGAGAGCATAAGATGCAGCCCCAGGGATATGCCTCACAGCTCTCCACTCACCTCCAATATTAACAGCAAAGCCCTCGTAATGCTGTACCACCAGATTCCGTGTGTATGGGAGTCAGCAGGAGAGAGCACGGTACCCCGCCTCCTTATTCAGCTCCGGCACCACCCTCACCGGGTTCGTGGTCACAGTCCCCGTCCTTTCACCACTCCGCCAGCACTGTGGCTCCCGTGGGCGTAGGGGGACAGAGGACCACGCAGTAACTCGTCAAGCAGTAGCTTGTCTGCTGCCACGGAATTCAGCTGCGTCCATGTCCAAACCAGCCGCTCCTCCGCCGCTCCACCGCCGCTCCACCGCCGCTCCGCGTTCCGTTAGAGGAAAGGACCCTGTGGCGTGGATAGGGCGTGCATACACGAACAAGGAAGCCATGTCAAGCCGCACCTCGTTTCAAACACAGCGTACCCAGAACAGCGCTGTGAGAGGCCGCTTCCGACAACAAATTCACCCTTGCAATAGGTTCTTTTATGGAATGTTATGTGTAAACAAAATGCATTTTTTTCTCTCTTTGTTTTAATATAAATTTTTCTAAGTGTTTTGTATCCATGAATTAAAATATGTATATCTCTATGTTTTCTGTCGCAAATAATTGACCGACATGAAAGGTAGCACGTTGTGCAACTAAACACACCTGGTACGTGTGTAGACGGGTAGCTGTCTTTGTGGTATTCTCTTTGTCTTTGGAGAAGGCGACAGTCCAGTTTGTCAGCGAGTAAGTCTGAGGTTTGCCACTTCCGTTCCACAGCCCTGCACTTGCCTTTCAGGGCGGCAAGTTCAGAGTCATACCAGGTGTTACACTTGGAGGCATGTTTCAGGCGCATCTTCAAAACTGGGTCAAGAATGTCAAGAGTATTAGTGATGGTAAGATGGAGTTTGCTTAGAGAGTAGTCCGAGGTAGAGTCTGCAGCAGCGGGTTAGGGGGGATGAAGGTAGATGCAAAGGCATCATCTGACACTCGTTTCATCAGATGGATATTTGGGAACGAGGTTGGCAGGGCTGGGGGAGGTGCGGTCAGACAGCAGAGATGTCCCAGATGAGAGGGGAGGAGGGAATGGTCTGACCAGGGGAGTAGGTGAGTGGGAAGGAGAGTAAGAGATCAGTGTGGATGATGCCATTGAGAGTGTGTCCAGGCGAGTGGGTAGGACCAGAGGGGAGATTAGCGAGGGAGAGCATAGGTGCATAGGTCACAGAAGAGAGTGGATGTCATGATTGAGGAGTGAAGGTGTATGTTGAAGTCCCGCAGGAGAAAGAGTTTAGAGGTGGATGTGAGGAGAGAAGAGGAGAAATTGGCACATTCAGAGAGGGAGAGGGTAGTAGAGCCAGGTGGCTTGAAGATAGTGGCAATGGTCAGGGAGGAAGTGGGAGAGATGACCAGCTTGCAGACCAGGATCTCGAAGGAAGAGTAAGGCTGGGTGGGTATGAGAGAAGAAGGGGCCCACTCGGGGAAGATCAGGGCAATCCCACCACCAGCACAGTTAGGGCGAGGCTTGGAGATCATCTTATAGCCACCAGGGAGCAGGGTGTCAAAAGCAGTGACTTAGCTGGTGTTAAACTACGTCTGGGTAAGAGCGAGGTCAAGGTCTTCAAGGAGAAGGCAGATGTCGGCAGAGTGTTTGATAGCAGAGCATGCCTTAAGCGTGGCTCAATGCAAGAGGTCACTGCCTTTGAAGGTTTTCTGAGGAGGGTTACAGGGGCGTGGTACACCAGTCGGAAGAGGAGGGTCAGAGAGAGAGGAAAATGGAGTGGCAGGTGTGGGAAGGAAGTTGACGAGGGACGGAAAGTGCCGATCAAAGAGGAGGAGGTTGAGTTGAGGACCCTGAGCCATGATAGTGCCATTGCGATAGTCATTAATGATACACCTGGATGATGAGAAGCCTGCCAAGAGTATTTCCCATCTAGTGCCACCATTAATGGGCGATGATGAGAGAGGAGTTAGGGTAGAGATAAGATGTGGAGTCCAAAGATCTGGAGAGGGGACAGAAAAGAGGATATCAGTGAAAATCTGTCTGGAAGTTGCGCTGACATAGGTGTTTGCAATGGGTAGGCCGGGGTTAATGGTGAGGATGTCATTTTTAATCTTTTTTCTTCCAGACTTTGTGAGAGAGGGAGAATAGGTGATAGTATAGCAGTTAGAATAGATAGGGGAATGATGAGTGCCATAGCAGGTGGCAGAGGATAGGATGGAGAAAAGCCGGAGGGACTGCACAGCACAGCACAAGCACAACTCACCAGGCGGCCTGGTAGCCAAAAGAAGCAAGAAAACATTATTATAGGTCCAAGTACTTGCATCATTGCCAGGGATTCCCATCAAATGCCCATGTACACTCACTGGTGCTAGGTACTGCCACTAAAGGATTGTGTGATTGTATGTGTGTATGTATGTTCAGTGTGAGGGTGGCCGTGTTATGGTAACATGTGCAATGTGTGTGTGTATAGATGTATGCACAGTGCGTAGGTATATGCACTTAGCAAGCCCCAACCACCTGGTGCCTTCCTGGTTGCTGCTCTTTTTCCCACTTAGCAAGCCCCACCCCCTGGTGCTTTCCTGGTTGCTGCAATTTTCCACTACTTAAGGAGCCCTCCAGCCTCTTTTCCTTTCAGATGGGGAGCAGGTGCAAGTGGATCTTGGTCACCTGGCCTAAGCCCTGCCCATCTGCTGCCTTCCTGGTTTCCACTCTTTTCCCTACTTAGCAAGCCCCGCCCACCTGGTACCTTCCTGGTTGCCGCTCTCTTCCCCATTTAGCAAGCCCCACACCCACCTGGTGCCTTCCTGGTTGCCACTATTTTCCCCACTTAGCAAGCCCCGCCCACCTGGTGCCTTCCTGGTTGCCGCTCTTCTTCCGTACTTAAGGCGCCCTCCAGCCTCTTCTCCTTTGCACATGGGAAGCAGGTGCAAGTGGATCTTGGTCACCTGGCCTAAGCCCCGCCCAACTGGTGCCTACCTGGTTGACGCTCTTTTCCCACTTAGCAAGCCCTGCCCAGCTGCTGCCTTCCTGGTTGCTGCTCTTTTTCCCATTTAGGAAGCTCCGCCCACCTGCTGCCTTCCTGGTTTCCAGCTCTTTTCCCCACTTAGCAAGCCGAGCCCACCTGGTGCCTTCCTGATTGCCACTCTTTTCCCCACTTAGCAAGACCCTCCCACCTTCTTAGCCCTGCCTCTTCCTTTCGGCTCTTAACTTTTAGGTCAAGGGTGTCTCTCTCCCGGGCCTCTGAAGCAAAGGGCAGACAAAGAAAAGGGCAATTCTTGTTTGGACCTGTTCGGACCAGGAGGATCCAGGGCCCGAACCCTTGCTTAAACAGCAGGTAAGCATGCACCAACATGTTTTTACTCCCTCCGTCCCCACAGGCAATCCCCACCGTTCTGGTCCCCTAGTGATGTTCCCTTGTGCCCCCCGTTCTCGCACACAGGTGTTGCCTGTTTTGCTTGATTCTTCTACCCTGCTTCCCTTCCCCTCAATCCAGCCTACTTCTGCAGGAGTCTGTCCAGATACATTCTGGTTTCACCATCACCATCTTATGGCCAATGCTGGATTTGACTTTTATGGACTTCATTGATTCACAGTGCATTTGCATTTGCATTTTTCTTGCGTCATCCTTTCTCATGGTGGCCCTGAACCATCCTGTTCACATCTTCATCTTTTATCCAGGCATGCAGCATTATATATGCTCTCACCTCTTGCTCCTTCACTCATTTTGACTGCTTACTCTTTGTTCTTTCGTCCTCTCCCTTTCTCCCTTTTCCTATCTCCTGCCCTCCTCCCCTTACTTTCTTCTATGCGTTTACTCTATCAGAATTGTCCCTGGAACTAGTATGATAGCAACCTCGTCTGTCTCCTCCCCCCTCCCTTTAATTGTCCCCCCCCGCCAGCACTATCTGAAATGTCGTCAGGCCTAGTACGGTAGTCGCCTGTTTTGTTCCTCCCCTCCCTTTCTGCACCCCTCTCCCTCACCTTTTGTTTTCCTCTGGCTCTACCAGAAATGTCGTCAGGCCTAGTACGGTAGTCGCCTGTCTGTTTCCATTTCCTTCCCACACTCTCCCTCCCTTCCTTATCTATGTCTTAGCCAGGGGTGAAGTCCTAAACATTTAAGTGGGGGGACTCATCAACAAACCCAATGGGGTGTGACATCACCAGAAATTAGCATATCAAGGACAAATATGCGCATTTCATTAAATTGGCTTTGCATAATCCCACAAATTGCACAGGACAAATGCCTTTCATAAAATCAACACACACAAAACCTAGAGAGGATATTTTCTTCTAATACTGTTTTTGAAATAAAAGTTGTGCATATTTTGCCCATTTCTAGGCCGTGCACTCCTCTCTTGGTTATCATTGATGGTATATCACTTTGACAAGAAAATGCTGACTCGCCTAACTTTGCACACATTTTAGGTGGCATAAAAGTGATATGTTCAATCCCTTTTTGAGGAATCCTGAAATGTCCTTGTGACAAATCAACTTCCGGGGCACCAGTGGTCCAGGGATGAGTATCGGTTCCTAACCATCAATCAACCGCACACATTTCTAGTACACCCGAAGTGATCCGAACAGATTGGAAGCACAAGCAAATTATAAACCTCTTTGTCCAATTTTGGTAACGTGGATAGAATGGCAGGCTTATCTCCGAAAGGTTGTGGGTAGTTGGTTAGCTGCAAAACAGCGAAAATACAATTATCACCCAATGATAAAAGGGACTAATTTATTATTATCACAAAAGACAGATATGGCAACACTACAAAGTAGAACCCACCCTATAAAGGAATGCAGAGGACAGATAGTTTCAAGAACGAAAAGAGATGCACTCTGGATACTGACAGGAGGGTGGTTGGTATAGTAAATAATCGCAACGTTTCAAAGATACTTGTCTTCAGTACAAAAGTAGCAATGAGTCTCAAAATTAAAATGTCTCTATGGGCCTTTGGAGAAGGACAAGGGGGACAGAGCCACAATGTACCTTGTGCTTATAGGTGTTCTTAGTGCTTAGAGTCGGTTAAAGGGAGCTTTGCCGATTCTTTGACAGATTTCAAGACGGGAGACAGCTGCAGGTATCAGGCGGCAAATAGTTTGGGGAGCGAAGATGGATGGACGACTGCATGTTGGCCTACACAGCGGCTCGGGGTCAGGAATCATTGTCTCAGTGTTGGTTGGTTATTCTGAAGCACTGGTCGAGATGTCCCGGATGACTTTAAGCGACTGCAGTATAACAACATTCAGTGTTGCAGTCAGTTGCAGCTTGAGGAACTCAACTGGCTCGAAAATGTCCTTTAACAAGGACATTGGTAGATGCTCATCGATGCACTTACCCTAGCTTCTTCACTAGGCTTGTGCCATCCTTTAAGATGGAAGGCCCAAAGCTGGGGATTTGTTGCAGGCACCTGCCTAGTCCTTGGTTTTGGGTTCAGAGACTCTCTGGCACTTCCCACCTAGGAAGCTTGCGGCAAAACCTAGCAGGCTTCACTGTGTGCTGGCTGGGTACCGGTTCTGGAGCTGCTGGAGGGTCCTTTGGATTCAGAATCTCCCTCTGTTCCCTGGGAAATGTTCAGGGGAGGGATCATGCTTCCCTCATGGAGATCCTGGCCTTCCTTCACTGGCAGAAGTTGCAAGGCAAACTGTACCTTCAGCCAGGGTTCAATGATGTATTCTTCCTTCTGCTTCTGGTGAAGCCTTCAGATGATCTACCAAAAGAGGGGCTCAGTCATGTGTTAAAGCCAAATCGACCACAGGGATTGGTGTAGGCTAAGCCTACCTTAATGACCCAAATCTTGGGTCCCCACCAACAATCTCCTGTATGTGTGAGGATATAACCAGGGTGCTTTGCAACAGAAAAGGTAAAGGGGTGAAAACATGTAATACTATGTCCCATCCATCTTCCTGTCTGTTGTGGATCAAATGGTCTCTCTGGTTAATGGAGCTCTCTGTGGTTCCTGATTAAAGCGGCAGATCTCTCTTCAAGCTGCAGCGAGACCAGACTCTTTGGCTCCTGCAAACCACATTCTTGTACTTTATGAATGGGGTCCCCTTGTGGGGAGAACTACTGTAAACACACAGTCCCAGTCATGACAGCTCACTGTCAATTGATACTGAGGGCGGGAGCTGGCTTCAGGTTGACACAGTTGCATATGAAAAGTCATTGGGGGTCATTACGACCCAGGCGGTAAGTATGCCAACTTTACCACCATGGTATAAACTATGTTTACACCATGGTGGATGGCGGATTTACCGCCCCATTCCAAGATGAGTGGGGCGGTAAATCCCCATTTCCCATTTTACCCTTCCCCATTCCCATTTTTGCCCCATAGGGCATAATGGGAGTGGGGAAGGCGCTAATTACGCCACCGTAAATTACGGTGGCGTAATTAGCACCAAGGCGGTTTAGCGCCATGGATTTTAACGGCTGCTAAAAGCAGCCGTTAAAATCGGAATCAGGTGTTAAGGGTTAACGACGGTGTTAACCCTTAATGCCTGAGTTGTAATGAGGCCAATTGGGTTTCCTGTCTCCTTTGTTAACCTCTATAGCCAGGCCCCATGTGGGCATGTTTGACGTACATTCTATTAGTAGGTTAATCGCTGCCACCAGCTCTATGGCCTAACAAATGGACAGGGCAGATCCATGGAGATTTTGTTAGTTAATCAGGCTGGACATGGCAGGGGGAAGGTTTGGTCCTCCCCATTCTGGAGATGCATTGTGTACTCCTCCTGTCATATCCCAACTAAATATGACAGGGGGGTATTGTGCCTGTAGGCCATGTCCACCAAGAGTACATGGGTCTATGCATTTGTTGTGCAGCGAGCATAGGAAAATATATGCAGATCAGCCCCACACATTTTCCAGAGGTTGATCTACCATCATTCCATTTAATTTAAAAAGGTTTAAATGGCCAAGTGAGCACACACCCACCGTACAGATGGCTGAATTCTTCACAGTCCTTTTCTACATAAAAAAGAAAAAGTAATAAGAAAAAATAAAAGTGTATTAGCATATGCACAGTGTGTGAATCTGTGTGATTTGTGTTTTATGTACTTTGAGTAGGTATGCACACTGTGAGGTTTGTATGCGCCGTTTGTGTGTTTGTGTATGTGGAGTGGGTTGGTGCGGATGCAGGTGTGTGGACAGGATTCAGGCATATGTTTAATGTGTGAGAACACACTATGTGCAAGGTAAGAGTGTAAATATTGTATGCGTATAAGATGTATTGCACTGTGTAGGTGTATGCACAATATGTGGGTACCTTTGCATTGTGTGCTTTATGCACAGTGTGTGGGTTTATGCAGCATGTGAAGTGTATGTGCATTGTCTGGATGCATGTGCTGTGGGGTGTAAACAAAGGCCCCAAACCAATGGAAATGAAGGGCCATGTAAAAAAAGCCTACCTGTCATTAGAAAAGGAAAAGCAGCATTTTAATTCACAAAGGCAGAACAGATTCAAAGGTGCCTTTCACATGAAAAAGTGGATTTTTAAACACTGACACCAAAACGGCTTTGCATGCGTTTTTGCAAGTTAAAGCAAGACATGAGAAAAATGTTCCCCAGCCAACATAAAGATGTCAGGGAAAAGACATGTTGTGTGTGCTGACAACAAGTAATGTATACTATGCTTCACATGCAAAATACCAGAAAACATTTGAAAAGAAATGCCCACTTTTTTGCGTTGAAAAGTTCCTGTAGTCCCGAGGCAGACTATATGGGTGTCTTTCTGCAGTGGAACTCCAGAGAAAGCTAAAACAAAAATGTAATTCAAGTGCAGATTGAAAAGCACATCACATTACTTGCTGAGAAATAAAAGCAGCATTTTCACTGAAACTGCAACCCATCAAAAGGTGGTGCACTGTGACAATTTAGATTCACTTTTCAGCAGAAAAATGAACAGCTGATAATCAAAAGGGTATTTTATCAATGACTGAAAGAAACTGCCCTGTACTTTCAGCGCAAAAGCAAAGTGAACCCCGAATAAAACACACTGTATGTCAAAGGATCAAGGCTGATGATGTTAGTGAATGCAATATGTGAGTTCCTTTCAGCCAAGGAAAAAATGGTGGGCCTCTGGTCAAAATTCACAAAGGACCTTCCCACTGAAAACCTGGCTTACATCTCAACGGTTTACAACTGCAATGAAATGTGGCCCGAAGGAAGTCGAAAACCAGTTTTCCTTAGACCTTCTGTCTCTGAGGGCAGTTCTGAGCAGGCCAGATGTTCCAGCTAGTGCATGACAGGAATGTGGGGAGGGGGATCTCTGTGTTGCCAAGGACCCAGTTTTTAAAACCGGCAGCTACCAACTTCAAACAACAAAGAGGATAATAAAAGAAAAAATGCTGGTCACAGGCTGGCTAAGAGAGCGAAATGGCCTGGAGGAAGGGAACCTCACATTTGCACATATGAAGATTCCTTTGTTTAAAAGGACTGTCCCAATTGTTGCATTTTCCCAGAAACCACATGTCACACTGATTACATGTATGTTTAATTTCTTAGATAATTTCCAGGCAATTTTGTTGCTATAAAATCCTCCATCTGTGATTTGAGGGATTGTAATGGTGAGCTAAAAGGTGTTTATGGCTGCTCTAAACATGTCCTGGATTTTAGAGGTGACAAGCTGGTGGGTGTAAAATTAGGTATATGGAGAATACAGTGCATGTTTCTAAGGAGTATGTTTTTTGTAAAAACGGCTGAAAATTGCCAAACGGCCGTGCAACATGGTGTGGGCCCGGCTGTTGTTTAATTAAATTCTCCATGATTAGCAGAAGTGGAATATATTTATCATATGGCAGTTACTAGTAAATCACAACGGTTTTGACACATAACTATGATTTTTGCCAAAATTTGACATGAGAACAAAAGGGGATTTCCAAGGGAAGTTGCCATATGTCTGTGTTAAGATGGGTACCACGTGAGTGAAGCGTACCTGAAGACTTGGAAGAAGATCTTGACGTGGCAGCCAGACTGACGACTGTCTTCTGATGAGTAAATGACGCAGGGTACCGGCCTCTCTGCCACCCAAGGTTGAAACAGGGTGGAAGATGGACCGACTCCCAACGCCCCGGGATGCACTCTCCTGATTTGCGTGGCGTCAGGACAGTGCAAGCACTGACAGGAGAGGCAGATGTCGAATGTCCTTAGACTGTAGAGTCCGAAGTACTTTCCAAGAAGAGGTCCAAGGATCGTGTAAAGAGAAGCGTAGAGGAGATTCAGGTATAGCTGCTGAGAGAGTACTGGGAGACCGAAGTAGGTGGTAGAGCCAGGCACCCGCAAACCACTGGAGAAACAAGGACGACAGGGAGGTAGAAGGTCCGACTGGGAAGCAGCTGGTAGACTCAAAGTCCCAAAGGAAACAGGTAACAGCTCAGGCAGAGTGTGGGAACCCGACCCAGGAACTGGACAGTGAAACCAACCCCAGGAACCGGACTGGGAAACCAACCCAGGAACAGGACTGGGCAAGGACAGAACACGGGAACCCAGGAGTGAAGAAACAGAACCCCAAGGATGGGGACCCCGGGACCCAAAAGGACCTCCAACCACGCCAAGGAGGGAAGGACCAGAAGCCACAGGAGGGGCAAGAACCCAGGGGAGGATTCAGGCAGGAGCGGGCGAAAATGCAGGGCAGGAACAGGCGAGCAACAAAACGAGCGAAGAACACGATCAGGGCATAACCGCGTTGAGACGCGACTTGCCCCTGATCGAAGCTCGTTTTATAGGATGGCCAGCACCCGAGAGGCTTGAAACGCAAGCCGTCTCGTTGCTGGGTGCCGGCACATCCAAAGCGAGACTCGAAATGCAAGCTCTCGCGTGGAGAGGGCCCAATCTACTGCGCATGCGCGGAACCGAGACCGTGGTCTCCCGCGCATGCGCAGGGGCTCCCAAAGGGAACCCTAGAAGCTCTCCCCATGGTGGATCCCTGCAAACAAAAGCGCGGGTAGATCCGCCAAGAGGGAGGCGAGCGAGCAGGTGCGGAGAACCCCGGTCTCCAGGTAAGTGGCATGACAGTCTGTTCCAGACTCTTAAACAAATCTCTAGAGAGGGGCAGGAGTTGGGAGGAGAGCAAAGGGTATCTTTCCAATCCTGGGTGTGAGCACTCTTGGAGGGAGCTGCTCAAGATTGTAAACTTGATGGTGTCATCACTAGTATATTAAGTGGATGCACTATGAAGAAGGGAGATAGCTACTAGAACTGCCATCAAGAGAGTTGCTAAAAACCTATCACCTGACATCCACAAGGAAACACCAAAGAAAAATCAAAATTGCATCTGGGTGGAGGTGCCTTTTGCTGGGAAGATCTAAAAGCTGACTGTGTTTTATGGTGAAGAGCTGGGGGCCATCCGTGCGAGTGGAATGACCAGACCCCCGCCCTGACTTTCCAGAGGGTCCTGAAATCCAGCTGGCTTTCCTGAACCTTAAACAGAGGTTTTCAATGTAAGAAGACTTGAGCCCTTTGCAACCCAAAGATGGGGGAATCTGCTGGCCTTAAATCCTTTCCCCTCATAGTGGGTGGGGGGGGAGGGGGGGAGGGACACAACTTTGTAGATCTTTGGCCAATTTAATTAAAAATATTAATTTAATTAATTCCCCTTGGAAGAATACAACGGGTGATTTGTGTTAAAATTCGAAATTAACAAAGCTCATTACCAGTGTGCACTGAAAAGTATAGTCTGTAATTTAATTTGGCAATCTTTCAGCTCAGCTTACCCAACACAGGCCTTTAAGTGGAGGGGGTGGGTCTGAAATCCAAAATTCTCAAATCACCCCAAGGTTTACCCTTCCAGCTTCCCCAACACAGGCCTTTAAGTTGATAGGGATCTAACATCCAAAATTCTCCAATCATCCTAATTTCTACCATACAGCTTGTACAACAAAAGCCTTTATGTGGAGGGGGGTCTGAAATCCCAAATTCTCCAATCATCCACATTTTTACCATCCAGCTTCCCCAACACAGGCCTTTAAGTAGAGGGGGTTTGAAATCCAAATCCAAAATTCTCTAATGATCCAAAGTTTTACCATCCAGCTTCCCCAACACATGCCTTTATGTGGAGGGGGGAGGGTGGTGTTCTGAAATCCCAAATTCTTAAAGCATCCCAATATTTCTGTCCGACTTCCCCAACACAGACCCAAAGAAAACACAGTTTAATCATTCTGAGTTTATTTACTGCTAGCCTTTTAAGCATGCAGGAAAAACATAATTGTACAGCTTTCCAAATCTAAAGTGATGTTATTCAAGGGCCAGTGTTGATGATCATTTATTTTGAAATTTGTATAAAATAAAATATTGTGATTTAAGTTTTCCCAACCAAATTGTGTGTGTTATTTATGTAGAAAGAAGTGTATTGTTTTATGCCACGGATAAAGTGGTGTGTGATATTTTAGTGCGATTTACTATTTACCTATCATCCAAATAAATACAAATATATTTCCTGTACACCGCATGGTTCTTGTCTCATTGGTGGCACATGGGGAGGGATCCAAGGGGTATGATATACATCAGAAATAGGGCTGAATAAAGTACTGACATTAGACCCTAATGGTGTACACCTAGACTGGGGAGGGAAGGAACTCCCTGTGTTAAGGATGGCCTCTTAATAAACCGTTACAGTGTATTATTGCTTGGTTGTATGTGCTGTGTAGGTGTGTATATGTGTAAATGGATGGTGTTTGTGCATTGGGAATGTGCAGTATGAGGATGTATATACATTGTATGATTTTATGACCAGCGTGTTGGCAAATGTGCAGTGCGTGGGCTTATGTGTAGTGTGAGGGACTGATTGCATAGTATCGGTGCATGTCCATTTTATTTTATGTGCAGTGTGAGGGCATGTGCAAGGTGAAGGTGATTTGTGCATGGTGATTGTGTATGTGCAGGGACACTGTTTTATATTTTAGAGTAATCATAAAAAAAAATATGAATCTGCTTACCATAAATGGCCACAGCAACAACTTTTTAAAGCAGAATACTCAAGTACATTATCGTGTGAGTGTGTATATGTTGTTCTGCATGATGGCATGTTTTGTTGTTTAGCCCTTTTCAAAACTACATATTTAACAATGCAAGATGAACAAACTTCCCAAAGTGTCACCTAATGGGTCTTGCAGTCCCATACAGCATAATGTGCAGAGGGAGCAACAATATAAGGATCCTCTTAACTTAAATAGCCAGAAAGACAATTACAAAATGAATAGCGAAATGGGATTGTGTGAGTGTGAAAGGGTATACATACATATTGAATTTAGGGCTAAAATGTTGCATGCCCAATTTGATGCTATACACTACACACGTAAATGCTTAATAGACTTGCCTGAAGTGCCTCACAATTGCCCCCATGCTCTCATGATTGCCAGCATTTGGTGAAGAAGCACCAGAGGCTCTTTGACACCACACACTGGATCTCGCGTAGCCAGGGCAGTCTGGTAAGACAGCTGTGAGCATTACACAGTCCTTCAGATTTCTTATTTTCTGTATTCTATGTTGAGAAAGGAGGCAAGCATTATGCTTTACTTCACTTCTTTATTACTGCTCTCACAGTAATGCTCGACTCCATTGTCTTTAATAGAATCAAGACTACCCTGCACTGTAAGCATGGGCAATCTTCATTGTCGCACAATTTCAAAACACCCTATGCTGTGGGTACTTTTGGAAGCAGCAGAATTGGCTTGCTAAGTGTCAGCCACTGTCCACTCAATGGCAGAGATACAATGTATGAGACATCAGGAGAAGGCAGGTTGACAGGACAGCTAAATCGATCAACGGGGTGGCTGCAAACTGCAACGATTAGCTCAAGGATCCCTAAGGGTTGAGGAGTGGGTGTTAGTGGGAGGCTCTAAACATACACATTTCTAATTAGTTTATTAACAACACCAGCTCCATGAAATAAAACATCAGAGGGTGAAAGAAAGTTAGAGGAGTGTGCGTACGTTCCGCTCATCATATCAATAACACATCAGCAGCATCAGGGCTTTAAGTGGGCCGGGGCCTGCCGGGGCCGGGCCCCGGCAGTCTCCAAAAAGTGGGACTGAGCCGGGGCCCTGCCGGGGCCCCAGTCCCACCACACGCAACATTGGCGGGATGCATTATCCCGTCGCGGCAGCAGCCGCGACGGGAGATGCGCCTGCCATGAAGTCAGGCGATCTGACAGAAGTGGCAGCCAACCACAGCGATGCTGTGCCTGGCTGCCACTTCTGTAAATCATAGTAACTGCCTCTGGTGACCTCTCGCGCGAGGGGTCACCAGAGGCAGTTACTGTCCCTTTGTTTCCCCAGGTCGCCGAGGCGTCGTTAACCCTCGGCGAACCTGGGGATTCCTTGACATTTTTCGAGGTTTATGAAAGAAGGCTTGAAAAGTACACAATTCAAGCCATCTTTTATAAAGCTTTGCCGACGGACAATTTTGTCCGTAGTCAAAGCTTTATAAAAGATGGCTTGAATTGTGTACTTTCAAAGCCATATTTTATAAAACCGAAATGTTTTAAAAAAAAATGGCCTGAAAAGTAGGCAAACCGTAAGGTATGCACACACACACATATATATGCATGTTATATATCTGTGTGCGTACCTTACTATGGTTTGTGTACTTTGCAAGCCATCTTTTCTAAAAATAGAAATACATATTTCTATGTTTAGAAAAGATGGCTTGCAAAGTACACAAACCATAGTAAGGTATGCACACAGATATATAACATGCATATATATGTGTGTGCATACCTTACGATTTGCGGACGTTTTAGGCCACGCCCCCGCAAGTCACGCCCCCAAATGAGGGCCCCCCCTCGATTTCTTACCCCACTTAAAGCCCTGAGCAGCATTAAATACAGGAAACAAAAGAAAGCAATGAGACGAAGGGTATTATGTTCAGCAAGTCAGTATTTAGTGAAGTTAAGAAAGAAACTGCAGGTGGGACGAAACTCTGCAGGGAGCTATGGAGGATCCCATTTGGGCTAAATGCACAAAAAAGACTTGCTTGAAGTGGAAACGGCTGCTTTAATGTAACAGGCCACAGCTTACAAACACATGCTTAACTGGCTCCCAGGCCTTAGAGACTACAGATCACTTCCTGCCCCCTTTTCCCCCCCATTAATTCCTCTCAACCTTCATTCCCATGTTCTCCCCCATATTCTCCCAGAGGCCACGCCCCTCCTTCTTCAATACCTCTTCCCCCTCTTTGTACCCCCCGGGCTAGCCTGTTCACATAAACAGTGCCACCTCCCTCCTTTACCACGCTACTATCCCTTTTTGTTTCCACAACCAGCCTCCAAAGCGTCATGTCCCCGGCACCAGAAAAACCCTCCCTGAGGTGTTTCTTTTTGCCCCCCCACTCCCTTCTACTTCCACCTCTTGATGATATCTTCCACTGCTAACCTCACATCCAACAAATAGTACTGGTTCCTCATAAGTGACAAATGAACTCTGTCCTCCCAAAACAAATCAAGTGCCTCATGTTTGATATCCGGATGCGCGAGCATCTGCACCCCACAATATCTGCAGAACTTCACAACATTTCCCTGTTCATTTTCTTCCCTGTTGTTCCACTGCCCCCTCCTTCACAGCTCCCCTCCATACCCTCCTTGGCATCAACTCGGTCCAAACAAAAACATCCCCAGCCAAATCTCCCTCAACCAACTAAGGTCTCTCTTCATCTTCTTTAACTGAACCACTCCTCATTCTTTAACCAGATCGTTCTCCCCCAAATGTAACACCAGAGCTGCCAGCACCCCATGAAGCTCTCTCATACTGGCCAGCATAGGCAACAATTGGTCCCACCTGAACCGCCCCAACCCAGACCATCTAAACAAAGCCAAATAATAACTGCACCCCATCTGGGTACCAAAACCCCTTTTTGCCGCAGCCTTCCCTGCCCATCTCACTATGGAATGTCCGCATAACCATATCTGAGGCAATTCACCACTTTTCCGAGCTGAATCTGAAAAAAGAAAATGACAATGATCCTTCCCTCTGATAATCCCTCCTCATCATTTGCTAACTAAGCATACCCTTCCCCCAGATCTCTGATGTACCCTTTATACTTTGCCGAACTCCAGTGCCACATCTCTTCACCTTCTCCGCAGACAAACCTAGCCTGCTCCCTTTGGACGCCGCCCCCATCCTAAACAAATGAATCCTTAAAACATCTGCCTTCTCACCCACTGCCAAAAGAGCCCTCCTCATCACCCCCAAAACCTGAGCAGCCGTCACCCCCACCCCATTCTCATGCAGAAAACGCACTCCATCCCTTCTCCTACATCTCTCCCGCTATAGTAATCCTGCTCTCACCGGACACAACTCCCTATAACCACTATCCAAATGCACCCAAAAACCCCTGCCCAATTGATCCATCTTTGAATTACAAATTTTAATAACCACAGCCCAACCGACAGACAGCCGTCCCTTCACACCAGGCCTCTCTCCCCTTACCCTTCAGTACCAGCTCTGACACCCGAAATTCACCCCAAAACAACCACATAAAACATGCCGTAAACATGTCCCTTTCCCACCGCGACCAGCATATGCCCTAAAGAACCTGGGACAACCTTGTTAACAGGCCTGTTGACACTGGTTTCCTGCAGTCCGTCTCCTTCCCTTTTTCCCTTCGCCCATCCTTCCAACATCCTAGGTGCCATTTCCCCCCACTTGGCTGAAAACCCCAGAACCTCTTCCCATAAAAAGCAATACGCGCCAGCTTCCTGGCTATCGCTGCTCTGGACCAACACCTACCCACACAGCTCAATATAAAGTCGATCACATCTTCCCTGCTTCTCTCCTCAACATCATCCATCCCATTCCAACTGCGGCTCCCTCCATCAAAAACTCTGACTATGCTCTCCTGTATGCAGCCCACAATGCTGGGGCCAGTGAACCCTCTATTACATGCAGGGCTCTCAATCTCCTAGCTGCCACAGCTCCTCCAGGATATGGTGCCCCTCCACCTCTGCATCCGGTGCCAGCCCACAGAATCTCTTTCATTGAAAACGAGATAATGCATCAGCGATGCCATTATCCTTCTTGGCACATGCATCGCCCTAAACACCACATTCCATTTCAGGCTCCTAAGCACAAATTCCCTCATTAGCCTGGCCACCCACTGATCCCTTGCTGACTGTTTGTTCACAACATTAAACACTGGTTCATTGTCCATGTTGAAGTTCACTTTTGTGCACCACAAGTCCAAAGCCACTAGCAACTGGAAATATTCCAGGAAAGCTATGCTCCCTTTCCCCCTCTTCCACTGTTCAGGCCATCTCTCTGCACACCATCTACCCCTCCAGTACATGCCAAAACCTCCAGCACGTGACACATCAGAGAAAATCTGCACCTCCCAAGCCACTGGGTCCCCATGCAGCGACATAGACACACTGTTAACTTCCTACAGAAATCTCAGCCATACCCTACACTCCTCTCTGACAGTCCCTGGAACCCTCACCCTGTGATGAGGGTGCTTCAACCCCACCATAGAATGGGGCATATTTCTACAAAAAGTGTGACCCAGTGCCACAACCTGACATGCAAAATTGAGATGCCCCACCAGTCTCTGCATGTTCACCAGCATCATTTTATGTGCCGCCACCGCCTTCTCCAGCAACTGTACCAGCTTGCTTACCTTGTCATCCGGCAAGCGTGAGGCCATAGCCATGGAATCCAATTAAATTCCCCAAAAAGTCAAAACAACTGTCTGTCCCTTAGACTTATCCTCTGCCAATGGCACTCCCAACTCAAGAATCAAAGACTGAAAATCCTCCAGCATCTGCTGGCACTCCTCTGCTTCTTCTTCTGCCCCACTGATGAACAAAAAATCATTAAAATAGTGCAAAACTCCCCAAAACCAGAACTGTAAGTGAAAACCCACTACAGAAAGGAGCTAAAATGCTCAAACAATGCACATGACACTGCACAGCCCATTGGAAATGCTTTGTCCATGTAGATTTGATCCTCAAACTGCATCCCAAAAACCAAAAATCCTCTGGATGTACCGGCAACATCCGAAAAAGCTGACATGATGTCAAACTTGGCCATAAAATACTGTGCCCATTCTTCCTCACCAGACCCACCTCCTGATCCGTCCAGCAGCTCCAGTACCTGTACCCAGCCAGCACACAGTGTGCCCTGCTAGGTTCTGCGAACAAGCTTCCTAGAAGGAAAGTGCCAGAGAGCTTCTGACCAAAGGACAAGGCCGCTGCCTGCAAACACTCTCCTCAGCTTTATTCAGCGAAGAAGGTAGGAGGAGTGCCACAAGCATCAACCTGCATCCATCTTTTAAGGACATTTTCGAGGCAGTCGAGCCTTGAACCATGACCAGCTGCACCACTCATTGTTGTCACATTGCAGTCACTAAAGCCATCCGAGATGCCTCGACCAGCGTTCCAAATCCGCCAAACAGCACAGAGACAACTATTCTTGCCGCCGAGCCGCTGGGTGTAGGCCAGCCTGAAGCCATCCGTCCAGCCTTGCTTGCCGAACTGCCTGCCGCCAGATACCCGCAGCTGTCTCCCGGCTTGAACTCTGTCGCAGGAGCTGCAAAGCATCCTGGAACTGACTTGACGCTGTCGAGCATCAAGATCATCTCAAGCACCAGGTACATTGTGGTTCTGTCCCCCTGGTCCTTCTCCGAAGCCCAGAGTGACGTGTGCAACCCTTTGCTCCCTTGGTGCTGAAACCAAATAACCTTGAACAGTTAAGATGGTTTGTTTTACCAACCACCCTCCTGTCAGTATCCAGAGTGCATCCCTTTCCTTCGTGTCCTCTATGTTCCTTTACAGGGTGGGTTGTATTTTGTAGTGTGCTAGAACTGTCTTTTGTAATAATAATAAAGTAGATATTTTTATACAACCTTGACTGGACAGTCCCTTTTATAATTGGGTAATAATTGTATTTTCGCTGTGTTGCAACTAGCGAATGATCCACGACCATGCACCGATAAGCCTGCCGTTCCGCCCTCACTACCAAAATTGAACGAGGATGTTTATAATTTACTTGTGCTTCCAATCTGTTTGGATCCCTTCTGGTGTACTACAGGCTGATTGATGGTTAGAAATTGATATTCATCTCTGGACCACTGGTGCCCCGGAAGTTGATTCGTCACAGGGATGTGCTTAACAAATAGCACTGGAGTATGCAAAATAAAATAATGCTGATCTGATAACATGGTTTCCATAGCTGCACACGCTTGATCAGTACTGTATCATTACCAAGTAGCCAACAGCGTGTCCCATTAAAGAAACATTGCAGGTGTTTGAATTTTAAACTAATTTGTATGAAGACATTGCTATAAATAAAGAGGCTGAAGGCACACATGGTACATATGTATTACAAAAGAAGGGGATTTAGAGCTGCAAATTACACATTTCCTTTCAGAAGACTGCCTAATCATTATAATGGCAGCCCCATAAAAGCACATAGTTTGATGTTACTGCGTGAGAGTGCTCCCTCTCAGAGATCACAGGGCCTGTGTTTTGTGCGTGGAGGGTAGGGGTAGGGATTAGCATGGCAAAGGGCAGGTAGGCAAAAAGCAAACATAAGCACAATGCGTGCCCCTCCTACATCCCATGTACCTCTTATCTGCACTCTTATGCCACTCTTACGCCAATAGTTTTGGCTTTTCGGTATTGCTATAGTGCCACCTAATAGCCAAAGTTAAAAGAAAATGCTTCGGCAGCGTGTGCCTGTGCTCTAGGCTCTGCTGTTCACAATCTTTGCTTGAGAGTCACATTGAAAGGGCATTGGCCAGTATGACATGGCTCCATCCTTATGAATGTGGCTTGCCTCAGCTATGAATGTTCCAGCATGTCCCCCCACTTGGGTGCTCTCATTCCTGTCGGACTATACTGCCAAGGTTTTCCATGAGGATGCCATGTCAGAGGGGTATGCATTAACCTGTGGTGTGTTACAAGAATTGCGTCTATCCCTGACTCTTTTTAAAATCTTTATGCTCACATTGTTTGATCAACTAGACGCGGAAGGTACTAGGGGCCTCATCACGAGTTGGGCTGTATTCCCGGCTTTACTACTGCCAACTGTAATGGCCCTAGCACCGACCGGTCCAGTGGTATTACCACGAGATCACGGGTGGGGCCTTAACGGTAAATCCCCATTCCTGATTGGGTCCATTGGATCCAATGGGGAATTTTCCGTGCTAATACTGCGGGCTAATATAGCCGGCTGTAATACAGCCGAAAACAGGGATTTTCACCTCCAGAAAAAAGCTGGAGGTAAAACAGACGATTTAGCGTCCAACTCGTGATAGGACGAGCCCTTAAATGCAGCGGTAATACCTTTACCACTGCATTTAAGGGCTACAGCCCAACTCCTGATGAGGCCCAAGGTATGCTAATTATGCAGATGACACTCAGTGTCTCTTCCCACTTACTGCCGATTACCTCCTTGAAACTGAGGCCATCATCGTCACCTATAATTAAGTTAATTAATGATGTTGCACAATGGCCTAGCCTTAGACATCTCCAAAACTGAGATTATGATCACGGGCACTGACCCTAAACTGCGCAATTTGGATCAGACCTACTCTTCCATCCAAATTGCAGATTGTCTACTACCCACCCTCAAGAAAGTGAAGACATTGGGAGTAATCGTCGTTCAAGAGCTCTCCGTGAAGGCACATATCAGTAGCTTAGTGTCAAATTCATCCTATGACATTGAGCTTCTGGCACAAATTAGGACGTTTCTTGAGGCATCTAGCCATTCCACTTTGGCAAGGGCAATCATTGGCAGCCGTCTGGATTATTGTGCCAGTATTCTACTAGGTCTAGGGAAAGCAGAACTCAACTGTCTACAAATTGTCCAAAACAACGCGGTGAGGGTGATGGTGGGGTATTATCCAATTTGTTCAAATTTAATTGAATGCATGGTAGATTTGGCCAAATTCAGCCACTACCATTTGTCCCATTAAATTCCAACAAATTGGTTAATCAATACCAAAACATTGGGAGTGGGGGTTGCAGCAGTCTCCCCTGCTCCCCATGTTTGGTAGTGATTGCCTTGGAGGTAGCAGGGGGTGTCCCCCACTTCCTGATGACTGGAGGCGGGGGATGGAAAAAAATTAAAATAAAGAGAAAAGCGGACCCTGCAGTATCGGATCCGACCCGCGTAAGAGGGACAGATTCGATGCTGCAGGGTCAGAAGCAAACAAAGAAGCAAAAGAGTGTGGGGGGCTGGGTGGATGTATTAGGGGAGAGGGGGTCAAGGTTTTGATGGATTTGGCCATAGGAAAATTGTATTCACTGCGAAATTGACCACGGTCAATTCCGCCTTGAACAATTCTGCCACGGCCAAATTACGCATATCCGGTGGTAGGGCTACATAAAACTGATCATGTGTCAGAAGCGCGCAGATCACTACATTGGCTGTCGATAGTAAAAAGGGTTATGTTTCGCACCTTATCCATTGCACATTTGTGCCTTTTTGGTTACATTCCTTACCTTTCAAAGCAGTTAACTAGGCTACCAGACAGACACAGCCTAAGATCTAACAACTCGGGTCTGCTGCAAATCACCAAGTCAAGATTATCACAGGTAGAGGACGGATGCTTTTCCACCTCTACACCGCGACTATGGAACGCTCTCCCCCCTGACCTAAGGATGTGCCCCGGGCTTTCCATATTCAAACAGAAACTGAAAACCTTCCTTTTTGAATAATTAGGGCACAACCATGTCCTCCTGAATACTGATGCCTCTCCTGATTCTGCTATGTTTCTTGTTGTTTGTTAGTTCTAGCGCTCTCTTGCCCAAGGGCCTTTGTTCAAGCGCTTTAAAAATAAATAAAAATAAATAAGGTCCAGCACCCGCTGTTACCTCCTAAGAAGGTTCGCCATCTTCACTTGTGTCATGTGAACAGATCTCTTCCAGGTAAGACAATGCTGCCTTTTCTCAGCAGTTGATTGTTTCTGAGACAGGAGGGATTATTCCAACACAAGCTGCAGGTGAAAAGTGAACTGGTTTTGCTGTGTTAAAGACGTCATCATAGATTCAAAATAATTGAGTGACAACATCGTTGGAGGCTTGCCAGGGATGAACATAACAATATGGTAGATTGTCCTGAGTGGGTCAGATTTCAATCCAGGCAGAATGCACACCTTTCTTTTGTAGGGGAGCCTGGCGCTATTAAAGGATCTTCTCAGCAGTGTGAAGTGAGCACTGATTTTTCTTTTGTCTTGTTTTTGCTGCCGGTCATCCAATCTGACAAGACTCCTGGCGCTGCCCTTACTTCCTCAGTGCTGCCTCCCGTTCATTGGTTGATTCTTTCCACACCTTCTGCTCTTATGCAGGGGGTGGGAGAGGTGGGGTTGGGTTTGCCCTGCTGCAAGGAAATTCTCACCTCATCGACGAACCTGCAGGCCATGTTGCCATGGGGCCCTCTCGCCAGCAAGGTGGCAAGGGTCTGCATGTGCTGGGGCGGGGGTCCGCCCTGCCCCCCGACGAAGACCGGGTGTTCCCCGGCAACCCCCTGAGGCACTGGGCCTCCGTGGTGGTAGTGTCCCGTAGCACCCACAGCGGGCCGGCTTGGTGCCAATGGCTGGCCCCCACAACAATCAGGCCCGGGAGTCCAATTCAAGAGAGTGAAGAAGCTGCATGTGCCAACAGCCAGGGGTGATCCAGGGCTGCCCGAACGTCCGACTGTCGTGGCTCGGCGCTAGCTAGACGTTTGGTTGTAAACCCCAGAGCTTCTATCCGGGGCTACAACCAAAAGCCCGCCCCCTGGCAACGCCTCTGCCAACAGCTGTCTGCAACCTGTGAGCCTGTGAGCAGGCATTTACATGAATTATCTAACTTCCTTTTAAAGATGTAACAGATGCCAGCTCTGTTGAAATCTGGAAGCATGTATTGTTTCATTAACTTTGTCATCTTCTCAAATATTGATTCACTTACTTGATTTGGCCATTACGCTTTGTAGAGAATTGCAAATGTTTGAACCCGCCGATTGTACTGCATCACCATATGAAGCTGTGCATTCCCTGATGTCATTTCTCCTCTAAAAATGAACGAGGTGTCTTTTTATGGCACTGGCTTACTATGGATATCACTATAATTTATTGTAAATAGCATAAAGAAAGAAAATGGGGAAAAAAAAGAAAAATGACAACTCCCAGGAACCAACCGCGAGTTGATCTCCCATCTTGACCACTCATCTCACAGAAAGCCATGTCATTGTGTTTGGACCACTCCTTGTCCTCCTCTTTTGTTGCTGCTCCCAGGAACAGCAGATTGTTTGCAATTAATTGAAAGGCTGTTGTGAGGTGCAGTGTTGGCTTTTTTCCTTAGGGGTTTGTGCAGCAGGAAGTGCTTCGCTCGGATTTGGGAATCTGTAGCGGGTGCGGGGACATCAGCCATGCTCTTCCAGAGTGCACTATGGGGGACATTAGAGGAAAGCCCCAGTGCGTGTCACTTCAGATTGCTGGCATTTGTTTCAGGGAGTACGTTCAGCTTGCCGGCATTTGTTTTAGCGAGTCAGTTTAGCTTGCCAGCATTTGTTTCAGGGTGTCAGTTCAGCTTGCCAGCATTTGTTTCTGGGAGTCCGTTCAGTTTGCCGACATTTGTTTCTGGGAGTCAGTTCAGCTTGACAACATTTGTATCAAGGAGTCAGTTCAGCTTGCCGGCATTTGTTTAGGGAGTCACTTCAGCTTGCCAGCATTTGTTTCAGAGAGTCAGTTGAGCTTTCCGGCATTTGTTTCAGGGAGTCAGTTCAACTTTCCAGCATTTGTTTCAGGAAGTCAGTTCAGCTTGCCAGCATTTGTTTCAGGGAGTCACTTCAACTTGCCAGTATTTGTTTCAGGGAGTCAGTTCAGCTTGCCAGCATTTGTTTCAGGGAGTCAGTTCAGCTTGCCAGCATTTGTTTCAGGGAGTCAGTTCAGCTTGCTGGCATTTGTTTCAGGGAGTCAGTTCAGCGTGCCGGCATTTGTTTCAGGGAGTCAGTTCAGTTTGCCAGCATTTGTTTCAGGGAGTAACTTCAGCTTGCCAGAATTTGTTTCAGGGAGTCAGTTCAGTTTTCCAGCATTTGTTTGAGGGAGTCACTTCAGCTTGCCAGCATTTGTTTCAGGGAGTCAGTTCAGCTTGCCGGCATTTGTTTCAGGGAATCAGTTCACCTTGCCGGCATTTGTTTCAGGGAGTCACTTCAGCTTGCCAGCATTTGTTTCAGGGTGTCAGTTCAGCTTGCTGGCATTTGTTTCAGGGAGTCAGTTCAGCTTGCCAGCATTTTTTTCAGGGAGTAATTTCAACTTGCCAGCATTTGTTTCAGTGAGTTCAGCTTGCCAGCATTTGTTTCAGGGAGTCAGTTCAGCTTGCCGACATTTGTTTCAAGGAGTCAGTTCAGCTTGCCGGCATTTGTTTAGGGAGTCACTTCAGCTTGCCAGAATTTATTTCAGGGAGTCAGTTGAGCTTGCCGGCATTTGTTTCAGGGAGTCAGTTCAGCTTGCTGTCATGTATTTCAGAGAGTAATTTCAGCTTGTTGGCATTTGTTTCAGGGAGTCACTTCAGCTTGCCAGCATTTGTTTCAGGGAGTCAGTTCAGCTTGCCGGCATTTGTTTCAGGGAGTCAGTTCGGCTTGCCAGCATTTGTTTCAGGGTGTCAGCTCAGCTTGCCGGCATTTGTTTCAGGGAGTCAGCTCAGCTTGCCAGCATTTGTTTCAGGGAGTCAGTTCAGCTTGCCAGCATTTGTTTCAGGGAGTCAGTTCAGCTTGCTGGCATTGGTTTCAGGGAGTCAGTTCAGCATGCCAGCATTTGTTTCAGGGAGTCAGTTCAGTTTGCCAGAATTTGTTTCAAGGAGTCACTTCAGCTTGCCAGCATTTGTTTCAGGGAGTCAGTTCAGTTTGCCAGCATTTGTTTCAGGGAGTAACTTCAGCTTGCCAGCATTTGCTTCAGGGAGTCAGTTCAGCTTGCCGACATTTGTTTCAAGGAGTCAGTTCAGCTTGCCGGCATTTGTTTCAAGGAGTCAGTTCAGCTTGCCGGCATTTGTTTAGGGAGTCACTTCAACTTGCCAGAATTTATTTCAGGGAGTCAGTTGAGCTTGCCGGCATTTGTTTCAGGGAGTCAGTTCAGCTTGCTGTCATGTATTTCAGAGAGTAATTTCAGCTTGTTGGCATTTGTTTCAAGGAGTCACTTCAGCTTGCCAGCATTTGTTTCAGGGAGTCAGTTCAGTTTGCCAGCATTTGTTTCAGGGAGTAATTTCAACTTGCCAGCATTTGTTTCAGTGAGTTCAGCTTGCCAGCATTTGTTTCAGGGAGTCAGTTCAGCTTGCCGACATTTGTTTCAAGGAGTCAGTTCAGCTTGCCGGCATTTGTTTAGGGAGTCACTTCAGCTTGCCAGAATTTATTTCAGGGAGTCAGTTGAGCTTGCCGGCATTTGTTTCAGGGAGTCAGTTCAGCTTGCTGTCATGTATTTCAGAGAGTAATTTCAGCTTGTTGGCATTTGTTTCAGGGAGTCACTTCAGCTTGCCAGCATTTGTTTCAGGGAGTCAGTTCAGCTTGCCGGCATTTGTTTCAGGGAGTCAGTTCGGCTTGCCAGCATTTGTTTCAGGGTGTCAGCTCAGCTTGCCGGCATTTGTTTCAGGGAGTCAGCTCAGCTTGCCAGCATTTGTTTCAGGGAGTCAGTTCAGCTTGCCAGCATTTGTTTCAGGGAGTCAGTTCAGCTTGCTGGCATTGGTTTCAGGGAGTCAGTTCAGCATGCCAGCATTTGTTTCAGGGAGTCAGTTCAGTTTGCCAGCATTTGTTTCAAGGAGTCACTTCAGCTTGCCAGCATTTGTTTCAGGGAGTCAGTTCAGTTTGCCAGCATTTGTTTCAGGGAGTAACTTCAGCTTGCCAGCATTTGCTTCAGGGAGTCAGTTCAGCTTGCCGACATTTGTTTCAAGGAGTCAGTTCAGCTTGCCGGCATTTGTTTAGGGAGTCACTTCAGCTTGCCAGAATTTATTTCAGGGAGTCAGTTGAGCTTGCCGGCATTTGTTTCAGGGAGTCAGTTCAGCTTGCTGTCATGTATTTCAGAGAGTAATTTCAGCTTGTTGGCATTTGTTTCAGGGCGTCAGTTCAGCTTGCCGGCATTTGTTTTAGGGAATCAGTACAGCTTGCCGGCATTTGTTTCAGGGAGTCAGTTCAGCTTGCCAGCATTTGTTTCAGGGTGTCAGTTCAGCTTGCTGGCATTTGTTTCCGGGAGTCAGTTCAGCTTGCCGGCATTTGTTTCAGGGAGTAATTTCAACTTGCCAGCATTTGTTTCAGTGAGTCAGTTCAGTTTGCCATCATTTGTTTCAGGGAGTCAGTTCAGCTTGCTGACATTTGTTTCAAGGATTCAGTTCAGCTTGCCGGCATTTGTTTAGGGAGTCACTTCAGCTTGCCAGAATTTATTTCAGGGAGTCAGTTGAGATTGCCGGCATTTGTTTCAGGGAGTCAGTTCAACTTGCCAGCATTTGTTTCAGGGAGTCAGTTCAGCTTGCCAGCATTTTTTTGAGGGAGTCACTTCAGCTTGCTGGCATTGGTTTCAGGGAGTCAGTTCAGCTTGCCAGCATTTTTTTGAGGGAGTCACTTCAGCTTGCTGGCATTGGTTTCAGGGAGTCAGTTCAGCTTGCCAGCATTTGTTTCAGGGAGTCAGTTCAGCTTGCCGGCATTTGTTTCAGGGAGTCAGTTCAACTTGCCAGCATTTGTTTCAGGGACTCATTTGAGCTTGCTGGCATTTGTTTCAGGAAGTCAGTTCAACTTGCCAGCATTTGTTTCAGGGAGTAAGCTCAGCTTGCCAGCATTTGTTTCAGGGAGTCAGTTCAGCTCGCCAGCATTTGTTTCAGGGAGTCAGTTCAGCTTGCCAGCATTTGTTTCAGGGAGTCAGTTCAGCTTGCCGGCATTTGTTTCAGGGAGTCAGTTCAGCTTGCCAGCATTTGTTTCAGGGTGTCAGTTCAGCTTGCCGGCATTTGTTTCAGGGAGTCAGCTCAGCTTGCCGGCATTTGTTTCAGGGAGTCAGTTCAGCTTGCCAGCATTTGTTTCAAGCAGTCAGTTCAGCTTGCTGGCATTGGTTTCAGGGAGTCAGTTCAGCTTGCCAGCATTTGTTTCAGGGAGTCAGTTCAGTTTGCCAGCATTTGTTTCAAGGAGTCACTTCAGCTTGCCAGCATTTGTTTCAGGGAGTCAGTTCAGTTTGCCAGCATTTGTTTCAGGGAGTCACTTCAGCTTGCCAGCATTTGTTTCAGGGAGTCAGTTCAGCTTGCCGACATTTGTTTCAAGGAGTCAGTTCAGCTTGCCGGCATTTGTTTAGGGAGTCACTTCAGCTTGCCAGAATTTATTTCAGGGAGTCAGTTGAGCTTGCCGGCATTTGTTTCAGGGAGTCAGTTCGGCTTGCTGTCATGTATTTCAGAGAGTAATTTCAGCTTGTTGGCATTTGTTTCAGGGCGTCAGTTCAGCTTGCCGGCATTTGTTTTAGGGAATCAGTACAGCTTGCCGGCATTTGTTTCAGGGAGTCAGTTCAGCTTACCAGCATTTGTTTCAGGGTGTCAGTTCAGCTTGCTGGCATTTGTTTCCGGGAGTCAGTTCAGCTTGCCGGCATTTGTTTCAGGGAGTAATTTCAACTTGCCAGCATTTGTTTCAGTGAGTCAGTTCAGCTTGCTGACATTTGTTTCAAGGAGTCAGTTCAGCTTGCCGGCATTTGTTTAGGGAGTCACTTCAGCTTGCCAGAATTTATTTCAGGGAGTCAGTTGAGATTGCCGGCATTTGTTTCAGGGAGTCAATTCAACTTGCCAGCATTTGTTTCAGGGAGTCAGTTCAGCTTGCCAGCATTTTTTTGAGGGAGTCACTTCAGCTTGCTGGCATTGGTTTCAGGGAGTCAGTTCAGCTTGCCAGCATTTGTTTCAGGGAGTCAGTTCAGCTTGCCGGCATTTGTTTCAGGGAGTCATTTCAACTTGCCAGCATTTGTTTCAGGGACTCAGTTGAGCTTGCTGGCATTTGTTTCAGGGGGTAAGTTCAACTTGCCAGCCATTGTTTCAGTGAGTCAGTTCAGCTTGCCGGCATTTGTTTCAGGGAGTCAGTTCAGCTTGCCGACATTTGTTTCAAGGAGTCAGTTCAGCTTGCCGGCATTTGTTTAGGGAGTCATTTCAGCTTGCCAGCATTTGTTTCAGGGCTTCAGTTGAGCTTGCTGGCATTTGTTTCAGGAAGTCAGTTCAACTTGCCAGCATTTGTTTCAGGGAGTAAGCTCAGCTTGCCAGCATTTGTTTCAGGGAGTCAGTTCAGCGTGCCAGCATTTGTTTCAGGGAGTCAGTTCAGCTTGCTGGCATTGGTTTCAGGGAGTCAGTTCAGCTTGCCAGCATTTGTTTCAGGGAGTCAGTTCAGTTTGCCAGCATTTGCTTCAAGGAGTCAGTTGAGCTTGCCGACATTTGTTTCAAGGAGTCAGTTCAGCTTGCCGGCATTTGTTTAGGGAGTCACTTCAGCTTGCCAGAATTCATTTCAGTGAGTCAGTTCAGATTGCCGGCATTTGTTTCAGGGAGTCACTTCAGCTTGCTGGCATTGGTTTCAGGGAGTCAGTTCAGCTTGCCAGCATTTGTTTCAGGGAGTCAGTTCAACTTGCCAGCATTTGTTTCAGGGACTCAGTTGAGCTTGCCGGCATTTGTTTCAGGGGGTAAGTTCAACTTGTCAGCCATTGTTTCAGTGAGTCAGTTCAGCTTGCCGGCATTTGTTTCAGGGAGTCAGTTCAGCTTGCCGACATTTGTTTCAAGGAGTCAGTTCAGCTTGCCGGCATTTGTTTAGGGAGTCACTTCAGCTTGCCAGCATTTGTTTCAGGGATTCAGTTGAGCTTGCCGGCAATTGTTTCAGGGAGTCAGTTCAACTTGCCAGCATTTGTTTCAGGGAGTCAGCTCAGCTTGCCAGCATTTGTTTCAGGGAGTCAGTTCAGCTTGCTGGCATTGGTTTCAGGGAGTCAGTTCAGCTTGCCAGAATTTGTTTCAGGGAGTCAGTTCAGTTTGCCAGCATTTGTTTCAAGGGGTCACTTCAGCTTGCCAGCATTTGTTTCAGGGAGTCAGTTCAGTTTGCCAGCATTTGTTTTAGGGAGTCACTTCAGCTTGCCAGCATTTGTTTCAGGGAGTCAGTTCAGCTTGCCGGCATTTGTTTCAGGGAGTCAGTTCAGCTTGCCAGCATTTGTTTCAAGGGGTCACTTCAGCTTGCCAGCATTTGTTTCAGGGAGTCAGTTCAGTTTGCCAGCATTTGTTTTAGGGAGTCACTTCAGCTTGCCAGCATTTGTTTCAGGGAGTCAGTTCAGCTTACCGGCATTTGTTTCAGGGTGTCAGTTCAGCTTCCTGGCATTTGTTTCAGGGAGTCAGTTGTGTTTGCTGGCATTTGTTTCAGGGAGTCAGTTCAACTTGCCAGCATTTGTTTCAGTGAGTCAGTTCAGCTTGTCGGCATTTGTTTCAGAGAGTCAGTTCAGCTTGCCAGCATTTGTTTCAGGGTGTCAGTTCAGCTTTCTGGCATTTGTTTCAGGGAGTCACTTCAGCTTGCTGGCATTTGTTTAGGGAGTCGGTTCAGCTTGCTGGGATTTGTTTGAGGGAGTCACTTCAGCTTGCCAGCATTTGTTTCAGGGAGCCAGTTGAGCTTGCCAGCATTTGCTTCAGGGAGTCAGTTCAACTTGCCAGCATTTGTTTCAGGGATTTAGTTCAGCTTGCCAGCATTTGTTTTAGGGAGTCAGTTGAGCTTGCCAGCATTTCTTTCAGGGAGTCAGTTCAACTTTCCAGTATTTGTTTCAGGGAGTCAGTTCAGTCTACCAGCATTTGTTTCAGGTAGTCAGTTCAGCTTGCCAGAATTTGTTTCAGGGAGTCAGTTCAGTTTGCCAGCATTTGTTTCAAGGGGTCACTTCAGCTTGCCAGCATTTGTTTCAGGGAGTCAGTTCAGTTTGCCAGCATTTGTTTTAGGGAGTCACTTCAGCTTGCCAGCATTATGTTTCAGGGAGTCAGTTCAGCTTGCCGGCATTTGTTTCAGGGAGTCAGTTCAGCTTGCCAGCATTTGTTTCAAGGGTTCACTTCAGCTTGCCAGCATTTGTTTCAGGGAGTCAGTTCAGTTTGCCAGCATTTGTTTTAGGGAGTCACTTCAGCTTGCCAGCATTTGTTTCAGGGAGTCAGTTCAGCTTGCCGGCATTTGTTTCAGGGTGTCAGTTCAGCTTCCTGGCATTTGTTTCAGGGAGCCAGTTGTGTTTGCTGGCATTTGTTTCAGGGAGTCAGTTCAACTTGCCAGCATTTGTTTCAGTGAGTCAGTTCAGCTTGTCGGCATTTATTTCAGAGAGTCAGTTCAGCTTGCCAGCATTTGTTTCAGGGTGTCAGTTCAGCTTTCTGGCATTTTTTTCAGGGAGTCAGTTGTGTTTGCTGGCATTTGTTTCAGGGAGTCAGTTCAACTTGCCAGCATTTGTTTCAGTGAGTCAGTTCAGCTTGTCGCCATTTGTTTCAGGGAGTCACTTCAGCTTGCTGGCATTTGTTTAGGGAGTCGGTTCAGCTTGCTGGGATTTGTTTGAGGGAGTCACTTCAGCTTGCCAGCATTTGTTTCAGGGAGCCAGTTGAGCTTGCCAGCATTTGCTTCAGGGAGTCAGTTCAACTTGCCAGCATTTGTTTCAGGGATTTAGTTCAGCTTGCCAGCATTTGTTTTAGGGAGTCAGTTGAGCTTGCCAGCATTTCTTTCAGGGAGTCAGTTCAACTTTCCAGTATTTGTTTCAGGGAGTCAGTTCAGTCTACCAGCATTTGTTTCAGGTAGTCAGTTCAGCTTGCCGGCATTTGTTTCAGGGAGTCAGTTCAGCTTGCCAGCATTTGTTTCAGGCGTCAGTTCAGCTTGCCGGCATTTGTTTCAGGGAGTCAGTTCAGTTTGCCAGCATTTGTTTCAGGGAGTCACTTCATCTTGCCAGCATTTGTTTCAGGGAGCCACTTCAGTTTGCCAGCATTTGTTTCAGGGAGTCAGTTCAGCTTGCTGGCATTTGTTTCAGGGAGTCAGTTGTGTTTGCTGTCATTTGTTTCAGGGAGTCACTTCATCTTGCCAGCATTTGTTTCAGGGAGCCACTTCAGTTTGCCAGCATTTGTTTCAGGGAGTTCAGCTTGCCGGCTTTAGTTTTCTTCATAGTGGTTCCTCTGTGCATGTGCATTTTTAATGCTTAGTCAAGGGCATGGAGCGTTCTGAGTATTTGAGGGAAGTGGAAATTGCGTATAGCCTGGAACCTGATGCGGAACAATATTTAGAAACACGTACGCAGATGGCTTGGACAGAACACTTCATATGCTATATTACCCAGCAATCATGGCTCTAATAGTTGGCTAGCATGGTCAATGTGGGGTTCACGAATCCTAGGAAGAAAGCCCCTATTAAGAGCAAACATAATGAGTAGGGTGCAGACACCTGTAGTCATTTTCCAGAGCTGGTAACCCTAGAGCTCTGGGTTTGTCCATGACAAAGCTGCCAACAGCACTCTTTGAACAACACCCTGGCCTCGGAGAGGGACAGAAGCTAGGCCAAGAGAGCCATGGTTTCTGATGCTTTAGACCCATCACCTGGAGATACCGATGAATGGTTCACCACCGCTATTTGCAGAGCATCTTGATAATTTGGGCATGGGAAGCCTCATCTTGATTTGGATCTTTCCCATGACCCTCTTTTTTTATTGGACTCAGTGGGTAGACCTCTATGGTGCCCTTTAGCCATAGCCTCTCCTGACTACTGTGAATTGAACCCACCCTAGATTGGTGGTAGGGAATTGTGTTGCCGCCTTCCTGAGAACTCCACTGGACTCTTCAACCTAAGCTAAGATGAAGTCTCAGTGCCGAGACCCTCTCTTCCGGGAAAGTCTGCATCAACCCCTTACATTGAACTTTAGGTTTCTGTCTTTTTTCCTGGTATGGATGAGATATTACCAAGGTATATCTAAAACAACCTATTATTTTAATGTAGGGCAGAATGGTATCAGGCCTGGTGAGGATTTTGCATCTGACTGAACAAGCCAAACTGTCATGGGAGACATTGGACCTGGAAGTCATTAGCAGTTGGGGTCAGAGGGTACTATGCTTCCTGAGGCAGGTCAACATCTTCCATCATGAACCGGGGAAAATAATTCTGCTCAAAATTAGCCCCAAGCTTGGGGTTTTGGAGGAGTCTTGATCACCCACCGAGGGATTCGGGTAGACATTTATTTGGGGCCGGTTATCTCGAGGAGCTTGGCAAGTATGTCAATATGTTTCCCTCTCAAGACTAAGCCCAAACTTCTCTCTGGAAGATGTCCTACCCAGCTTGGCCATGGCAGGAGCTGTACAGCTGCCCATGGTTGATGCAGTTCGGGCTCTCCTATGCCACACGAGGAGAAGCCTAGCAGTATCAGCAGTGCGCCAAGCACCTTTTCCCTCAGAGTCCAGCCCCAAGAGGCAGTGGATTCAGGGTCACCGGTGGAAAAGCTGGGTTTCACCAAGAAAAGGCCAAGGTTTGAGGTGGTTTCAGATCACCTGATTAGGATTCAGTGGCTATTTTCTGTGTCTTATTTCCCGGGACCCATGGGTTAGCTAGACAGTGCACCGGTTCTGGATTGAATTTGTCTTCCTCATTAGGCTGGGGCGTTGCTAGTTCTGGAAACGATCCGGGGCTACGTGAATGTCTGGACTGTCGGGATTCAGGGCTAGCTACTCTTTTGCTTGTAGCCCCTGAGCTTCTATCCGGGACAACAACCAAAAGACGTGGGGCTATAGCCCCCTCAGTTCCCCCCGCACCTCCAAGCAACGCCTCTGCCATTCAGGAAGGAGGGAAGACAGTGTATTTCTTTTCCCAAGAGAATCACCAATTAATATTTCAGGAGATCGGGGGTCTTTTGAGGAAAGGAGCAATGGAGAGGGCATACCAACACCCTCGAGAGTTGCTCTTCAATATCTTCTTGGTTAAGAAGAAGGACAAGCGTTACAGGCCAGTCATAAAGTTTCTGGTGTTTGGCCGCTTCAAGATGGAGACAACTTTCATGTTGCGAGATGTATTGAGGCGAAAAGATGGCATAATGAGACTCAGTCTCAGGGATGCTGATCTTGCAGTTCTCATTTATTTTCATCACACCCATTTCCTCCTGTTGCAGTGAGAAGAAGTGATTTACCAATTCACATCTCTTCTCCTCGGCTGTCCCTGGCCCTTTGGTGCTTTACCAAGCTTCTAAGGCCACTAATATTGTAACTCAGAGAACAGGTGTAGAGGAGGTCCCGGATATGGCCTGCACCCCATCCCCTCAGCTCGAGGTACCAGTAGCATACTCGCCAAGGTATGTGACGTATGAGGAGCAAATGAATCAACAAATAGCTGCACTGGGACTCTGCCCAGTATACATCAGAAGATCCATACCTGTTGAAGCGCTAATAACCAGACATCCCTGGGCTGTACGGTACCCCATCAAACAGCCGTACCAGCCGCTGATACGAAACGAAGAGTACCTACAGACGGTCCATGAAGAGACCCAAATACCCCTAATGGAAGGCCAGTGGAAATGACACAAGGGCCTGAACAGACTCGTGAATGAACAAAAGCAGCTATCAAAGACAAGCACGCCAGTGCGATTAACAATGAAAATAAATGTAACGGACACAGAGAAGAGACGATGTTAAAACGTGAGGAGATGTTGCTACGAGACAAGATGGAAGCTACCGACCTGTTAAACGTGTGTAAATAGGCTTGAAACACAAGAGCCTAAAGAAACGATACTGCTTGCAATGCTTAGTAGAAGATTAGAGCGGCAAGCGGCAACTATATATCTACCTCAATAAGGCACATTTTACAAGTGCGACTCCATTTTCTAAAAGCAGAAATGTACCCAGGTTGCCAGAGGTCTGACAGACCAAGTTTCGTAACCCAGCTAGAGGCAAGAGAAGGAGCGGAATCAAAACTCAACAAAGAGCGGCTCATGCCTAGGAAATCGAGGTCATCCAGAGGAAGGGAGGAGAGCGTCAGCTAACAAGACTCAAACTTCAGAGCATACCAGCCTGCCACATGAAGGTCAAGATAAGGGGGGCCCATGCAGGTGGCGAGGCTGAAACATAATTAAATGCACTAAAAGCTGGAAACTGAAGCAGATTCATGGTGAACAAACACGTGACCAGCCAGGCGCAGAGAAGTACCACCGCCTGATGTCATCCAGGACCCGAGGATGCCATAACTTTTCCCGATAAGAGGCTACAGTTTCGAGGCCATACCCAGCCAACTAATTGACACAAAGCCCTAAAATACTGATTGATGGAAGGGAGGCAGGGTGAATCTTGGGACACCAGGTACATGGGTGTCCATTCTGCATGCCGCTAATTAAAATGGGGATTTATGTCTAGGGGTGTAACCTGCCCAATCACAATGGACTAAGTTATCTGGAGTCCTATAGATAGTAGAACCAATAGGACGTCGTACTTGTAGTGACGTCAATCACGTGTGATGTAGTGGGATGGGTGTAGACACCCACCCGATAAGAATTATCCAATCTGCATGCTCTATTATCATATACAGATATAGCACCTATACTTAAGTTACCTTTCCTAACCAATTATATTGCATGTCGAGTTTTGTAGAGTTAGACGTCAATGATGACGAATATTGCCTATAAGAATTGCTGTTCAACTGAAGTTCGAGGAAGTCGGTGCGAGACAGGTGATCGCAATGCTGTTGATTTCCTTTTATTTCTCTGTTTGATGTACTTGTCATTAAACAGATTTCCCTTTGCCAACCTACTGAGTCGTCATTATTGAGTTGTGTTGGAGTAAGTGAATCCTGCACCCCCAGTCCTCACATGGTGCAGCTATCTTGTCTTACAAGTACTAGAGGGTGCGTACTGATCTATTGGCCCGTCAGTGAAACCACGCTCGTCTGTACACTTGGTAGCGTGAGGATGGTTTCGGCCATTAACTATTGAATATATAATACTAAGACACCTTAGACCGATGGCCCAAAGAAACTCCGGGCCTTTCACAATATCACGAAACCTTTCGCCATTCCGGCTGAGTAGATTGAGAAGCTTCCCGTGGACAATGATAGAGTAAAACTTCAAAAACTGCAGTTGGTCTGAAGGAACCTGCCTTCCAAGCATAACCCTTCTCATTCCCACGGGAAGCCAATCGGACGAAAACCCTTAAAAGGCTGGAAGAGGAAGGGGCAGTGATCCCAAAGCTCCAGAGAGGAAAAGATGCGATCGGTGAGTGAAACAACAAACTCGGGGTAGAGGTAGAGGTAGAGGTAGAGAAAACTATATATATATATATATATAGGGGGTAATGACTCGTGCATAAGAAAAACAAGGGGTCTCAGTGGGACACCTGAGATAAAAACAAGGGGTACCAGCGGGACACCTGAGATGAAAACGAAGGATTACCAGGGGGCACCTGAGATAAAAACGTAAGGATTCGCCTTGTTCCTGCGCTTTAATACAGCGGTCAGAAGAAACGTGAACTCATAGCCCATATAAAAAGGGACAAATAGGCTACAGTGACATTTAAAGACGCATCAAAGGAGTTTGTTTAAACTCCATGACGGGCTATTGATTAGAAGGCAGGTATATGTATGACCAGCTGGTGTCCGTCTAGTCTGTCAAGTGTCTGTCATATGTGTTTTGGTGTACGTCGAATGTAAAACAATTGTATTATTGATTGTGTGAAATGTAATTTGGCTTTACGCGATTTTGTAACTAAGAGGGAATCACCAACGAATTGATAGTTTTCTGAGCAAATTGATATTACAAATTTTGGCGGGAAAAGATTGGATCGGAGCTTGCGTATTTGGTGCGTGCTCATACTATTGGAAGGATAAAATACTGTATAAACATTGTTGGTGACGAAATCAAAATGGAGGAAGTTACTCCACTTGCACATTTGTGCAAGCAGCTACCCAAGCATGCACCAAAACTGAAGAAGTATAGCACAGAGTGGGTTAAGGGTACCACCCACAAAATGTTCATGCCTTGGCCACAGAATGGGTCCCTTTCTAAGGCTGTTTTACAGAATATGACGACCTTCCTACACGCCACATATACAGGCAAGAAGCTAGAGAAACGTCTTGCCGTTCTAGAATTGTGGAAGATGTTTGAAGAAACGAAGGTGGAAGAACACCCACAGACTGGATACTAAATGTATGTACGGAAAGGGGGGTGTGACGCCTACCGCGCCACCAGCCCCGCCTGAGCCAGTCATTGAAGGGAGTAAAACAGAGGGGCTTTACCCGCTAAGAGAACTTAAGGCAGCCACGGGGTATAGCAACCCAGCATATGAGTCACCTACATACAGTAGTGATAAGGGAAGGGAACAGGAAAACAGTATTGCATCCGCGGTCCTGAGGGACAAGGAGAGACGCGAAGATGAAGGAAAAGATTGGGCACGCAGTTGTGCACCTCCAGATAAGGAGAAAGAGGGAAATAAATGTAAGGGAAATGAAGGTAGAGTTGATGGGGTAGCATTCGCGAAAGACGAATGGATGGGAGGTCAGATATTACTAAAGTTGGATGGAAAAGGAAGTGATGATATGAGGCCAAGGGAGGGGTCTGATGAGACGCAAAGGAGAGAGAGAGAGAGAAAGAGATGGAAGTAAGGGATGAAAGGACAAGAAAGAAAGATAGGCTAAGGCGAGAACAACTATATCGCGACGAGCAAGAGAAACAGCTCGATCGCAGACAAGAGTTAGCCTGTGACCGATGCAAACAGACTAAGCAAAGGATGGAAGAAGAGCAAAGGGTACGTGACAAGAGAGTGAAGAGACGAGAAGAGGAGGAAATGAGAAGGGCAAAGGAACGTAGAAACTAAAGGATGAGGGAGGTAGACAAAGCTAGAGAAGTAGCGAGGAAGCGCAAGGAAGTAGATGAGGAAACAGAACGGAAGCGCAGACAGAGGGCACGGGATCTTGAATATCTGGAGCGGGAGATTTAAAAACCCAATCCTGTCATAGAATGGGAAGACGTAGAAGAATTCTTTCCTGCGAGCGACTCGTGCAAGGTATAAGTGGGACAAATATTGAAGATGACTTCGACACCAGAAGCATCGGGGAAACGATTGATAAAATATATGATGAGATGGGGCTAGAACAGATATCCAATGGGGGAAGGGAAGATGAGCACTTGGAGAGCACTCAACTATATGACACTGAGGATGTCACTCGAAGTAGTGGGAGCAGGAGTCTGTCCCTAAACAGGCTGGAAATTGGGCAGAACGAAGAAGATGCAAGGAGTTGTGTAAACTGGGAGTATTCAGGATCTGACTCCAGTGGGGAAATGGAGGATGTGGCACACGAGGAAGGGAGACGGTGCAAAAAATGGCACCCAGGAGACCAAGGGGTACGATGGTCAGATGCTAGCGAGTCGACAAGTAGGACACCGAAGTCTGCCGTGCAGTCCGGCCGACATGAAGGAACACCCCACGGTCAGAGGGGGGTGTCAGCACCTACTTATGCAGACAGATTAAGGGCATTGCCAGGAAGATGGCAAGGCGGGAATGCAACCCCCGATGTAGACAGAGGAGCTATGGGGAAGGAAAAGGAAGACTGCGCATTCCAATTCCCGTTGCTAGAAAAGGGGGGAGCAAGACCACAATATATTCCATACCCACACATGGACCGAGAAAACCTAAAAAATAAGCTTCCAATGCTGACATCGGGAGCCGGGAAGTGGATACATGAGTTAGAGAAAATGACGGGGGTGTCACCTTAGCTATAGGGGACATTAAGGGCCTCCTAATCGCCATACTTGGTGAAAGAGCAGACAATGTATGGAAACGGGCAGGCTACCCTAAGGTAACCATAATTGACACCTCCCATGACAGAGCGCCATTTAATAATTGTAGAGCAGCGGTGTGGAAAGCACTGCAAACGCTATATCCAGACACTTCATATATGGGAGCCATAATGACTCAGAAAATGAAAGAGTCAGAGGATCCGTTTATTTATATCCAGAATTTCCAAGACGCGTGGGTGCTCGAAACGCATGAGTCTTGGATGAAATCTATCCCTGTATTCTACCATATATTATGCCAAGGGTTGCCTGAACCGGTGCAGAAGCAGCTCAAAAAATGGGTAGGAGTAGAAGCAAAACCATGGGCCAAAATACAGTTGACAATTGCACACTACTGCAGATTGTTGCAAGATAAGAACCAGAAGAAGGAGGCAACTCGTAAGGGTGAGGAAGCAAAGCTGGTGCAAAAGAAACTCTCAAAGTATGCTCTCGAGGGAGCCATGCTGACAAGCCCAGCTGAACCAAGCATGCAATCAGTAGCTAATCCATCCCAGAATAACCAAGGAAGTGCAGGATTTTGTCCGAGGGGAAGGGGTTTTGGAGGAAGAGGATGGCAGAGCAATCAGGGTGGGTTTCGAGGTAACCAGGGAGGCTTTCAGAATAATCAAAGTGGCTTTCAGAACCCGCAGATGGGATGTCCAGCTACACCAGATGGACAGATGGCCCGACCACCGCCTGTGTGTTGGCTGTGTGGAATGACAGGACATGTGGCGCGCGTGTGCAGAAGCCAAGGCATGTGGCAAAATAGCCAAGGGATGGGGGCAGGCATGGTGAATCAGCCTTCGATCGCGCAACAGTGCAGTGTACACAATCACACAGTGCAGCAGCAGGTGCCAGGCCTGTAGCAAGGTGCACAGCAAGTGGTTCAACCCCTGCACATGGGGAACGTACCGCAGGGACAAACCCAGCAGACACCACTGCAAATGTCACAGGGCACTAGCTCCAGAGGAGGAGCCAACCCTGGGATTGGGGGAAATCAACAAGTATACAGTGGGCCGAACTTATATATGAAATAGGACAGCTCATAGGGGACTCTGATGTGTTTTATCCTATCAGTGACACCAGACCCTAATAGGGAACCTAGGGTGAACGTCGCCATAGGGGGTAAAGAGTATTCCTTCTTAGTTGACACGGGTGTGATGCGCTCGTGCATACGAGAAGGCAAATTTTCCTTGTCCGGCGAGGTCATAGATACTCAGAGTTTCACGGGAGCTCACAGTAGAGTTCCCTTTACAGACGCACTCCCTGTCTCTGTGGGAGAATGTGAAATGAATGTACCCTTATTATATTCACGTCAGACCCCAGTAAACATCCTGGGCCGGGATTAATGACTACGTTGAATATGACAATCCCGTTTACCGAGAACGGTATAGTGTGCTCCACTCCAGGAATGCATTATTCGAACGTGTGCGAAATGATCAGAGCATACTCAGGGCACATAACCTTGAGAGCTATACCGTTAGAGCCAGAAGTCTTTGCATATGGGATGCGGGTGCTCATGGCAGGATTGCCAGGCCTCGCAGATAGAACTATGAGGACACCTGATGTTTCTATTCACACCCAGAATACCTATGCACGAAGAGGAGGGACACGTATTTCCCTTAATGATACAATCTGCTGCAGTGCGAGGGAAAGTGCTATTGGTCGAAGGATATGATGACGAAGGCATACACTGGTGTGTGATTATCGCCATTGAAGAAGGATATCGAGTGACTGATGTCACTGATGACAATCTGTTCGAAGAACACCCTGACCTGGAAGAGACGAGGGTGGAAGTAAGTCTCACATTTTGGGTCAAAATGATCAAACGGGAGGTGCCACAGAGAATGATGTTGGCGCTAGTACGTCCAGAATACTTTGATGACGACATGGCCCAAGTGCCTGCCGCGGTATGGACTACAGGGCCATATGACGTAGGCCTCCTGAGGGGGGCAGGTGAAGTGAAAATTAAACTGAAACCAGAGCAATTTTACCAACAGCACGACAATATCCTATGTCCAGCGAGGCAGATGAAGGAATTGCGAAGACAATTTCCGCCATGATGGAGCAGGGCATTCTAGTGACGTCAGAATCACCTTGAAACACAGTGATTTACCCTGTCAAGAAATCAAAGGGAGGGTCTTTGCGTTTAATCCAAGATTTACAAGCATTAAACGATATAGTTGAAGCCGAATTCCCTCTAGTCCCTAATCCATTCAAAATTATGTGAAACATACCAAATGAGGCAAAATATTTCATGGTGATTGACCTGAAAAATGCTCAATCTGTTGCACCATGACTCTCAAGATCTGACGTCATTTACTTTCAGACAAATGCGCCTGAAAAGTACGAGATTGCCACAGGGGTACTGTGAGTCTCCATCCATTTTCAACAGAGTCCTGCAGATGGACCTAAACAATATTGCAGTAGACAGTGTTGTTTTGCAGTATGTGGATGACATTCTGATCTGCAGCATCACTGAGGAACAATGCAGGCACGACTCTGTCCAGCTATTGACTATCCTGGCTGAGAAAGGATATAAAGTTGATAAGGAAAAGTTACAATACTGTCAGGAAGAGGTGCTGTACATAGGCCAGCTAATCTCTCACGAAGGGAAAAAGGTAACCCCAGAAAGGGCTGAAGTTATCATGAACACGGATAAACCGCTCACGATAAAACAAATGCAAAGCTTCTTAGGCCTGTGCAACTATGTCAGAGCATGGGTCTTCGACTAAAGCTTGTATAATAAGACCTTGCTTCAGACACTAAGGAAGGCCCAGGCGACAGGGGAAAAAATCGAATGGAATGAGGCAATGGAAAAGGGGTTTGCAGAACTCAAGGGGGCGATTTGTAAGGCCCCAGTTCTCGGGATTCCTAATTATGCAGAGGAATTCTACCTGTTTTCACACACTGATGGTAATTTTATGACGGCAGTGCTCATGCAGCGAACCTCGCTGGGGTACAAGCCCTTAGCATATTACAGCGGGAGTCTCGACCCAGTCATGAAGGGCCACTTCCCATGTGAACAAAATCTAGCTGCTGCCGCATTCACCATTGAAAAGGCGCCATCTATTGTGATGGGGTGCTCCATGACATTGTACGTCAAGCACTCGTTATTCGCCATACTAGAGAAGCCAAAGGGCATGCTGACATCACAGAGAGCATCTGCCTATGAGGTGATTATTTCCAACCCATCGATCAAAATAGTAAAACTCTAAACCCTGCTACGTTCATAGCTGAGCCAGTCACAGAAGGAGAACCTATACACGACTGTGCAAATTATGAGGAATTCTATGATTAAATCCCCAAGGTAAAGGAAAACGCCCTGGCGAGTGGTGAAATCGTGTTCATTATTGACAGTTCATCAAGAATCGACCAAGAAGACGGACAAAGATACACGGGCGTGGCCGTAGTGAAACACCCGGCAGATGGGGAGTTTCAGGTACTCGTCAGTGCGCGAATACCATCTAACTATTCAGCTCAAGCTGCAGAACTAGTGGCGCTGATACTCACCATTGAGAATCATGCAGACCAGGAAGTAGCGGTGTACAGCGACTCTGCCTATGTGACATCTACCATGCACGCAGGCTTAGCACACTGGAAAAGGAGGGGCTACCTCCGAGCGGACAGCAAGCCAGTGCAACATGCAGCCTTATTGGACAGGCTGATAAAAGCACTACAGCTCCCAGTGGGCATAGCGGTCGTGAAATGCGCCGCCCACACCAAGGGGACAGATTTCGTGTCACGTGGAAACCATGAAGCGGACACGGAAGCCAAGCGCATGACATCCAAAAATGAAACAATCATGGACGGGGAGGTGGCACGTACCCATGAGAGGATGATGGTAGCGCGAGCCACACCTGAGGCCTATAGTAACATGGGGCAGACTCAGCTAATGGAACTCCAGGGAAGGCACTCAGGAGGAGAAAAAATTGTGGAAGCATCAATGGTGTTCTTTAAACCCCTCTGACAGGTTGTGGAGGCAAGACAACACTGGTAAACCAGTAATGCCTGTCTCCCTGCTAAAAGTAGCATTAGAACAACTACACTACCCTATACACATGTCTAAAGAAAATATTGCTGCAATGCTCGCAGAAGACTGGTTTACATCAAATTTAGCAGAGCACGTTGCGTTCTTCATGGTGAACTGCATAATCTGCCAGCAATTCACTGCTGGGCACACATTAAAAGTAACAAGAGGAGTTATCCCCCGGCCAAATGGCCCATTCCAGCACTTGCATATCGACTATGTCGACATGATTCAAGTATGCAACGGGTACAGGTATTTAATTGTGGTGGTGTGTCCATTCTCTAGATGGATAGAATCAGGTCCCTGTACACACCCAGATGCTACCTGTGCTGCCAAATTTCTAGTGAGGGAAGTGTTCCCTAGATGGGGGCGTGCGAGGTAATGAGATCAGACAATGGGGCACACTTTGTTAACGCAGTTTTCGAACAGATCAGCTAATTACTTGGTATAAAGCAAAAGTACTCGTTGGCGTATCACCCAAAGGGAAATGGGATATGTGAGCAGCACAATGGCCTGTTAAAGGAGAAGATAGCCAAGTTGAAGCTCACATTAAGAAAGAGATGCTGCACTGTCTGCCACTGGCATTGTATGCACTTCGGAACTAACCCGGCTCCAACCATGATTTTATGCCGCACGAGATAGTTACAGGCAGAAGGATGAGGACCCCTCTCACCCCCGAGATAGAGCTAGATGTGATGCCCAGCCAACTAGAGTGGTTCTGGGAAGAGAGATGCAGTAGTACCTTAACTGCATGACATCCAGCTCCTCTGTCATTTCAGGCCAGCTGCGGCAACAGCGAAAAGGGGACAGTGCAGCACAAAACACATCAGGAAGTGCTGACGCTGACCCCACACAAGGTCTACATGCGCCCCTCGTCTTCCCTGGAGACAGCGTGCTCGTGAGGAACTTTACCAGGAAGAGGTGGGATGAGGCACGATTCAATGGCCCTTTCGTCATAGAGGACTGCACCCCTTCCACCGTCAAGCTCCAGCGCAGAAGGGCATGGATCTTCATAAATGACATTAAACCTTATATAGGGGAGAGCCCTCCTGCTGCATCCAACTGCGAAGAAACCACAGACAACGGGGAAGAACCTCAGCACGTGCAGACAAGATCCATGGCGAGGAAGAAGGACGCATGAGCAGCACAATAAAGGCAAAAGGAACACTGATTTAAATTGTGGCTTATAAACAAGACATTTTCTAAAAACCAGTGAAAGATAATAAAGGTCATAAAACAAACACTCTCTGCATCCCAGTTGCAGGGTAAAGAGAAGCGCATTCAAAGCCACAACAACATTGATAAAACGAACTTTTGAAAGCATGTCATGCCCAAGTAATACAAAGAATCAAGATTCTGATACACTGAAAACAAAATATTTTTGAGAGTGTAACACAGTATCCTGAAGAAACCAGTATCGAGACTTTGTTCACAGAATTTATGGTACATTCCAGCAAAAGTCTCAAGTGGGATGTACTCACCTATTTTCAACTTGTGGTGTTATCTTATCCGTCACTCATAGGGAGAGAAGCCAGTGTCACAGACTTTATCCAAGATCCAGCCAAGAAAAAAGTGATCAGGCGACTGCTGACTGTCATCACGGAAGCCTTTGCCGAGCTACCCGAGCACAGCGAGGAGGACACAAATGCTTCCACCGCCAGTAGACATTGATGAACTCACATTTAATTTGTTCTTTCAAGTAATCGAGAAATGCCCAGGACTTGTCGGGAGAAAAACTGACGCACGCACTTTCATCAGAGACCCAAGAAATCTAGCTACGTTGAATCAGCAGTGGACTAAACTAAATCACCTTGTGGTAGTCCACGCAACAGGAAGGTGCAGAGACTGTGCGAATCAAAAGAAAAGCCCATGGCCAGGACCCAGCCAAACAGGTCAAATGTCCCTATCCCCCGAGGACACCCAGCTGGTGCACAATGTCCTGCTTAGACTAGTCACGGTCTATCCGGAAATGGTGGGGAGGCCTGCAGATGTTGGCGTCATCACCTTCCTCAGAGATCCGGCCAACGCCCCACACATGGGCACACTCCTCCACAGCATAATGCTCCAGGTGGAGCTATCCAACTTCCAGCGAGAGTACCTTAGGAGATTCCAGTAAGACTTTCCACCGTGGAACAAACCAAGGACAAAGACACAGTTCTTCCGTTTTTCAGCCGCAGGACAGATCGAGGAGAACAAAGAAAAGAACTACAACATCCTATTTTTCTTTGTACTTATCCACTACTTTTCCTTATTTTAATTTTAATTTTAATTTTAATTTTTCTTTGTTTTTATTTTTTCATGTTCGCTTTTGTTTTATTTTTACTTTTATTTTTACATTTTATTTTGTGTGATTTTTAGCAGTTCCATCTTTTCATTCCTTCGCATTGAACAGGTTCCAGCATGTCCTCAGGACCAAAACAAATTCGAGGAGTGCACTGGGACCTTACCTACTATAGATATGCATAATGAATGTGATGTACCAAAGTGCTAGCCTAACCCTTTTCCATAGTCTAGCACAGGAACTGTACTGCATACCCAGGGACTACCGTCATCACCCACAAGAAGGGGGGCATTTGGAAAGCACTCGTCACTTTAATAGTAATGAACTCTCGAACAACGAGATCAGAGCAAGAGAAGGAATAAATAACTGACTATAAACCCGTTTGAAATGGGGGCCCAGAACAGTAACTTGGTTTTACCGCCAACAGAATGGCGCCCCCACTTCCCTGGAAGAAAATGTTGCAAATTGTCGTTCCGAACGATTATGTGTATATGTATAATTATTATTATTGTTTTTCTGTCATTAACAATCAGAACTGCTTTCTTTATTGATGAACAAAGTGACCCAATTTTAGTGCATCCATCAGATAATGAACGTCTGGGGCCTACCCAGAGCCTATATAGTCATTCCAGTCCGAAGAAAATCTGATGGTAAAATTAACGAACTAAAATTAAATGTAATTAGCAGTAATTTAGACACATTTGAGATAACAAATGAAGAGAAAAGCTGGAGACAGGGTCAGCACGGAATGAATGAAAATGCAGCACTGACCACTGCACGCACCCACACACAGGATGCACGCAGACAAGGGCAAGTGTCAATGGCTACAGGGCCTCCAACGAAGGCTGCAGAGAAGGGGAGACAGCCTGCCAAGCAATTGGTTCCAGAAAATAGTGGAAGTGACCAAGAGAAGTCATGTAAGAAACCCAAAAGAGAGGGCATAGCAAAATCCCTAGAAAGAACAGAAGTAGCCACAAAGGAACTCACAGATAAAACACAAACGCTGATAGATTATTTGTTCCCACTCATAGTCAGAGCAAAGAAACTACATGAGGAGCTGAAACATAGAACTGTAGAGACTATAACCACAAGCACGTCAGCTCAAACACTGCAAACAAGCACCAGATCTACGACTCAGCCACATGTTGAGGAGATGGTGAGCCAATGGCAGCCAGAGAACCTTGATGAAAAACTACAAGAGGAGAGGAAGAGAAACGGAAAACCTTTTCCTAGCACAGCAATGCAGCAAAAGGACCATGCTCCACCAAGACGCACAGAGTGGAAAAGCAGCACAGATGCATTTAGAGACATAGTCATAGCAAACTATAGAAAAACGCTGAGAATCAAGAGAAGCCCATACGAAGATGACAATGAGCTCAACGATTACCTGGACAGCACAGCCCATCTTGGAAATAACATATGGTACCAGCACATGAAGGAAGTAGGACGAAGACAATCAGATGGAGAATGCTTCATCTGTGCACTCCTACCATACAGTATGGGAAAATCAAAGATCTTTGTGGCTGTAGAAAGTGATGTCCAGACAGCACACTGTATGTCACATGTAGCAATGTACAACACCAGAGGACAATTTATGGGGAGAGACGCCTCATTGATATGGGCCAACGAAAAGAACTACCCGACGAAGACGGCTATGTCCAGGACATTGAGACAAGAAACAGGGCTCACACAAGGATCAGATACAAGAACCCTGGCTTCAAAGGATCAGGGATAAGATGGGAAATAAACCCAAGACTGAACGTTCAAGGAAAAACTGCAGACGAAGCTCAAATCTGAAAGAACAGAGGCCAAATGCAGATTTGGGGAACAGTGGTTTCCCCAAATGGATGGGAAGAAGGAGTAGTAATCTGCCGAGCTTGGATGGTCTTTGGAGCCTGCCGAGAAGCAATAGAGAATTCGCAGAAATTGTGCAAACCCCTATGGCCAAAGCTAGTAAAGTTACTGACATGGGTCGAAGATAGAGGGGGACCCCTGCAGATAGTGCCATTGGAGAGCCCGAAACTATGCTTCAGAAACAATGGCACAAGGAAGATGGGAGAGAATCTAAACTGAGGACGAATCTTTGAAGCCCCAGGAATGACACAAGGAACCGCAGTTATTATGGACCATTACTGGGCGTGTGGATCCAAGGCATACATAAGGCTGCCGAAAAACTGGGGAGGCATATGCACACTAGCGAACGTCCACGTTCCCGCGCTAGTGATCCCTAAGAATGACCTGAAGTTGGATAGTTTCCCGAAAGCAGATGCTCATCTAAGAAGAAGGAGATCTGTGGAACTGGTATCCAGAATGAAGAGAGAAAATTACTTTTCTATCAAATCAGAAGAGGCATTCCATGCAATCCCATACGAACACAGGTTGTTCAGCCTCACCTCAACAGTATTCACCACAATGCTCTTGCCACACATCCAAATTGGAGTGAATGCTAAATGGTTGCAGATAACCAGATGGGAGTTATTGCAGAAAATCAATACCACTATAAAAGGATTGAACGCGATCAAGAAAGAGCTGAGAGCAATCAGACTAATGACCCTCCAGAACAGATATGTGCTTGACATGATCACAGCAATGAATGGAGGTGTTTGTGCAAAAATCGGAGAATAATGTTGCACATTTGCAACCTTAACAGAAGCCATAAGTATGTTGACAAACTTGAAAAACCAGATGAGCGATGAAAGTGATGAAGTGGACGATGACAGCTGGTTTGGAGACCTATTCTCATGGGTCCCACAATGGATGGCAGACGTATTCTGGTTATGGGAGCCCTACTAGCAATGGTGTTGCTAGGATCCTGTGTTATCAAGATAATCGTCACACAATGCCAGAAAACGGCAAAGAAAGCCATAATGATGAAAATAATGGTTGATGTCGAACCAGGGTGGAAGCCCAGAGACCTGACTGATGAAGAAATAAGAGACTTTGTGAAGGCCAGAAAATTTGCGCCAGAAAGAACAAAGTTCACATATCTACTGCAGCCCAAATGGACAATGTCAGCTAATGACATGGAACAAAGACGAACATGTGAAAACAGCAGGGAGTTTGAAAGGGGTGATAAAAATATGGACTCCAAAGACTCACACATTCACACCATCATGTACAAACCCTGATGACGATGAACATGACACTGAAGAACCAAAGGAAATAAGTGCAAAAGAGATTGCAGAAGTAGTCGATGAACTGACCAGAGGGGGGAGTGTAGAGGAGGTCCCGGATATGGCCTGCACCCTGTCCCCTCAGCTCGAGGTACCAGGAGCATACTTGCCAAGGTATGTGACATATGAGGAGCAAATTAATCAACAAAGAGCTGCACTGGGACTCTGCCCAGTATACATCAGAAGATCCATATCTGTTGAAGCGCACATAACCGGACAACCCTGGGCAGCAGGGTACCCCATCAGACAGCCATTCCAGCCGCTGATACGAAATGAAGAGTACCTACAGACGGTCCATGAAGAGGCCCAAAGAGAGCCAATGGAAGGCCAGTGGAAATGACACAAGGGCCTGAACAGATTCGTGAATGAACAAAAGCAGCTATCAAAGACAAGCACGCCAGTGCGAGTAACTACGAAAATAAATATAATGGACACAGAGAAGAGACAATGTTAAAACGTGAGGAGACGTTGCTACTAGACAAGATGGAAGCAACCGACCTGTTAAACATGTGTAAATAGGCTTGAAACGCAAGAGTCTATAGAAACGATACTGCTTGCAATGCTTAGTAGAAGATTAGAGCGGCAAGAGCCAACTATATATCTACCTCAATAAGGCACATTTTACAAGGGCGACTCCATTTTGTAAAAGCAGAAATGTACCCAGGTTGCCAGAGGCCTGACAGACCATGTTTTGTAACCCAGCCAGAGGCAAGAGAAGGAGTGGAATCGAAACTCAACAAAGAGCGGCTCATGCTTATGAAATCGAAGTCATCCAGAGGAAGGGAGGAGAGCGTCAGCTAACAAGACTCAAACTTCAGAGCATACCAGCCTGCCCCATGAAGGTCAAGATAAGGGGGGCCCATGCAGGTGGCGAGGCTGAAACAGAATTAAATGCACTAAAAGTTGGAAACTGAAGCAGATTCTTGGTGAACTAACACGTGACCAGCCAGGCACGAAGAAGTACCACCGCCTGATGTCATCCAGGACCCGGGGATGCCATAACTTTTCCTGATAAGAGGCTACAGTTTCGAGGTCATACCCAGCCAACTAATTGACACATAGCCCTAAAATACTGATTGATGGAAGGGAGGCAGGGTGAAACTTGGGACACCAGGCACATGGGTGTCCATTCTGCATGCCGCTAATTAAAATGGGGATTTCTGTCTAGGGTTGTAATCTGCCCAATCACAATGGACCAAGTTATCTGGAGTCCTATAGATAGTAGAACCAATAGGACGTCATACTTGTAGTGATGTCAATCACGTGTGATGTAGTGGGATGGGCGTAGATGCCCACCCGCTAAGAATTATCTAATCCGCATGCTCTCTTATCATATACAGATATAGCACCTATACTTAAGTTACCCTTCCTAACCAATTATATTGCATGTCTAGTTTTGTAGAGTCAATGATGACGAATATTGCCTATACGAATTGCTGCTCGAGGAAGTCAGAGCGAGACAGGTGATCGCAATGCTGCTGATTTCCTTTTATTTCTCTGTTTGATGAACTTGTCATTAAACAGACTTCCCTTTGCCAACCTACTGAGTCGTCATTATTGAGTCGTGTTGGAGTAAGTTAATCCTGCACCCCCAGTCCTCAGATGGTGCAGCTATCTTGTCTTACAAGTACTAGAGGGCGCGCACTGATCTATGGGCCCGTCAGTGAAACCATGCTCCTCTGTACACAGGGCATCAGGCTATTTATATACACGGATAATGGGCTTCATTATGAGTCCGGCGGTAGCTGTGCCGGTAAAAACAGCACGGATGCTGCCAGAGTCATTTTTTTTCTGGCACCTGGCATTGGGGATTTACCAGGGCATTACGGCCCCAGTGGTCTCGGGAATTCCTCATTGCCGGGCGCCGAAATATTTTTCTCCCCATTCCAGTCCCTTTGGACTCAATGGGAATGGCGAGGACTGATGCACCGGCACCATTCATGAATGGTGCCGGTGCATCCGTCAAGGTCTGCGAGCAGGTGCTGTTCCGCCCGCCAGGTCAGACCTGGCGGGCTGAAGTGCCCCCGGTCGCAGAACTTGTAGTTTGCCAGTCCGGAAACAATGGTACTGGCAAGCTTACAGGTACTGTCGTTTCCAGATGGCAATCTCGTAATGAGGCCCAATGTCCATGTCTGTGTCCCTTCAGTTGGCAGTTTGTTCAGGAACAGCTCAGATATATCTATATATATATCTATATCTACAACTATATCTATATCTAAAATGCCAGACATGTCTATCAACCTCACATCACAAGAGTTAACCTGGGAAGAACAAACAGTCCTCAGATTGGGTTTGAATTTCTGTCCCTCCTCTTCCTATAACTATTCCGAAACTAGAATAGACTTTGATAGGTACATGCGTAAAATCGGGCTGAAGAAGTTTTTTGCTATCAATCCACCAAAGCCAAAGAAAGAAGAATCTCTGAGAGGCTATACCCCAGTAACAATAGACGATTCACATATATTACGTGATCTCATCCATCTCGAAACAGAATGGCAAGACAATGAAGACATAAGTGACCCACAATGGGACCTCATGGATATTCATACTGATTGGCCGAGTAAAAGTAATCTTAAGCTGAAGTCACATTTCAATCCCATGTTCAACCCAGGAGGAAATGTTGAGGCCTTTCAAGACCTGGTAATTAGTGATCTGAAGAAATTTAGAAAAACAAAAATATCCACTAAAGATAATCTCACTCGCCAGGAGCAGAAGACCCTGTCTGACATATGTCTATTAGATGATTACGTTATCAAACCCTCAGACAAGGGTACCAACATAGTCATCATGAACCGGCAAGACTATATTAATGAAGCTAATCAACAACTTAAAGACACAGAGTGTTATAAACTGCTGGTCACAGATCCCACGGCGGAGAAGAACGATAAACTGTTCGAATTACTAAGCAAATGGAAAGAGAAAGGCCTGTTTGATGAGGATATGTGTAAATACCTACATCCTAAATTTCCAGTGATGCCCACTATTTATTTTCTTTCCAAGGTACATAAAAACAAAACTAGACCACCAGGGAGGTCAATAGTCACACTGTGCTGTGCACTCCTTGAAAATGTATCGAAAGTAGTGGTCGAAACATTAATTAAATTCATTACCACTTTACCATCATTTCTAAGAGATACCAAGGACTTCTTAAACAAAATCGATGGGATACCTTGGGAAGATACTTATGTATTAGCAATACTGGATGTGGTTTCTCTTTACACATCAATCAAGCACAAAGATGGCCTGGAATCATGTGAATATTTCTTACAAACTAGATCACTAAACTTTTTAGAACATGGGAAGATGATTCTGGAAATGATAAATCTTTATTTGACAAATAACAGTTTTCTGTTTAACAAGAATTTCTTTACTCAGCTGCAAGGAACAGCGATGGGAACAACTTTTGCTCCACTATACACCAACTTAACAATGGGCTGGTGGGAAAAGTTCAAAGTGTGGACACCTACCAATAGTCACAACACTGAAAAAGGTGTACTTTGGTTACGCTATATAGATGACCTCTTTGTAATTTGGGATGGAACAATTACCGAATGGTTGGAATTTGTTAAGTCATTTAATGTAAACGAATTTGGCTTACAATTCACCAAGTGCCACAGCAAGACTGCTATATTTTACTTAGATATTCTTGTTACTGTGGCACAAGGTAAATTAGTGACTGAACTCTATCGAAAACCTACAAGCTCCAACATACCCCTACATGAAAAAAGCAACCACCCCACAGCCCTAAAATGGAGCATTCCTTATGGTGAATTTATCTGCATAAGACAGAATTGTTCCCAAATCGCAACCTTTGATAATGAATGCAGAAGGATGGCTGTAAAGTTCCTATCAAGAGGCTACCCCAAGAGAGTGTTAGAGAGAGCATACAGCAAAGCACGATAGAAAGATTGCTCTAAATTGCTGCTGTCTAAAGTCTCTACAGTGAAAAGGCCAGATATAGTAGATACTAGACTCATTCTGACATACAGCAAATCTTCCAAGTATATACACCCCATAATGCACAAACATTGGCATATATTAAAACAAGATGAACATTTAGGAAGCACTCTGGGCAACAATATCAACATCACCTTTAGACGCTGTACCTCACTCCGGGATAACCTTGTATCCAGTTTTATGAGCCCTAAGATTATTCCAGTAGGACACAGTTGGATGAATGTTACATCAGAAGGTTTTCAGAAATGCATGAAATGTAAGGTGTGTAAATTTGCCAAGAATGCCAAAAACTACCTCCATCCGATACTGCACAAAACCATGACTATAAAATATTGTATCACTTGTGAAACTGAGTATGTTGTGTATGTATTGACTTGTCCTTGTGACAAATGGTATGGGGGGAGTACTATTGGTAAATTGAAGCTCAGGATTCTCCAGCACATAAGAGCCATCAAGAACATTGATCCTACATACCCGATGGCTCTACATTTTCAGGAAAAACATGAAGGTAAACTAGAAGGCTTCCCTTAATCGGGAGCTCCTCCTCAGACAATCTGAGACCAAGTACATTCTAGATTTAGAAACAAAGAAGCCAAAGGGCCATAATCTGGACGAAGAACTTTACACGTTTCTGGGCACTTGAGCTAACTGACTGCATTCATATCTAGGATCTGCAAGGAAGGCAATTTACCTGTAGATTTGAAACTGTCACTGATTTTGTTACTATTGTCTTTATTTCTATTCCCATTGCTTGCATGATTTTTCAACAACTGGTTACTTAACCATTAGCTATATTAGTAGGTCTGATATAAGTGAACTCTATTGGTGGCACTGTATGTATTGGACCGTTAACATATAGAGTTTTATTTTGGCAATACAGGTAAACTTTTTCACTTTAGCTTTTAAATGACAGAAAAACTATGAATTCAACATTTTATTAACAAATAGGAAACTGAATGAATTTTAGCATCTCTCCATTTTTAGCTATCTTATTTTAATCTTCTTCCTTCTTTTTTATGGGTGACAATGTTTTTGCTTTGTTATTTTAGGAACACTAGTCAACCAGCATTCTTTTTATTTAAACGTGCCCTTTCTGTATGTGTTTTTCTACAGCTGCGCAATGAGCCAGTCTACAATTATGTGGTTTTTATCTGGTGGTTTTATCTTCCATTTGTGCAATTTATTGCTTTTATGTTTTTGGCATTGTGAGTTAGTGTTTATTTATTGTTTAGGCAGTGCATGCACTTAGCTCCTTATTAATTAGCAGATGGCATATCCTGGCCTGCTTAATTGCATTTGCATGTTACCCATAGTGGGTTATTGCATATTTGCACATTTAGGTACTTGCGCTTTATGTATCCCCACAGGGGGAAAATCAAAATTGCTGCTATCGATGCACTTTGCACTTTATTAGTAACAGATTTGTAATTACATATTTAAGGTAACTGCATACTGCATAACTATTGCATTTTACAAAACTTGACATGCCACTGCCTACAACACCATGCACCTTAACCACATAAGATTGAACTAAGCGATAAATTGTTAACGACAGTTCGCAAGCCAACAACATCACTGCATATTATGCAATTTGTGAATATAAATTAATTAATTAAATAATTTTTGCGCTAGTTGGATTACATGTTGGGAAAAATACAACAATACAAAACTGATAGTTCATTTGATGCATTTTTGAACACTATTTAGTGTAATCAATACGATTTACTGAGGTTTGAAATATGTTCAAATATGTCTGACTGTGTAAAACGAGTTGCAAAACGAGTTCTAATGTCAGGGCACGTAGCTTTATACACTGGGATCATAGAGAATATGCTGGTTTAAATGTCCTTCCTTTGTGTTTGCACCCGAAAAAGTGAACAAGCGGCCAGTTTGCCGTGAAACGCGTAGATTTTGTGTTTCTTTTTTCCTGTCTATGGCATTTAACTAATTCAAGTATAGAGACTCTTGATTCCTGGACTCTGTGTTTTGTGTGGCACTGTTTCACTGGACTGCTTTTCGGAGAGCACTCCGCTCAACTTTATACCGAGGTATAAAGCATTTCTACATATATATATATATATATATGTATATATATATATATATATATATATATATATATATATATATATATATATATATATATATATATATATATATAGGTCTCTTGTAATCCCTGGGGTTTATCATAAAGTGACAGAACTAAGATCACAGAGCATGCACCTCTCGCTGTTCCCAAACGCCAACAAGCAAGGAACATAGCCATTTTTGTTTTAAAGTATGTTCAGCTTCTTGCAACAAACCTTACTGAGATTTGGTTGTATCCTTACGGGATAAGCATGATTTGTATGCACAGGATACATGTGTAGCATTTTATTCTATTAAAGTTGCAAGCAGCAGACCTTTTGGTGACTTTCTTAGGTAGTGGCCGAAATTCTGCCAAATCTACCATGCGTTCAATTGAATGAAAAGAAATTGGACGATACCCCACCATCACCCTCACTGTGTTGTTTTGGATAATTTGTAGGCGGTTGAGTTCTGCTTTCCCTACACCTAGTAGAATACTGGCACAATAATTCAGACAGCTGCCAGTGATTGCCCTGGCCAAAGGGAAGCTAGACGCCTCAAGAAACGCCTAAGAATGCATTCCTGTGTATGGAAGCGATGGTGTTTTGGTTCCCTAGTCTTCGACTCCCATAAGTAATTAAAAAAGGAGAGGCAGTGGATCCAAATCCTCCTCGGACAGGAATCCTTGTGTGTCCCACGTGTCTGGGGTTTTATGTGCAAAGGCGCACTCCCTGAATCACTGAGAATTTGGCATGTCAGCCCTAGAGAGGTTATACAGGATCCGATGGTGGTCGTCATGGGACCGCCCCCAGCTCAAGCATAAGCATCCCTTAAAGGGATAGTCTAGTAAAAAATTTTATTTCAAAAATAGATAGGCCAGGGGGCGTGGCCAACTGGCGACCGATGAAGACGTGAGCCCGTAGAGCTCCCGAAGCCGCCAGCTACATCCTGCAATATCCTGCGAATTTGGGCTAATCCAGCCCCAAAAAAGGTTCCTACAGGGTGGCGGAACCCTAGTAGGAACGATAGCTGCAACTGGAGCTGATTCCGAAGCGCCAATCCCGAGATATCGGCATTTAGAAGGAGAAGCAATCGGCGCCAAACGGAAATCAAAATGGCCGACAGAGACACAATCTAGACCCACAGGCGCTGCCTCTCGTGGAAATCGAAAGAAACTCGTCTGAAATTGGGAGGGGCCCATCCAGCAGATTCGACGCCAACCATCGCTGGGGGACTCAGCCGCCCAAGCTATCAGTGCTGACCCCCCCCCACTCCCCGCGGTCCTTGCTGGGACGCCCATCTATCGGAATGACCCCCGGCTTCGCCGAGGCCTGCAACAACAACGGACTTTGCGGGACCAGCACGACAGACCAAGCAGAGCGGGCGCTCCGATCCTTCGACAGCAGCAACGGCCGCTGCGGTGCCGAACGAAGCCTGGTGAGCGGTATACGGCGGAGCCGGTAAGGAGGAAGGGGAGGAGGGGAGACGCGATCCTGAGACACCGAAACTTAGCAAACGGCACCCCGGGCTTACCGTCCGCCAGCCCGCCTACGCTTCCCCGACCTCTGCCAAGAATAACGGGGGGAAACACAAGAGCAGCACCCCCCCCACACACCGGACATGGGCAAAGATAGGCTTAGAAGAACTGGAACCCAGAACACAATGGAACAATACACAACGCCTGCCCCGACATCTTCCACGGCCCAGAATAGAACCGATGAATCACCAGACCCTGAGGCCGACATATCCCTTAGGGACGTGATGAATGCTATCTCCAATTCTCGATCTGCCATGGAAGTCAAAATGGATAGCATCTGTACGGAGGTCTCTCTGCTGCGCCATGACCTGCAGAAATTATCATCTCGTACAGGGGAGGCGGAGGCGCGCATATCAGTGGCAGAAGACAATGTGAGAGGCATGGGCCAGCAAATGAATGCAGCACTAGGTCGCATTAAACTACTGGAGGAGAGGGTGGAAGAGGGAGAGGGCCGATCGAGAAGAAATAATATCCGCATCCTCGGCCTGCCAGAGAAAGAAGAAGGACCCAGCATGGAGCTGTTCCTCGAACAATGGCTCGCCGATTTATTCGCTCCTAAATCTCTCTCAAACTTCTTCTCAATTGAACGGGCACACCGGATACCAACTGGCAGACCAACTCCCGGAGCACCGCCACGAGCGATAATAGCCAAGATCCTAAATTACAGAGATCGCGACGCGATACTCCACATGGCAAGGACGAATGGAGCCATGACCTATAACGGCTCCAGGATAGCCTTCTTCCCCGACTTCACCAAAGAGGTACAAAGAGCAAGGCAATCCTTTGACACTCTCAAAAAGAGATTACAAGGGCTGAATGTGAAATATGGTCTGCTATTCCCAGCCCAGCTAAAAATCTTTCATAAGGGCACTACTGTGCATTTCACTGATCCAAGAGAGGCATGGAGCTGGGCAGAACGCAACCTAGAAGGTGAATGGGGCCCATGGAGAAGACAGGAAAACCGTAGAAATAGACCCCGACCAAACAGGCCACCAAATGAGCCGCCACAGCAACCGATGGAAGAAATAGCACAGAATGCCGACGCCTAAACACAACCGACAAACATACGGAGGCACGAGCAGGAAAGAACACTACTCAGAACGGCTGGCGGCTGCGTTAAGACACATCACGCAAGCCACCCCCCCGATTGCAATCGGTATAGAACAGACCCTGCAATCACCCGCCGTGGTACCACCAACCCACGGCGGCCTAAGCAAGTTACGGACTCTTCACTACGGCACCTCCACCGCCACAGTGACAAGAGATACCCCAAGTTCAACGGTTTGATTAAGTTTGGTTGTGTGGGCGACAGATGCTTCAGTTGGGGAAGGAGTATAGGGAGGGGGGTAAGTTGGGATTTGTTCACGTTCTATGCTGGCAACAAGGAAAGCACGGCTTAGACAAGCACGCTGAAATGGGAAGACAACAGGGCAGTCCAAACACCGATAGAGCAGGACTCCTCTCGTCTAAACTGCTACCAATGGCACAGACATACGAACAAGATAAGAAATGAGTGCGAAAGGGACAGACACCAAAAAACTTAACATCATGACATGGAATGTCAATGGCCTGGGAAGCAGTATCAAGAGAAGACTAGTAACACAATACCTGAATCGAAACAACCCGGACCTAATACTGCTTACTGAGACACATTTGGCCGGCACAAGATGCCAATTTTTCAAAAGAACCAAATACCGTACAGCAATACATGCAGGTTTCTCAATGGGCTCGAGAGGTGTGCTTATATTAATACACAAAAGAATCCCTATAGAGATATCCAACATAACCCAGGACACCGGAGGGAGATTTGTCCACATAAATGGAACGCTATGGAATCAAACCATTGCCATACTGGCGGTCTATGCTCCCCCGGCGCTCACAAATACCTTACTCGACGACATCACACCGATCATAGCCAACAACACCGCGGATATACTAGTTGTAGGTGGAGACTTCAATGATGTAATGGACATTAATCTAGATCGTACACATATCAGGGGGAGAAATCCGATGATACCGACGAAATTAGCCATCTTTGCCACAGCATTGGGACTGAAGGATGCATGGAGGGATCTGCACCAGATGGAGAAACAATACTCTTTCCATTCAGGCGCGCATGCATCGTTGTCTAGACTAGACTACTTCTTCCTCCCTGGTGTAGACATACATAAAGTAACGGAGGCAACACTCCAGCCCAGGGGGATCTCGGACCACTCACCGCTGAAGATCCTACTCGAAACAGAACGACCCAGGCCTCCACTGACTTGGCGCCTGAACTCGTATTATTTAGGGTTCAAAGAGTTAGTAGAAAAGATGCAGGAAGCCACTGTCTCATATTTCGAAACAAACCAGGACTCGATAGAGGACCTAGGAACCATATGGGAGGCGTACAAAGCAACCCTGAGAGGGGTAGTACTGAGCTGGACTGCTGCACACAAAAAAGCGCACAGGAAGGAGGTTGAAGACGCTGAAACAGAGGTCAGAAACGCTGAAGTGCGATATATAAACACAGGCGCATCAGATGACAACAGAGCCCTACAAGCGACACAAAAGAAGCTGCATGATGTCACACTTACCTGTGCGAAACAGGCACACAGGACAATGCGTACCAGGCTATACGAGACTGGAGACAAGGCCGGCAAAATGCTGGCGTGGCTGGAAAAAAGAGAGGAGGGTCAACACCAGATAAGATGTATCACTACCAGGAATGCAGAACAGACCTATACCGACTCAAGCATTGCTGAAACCTTTGCAGAGTACTATGAGGCATTGTACGCTCCCCCGACGACTGCACTGGATCCCAGCATCCTGGACACACTCACCATTCCACACCTAAGCGATACGCAAAGAGCGAGTTTGGAAACAGAGATTACAGAGGAAGAACTGTCGACAGCCCTATCCCAACTCCAAAATGGGAAAACCCCAGGGCCTAACGGCTTCCCAGTGGAAGCTTGGAAAAAGATCGGCAATGAGCACATAGTACCACAGATGCATAAAATGTTCCTATATGCCAAAGGTAAAGGAATTCTGCCCCCGGATCTGAGAAAGGCCACTATAGTGGTGATACATAAGGAAGGCAAACCAGCAAACATATGCAGCTCCTACAGGCCGATCTCACTTATAAACATAGAAGCTAAGATACTGGCCAAGACACTGGCTAACAGGCTCCAGACAGTCATACACACCCTTATCCATCCAGACCAATGTGGCTTTATGCCACGGAGATCCACACGAATGAATATCCACAGGCTACATGCCGCCATTGAGAAGTCTCCATCGCTGCGGGATGCACTAGCACTCCTCGCGATTGATTTCGAAAAAGCCTTCGATTCAGTCCACTGGGAGGCCTTGTGGAGCATTATGGGTAAAATGGGGTTGGGTGAGCAATTCATAGGCTGGGTCAAGCTGCTCTACAACACACCGACAGCTGAGATAAGGGTAAACGGGTGGACATCACGTAGTATTAACCTGGGTAAAGGGACCAGGCAGGGCTGTCCCCTTTCGGCAATGCTATTTGCACTGGCAATCGAGCCCCTGGCAATAATGCTGAGAGAATCACAGTTGTGGAAGGGGTTCCGGTGGGCCCGAGATTGGGAGGATAGGGTTTCCCTCTATGCCGACGATTTACTGATCTACATGAGTGATCCACTAGTATCATACCCCATCGTCACCCAAATACTAAATAGATACGGAGCATTTAGTGGTCTACGGGTAAACTATAACAAATCCATCCTTTTTCCGATCCAAGGAACTGATACGACAGCTCTACACAATTGCCCATATAGAGTAGAAACCGAGCATTTCAGATATCTTGGGGTACAGGTTGCGACGGACCTCACGCAATATGTTCCCCAAAATCTCCATCCAATCAGAGATAGATTCGCGAATGATGTGAAACACTGGATGACCCTACCCCTCACCCTGCTAGGAAGGGCGGCAATGTTTAAAATGCTCACTCTGCCACGATTTGTGTACATCCTCCAAAACGCCCCACTGTATGTACCCAAGATAGAATTCCTAAAAATAGATGAGACTCTCAGAAAGCTCCTCTGGGGTGGAGGGCATCCACGGATCGCGCTCAAAACCCTACAACGTTCCGCATGGGAAGGAGGTATAGGACTGCCCCACCTACAAACATATTATTGGGCAGCCCAGATGCCGGTGATAAATGATATCCTGCATAACAACCCTGAACTACCACATATTAAAGCGGATAGCCAGATGAGTGCCGGGCTCACCCCATTAGAGACCCTCTACAATAGTAGGGTACGCATGATCCCCAACACGATTAGAGCACATAGAACGCAAATATGGCTAGATGCACACAAGCACCTGGGATGGGATGGGAAACTCACGCTGGCACAGCCCCTATGGCGTAACAAACGTCTGCCGGAGCTAAGTAAAATCCCAAAATGGGCGACCTGGGAATCAGCTGGGATAACAAGGCTAGCAGACATAATACAAGATGGAGCAATAATACCATTCCAGACCCTGCAGGACAAATTCAACCTACCCCCCACAGAACACTTCCATTACAGACAAATACATCACGCACTTATCACATGTGAGATCGACCCACCGAACATTCCAGATTGCACACCAATTGAGAGAAACATCGTGGTAGATCGTATCGATAATAAAATAACCTCCACAATGTACAATGCAATAGCCTCTTTCGCCACAACGGAACTTACAGATCTGAAAGCAAAATGGGAAAGAGATGTGGGACCAATACAACCGGAAGAATGGATCAAAGCACTCATGTATCCGAGGGAAATTGCCATCTCGGCTAGAATCAGATTGATCCAACTCAAAATTCTACACAGGGTATACTATCCGAGAGAAGCTTTACATCAATGGGGGAGAGCAACTGATCCCAACTGTCTAAGGTGCCAACAGGCGAGGGGGACCTTTTTTCACATCTTGTGGGAATGCCCACGAATCCAAATTTTCTGGCAGAAATGTTGTGACAGGTTATCGGCAGTCATCGGCCGACGAATACCCATGGACCCCAAATTGCTATTACTAGGGATGGATGACGACCTAGACATCCCCCGATATGAGAAACTCATGCTGGCAACAACCACGGGACTCATAAAGAGGAATCTGGCCCAATTGTGGGGCTCACCCTTATCCCCTCAATGTGACCAATGGATAACAGACGTGGATATCTGTGTGCAAATGGAAATGAGAATATACACTACCAGAGGGTGCCCAGGGAAAGCACGCAAGATCTGGCAAAAATGGGAAGACACGTAGGGCTCTGCGAACTCATGAATAGACTTGACAGGGAAAGCACGCAAGATCTGGCAAAAATGGGAAGACACGTAGGGATCTGCGAACCCATGAATAGACTTGATAAACGTTTGGAGTCCTGCGAAGACTCATCTGCACAATGTATAATTTGGACGCCTAGTAACCCATTTCATGAAGGACCTAAAACTCTGAAACTTGCAATGTGCATGAAGAGCTATGCTTAGTGATTGCCTGTATGCCCGAGCGATGACTTGTTATTAACTTGTATGTATATGTTTACGTTTATAAAATAAATAAAATATGTTATTAAAAAAAAAAAAAAAAAAAATAGATAGGCCACATTAAAAAAAAAATACTAGCATCCTCCGTTTTAAAACTTCCTATGTAAAATTTTGAGCTATTCAAGCTCAAAATTCGAAAAAGCAAGCACAGGGGCGCCGCCATTTTGTGAAATGGAGGCCCTCCTGTGCTGGCTTTTGCTTTTGCGGCACTAATGAAGGAAAAGCCAGCCAGCTGTAGTAAACAAAGTCTACCGCTGGGTGGCTTTCCCTTCATTAGTGCCGGGACTCGGAGGACGCGGACCGGAGACCAGAGCAGGAAAGCTGCAGCTGAATCTCGGTAAGTGCTATTTATTTTTTTTACAAAAAATAAGCACTAGCTGCAGTTTTTTTTCTAAGTTTTCCGGGCTGGAGGAGCCCGGAAAACTTAGAAACAAAATCGCAGCTTTAAAAACGTTGTATTTATGTTTGCGGTCGCTTTTGAAGCAACTGCAAACATAAATAAAACGTTATTGTGTTGGAAAACGCTGCGGTTTTTCTTTCCAAGTTTCTCAGGCTCCTCCGGCTCAGAGGAGCCTGAGAAACTTGGAAAGAAAAACCACAGCGTTTTCCAACACAACCCAAAGTGAAAGCCACAGCAGGCAGAAACACACGCGGTTGTGTTTACATGCAGCGTAGTGTTTCTACCTGCAGCTGATTTCCCATTTGGGGCTCTCGGGCTCCCCGTGGGGAGCCCGAGAGCCCCAAATGGGAAATGCTACGTTGTCTGCCTGAATCTTCTTTTCCATTTGGGGCTCTCGGGCTCCCCGTGGGGAGCCCGAGAGCCCCAAATGGGAAATGCTACGTTGTCTGCCTGAATCTTCTTTTCCATTTGGGGCTCTCGGGCTCCCGAAAAGCAGATTCAGGCAGACACAACGCGGTTGTTTTCCGCAACGCCGCGTTGTGTCTGCCTGAATCTGCTTTTCCATTTGGGGCTCTCGGGCTCCCCGTGGGGAGCCCGAGAGCCCCAAATGGGAAATGCTACGTTGTCTGCCTGAATCTTCTTTTCCATATGGGGCTCTCGGGCTCCCCGTGGGGAGCCCGAGAGCCCCAAATGGAAAAGCAGATTCAGGCAGACACAACGCGGTTGTTTTCCGCAACGCCGCATTGTGTCTGCCTGAATCTGCTTTTCCATTTGGGGCTCTCGGGCTCCCCGTGGGGAGCCCGAGAGCCCCAAATGGGAAATGCTACGTTGTCTGCCTGAATCTTCTTTTCCATTTGGGGCTCTCGGGCTCCCCGTGGGGAGCCCGAGAGCCCCAAATGGAAAAGCAGATTCAGGCAGACACAACGTGGTTGTTTTCCGCAACGCCGCGTTGTGTCTGCCTGAATCTGCTTTACCATTTGGGGCTCTCGGGCTCCGGGGAGTCCGAGACCCCAAATGGTAAAGCAGATTCAGGAAGACACAACACGGTTGTGTTGGAAAATGCTGCGGTTTTAAAACTGCAGCGTTTTCCAACACAATAACGTTTTATTTATGTTTGCGGTCGCTTCAAAAGCGACCGCAAACATAAATACAACGTTTTTAAAGCTGCGGTTTTATTTCTAAGTTTTCCGGGCTCCTCCAGCCCGGAAAACTTAGAAAAAAAACCATAGCTAGTGCTTATTTTTTGTAAAAATAAATAAATAGCACTTACCGAGATTCAGCTGCAGCTTTCCTGCTCTGGTCTCCGGTCCGCGTCCTCCGAGTCCCGGCACTAATGAAGGGAAAGCCACCCAGCGGTAGACTTTATTTACTACAGCTGGCTGGCTTTTCCTTCATTAGTGCCGCAAAAGCCAGCACAGGAGGGCCTCCATTTCACAAAATGGCGGCGCCCTTGTGCTTGCTTTTGAGCTTAAATATCTCAAAATTTTACATAGGAAGTTTTAAAACGGAGGATGCTAGTATTTTTTTTTTAATGTGGGCTATCTATTTTTGAAATAAAAATTTTTACTAGCCTATGCCTTTAACTTACAGTTAAGCAAGTGGTTTATATCATGTCCTGTTCAGGTTTTCATAGCAAGGCTTAACAATCAAGCTGTGCTCGTGCACACGTTCCAGCATTTTGCATGCATGCAATCACCTTCAATGAAGATTGTCTTATCGGCTATGGCAAAAAAGAAAAAATCACACGTAGTCATATTTTAGAGAACCTGATTAGAATAGCTGGAACCGTTTTTGAAACATCGGCAACCCAGGTTTACAATACAGGACACAAGAACATCTCACTGCTGTTTTCTGCTAAAATAATAGTGGTTGAGAATATGTTGACATGAACTCTATAGACAATTAATAGCCTCAGAGTTGACCGCAGGTGAGTGTGGTACTAAAACCACTATTGCCAATTAGTTATCAGTGTTGGGTACTTCCACAATGACTCATCCTGCAATTTTAACAGGGCACAGTGCCTTTTGCAGTCCCCTGCTTTATGTTTACTGAGCGAGGCATGCAATAGAAAATCCTACACCAGGGCTTTGTTAGATGCAGCAATGATAGCTTCGCCAATGGACAAGAAAGATATATGCTTAAAATAGAGGATAATGTCCAGACTGTCGGAAATACCCTGATGGTCTATTCAGGACATGAACGTTTCTCGAGACTTTCAAACCCCATTTATTAACTAAAATGAAACTTTTTGTATTTGCTCGGTAGTGCAGTGCAAATAAGAACGGCGCACAGGGCCTCTGCATAAGCCAAGTAGTACCAAACCATCATCAGTTGGGAGTTTTAAGGAAAGGTGGATTACATCTCCACAGTGGACATCATTCAATTTGATGGCGCCTAATAGGATCGTGCATTAGCACCATGGGAGGGGGCGCTGGCCAAACAGAATGCTCGGGAAGCAGACTGCATGATTTGCTTGTTTATTTATTTATTTATGTAGCACACCTAACCCAGGCGTATCTGGGCACATTTACAAGGTTACGTATAAGCGAGGCACAAAGATACAGGTGAGACAGATACAAAGCAAATATTTACATTACATGATTATGATGAGCTTTTGGCGTTATATATTACAGGGTTACATTAGGGATATTTACAAGTATGGTATGGTAATACAAGGTTAAACATCATGAGAGAAAAGCCATGTTTTCACGTTTTTTCTAAACCTGTGGAGGGATGGTGCTGATTTTAAAGCTACAGGCAAGGAATTCCGCAATTTGGCTGCCAGTACAGGGAAGCTGCTACCCCCTGCTTTCTTAAGCTTATATCTAGGAACCCTGAGGCAATGAGAGTGTATGGTTCTGGCAGGTCGATCCAGTGTTTTTTTGGCAAACTTTTCTCCTCTGTATTTCAGGGCTGAGTTGGCAAGCCATTTGTCAGTGAGGGTTAGTGATTTGAAATTGATTCTGTCCTTCACAGATAGCCATTTAGTATTGCGTCTGACATCAGAGATGTGCTATGTTCTAGGAATATTTAATGCGGTTCTTGATGCATTGTTTTGCAAGATTTCAAGTTTGTTGACCTTGGGTTCACTTGACCCTTAGTATAAGGCATTACAGTAGTCTATTTTGGACAGTATTAGTGCACTGTCCAAAGTAGTGCACCTTGATGTAGAGAGGAATGGTTTACACGCATAGGTAACTTTCAAGTGTATGCCATGGCAGAGGCTGTGGCATTGACTTGTCTTTTCAAGTTTAAGGCTGAGCTGAGATAGAGATTTACCTCATTAGATAATTTGATGTTGTTACTGTCGATAATCCATTATTTGAATTGGCTATTTAGTTTATTTAGTCTTGCTGTAGAGCCAATTAGCAAAAGCTCACTCTATCATCGTTAAGACAAAGGACATGATTGGCCATCCATGCTTGGATAATGAGATAGATTTTGTCAAGCAGAATTGAGTCAGTAACATGATCACCAGTGATAGGGATGAGTATCTGGGTGTCATCAGCATAGTTGGTGTAGGTAACACCCAGATTGTCAAGGTCATCAAAAAGAGGCTTGGTGAAGATGTTGTACGCCGTAGGGGAGACACATGAACCATGTGGTACTCCACAGGTGATGGGAGCGGGCTCAGCTGATGCGATTGGGGAGAAAACCCTGGTCGTACAATTATTCAAGAAGGTTTGTATCCAAGCAGTGACTTGGCGGAAAAGTGGGCACCTGATTTTAGGTGATTACATAAGACTTTGTGATCCACTAAATCAAATGCATCTGAGATAGCCAAGAGGAGACGGAGGGCACGCTTTCCTTTGTCGCTTATGTCGTCCATTTCGTTTTTCAAGTCTATTAATGCTGTTTCTGTTCCAGGTTTAGGTCTAAAGCCTGACTGATGCAGGCCAAGAAGGTTGTTGGCTTCATGGTAAGCCTGTACTTGTAGATAGGCTGCCCTGTCTAGTACTTTCAACAGAAAAGGGACAGTCGTTATTGGTCTGTAGTTAGTTGGGATAGTGGGGGTCGAGGTTTGGTTTTTTAATAGTGGGAAGACCCATGCATCTTTTAAAATGGTCTGGACAGTACATGTATCAAAGGATACGTTTATTAATGTTGTGATGAAAGGTGCTTATTCCCTAACTGCCTCCTGAACTATTGGTGCTGGGCAAGTGTCCCCCTGGCATTTGGATGGTTTGAGGGATGCTATTATGTCCTAAATGTCATGAATGGTGACTGGGGTGAATTTAAAGTGTTGACAAGGTTTTGTCAAAGTCGGCTGTGACTTCAGTAAGAGTTTGTCTCCAGAGAGATTGAGTTTTTTATTTTCAATTTTCTTTTGTAGGAGATGAATTTTATTGGAGAGTGCCTCTTGAATATTTGTACTAAGGACTTTTCCTTAGTGAATGTTTCCATTAGGGAGAGGGGGGGACTCTAGTTCTCTTAAAATGACCAAGAGTTCTCTTGTCTTTGAGTTGGCTTCATTAATTCTATCATTATAAGTATCTCTTTTAGTTTGAAGGATCTCGGATTTATATCTAGTGGAGATTTTGCAGAGTTTTTCCTTGTTCTCCACTGTGGGATTGTTTTTCCAGGAGGATTCTGAGCTTCTTTTTTCATTGCGTAGTACCTTAAGATTGGGGTTGAACCAAGAGTTAAGGTGTGCGTGAGGCTTACCTTTGTACAGTTTTAAGGGTGCTATTTTATCCAGCTTGATTGAGCGTGTGGTTATAGAGTTCTACAAGAGCTGTGGGGTCTGAGCTAGTAGATGTGAAATTGGTGATACGTTGGAGTAGTGGTAAAAGGGTCTCCATTGTTATATTGCGCTTGTTTCTAGTAAATGCTGGGGGAGCAACTGGGCTCACCAGATTAAGTTGTGGGCTGTCTTGTAGGGTGAATGTGATAAGGTGATGGTCGGTTCAAGCACAAGGTTCATTGGATATAATTTTAATATTGCAATTAAGGTTGGTTAGTCAGTCTAATATTCTAACGTTAGCATGTGTTGCAGAGTTGATGCGGTGGGTGAAGCCTAGTTCATTGATGGTGTTAGTTAGTGCTGCAGGATTGTTGTCTTTTGGGTCATTGAGACCTAGATTAAAGTCACCTAGTATTATGATTTGAGAGGTAGGGTTAGTATTTATAGTGAGTAATGACGTGATGTCTTCTTCAAAAGTTGAAATGGGGCCAGGTTGTCTGTAGATAAGGTGCATAGTTATGGTGTGTGGCGTTGTGAGGGAAGTTTGATTGTCAGTAACTCTCCTGAGGAGTAGGGGAGATGTGGGAGGACTCTTAATCCTAGTTTGGTTTTAGCAATGAAGGCAATGCTGCTTCCTCTGGCATTTCTCTATCTTGTCTTAATATGCTAACATTTGTTGGTACAGCTAGTGAAAAGTTTCAGTTATGGCTTAGAAATCTAGTTGGTTGGAAACAATGAGGTCAACAATGTCTACTGCGTGGGCTATCATGGATCTGGCATTTATCAAAGCACCTTTGATATGTGGAAAGCTAATATCAACTGAGTTAGGCAGATGGCTGTTGCTCTTTTGTTTGGTTCTCTTCTTTGGTGAGATTAGGGTATTGGGTTGTTTGACGCTATCCTTAGTTAGGGGTTGATAAGCCTGTTTCATTCTAGAGCCGAGCCTGAGGTTTCTAGAGTTAGTGGGACAAGGTTGGTTCTGTGTAGGCCTGGTGGCGTATAGTTCAATCCATTGGGCTGGTGATAATGGGCAGATGGGGCCAGTAAGTAATTTGCCATTGCAAGTGTGAGTGTCAGGAGCAGGTTGAAGGGGTGGCAAGAATTTGGTTGGTGTGATGCGTTCTAACTGTGGTAGTGGTGTGGTCATAGTGAGAGAGAGACTGGGTTTTTGCGGAATGACCATAGTTGTGTTTGTTGTCACCAGAGTATTGTGTGTTTGGAGATTTGCCTAAGTGGTAGTAGTGTGTGGTGGTAGTGTGAGTACCAAGAGAGAGCTGATCAGAGGCAGTATGCAAGCGATATTGGTGTTGAAGCGGTGCATGACTTAGTAGTTGGTGCAGCTCAGTGTAAGTGGTGGGGGTTCTATTGGAGGGTAGAAGGATGAAGCGTCCTCTCATGTGAGAATGTCGGTGGGTTCAGAGTATGGGTAGATGGCCGATATTATAGATCAGATCATAGGTTGGCAAACAGTAAGGTTATGTGTAATAAAGTAGCTACGATAAGCGGAAAGTGGTCAAAGCACGGCAAAACCAGTATTCAGTAGTTAAATGATACAGTATTATACAATCAGGTGCTGACATTAACAAGGCATGATACAGACTGATGTTGGTGTTCACAGGGTCAATGATGTTAACAATGACTGACAAAAGGCAATGGTTGGGATCAATTCTAATAAGTCACATAAACCAGCATAAATCGCAAGATCCGTTCTAATAAATTACATACAATAGTGGGGGTAATTAGCAGATAGCAAGAGTGAGATCAGAGACTAGAATGGTGCATTGGGCAATTATATCACTCAGAAGATAGTGTTAATCATCCAGAGGTTCACAGAGGCAAATGTTTATCGGCTTACCGCATGACTCGGCAGGCCTGAAGCAGTTACGAGAGATTGGCATCTGGTGATCACGGACATGGAAGGCCTACACGAGAGCGTTCTGTACATTTGCAAGAGGCTTCTTAGCATGCCAATGTGTTAGGTGAGTAAGGAGCCAGTTGAGCGGGTTGCACTAGTTGAGTGTCTAGATTGAAATGGGCAGAGCTGCGCGTTGCATGGCTGTAATAGCCTGGACAGACACAGACAGGGCCTTAGTCTACGGCCTTTTGGGTGCGCGGCCGGCTTCTGCCTGCCAGATATGCCTTATTGGTTATAGCTAGCATGGGCGGCCAATCAGGATGCAGCAGGTGGAGGACCAGGACGCCTCTGGCGAGGCACGGAGAACAAGGAGGCCATTTTTAAATAATGCTGCACTATTTCAAATAATAGCGACCACGCTGGAAGTGGCTGTTTCTTCAGAAATCTCCTTCCGAGATGCGGGCTGGTGAGCAGTAGGCAGCTAACCTTAGCTGCGAATATATTGGGAGGATCACTTCTCATGGAGTGAAAGAGCACAATGGGGCATACATGCCTTGTGGTTTCACCGGGAGGAGGTGGGCTCTTCCGTAGCTTGCTTCTCCACGGGCGCTGGTCCAGGTGGGAGAGGGCTGCAGCTCTCTCACAATCATACGACGACGTGCTGAATGAAAACAACAGGCACAGACAGGCCCTTAGGCTACAGCCCTATGGGTGCGTGGCCTGCTTCTGCCTGCCAGCTATGCCTTATTGGTTATAGCTAGCATGGGCGGCCAATCAGGATGCGGCAGGTGGAGGAGCAGGAAGCCTCTGGCGAGGCATGGAGAACAAGGAGGCCATTTTTAAATAATGTGCACTATTTTAAATAATAGCGACCATGTTGGAAGTGGTTGTTTCTGCAGAAATCTCCTTCCAAAATGCGGGCTGGTGAGCAGTAGGCAGCTAACCTTAGCTGTGAATATATTGGGAGGCTCACTTCTCCAGGAGTGAGAGAGCGCGGTGGGGCATACATGCCCTGTGGTTTCGCCGGGAGGAGGTGGGCTCTTCCGTAGCTCGCTTCTCCTGGGCGCTGGTGCAGGTGGAAGAGGGCATAGACAGACCCCTAGGCTACGGCCCTTTGAGTGCATGGCCAAACGTCCGCCTGCCGGCTATGGCGATGGGTTATAGTTAGTATGGGCGGCCAATCAGGATGCAGCAGGTGGAAGACCATGAAGCCTCTGGCGAGGCACGGAGAACAAGGCGGCCATTTTTAAATAATGCTGCACTATTTCAAATAATAGCGACCATGTTGGAAGTGGATGTTTCTGCAGTGATCTCCTTACGAGATGCGAGCTGGTGAGCAGTAGGCAGCTAACCTTAGCTGCAAATATATTGGGATGGTCACTTGTCCTGGAGTGACAGAGCGCGATGGGGCATACACGCCCTGTGGTTTTGCCGGGAGGAGGTGGTCCTTTCCGTAGCTTGCTCTACGACGACGTAGCCTTGGCAAGACTATCAACATGTGTCTCTCCCCTGACATGTACATGTGCACGTCTGATGCACAAGGTCTTTGGGAGTTTCATAAGCTAATGTTTTTCCCATTGCAGCACAACACTCTCAGTCCAATAAAAGGTATCTTATTCGAAATGCAGTTTTTTTTTTTAACTGGCCCAAAACGTTGTCCAATTTCTTTTGCACAAATAAAATGATAGAAACTCTTATCTATCCATGCGTATTTCTTTTGGGTGCTGCACTCAGGGGTCTCCTCAGACCCCCATCTGCATTGCAATTGCCCCACCCTGAGAGGTGTCGTTAAGGGGGGCTATAGCCCCAGGTATTTTGGTTGTAAGATAGAAGCTCAGGGGCTACAACCAAAAGTCCAGACAGTTTCGACATTAGCATAGCCCTGGATCTTTTCCAGGCCTAGCAACACCCCTGCCCTCTGGGAAGCGGCTGCAGGGTCAGCCACATCCCAGACTGCACTCCAGGAATTTGCCAGCCACTCCCATGGCACGCCCCAGTTCCACACATTCTGCTGCTGTTAGAAATCTGCTTTAATAAGTCCAGCAAATGGGGGGGGGGGGGTTATCTTTTGTGAATCATGATGCTCACAGAATGCAAAGTTTTCTGATCCCTCGGTGTGCACCTGGCGCACTCAAGTGACAGAAAACCTTTGTAACTCTTGCTCTGGGTCTACTTGACCAAAAGCAAGGATCGTCATCTTTCTTTCTTGCTGGTACTCCTCCTCTCTTGCTACAAGTCTAGTACCCCGGACACAGGCTTCGGCCATACAGTCCTCTTGCATACCAGCCCTCGCAGCCCCAGACTTGCCTTGCTATGCTATACCATGCTTTGCCACTGGATGTATACCACACACCACCTCCACTGGTATAGTCTCCAAATACAGACTTCCACAGATGCATAACACTATCATTATTAAACTTAGTGTAGCTACCCAACTACTTGCATGCTATTAGTGCAGCTGTGTATTATTAATAATAATAAGTGGGATAAAGTACCCTGTGCTGTATTGTATAATAGTATTTAAGTCGCCGATGAGTTATGTTACCAAATAGAGGAACCAAGCCAAAGACTGAGCTCCTTCATAAGGTCACGGACAACAAGGTGACTTGCAAAATCTTTATGTATGGTAGGGGGTATTTTATTCCTAATAATATATCATCTGTGCCAAGGACAAGTATGCTCGTCCTTTTTGCATACACTTGCATAACAGCCTGGAACTTAATGGGTTAATACATGTCCTCTTGCTCACTCTAGTGTAAACAGTCTTTCTGTTGCTGGTAAATATTTATTTATTTATTGGACATTTGTAAGGCACCTATACAACAAATGGTGTTTCAAGGCGCCACAAGGCAAAAATGGGGTCTGTGGCGGGGGGGGGGAGGGGCAAGGGAGCAAGATAATAACAATCCTACCAGGCCTTGTGACATTCGGATCGTGCAAGTGCAGTAACAAGAAGTGCGAGGGAGGGGCGGGTACAATGATCAATGTAGAATCTGTTTGGATTTAAAAAAAGGAATATGCAGATTTTAATGTGTTTCAGAAAAATCGTCTAAGCGGCTTAATAAAATCCATCTAAAAAGGTTTTGGACTTTAGCATAAGTAATGATGTGCAAATAGATTCTGACTCCTATGTGGTTACCTCCAGCATTGCACAAAATAAACATTCCACCTTAGACAGGTCCTTTCATGGCTTTCATTAAGTGCTGCAGTGAAAGCGAGATTTCGGCTCTGTGTTGGCTCCACGAGCAGGCATTGTGACATCACAGCTCAGGCGTAATAACTGATAACAGAGCAGTAATGATGGCATTCGTTTATTACAGTGAATGAGTGATGTCACAACGAGCCTCCAATAGGAAAATTACTAACAGCCTTGAACAGGCCAGTGCAGCCTCCCATGTATTATCATTATTTTTTATCATTTCAATATTTCTATTACTGTGCATTATTATTATGCTAATTATTATAATCTGTAGTAATATTAGCATTATCATGTGGTTTGTGACCAAGACGCAGGGCTGACATAAAGTGGCATGTTGGCTGTTTTACAAGACTTCTGGGCCCAGCTACCATGTCACGCTGGCTTACGTACCTCTTCATGGTCTGACGTCAATGCGGCGTTCTCCCGGCATGCCTCCTCCAGGGCGCCCTCTAAGACTGGGGTCTGCTGGCTGATCTCAGCCCGCATCTCCTGGAGCATTTCCATTTTCATTCCCAGATGCTTGCAGTAGGCGTGCTCCATTTTAGACCTGACATGAAAAAGGCAAGCAACACTGCTAAAGAACGATGACGTCATGCAGAATAACATCAAAGAAAGGAGGCGTGCCTCAAGAGGAGAAAGTTCTTCTAGAAAGTAGGTAGAAATTTACTGTGAGATCGCTTTAAAAAAGGTAAACTTCATGGGAATAATGAATAATGAAGTTGGGGCTGCAAGTTTAAATTTGTCCCCCTATGAAATGCAAGAAAACAAATAAGCGATGGACGGAAATCTATTATACAGTTCTTAGTAAGCACTGGGGATTTTCCTGAGTAGCATTCTATTCAATTGTGTTTTGTCTCCTCTCTAACACACAAAAGATGAGACTATTCCGATTTAGGTTGTATCCCACTGGTAATTCTGGCTGGGCACCACCCAAATGGTATTAGTATTCCCGCTGCCTGATCTCGTGGCATTACTGGGATATTACGGGCGGCGGGAATGCAGGTAACTCGCCATTCCATGGAGTCCTAAATTGTGGCATTTCTTTAGCCAATGGGGGCCTCATCCACCAGCTGGTCAAGCCTGGAGGTAGATCCGTGGCCCCCACCGGCAAACTTGTGTTTCTCCGGTTCGGTGAAAATGCTGGTGCCAGAATTATCGGCAATTTTACCAGCATTTTTTCCAGACTGGGGAAACTGTAATGAGCCCCTAGGATTGGTGCGTAGTGATATCACATCAATTCGGTGATTGACCAGACATTTGCATTCACAGAGATTGTAGACTGGGATATTGCTTCAGGCACCCCTTTATACTATGGGCCAATATTCATTTCACCCAAGTTAAACTTTGATCACTTTATTGGTAATCTTTAAGTGACTTGTAACTGTTTTGCCAACAGGGTTGGCATCTCACTCTACTCGAGGACGGTAGGGGACCCAATTCCACAATGATAACTCACTGTGATTATGTGTATGTGATTGACTGGGGGCGCAGGAGTGTACCACCTGCCTCCCGCGACCCAAAATGATGTGGAGCATAGGACCGGGAGGCATATTGAAATGAGCACTCCTTCCAGTATTCACCTACAAATTAAATCTAGACGATTTAAGAAAACAGGATGACATTTACTAAAAGCAGATCGGCTATTTATTCTATCTTTATTCATAAGATTCAATATTCTCACCCAAATATCGATGATGCGTTTTCCAATTAATAATCTGTTCCCAGAAGTTACGGTATCAGCGACCAGCTGCTTGGAATTAATTGAACAATGGGCCCATAGTAGCGACGCTGACATTCCATAGACTGATCCCAGACAATAGATCTTCGAGCAACGATGAATACAAAAAACATGCAAAACCCTGGCAATCACCCCCAAATGTCTATCCAACTCAATGTCATCTTGTTGATGGTAAAGGACCATACACTCAAGGGCGGTCATCCCCACCTCCCCATCCCAGCTCATTAGGAGTTACGTATAGCTCTATAACTGCACAATGATCACACTTGTGTATTTAACACCTTTGGCTTCTTTTTCATGAATAATGTTTGGGTAGCCTGAATACAAATACATAAACATTCAGGATTCTGGGATAAAGTTGCAGATCAATGTTTTCACACTTGTGTTGGTCAGTATGGGTTCTCATTTTAGTCACCCAGTCTCCACAAATCTGTTCTGGGGTTCCTTCACGGATATTTTGTATCGAGTGGTCGAGTAGTAGTGGATTCCTATGCCCAAAAATGTATTCCCCCCTGTTCCTAATGACCTGTGCCGCATATATTCTTCCCATGTGTCTCCCTTCAAAATGAATTACAATTCAAATGGCTAAATAATCAGACCAACCAAACCAGTGTGGTTCTCAGTTAATATTTTATTCACTTCTTGTCAGGAAACCATCATCATCTAAGCGCTTTTCATGCCATTCCGATGTTCATGCTATCAAGAAATCATTGTCAAACAAGCGCTTGTTACATTCTGATGTTCATATATCATCATTACTGCCCAAGGCTGTTTCTTCCCGTGTTATGCTGGCACCTAACTGCAAGAGCCATCTACGCTCTCATTATCAGTCAAATAGAATCCCCATGTGCGGCACGTCTTTTAGTTCGCGCTGGGGGTTGCCATGGCACCGTTGGTATCCTGCTCATGTGATACGTAGTATACCGTCACGGTAGGGCCGCGTTCCGCGGCTCAGGTGATTCCTTTAAGCACCGCCTCGACTCGGTTTCGGTGCTTCTGATTTTGGCTTTTCAGTAGTGAGGTATTGTAGCTCGTACTTTTGTGATCTCGACCCCTTGTTCTTGACCCTTGCTTGCTCATTGGATTGATTTGTCCGAACCTTGGCTCTGCTTGGTACATTCTGGTTTTTCGACTTGGAACTGTAATTGCTGACTGCTTTTGTCTCATGTTCTACACGACGACCGCTGGATCAACGCTGACTCGGAATTGCTTTCAGGACTCCTTCTGCCTTTTGTCTTGTATTTTACTGCCCGCAAGTTGCTGAGTCGTCTTTGTCCCTGGATTGCTGTTCACGTTTGGATTTTGGTTCTTAACTGTGCTCGGACTAGAGACTTCTGAAAGAGCACTGACTTTGTACTAATTAGGTGTCCTCGTGCCATCGGGTCAGGTGAAACCGGTGGTGCCTGGACAAGGACTCATTATACACCTTCTGCATTGTACTCTCCAAGTCTTCTGGGGTTGTGAACTTCTTCTGGCTACTTTTGTACAACCTCCCATGGTAAGAACCCCCTCAGCCTCTGTTGTTTTCTATTTTCTTTAAGTACTTAAAGTGTGTTATTAACTGCACTGTCTGGTTACAGTGTCATTCCCATTCTGGCTTGTACAAAGAGAAATCAGATCTGGGTTACATCCGAAAGGAATCACCCGTTATACACAACTTAAACACAGCTTAGTCCCCAGAGTATTCCCTTAAAATCAAAGTGTGGTATTCATGACCTGGATTTGATACTGTGCTTTTCCTTTTCAGCCAGCGGTGTCCTGGGAGCGTCCAACACCTCTTACGGTTAATAGATCTCTCAGGTTGTTTCTTGAATACACCTGAGGGGTACATTAGCAGAAAGAATGTCCTGATACACATTCCCAAAACTAAGAGGGGGGCGTATCTGACACTTCTGCACATTGTGCTTTTGCCAACACATGTTTCGGACTTAGCACTTCCTCAGGGTATTCTATTAGGCATTTTTAACTAAAGCAATGCATGCATCACATGCTGGAGGACTGAGTGCATTTGCACAGACCCTAGAAGCATGGATATAATCATTTCAATATTCATTGGTGAAATGAACCCCTTAAACATTATCCATTATCCTTTTGGTGAATTTCAAGTAAATATATTGATCAATTGATCGATTGCAATGAAAGTCTGATCTTTAAGTCGAGTGCATAATAATTAATATTTCACTGTAACCAAAAGTACATTTTAACTGAACATTGGACATTCCAATTACTGTTAGTTGCTTAGGGTTGAATCCTGTAATCGCTTGTGTTCCTCCAATTGTGCACGCTTTGTATCGGTTTAAGATATTCGTGAGAGGAAGTGCAATGTCTAATTGTACGGAGATTTCACTGCTTGTTCAAGGCCCATATAGGGGAATCCTATACCCTGCATACTATTTTATTTCTCTCAGCCCCTCCCCCCCGGGTGATAATCCCAGTACCCCAGCTGGCGACATGGCTTTGTGTACGTTTGCTCAGGGATTTGGTCTCGACTCTCCCAGCATGCAGCGTTTTCACCCAGTAATATTTGGCCTCCGTTCGCTTCAACACATTATTATAAGAGATAGCGTTGCCACGTAAGGAAATGGTTCACAGCGTACAATGGTCTGTGCAATTAGTTCTAGGATTTACAGTATCCTGAATGTAGCTTGGTCTCCCAGCTTGTAAGGTTGACACCCAATTAAGACTTCTCACTTTGCTCTGTTGCTTTGTTCAAGTTTCACAGACCACATTATTCTCACTATGATTGCACCACTGGGTGGTCTTAGGGTTAGGACGTGAGTTCCCAGCCCGTTGTATTACTACACAATGAATATCTTTTACACTCTGTCCAGAGAGTTAGGGGTCTGTTTCGTGGCAGGCGGTCTTATCACACATGGACTGTTTCTCAGTTTGCTCCCGGGGATCAGGACTATGTTTCCCAGAGTGTTATGCAACTCTGCAATGAAGATGTCTTAGTTTGATCTGGAAGTTATCTCTCAGTTGCCCAGCATCCAGCGATGAACCATAGCAAAGTTGACTTTAGGATTAGCACTCAGTTTCCCTGCATGAAGCACTTTCTCCCAATGGATAGCTCTCTCTGTGTGTCTCTCTCTCCCAGGATTTGACTTGCCAAGGTGCTTTCAGGGTGCTTACTTGGGACCTCTGCATCAAGTATTGCTACCTGGACTCTGTTTGCATTGGCCCTCATCTCGGTTTCGCACACTACTTTCTGTCAAGTACTTGATCTCTTCGTGGGTCATAGACCGCAAGGTATCTTTTCTTTGCTTTCCATGGCGATCCAGAGCTCCATCAGGTTGTACGTGTAACGCAGGGACCAACCCCAGGCTCCCCTCCCTGTGATGTAAATGGGAAAAAAGGTACCCCAAAAGTCAGTTTCCTGCACCACGGCACGGCTCCCGGGATTTTACGTGGCGTAGGAACTTCACAAGCCCTGGCCAGGGAGCTGGGTGTTACTGATGTCAGCCGAAGATTGGAAAAAGCTGTAAGTGGGTAGCGATGTTGTACCCCAGCCTGGAAGATGAAGAGCAGTGTAGGTAAGCCATCCAGGTGGCAAGGTGGCCAGGAGCAAGGGCAGTGAGCAAGGAAGAAGGAGAGGAGGCAGATGGGCAGAGCAACACGCAGACAACTGGCAGAGGTCATAGCAGGGAACAAAGGAAGCTGGGAAGAAGAAAGGCAACCCAGGAACAGGGAGCACAGACGAACAGGCTAGCCCAGAATAGCAGACAAGGCACAAACGTACAGAGCGCATTAAGATGCATCCGTCTGTGGAGGCAAGCGTTTTTAATTACCCCACTGGTCCTTGAGCCATATCAACGGCATTAGATGTCGTTGCCATGGTGACAAACAATGCTTTCAGGCACTGCACATGCACGCAAGCCGGGCACTTGCCTCCCATTCGTGCGTCGTGTTCCCAACCTGGTGGCACAAATGGTTGAACCGCCAGAGGTTTTTCCATGGTCAGACCTTAGCCCGTGCTGTCTCCCGCTGCTGCTGCCATGTCTGTCAGCTCCCTTCTGCTGCAGACACATTGCGGGTACAACTGCCATGTATGTAGACGTGGGCCATGGCTGTGACATGCCGAGTGCTTGGCACCTTCCACCTGAAAGTGATTTGGCTTCTATGGGCGCTCCTTGCTGGTCCCAGGCAGCTTGGCTCTCTCGCCTGGCTCCACATGATGCTCTGCAATATGTTGTTCGGCTATTGTGGTTCCACTCCCATTCTCCTCTCATTCTCCTCTTTTGCGCCCGATAGCCACCTTTGTTCGACACAACCATTTCTTCACTGATAATTGGTTTGGTGTCTGACACCTTGTAAACGTCATGGTGAACTGGTGGACTCCAGCCCTTTAAGACGAGGTAGCAATACCCTTGAGATGGAATGGGATGCAGAAGTTACTCAAACATCAATAATCAAAATGACTCAGGTAGTTGGCAAAAAGATAACTGTTTTAATATCAATTATTTAAAACAGGGATTACAACAGACTTCAACGGACGTCTCTGCATAAGGTCTCTCAATGCATTTTAAAAAAGCATTCTTTTATAGCAAAAAATCATCATTGATGACGTCAACCTACATATTACTAATGTCATGCTACGTGGCAGACTACAAAAACCTAATGGCAATTGTGACAGGTTCTTAAGGAACCTCTAAGTATACAATCCATACTTGTCTAATAGAGTGAAGAAAAGTGGTAGGTTTCTTAACATCAGGTGGGGCAACTAAGCCCTCCCTTTAAAGAGGTCACTATGAACGTCACTAAATACAAGATGTCCCATTGGTTACACAAACTATAGGACCCTTAATCATGCAGCCCCCTACCATTTGTTGGCACTCTAACCTCCGTCAGTACTTTTCCACCTACGTTAGCAGCATGCAGGCTGGCCTTCCAGGTGCTGGTGAGCTAGTCTTAATCATAGCTTCCCACCAATTAGCATATTCATATATCATCACCTCAGTGGTCTGCAGTCACTTAAAGCTTTCAACTTGTCCTTGGGAGTGTTATTTTACTCTGGAGAATTCAGAGGAGTTAAGGCACACTCTGCCCTCATGCATAGGTGTGACCATGGTGTTCATCCAACATCATCCTTCCATGTGACTGACGACCACAAAATCGAGCCCTAGTGTATTTAAAATACTATTTTCTAATAGACCTCTGAAGTCTTCCTTGTTTTTGTCCATGTCTTCTGAACAAGAGTTTCATTCTTTTGCACGATTTGTATCCAATGTCTGCTCACCTCAACCTGATAAGTCCTTGGCTTCTTAGAGCTTGTCCAGCCTTGCCTTTCTGAGATCTGCTTCTGTAATTCAATAGCTTTTTTAACTGCGACACACTGGAAAAGGGGCCTTCCTTCTCTGGTAGTGGAAACGTCCATTCTTTACTCACTTCAATATATATGTATATGTTGGCACATGCCGCAATCTATTCACTATAAAGCTAGCCTCAAGAATACTTTGTCTGCTTGCATTTCTTTGCATCTGTACACGTGTAAAATAACTTGATATCTTGATTGTTTCTGCAGCATAAGTTTCTTCATCTTGATCCCAAGATGTCACTTATCTTTGATACTTTCTTGATGCCTTATAGAATATCTTCATTCTCTTGTCTCTGCATCTCTTCCATGTACGTCAGCTTCTTCATGTGACATCACCATTCTTCCCTTCCATTCATTGGTCCTGCTTCTTCTGGGATTTCATTCATATGGCCATCATACTGTCTCATATGCAGGTATGGCTTCCTCAATAGGAACCTTGTTTCTAGGATTCTCTTCGATAGCAGTATTTTCACTGGCACCGCATGTGTCTCACACTCCCGTCCCAACATATAGGTAATATGGGCGAGGTGGTTGAGGTGGGGCTACTTTGCTCTTTCTCTACACTCCCCCCTCTGGGCGATTCATCGACCGCTCTCCCCTCATCCTTCATATCTAGACATCCTTGTCTGAAAAAATACTTCTTTGGGATCCATATTTGTATGACTCCCTTCAGGCATCCAGCTGATTTCACATGCTCATCCTTGTTCCAAGTCGTAGGCACGGCTGTCCATTTGGGCTGCAATAGATCCACTTTTCTACGTACTTCTTATGGTTCTTTGGATACAGGAACTTAGTTCCCTCAGGTGCATGGATACTGGCCTTCACAAAGTCTCTAATTTCTTCATCTGTCAAGTCTCTGGCCTTCCATCCTGATTCAACATCAATCATGATTTTCATACCTATGGCTTTCTTTGCTGCGTTCTTGCATTGTGTGATTATTACCTTGATCACACAAAATCCAAGCAATACCTACATGATCAGGGCTCCAAGGAACTTGAACATGTCTGCCATCCATTGTGGAACCCAAGAAAAAAGCGATCCAAACCAGCTGTCATCAGCAATATCTTCTACTTTGTCTATCATCTGGATGTGTGGCTTCATTAGCATCTCTATGGCCTCTGTCAAGGTGCTATTCTCGTCATCATGAGAAGGTAGGAACATGCAACGTGATTCTCCGATTTTTGCACAAATACCTCCATCCATAGCTGTAATCATATCCAGGACGTATCTATTCTGAAGAGTCATCAGTCGTCTGGCTCTCATCTCCTCTCTGATAGCATGGAACCCCTTTATGGTAGTGTTGATTGCAGCAATTTCCATCTGGTAATCTGCAGCCATTTGGTATTTACTCCAGCATGAGTTCTTGGCATGAAGTCTGGCTGAACAGTCTGTGCTCATACAGAATGAAGTCTAAAGCTTCTATTGACTTGGCACAGAAATAGTTCTCCCTCTTCATTCAATTAATCAGCTCCACAGATCTCCTCTTCCTCAGGTGAGCATATGCTTTCAGGAAACTGTCAAGACTTAAGTCCCTTTTAGGAATCACCAACGCTGGAACATGAACATTCACTAGTGAGTATCGTCCTCCCCCAATCCTTGGGTAGCCTCATATATGCTCTGGATCCACAAGCCCAAAAGTGATCCATGATCACTGCTGTTCCAAGTTTCATTCCTGGTACATCAAAGATTCTACCACAGTTCTGATTCTCTCCAACTATTCTTGTGCCATTATTTCTAAAGCACAGCTTTGAACTCTCCAAAGGCACTATCTTCAAGGGTCCTCCTCTATCTTCGACCCAGGTCAGTAGCTTAGCAAGTCTTGGCCATAGAGGTTTGCAGTCATTCTGCACTATGTCAATGGCTGGTTGATAACAATCAATGACCACCCAGGCTCTGCAGATCCCCACTTCATCTTCCCATTCATCTGGTGATAACACTGATCCCCAAATTTGCATCTGTCCTCTGTTCTTCCATCTACAAACTTCTGCAGATTTTCCTGGACTCTCCTGTCTTTTCTTTACTTCCCATCTGATTCCAGCTCCTTTCACTCCAGGTTTTTTGTATCTGATCATGTGATTCATAGTGTGAGCCTTGTTTCTTGTCTTCGTGTCTTGGATATAATCATCTTCATCTGGATCTGTCCATTCAGTTGCCAATTTGAGATAGGCATCTCGGCCCATGAACTGACCTCTTGTATGACAGAGTGCTATGTGTGATAGACTATGTGCTGACTGGATGTCTATTTCAAAACCTATGACGATCTTAGACTTCCCCATGCGATAAGGCAGGAGTGTACATACAAAGCATTCTTCCTTTGAGGTCCTCCTTCCAAATTCTTTCATATGCTGATACCATATGTTATTCCCCAAGTGTGCTGTACTATCCAGGTAATCATTCAGCTATTGATCAGCCTCCCTAACACTTCTCTTAGATCTCGTTCTTTCCTTATGAGTTTCTTCAACCATCTCATTCAATATGTCAGCATAGTTTCTCCTTACTGGACCAACCATAGAAACATGTGTCAGTGGACTGGGTATTTTTACATGTACTACCTGTGTAGGAGAAAGATCTAAACCTCTTTTTCTATCCTCAAACCCCATTTTAACAGCAGCTAAGGCCGGCCATATGGAGTCTGCTACAATCGCCTCATGCAACCTCCCTCCAAAAGGTAACACAGGCTTATCCATCAGAGGACCAGGTGCCCTTGTGTGTATCTCTAGAGTAGGAACAATTACATAAGGTTTTGGCTGCCTTGTAGTTGCCACATCAGTGCCCTCCTTCTGTACAGTCAGATGCATAGGAGTTTTTGCTCTATTTACGTCAATATAGTAAGCAGTACATACTGTAAGTGAGAGAAGTATCACTATGAACAGGATACAAGTGTAAATTACGTACAGATAAGTCCATTTACAACAATAGCTTCTTGCACATCGTGGACGTCTCTCAGGATCTGCCATAATAATGTTACTATTAATGAGGACCATTTTTACTCTTTTTTTAAGGAAGGAAAAAATAAACTTTAATTGGACAACATTATGCAATACACTGGAAGCTGCTCCACAAGTTCCTTTGAACAGCTTGGTAATTGACCTCTATCACGGGGAGGAGGGTTCAGCAAAACGGGACAGCATATGGCAAGATGGGTATGGCAGTGAGGTGAGCTGATGTGCAAGCAAAAAGGGCAGCGGAGAACCAGTTGAGAAGTGATGCCAGCACAACTTGGAGGGGAACTTGGAGATTATATAGAACAATGACTGTTTTCGATCATTGCAAAGTGAACGACCAATAAAAGTCACATCTCACCACCCTACATCTGCCACCGAACCATAACTTTTCCACTGTTCAAACTATATCCCTTTATTCTATAGCACACCATTTTGTACTTGACTAAACCTTTCAGTAGACCACACTACCTCCCACCAGATCATATCACATCCAAATAGACCACAAGTACTCCACTAGACCACCAAACTACATTACACCTTCTCCCCCAGATCTTATCCTCTTTCACTGGACCATATGTTCTCCCATTAGTACCAATATCCTACCACTAAACCAAACCTCCTGTTATCAGATGACAAACACCTCCCAGGGGTATTTACTTCCTTCCATTAGCCTACATATTCCATCATATAATATCCTCAGGCCAATCACCTTCTATAAGACCACACCTCTATCATAAACCTTATCACACTTTCTACTAGTAGCAGACACTTCCAATCACCAGGCCACATGTCTTCTTAGTAGGACACACCTCCTAAACCACTAGATCAAATTTACTCTAGCTAGACCACTTCTGCCTACTCTTGCCTCTAAATACAACGTCCACTAGACGAGACCAATTCCTTCTAGAGTACCTCCCATCTATCACTTCATCTTCACAACGTCTGTGAGTAGAGGATACCTCCAGTCTTCACCACAGTTCCACCACTGTATCAGATTTTGATCCACTAATTCATACTTGCTGCCACCAGAACACACTTACTTTGAATAAGGTCCCTTCACACTGGAACAACACTTCTTCCAGTAGGTCACATACTTCATTAGATCGTGATCACAAACCACATTATTTCCACGTTACCACATGGCCCACATGCTACCTAATAAGACCAGTATGCACAATAGGACATCTAGAGTTTGCACGCCACTCCTCAAGGCCATTGAACGGCAACACCTTCACCAGACCACTTCACTTCCCACAAGATTAATACCAACATCCACTAAACCAACTTTCCACAAACTAGACCAGACCTGACCTGAGTATGACTAGGCCAAACCTCCTACCACTAAATCACATTATCACTCAATAGATCACACTTCTGCCCACAAGGCATCACTTCTTCCCATTAAGCCACTTCTCTTCAGGCTTACAACTGAACTGCAACTCCTTTCACTGACCACATTTCCTCCTTCTGCACTACACTTCTGAAAACTAGACCTCACCTGTTCCTACTAAATCATACACACTCATATCCACTAGACATCACTTTGGCCAATGACACCAGGCCTCAACCCTGTAGAGCATGCCACCTCCCACAACTTCCTTTCCTCCTCCACTGGCCACAATTGCTTCTACTAGATCACATCGCCTGCCAAAAGCCCACAGTTCACACACAACTGCACAACCTCCTCTGTGTCGCAACTCCTCTCAATAGACCTCCACCTTCTCAGAAATTAAGACACCTCCTTTCCCCAGATCATACCTCCTATCAGTGGTGCTTACCTCAACCCAAAATACCATACCTCTATCCACCAGACCACACATCCTCAGTAGAACATGTATTCTAGCAATTGGCAGCTCCTATTCTATAACGGCCATAATTCCTACCCCTCCTCAGATGTTTGTTATCCGATAAGTACATCACTTCCCTATAGAGATCTTCTGCCACCGCCATGTATCAACTTCCATTACAACATGCCCAACAACTGCTGTTTGGGCTGGTGCTTGATTTCCGGTGGCATATCCAAAGTTTCATCATGCAAAAAACATCCATACATTCGACCACACTGAGAAGAAAAACAAAACAACAACCTGGCTTTCAAGTGGTTGAGATCCATCTCTTTACTGTGGACGGCCATTGCAAGGCTTGCATTCTGCAACCTCACCTGAGAGATCTGAAAAACAGATGAATCAATGTTTTATAGGGTTGCAATTCTGATTACGTTTCCTACACCCATTATCTTTATATTGCAAGATTGTGATGCACTATGCCTACCATCCATAATTTGAAACCTCTTCGGAGATCTGTCTGCATACCATTTTAAGATGTCTTGGTATGCCCCAAATTCTGATATCAATGCCGCTACTTTTCAGGGCAAAACACATTCAATTTGAAATGTAATGGGGCAAAACACAGTACATTGGAAATGTAATGGGAATTTAGGTGGACTCTTATAGCGCAAATGTTCAACTGAATCCCACTGGTAATTCCAGCAGCAAAGGAGTCTTTGTGGCCAGTTAAAAGTTGAGTCTTGAAGGTTTTCCTGAGGGTAGCATGGCAGGTTATTCCTGCAAAGGGGCGGGGCACACCTAGCCTCAGTGGTTCCATGGTGGACATATAGCAGTACAAGGCTGGGAGAGCAGAATAGAGGCAACAGATTAATTCTCCCCACGATCCCTATTATGGCACTTAGAAGCTGGAGGAATCGGGCATTTAGCGTGATATAATTAACCAATAATTTAAATAATTCATAAATATTCTTGGCTGGATTGACTTGGTATCCGTAGAAAACACAGAAAAAAAACCTGAATGGGATGTATGTTTGAATTTCGGCTGAATGAAAAATTTCAAACAGATGAAATTTCGAACATATATATTCCATTCAGTGCCATTTTAGTGAACAAGGGTAGCGGGGTCTGCAGGGGTGTCCCCCGCTCCCTAATCAATAAAGATTTTTAAAAAAGAACAAAAAAATAATAAGGATCCTGCGGTGCCGGTTCCCATGCACGCAAGTGAAGGGAACCGGCTTCGCAGAGGGATGGAGGAGTCTGCTGCCCACAGCAAAATGTGCAGCCAAAAGATAAGTAGGGGGGTGAGGGGTAGCAGGTTAACAGCGATGTCCATGGGAGAAAAAAACAAAAAATCATTTTCGTTAAACTAACTTTCGGTTTTTTCTCCCTCAGCATTTGTCATTCGAATAATTCACAGATATCCGACTGACTTCAAATGGTCAGTAAAGTTTCTTTAAAATAGTTGATGAACGCAATGGAGTGCAGGGGCCAGGACATGCCACTGTTCAACCATGCTTGAAAATCATGAGTAACTTCAGCAGAAGCGATGAAACCTACTTTTGCATTGCTGTCAGCATGTGGACATCGCAACCAGGGATGTCATTTGGGGGTCGCCAGGGGTCGCAACTGTGGCCCCTGAGTTCTACCTGGCTACCACTAAAAAAAAAAAACATGCTTTTTCTTTTTAAATGGAAGCTCCTGGGCTTTGGCCAGAACCATGTGGCTCTTTGTTTCTGGAGTGGTTGGCTTTCATCTTTAAAAAAAAAAAAACCAGGAGGCTCCACAAGTGTAACACTTTGACCAGTGACCCTAAATAAGAAAGCATAGGAATAACAAATACTTTGTTTTTCTGGAATTCTATACAATAATTGCTAGACGGTTGTCAGTCATAATGTAGAAAGCAATAATGTAGAAAGTCAAAATGTCGATTTTTTTTTTAGAAAACAATAATGTCGAAAAACAATAATGTCAAATTTTTTCTACATTTTTTAGAATTTTTTTGAAAAAAATAAAAATAAATATATATATAATTAACATGTGTTGAGTTTGAGGGGTGAGAGGGTGGTGGGGGGGTGGCCGGGGGGTGTTGGGTGAGGGGGGTTGGTGGGACCCCCCTAGTAAATGATACTCTTCTTGTTTATTTATTTATTGATAGTGCTAATTGATTTTTTTTTTCGACATTTTTTTTTCTAAAAATTGACTCTTTTCATTATATGTATAGGTTTTCGACATTATTGTTTTCTACTTTTTTTTTCTACATTTTTGTAAGTCGACATTTTTTTTACTACATTATGACTATAAACCTTGCTAGACTCATTAAAGGTTTATTTAAGGGAGGGGGCGAGTCACTGATTTAGTCTGTTCTTAAACATCTAAAAATCACAATGCAGACAAAACATCCAAAAAGCATTTAGAGTAGAATAAGCATCCATTTCGGAGTATGTATTTTGCTTTTCGCAAGTTGCAGTTATAGCATGTTATTTTATGTCGTTGTCTCTGTTACGATCATCACAAGACATTCCATCTCTGTGTCCACAGTCACTTGACAAAATCCTTGTGCCTAAAAGCTTGTGTACAGTGTAGAAATGTTTGACCATAACACATAAAGTGGCCCTTGATTTCATTGTGTCACAATTAATGCCTTGTTGTAATGTGTCTATGTTTCCTATCTCCAGGGCATGCTGTTCAGGATTTTTGTTGGCATGTATGGGCTAAAGAGTGCCCAGAGTATGGAATGCCGTGTGAGTGCACTGGTTTCCCCGGCGCTACTCTAAATTCTTCAATACACAGTTATGAACCCTCCCAATGGTATGTATGTTGCCATGCTATAAAGCCTGAAAAGTAAATCCATGCAGGCTTAACATGTGGTCAACTTTGCACCAGACCCACAGATGAACTAGCCTGCTGTTAAATCTCACTTACCAGTTTAATGGTATCCACTACAAAGTGCAATTTGCTTTCTGACTTTGAGAACATTCAGACATGTAATTGCTCATTTTACTATAACCGTCAAGATAGCTATAGCCGGTGAGATACCTCAGTGGGTTGAGTGCTCACTACTGCGATGTGTGTCTAATTTGCAGGTTGCAGGTTCGAAATCCCGGCAAGGCCAACTCAGCCTGCCATTCTTCTGAGATTGATAAATGAGTACCAACACATGTGGGGTGATATTGTATGCATATTTGTTCTATATAAAGCTCTTAAGTGTAAGTGCTACATAATAACACATTGTTATCATTTGGACTTGTACGTCTGCTTGCACATTCACAGTAATTTGGTAATATTGGCCTATACACACTGATATTAACAATACAAATGGTGATCCATTCTTGTATGAAATACATATGACATTACAGTGATATCGTAACCATATTTTTTGTAGTGTACTTAGGAACAATGCTATGTGATGCTACTTCCTGTTTTGTCAAGGGATGAAAGGTTGTGTTCCATTGCTTCCTGTGATGTCACCTCAGGTGGGGTCAAATTACATCCCTTCCTGTGATCTCATCAGAGGTCAAGGGTCAAGTGATGTCACTTCCACGACCCAGAATCCCAGTGGACCCGACAGATGAGCTAATGAAAACATTGCAGGAACTCTGTACGCTGGGCATTGAATCTGGTTTTCTGACGACAGAAGAAGCATGTTTTCTCACACTGATAGATTATAGACTGCCCACCATATATGCACTTCCGAAAGTTCACAAGAACTGCTCCGACCAACCGGGCAGACCGATTGTTTCATTGTGTGGATTGGTCTGGAACCATGCAGTAAATATATTGAAAAAGTCATCCATGAGTTGGCAGAAGACATGCACTCTTTTCTCAAAGATACCATGGTTACCATCAATTATTACAAAGGACTAACATTTGAACAATGAGAACAGCTTATTAGTTATGTTAGACGCTACTGCACTATACACCAACATTCCTCAAAGTCAAGCTTTGACATGCATAGAATACGGACTAAATAGCCGCCCACTCTCACAGGCAATACTGACCTTTTTTTTACTCAATCTCTTGCAGATCGCTCTTTGCAATAACTTCTTCCAATTTTTAGATGATATATATTTACAGAAACAAGGCACAGCGATGGGCGTGGCTTTCGCTCCTACTCTGGCCAATATATACATGGCTGACTTTGAAGAGAAATTTTTCTACAACAACAATCCCTTCAAGAGCCATGTATATTATTGGAAAAGATATACAGATGACATTTTTTTCATCTGGCAATATACAAAAGAACAGTTAGATGAATTCATCATTTGGTTGAATCATTGCAACAATAATCTTGTTTTTACCTGCCATTCAGACAATCACCAGTTGCCTTTTTTGGATTTGTTAATATCTCACCATGAGGGTCATATTTACACCTCATTATACCGGAAACCGACCGATAGAAACACCTTGTTGAAATATTCTATCCAGCATCCACACTCTCAAACAGATAATCTACTGTATGGCCAATTGAACATCATGCCAACGTCTTGGGGATAGAAAACTAGCTAGAGCCCTCTAGACTCATCAAGAAATCAGCTAAGAGAGCAAACTGGATGCATAGAGAACATTTGTTATGTCTACGAGAAAAGAAAAACAAGTCGGAACGTATAGTGTGTGTGACTACCTTCTCTAAATAGACAGTTCAACTTAAAAAACTCATCAGACAACATTGGAATGTGGTCACTAGTACAGGATGCACTACTGGCCCTCCTCTATTTGCTTCGAAACAGGCAAAAAACATGTGAGATAGCTTAGTTCACTCCCGGCAAAACAAGCCCAGGATTATCTTTGCACAAAATACTCTGCAGCGGCCTGGAGTCATCAAATAGAACAAGTGTTGGGTCTCTATGCCTGTGACAACTGCACTGTCAATTTACATCCAAAACAATAGTATTCGCCCATGGCAATTTTCACTGGCAATTAGGACAATTTACCAACAGTCAGTCTTGTAATGTTATATAAGTCATCAGATGCCCATGCGTACAGGTCTACTTGGGGATGACCACAACAAAAGTGGTCACCTGCATCAACAAACTTCGCTCCCGTATTAGGACCAAAACTCTTTCGGCACCCTTAGTCCAGCACTATGTGGCAGCAAATCATACATAAGATGATTTACATTGGGTAGTAATTGACCAACTAAAACAAGATGCCGGCGAGTATTCAATGCAAAACACGTTAAAAAGGCCGGAACATCGCTGACTACATAGACTACAGACTCACAAGGTAGGCCTCAACGAAGAATTACAATGGCCGGTTCTTGTATTATAAAACCACATATCCAGCATGTCTTGCTGTATTAGAGGGCAGAGTACACCCACGGTCACACAATACGCTTACATCCACAGTGAGCAGGAGTTGGTTGTTTGCACATTTATATGCCACTTAAATAATGTGTGCCCCGGTCTGGACACAACAGCTCTCCATGAATTGAGCCAGAAAGGCTAGACGCTTTAATGTTAATGAACATCAAGATTCGGTTCGATTTCCTTTGACCTCAATGATTTGTTGTTTTTGCTTAAGGCTTGCTGTCCATCTAGCAACACTGTGTTGCGCGCTCATGATGGCAGTACTATTACATTTTCCATTCAAACCACATCAGAATGAACAGACATTTTCCACTCTGTTCCTCCCAACATGGCCACCGAAACGAGCCGAAAAAGATCTACTTGTGATGGTTGTACGCAATGTGACTGCATATGTCCATCATGTACACATCCACATATTCGGCACCTAGTCTCTTTTAAATAGGGCTTGGTAGCCAGGGAAGCATGTCTATGGTCCCCGGGCATTCTTAGATAATCGTTTTTGAAATGGCAGCAGCGTGTGAGGAGTGAAGGAGAATCCCGGTAGGCAACAACTGCACTTCTTCTCAGAACGATGTTTTAGTAAATCCTTACCGCCTTACTACGAGGTCCCTTTGCGGGTTGGGGGATTTAACGCCTGCTTTTTGCAGGCGTTAAAAACCAACCCGCAAAGGGACCCAGGGAGCTAATTACGGTACCGCAATTTGCGGTACCGTAATTAGCGCCTTCCCCATTCCCATTGAGCCCTATGGGCCAAAAATGGGAATGGGGAAGGGCAATGGTGGAAGGGGGAATTACTGCCCTGCCAACCTTGGAATGGGGCGGTAATTCCCCTTTCCGCCAAGGCGGTGCCAGTATTTTACCGGCATGAACCATGGCGCTAATAGCGCCATGGTTCTCTGCCATCTGTGTAATGAGGCCCAGTGCCTTTCTGTGTGCCATAACATGTCTTGCTGGCACAAGTGTTTGGCATTTGCCAACCATTAACAAGCATATGATACCCCTTCCATGACCATTTACCTATGTACAAGTCCGTTGCATTCAACGTTTTGGTTTACTGACAAGCCCCTTGATTTATATATGGACCAGAAGTGATGCCCTATGGAACTGAAACCACATTCATGCTGTGTTTCTTGTATGAGAGTAGAGAGTAGAGAAAGCTAAGGAGAGGAAACTAAGACCGCAGCCTTAATAATTCATTAAATTTTATTATTTCATTATAAAAACAACATAGACATTTGTTTCCAATACTTCTTTTTTTAAACATACAATTAAACTCATTTTCACAAATGTTGCTCAAATGTTGCTCAAAACTTGAGCCTTGCACCATCCAAAAATCGATTTCATTTTTGTGCAAAAAACACATAGAGCAGCATGTAAATAGTAAAACTTTCTTTAAAGCATTTATAGATTACAGTTTATCATTCTCTTGCTCTGAGTGGTAAATCCACCCTTAACGTTAGTCCACACATAATAATCAACTACAGGTGTCCTAAATATGTCCCGGGAGGATAGCTCAGCAGCAACGTGTTTGCCTTGGAAGCAAGACGACAGGAAGCAACACAGGTTCGATCCCCGGGTCTGCACTTAGAAACCTCCGGGTATTTAAGCGCATTATAAATACAAAAGACAAAAAAAAACAATTAAGCAACCATTCCTGTAACAGCGCCCCGATGCTTGCGGGCTGTGTGAGCGCTTTAAAAATGCAAATAAAAAAAAAAAAAAATAGTCAAAAACATCTTCACACAGGGCATCCCTTATCTGATAGTTTCGACATAACAAATCTAGCTAGTCCCTTCTAGAATGTTTTATTGGAAAGAAATTCCATGATGTTTTCATAATGAAATAATAATACAATCGAATGAATTATTAAGGCTGCGGTCTTAGTTTCCTCTCCTTAGCTTTCTCTACCCTCATAGAAGAAACACAGCATTAATGGTGTTTCCGTTCTATAGGGCATCACTTCTGATCTATGTGTAATAGTTCTAACCCCAGATGCCTGTGAAGAAGGGGTTTCCCACCACTAGATTTAGAAGCCCCTTGATTTGGGCATCAGTACTTGGTGCCCAGATGGATTTTTGAGAGACAACAACCAGCTTTGTTGTCTTCGGTAACACACCTTCTATCTCCATTCTCGCTTCTGCTCCTTTCATCCGCACATCATTCATTGTTGTTGGTGTGCCCTTTCTGGATACAAATAATGCACATCAGCCGCTGAGCCACCACCATACATCCCTGAGAGAGGCACAGCAGTGCGCGGCCGCTGCAGTACTGAATTGGACATTGGAGGTAAATAAAATGGCCTCTTCCCATATGGGTTGGCCGGACAGGTGCTAACTTCTTCGTTCTCCACGTGAGTTCCTTTTCAAACACAACGCACATGATTAATTTGCCATTATGGCTTACCTTGTATTACTGAGGAGCCCCGTGTTGGCCATCAGTATAATGGCACAGATGGGTGTTTTCTGGGAGGCAAACATCGGTTTGTTGTTTCCCAAAACATGTTAGATTCATTACATTCGTTCTATTCATATGTACATCAATTACTCTGCTCTTTCTGGCCCTTTTAGATTCCATCTTCTAGAGATCTAGTTGCTGAGATGCTGGCAGGCACGCTGCTGGGGAGACTAAGGCATCTGGCCTACACCAATCCCGGGGAAGGTACTGCACACCAGGGAGGGATCTGGTTACGCCCCAATTCTTACATCATTACTTATTAGGTATGTTTGTGCAATTGTTCACAAAAAGAAAGAACAATTGTCAAATGCTATGAGAGTTTGTATTCACTCTTGGGTATACACGTATTGTTTAGTACTTCCGCTACCCCAGGCATTTTGGTGAAATGACATCCCTGATCACAACACCCTAAATAGCTATTGGCTCATCTCTTCAGATATAAGTACACCCTGAAGTAACTAACAGCCTGTTCAGAAAAGGAAAGTCTGTTTTGAGATTGAGAAAAGTATTATTTATTTAGTTTGGAAGAGGGGGAAATGGGAGAGCAGAAAACAATTTGAAGAGAGCCAAGTCTGTCCCTTTGATTAACCACATTGTGAGCCTCAGCAAGGCCTCATAAGAGAAAGTGTTCGATCCCGGGGTCTGAAAATGCCTTTGGGAGGATAAACAAACCCCCCTTACTCGCTTTCTACTCCCTTGTCCATAATCTGCGAGGTAACCTGGATAGGTGAGATAGGTGGCACTCATTCATGAGGGTGCGTCCCAGGTTTATGGCCCCCAGCAGCTGATTTAGCTCCATGGAGCCCTGCCAGAGTGACAGCTGGAGCTGTGCAAAGTTGTGGGACTGTGCCCTCACAAACATTGTGAATTTCAATGCAAAACTTCACAAAGATAACACAATTGCAACATTTTGTGCAAGCACCATTAAATACCAGCTAATCTGCTTTTATCACAAATTCAATATGCGTCTGATATATGCGTGTAATCACTAAGTGCTCATCTTCTGCATGCGCAAACATGCAACTGACAAATGTATGCAGCTAACGTATTACACCTGCAGAACTAAGGAAAGGGATGCAGGGAAGTATTCCTGAAAAACACTCCAGACTTTTTGTCACAAACCAATTACTTCCAGGTCAAAAGGTTCATAGAGACCATCATGCCATGCACTGCAAATAACAACCAGGCGACAGCATATCCCTTCTACTTCACGTTTTTCTCCTTTGACTGCACTAGAAGAGATTATTGTCTAAGTTTTCATAACTGGAAGAATCTGGATGCATCCTTTGCTCTTGTACGTGGTCTTCATATTTCACAATAAAACACAGGTGGAGAAGTGTGGAAAAGTGACAGTTGTGCAGTCAGCAGTCAAGGCTCATCTGGGCTAGGTATTCTTTTTACCTGTCCTTCGTGTTCAGCAATCCTATAGTGAGCCTGCTGGTCTACAGTTTAAAAACTCCCCGCATCGCAGAGCACGCGCGGAGAAGTGTGGAAAAGTGACAGTTGTGCAGTCAGCAGTCAAGGCTCGTCTGGGCTAGGTATTCTTTTTACCTGTCCTTCGTGTTCAGCAATCCTATAGTGAGCCTGCTGGTCTACAGTTTAAAAACTCCCCGCATCGCAGAGCACGCGCGGAGATGTGTGGAAAAGTGACAGTTGTGCAGTCAGCAGTCAAGGCTCGTCTGGGCTAGGTATTCTTTTTACCTGTCCTTCGTGTTCAGCAATCCTATAGTGAGCCTGCTGGTCTACAGTTTAAAAACTCCCCGCATCGCGGAGCACGCGCGGAGAAGTGTGGAAAAGTGACAGTTGTGCAGTCAGCAGTCAAGGCTCGTCTGGGCTAGGTATTCTTTTTACCTGCCCTTCGTGTTCAGCAATCCTATAGTGAGCCTGCTGGTCTACAGTTTAAAAACTCCCCGCATCGCAGAGCACGCACAGAGAAGTGTGGAAAAGTGACAGTTTTGCAGTCAGCAGTCAAGGCTCGTCTGGGCTAGGTATTCTTTTTACCTGTACTTCGTGTTCAGCAATCCTATAGTGAGCCTGCTGGTCTACAGTTTAAAAACCCCTCGCATCGCAGAGCACACGTGGAGAAGTGTGGAAAAGTGACAGTTGTGCAGTCAGCAGTCAAGGCTCGTCTGGGCTAGGTATTCTTTTTACCTGTCCTTCATGTTCAGCAATCCTATAGTGAGCCTGCTGGTCTACAGTTTAAAAACTCCCCGCATCGCAGACCACGCGCGGAGAAGTGTGGAAAAGTGACAGTTGTGCAGTCAGCAGTCAAGGCTCGTCTGGGCTAGGTATTCTTTTTACCTGTCCTTCGTGTTCAGCAATCCTATAGTGAGCCTGCTGGTCTACAGTTTAAAAACTCCCCGCATCGCAGAGCACGCACGGAGAAGTGTGGAAAAGTGACAGTTGTGCAGTCAGCAGTCAAGGCTCGTCTGGGCTAGGTATTTTTTTTACCTGTCCTTCGTGTTCAGCAATCCTAAAGTGAGCCTGCTGGTCTACAGTTTAAAAACTCCCCGCATTGCAGAGCACGCGCGGAAAAGTGTGGAAAAGTGACAGTTGAGGCTTGACTGTAATGGTACGGGCGGAGGTTCTTTTTGAAGTATGGTGTTAAAAGCTTGAGCACTGGAATTTGAGGTATATTATGAGTGTTTAATGCACTGTTACCAATAGCAAGATAGTTAGCACATATTTTGCATATTTATTTGTCTTTCCTTGCAACCCATCTTTGGTCCCGCATCTGATTTGTATTATGTTTTATATGGATGTATCTTTTGGTGCTATTATCTGCATATAAAATGACTGGGTATGTAAAAACCTATCTACTTTGTGTTTAATGACATTTCTTAAGTAATGTTTTGCTTAAATATGAATGTGTTCATTTGTATTGAAGCCCTGAGGAAGACTGTAGTATTAGGGTCGCAACACGTGTTGGCAATCCAGTAAAAAATATATGTATTGAAAACTGATTAGTGCAGTCAGCACTCTTGAACCACCTCTATATACGTATAATACAGATTATAGAAGAATAACAGCAGCAGATTGGCTTCTACAACATTGTATAGCACACTGCTGCATAGACCCTTATTATTGGTTGGCATTCTCTCCCAACCTTGGACTTTCGATTCGTTAACACACGTAAGCAAAATGAAACTCGGGTGCAGAGAAGAACATCAGACTACTAACTACTTGCCCAATTAGTTCATCATCGCTCATCGGTCAGGCCCCAAGCCAAGGCTTCTTCATTGTAATTGACCTTGCGGACTGTTCTCTGCTCTGGGACTTTCAAGGGAGTGTGTGTACACCATTATCTTCACCAATAGCTTAATGAATAGGCCTTGTTTTTCAGTTCTAAATCATGTGTGAGGGGACCATGATTTTGTCCATTTTGACCTTTTATCTAGTGCTATTTAATGCAATTAGGTTGGATCTCATTACTCCTCTTGGCCTCTGGAGATTTGGTTGCTCTACCTCACATAGGCTTTCAGCATCTATAATTGCCCAAAACTTGGTACTGTCAGATGTTTTCTTCTTTACTAAATCTAAGAGAAATATGTCTTATGTACATGGTTTATCCTTTTGACTCCCTTTGTGCCTTGCAATTATTCCTTGATGTGGTATCCTTGATCCCAGGCCAATAGATATTCGTTGTTCCTCACACAAAGCTGTTTTTCCAGCATCTCCACATTCTGTAGCCCTGGTCTGTCTCTGAGGTAGCTTGATTGGTTTCAACATGTGTTAGGCGTCCATCTTTTAATCATGGCTACTTTGGTTGCATTATATTTTCTTCTGCAGCAAGCTTTCTATGTATCTCATCTGCCTTGCGTTTCTGTATATGTACATTCACTTCGACACTTCTCGCTTATTTCTTTGGTGCACATGATTTCTTTGAACTCGATTACATGTTTCACTTATTACGTCAGTTGCATATTTAGTCTTGGAGTATTTGCATATCATTTCAGTGCATCGTTATGTCTTATCTTAATGGTGCCACTTTGCAGCTGTCAGTTTTCCTTTACAGCTCTTCGAATGTTAGTGGTTTCTGCAAATCTTCTACTACCCTTTCAGTTTGATGGTACATTAAATACGGTTGTTTGAGTGCATATCATCTCTCATACACTCGATGCAGTATTGGAAGAATACCTGGTGTCACACATAGTGCGCTCCTACTGCTATTCCAGAATGATGTTGGTGAGGGGCAGGAACTAGAGATGACGTTTACACCTTCTCCTTTACAGAACAACAAATATCACTAGACAAGGCCCAGTGGAAAAACGATTGCACACAATGGAGCAGTGAGTGCTACAATGATTTTACTGAATTAATTAAATCAATGTATAATCTGCACAGCAACACATCAATGCAACCAGCGGCACAAAATAAGTAGTTAAATGGTTTGAAAAAGCTTGTGCTCCCCCGTTCCGTGTGTCTCCCCCTGTAAGGAAAGGCTTGGTAACTTCAATGAAGACCGACACAAATGAGACACAGTTCAAGCGTGTTTATTGAATTTTAAAGGGTTTGGTTAACGCCTCTCTAAACCTAAATCTAAGGATGTGAGCAGGCTACAACCATCAAAATATATTAACACAGTCCTAGTCGAGTCTGATTGGCTCAGCGCCCTTCGCCGGGTGCAAATATGCTTTATCCATGGAATTATAGGTTTCCTATGCTATAACTTCATTGAATAGTTCTGGGTTCAGGTGTGGTATAATGAATTCCCCACCTGACAGTGTTGTGTTTAAGCATGGAATATATTAACGGTTATAGTATATTAATTCAGAAAGTGCAGGTAAATAGGAACCACATTTCTAGAAGGCCTCGGGCAGGCAAAGATTACACTTGGTGTAGAGCTTCAAACTTTTTTGTCCGGGGCCCCATCAGCAAAATGTGGGCAGGCCGAGCCCCCCCAAAAAGGCCAAATGGACAGTATGTGTTGCGCGCCGTCACCGCACCCTACTTCCAGTATAGTCCCTGGGCTCCCCCACCTGCTCCCATCACAGTCTTTGGACTCCCTCATCCCACTCCTACCCAGTCCCTGGTCTCTCCCCACCCCATCACACACCCTGGGCTCTCCCCACCCTGTTCCCACCACTATCTCATGCTTCCCACCATCCTGCTCCCACCACAGTCCCTGGGCTCCCCCCATCCTGTTCCCAACACAGTCCGAGGGCCAGTGGCTGCTGGTAATTTTTTTAAGTGGAGGGGCATAACTATTTCCCCCAAAGATGACATAGCGACCGAGCGCAGTGAGGGCGCCCGAACCAATCAAGGGGGTTTTGTGGGGTTTTCCCCCCGTGAATTCTTTTTAAAAATAATGGGTTAAAATGTTGCATTGTAGATCATACTTTAAGAAATAATTGGTAAATAGCCAAACTCAGGGGGCAGGCATGACATTTTTTACTGGACATCTATGATAGATGTCCAGTAAAAAGATACCATCCCTGTCCCTTGGGCCTCACTGGGCCTAACACAATCAACATGATTATATGTGTATGCAAGGCGCTAGGGTGGCAAGGGGCAAAGCATGGTATTTTTGACTGGACATCTATGATAAAAATCCAGTAAAAAAATACCAACCCTGTCCTTGGGCTCCACAGCACCTCAGAAGGAGAGCTTATTTTGACTGGTGGGTAGGGGGATTGTGCAACAAAGGCATTTAGGATTTTTTAAAATGCCTTTGTTGTACAACCCTCCTTCCCCCCCTCTATACACCACTTGCCAAAATCAGCTCAACAGACCAAAACAAACTAACACACACACACACACACACATTCATACAGCAATCACTCTATCATTCACACAAACATCCACCACCATACACTCACTCATAACACAAGTATACACGCATCCATAAATATGTTTAAATAAAAAAAATATATATAAACGTACCCTCTGCATTGGCCTGCTTGTGGGTGCAGAAACACCCTGCTCCAGGCTGCTCTGTCCGTATCTGCGAGGAGGCTGCAGGAGCTCCCCCTCGCACATACAGACATGCAGTGCCCCAGCCAGCATTTCCAATGAGCTATGCAATGCTGGCGAAGCAAAACACCCCAGTCTTGCATGGCTTAGTGAGCATGTGCGGCTGGGGAACAAAACAGAACTGTCAAAGGGAAATAGTGTTTCCTTTTGACAGTTCAGCCAACCCAGGAGCACTCCCGCAGCTGGAAAAAAGTAGCTGAGGGAGCGCTCATTGTTTCACTGGGCTGGCTCCTTAACTCCTCCATAATGGGTGAGGGGGCCATTGGGTGGGCACCGCCTCGCCTATATGGATGAACAGCCAGGCCCGGACTGGCCTATAGTGCAAGAGGACAATGCCTGTAGCAAAAATGCAAAATGCTAGTGTGGACCAGTCAAAATGGCCCACTTTTTTGGACAATGTGGGCCAGTTTGATTAGTTGCTTCACTATGCAGTTAGTAATTTTGACCATTGTTGCTGAATAAATACTCTTTAAGTAATTTACTTACATTTTAACACAAAGCTACTATTCAAACAGTCTGAGACTAAAGGAATGAATATCCATTTACAACTGCAGGCCACTTTTTCATTGGTGCCTGAGACAGTTTCATGCTTCAGCCCTACCATGTGAGCTGCCCCTGCCCATTTCTTACAATCTAAAAAATAAAAAAATACACAAAAAAAATCTTTTTTTTAACATTTCATGCTGGTCTCTCACGGCCCCCCAGGGATGCGGCTGCGGACCCCTGCTGGGACGCGTCCCACAGTTTGAATACCGCTGGTGTAGAGGAAGGCAGACAAAAGCAGGCGAACCAAAAGGCAGTGTTATACGAGCAAGGCTTATAGGCAGACAGGATGCCATTAAGCAGAATGTGCTGCTTTGTAGGCTGCTCCAGACTAGGCACATTGTGATGCTAAGGCACAGGCAGGTTACGGGATGTGCCAACGAGCGACACCTAGATGTGTTGGAGTGGGGATACGGTAATCTAGAAGTTATGTTTTATTTTTTTTGCAATGTTGCCAACTTAACTCCGAACACACATCCTCCATGCCCATCCGAACGACAATAAATATGATTTAGTTTTGTGGCGTAGGTATGCTATGTTGTGCCACTATGCTTTTTTTGCAATGTACACTCAGAAAACACTAAACCGCTCCTCAATGTCCCCCTTCAGTGACTGGAGCAGCAGGTGGGAGAGCGCGTGCTACATTAGTGTGTGCAGTCACGTCATAACTGGTCTGTGATCACTCCTTAGCAGACCCCCCAAATAATGGGCCGCAAATTTGTGCGTTTTACTGATACAAAGGTTTGGTGACCCTGCATTTTCGCTTGCTACTTTTCAGCAGGTGGGGGTTGAACAAGCACCCACTCGCTATCCAAAACACCTCTATGTGCCTATTGCTGACGTACAAACAGCACCCAAGAAGTGAACAAGCTTTTTTCCTGTTTTCAGTGCAAGAAATATATATATAAAAAAAGGCTCAGCATGCTGTTAGGCCTGCCGTGCGCCTCACTCATGCACACACCATATTAAAAATACAGAGCCTGATGTCCTGTGAACTTGCTTTATTCCGATTCTCACACTTTCTGCCTTCCTTCCTCTTGTCCCCTCCCCTTCCGCTTTCCTCCCGCTCCCTCTGCCTTGGTCCTCTTAAAGGGGCCATGTCCTTTTCCATATACAACACCTCCCCCGTGCTTAACATGAAAGTCCAATTACATCTGTTCGATGAGTCTCATTGGCTTCTTTATTGTCCGAGGGGGTCTCCCTGGTGATTCGCGGCTCTCGCCGGTTGATTCCACTGGGGGCTCTGTTTCTTCTTCCTCACTAATGTTCTCATTAGGTGTTTCTTGTGTCTCGGGTTCCTCTAGATACAATTTCTTGAAGAATGAGGAGTTGCGGGTGATGTCTCCTAGGTCTCCGGTTGCTGTGACCATGGGTCCCTTAATGGCCGTGATGATTCGCGGTTCGGGACTGTACCGGGTGTCTGTTTTCTTGCGCTGCTTTTGCCGCACTAGGACAGTTTGTCCGATCTCTAGCTGTTGTTCTTTTACTCTCCTTCTCGTGTCGGCCCATTGCTTTGCTTTCCTCTTCTTTTCGGCGTCTCATTCTCTGATGGCTAGGTCTTCTTCAGGTGTATAATCCTCCCATCAGGGAATGCGCGTTCTGGGTTGGTATCTCACCATGAGTTCGGCTGGTGGCTTTCCTGTCGCGTCATGTTGGGTATTCCGATAGCCCCGGAGCATGCTGCAGATGGCCTTCGGATGTGGCGTCTGCTCCGCCACTGCCTTTTGTCTTGTCAGTTTGATGGTAGCCATAAATCGTTCCACCATCCCGTTGGCTTGGGGCCACAGTGGGGTGATCTTTTGGTGGTGGAATCCTAGGTGGCTTGCAAAGTTTGCGAATTCCCTTCCTTGGAATGGAGATCCGTTGTCGGTTTTGACAACGTTGGGGATGCCCCATTCGCTGAACAGTTCGTCCACTATGGGTGCGGTTTCCTTGAATGATGTTGACATCGTTTGTTTGACAAAGGGGAATCTCGAATACTCATCTATTATCACTAATAGATAACCCCCTTCTTCTAGGGGTCCATAGAAGTCCATTGCGACTTTTTGCAAAGGTCTTGTTGGGAGCGTTGTTAGCTGCAGAGGGTTTGGGTTCGGTCCTTGCGCTGCTAGTTGGCAGGGTCTGCAGTGTTTGAGCATGTCTTCTACTATCACGTCCATATACGGGAACCAGACGTAGTTCCTGAGGAATCGTTTGGTGTTGTCTATGCCTCTGTGGCCTTCTTGAGCTAGGGTTGCCAGGGTCTTTCTCAGGTCTCTTGGTGCTACTAATCTCTTCCCCCGTAATAGGAGTCCTTGGTCTGTGGCTATGAGTTTGTCGTGTATCTTGGACAGCCGGTCAAGTTCTTTCTAGTCTACCTCCTCCATTTCCGTTTTTCTTGTGCAACGCTCTCTCCATTTGTTGGAGCGGGTGAGAGAGACAGCGGCTCTGATTGTCAGGTCCGCTTTGCTTCTTTCCTCAAATGTTGTTAAGGAGATGGTGGGTGGCGTGGCATTTGCTGACAGGTATGAGATATATTCAGTGGCTTCATGTTCTAGTGTGTCATTTTTGTCCCTTATGGGGTGCCTGGATAGGTAGTCCGCTGGATTGGCGTCACCCCCTGGTTTGTGGATAATGGAGTAATCGTACTCTTGCAGTCTTATCCCCCACCATTCAATGTGGGGCGGCATTTTCGTCCTGGGGTTTCCAAAGATTGATAGCAGGGCTTGGTGGTCCGTGACCAGGGTAAATTTCTGACCGATGATGAAATGGTGGTATTTTTCGCATGCCCATACAGCGGCTAGGCTTTCTCTCTCTGCTTGAGAGTAAGCTTTTTCAGTGAGTGACAGGGCACGGCTAGCGTATGCAACTATTGCGTGATGAGTACTGTCCGAGGGGTCGGTCTGGGCTAGGATGGCTCCTAGTCCCACCGGGCTTGCATCAACTGTAATAATGGTATGCCAGTCTGGACGAAAATATGCTAGTTGCCGGTTGTTGGAGAGGCCTTCCTTTATTGCCATGAACGCTTCCTGCCAAGGTGCGTCCCAAGTGAATGGTGTATTTTTCTTTAGGAGGTTGCGGAGCGGGTCAGTTATTGAGGCATAGTTTGGGAGGTAACGCGCGCAGTATCCTGCCATTCCCAACAGGGAGCGTAGTTCTGCAGTGGTCGTAGGTGCTTGGAGTTCGGTTATTGCTTTAATTTTGTCCGGGTTGGCTGTTATGCCCCTGTTCGAGAATGTGTGTCCGAAGAATTTTAAGCTTGTCTTGTTGATGTCGCACTTGCGCTCGTTGAGGGTCAGTCCCGCGTCTTGTAGGATGGAGCAGACGGTTCTTAGGGCTCTGTCGTGCTGGTCCTGATCTCTCCCGAATATCAAGATGTCGTCACTATAGTTTAGTGCATTCATCTCCGATTCTATGAGCCGTCTGATGGTCTCTTGAAAGATCTCTGCGGCGGGCGATATGCCAAAATGTAACCTTTTATATCGGAATAAACCATCGTGCGTTGCGAATGTGGTGATGGGCCGTGATTCTGGATCCAGGACAAGTTGATGATATCCTTGGTTGAGGTCAAGCTTCGAAAAGAACCTGGCTTGGTTTAACCTGATCAGCATGTCTTCCAAGCTTGGGCCCGGGTGCCTTTCCCTTTGGATAGCGGTGTTTGGGATGCGCATGTCAATGCATATGCGGAGACGACCATTGTCTTTGGGGACGATGACTATTGGCGATACCCACGGTGTTGGTCCGGTGGTCAGTCAAAAGGCCGAAAAAATAATACCGAATGACAAAAATCGCGAAAACAAAATCTCAAAAAAAATAAATAAATATCAAAATATTTATTTATTTATTTATATGTGTTTTTGGGGTCAGGTAAGTAAAAAAAAGGGTTAGAATAAAAAAAAAATAGAAAAAAAGGGGGTTGGGTGGAACCCCCCCATTTTGAAAAAAAAACGTCATAAAAAAAATTCGATATTTTTTTTTTCAGCCTTTTTTTTCGAGATTTTTGTTTTCGAGATTTTTTATTCAGTATTATCACTATAAACCGTTGGTCCATCTGCTTTCTCTATGATATCATTGGAGAGAAGAAGTTGTATTTCCTTTGATACTTGTTCCTGAAGGTGAAAACCCACTTTGCGCGGCTGTTGTGGGACCGGCCTGATGTTGTTGTCAAAGTGCAGCTTGATGCATGAGTCTTTTAACATGCCCACCCCTTCAAATAGCCTGGGGAATTGGCATTTGAGATCTTCTTTCGATAGGGGCTTGTCTGTTATTGACCCGATGAGTCCGTGTGGCAGTGGTAGCCCTTCTATTTCTTTTGACTGGTCGTAGTGTAGGTCAATTAGGGCAAGGGCCTTAGCTTTTCGGTAGCTGAGGAGGCAGCGGCCGACGGACGGGCTCCTTATGACATGTATCGTGGCTGGTATTGTGATATTTCTATGCCATAAATTGCATTGGAACTTTCCTTTAGAAGACATGGGTTGTGTCGCTCCCCATTGAAAAATGTGTGTTCTGGATTCTTGCAGGGGGTATGATGAGGCTATGTTACGGTAGATGTCTTCATTCATGACATTTACTGTCGCTCCTGTGTCAATGATGAATCTGTTTCTGATGTTGCCCAGCTGGACCGTCACTCTGGGGGCCGACGTATCTTCATCTTCAATACGGAGGAGACATACGTACTCTCTGTCGTAGCCATCTTGCAAGTATTGAGTGTGGTCATTCCCTCCTAGGTGATGTTGGGGTGGGAAGCTGAGGTATGGGTCTCTATCTTGCTCACACGAGCTTGTGGTTTCTCCCTTGTAGCTCACTTCATACTCCACGTTTTGCATGACGTTACTCCTGTGCGTGTCATATAGTTCATGATCTTTTTTTTCTGGCTCGATCTGGAGACCTTCAAGGGCTCTTACAGTGTTTGGGCGGAGGTTGAAGTGTTTCTATCCGTCTGGCGAGGTTGGTCTGTGTGAGTTTCCATCATGCGAGTGGCAGGTCTCGGGCATGATGATCCTCCTTCCGGTAGTAGTTCTTTACACATCACTTGGAAGTGATTTTCCATGCCGCATCTCATGCAGCGTTGGCCGATGGCAGGACAGGGACCTCTGTGTGGGTATTCAAATCCACAGCGATAGCATTCGCGGTCACTTTGTGTCCGTTGTGACGGGTACCTCGTGTTCATCCTTGTTTGATGTGCTGTGTTTCGGGCATAGGGATGTACTGCTGCTATTACCTCTCCCTTCTTGGGGTTCTCAATGGCCGCTGCTTGGATGTCCACTCTCTCGTAAACTCTGGCTAGGTCTAATACTTCTTTTAGGGATAGGGGCTTCTTTAGGAGGTGTTTCCGGAACATCGACGATACACAGCCTTCTATTATACGTAGCCTGATGGCTTCCTCATCATTAGAATTGGCGAAGTCGCACTTTGATATTTTTCTTTGAAGGCGAATGACAAATTCCCCTTTCGATTCGTGGGGTACTTGACTGCATTGGTTGAACATGTATCTCTCGTAGTCGCGATTGGGTGAGATGACAATTTTGTCATTGATGGCTTGTCGTAGTTTTGCATACGTGGAACGGTCCTGTAATGGGATCGTGCGTATAATGTTCTTAATTTCTCTGCCTGCTACGTTTGCGAAGATGCTTAGAATGTTGGGGGGTTGTTGCGTGCCTATGGCACCTACAAAGTCCTCAAATTCTTCCATCCACTCTTCCCATCGTTGGCCCTGGTCATGGTGTGGGTTTAGAGTGAACGGGGCGGGTCTCCTCATTAGGCTGGTGTATGAGGATGGTATCTCTAGTGGTGCAGGCTGTGCATTGGGGTCTGCGGCGTCTGGAGCCGACATGATGGTGCCACTGAAATTCCTTTTGTTGGTTAGGTGGCACTTAGGTGCATATAGTGGTTAACTATGGTGTTATGATCCTTTGTACAGCTTTCACGTGGGCGCAGGCTTTCCTTCCTCCCGTGTGGTGTGGTGATAGTGTTTTCCCTTTTTTTTTTTTTTTTTCCTTTATGATTGCAAATGTCACGTGGGAAGACACAGGGTTCCTTTTGTGGTAGCTTCCTCGTATAAATTGCAGTTTTCGCGTATAAATTGCAAATGTCACGTGGGGAGAAACGGGGATTTCTTTTGTTGTATCTTTCTCTTGTGAATCGAAAATGTCACGTGGGGAGACGCAGGGTTTCTTTTGTAGTAGCTTCTTCGTATAAATTGCAGTTTTCGCGTATAAATTGCAAATGTCACGTGGGGAGACATGGGGATTTCTTTTGTTGTATCTTTCTCTTGTGAATCGAAAATGTCACGTGGGGAGACACGGGGTTCTTATTCTCCCGTAATATTTGCGAGTGTCACGTGGGGGAACACGGGGTTTCTTCCCCGAGTTACAGTCCTTCCAGATTGCTTTAAATTGTCACAATCGGGAGACGCGAGGTTTCCTCCCCCCCCTTACTTGAAGCGGTCGTTACGGTCCACCAGTCTTCTTGTGTCGGTGTTGGCACTTCTCTCCTGGGCGCACGGGCCCACTCCGGTCCTCCGGCGCTCTCTCCTCACTTCTCCGGCACGCGGGCTTCACTCCCTCGAGGCGTGCAGACTTCCTCTGTGCGGGGCGCACGGGCCGCCGGTCGATGACGGGCACACGGGCCCTCTCCGTCCACCGAAGCGCGCGGTCCTCTCCCACCTGAGGCACACGGACCTCACCTTCTCGAGGCGCACAGGCCTCTGATCAGCAACGGGCACACGGGCCCTCTGTTGAGCTGCAGGGCACACGGGCCACTGGGCCCTATCCGTCCACCGAAGCGCGCGGTCATCTCCCACCTGAGGCACACGGACCTCACCTTCTCGAGGCGCACAGGCCTCCGATCAGCAACGGGCACACAGGCCCTCTGTTGAGCTGCAGGGCACACGGGCCACTGCTGGGCCACAGGGTACATGGGCCCACCTCAAACTGCCGGGCACACGGGCCCTCCTAGACTGCTGGGCTCACCGCCTTCCTGCTACTGCTGCCGGCACGCGAGTCTTCGCATCGGCTTCGTCACCAGTGTTAGGCCTGCCGTGCGCCTCACTCATGCACACACCATATTAAAAATACGGAGCCTGATGTCCTGTGAACTTGCTTTATTCCGATTCTCACACTTTCTGCCTTCCTTCCTCTTGTCCCCTCACCTTCCGCTTTCCTCCCACTCCCTCTGCCTTGGTCCTCTTAAAGGGGCCATGTCCTTTTCCATATACAACACATGCTCCTTTGACCTGCGTAGGCCTGCCAGTTCCCAAGGGGTTCGCCGGGCATGTTATAGGGCTCACTGTGTGGGGGCAGAGGCCCTGCTTTTTGCAGGGCCCTAATTTCTGACCCCTACGTGATCCTCAAACCTTTTCGGAGGAATCTCTGGAAAGGTTTCAGGGACCTCGATTCACCCCCAATTCTTGCCGTTTGCCTTATATTATATTACAGTTCTTTTATCTTGTGCCAGTCACCATTCGAGGTATTCCCAAACTAGTTTGCCGACCACTAGTTAACACCACCACTGACCTAAATGATGGCAGTACAAATTGGTGATTTTGCACAATAATATTTTAAGCCGTGCACAGAAGGTGCTTCACATATACCCTCTGCACTTAAAAAAAACAGGCCTTAAAAGGACTTAAACATAGCTTAATAATTTTGAAACCACGCCCCTTGCATGGCAGACAACAAAATAGTATACATCTATCCATAAAATTCTGTGTTAAAATAAATGATCGCTCCATATAGAAATAACTTAACTCTGGTCACAACAATGCCTTAAATGCTGCAAAATGGCTGACAGAAGGTAAGTAGGCATTCCTCCTGTTGCTTCAATTCATGTCCCAAAAGATACTTTAAATCGGCTGCCAAAATGCCTTGGGCCTCATTACGACCCAGGCGGTAAGGGGTTAACGGCACCGTAAAAGGTGTCGGCTCCGTTAAACCCATACCGCCTAATTACGAGGTCCCTTTGCGGGTCCTGACCTTAACAGCTGGTTATACGAAGGAAGGAACCCGCAAGGGGACTTTCGAGGTAATTACGGTACCGCAAAATGGGAATGGGGAAGGGCCAATGGTGAATGTGGAATTACCGCCCCGCCAACCATGGAATGGGGCAGTAATTCGCCATTCACCATGGCGGAGTTGGTAAAATACCGGCGGCAACCATGGCTTCTAGCGCCATGGTTACCGCCTGGGTCGTAATGAGGCCCATTGTGTTACCCGCAGTAACTCTGTGCACACCATTACCTGCAGTAAATCTGCGCACACCATTAACCTGCAATAACTCTGCACACACCACCTGCAGTAACTCTGCGCACACCATAAACCCGCAATAACTCTGCCCACACCATTAACCCACAGTAACTTTGCACACACCATTACCCCACAGTAACTCTGTACACACCATTAACACACAGTAACTCTGCGCACACCCTTAACTCACAGTAACTCTGCACACACCATTAGCACGCAGTAACAGCGCTGACCACTAACCCAAAGTAACTCTGTGCACATCATTAACACACAGTAACTCTGCGCACACCTCTAACTCTCAGTAACTCTGCGCACACCATTAACCCCCAGTAACAGCGCACACTACTAACCCACAGTAACTCTTGCACACCACTAACCTGCAGTAACTCTGCACACACCACTAACCCGCAGTAACTCTGCGAACACCACTAACCCGCAGTAACTCTGTGCACACCACTAACCTCCAGTAATTCTGCCCACACCAGTAACCTGCAGTAACTCTGCCCACACCACTAACCTGCAGTAACTCTTGCACACTAACCCGTAGTAACTCTGTGCACACCCTTAACCCGCAATAACTCTGCCCACACCACTAACCTGCAGTAAATCTGTGCACCCCACTAACCAGCTGTAACTCTACCCACACCATAACTTGTGTGGGCAGATGCCTAATCCCCCAAACCATTGCCCACCTCCATCCTTTACTCTTGCCCCTATTTATTTATTTCTCTTTTCCCCAATTTGTTGCGGTTCTCTACTAAACCTATTGCTAACCCAGAGTTTAATGTCATGCTTCTCCTTTGCAAGAAAGACAAATTCGTTGAAATTTGATTAGTAGTTGGGCTGATTTAAACAAACTGTTTTAATTCTTGTCTAAACATGATATGAAGCTGCCTGACACATGCTTCAAAGGTGTCCTTAAATATTACGTTTGATTGCATAGCACGGGCTCTTATACCGTGCTTCGTGCCAGGGGGCAGCCTCTAAGCACAGGATCAGATTTTGAACCCATGCTGCTCCGAGTTGCTTTGCTTCCAAGACAAATATGTTGCCCCTAAGCTATCCTCCTGGTGAGTATATATGGCTACGAATAAAGTTGGACTGCTCCACAGATGCATGAAATGTGTCCAGCAGATGCCCAGCATGTAGTCTTTCAATCCTAGTTTTGCATTCAGAAGTGCTGTGGACCGTGACCTCAAGGCACACAAATCTGGGCCTAATACACGGTCGTCCTGAAATGTTTCATAATATTGCTGGCAGCACCCTAATTTACTGGACAATACAACATTCAGTGACACCAATAGCCATGAGGACGGTATCCTGGCATTTGGCGCCACAGCCAATCCGATGGGGATGACCCATGCCATTTCTATTGTTGAAGCTCCGAATGTTCAGCTCGGGAACGTTCCATCAGTTTCTCCCTTGGTACAGGCGTCTCTGGGCTTTGCATGCAGTGTTTCTGGCAGGCAAGCAATGTTTTCATGGTCACATACACGCCTTTGCTGCTGCAGAGGATTAAGGCTCCGGGGATCAGTGTCTGAACTTAACCTAGCCATTTTATCATTCTCGCCTCTGCAAGGCTATTCCTACAGCCAGGCTCCAAGTCAATAACAATGTCCTGTTAAATGTATATGCACAATTCCACCTCCCACCCTTGTTTTACTAGAGTTGGTGAGCACTCTTTATTTGTGACCCAGGGACTTCTCACAACAAGCTACTGAAATTACATACATACGTAGCTACACACATAGGGCCTCACCACGAGTTGGGCAGTAGCCCTTAAATATGGTGGTAACGCTATTACCGCAGCATTTAAGGGTCCGCCCAAACATGGGTCTGGCGTGTTTACCCACAGATCAGAGCTGGGGGTAAACGCGCCAGAAAAATTCCCATTTTCGGGCACCATTATCCCAGCGCTATTAATTTCCCATTGGGTCCAATGGGGAATGGGGAATTACAGTTACCGCCCAACCCTTGATCCAGCGCTAATAGCCCTGGATCGGTTGGTGGTAACGCTATTAGTGCGGGTGGTAACCCAGCGGCATTGCGGCCGTGATACCGCCCAGCTCGTGAGGAGGCCCATAGTGTTTCTCCGTCTCTCACACACACTCCAGAATACCTCTCTGCACCCATCCACTACATACACTACTAAGACACATTGCACCACACCTGTGCCATTACAAATGCAGCTATCTCCCCACGAGAAAAATTCAGTCTAGCTGCACAGATAATGTCTCTCCTGCTCACGCATGGACGCCAATCTACCTCTCAGCACCCATCCACATGCCAGGCCGACATGTGTGGCTAACAGGGACTTGGCCGCCCCTACCTACCTTTGCATTTGCTAAAATGCACACACGCATTCTAAACTTCTCTGACGACTTTCTCATACCTGGACTCCAAGAGCGCTCAACCTACAGCGCGTTCGGACCATACCAATGGTAATCGACTCTATACAAATGACACCTACTGCTACTACTTGATGTGACCTTCTACATGGCTAAACAACATATCTGGAGGAAAATGGGCAGTGGAATCGAGGTTGTGTAGAGAAAAACAATGGGACTCCCTTTTAAAAATGGTGACAAAAATGGGGATTAAAGGCTGTAGGGAATTGAAATAATGGTAACCGCTGGCGCTCGTCTGGGCAGCCCCCACCCCTCCCAGAGCATTGTTTTTCAGCCCTCAATGACATTATAGAAGGGGAAAGACCTTATACAAATCTAAGCATTCTAACCATAACTGCTTTGAACCCCTAATGCACAGTGCTATGAGGCACACCTGCATAGGGGACTATACACTTTGAGCGCTTGTGATATTCTTTGTGGGTGTTGCTCATGTATGTATGTGTACATACAGCATCAGCAGTCACTTACATAATGACCATCAGGATGAACGTATAGTGTTCAGTGCTGTGACCAGGCAGAAGGGACGAGGGCTTCACACACACGCACTTTCATGTGAGCAGCTACTAGTGGGATGGTGATATGACATGCACTGGATGTGCCTTGGCCTTGAGATGTGCTCAGCAGTGCCTGGGAGGTGTGGAGGCTAGTGACCAGATACTCTTGCTGGACTCCATCCTGCTGATAGGCTGAGAGGGCTCTGATAAATCCAGGCCCACTGACGGAGGCCACGGATTGGCTGTGTGCAGTAGTACTTCCTCTTCTTTCAGATGTATCTTCTTGTGCAGTTTATGCTGTACACATTTATTGAATCGTTTTTTTTTCCCAGTATCACAGCATACAATCAGAAATACTGTGCCTCTATGCCTCCGGGTTGTATGTGCGCTATACAAATTAAATAAATAATTAAATAAATAAACTGCCATAAGGCACTATACAAATGACAAAACACATTTCCATACAAGTAAGCAGGGTCGGATTGCACTTACTTGGTTTTAGTCTTGTTCTTGTGTTATATGTATTAATCGCATCCTGTGATTTGGAGCATTTTAAGTGATGATGTTGTCAAATATTTTATGTACTTGTAATAATCTTCTTAAATCATTATATGTATGTTCATATTTGAAAAAGTTGTAATTAACAACTAAACCAAATAAAGATTTAAACATTTTTCAAAATGAATGAATGAATGAGTGAATATGATGATCTCAAAATTCCCTGAGAGTGATTTACATCTAAAATGTAGCAACATGTTGCAAAAAAAAAAACATTAACCAAAATATAGGGTGTAACTTAACATTGGGTGAGAGTGAGCACTGCAACTGGTATCCCTGTGCCTTATTCCTCCTATTTGTATCTCAATAATGTCGCACAACATTACAGATGTGTTTGTAGAGCGCCACTTTCACCCTTGGGGGGTGGTATTCTGGCGCTATAGACAGTTCACAGGAGAAGATTGTTACCCAACTCAGTACAGCTCATTTCTTTTGACCCCAGAAAGTTGAAGGGCTGAGTGGACTTGCTAGGATTTGACCTGGTGACCATGAGGTCAGCCACAGATCCATGTAGCTGAGGCATTTACCCATGTAGCCAGAGACATTCTCAATAGTTTGCAATGGAAATATTCCTCAATGTACCAAAAAGGATTACGCAATATTATGAGGGACAGATGTTTCGTGTCCACGGTTCACATGCACATGGGTAAGCGGGGGTGGCAGAGCATTGGATCACAATCTATCAAACTGCCTCCGCACATCACCCCCATCCCCTTGCTCCATCAATATTTCATGTTTATGAACACTCAACTCAACATATCTTGGAACCCAGACATCAATATGGCAGCCGGCAGATGCCACCCAACACACCGCCACCATGATCCTGTGCGTGGGGAGCTGGGGTGGCAGGCCCTGTTGAAAAGCGGATTTGTAGTTTCTGTTATGATGAGGTTGAAACAGTAGAACACCCTTTTTTTAAATGTGCTTTTTCCAAGGATGCCCACATCTGCTTAGGATGTAGAGAGCCATAACACACCCCCGTGTCTGCGTGGAAATGCTTATTCAAAGGAGAACATTTTACTACAATTTCTACACATTTTCTACCATTTTGTATATCATTTTATGTTATGGTACTTGCATTCATACCATGCTCTGCTGACATCTACAGGGTTTCCAGGTGCTCTGGTGGATCTGAAAGAGGGGGGCGCGGTCAGGTTAGTGGGGATGGAGGGAAAATGCAAGATAGCTTTGCTGCTCTGTTAATGCGTGCAGTTCAGAAGTAAGCGGGTACTATCGCTCAGAGGGAACACCAGCTTAAGAAGGGGCCTCGCTGGATATCGACCACAGCGTGTGTATGGCACTCTGCAATTGGGGGAAGAGCGATGTAAACAGGCAACATCTTTGGCCACAGTTATATACTCTCCAAACATGGTGGTATGGCACTTTGCAATTGGGGGAAGAGCGATGTAAACAGGCAACAGCTTTGGCCACAGTTATATACTCTCCAAACATGGCGGTATGGCACTTTGCAATTGGGGGAAGCAGGGGTGGACTGGCCTATAAGGAACTCTGGAGATTTCCCGGTGGGCCTCTGCACCCTGGGCCTCTTTTCTGTGGTATTTCCAAATTTTCTCATAGGAAAAGCATTGGACTTGCTGAAAATGTGTCATTTGTGGCCACTTTGAACATTATTTCCAGGGCCTCTTTTAGTTCCCAGTCCACCCCTGGGGGGAAGAGTGATGTAAACAGGCAACAGCTTTGCAATTGGGGGAAGAGCGATGTAAACAGGCAACGGCTTTGGCCACAATTATATAGTCTCCAAACATGGTGGCAGGAGTAATGGAGTCCATCTCAGGGAGCGTATCCAGGCTATTAGCGCCTGGAAGGCCTGATGCACTAGAAATTAATTCCTTACAAATGAATGTTTCTAGACTATGCTACATGTGTCTCAAAGCACTTCAAGCATTAACATACATGTGTTGTCCTATGGCATCTCTAGTCATATCCGGTCTAATTTGAAGATTCTGTTTATAATATGACATTTTCGTGTTCTTCCTTTCTCATATGAGGCAATGATTATTTGTTATTTATAACTAACGATTGCATGACACCGGATTTTTTTTATTTTTTGTTTCTAAATCACTGCATGTAATTTTTCAGTACAAAATGCCCAAATGAATAAATACAGATGAAGAGAATGTGGCAAGAAATGTGTCTGTGATCTCAGCCCTGTTTTTTTAGGGTATAGCTGTGTTGATTATTGCTTCATCTTGGACTTCCCCCTCCCTTTTTTTTTTAATTTGTTTTTATTATTTTCTCAACAATACAACAAAAGAACCATCGCCTGGTCGCTTACAGTGATCCAATAACTCCCTCCCTCCCCTTCCTCCTTCCCTCCCTCCCAACTTTCAAGACCATAACGTTCTGCATCACAAGTTTCGTGCATCGAGAGTTATTGTGAGTTATTCGTATCTTCACATGAGGAGCCATCCACATTTGGGCTGAACAGAGTCACTGTGAGCGCCACCCATTGAATTAGGTCATTGGAAGTGTCCATTCTTTGTTGGCATTGGGCAGTCTCCCAGGCTCCCGTTTCAGCCGTCGACCATCTCCGGAGGTCTTCCCACCACAATGATAAGCTCGGGGCCTGGGGCCGCTTCCAGCACATGGCGATGCGTCTTTTTGCGAGAATGTATATTAAGTCCTTGGGTCTATTCAATGGCTTGTTCTTTTTGTTTTTAGAGTATCTTCCCAGGATGCATGCTTTGGGTGTGTGCACCCACCATTTAACAAAAGAAAGACTCAGGGGATTGCAAATAGCCCCGAGATTCGTCCCCTTAATAAGGCTTGCGACTGCTTCTGAACAAGAGAATCTCATGGCTCCCTCTTAGGCCCTCCCTAAGCATGAAAACCACCAATTAGATGGCCACCTTAGCAAACAAACCAATTATGTCAGTGGGTAATGCATACACTTTTAATATTTTATTAAATTGATAGTAATATGATCATATTAATATGATTATAAAATACAGCAAAAAACACTGAACTGTTAAAAACACATTTCATATCATTTTAAATATACAAATTACAAAGTGCCGTTAAACCATAACTCAAAACATTCTAAAAAACCTAATCTGATAAACTAATTAACAGAAAAAACTGACTAATAGCACAGAAAAAGAGACCCTATAAAGTGAGAAAACACTCCTATTAAATGCCAAAGATGGTCCCTATCATAGGGGGTACTTTCTTTCAACACTTTATGTTTTTATTCAATGAATCCGCTTCAGACCTGGTATGCGGTTCTCAATTATTCAATTCTTCATTGCACAGTTTTGGTTAGAGTACAACCCACAGAAAAAACCCAACATGTTTCGTTCTCTAACACTAGTAGAGACAATGTGAGAACTTCTTCAGGGGTGAGAAAGATGGCAATTTATCAAAACAATAGGTCTTGGCTCCTAATACACCATATATCAACAAGATTGTATTATCTTCATGGTGGACTTCATGCAACTTAGGGAGGGACAACATAGGGAAACAGCTGTGAGTATAAGCTGGTAATTTGAAGCACAAAAACAACAGGAATATAATTGTCCTGTTGATGGCTCACCGTATAGTTATTCACAATTAATGTTACTAGACGGATGGATAAACAGGTCTTCGTAGTAGACACTACCAACTCTGCAAACAAAACAAAATACACCAATTTGAGAAAATGTGTGCCAAGCAACTAAACCTCTGTGAGTCATGCCAAAGTACATTTTATTAAAACAAATCTCCCTCGGGAACTGTACAAAACATACCAAAGTTGCCCACTGATTTGGTACTTTATCATTTATGTGGCAGTCGCTTTCTCTCCAAAGAGAATGATAGTTCGCAGGATCAAGACCAAAAGCACACGTGCTTCTTTTGCACTCTATAGGCACCAGCACTGAGCTAGTGGCTGTCTTAACCTACAGACCTCACCTCTTACATATGAAAAGAGAGAAGGCTCACCTTTCAAGGGACCATAGGCAGGAAACACTCTTTTGTGAGCCTCAGTGCAAATAGCGGCTTGTAATTTACACATATTCAAGTGGGAAAAGGTACTCTGTGTGCCATCTGCCACTCATGGAAAAAGAAGGGTGTAAGGCTTACCCTTGATGGAGTCATGAGCCGCTAGCGCTGGCATCAGACACGGACACATTGTAAATTCCGATGTCCCTTTCATGTGCGGTCAAATCGGCAGAAGTGATTAATGGGGAAAGCGGCAGCGCCATCCGCGTATCACAGGGAGAGACATAGACAAACCTGTGTTAAACAATACAAACACGGGTTATTCAATGGGTTCTTAACCATCATAAAAAGGTCTCTAACAGTTAATACTGCAATACTGTGCTGGGTGCGAAAACTAACACCAACACACACTTTCCCAAACCTCCATCGGAAAATAAAATGAAATGAAAGCTCGAACTGCCACTTACTTAGCAAAATACTGGAGCCGTCTTGATTGCATCTGCTCGTATCGTGTGACTGATCCCTGCAGCACCACGGGTCTCAAGCCTCCCGGCTTAAATAGCCACCAGTTAGTAATGATTAACACCTGGTACTAGGTGTAATCCAATTAGTGGCCTGCTGCGGCCCGCCTGCTGTTAGCGTGAGCAGCAGCCTCTGCTTCTTGCAAACCGCAGTGGAGCTTTATAAACAACAAAGCCACTTCCACAGTTTGTCTTCGAAAAAAACAATTGTGCGCACCTCCAAGGTGATATCAGCCTCTGCCGCCTTGGCTTTGATTTGTGCCCAGAAGGTCTGTATTGCGGGGCATCCCTCGAACATATGAGTCATTCCTGCCTGGGTTTCTCTGCATTTGGGGAACCCCGTAGCATCGGCTCCGCTGAATCTGGAGATGATGTCTGGGGTGAGGTATGCTCTGTTCATAATGTAGGATTGTATAAGGTGAAACCGGGCGTTTCTAGATACTTTTTTGTGGTAACGTGTTATGGCCCCCGACTCTGCGTCTTCAAACTGTAGGCCAAATTCCAGTTCCCACTTTGCCTTACACTTGAGGTCATGCTGGGTGGTGTAGTTAAGCAGTGTTTCGTGGATTCTGGAGGTCTTGTGGCCCCCCTCCGCAGCCCCAGCAGGCTCTCGATGTTCTCGTAACCGTTGTCAAGATTCTCTACTGTGGGCAATCGGGCTGCTAGTCTTTTCACCACAGCTTTGTGCAGTAGGAACTGTCCTGTGGGTATCCCCGAGGCCTCCTGCAGCTCAGCAAATGTTAGGATACCCTGATCCTCCACCAGGTCTCCCAGGGCAGCTACGCCACATGGCTCCCATATGTCTCTTATTGTCTTTTGGCCCCCAGGTCTAGTTGACATGATTGCCGCAATCGGGATCTGCGGGGAGTAGGGATCTGTTAATTTAGCAGCCTTGCAGGTTCTTTTCCATATCTGAGTTCCTAGTAGGAATAAGTGTGAATGTTGTTGTTTTTTTCCTGGCGCGATGCAAAGCAGATCCCTTAGTAGCATTTTGGTGATTCCAGGCTGCAGGAAGCAGGTGTCAGTTGAGGCGTCACCGGCCATCATTGGATCACGTGTTTCAATTGTCCAGCCAAATAGTAGAGTTCGAAATTGGGGACCTTGAGGCCTCCTTTGTCATAAGGTCTCTGCATTGTCTCCAAGGCGACTCTGCGCCTTCCATCTTGCCACAGGAATTTCCTGCAGAGCTAGTGCAGGTCATTAGAGATTGTTGTGGTATATTATATGGTACGTTGGTGAAAAAGTATAGAAGTGTGGGTAGTGCTACCATTTTGAGAAGACCCACTCTGCCTGCCACCGAGAGCGGTAGTTTGCTCCAAAAGTCCATTGATTTCGCCAGGCCTTCCTTCGCCCTAACTGTGTTAAGTGCGTGCTCGGTCTTAGGGTCTCGGTGGACCGTAATGCCCAGATATTTGAAGTAGTTAGGTTCCCATTTTAGGGCTAGTGTTGGGAGTAATTCAGCGTCGGACTTGTTCAGGGCGGCCAGGGGGTATAGGCAAGATTTACTATGGTTAATCTGGATCCCAGTGTATCTATGAAATCCCTCCAAGGTCTCCAATATGTAAGGCAGTATGTGTTTGGGTTTTATTAGGTAGAGGAGCATGTCGTATGCGTACATAGAAATTAAGTGGGTTACCCCATCTATTACTATGCCCCCATCTCCATACTCTTGTCTAAGGTATGCCGCAACTGGTTCAATAGCAATGATGTATAACATGGGGGATAGCGGGCATCCTTGCCTAGTGCCCCAGAATAGCCTCCATTTGTCAGAGAAGGTGTTATTGTTGCGCACTCTGGCAGCGGGATTAGTGTAAATGAGCGTGACCAATTTGATGAAGCTTGGCCCTATTCCCATCTTGGACGAGGTAGCCAGAAGCCATTTCCAGCGGACCGAGTCGAATGCTTTAGAGGCGTCTAGGGACGCCACTGCACATTTCTCCTGTCTGCCTTCGGTCCTGTAGATGACATGATGCAGCTTACGTACATTTTCGGTGATGGATCTACCAGGCACATGCCCCATTTGGTCATGGTGGATTAGAAGTGGGATGGCTTTGCGCAGCCTCATAGCCAATATTGCCATCAGAATCTTGCTATCCACATTTAGTAAGGACAAGGGTCTGTATGAGCAGCACTCTGTGCTATCTTTATTGGGTTTTAACAGTGGGATGATGACTGCTTCCCTCATGGTATCTGGGAGGTGACCTGTTTCGTATGCCTCATTGAACACTTGGGACAACAACGGCGCTAGTATGTCCTCATAGGTCTTATAGAACTCTCCTGAGAGTCTGTCCGGTCCCGGTGCTTTCCCGGATGGTAGTGATCTGATGACGGCCGCTACCTCCTCAGGGGTGACAGGACCTTCTAGGGACTCTGCTATCTGTTCCTCTAGATGTGGTAGCCTAATGATGTCCAGTACATCCTCAATCTCTGTGTCGGTTGGTGGTGAGGGATCGGTGTAGGGGGCCTGGTAGTACTTTGCGAATGCTAGGTTTATTCCCGCTTGTGAGTGTGCGTCCAGGCCGTCTGCATCATGGATTAGGCAGATGGGTTTTCTAGGGGCTTCTCGTTTATAAAGCCACGCTAGCAGCTTCCCGGGTTTATCGCCTAGGGCATGACTTCTTTCGGTGTATTTTGCGTAGCTAAGTTTCCCAAGTGACTCCCAGTGTTGCAGGCAAGCCTGCTTTAGTTCAACTGTTCTGCGTATGTGGGTTGGGTCTGAAGAGGCTATGGTTTCCAATTGTTTCAGCTCTTCCTCAGCGCGCGCTAACAGTGACGTGATGGATTTTTGGGCTCCGCCACTGGCGGCTATCATTTCACCTCTGATCACCACTTTGAATGCCTCCCATGCCGTGCTGATGTGCTGGACACTGTCTATATTTGTCTGCCAATAGTTTGTTGTGCATTGTTTGATTTGCTCGCAAAATGCTTTGTCCAATAATGCTTCGCTCCTGAGTCTCCATGTGGCTATAGGGGGTCTAGGCGCCATTATTGTCCATGTGGATATCAGGGGGCAATGGTCTGACAGCACTCTAGCCAGATTTTGTGTGTCATCGAACGCATCTAAGTGTTCCTCACTCACTAATATACTATCTATTCTGGTGTGTACTGCGTGTGGAGGTGAGTAGAAGGAATACGGTCTATCTTCTGGATGCTGGGCCCTCCAGAGATCTTTCAGGGCGTATTGTTGTATGAGGGCATTTAATATTTTAGCGGGAAGGGAAGGGCGGGCATGTTTGCTGTCCGATCTATCCAGGCTTGGGTCTAGGGTGCAGTTGTGGTCACCCCCCAGATTAACATGCCATTTCTGCACGGGCTCAGCCGGGTGTACAACGAGCGGAAGAAAACTGTGGTGTTGTGGTTAGGGGCGTATGTATTCACTAGGCAAAGTTCTCTTCCTTCAATGGTACCCCGTATCAGGACCATTCTACCTTCGTTATCGGTATTGGTGTGGATCAGGTTAATGGGAATGGAAGGGGCGATCCAGATTAGTACTCCTCGAGCATAGTTAGAATACGTGGTGCCTATCAGGGTTCCTCTCCAGAATTTGGCCATCGTTGCTAGCTTTTGTGCATTTAGGTGGGTCTCTTGCAGTAGGGCGATTCCTATTTTATGGCGTCTGAGGAAGGTGTGGACTCTTATGTTGCTTGACATAGCTGTTCAAGTCTCTTACATTCCATGACATGACTCTGACTTTATTATCCCTGAGCGTGGCATGGGTATGGATTCGTGGGTGGGCTACGCGGTGGCTCGATCTTCTGGTCTATTAGCCTATGGTGCGGTGGGTGGTCTCGGCATTCTTACGACTCTCACTTGGTCTAATAGTTTGTGGTGCTTTGAGTGGTCTTGATTTTCACCATAAAAAACTCCAATTGGGGTTCCAATATGTGGGTTCCCTTCCCATTAAACTTTAAACTCACTACTAACAAAACTAGTCTAGCGGCGTTACCCCCGATTTGACTATCCCGTTTCCGCTCCATTCAACCTTAGGTCCCTTGGTGCCCTACGGGCGGGTTAACTACCCAAACTAATTCTGGGGGTGCAGGAAAAACTGCCTCAGCAGTATCTATTACTGGGCAGGACATGTTCGGCCAGCTCCGATTAGCTCAGTGTTGCCGCAATCTGCAAGGTGTGGCTTCTCTCTGTTACCCTGGCAGGGGGTGGTATAGGTTGGTTTTTAAGGTGCCATTTTACTGTGCTTTACGTTGTCTACCTTCTATGTCTGGGATCTGTTCCCTGTCCATCCATTCGTTTACTTCCGTGGGTGTATCGAATTGGATGAGCTTTATTGTTTAGGATGACTTTTAATCTCGCTTGGTATAATAGCATGGACCGCAATCCCGCGATTCTCAGTCTGGCTTTGATGTGGGAATATTGGGCTCAGCTTCTTTGGACCTGAAGGCTGTAGTCCGGGTAGATGGCGATTTTAGCGGAGTCTCTTTCTATGTGGCCACCTGATCTTGAGTGGGCTAGAATCGTTTCTCTGTCTTTATAGTTGAGGACTTTGGCAATTATTGGCCTGGGCGGATTTCCTGGTGGCAGTTGTTTGGTGAGGGATCGATGTGCTCTTTCGATAGTGAAGCCTTTTAATAGTTTCCCGGCTCCAACTTCTTGCAATAAAAGATTTTCCAAGTAGTTTGTGGGGTCATTTCCTTCAATTCCCTCTGGTAATCCAATGATTCTAATGTTGTTTCGGCGCGCACGCCCTTCCGCATCATCTGCTCTGTCTTCAAGATTTTTTACTTTCTGGGATAGGGCATCCACTTCCTTCAACAGTTAGGTCTTGGCTTCAGAGTTCTCCTTTACCTGGGACTCCAGTGCCTCCGTTCTGCCGGCAATGGAACGCACGCCTTGTCTGAGCAAATTTAATTCTATGGCACCGGCGTCTATTTTGCTCTCCATTGTTTTTTGCAGTGCCATGCTGGCTTCTAGGAGCTGCGAGTTGGCTGGCTTGGGAGGCCCGTCTCCCGTAACAAGTACGGAGGTGGATGTGGCATCCGGTCTGATAGCCCCTGTGGCTGCGTAGGTCTCCATGGTTGTCTGCCTGTGCTTGCTTCTGGCGCCTTTTATGGACATCACCTTGTGTACAGGCAGGGTTGCCGTGTCCCCCTCTGGCTGTACTAATAGTATCGGTGGTATGCTTATAGCAGTGCTACTACGGCACAATTGCAGGCACTGCGGCCCAAGCGTGTCTCGCGCCTACTATCTGGTGTGCTCAGGATCAACCTTTCAGGATATAGCGGTGCAGTCCCATTCCAGTCCTGGTTGGAGGCAGAGTTAATGGTTACCCGGTGGGGTTTATCTTGGTATGCTGGGCTGGTTGCCCTTGTATTTTCTGTACATGGCCCGGGTGCTAGCTGTTATGAGGAGCTTCTTCACCGGGTACCAGCACATGCGGTGCACCTGGCCGTGGGTGTTACCTGGTGTTCTGCGCCCTCCACTTCGGCCTCCGTGGATGGCTACCGTTGCATGGGGACTGTTGTGCACAGCCTATCCATGTGTGCAGGCAAAGACCCTGGTGGAGCTGGTATTGTTGGCAGGGTGCCGCAGGGAGGCCGGCCAGGGGCACCGTACCGCCGCGGTCCTTGGCAGTTATGTCTTCCCAGCCCCTTTGCAGGCCACTTATTTACCTGTGCAACAGGGTTGTGCGTATTCCGCCAGTTGCCATAGGCCAAATTGCTCGTGCGGCTCCAGCGGGGTGCAATATTCCGAGCGGAGCCTCTATGGAGGAGCGGGCAGGAGGCTTCATTGTTTGATGCAGTATTGGCCAGGCTTCCCAGCCCCCGCCTCCCGCTCCTTACCTCTCGTCCCGAGCTTTAAGCTCGCCGCGGATGCCGCCTCTCAGGTGCTGCTGGCCGCAGGTGCCTGGTTCTGCTTCGCTGTCCTCTCAGGGTGCGCTGCTGCCCGATCCATACCTCTCTCTGTGCTTCAGTCTGGCGCTGAAGGAGGGCTCCCAGGTGCGGGTCCCAGCGCTGGTCCGTTGGCCGCAGCGCTGACTTCTCCTCGGTGGGCAGCAAGGTTCGTAGCACGGCACTCGTTGTCTCGCCTGGGTCATCTGCAGCTGAGGCAAGCTCCTCCGCTCTCACAACGCCACCAGTGCCGGATACGGGCCTCGGCACCAAGGCGGTTAGTAGGAGGGCGTCATTTTCGGGCTCATCCCTTCTCCCTTCTCACAGTGTTTCTCGTCGGCTGAGGTTCATGGGGGTCTGAGACTTTGGTCGATGACTCACAAGGCACTCTCCTCTTCAATCACCAGTTTCTGCAGGAGTTTTACAACGGCGAAGGTGTAGATTTGCAGCAGTATGTTCAATGCATCAGCGGAGCTGTCTTGCACACGACTTCCTTACATGGCGGTTGGCCACGCCCCCCGGACTTCCCCCTCCCTGTGACCCTGTGACCGTCTGTGCACTTGCACGATCCGAACCCACTGCGCCTGAAGATCGTCTGTTTGTTCCCTCTTGTCTTCACCTCAAAATGCACTTAGTAAAACTGCAGAATTGCCGTCAGGCCTATTTGCTCAGAATTTCAAGGTCTCTGCGCGACTGTTGTTTTTCCCCATGTTCCCACCCGCCTTGAGCGCTTTGAAACACTTGCCTATGTATAGGCTCTTTATAAATAAACATTACCATACCATACTATCAAAATACTCTTCATTCCTTAAGCTATAAAAAAATAGCTACATTCACTACATCACTGAGTACCATCCATTGTCTAGGAACTTTCTACGCAATAGAGACAGGCTCGCTTATGTGGGAAAGAATTATGCAGTATTTATGACCAAAACATTACGCAAAATAGAGAACATCGTCTGGTTACGAAATTGGATTTTGAAATCCAATTTCCATTGTGCTTCATGACATATGTATTGGTTTGAGGTATGGGTTAATAGGCAAGCGAGGGCAAAGGGAGAGGAGGGCGGGAGAAAACACCCTTTAAAGGAAGAAATAGAGGTTTTCAAATATATATTCCATAGATCCCATGGAAATACATGTGTTGGGCGGGGCTGCAAGCCTGGGGCAGAGTCAGTCACATTTTACCAGGCAGAACAACAGCCAGGTATGGTAGAACTCCCATATTAATGCTGTCGTGCCACCGAAAAATTCCATTGTATAGCCAGACTGGCTTGTGTTACCATCAAAGAGTTTAACTGCTTAGCCAGAATAATTTGCTCCCTCTGTCAGAATCCACTGCATACCAAACACAGCCGGTTGTTGCCAATCGGTAACCCTAATAAAGCACTCCTGATAGGACATGAAGGGCCTCATTACACGGTAGGCGGTGTTGTGTACGGCGTACACTATTGTACGCATGCGCGAGCGTCAGTGAGGTTCGCGCATGCGCATTTAAAATAAAGGCGGTGCCCACGGCAGTTCGCGCCGGGGGACCGGAGCATCAATACGTCTCCGGCGTGTGTTCCTGCATGAATGCCGGTGCATGTATGAGAGTGCGCGCGAGGGGCCCCAGGCCGTTCCCCCCCCCACACCAGCTCGCAACACTGGCGATGAAGTGGGATCGGAGTCGTTCTCTGCTCTGACAGCGTCGGAGGGACGGAACGTTGCTCCGTGATTACGGACCCGCTTGAAAGGCCATCTTGTTTTTTTTTTTTTTCTCATACGCAGTTGCAGTGGTTGCGGCCCGTGAGGGTGCTCGTGCGCCATCTGCCAGCTGCAATTTTTCCTGCCAATTTTTGGACTCTCCAGAGCCCAGTTGGTGCAAGGCTGTGGCACTAATTGAAGAAAGAAGAGGAATTGTGAACTCTCTGGCCATATTACACGTCAAAGCCACACCACCTCATCACTTGGTGGCAGCAATTGTGAGTACCGGTTGCCGTAATGGGTGAGGAGACAGATGAAGAGGGTGCTGTTGCCCCGATACCACGCAGAACGCACAGCACTCTAGCCTCCATGCCTGAATTTGATACCACAGGGCCCCCATCCAAACTGGGCCCCAAGTGGCTTTTGTGGGTCAAGAAACTGGAAATGTTTTTCAGAGATGATGAGGTGAAGATTGCCATTATGATATACTTGGCAGGGACTGAGGTCCACAAGATATATGACTCTCTCAACATCCCTGTAGTAACGTATGATGCAGTCAAGCAAGCACTCCGGGACCATTTTCTTCCCATGGCAAATGTCGATTTCAACAGATTTGTCATGGGTGCCGAAAAACAACTGGATGATGAGTCGTTGGACAAGTTTTGTGCCCGCCTGAGACACCTAGTGCGCTCCTGCAGATGGGCGAACGTGGAGGAAATGGTTCGCAACCAGCTACTGCAAGGGTGCAGCTCAGGCAAACTGAGAAGACAGGTTCTGAGAGAGCCTGGACTGACTCTCCAGCAGATTTTGGACACGGAGAGAGCGTATGAGGATGGATGCTGCCACACATTCCAGGAAAGAAGATGAGGCATTCGCGGTAGGACGATCCACCCCTGGGAGAGCGAGATGGACTCCAAAGAGAGCAGAAGGCCCTTCAACATCAGGTACCACTTCATCGTGCTCTTACTGTGGGTATGACCTACCGCATGGTGGCGAATGCCCAGCGAAGTCGAGGGTTTGTGGCCGGTGTGGCACGCCAGGGCACTATGCGAGAGTATGCAGAGCCTCCGCACCTGTAGCAGCATCGAGAGGGCCAGAGAGAGTTGGAAGAGGTGGTACTCGCAGAGTAAGAGGCATATCGTCTATTGATCAGGACATGCAAGACCTAAATATCGCTGAAGAGGAAGAGGAGGAGGAAGACATTTCCTTTGTTTCCAGCATTGTGAAGGGTCCTGGCACAAGGTGACAACCCACATGTACCGTCAACATTGGTGAAATTCCCACTCCTGTCCTCATAGACACTGGTGCGTCGGTCTGTGTCTTGGCAACCAAGCACTACAATGCACTCCCAGGCCCACCAGCCCTGTCAGCGTCCAAAGCACAAATATATGCATTTGGGGGAGATGCACCCCTGCCCATCCAAGGTGTGTTTGTGGCCCCGGTGACCCATGGACAAAATACAATTAAAGCGAGGTTCTTTGTCACCAGCGTAAACCCGCACTCCCTTCTAAGCTGTGCGGTGTCAGAGGCGCTGCACATTGTACATTTCACTTTTGCAGTGTACCACACTGATCTTGACTGTCTGTTACAACGATTTGAGACACTCTTCAAGGGCATTGGAAAACTGAAAGCCGAACCCATACAGCTACACATTGATGGGTCTGTGAGACCGACTGCGCTCAAACATCTCCGCATTCCCTTTCACTTGAGGGCACAAGGGGAGGAAGAGCTACAGCTACTGGTGGATCGTGACATTATCGAAAGGGTAGAAAGGCCCACTCCCTGGGTCTCTCCAATTGTGGTGGCCCCAAAGCCCAAACACCCTGGGGCAGTACGTATCTGTGTAGATATGAGGTTACCTAATGTCTCGATCAAAAGAGAACGTCATCTCACACCCACCCTAGATGACATTGTTGGGGAACTCCAGGGAGCAAAAGTTTTTTCGAAACTGGATTTAAGATCAGGTTACCACCAGTTGGAGCTCCACCCCGAGTCGAGATACATTACGACATTTACGACTCATGAGGGGTTATACCAGTATAAAAGATTAAGCTTTGGGATCTCATCTGCGGCAGAGGTTTTCCAAAATGCCATCAGAGGAGCCCTGTCCGGACTAAAAGGGGTCATCAATATGTCGGATGACATCTTAGTCTTTGCCAGGTCTGAAGCTGAACACCTCAAGCGATTGGAGAGCACTTTTGAAAGGTTACGCAGCGTTGGACTGACTTTGTACAAAGAAAAGTGTGAGTTCTTGAAGGACAAATTGGAATTCTTTGGGTTCATATTCCATGCCGGTGGCATCTCCCCGGATCCTGAGAAGGTGAAAGACATCAAGGAAACCTCCCCGCCAACATCACCGGCAGAAATACAAAGTTTCCTGGGGATGGTTAATTATTGTGGACGTTTTATTAGAGACTTGGCTTCTTTGTCAGAACCCCTAAGAGCGCTCACAAGAAATGAGGTAGCATGGTCATGGACGGAAAAGGAGCAAAGGGCCTTCACGGCCATCAAGGAGGCCTTGTCTGAACAAGAAACCATGGCCTATTTCAACCCTGGCCGTGAATCTGAAATTGTGGTTGATGCCAGCCCGGTGGGGCTGGGGGCAGTCCTCATGCAAGAGGACGGGCAAGGGGCCATGCGACCCATTGCATATGCCAGCAAGGCTCTCACCGACACAGTAAGGAGATACTCCCAGATTGAACGAGAGGCCCTTGCCATTCTGTGGGGGTGCAAACATTTCAGAATATACATCCTGGGTAAACCCGTTGTAGTCGTAACCGACCACAAGCATCTAATACCCATTTTGTCAGGCACCTCATCCAAGCCACCCCCTTGAATAGAAAGATGGATGCTATCGTTAATGGAGTACGGCGTCAGGTTACTGTATCGCCCAGGAACACATAACCCAGCAGACTATCTCTCCCGCCACCCAGGCTCAGGACGCTCCAGGGACTTGGCGGAAGTAGCGTACTGTGTCAATGTCATTCACATGGTCATCGAATCCGCACTGCCCCTCGCTCTGTCAAGACAGGAAATTGCCGACGAATCCAACTCTGACGAAGCACTTCTGAGAGTGAAGAGTGCAGTGGCCACGGGAGAGTGGCGGGAGATCCTTTTGAACAATGTTCGAAGGAACTTGGAGGTACAAAGAGATCTACAAATACTCTGGAAGGCTCGAAACGAGTTATCGGTAACAACAAACGGGCTGTTGCTGAGAGGACACCAGATTGTGATCCCCAGGTCATTGGTGATGAAAGTCCTTCAACTGGCCCACAAAGGACATCAGGGGATGGCCAAGATGAAAGCATGCCTCAGGCTTAAAGTCTGGTTTCCTGATCTAGAACCTAGAGTGGCGGAGTTTGTGAGGACCTGCATCCCCTGCCAAGCCACAAGCCCGGTGGAGAGAGGGCCGACCATTCAGACCATGGAAAGGAGCAATATACCATGGAGGACGCTACACTCGGATTTCGGTTCCACAGGTAGAGGACTATACTTCCTAGTGGTTACCGACCAGTGGTCACGATATCCGGAGGTGGAGCTGGTCGAATCCACAGCTAGTGACCACACTACCCTGGCGATGGACAAAATATTTGCCACACACGGTTTCCCCTTTGAGATATGCTCGGACAATGGTGCACCCTTCCGAGGACAGCAATTTGCTCGATATTGTGAAGAAAGGGGAATAAGGCATCGAAAAGTCACGCCGCTCTGGCCGAGAGAAAATGGTGAAGTAGAGCGCTTCATGCGGACGCTGAATAGTGTTTTGCATATCGGTAAACGGAGGGGAAGACCTACGGCATAACCTATTTGAGTTTCTCCGTGAGTACCGCACCACTCCGCATCGATCCACTGGAATTGCCCCCGCCGAGGCGCTTTTCAAGCGAATACCAAGAGGACTGATTTCTGAAGCCGAAGGGAGACGCCCGGGAGTGATCGACAATACCCAGGTGGAAGCAGAGAGAGCGGATCAGAATGAGCATGAGACAGCACGGCGAAGACTACCTGAGAGAGAGAGAGATCGCAGTGGGAGACACTGTGCTGGTCCGCAAGAGGAGACCCGAAGGAAAGCTGTCAATGACATACGAGACACAGCCACTGGGGGTGACGCACGTAAAAGGGTCAATGATCACTGCTGCCAATGCCCGGGGCACCGTAACGAGAAATGTCTCATTCTTCAAGCGCATAGGGCCAACGACATGTGAGGAAGCACCCCGTCAAGGCCTTGATCAAACTACTGAAGCGCCGCTGGAAAATGACGGACCGCCAGAGAGGTCGGAGACACCCGAGATCCCCGATGGCGAGGCACGCAGGTACCCGAGCCGAGTAGGGCGAAGGCCCCCGCAGAGGTTCCAAGACTTTATCATGGACCCGGCACCATGAACAGTGACACCCTGACAGTGAAAGTTTTGAATAGAACCACGTTGGTTCGCGAGTTGTCCATTATTCGTTGTTCGTGGGGGAAAAGGAGGGATGTTGTGTACGGCGTACACTGTTGTACGCATGCGCGAGCCTCAGAGTGCGCGCGAGGGGCCCCAGGCCGTTTTCCCCCCCACACCAGCACGCTACAGGCGGTAAGGGTTTACCGGTACCGGTACTTTACTGGTACCGGTAAACCCTTACCACCTTACTACGAGGTCCCTTTGCGGGTTGAGGAATTTAACGCCTGCTTTTTGCAGGCGGTAAAAATCAACCCGCAAAGGGACCAGGGAGCTAATTACGGTACCGCAATTTGCGGTACCGTAATTAGCGCCTTCCACATTCCCATAGAGCCCTATGGGGCAAAAATGGGAATGGGGAAGGGCAATGGGGGAAGGGGAATTACCGCCCCACCAACCTTGGAATAGGGCGGTAATTCCCCTTTCCTCCAAGGCAGTGCCGGTATTTTACCGGCATGGACCAAGGTGCTAATAGCTAATAGCACCTTGGTCCATCACCATCCGTGTAATGAGGCCCGAAGTCTCAAGGATATCCAAAGTCAAGTGTGTGGGGAACCCCTGGTGTAGGGTTGCACATGGTGGACTAGTTCCATAAGTAATAGCAGGACTTGCCTGTTACTTAATATTCAATTTGCAAGTAAATTACAGATAAGAACCATATTCTGTGAACAGTTCCTTGTAATGTTCAATCAATCAGTTGGCAAAAAAATTACAGCAAATTGATTGTCAACAAATTAATTAATTATCAACAAGTCACTGACCGTGTGGTTCTAAAGATTATCATGAAAACGTACCATCAATCTCGAATATTTTAAAAAATTGTATTCAAATTAACATAATGATGAGGCAGGGCAATGTCCATATTCATTCATATAAAAATATAAAACATGAAAAGCATCTACAGCCTAAACCAGTTTCAGAACACTCATCTAGAGCGCTCAGTGGTATATCATTCACACAATGTAAATAATTTTGCTATAACTCTGATTATTTACAATCCATCTTCAGGGCTTGGGAGCTCAAAGTTACAAATTGTTCCCATTGCTACTTCTCTATTCACATGTAAACCTAGAGGATAATAAGTAAACTGTGTTTAGTCCAATCCATTTTGAGTTAATAATTTGAGAGTCCACCCAGTGCTAGGTATTGAATGGTACTGACCGTAAGTGGGCGGGCAAGGCATATAGTAGAACGGTGTGTATTTAATAAGAAGTGTAATTTATGTGTGACTCACATAACACTTGACAGAGGTCGAATTATGTTCATAATGTGCCATAAGTGCCATTAGACTACTCACCCGGCTGTTGTGGAAACAGTACTGGCCGGGTGGCTGGGATGTAGTACGGCGGCTGGAATACTGGCTTCTTTATTGAAGAATCAAAGAGAAGGAGTGGATATGTGAGTGTGGTATCCCTGGGGAGAACGTACTCTGGGTCTGGAGTGGATCACTGTATAGTGTGTACCAACATATAGTACATTGAGCTATGCGGTTAAACATTGGTAAAGAGACATACTGTCTTGAAGCTACTGAGTGCCGGATGCTCGATCTAAATGTGTCCCAAATGCTTTGCTCATTCTCTGGAGACGTGTTACGAGCGTAGCCAAGAATCCTCTGTATTAAACACACAAACAGTGTGCAGCCTGCGCTCAACTGGCAGTTTGTAGTGAGGAATCCAACCCGGCCGTCTACATGACACACGGCCCGATCCCTCACTGTGTTTATGGTAACCATGGCACTGGCGCGCCTGCGCGTCTGTGCCACATGACGGGGTCCCTCCATCTTAGTGTGGGACAGTGTAGGAATAGAATCTCTGTGCACATAGCTTGGAGTAATACGGTGTGGGAAAGGTAAAGATTATGGGCCTCATTACACGGTAGGCGGTAAACCATGGCGCTATTAAAATACCGGCACCGCCTTGGTGGAAAGGGGAATTACCTATTCCAAGGTTGGCGGGGCGGGGCGGTAATTCCCCCTTCCACCATTGCCCTTCCCCATTCCCATTTTTTCCCCATAGGGCTCTATGGGAATGGGGAAGGCGCTAATTATGGTACCGCAAATTGCGGTACCGTAATTAGCTCCACTGGTCCCTTTGCGGGTTGGTTTTTAATGCCTGCAAAAACCAGGCATTAAATTCCCCAACCCACAAAGGGACCTCGTAGTAAGGCGGTAAGGATTTACCGGTACCGGTAAAATACCGTTACCGGTAAACCCTTACCGCCTACCGTGTAATGAGGCCCTATATCTTTACCTGCAGCTGCCGACTGTGCCAGGTAAACATCTTAATGATGATAGATCAGTTGTACTGCTAAAACAGTCTGCATAGAAACTAGAGATCAACTCTCAAATTTAACCTACAAGATAAATATTGCAAGGGTGTAGGTATGCTGTAGAGTAAACTGGGTGCAAGTAAGACATGGGGCCATAGAGCAGAGGGAATCTTGCTTGCACTTGAGTTTCCGACTGTGGTTTTTACAGACCCATATCGTATTAGACTGGAGTTTTGTTGCGTTAAGTTCTAACCTTAACATCCTTGCAACTAAAGTTTTTTCCTTGAATTTCAAAGGTTTTGTTATAGTGTATTGCTCACCTTATTGTCCCTGCAACTAAAGTGTTTTCCTTGAATTTCAAGGCTTTTGTTATTCCATAGATATTTTCCACACATGGCCTGTGGCCACTGCCTACGGCCGTGCCCACTGTATATTTTAGAACACTACCAGACCACTAGCCATGGCCTTTGGCCACGGACAGAGGGCAACGCCAACTACCAGATCACTAACCATATCCTTTGACCATGGCCGGTGGGCACGGCCACTCTATATTTTAAAACACTTGCAACCCATTACTCAAAGATGTTCATCAATCACAAACTGATTTTGACCTGGTTTGACGGTGGTATTGCTATGTATAAAATGTTACAGGCATTGAGAACTCACAGTGTTTTTAGGCAATTCGCAGTGAGATTATATTATTTGCAGAGGATCACCCACTTTGGTTATCCAGCATGCTACAATCGCCTTATTTTATGGCTGGTCTATTGGTGACTGGTGTGATACGTTGCACAACCCCAACTAACCACAACACAGAAGAGAAAACAATGAGCATCTACAAGAATAACATATGCCTAGGTACTTTTGCCCCCATTGCAAAAATCTATAGCTGGCACCCAAGAATATATGCACAGTAAGGGAACATATATTTTAAAGTGAAATCTACAAATGTAGTTCAATTGACCTTCTCCTTACAAGAAAGTGTGCAAGACAAAATAGCATTGGACTTTTAAACAAAGTAATGAACACCCAGTGGTGGAAATGGAAACAATTTGGAGGGGGATCCCACGGGCCAGTGCGCAGGTAGAGTTTGAAGGAGGTGGCGGAGTTCATAGGGGGTGGAGCAGCCTGTTGAACTCCGTTCAAAGGAAATGTTAAAAATAATAGTTTAAAAATGGCGCAATTTCTTTTATTGCTTGAAAAGTATACAAACCATAGAAAGCATACATTACTATGGTTTGTGTATTTTTCAAGCCATCACAGCATGCACTGTCCATGTCAAACTGTATTTTGACATACCAAAGTACAAATACCAGAATTCATTTGGGAAAGGCAACGATAACCAAGCCCGCCCAGCTGGGGGCTCGATGATCATTGCGTTTTCCAAATGGATTCTGCTTTGTGCGCACAGTGCGCTTTCTGCTCAGTCACAGGGTCTTTGACCCCCTGCGAACCTGGGATTTTGACTCAGTGATCTAATCTGCTCTGTGCGAGCACACTGTGCACACATGCTCTGTGTGCACAGTGTGCTTGCACAGAGCAGATTAGGTCACTGAAACGAGCCGCCAGGTTCGCCAAGGTCTGACTTGGCTGAGGGCTGCTGCTGCGTGTGACATAGGAAGGGGGCGGAGCCAGAAGAGCGCTCATGGTGACAATGTGCTGTGTGCGGCTCCATACCGTAGCGCGACAAGCGCTTCATTTTTTGGCATGTTTTTTTTCTTCTTTCAAACGTGCTTTAGTTTGTGATGGGCTATTTGGGCTGAGGCTGACCACATCCCGAGATCCGGCTACACATATGATGCCGGATCTCAGATCCGGCGAGAGCCGGTCCATTGGCCAGCACTGTGAACACCAGAAAAATAACCTTATAGAGGAAATCTTACAATAAATATGCTGGCAAAGTATAAAAGGTGCTCATGTTTTAAACCCAGCAATCTGTCCTGAAATATTCCCTGGAAAACAAAATCCCAATATGAAGCAAGTGCTTGTGGTCTTGTGGGTAAGCGTCTTCACCGGGAACATGACAATCTGAGTAAAATCCTGGTAGCCAAATACTTAAGCAAGCTTGACAACCTCAAAAAAAGTCTGCTGTTTGCCCTTTGAAAGAAAGTTACGCTGTCCACCCACATGTGTCTTTTACTTGTGCCCTGAAAAGCAGCCACAATCAGGTGCAAATAACTGAGCCAGTGTCCAGGATTGTAAACTCTCTTGCCACATCGTGGGCACATACTCATGACTTACTTGCCCTCTTATTATTTCCCCTCTTCAGCCCCAGGTCTGGTTTTTCATCAATACTCTGTTTTATAAATATAACTGTAAAAGTACATATACCATAGTGTCAATCAAATAGATAAATCCTTATAGAACTATGTTAGGCAAAAGTGTCCATTTGTGGCATTATTCCCCCCATCTTGGCTGGAAGACTACAAATACCAGAATGCAATACACCAAAAGGCAGGAAATGGTCTCTGAGTGCAAATCGTTCAAAGATTGACAGTAGAATGGTTTAAAAGACAATCATTTGGATGCCCATTCGGTTGCCCATCCATACAGTAACCAGGACTGACCCTGCTTGGCTTTGAAGCGGACTAACCCTACTTAGCTTTAAAGTGATGGTAGGCTCAGGCCCCTCAAGCCATGTTTCGCTAAGTGGTCTTGTAATGAATGCTCATTTATTAGGTAACATGGCCTGAGGGGGTTGGCCCCTTCCCCACATTGAAACTAAGCAGAGCCTGTCTTGGTTACTGCATGGATGGGAGACTTGTATTGCTGTCACCTTGGCCAGTGATCACTGTGGGTTTCGAACTACAGATAGCGGCTGCAGCTATCATAGCGGTGAATATCGGAAAAACAGCAAAAGAAAATGCTCCCGTGACCCCATCCCCTCACCAAGTGCCCCCTATCATCTATGCCAGCTCCCCCCATGCCCCAGATGGCCTCCTCACCTCCCCTGCCCTCTCCCTTTACACACACACACCACACGCTGTTTCTGTGACACTGTTTGCTTTGAGATTCGGCTATTCACGCACTTAGCCGAGGTTACAAAAAAGCTACGTGTTGAAAACTCAATCCCTAGACACCCTCCAAATCCCAAATTTCACTTGGTGCCCTATAGCCACCCTCACCTCTAGAATTATGGGATTTGTATTTGTATTACCTACAAATCTTTTGTCCTGTGTTTTATTTTCCCATAACCTGAGCTATAGCCGCGGCTATTTCTCGCATTGAGAAAAAAAAAAGATGGCGGTCGTTTCATTTCTAAAATCCCCCAGTTTTGCCAATTTACCCGAGATATAGCTATATATTTTTGAGAAGGGGGCACCCCCTTCTCCATCAAATATTTAAAAAAAACTACTTCATGGAATAACCCCAAACCACAAAAAGGACTAGTTTAAATGCTTGGTGTCCAAGAAGTTTTGGATCTGGTCCAAATCCATCCAGCGGTTTGGGCTGTTTTCATTTTTCATTTTTACAGTTTTCATTTTTCCTCCATGGTCTTGCTTTTTAAAATGACTATGACCAGCAGTGATGATGAGGTGGTGTGGGTGTCTTTGGCTTTACCTCCACAGAAGAAGCAATGTGCACAAAAATCAATTTTTGACAGTTGGCAATATTTCCGGGTAAAGGACCAACACAGCAAGAAGGAGATTGAGGAAGTCATGTGCAATTACTGTGGTAAGGTTTTGTGGGGGGGCTCTTCACACAAGCTGTCGCAAAGTTTGGGAACATCAACATTAATTGAACATCTTGTCCGCGTACATTGGGATGAAGTGGACGAATCGTATAGGAAGGTTCATGTGAAACATAAGGTCAAAGCACATGGAGCAAGATCTGCACAGCAGTATTTATCATCTGTGCCAGAGAGTCACAATACGATCACTAGTTATTTTCCACCAACTAACACCCAACCTCAGTCCATCCTGCCTGCACCCGATCTTTCAAACTTTGTGGTGATGTGCAAAACCTGTCACAGATTGATCGAAGTGGGAGGTAGCAGTGTAGATGCTTTGGGCAAGGGTCTTTCAGAACATACGGCCAATTGCGAACGCTAGAAATATTTTTAAGTGTCCATTTTTTACCTCATACATTAGAAGAAAAAAAACGTAACAAAATGTGCAAATTATAAAATGCGAAAAAATATAAATGTTTTTTGTTCACCTTTTGTTATATGTATGAATCCTTGTGTTTTTCCCTTCCCAGTTCCCACCTGTTTTTCCTTATCCCCAAAAACAGTCCTTTTCAGGGCCAACTTTTCAGTTATAAAAATAGACAATAAAACACATACTGTATAGATGGATCAAAGACCTTTAATTGATCATTTTAATATGCTGTGTGTTAAAAAAAAGACTTACCATTATGTATTTCATTATTGCTATGTTTATCCCCTGCGGAAGCTGCGGGTAAACCCTGCCAGTAGTTGTCACATTTATAGATTGTTATAGATTAGGCAAAACAATGCTTAGACTTGTTTTACCTTCATGGAAGAAATGTCAACCTTTTCCTTATTTTGAGTATCCTCTTGTGGGGCTCAGCTGACAGGGAAACATTGAGTCTGTCCTGACTCCAAAATGTCTGGGAAGACAGAAAATCCTACATAAACTCTCTCTGCGTAGGGCTTACAAACTTGCTTTCCTCAGGGAAGGGGCAATATCTGCAACCAAAGGGACAGATAGGAGGAATGGAGGGGTGATTGCGAGTGATGCCACCTCATTTGCCTGTAAACGATGCAGTGGATTCTGGGAGCAGAAGATTTCTGAACATATTGAGCATGGGGGATAGAGGGGACCTTGAAGACAACTTTTGTCGGCTTGTCTCGGCCTAATCATTAGTGTTTTTCAAAGGGCAAGGGAGGGGATAGCTGGTAACCTCTCTATAACCCTCATGCCCACAGGGTATAAGACTGCATGTGGCATGATTCAGGAAGCCAATCAGTGATTTCTAGCAAAGAAAACATTATTTCAAATTGCCTATGATTCACAATGAACAGTGGGAGATAGGAAGTGCATTTGGGCTGTTTTGGCAACAAAGGAGGTTCCCTGGTCATTGCAAGACTAGGTGGAGGAGGTGATGTTATTAACTTTAGAAGAAATGCATGGGTGCATTACATGGCACTGGGCTAACACTCACTGCCTTACTGAATCCCTTTGAAGCCTTCTCACTCTTTTTAATGTGATAGGCCTTATTGTTTGAATTATATTATTGAATTTAGGTCTTCTGTGCATTTATTGTGTGACAAAATGCACCAATACAGCAAAATACAGCATGTTGGTGCTAAAACATAAAAGCAGAAGGTGTGATATTTAAAAGATCAGGTACTGCAAAAGGGGGAGGCGGGAGGGAGGTGAACCCTAATGTTTCTCACCTCAGGGTACTGTTATTTAGTTGAAAGAATATTTGCGTAAGCGGGGAGGGTTTGATGGGTATGACAGAGTGCTGGTGTGAGCCCTTGGCATGCTGGGCGAGCTAGAATTCACTGGGAGAGTTACAGCGAGTTGATGAGGGCACTGGGGTGAGCTGTGGTGTAGGGTAATGATGCTGGATTGAACTAAGGAGTTGTTATGTGTGTCGGGGGAGCTGTGGGTGGTGGGTTGTGTGAGTTGGTTGGATGAGATTTGAGGTGAAGTGAGTGAGGTCAGATATGCGGCATGTTGAAGCGGGTGTGAGAGGTGAGGTTTAGTGGGTTTGGGTGAGGTATTGGGGTGTTATGAGGTGGTGAGCTGATGTTAGGTCGGTGGTGTGAGTGCAGTCAGGTGGTGTGGTTGGGATAAGGTGAGGTTGCCAGGTAAGATTGGGTTGGTGGGTTGTGCAGATGGGGCAGGTGTTGGGTTGCATAGGTGGAGTGATGTGTGGATTGAGGTTGGTTGATGAAGGAAGGTGGTGGAGTGATATTAGATAAGTGATCTGGGTAACTTGAGGTGGTGTGGTGAGGCTGTGTCAGTGGGTAGGCTGAGGATTGGTCTGTGGGAGTGAGGTGATGGTCTGGACTGGGGTTAGGTGGGTGAGAGAGTGAGTTTGTTGGGGTGAGCTGTTGGTGTCAGATTGGGTTGGTGAGGAGAGGTAGTGGTGTGAGGCTGGTTGGCCCACTGCTGTGAGGTTTCGGTAGTGGGGTGTGGTTGAGTTGAGTAGCTGGGTGATATGTGTGGCTGTGGCAAGGTTGGGTTATGGGCTGAGATGAGGTGGTTGGGTCATATTAGGTAAGTGGTGTGGGTAACGTGAGCTAGTGAGTTGAGGCTGGGTCAGGGAGGGGGGTATGTTGGGTCTGTTGAGGTGAGTTAATGGGGCAGTTAGTTAGGCAAGTGGGTGGGATGAGCTTTTGGGGTGAGAGTGGATAGGTGGGGTGAGGTGCTTGGGAGAGAGTGGATGGGTGACTGCTGTCAGGATGGATGGGTGGGTTTTTCTTGATGAGTTGTTAGGTGAGGGTGGGTTGTGTGGTAGTGATAAATACATTTCTTGGGTGTGGCTGGATGGGTGGGGTACCTTGGGGCTTGATGGGTTTGTGAGGTGAGGGTGAGTGGGATATTGAGATGCTGGGGTGCGATTGTGTAGGTTATTGGTGTGGTGAGGTGAGGTTGGGAGGGTGTATGGTTTGGTGGTTCTAGGTGCAGGGTGAGGGTTCAGTGGGTGAGGTGTAGGCTGCTGTGCTTAGTTGAGGTTAGGTGGGTACGGTGCTGTGGTTATATTGGGTGGGATCAGAAGCTGGTATGGGTTGAGGTGTCATGAGGTTGTGTGATGCTGATGTGAGGTGCTGAAGACTGGTATGATGGTGCGATGAGGTGATGAGGTGTACTATTGCACAGTGAGGTGCTGGTGTGAGGTTGAATACAATGGGCTGAGGTGAGGTGGTGGGGTGATATTAGGTAGGTTGTGTGTGTGAGCTGGTGTGGTGAGAATTGGTTAGTGGGTGGTTTGAATTTGGGAGCGTGTGGGTTTAGTGCTTCAGGGTGGGTGAGTGGGTGGTTTGGATGGGGTGAAACTGAGGGGGGAGAAGTGCTTGTGGGTTTAGAACTGTGACTGGTGTGAGGTTTATGTACGGTATCCCACAAATGTGGTACCATACACTAGTTTCAATAAATGTCATACCCGTTTTGACAATACCCACTTGCCTATAGTATTTGTTTAATAGGTATGTCTGATTAAATAAAAACAGCCCTCTCTGCATAAGCAGTTCTGACTAATTTGCAAAGAATTGTGAAAGGGGCATGCTGTCCCATTGTGCTCTAGAACGCGGCTGATTCCAATAGCGCTGTACACTATTGGAATCAGTCCCTTTTCTAAACCATGTCATTTGTGGCTCTCAATCATTATGGAAGTTGATCAAATAGAAAGGTGCTAGTTCACATCAGCTGTATGCTAACAATAATATTAAATTCCTGTCCTGTTAACTTAACCGTATGGTAAAACATTCCAACTAATTCACCTTACCCTTCCAAATAATAATAAGGTCATTGATAAATGCCATCATTTAATATGTTCTATTGTTGATATTTTCCAGACAAGGTGCGAGTTATGTACCCATCACTGTACCTTTTATTGTCCAAAGAACTTCCCTTTATGCAGAAAGTATTTTTTAACTCTAGGCAATGGCCATCAAGAGAATGGTAAATTCTGATGGCATTATATGTGGTACTTCCCTGAAATCATCAGCTGTATTAACAACTTCTAAAGGTTTTATCTTATGAAATGTTCATATATAGGAACATAATATCAAATGTCACTAGAATCTCCACTTCATTATTAAATACTGGACTTCGATTAGGTTAATTACGTATTTCATATGTAGAAAGAATTATATAACATTCTTAGCTATAGGTTGTAAAACTACATACACATATTAAGGTAAATGATGCACTGTTGAGACATGCCCTGAAACTATTAAAGGGTTCAGGGAGTTCAATTGTAACTGCGTACTGTTTAGATAATACGTCAAATGCAGCATATGGAAGGTTTGGATTATTGAGGCATTCATATTCTTGTTAGGTGATATATCCATTATTGAAACCCCTCTTCATCCGATTGTAAATCAAAGATATAAACTCAGGTAACAGGCTTTTCTTTACAAAATTATTTTGTATCATTAAATGTATTGTGGTTTAAATGATAAATTGTTCTAAGAAGAAAGAAATGTATATGTTCCAGAAAAAATAATTCAAATCAGATCGATATATATTTTCTTATAAATAGTTTGGAGTCCCATATATATGGTGATAAAATAATAAAGCTGCAAGGTTAATGAGGTAACTATTTGTATTTACAACAAAAAAAGGAGCAGAGGGTAGTGTGTGTTGGTTGTTCTTTTTTGGTATTCACGGATCCCTGTTTAAACCACCCCCCGTTAACAAAAAAGGAAGGGATAGACCTGTTGTTTAACTGGTTCTTGGACAACGCTGGGTTGTTAGATCAAGCATATTGATGTGAGACAAGTGTGAATGATGCACGCAATTTAGTGGATATTTGCCACACAATAGAAATGGAGAACAGAAATATGTACTCATTCTTAGAGGAAGACTTCCAGCGCCTGATGAGCACCCCCTCACTACTACATGGAGGCCAAGGTGCATCTCCTGCACAATCTACCTCAAAACACCTAGAGGTTCTGATACAGAAAAAGAAAGAACTAGTGTGAACCGAACTACAAGGAAAGCTAATGCTTGAGTATTTGAAGGCAGGACTGATCCCAGATGGTCTACAAGCAAGAAATATATCAGGTGTTTTCAGAGATAACACTAAATTCAAGCTAAACTGTAGGCAACAGATGCTTGTGATAGAAACAGCAGAAGCAGAAAGTAAGAAACAGGGCGAAGAAATAGAGAACCTGGAGAAGATGTTCTTAGAAGATCTGGTAATACAAGATGCTAAAAACAAACTAGAAAAAACTAACAATGAGGTTCAGAAGTTTAGACAATTCACACTTGACAAAAAGACTTGGAAAAAGACATAGAATTATACAATGAAGAGAGAACATACCCTTATCTAGGGATATCAAAAACAGAATAAAAACTATGGGCAACAGTTTCCACAAAACAATTAGAATTAGAGGAACAAATATGTGACTTTCTCTGATGCATCAAATACGGCCTACGGAAGTGAGTCAGATGCAAAAAGAGAAGACCCTCCATCCGTATCAGGTGTACAAAACCCTCTTACACAACTGTTGTTCAGGGTCCGGGGTTGGGGGGTGAAAGTGCTGGATCAGGAAGCGTTAACCACAGGGTGAGAATGGAGTCCACAGAAGACAATGGAGCAACAGACCAGAGGTGAACTGGTAGCACCCATTTTTTATTTAATCATATATACACTGTTGGAGGTGGAGGTCAAGGTATTTAACAAAGGTCTATGTTTTGTACAAACAGCAACAGCAGATGATTTCCAGGCGTAAATGGAACTGCAAAGTTTCTTCAGAATATTAAAGTTTAAATATTTTTTCAGAGGCAAACGGGTAGAACACTAAGAGAGAGATGATGACAAGACCACATGATTAAAACCCCCATCCACCTTCGAGCGCCCTACCCTTGCAATTTGCCCAGAAATTCTAACATTTGAGAACAAGGTTCTCAGTGAAGTGAAAAGTCTATTGAAAAATAAAAATAATACTAGCAATAACTTAACAGCACAGGAGAGGTAGGCAATAAAAACCCTTGATAACCACCCTGAGTTTTTGATAAAATTGGCACATAAGGGGTAAGGGATCGTCCTTTGGGGAAAAACAGATTACAAAGAGGTGGCCATGAAGCCTTTGAGAAATCGAAAGAATTATAAACCATTAAACATGGACCCAACTGTCAGACTCCAGGAAGAGATTTCCAGTCTAATGACACAGGCCAGTAGAGAAGGATGGATACGTGAAGATGAGAAATGCTTCCTAAATAAACCACACCCTGCCATGGCAGTGTTCTATATTTTGCCTAAAATGCATACAAATTATGTAAAACAATCGGGGAGATCTATAATGTCCGCAATAGGTTCTGCTCTGGAAACCCTGTCCAAATATTCAGATTTCTTTTTAAGACCATTCGTAGATAAGATGAAATCATATATACGTGACTCTACAGAGATAATTAACATTTTGACCAGCATCAAAATAGAGTGTAAAGACATTTTGCTAAGACTTGTCGTGAAAGTACTATATACAAGTATCCCTCAACTGGAAAGTATTGTAGTTATGGGGTGGTATCTAGAGAAGAGAGGCAATGAGGAAGGCAGAGTTTGTACTGATTTCATACTGGAATGTACCTGCATAGCATTTATTGGAAAATGTCTTTCTATTTGAGGATAAGTTGTTTCAACAAATCCACGGCACAAGTGTAGGTCCAACCTTCATGCCAGATATCACAACCTTATATGTGGACAACTTTGAACAAAAACATATACAGTGCAATCAAAATCATTTTCATAGTAACATAATAAATTGGCACAGATATATTTCTTGTTAATATGGAAAGGTACCCCAACTGATCTTGAACTTTTCAAGACATGGTTAAATATAAGTGATCCATAGATAAAATTCACTATGACTTGGTACATGAACTTGGTAGTTTTCCTTGATCTAACTATCAGTGAAGAAGTGAACGGCCAACAGATAAGAATACCCTGCTGCATTTTAGCAGTTATCCCTCAAAAGATTTTAAGAACAATCTTCCATATGGTCAATTTTTCCAGATCAGGAGGAATTGCTCCAACATAGATCAGTTCATGGAACATGCAGATGGTCTAGCATGCATAATAAAACAGAGAGGATATCCCCAGAAAATTATAAAAAATGCACAAAAAAGAGCAATACATATGTATAGGGATACATGCCTCATAAAACACATAAAAGGCATTGAGGAAAAGATTATGTGTGTCACGACATACAGTCCAACAAACAATGCACTGAGAAAGGTGGTGCTAGAAAATTGGCCAACGGCCCAACTGCCTGATATTCAGCCCAACAGACCTCGGTTTCCTTTTAAGAAAACAAAAAAACTGAAACAGATGCTGATCCATAAGCATAATTATAAACCGCCAAATGATGTGACTCTGACGCAGAGTCGGGCAACTGCAGCCTCAGCAACTGCTCTGTATGTGGGCTTACGAAAAATATGAAAAATATTATATTAAAGGATATCTCATGGTATTTGAAGGAATTCACTAACTGCAAGACAGCATGGGCTGTGTGTGCAAGTCAAGTGTGCATGTGGTCTTTTATATGTGGGCAAGGCAAAAAGAGAAGTAAGACAGCAGATTTATGAGCACAGGTCTTGCGTAAAAAAGAAAATCCCAGATACACCAATGGTAGAAAGTGTATGCTGAAAATTTCAAAGCCTTACTGAGATGCTTTGGTTTATTATACAAACTGTGAAACCACACATGCGTGGCAGTGACAAAGCTTTGTCTTAAGAAGATTAGAGCAAAAAGGTATATAGAAATTGGATAGTGTAAAAAATTGGTTGAATACAAGTATTGAATGGGGTTTGTTTTTCTAAAATAAATATACCACACATAGGAGAATCTGGAAGGGAAATGGCTCTCAAAACAGATGATGACAGCTCTATTCAGTAGTCAAGTGATGGCTTGCTCTATCACGCTCTGCCTGGCAGATGAAACATCTAATCTAGTATCGAGTTCATGAAAAGAACTAGAATTATAGTGAAAATTCATGCATAAAATTATGTTCATAAGTGCCTTAAAATGGCATCAGGAATGTCTGATGACAAAAGTGTGATTATGAACATATTTGTAGAAAGTATTGGGCCCACTAAAACTGATTTGTGAGAAATAATATGAAGAAGAGAGTCAAGATTTAATTTAACAAGAGTACCAGCTGTAAAAACATACAAGCAACGGTGGAAAATCACTGATTTAAACTTTTTCCAAGATGGTGCTCTGTGTAGATATAGAAAGGGATACACATGACTAGGGCTATTTAGCATGGTTACTAAGCAACCAACCCAAACAGGAACCCGAGGAGATGTATGAAAAGAGTACCCATAGGCATAAAGGTGAGAAGTAATGCTGTATTGCAAGAGATACATTTGTATTTGTATTTTTGTATTTTTATTATTTGTATTGCGCACCCTGCCCAAGGGCATCAGGGCACATGTTTGGAAAGGAGGTTACAGGAACGTATTGAATAGATAGTTACATGTTACACATTCAAGACAAATTTACATAGAAGGAGAACATAGATTAGAAGATAATATGAGGCTGGCAGAAGTCAAATATACAGTGCAAGGTCTGTAGCGGTGACCATGACAGGGTTTACATGGTGGGGGCATCCTGTTTGTGAAGCCATCGTTTGGTTTTATTCTTAAACGATTGGAAGTCAGGCATGTCCCTGAGATCGTTAGGTAGGGAGTTCCACAGCTTAGCACATGAGCCCACCGGCTCCTTAGCACAATGCCTTCTGAATCCCAACAGTGTTTCTACGTTGCATTATTCCTTCAGTATTCCATGCTCTACATTCCACACTGCATGCCAGCGTTATCTGCAGACCACGGAATGCTGCAAGGTGCTTGTGCCGCATCACCGAAGCTAAGGGATCCTCTGACACAAGGTGAGATGAATCAAAACAGATATGAAATAATGCCATCGGGCCACGTGGGAGTGGCCTGATGTAAATCGTGTTTGAGTCACAGTGAGCATGGTTAGGACATCCAGCATTAGAAAAAACTAATTTGATAATCAACTAGTCCGAGTGATGGTTGCCATAGGTACCTCTTCCAGGATACATTAGAGCAGAGCACCCGGCGCTGGCATTCAAAATCTGAAATGAAGCTCCCTGTTGAGTTAAAAGCCTGCAACCAATGCCGTAGGAGCACAACAATTAACTTTCAATCTGCCGTGGTGTGCTAGGCAATCACATGCCACGCGGGGTGAAAAAATGGCAAAAACTTTTTCGATCATTGTTCAGGCAAAAGATTGCGGGAGTTGGCGCTCAGAAAAAAAACATATATTAGAGATACCAAGGTACCATAACCACACGCGTAGCATGTGATTATAGATGTCACATAACATAGAAGCAATTCCCCAAGGGGTGTCAGTTTGATTTTGGGACATTGTAGAAAGGAGCTATGGAATTGCCTTATCTTTTGGGTGATTCCATGCAGCGCATGTGTAAAATGAAGGTTTTTTTGACGCAAATAAATGTGAAAGGTGATACCGGTCACATGAAAGGAGATTTGTACCCAAAAAATAAGCCAAAAATACTGAGGCTCATGGGACAATCACACAGGGCGCTTATGATAACAGATACTACAAGAAACAAAAGCAAATCCCAAAGGAGTTTCAGCTTCAGTTTAAGATACTGTAGATAGAAAACCTAGCAAATGCCTTTTTTTTGTTCCAACATTTATTTATTCCTGGCAGTCACAATTGAACTATGGTTAAGAAACAGTCACTGTATACATGAGGCAGTGTTGCGTGCCAAGCGTTACAGTCAGGTACATAACATAGGCAGAATAAGTCAACATTACCGTGGGCATCACATCTCCCATAAGCAGTTCCTCATGCCTGGCACCCTTTCCCTTCTAGTCTTCCTCAGGAGCCATCAACAGCAGTTGGAAGGCTGGCCAGGTAGACTCGAAAGTCGCACCATATGTCTTTTGGCCTGGATGAGCCTGGCAGTGTGGCAATGTAAAGCTCCTCACAATTCTCCACCCAAATCAAATCAGACATCCAGTCGTTGCCGACGGAGCCTCAGTGTCCTTCCATCTCCTCAATACATACCGCTGAGCCACTATAAACCCTATATTAAGTAGGCATCTGGTCTGCCTCCCTGGAACTTTTTCCCATAAACCAAAGAGAGCGTCCATGGGTGAGTACCACAGTTTAAGATTGACCTTATTTTACAGGGGATTGTAAGTGACTTCAATTCAGCACTCCAACTAAGTCAATGCCTAGTCTGGGATGCCCAATGGAAGCCCTTATTTATATATTTTTATGACAAGTTCATAAATCTGGATGATGAACCCTTATATAACGCCCCTCTCTTTGAATCCTCCTGACCTCACTGAGCCAAGAAGTAGGTTTGTTTTGGAAATTAAAACATTTATTTGAAAAATTAAACTATATATATATATATATATATATATATATATATATATATATATATATATATATATATATATATATCACACTTTTATGAATACATTAATATTTGATAGCACTCTTATGAATATGACAGTGATTAACAGTGGATAATATTACAGTAGCACAATTCTTTAATTACTTAGGAGTTGGTATAGAAAGGATAAGGTAGCTGAGAATACTTTGTATGGTATGGTTTCAAGGAAAAGCAATGATGGAAAGAATGCAGCACAGAATAAACTGGATTTGTTTTCAACAAGAGAAAATCTGATCACTTTTTCCTCACTCCCCCCCTATGCAATATGAAGAGATGGAAATGAGGGCACACAGGTTTTCAGGAATACAATCAGAAGCAGTTCAGTTCCCGTTTCCCCCAGCAAGCTTACAGAAACAGGGATGATTTTAAAACACAGGCCAAATACTTTTACATGTGATTTGCAATGAAGTGAAAAATACGCTAAAAATGATTTTAATTCCCTATAGGAGATTCAGGGTAGGTGACAGTTACTTTGAATTAGTTCAGGTCAACACTAGCAATGATTCAGGAATGATTATCAGAGTGAAACGAAATTCAGCAGTTGCAAGCAAGAAGCAGCTATTTTTTTTACAAGTGGTGAAATGGAGACAAATTGCAATTTGCGGCACTTTTTCCGAGTGCGTCGATCGCAATTACGGAAAAACTATAAGGAGTTGGAATGTCGTTCTGGGTTTGTTGGAAAGCTTAGATTCTTAGCTTTGAGATGACAGTTTCACTTCTAGGACGTGCGGTTCAAAAAATGCGGACTTTTTGTGGAGGTAGATTTTCAGAAATGAAGTAAAGATTCGGGGCCTCATTACAACCCAGGCGTTAAGGGGTTAGCGGCGCCGTAAAAGGTGTCGGTGTGTTAAACCCTTAACGCCTGATTATGAGGTCCCTTTGCGGGTTGCACTTTAATGCCTACTTTTAGCAGGCGTTAAAAAACCAACCCGCAAAGGGACCTAGGAGCTAATTACAGCACAGTAATTTACGGTGCCGTAATTAGCGCCTTCTCCAGTCCCATTGAGCCCTATGGGGCAAAAATGGGAATGGGGAAGGGCCATGGCGGCATGGGGAATTACCGACCCGCCAACCTTGGAATGGGGCTGTATTTCCCCATTCCACCATGGCGGACTCGTTACAACACCAGTACCAACCATGGTGCTAATAGCGCCATGGTTTAGCGCTGGGGTTGTAATGAGGGCCTCAGAATGACAAATGACACTTTCACAGCTTTGAAATCACAGAATGGACACACGATTTCTGTGCAGTTCTAAATAGGTTGAAATGGATGGGATGAGATTATTTTAGACTAAGAGATGACTGTGCACAGTTCTGGCTGGATACTCACTCCTAATTTTGGACCGGAATAGGCCTTGGACTGCATTCTCACCATGGGACGTCTCTGCCACTGGTTCTGCTCACAGCATGGCCTCTGGTCTGGGTATGGCACTGCACAGCGGTCTGGTCTGGTCTGCTATCGGCACTGCACAGCGGTCTGGTCTGGTCTGCTATCGGCACTGCACAGCAGTCTAGTCTGGGTCTGACGGGTTCTGGATACAGCTCTGCTTTCTGGGTCTGGTTCTAGCACAGAGTTCTAGCCAGAATCAGAAACAGCACAGCCCGGCTGTTTTATTCTGATGTGCCCCTTGGAAGTCTGGGGTAAAATCAGTTTGCAAGATTGGAAGGCCAGCTGAGAAGAGTTCAGCTTGCAGTAGGCCCTCTGCTTCAAAGTTCTGGAATCTGGAGTCTGGTTTTCTTGTGCAGAGCGTCCCGCCAATGTTCAGGTGATGAGTGAATCTGGAAGTTCCCCCACTAAGGCTTGCCATCCTTACTTATAGCAGAAATTGCATCCCCAAAATGGGTGTGTGCGTGGGCATAACTAAGCCTGCCCCTCACAACTTATCATTGGCCAAATTCTCCTCTCTCCCTTAATTGGGGGAAGGAAATGGAGTATCATCGTGATGAGGTATGTTTATGGGTCAGAGAATCCTCCCCTTGTCACTTTGCACACAAATCTCTTTTTAATTCAAATGCATATTTATCTATGTACAATTTTTCTAATATTATATGTCCAGTTAACATATTTTCTGTAGCGCCAAACCATCCGATCCCTGTCTTTGTAAGATGTTGTGTCCACTTCTGACAGAATTCTGCCCTTTTCATCCAGAACACAATATCTACATTTTTCCAGAATTTACACAAATGTGCGCAAGGAATATGGGCATCAGATGATGAAGTGTCAGATTTTTAACATACAGACATTTGGAGTAATACCCTATTTTCCGCTACTACACCCCAGAACATACCATAGAGTCCTAACACCTCTTAAAATGTGCACAGAATAATCACAGGAATAATGATATTATTTATATAATTTTGACAATTTTGTACTATGAATTATCCATCTTTTTAAAATTATGCTCTGGCCCAGATGGGTGTGGTTAAGTCCCAAAGCACATGGGGGAATGTATTGTTTGTCCCCGCCTACAAGCTGAGCTGGCTCACAGGGGCAGTGCCCCTCCCGGTTCCTTCCAAGAGGAAGCCATTTACGACCTCCTGATTTAGCAATTGCTTTTAGCCAAGGGAAGTTCATTGTTCTGTTTCCCTGCAGTCCCAGTTACCCCTCCCCTGATTCAATCAGAGAGGTGGAATCTCCTTTTGGAGGGGGCAGCAGAAGGCAGGCCAGGCCTGTGAATGCAGTTGCTGGGCAAGTTTCAACTCCTGTCGGGGGTAGTTGCCGGGCAGAATTCAATCCCTTTAAGCCAGGCTTCAGCCAAATGTCACTTTTGTTCCAATTTTTCTTCATTCAAATCAAACTTACAGTTTTTACACATGCAGCTAGAACGCTGATTCTAAGTTCAAAACTATGACATTTACACAGTTGCAACCTATGTGACACTCAAAAGCAGGTCACTCATTTATTTTAAACATTTCGATTTTAGTGGCTTTAAATCCAATTTCACTTAAGCTGCTGACATCCACAGCTCAGCCAGTTTTGTTATGAACATTATTTTGGGCTCTTCATCTTTCCAGATTTTGTATGCACACAAGACTTCATTCTACCAGACGTCTGCTGGTGTTCAGTAAGATTTTTGAATATCTTGCAATGTTTGAAACAGGTATTTTGAGCTTGCATTCAGAGAAACACAGGTGATTTCAAAGCGCTTTTTGAGCTAACAGGCACTGCTGTTTTTCCTTTGGCACCACGTTTCACTCATGGCGCTTCTGGTCCATCACGCTCGCACTGGTGGGTGGCAGGTCAGGCTACCATTTTGGTGTGCGCAAAAACTGCACGGTTTTCCTGGAATCTGGCGCAAATGTGGGCTTTTCGGCCATCTTGGATTTTCTAAGCCCACAGCACCAAATGTTGCAGCATAATAACTCGAACATGGGTCAATACACCTGACAGGATCTATAACATACTTCCAAAACACCTGCTAGTTATGGCAGTCCCACAACATGTTCAAGTGGTCTGCCTTCTCTGTGTAGCAGCGGGGGCACCTGCCATCCCTACCATGGTAGATGAGCTTGAGCCTGTAGGGGGTGTAATGCAGTCTGTGCATTATTTTGTATGCATAAGCTTAAATCTAGAGTTAAGCACATCTTAACCCATCGTTCATCAGATATCACCACCTGCAGATGATCACCCCATTTGTTTTAGCGGGGGGGGGGTTCGCCCTAAGGATCCACCCGCAATAAACCCATACAAAGTGGCTAGTAATCTGCGGCATCCAGCAGAATTAGCGATATATGCCAAAAGCCCATCCTCAGGTGTCTCAACAGGGAACCCCTCCCACACTTTAAATACTGCTGCCCTAGCCTCTAATATTGCAGGATCTCAGTGACACTGCCTGCATGTCCCGGTTTCCAGGCTTGCATGCTGATGAACTTCCACTCCGTCCGATATCCCAGACGGTCCCATGCTCCACAAAGCACGCTATCCCAGGTGGGTTCTAGACCTGGAAATCTCCACAGCGGGAACCATTTGTAATAGGGGTGAGTCACTCCCAGCTTGTGGAATATTCTCCACCAAGCCCAATGGTAGTGGATGATGGGATCGAATGGGCAGTTATCCGTGTATGTAGTACTAAGGAGAAGGGTCCTAGTGTCAGTCTTATCAGCTGCAAAACATTCAAGCCGAACATGCAGAGGGGATCCATCATCTCCATACCAGTAGGAAGCGATCTGCAGACGGGCAGCAAGCCAGTAGTTCTCAAAATGGGGTGCAGCAAATCCACTGCTGTCATATGGTTGCGCCAGGTCTGCCCACTTTTTACCGACTGCCCCAGCATGGCATAGGAATTGCGAGAGGATCTGGTGTAGAGTAGTAACCTTTGCGCTCGGCCATAGTGGCACATTGGTGAAAAGGTACAGAAACCTGGGCAGCAGGATCATTTTCACCAGTGCCAACCTCCCAGCCCGCAAATGTGAGACATTTTTCCATCTTTTCACCGTTTCTAAGTCATATGTCTCCTGGGCTGTGTAGTTTCTGGAGAGAAGGTACCCTATTTCCTTAGCTACCCAAACTCCCAGATACTTGATGCCCCCGGTTGCCCACTGCAGCGGATACACGTCCTGTGGCCTAGCTGTTTTTTGAGTCAGGGGGAATATCTCTGCTTTGGAATAGTTAATCAGGAATCCTGAGTGCTTCCCGAAATATGTAACAACCTGTATTATAGGGTCCAGATTAATATGTGGGTCTCTAATGTATAATAAGACGTTGTTAGCATACAGGGAGACAATCTCTGGTGGACCCGTCAGCCGAATTCCCTTGCCTCCATATCGTTCCCTGATCATGTCCGCTATACGATCGATGGCGAACACAAACAGCAGTAGGGAGAGAGGGCAGCCCTGGTGCTTCCCCCTCTCCAGGACCAGTGGCTCAGACAGTTTAGAATTGACAAGTACCCTAGCCGTAGACTGCATCTATAAAAGCTTAATGTAACCAATTAAATTTGTCCGTAGCCCACACTTCCCCAGGACGAGAAGCAAATAGTCACAGGACACCATGTGAAAGGCCTTCTGAGCGTTCAGTGTGACTGCCACAGCAGAGGCCTCGGGGGACATAGTGTTAAACAAGCAACAAACATTCAAGGCAGTAAACCTCCCCAGGACAAATCCAGCTTGGTGGGCATGAACCAGGTATGTTATCAGGGGAAGGAGCCTATTAGGAATAATCTTGGCAAAGATCTTTGTGTCGACAATGATTAATGACAACAGCCTATATGACCCGGAATCGTCCAGCAGCTTGCCTGGTTTACAAAGGATCATGATGGTGGCCTCTTAAAGTGACTCGGGCAGGACTGAGCGGGCTATTGTCTCCTCCCACACCCTCAGTAACTCGGGAGCCAATATTGCCTCAAATGCTGCATAGAATTTGGCGGTAAATCCGTCAGGGTGCCTTACCCCTGTGGAGGTCCCTGATTACTGTCCAAATAAGAGAAAGAGTGGCCATAATTTCCTAAAGGGTGAACAGCCCATTGATCTGCTCCTGAGCTGATGCTGACAATATAGACAGGAGTACAGGAGTACAGTAGAGACTGTATAGCCTGCATCCCCCTGGGTGCTGCTGCCTGGTAGATTGTTTCATAGAACTACCCAAATACCTCCAGTATCTCTCTGTCAGTGTACTTGGTCTCACCTTGCTCATCAAATCTGGCATCTATATGTTGTGGGCCCCACTCCATTCGCACCAACCTCACCAGTGTCCTCCATGGGCGCTCACCCTCCCCATATCGCCTGGCTTCCGCAGGTCTTGTAATAGTGGCCGGGTCTGCGAGGTTGCATAGTTGTTTTCCAGCCCTTTAAGCTTAGACTTGCAGTCCTCTAGGTCGTGCCAAATGGTCCTAAGTACCCCAAATTACTTTGAGATGGCCATGCCCCCAATGTATACTTTTAACACCTACCACACCATGCCCTGCATTATGGCCCCAGGAGTAATATGGGTGAAGTAGATGCTTCAATGTCAGCCCTGAACACTACGTCCTGCAGAGCCTCAGACTTGAACCTACATGAGGTCCAACTCAGGGCCTTTCCACCCCATCCTATACACACACTGACAGGGGAGTGGTCGGATAGAGTGTGGGGAAGGATATCTACTGGCTGAACCCTACCCACCTCTCGCTGTGAGAGCAGTATCAGGTCTATATGTGAAGCCATATCACAGACTGGCAAGTAGAAGATGTATTGATGGTCCTGCGGGTGCTTGTTCCTCCACACATCACGCAGCCCGAGACCCTCCATCTGGCTCAGCAAGCTGCGTGCAGCTTTGGATGGCAGTCTAGGGGCTTTTCCTGTCCCCCCCCCCCCTCTGATCCAATGTGCAGTTTATATCCCCCAGATTACGGAAATTGGTGGAAATCAGTCAAGTATATCCGCTATGGTTTATAGATTTCCTGGGAGTTCACATTTGGCCCATATGTATTAACTAACAAGATCTTTCCCCCCTCAATCATTCCATGCACAATAACATATCGACCCTCTGCATCCACACAAGTGTTCTTCCACTCAAATATAAGTGTTTTATGGATAAGGGTCCGGACCCTCTTAAACTAGGACAAGTAGGCTGTGAAAAATGATTGTTTCCCCATTTCGCAGTAACGTTTTTGTTGGCTGTCGCTGTAGCATGTGTTTCCTGAAGGAGCAATATGTTGGCTTTTTGCTTGCGTGCATAAGCCATTATGTGCCTGGTTTTTGCATAGCTGCCTAGCCCCCTAAAATTTCACGCTAAACACATTAAGTGCCATCTGCCCCTTGCGCTGCCGTGGCAATTTGCCCCAGCTCCCCACCTCTGGGTACCTTTCTCTCTCAATTACCTCACCTTTTCAAAGCTCTGCCACCAACTCTCCAACACTCCACTCCTCCAGCCTTACTCTGCCTGGTCTCTCGGTCCCCCCTGCTACTCCCATGGGAGAAAACGAAGCATGACAAGGCCCTTAAAATTGAGTTAAGATTATCTGAGTCATCACAACAAATCCCATGAAATTCGCCGGGGGTGGGAAGTAGCAAACATCTTTGCTCTGACATCCCCAACGCATTTGCTCAACCCATAAGCACACACATAAGATCACAGCAAGGATCAACAATGACATTAAAAATTACATTATGGGTGACAAATATGTGGATATGTGGGGGGACTCCGAGTTAAGATGGTCAGGACTTCCCACAACCACTGAATTTAATGGGTTTTGTTGTGATGATTTGGATCATTTGAACTTTGTCCCAACTAAATTGTGTCCACTGGGAAACAAAAAATGTTCAAATGACTTATCATATCATATATAAAAAGACAATTCCCTGTAGAAAAAGGGTTGCATTTGAGCTCATTTGCATACCCACAATGCATTGCTGTTGTGGCTCAGGACTGGAGGTCAACTTCCAGCTATGGCTACTAGGTGGCGTTGTGCAATGTGTGACATGGCTCAGGTGGACTATCCTCCATATATATATATATATATATATATATATATATATATATATATACATATACAGCCTGTTTGTAATGAAAGTTAGCTGTTACTTGGTGTGAAGTGGGGTATAGTAGTATGACGAGGTTAGTACGAATATATGTTCTTGTGAACTAGTGACGTTGTTAAGTGTGGATGCATTCATTGTTTATTTAACAAAAGGCATGATTTTCGGTATATGTTTTGCTGGGAAGGAAATTAACCTTTCCCACCCCTAGGCACTTTAGAGAGAGGCAGGTCCCCTATATAGATGTGCGATTTACCACAGGGAAAAGGGCTGTGCTAGGAAACACGGCACAAACATAATACTGCATGAATTACAGAAGTGTAAACTTAGTACGCACGTATAAAGGGACACCATTTTTTAGTTATGGTAGACACATTCAATCCTGCATCGCTGTGCAATAAATATAGGTACGATAGAGACGCCTGACTGTCCCAAGCGCTGATGACAGAAGGGCCCGTGCTGCTAATTCCCATAGAATCTTCCCTTTGTTCCTTAACCGTTGCAATTACATGTTATCGCAAAAAGGAATGTGCCCTGCAAGGCCATGAGACAGCACCAGGCTCCTTGCTTCGCACATTCATCACAGCCAGGCCACCAGCAGACCTCCAACCACCACCAGCCCACGGGAAGCAATGGCACCCACAACTGACCCAGTCCAAGACACCTGAATTCCGTGATAATAGGTGACCTCAGACCACCAACCATAAAACCAGTGGTCATAAAAGATCTAAACAAACACAACATTTTCACCTTATCCCATAACGATACCCTTTGCAATACGAGGTACAGGGAGGAATAATTATAGTCCAAAGTGAGGGTGGAAGCCTTGGGTGTGTAAAGTGTGATATGAGCTGAGCAAACAATGTGTGGGTCAGAATGATCATGTTCCTCCCCCTGTGCCTACCCCTGAGTTTCCCATGTATATGCCATAATGCTAGAATAACATTATCTTGCAATCGTTCCTCTGAATAGCAACATGTGAGGAGCACGACCTTCGGTCCCTGGAGAGAAGAGCCCAGCTGACCCCAGGTGATGAAGACAGACCAATGGGGCTGGAAACAATCGCAGCTTCACCTCCCCTATGGAGCAGGCCCATGTATAGGGTCCCACCAACCAGCCACAAGGGTTTTTATTGTATATGTTTACGTCACTGATGATTATTTGTTTCCTTATAACATTCTGCTTGTACCATTTTTCGCCAGAACATTCTCGAGCCCCAGAGTTCTTTATTTTTGTGCAATTGAAGCTTGTTATCCTTGCAAGAAATCTCTTGGCCTTTTTTCCCAGTGGGTTGTATTTTTTCTGGCATGAGTGTACAGGGGTGTGCCTTCAGTTTTGAAGTCATTTCATATAAAGCATGGTTGCAGATGTATGTTTTCTTATCATTTAATATAATGTGTATATTGTTTCTATGTATGTAAATGGTAATACGGTGTGTTTATAGAATGATTTGTATGTTTGATATGTATGTTGTTGGTGTGTACTGTAAAGCTATACATAGGCACTGATGTAATTTTTGCACTTGTCATCTGTGAGGATTAATAACGTTTCCAATGATGTGGAATTTATGTTATGTTTATTGTTAATGTTGGTTTCACTTTGTTATGTTTAGTGTTTAGTAATCGGTCAAATCTTAACATTGGCATTCACAATTTTTACAGAGTTCAAATTTGTATACCAGTAACCTTACCTTTTTTTAATTTGTTTTTTCCCATTGATTTCTTTTTTTTTTTTACAGAAGTATTATAAGAATTGTGAGTTTTCTTGACAGATTTTTGTGGAGTTCAGTGGATCGTCTTGTGTATTTTCAGAATATATTTCATTTTTCAGTATTTTTTTTAGAGCATGTTCAACCACATTAATTAAGTAGGGAGTAAAATAAACGTTGACTCCAAAGTGAAGCGTTTGGGATTTTTGTTTTTACAATCTCTGTATCTTCAGCGGATGAATGACCGTATCTTTTGGAATTTTGAATTTATACATATGGTCATTGTGGATCTTCATTAAAGATGGAAACATTCAGAGAATTCCTTGATTGTATTGCATTTGTTTGTACCATGTCTTTCCCTTGAAGGTTGTACTTCTTCTCTGTCAATGATATTTAGTAATTTGAAGCTTGCGATTGGTGGAGAGCACATCAGTCATAATTAAGAACTAAACACTTTAGGAAAGAAAAACTCAAGTAAACCATGCTTTATGTTTCAAATACTGAGCCAGCACTTTGTAGTTATCATAGACTGCTGGTAGTTTGTAAATCATCTAATACTTTTTTTTATATTTTGTTTCCTTTCAGAAATTGATAAAGAGGATGGGACTCCTCATGGAAACATGTTCTGCACAATTTCAAATGCAGGTCCCAGAATGGATTAATATAAATGCCGATCTATTTCCAATATGTTTTATTGCCACAAGCATGGAGTAACTCTGGTGTTTCTGAATGGTGTGCACTCTGGGATAAGATAAACACTTATGTAATCCCTCCAGTGTTTATCACTCTGCATCAATTCAAAACAAAGATCATGGTGCACTGGCCTTGGCATTTGGCCATAGTTCGTGCCCACGGTCATTGCCCACATCCCCGTCACTAGTAAATAAGAAATAATGCTGCCCATTTGGTCAAGGCCCTTGGCCATTCCGGTGGCCACTTCTTACAGTCTTGGTTCATATCTACCCCAGTAGCAAATAACCATGTCATACAAGCAGTGGCTTTAACCAATTAGGCTAAAAGAGCAGTTGTAAATTATTATGGCGCTTTGAACATGGCCAATTCCCTCTCCCTCTCCATTTTATTGTCTTCCATTTTTTCATCTCTTTGTTATTTTTCAGAAACATACCTGTGATCATCCTGATGCTACCATGTGTTGCCGTGGAAATCGTTCCCACGGAAACTATGTGTTATCTGATTACTGCGGCGATGCACAAATGGTAAGAAATTAAAAAGTCTCCCCACTGCTAGTCTACATGTGCACCTACCCTCCATTTAGGATCCTTCACCTTGCACTCACGGTGTGTTTCCCTCCAGGTGGGAGTTTCTTTTGGTTAAGCAATTTAAAGCTACCACAATTTTGCTGGTGTTTGCTCAACATGCCCCAATGCTCCAACTACAAGGATTCAGAGTATGCTGCACTGATGAGCACTAATAAGAGTGAAACGTATATGCAGATTTGTGTTGAGGTCAGTGGATCATCTTGTGAATTTTTCAGTATATATTTCATTCTTCAGTGGTTTTATTTAGAGTATGTTCACCCTCATAAATTAAGTAGGGACTACTTAGTGACAGGGGGATAGCTCTGTAGCGGCGCACGGCTCTTGGAAGCAAGTCCATGCTGAGCAAACACATTTCCCGGATCTGCGCTTGAACAAACTGAGTGTGTTGTAAATAACCCGAACTTCCACAATTCATTGAAACTAGTGCCTAGATTCGCGCTGCAAATAAAATTAAAAAAAAAATAAAGATGTCTGCATCCTTGAGAGCTACCCATCTTGGGTTGAAAAAGACTATGCATAAAATAGCACTCCCCTATAGATGAATACCCTTTCCTTGAGCAAAAGCTTGGCATTTGAGCTACCTTGCATTCCCACAATGCATTGCCTGCCGGGCTCTGAACTGGAGGTGAACTTCCAGTGATGGTTACTGGGTGGCACTATGCTGTGTGTGACTTAGCTCAAATGGATAATTCTGCTTTCCCAACTCAGGTAGAATAGTTTCGCTTTAAGCCTTTTAAACTTTGCTGGTGTTTGCTACACCTCTCTCCCCCGTTTAGCCTCTCTTCCACTCCCTGTAATTACGAATCTGTACTCATTTTCATTTTGAGGATGTTTTGGCTGCCTAAGCACAATCATGTGGTGCAGTGAATGTGTTCCAAGATTCTCTTTTTTCTATTGGAGGCAAGCTTTCTCCAGGAATTCCCCCTTTAAGTACTCATGTCAGAAGGTAACTATGGTGTGCGCTTGTTAACTAAAAATGACACAAGTTTAATTTTCACAGATGGCTGCAGTGGGCCGCTAATGAGAAATATATCCTCTTCCTGATGGGACAGGGGCCAGTGAAAGGGTGCAAGCTTCTGCCCGTAAAAAGCAGGATGAGTACCAGAAAACCGTGTCAACAGGATTGGCCGACCCTGAATGAATAAAGGTCAGAGAGGGCAATCATGGAGGGTCATGTGGTGCAGAATTAAGAAGCCTGACGTGAGCACAGAACTCTCTCCTCTGCCCTGCCCCCTCAACAAATGTAAACAACCGTCCATACCACTCGTTTTCTTTTTAGTCTTAAGGGCAGTAGCAAAAAGGTGACTTGTTCCATTAGAAACTAATGTATTTGAATGTTTGTCACAGGACCGGTGGTCACATAAGTGATCATGCAGTCTATGAAATGTTAAAGAGTGAAGCCTGAAAGTAAAGAAGAGTAAACACCACCCACCCAGTCACTCTCTGTATGCTGAGCTGTAGGGGTACATGGTCGCAGAAGTGAAGCCCCACTCTGGTAAAGGATGATGGCACATCTTACAGTCCAGTCCAGGGGTCATCCACACAGTGGTGAAGTTCCTCTGTAGTGCATACGTTGGGGATTTCATACCTGGTCAAGGTGGTGAGGCATGTATAGCCCAGGTGCTTTTTACCCACAGCCGGTGATTGGCTGTTGTCACCATGTCATAATGGGGGATGTGGGAAATACACATAGATTTCCACATCCCAGACCAGTGAATATGGCAGTAGAAGTAAACTTTAGGGCAACCCGCTGAAAGGTGGAAAACAGAGGATGGCTACATGCCTACATCCTCAAGAAACTAGTAAATCACAATCCTGGACACCATACATTGATCTCTGTGATGACCTTATGGGGGTATCAGGTAATAATATCCCCATATATATGGTCGACGTAAATAATATCGCCAGGAAAATGTTGTGGCGATATTATTTGGGTGACCATATATATGGGGACAGGGGCAAAAAAAATAATTAAAAAAAAAAGAGTTTGGGGGTTGCGGGGGTGTCCCCCGCATGTTCCATGCAATAATGTCGCCACAAAAAATGGCAATTTTTCAGCGATATTTTTGCATGGCGAGATTTTTGTGGCGACATTATTACATGGGACCCTTATGGGGTATGTTGGTTACCCCTGAATACAATATTACTGCCTGTGGTGGTTTACTAATTCCTCAGTGTCTATGACCTAGGGCTGGCGGCATGACATACAGAAAGTCCTGGAAAATGCAGACCGGTTAGTTTGCACAGCCAAATAAAACCCAAAACTCACCCAAGAACGATTAGCCCACCATGGGGAATCATGGTTTGTTGTTCTAAGCCATGAATACTACCGCAGATGAGGTGTCAGTCTTAGTCTACATGCCCAGGTAGTTGTGGTGGAGAATACCTATGCAGCAAGAGTCGGATGCAGACAACCTGGCCATTATACTTATGCGCTGCGTGGCGACTCACCAAAGCTAATGTTATTATTATACGCGCCTCATAGCGTAGGTGAGGAATTATCCAGTGTGCTGCTCCTCACCCCGTCTAGATATATTTGAGGCTCAGAAAGAGAACTTGAGGTCAGACGAGGAATGCAGCTGGAGGGAAATATATGCGAAAGAAAAGGAAGCAAAGAAAGAAAAGCACCAGTTTAAAGAAAAAGCATCTACCAAAAGAAGACGTGTGGGAGGAAAATCTGCGATGTTCGCAGCCCATCTACAAAAGGTATATGTCCAACGTTATTTGACAAGGCGCATAAAGGAATTGTTGTCTTAAATGGAAAAATCCAGCAAACCGTTATTAAAATGGAGAACTGTACAGTCTGAGATGAAAAACCCAGCATGTCAAGGAGAGGCAAGCATCGAATTTGGGCCTTGAATTGTGCATATTTACTTTTACATTATGGAGAATCAGCTTTATATCAATACATTTAGATATATCAAAAATAAGTCGGTAAAGGAATTGGCTGCCAAGAAAATGTTATAATGTTGCTCTGTTTAAAATGTCGAAGCCACGGGGAAAAGAAAACGTGACTTTTTAAGGCTGCAATTGTAAATCAATCCAACCTGAAGGAAACCAGGCCTGAAGGACCAAATGACCTTCCATCACCCAACAAGCTGCACGACAGATGGCCTGCTTTCCCTGGAGAAAAGTGTGAGCATTGGCTTTGAGGCTGACCATAAAAGCTGATGACTCTGCCTGGAGTTGATTCTCCTGAAGCCAGGTGCTTCAGAGCAAAACACATGGGGGCCTCATCACGAGTTGGGCAGTAACGCCGGCGGTATTAGCGATGGCGGTATTAGCCCTACCGCCAAACCCCCCGGCGCTATTAGCGCCGGATCACGGGTTTGGCGGTAATAGAATTCCCCATTCCCCACTGAGCCCATTCGGGAATGCCCCATTCCCCATTGGGCTCAATGGGGAATTTTTGCGCTCTTACCGCCGGCGGGAAATCCGCCGGCAGTAATAGCGCGAATTTTCAGCGGATTTCCCCCCAGCTCAGAGCTGGGGAGAAATCCGCTGAAGCCCTGATTTGGCGGACCCTTAAATCCGGCGGTAATAGCGCGACCGCCGGATTTAAGGGTTACCGCCAAACTCGTGATGAGGCGCATCGTTGCAACTTCCATCTGTCTCTGAGTTTAGGCTAAGAACCTTAAATATATAAGAAATAGGCCTGCTGCCGTGGTCCCCTCTCAAATATTCTGATCCTCCATCAGCCAAGGGAAGCAAATGTTGCATCTTTGGAGACTGGATGTCTCACAAAAGAGGCAGACAGATCCTGGGATAACTCAAGAGTTTGGGTATTAAGCTGTACATGATTTTGCCAGCAGCCTAACTTCAAAGAACTTGCACCATGACAAAAGTGTTGACAGGATTCATAAATATCCCAGCCCTGAGCTCCAAGAGGAACTGATACCATTTGGCTGTATCAGCCAGGAACTGCTATGCCATTTCAGATTGCGATTCATCCCATTACATAAAATAATGGGCTGTAAATTACAAATTGAATCATATATTTGCTTGTAACTATTGAGCCGAAGGTCACAGAAACGTATTTCTTTTTAAAATATTCGAATGAAAAGCTCTATCAGCTGGATGTAAAACAATATTATGTGATGTTATGTTCCTAATGTAAATTAGGTGATTTTGGAAATATACATGCATAAATGGCATATGTCCAATCCTGTCATTCGTAGATGCAAATGGAGCCAACATGAATAACTCATCCAAAATAAGTCATGTTGAGTTGAAAATCACATTATTTGTTTTGTCTAAGTGAGAGAAATCCACTGAACCAATTAATAACATGACTGCACGTGAGTTTGATGTTAAGGTTACAGTGTTTTAATGCTGAGATCTCAAAGATGGCATCAAATCACATGGGGGGAAACTGGGTTTGGAAGTTACTCTCATCAGACTGCCCTCCTCATTAATATGCCCAATGAGTACAAAGGTGTGATTTAGTGGGATGCCACTTTTGGAACCCTGTCCAATCACATGCATCAACCAATTAGATTAGACAAATTATACACACCTCTAAAGAGCATGGTACCTGCTCTATAAACATTCATGCCCATCGATTCTGGGGACTGAACTGGCAAACCGATGGAGGAGAAGAAGGAGAGAAAGGAGAACTGATAAAAACAGAAAGGAGAATGGAATACATTGATTTCCATTGGACCTTTTTGGATTATTAGCAGAATACTGTACATGAGGCCTACCTGAAGTGTTAAAGGCGCAGTCTGTCTTCAGTGTAAAAGACGGCAGACAGACCCCAATACAGAAAGAGGGAAACCAAGTTGTGGGGGGAAGCTGACCCTGTTTTGCTGACTGATGCCCACCTGTTCCTAGAAAGGGAGAATTGAACTAGCCAGAAATTCCTATGTAAGTATAATGCCAGAGGATCTGAAGAAGACTTTGATTATTGAAGATGTGATTTTAGTGTTGGGGGAAATTTAAACTTAAAAATGGGGAATGACCCTCCTTAGAATCTGTATGACGAGACAGAAGATAATGTGCAAGGACTTTTGATGCCTTCTATGTTAGATCCCAGAACTTGTTCAAGTGGGCTAAGATTAACAACCATTCTGTTTGAATGAGGATTGAGAGTAGTGAATGGTCGCTTTCCGAAAAGGCAGACCAGGAAAGGCGATGTTTATTGCCATACCAGGTATCTCAATCATTGACTACTTCTGCTTCCCATTGAAGTACTGGAAATCAATTGTAGATTTCTATGTGGTGAATACAATACTTAGCGATCACCACCCAATTGTGTTAAAATATAATACGTTGGGCAGGTCCATCTCAAATGATATGCCGTATTTGACCCTGTTCTATTTGGCTACTTTAAATGCAGGGTGAAGTGGCCCATGATTGATCAGGGGACAACACTAAAGGGTATAATTTCCTCAAATTAGCAGATCATTAACACCTTGTTGAATAGGTTGGTTAATTAGAACAGCAACCTTGAACACTTTGAGCTGCTCATTACCAATGAATTGAATACCTATACAACTATCTGTCATAATATTAAGAAGTGTGAATGTCCTGGCTGGTTTAAAACAGATTGTATGAAGGCCAAGGCAATACCATTGGCGTTGTTAAAAATATCCTGCTACCAATAGACAGCAAATTATAGAGGCCAGATCTACTTACAAAAAAGTAATAATTGAAAGGAAAAAATAAATAGAATCCAATACATGGTTTGGTCTTGTAAAAGCCTCAGATCAAAATTACACAAAACATTTTGGGAGATAGATAACAAGGGACCGCAACACAAAATATACAGTCCAAGGGTTGGAAACTATGGTTGCAGATCATGGATGGATACAACACTTTACTAATCTATATAAAGCTCATCTTCACGCATGCGAGAATGATCCAACAATAACAATGAATGAGGTTGATAGCATTGGCCAGGGGAAGAGAGGGAACAGTAGAGTGGAATACTCTATCAAGGAAGTGACAATGGCAATTAAACAACAAGAACATAACCTCTACCCAGATCCAGATACTATATCTGCAGATTAATTTAGTCCCGAGGTGGGCTTCTATTTTAACAATCTGTTATAATGCAATTATAAAGAAGGAATCAATCTGCAATTAAACAACCGATTTTCAAGAAACTCCCTTGGGATATTCCTAGTTCGTACAGACCAATTTCACTTCTAGACTCTCTCTTTAAAGTTTTTGGGTGGGTGCTGTTGGCTAAAACTGAGGATTGGGTAGAACAGGATAGTATTTTGTCTCTAGTTCGGTTGGGCTTCTGACTGGGTGTGGGTACTGGCAAGCCAACCCAGAATTTGGTATTCAGTAATGGTATTGTATTTAGTAATAGCCAATTCCTTATGTATTAAAAAGGAACCAATTTATCTGACCTTCCTGGACCTTAGCACAGCCTTTGATATTTGATAAGGTCAATGGATCCAAACTCTGGCAGGTGCTCAGGTCCAGGAGGGGATTGTCAAGCTCCTAATTATCTTTCATCAAAACACACAAGCTTGTGTGAGAGTGGGAAGGATGGTTATTGTACCATTTTATTTCCCAGTTGAGGCAGGGGTGTGCCAGGGTTATGCCCTGGTCCGATATTTTTTAGCTTGTATATAAATGGCCTTTATGATGTTCTGGTAGATTCGACTCCTGGTGTGCTGAGATTAGGAAGCATTGTGTTGCTGCTATTGGCCTATACGGATGACTTGGTTCTGTTTGCACACACTCCGCTAGCACTCCAGAAATTATTTTCAGATTATACAGCTTTTATGAAAGGACTGTATCTGAATGTGAACGCCTCCAATTCGGCCATCATGGTTTGAAGTAATAGGAGACACACACTCAAACACCAACCAATGTTTCGCAATGAGTACATCATTCCAATGGTCAAAGAGTTTGATTATTTGGGGGTCTGTTTCTCGTCCAGTTTCTTACTAGCTCCACATATAAAAAAAAAGAATCCTTAAGGTTTAAACAAGTATTGGGGGAGTCTTTCACTTAATGGGAATGTCAAAGACTAAGCCAATAGATCTTATTTTAAAGGTATAATATAGCAAAGCGGCCTCGGTGGCCAATTATGGAATGACTTTGTGGGGCTATGCAGACACAAAACCAATTCAGGTAATTAAAAATCATTTCCTGAGAAAAAAATGTGGGACTCCCTCATTCATCTTCAAACCACGGGGTCCATACGAAACTGGGCTACACACAGAGAGAGGATCTATTGTTATTACAACCATTACTCCCCTGGCTACATCTATGGAGGAATGAAAAAACCATGCTTACTCATGAGCTTATTAAATTCCGAGCTGCTAAGGTCCCATAGGCTACCATACCTTGGCTGACGCCAGTAAAAGTAAGACTGAATGAGGTTGATGCTTATATGTATTTTAACGCATCTGAAACTTTAACTTCTTTAGCCGCTACAATCCTAAAAAAAGATCCACATGTCACATACATGAAAACTGAGAAGGGCCGTAACTCTTAAAACCTTTCAATCGTAGACACAGTATTATTGCCGAGCCCAGTGCTCAAAAGTATTTGCTATGGGCTGGTATTTCCCCCCATAGATTTTTTATAACTAGAGCATAATTTAACTGCCTTGCCCTTAGAGCAAATACGACTCTGTGGTCAGGAGGCAATCATCTTTTACACCAGTCTTGTTACAAGACACAAAAAACGGAAGAGACAACCACTACATTCCGCCAAGGGAACTCGGTACAACCCCAACCCCATTGCCGACTGTAAAGAACCTGGGTGTCCTTATGGACAACAACCTTACTCTAGAGCCGCAAGTAAACACTCTACTCAAGAAATGCTTCTTTCTTTTGTGAGCGGTTAAAAGGATCCTACCATTCCTTTTATTTGCCAACAAAACATTTACTGTCCTCGCTCTCGTCATGTCCAGAGTAGACCACGCCAATAGCCAGTACTTGGGCATGCCTGAACAACTTCTGAAAAAACTGCCATGCATACAAAATGCGTCAGCCAGATTACTCCTCAAACTACCCCGAAGAGAACACATCACACCAGCGCTAAAAACACTACATTGGCTACCAATAAAACAGCTAATCAAATTCAAATCAATGTGCATCACGCACAGAGCAATCCACAAACAAGGCGCAGAGTTGCTGAGAATCAAATTTAGCCTACATCAGCCAACAACAAGGACGCTCCGATCAAGCAACGACATCCACTTGGAACCAAAACCCTACAATAAAAGAAAACTTGGAGCATCATCTTTATCTCACCTCACTCCAAAAACTTGAAACAACCTACCAAAGAACATATGTAACACAAGAAATCACCTACTATTCAGAAAACTGCTCAAATCTGGCTCTTCACTGAATAACTGGAAGAACGCCCACAGGGGCATACACATAGCAGAAACGATGATGGGTGAAGAATCAGATTGTGTATCCTACTATTCAACCAACTACATACAGAATCCAAGGAAACCATTCTACAACATACCAACCTTACCAACTGAGGGACAGCTATGACAGGACAAAACTAAAGATTGAATACATAGCTAGACCAGGACGGAAGTACAAGGACGATTTATCAATAGCACCCTTGCCTCAGAACTACACACATGCACCAACAGACCACCAATAGAAATAGACTGCCAGGAAGTAAGGGAATGTAATCTACAACACCATCACCAGAGGGGGGGGCTAGACACACGCCGTCACACTACACTAAGTTCAAATACAACATAGTCGGTATCGCGCCACGCCATCAATCGCCAGAATTAGATGGACAAGAATGGAAAGTGGTAATTAAGCTTACCTACAGGAACTCTAGTTAAACAGAACAAGATCTGCAAGGACCAGGACATATAATCCACTAACCCAAACTCAAAGCTTTGCATACCTAATTCACCCGAAAATCCACAACGCCATTTCTTGCCCAGCAAATTGCACTCACATCACCACACCGCAATAACAACAAACAAACAACACATAAACTGCACCAACTGTACACAAGGTCTCGCATCGGTCCGATACTCACACCAAAGCTCAGCGCACGGTGGAAACCGAATTGAATCTGCAAACAGCACACCACTTCTCACTTTCCTACTCCCTCTTCACCCGACTAACCTAACCCGCCCACCCTTTTGTTTACAGATCTGCCTGAGCCCCTGCGGATCAATTCCATTGGTGACGGTGCACGGTATAAATACCTTTAACATTTGTTTACTGTGTAATGCGCCCAGGGAAGACAGGTCTCATTTCTTGCTATTTTGTCCGGCTAACAGAGATATAAGGACTGACTTTATTACCATAACTGCAAGAAATGGACTTTGTCCAGTACCGTCCTGCCCTAACCTAGTTGTTATGGGTAGATACCTCAAAGGTGGGATGGGTATTATTGATGGATTGGACACATGCCTTGAATAGAAGAAACACGTTATCTACAGTTTAATTCTATAGTTGTGTAGTTGTTTCAAAGTGTTATGAAATAAAATATCTGCTAGCTTGGAGAAGGTTTGAATACCCAGGGTCTTTTGGGGATATAATTTTACCATTTTATAATTACATTTTTAAAGATTGTAGATTGTTTATGAATTTGTATCGCTAATGGACTATGTTTTAGGACTATGTTTTATGGAAGAAAATGTTTCCGAAATAAACTTTTCCAAGGGGAAATATAATTCTGAGGGGGAAAATATTCTAAAAGGGAATGGATTAAATCCCAGTCCCTTTCATTTAAAGGTACTGAGGATTGGGGTATATAAATTGACTGTACATCCTGAGAAGATCGGAAATAGTGATTTGCACAGTATGGCTGTTGGCCTCCTGCACTTTCTTTTCATCTCCATTTCATAGCTACTTCTGTGTGCACAACTTTATTTCCTTTTAGGCAGTGGGCTATGACCCTGGATGTGGCATGAGACTGGTGCCTCCTACTTGCACCCATGCTAGATTTTAGCATTTATTATTTTATTTAATATTTATTTTTAACTTCCTCTTACGTTGTACTGATTCATTCCATGCATGCCGGTTAGTTTGGCAGAGGGTCCCTGGGTTCATAGGACACTGAGGCTTGTGCTCTGTTTATACTAAGTCCTCTTACTATTTTCATACCTCCACGCAATCTCGGGTTGGTCTGTCGTCACTGCCTACAGGCAGTATGACGTGATTGGCTACGTTAATATCCTGTGCTCAGTTATGGGAACTGTTCTCAGACAGCACAGTGGTCATGCACACTGGGAGAGAGCCTGTTGCGCTGAAGTTGCGCCAAAGTTAAGCCTGTCTGGGCATGTCCAGGCTAAGGACAAGCCTAGCTCTGTTTCCCCTCCTGGAATCACTCATGAGACTATTCTTATGCTCGCTCCCTGCGTTACAGTTTTCCCTCTGAATTTTAGGACTTTCTGCCCTGATTACTGATTAGCAGCATTTGTGCATGATTCTTTATTGGAAGACTCGCCTGATTGAATGTGCCTGACAAAGACCTGATTCTCTGAAACTCCTGCAACTACGTATTTGCAGGAGCTTACATAGGACTACAAGATTATTCAGCTTGATAGAGTGGCCTTCCATCCATGTGGGCGTTTAGCAAATATTTTCCAAAAATCATTACATTTTTCAATGATTCCCCGGCCCCATGGGCTGATGATGGAGGCCTTGCTGTACATTTAACTATCGCTGCCTACATTATCTACTGGTATATCGTGCCTCGGGATCATATTCAGCTTTTCTACATTCTTTTGGGGAATTTGTAGCATCTCTCCAAATCAAGTGTCGCAATCTTGTGGTACTTGGTGATTTTAATATTAGATATAATGTTCCTCAAGTTCCGGTGTTCGGCCTTTTCTTTGACTCATTATTGGATCTGGGTCCAATCAAGGGTTACACTTATCTTTTCTGAAGATTCTAGTGTTATGTCTCACCACTTCGGCAGGTTTTATGGTCTGACCACTGTTTAATACCTTTTTCAGTGCAAAGCAGAGTACATGTCACCCATCCCTACCAAGCTGCCATTTTAAAACGCAAATGGTGTGGGGTGGACTCTAGCCAGATGCTGCCACTGATTAATGATAAATGTATGAAGGCCTCTGTGGTGGACTTATCCTGCCTATCTCAGATGCTCCGCGATGTAGCAGACCAGGTGGCCCCTTTGAAACGTACCCATCCAAGTAAACATCCATCTCAACCATGCTTCTCTGAGGAGCTTAAGTGTGGTTGTTTGGAACTGAGAAAGGCTGAGCATAAGTGGCGCCTGATGTATGGTTCCACAGCGAAGCTGGCTTTTGGTAGACTCTCTAGGAGCTATCATAGTGCTATTAGGTTACAATGTTTTAACCCTGCCTTGCAAAGCAGGGTGTCTTTCCCTCAGAAGGTTGAGACAGCCCTGAATCAATCTAGGGAATTATTTGCAGTGGTTAAATCCTTCTCCTCCACTGCACGGTTCAACCCTGCTGTGATTCCTACTCAATCCCTGTGTGATTCACTGGCTAATTTCTTTTCAACCAAAATTGTGGATATAGGCAATCACATTCAGTTGGGCAGTCAGACTGCCACTGAAGTTACTCTGGCTGAAACAGTGCCAGTGGCTGCTCTTGCTTGGTCTCTCTTCCCTGAGTTTTTAATCGAGGCAGTCTCTAAGGCAGTTTACCATCTTAAGTTTGCTGCTCCATTGGATCCTGTTCCTCTTTGTGTTCTTAAGGATACCATGCCTGGCATGATTCCCTGGATCACTAAAGCAATCAAACTCTCCTGTCAATCGACTGCATCCCTACAGAGCTTAAGCAATCTATTATTGTTCCTCTACTTAAAAAGCCATCACTGGATGCCTCTATCTTGGCTAATTTCCGTCCAATCTCTCTCAAGCCTTGCTTTTTTCATGAAATAATTGGAAGCCCTGATATCTCCCCTTCTTTCTTCCTTCCTCGAAACTGCTTCTTCTCTTGACCCCTTTCAGTCTGGTTTTCAGCTGGGACGTGGAACTAAGAGTGTCCTGGTGTCCGTAGTTGATGAGCTGACCAGGCTGGTTGACCATGGTGGAGAGGGGGCCCTGATACTATTAGATCTTTCTGTGGCTTTCGACACTGTCAACCACTCCATCATGCGCTCCCGACTGGCCTCGGCCGGTCTCTCTGATCATGTCCTAGCCTGGTTTACATCCTTCCTGACTGATAGGGGCCAATCACTGTCTCGCCCTCCTTTTCTGTCTTCTTCTCACTTGCTTTCTTGTGGTGTCCCCGAAGGCTCTGCCTTGTCCCCGATGCTATTCAACATCTGCGTAAAGCCTTTGGTTGGGGTCATTCTCTCCTGCAGTTTCAGGTATTATTCCTATGCTGACGACACCCAGATCCTGGTTCATTTAGTTGTTGACCAGGCTGAGATGTTGTCTCGCTTGTGTGAATGTCTGGTGGCCGTCGGGGACTGAATGAACAACTGGCTCAAGCTTAACAGGGATAAGACGTAGTTACTGGTGCTGGGTTCCTCTTCTGACTGTTTATTGAACCTCTTCTATCTGGCCATCTGCACTGGGTTACTCTCTTTGCTATTCTAGTGATAGTAGTCAAGAATCTAGGAGTCTAGCTTTCTTCCTCACTTTCGATGCCCCCCCCAGGTGAGTGCAGTTTGTAAAACAGGTAAATTCTTCCTGAAGGTGTTCCTCAAGGTTTTACTTTTTCTACCTATCCACCTGTGCCCTGTGGTAGTCACCCCGTTAGTTATGAGTCGCCTAGGCTAATGCAATACCCTGTTCCTGGGCCAACCTCTCATCCTGATAGACCAGCTGCAGCTTCTGCAGAACCTTGATGCTCAGGTTGCCTCCTCTACCCCCTATATCTCTCACATTAGCCCGGTATTATGATATCTTTATTGACTTCCGGTGGCCAAAAGGATCATGTTTAAATCTCTCTGTCTGGTCCCACAGGCTTCTTATCACCTAGGGGCGGATTTCTTTCAGAACAAGTTCTGACCCCACATTCCGGGGCGGTCTCTCCGCTCAAGTAATGCCTGTCTGGTTGTTATCTTCAAATTCCGGTTCTGCAGGGTGGGGGGCCAGGCCTTTTCTGTTGCCATTGGTAAATTGTGGAATTATCTCCCAGTAGGCCCTATGCGTACTGAGAATCATTTGCAATTCCGATGGTTGCTTAAAACTCTGTTATTTCAGTTTGGTGTGGCCCAGTTTGCTGTACTAAATCCTAGCGTCAAGATGCCCTCCTGGTGAACGTGCATTGTATTAGTTCAACTAACATAACATAACCAACATAGCTAAGAAGTGTATGTGGTTCTGTAATTATAGATTTGATAAACTAGGTCTGATGGTGTGCAGACAGGGAGTTCCCTGACAACTTCTATGTGTGATGCACACACACAGAAGAAGTATTCTGGGAGCCAGAATGATATCTCAATGTGTGCATACCAAGTAAAATAAGGTAATTGAAGTCATTTCCTGGTAACAACACCAAGCAGGGTTCTGTTACCAGTGATAAACCATTCAAGAAAAATTAGAAAGGCTGATTATTCACTACCCATTTGTCGTGATAAGCTTCTAGGCGCTTGCAGTAACCTGCATTTGCACTAACCTATTGAGCTATCTTGTGCGTATTAGAGCTTATTCGAAGCGTGGAGGAAAATGCTGAAATCAGCCAGGCCTCTCGAACTGGCTGAGCCTGCATGCTTGTGAGCGGTTAACTGCGAAGGCCCTTCTTGAAGACATAAACATCTAGTCTTTGCAAGAGGCTCTACGCAGCCCTTGGGAGCCAGGCACAGCTTTGCACAGCCTTGCTCGTCTTCGCTCTGCGAGTCAGGCGCACTGATAACACAGGAATGCCAGGCCTTCCCCAAAACAACGCGCACAAAGCCTGGGAGCCAAGACTGGCTGTTTCCAGTCTTGTAACTTTCCAGGCGAAAACATGTTTACTGCCTGGAAGGATGAGCCCAGAAGCTTCTCGAAGAGCTGGTGCGTCATAGTGATTGACGTGCAGCCCCATATAAGAGAACTATACCTGGGCCAGTGAGGGAGGGACTCATCCTGCGCTGTTTGGTGAAACGCGCGCACGAAGAGGAACAGTGCCTGGACGACCAGCCATGCACTATCTGGGCCGAGACTCCTAGCATCACATCCCCGCTCTGGCGTAGGACTGTTGGGGGCTTGGCCAGTCCTCCCCTACTCTGTCGAGGAGTACCGGGCACCTGTAGCGGCGAGGGTCCCGGGTGTGATCTGATCATCTACATTTTGGAGGAGCGTAAGATAAATAATTGCATATTCATCTATGACTGACAATTGGTATTATTCAGCTTGCACTTTTATTCCCATATTATTGTAAATTGCTGCTTAGTTCTCACTAGACATTATAGAAATGAATGCAAGCATCATATATTCTGTGTGATTGGCTTTCTTCCAGACTGAATTCATCATGCTTCGTATAAACTTACTTGTGTGGGAAGGTGATTAGGAGTGATTTTATTGCACTAAGGGCTGGTTCCAGGGGGGGTGCGGATTCTCCTTTTTTGCTACACCATTTTGCTACCTTTAAGTTGCCAATTGAAAACTGAAATGTACATTTTACACATTAATGCAATAGACACCCCACTGAAGGAAACTTAGCAAATATATGCTTTCACTTTGTTTGTGATTCACATGCAGGAATGTTAAGTAGCTTTCAATTGAGTTTTCTAGAACGCTGTTTACATTTCTGACATATCCATTGAGTGGGGGGTAGGAAATGTTTATTTGCCATGAATAAAAAGTAGGAAAATGTAGATAGACATTCTGATTTAATTTGGTTTTCTATACATTGACAATATTATCCTGAGCCCTCATACACTGTTCAGAACATGGTGGATGCACATGCAGGATAGTCAAATGTACATATGGTGATGCGTGCACATTAAAAGGTCACTTTCATATTAATGCCATTTTGACCACTGATATTGCAATTTCATAGATGCATAATTGATTTATTTAAATTGATTCTATTATTGTTTCTATTTTATTAATAAATAGACTTCTGTGCAACCCAATGTGTTTCTTGTCTTGAGAGGGGAGGGTGGCTGTAGGGAATCAATATCGTTAAAATCGGGGTCCCAGGTTCATAATCATAAAAATAACTTTTTGAAATAAATATAATTGTGTGCTCCTGATTTGGGTTGGGTGGGAAATTCCCCCGAATTAGATGTTGCCTGATTAAAACATCCTATAAAGCCCTGGGATTGTTTTTTAAACATAAAGCAAGCAACGTATGTTATGTACACGTACCGTGGCCCACCACTTTCTGCATTACAGTAAAAATGTCCTAGGACCCCATGCAAATCACCACTGTCTGTCAGCTTAATTGTATGATATGATATGATAGGGCATTCATAACGTGCCTATACACAAGTGTTTCAAGGCGCAACGAGCCAAGGGAGGGGAACAGAGGGAGGGCAGACAACGATCTTACTAGGCCAGGTGTCAATCGGATCGTGCAAGTGCAAAGGAAGTCAGAAAAAGAAAAGTGCAGGGGGAGGGGAAAGTGCAGTACATGGGATAATAAGTAACAGGATAAATAAAAGAAGGGTCAGCTGGTGGCAAGTGCAGGGTGAGTGCAGACATAGGTGCTGGTGGGGCGACTGTAGGGATACACAAAACAGTCCCCAGGTGCAGGGGTTGCCAGGGAGGCAGTGCAGGTGTGCAACTGGCAGGGCTTGGGCCTGAGATCAGAAGGGTGGCCAAGTAACCAGTGCAGTCTCAGTATCAGCCAGGAATTCAGCAGGGGCGAGGGGGAGAGAAAGCAGAAGCAAAGAGGAAGGTTTTAAGGTACTTTCGGTACCAAAGGTGGTTCTCCTCAATTTTCAGGGAGGCAGGGTTCCAGAGGGAGGCCCCAGCCGAAGAGTGAGAACTACCACCAACTTGTTGCTTGGAGAAGTGACTGACCCTGAAGGAGTTGGAGGCAGATGAGCAAAGAGCTTGAGAAGGAAGATATTTAGGAAGAGAGAGTTGAAGGTATCAAGGCCCCATGCCCCATAAGGCCTTGTGGACGACACAGAAGGTTTTTGAACTTAATCCTCGCAGCCACATGGAGCCAGGGCAGAGATTTCAGTCCTGGAGAGATACAATCCCTGGGCTTGAGACCAAGAACAAGTCTTGCAGTCCTGTTCTGGATTAGTTGCAGAGGGTGGAGAGTAGAAGCAGGCAGATTTAGAAAGAGGCTGTTACAGTAGTCCAGCCTAGAGAGAACCAGAGCACTGGAGACAGTGAACTTCTGGGGGAAGGAGACGAAAGGAAGAATACCTCTGAGGAGGTGCAGCTGGTAGTGTGACTTCATAGAGACATCAGAAATCTGAGGAGGGAAAGTGAGTGTGCAGGCGAAGATGACCCCAAGGTTTTTAGCCTTGTGCGTGGGAGCAGGAAGAGGGCCATGAGAGGCCGGCCAGAGAGCTACAATACAGGAGGGAGTGGGTGTGCAGATGAGGAGAATCTGGAATTAAGGCAGAGGTCATTGTCGGCACAACACTCATGGATAGCAGACAGACAGTCAGAGATGAGGGACGGAGAAGAGGTGGTCGAAGGTAGCCTGAAAATGAGCTGAGTGTCACCCGCATAGCACTGAAAGTTGGGGCAGAGAGCGGCAATTCGGTGGGCAAGGAGTGCCAGGTATTGGTTGAAGAGCCAGGGAGAGAGGTTAGAGCCTGGGGGACACCACAGGTAGAGACAAAGGTAGCAGAGAGGAAGGACCCAAGTTGGACCTGGCAGGGTCGGTCAGAGAGGAAGGAATTCAGCCATGCCAGTGCTTGACCAGTGATACCCAGGTAATCGCTGAGACAATTTAGCAGGATGGCATGGTTGACAGTGTCAAAGGCAGAAGACAGATCAAGCAAGATGAGGACAAAGGGGATGTTAGAGTCAAGGTTGGAGAGCAGGTCTTCACAGGTGTTCAGGAGAGCAGTTTCTGTGCTTCTGGCAGCTCTGAAGCCAGACTGATGGTCATGAACACAACCAACAGATTCAGTTGTGGAGATTAAGCTGGTATATGGCCAGTTTCTCCAGGAGCTTGTACCCTGAAGTATGCTGCAGTCAATTTTGCTTAGCCTTTCTCATAGTCGGCATCTAATTCCTCAAACAAACACCAATGTCCCCCCTAAAATTACACCCATGCCTATCGCCATCGGGTGGCCCAATTGACGTGATGCACAACAGCAGGGCCTGGTTCAAGCCAAGGATGCTATCTTCAGTCCCCAACTTTCTCTGGGGCAGAGTGCCCAGACAAGCCTGACCTACCCTTGTCAGCACCTCTCAGTGCACTCAGTGCCCAGACCTTGTTGAAAATGAACATCACATTTTGGCACACACTCCCCATGCAGTGTTGTGTTCATCCGGCAGAATCTGGGGCATACTGGCCGTGCAGGTCAAGAGTGGAATTTCTTCATTTGTCTCTTGTTAATAGACATAGCCGACATGGGAGCACACTGTCGCTTCCACAGGGGAAGGGCTATAAGATCATCACTCTCAGATGTGGAAGGGGACCATCTCCAAGCCTAGGACAGGCCTCTACATCCCTTAACATGGCCACCCAGGCCGGTGGCTCCTGAGAGGCTGACCTCCCCCTCACTATATTCTGCCTGGCTTCCCTGACAGGGTATCGATAGAAATGATCGAAAATAGACAATCAAGTGGAGAAATAACCACATCTTTTTACTGATTTTTATCGTAAATGTGGGACATTTTTCTAAAATATAGGTGTGGGGTGGGGTGATAGTTACGGTGGTGGGGGATCTCCCCCCGCATTATTTTAAAAAAAGATGCAGTCATTTCTCCATTCAATCTTTTCGTGGACATCCCTCGGACAACAGTTCTCCTTTTCCATTACTGAGCAATATGCATTGAAAGAAAGTCACCAGGGGAGTGACAAGGCCATTGTCTAATAAGCAAAGCATTCAAAGAGCACCCCTGGCTCAGCAATTGCATATTGGACCATTGCTTAGCTGCTGCAGAAAGACCTTTCATGAACTGAGAAATACACATCAGTTTACAGTGGTTTTGAAATTAAATCAATTGCATAGCCATACCAATGACAAAGGACATCAGTAGATATGAGCATTCTCACTCTATAGCAAGGGTCCGCAGCCTCTTGCTGGGTAGAGCTGACAGGATATTTAGTCCACAACATCTCGAGAGGCAAAGGCTGCAGAACCCTGCTCTATGCACTTAGAAGACAGCAATAACATGTATTGTGTGATGGTTATTCATGACAGTAGCAACAAGTACACGCGGCCTACACACTGGAGCTAATACTAGCAGGGGTTACACTTGTAGCTCAACATAGGTCCAGAAAGATGGCCCCTTCGGAGATTTATTTTCCTTTATTTTGGTAAAAGTGTGGTACACCTGCAGCCCTATACCTCTAACAAGATTGTGTTTGTGCCAGTTATTTTCATGCATTAAATGCGGAATGTTCAACTGTATTAACAGCATGAAAGTCGCCCAGTACCAAAGTCATTTCTGCGTGTTTCTGCGTTGCTTTCGTACACATGGGATGGTTTTACAACAGACCATGGAGTGTGGTACGAGGGTGACGAGGGCCCTATTCTTAGGTTGTGATAAAAGTAGCAAAGAACGCTGTCATTCTCCCCGCCGGTTTCCAGCACCCCCATTCTGAGGTGGGGGGAAGAAGTGGAGGGGCGATGTCATGCTTTCCAGGAGCAAAAGCTGCTAAAATGTAGTATTTTGATAGACACATGTGCACCCGTGGACTGGGAGCATTTCTTAAAAGACTGTGGCTTCTCTAATTTACAAAAGTGCTTTTAAACTTTCAGTAAACTACAAAAGTGTTGTTGCGCTCTCGGAAATGATAGTTTTATAAAGGGAAAACGTGTGCCCTAAAGTTTAATGGCACCTCACAGGTGCTGCGTTTTAACTTTTTGTCCTTCAAAACCAGGACTTTTGGGAGGAGAATCCCCTCGCAGTGCCTGCCCTGCAATCCTGATGGTTGCTAGGGCAATTGTCAAGGTGTAAGTCAGGCACATGCAAAGGTCACAGCTTTGTTGCCAGGCCACCACATTGTCACTTTGACAGACTATGGTGCTTTTAACGAAATTGTTCTTAACACTTTCCTATTTTTTTTTTGCATGCACCTCAAAATCGAGCCCTGGGTCTCGCTTGATAGCTGGTTGGAAAGATATACCATGGATAAACAGCTCAAACTCACACATCTTGCATCCCTGATGCTCTCTCTCAGTCTGTTGGCTGTGGCCACATGCAAACGTGCACTGCTTGCTAGCTGTGTGAATACATCTATGTCAACGGAGGGAAGACACTAGCAACTCTCAGCATGGTGGCTTACCGAGTGCCTGAGATCTTGGCACAGTTTCTCCTTCTGGCTCCAGTCGACAGAGCCACGCTTATTTTTCCTCACGTGCTGCACAATCTTCCTCTCCAGCAGCAGGTTGGACTCCTCCAAGCTGGCGACGTGGGCCATGTAATCCGCCAATCGCTCGTTCAGCTGCTTCATGGCCACTTTCGTGTCAAAGTGCTCAAGTCCGGGGGGAGTCAAGCCGGCGCGTGGTTGACTTGGTAAATTCATGTCCCCTGCCGGCTCGAGCCGCTGCACGGCTGAGCGCAACCTGCCAAAGGGAGAAAAGAATTTCAGAATAATTTCAAGGAACCTGGAGCTGACAGTCGGAAATGGCCTTTTACAATATGCTTTCTTCGTCAGCTGAGCAGAAGACAAACAGAAAAATAGTAAAGCCCGCTCACCTGCAATCCCGCAGCTGTTAGTTCACGTTAATTACACACAGGGCGCAGGCTTCTGCCAAGTACATAGATGACGTCAGCCGAGCCCTTGCATCCGGCAAAAGGGCTCATTAAAGGCTCTGGAAACGCAGAGCCGCGCTGCACGCACGCACGCACTCATTCTCTCAAGAAACACATGACAGGGCATCATCGTCATACAGGCACAGGGACGGGATGCATTGGGTTAAAATGCCACAGGTCCTGTAATGGTTGTAGGAATTGCAATTTCCTTTTGTGCCAGTACACCTAGGGACCAATTCAGTTGGTGACGTGCACTATATAAGTACCTTTAACATAACATAACTCCTGGGGCCTTTTCTGGTGTTTTGACATTATTGGTGACATGGCACCTTTCTGAGATGCAGTAGCAAATTATTGTACAGCCTACTTGAGGAGAGATGCACTGTTTTCACCTGAAAAACCACCCCCAATCGAATCTTGGAATGTCCCTTCTCTGCCCCATGTAGTGCATTGCTTTCCTGACTTAACTATTGAAAACAAGTTATAAGTAGTAAGACATCCCTTTCTTCAACAACCTTCTTTCAGCAGGAAAAGTAAACAATGTCAGTGATCCCGCCTCATGAACAGTGACCAACAATGCAACAATACCACCTGATCTGGTGGGCCAGATTGGGTGGTAACGGCCCATGGCCCAAGCTATAGGCCACAGTGCAGCAAGGGCTTTTACGATGGTCCGGGTGCCATTACCACCCTATCCAGCCCATTGGATCGAGTGTTATTGCTATTTGCACCCTGCGTTTTTAAACCAAAATCCTGGGGTACTGATAGTGAGCACACCCATTTCATTCAAATAAAAAAATACTTACCTAAGATGGCCGCCATGGAGATGGAAGGCAGGGCTCCATATGGGGCCCCTCTTCCATTTTTATGGCAGCCCGTGAGGAGTGAGAGCTGGTGGTGCCGCCACCAGAGGAGGCAGGTAAGTGGGGTGGGGAAGGAGAGGAGACTGAAGGGAGGTGGTGTGAAGATGGTAGGTAGGCAGCCGAGCGTGGCTCCGATCCTGCTTGGAACACTGGCGTGGATTGTTGGATTCAGGCCGCGATGCGAGCAAGCTCAATGAAAGCCCCTTTATTTGACTGTAGTTTGTTTAGACCTATTGTGACATCATTCCTTGGAAAGCCCCTTTCCAATAGACTTGTTTTTTAAATTATTGCCTCAGATGCTGAATATTCAAACCCTGCCATAAGGTTAATTGAAACAGCTTTAAGGCAAATGTAACCTATTGCACTAAACAATGTATAATCTATCTCATTCCCAAATCTAATCCTTTTTGAGTAATTAGTCCATATTAGCACCGGGTGCAGGAGTGCCAGCCAATCGATGCCTCGCAATACTGGGTTGAATACTCCAATTATAAGACCATGCTCAAGGACAGCAGTACACTAATCCCCTGCATGGTAGGCTCCAAAGTCCCTCTACTGCTTTGTACCCCTTTATGTGGCCCCCACTTCTCACCGCTCCCTTCCCACTATGGTTTACGCCTATGGCCCAGATTACACCATACATCTGCCTCGTTCCGACGCCTCACAAGCTGCCACCATGGATCAAAAGAAGGGACTACCACCTGAGCCCCTCTCGTATTTCCATGGTGGCCATCTTAAAATAGCCTAAGCTTCCCTTTGATGGATAGGCGCACTACTGTTCACGCCAATCCTTCCAATGAAGCATTGCTATTTCTGGATGTACGTTAAAAGAACATAGACAAAAAGCTTGATTTGCAAAATACTGAGGCCCACTCTGCCGCATTTAGCCTTTTGAGCTTTTCTTATTTTTATTTTGTTGTCCCCTGCATTGTTTCTTGTATGCTGGGACAATCCCACAGCCCCCCAACCTGTAAATACCAAAGTAGGAGTGCCGGGGACAACCCCACATCACCCACGCACCTACCTCAGGATTTTTATATTCAGTATTTTGTACCTATGCCGAATGCAGCAAAACCGTATCTACGACCCTCTAGATACGATCTTTTGGGCCAATACCCTATTTAACTAGTGTTCTAGCAGTTTTTAGCACTGTGTTTTGGGTACGGCCCTATTGGTAACAGCCGTCTGGCCTCCCAAGACCATTGCTTGGGCCAGGCCTACCCAGACGTGGGTTCTTATTCAGCGTTAGTTTGAAAAGTCATGAAGTGATCAATTCTTGCTGATACATCATTCATTGGCAAGCCTGCTCTACCAGAGCTCGATGGAGTACCCTTGAATAATTATCAATATGCACCATGGATATATTAACCACATTTCTTTGATGATGGGTGCAATATAAATACTCAATAGCATAGCATAACATGATACATTTGGTAATGATGGAGAGATGCAATTTGACTGCATTCGGCGGCAGTGCTTCAGGTAACCCTTACACTTCTCAGATCTTTAATGTTTTCCTATGGAAATTATGATATGTATTCCGCCTAATTGTCTTTTCAATGTTTTTAACTCCATAAAAAGCCCCAAAACACCCAAAAAGCAAGAGCCATGGTGACAAGTACTTGCATGGATCACAATGGGCCTCATAACGAGTTTGGCGGTAGCCCTTAAATGCGCCGGTAGCACGGTTAGCGCCGCATTTAAGGGTCCGCCAAATCACGGCTTCGAGTAGCTCTGAGCTGGGGGGAAATCCGCCAAGAATTTGCCGATTTTCGGTGCGAGAAATACGCCAGTGTTAAAAGCGCGAAATTTCCCCATTGAGCCCAATGGGGAATGGGGAATTCCCGAATGGGCTCAATGGGGAATGGGCAATACCCGTTCCGCCAAACCCGTCATCCGGCGCTAATAGCGCCGGTTGGTTTGGCGGTAGGGCTAATAAGGCCAGCACTATTAGCGCCGGCGTTACCGCCCAACTCGTGATGTGGCCCACTGACTTTAAAATATGACTTCCAGATGCGGAGCCTTAAACTTGCTGATAGCCATTTTGTTTCTTTGCATGTTACACCAAGTCCATCCCTCCACTCCTGGTAGTCAAGTTGGCAGTTTTAAAATCAAAGTGATACTTTGTTCTACTAAGGGGACCTAGAAAAATCTAAGGGAGCGTGACCCTTGATGGCTGCAGTTCTCTGGGAGTTCCACAGAAATGCCTGGCACTCCAAATTTGAAGGCGTTCCTTCCTGCCCCCAGTCGATCTAAACTTGAGCCATGTTGCTGTGCAGAACCAGAAGCCTCATCACTGCAGAACGCTCATCACTGCACTCCAGTAGACACAACACAACATTCGCTGGTGCCGTTTCCATTTCAAGGGAAGTCCTACGAGACTGCTGACAGTTGTCAGTACTATGCAATATGGCCTTATGTACCTGTTCCACGTCTATACTGGGGGCAATGGCCCAGAAGCCCAAGTTAAAGGCTTGAGCGAAGCGGGCGAACTGGCCATCAGGCAGCTTGGAACGCACGCTAGATAGGCAGCATCAGCCCACTTTTCCAGCCTGCTGATTGGCTGGCTCCCCCGCCGAGGGCGTTCATGTTAGGTAAGTGTTGTTTAGCATACCTCTGCTATTTTTGTTGCTGTGTCATGTTTGGGTCTGTTAGAAAAGATGAGTGGGTGAAATGTTAGTGGTATAGATGGGGAGGTAGAATCTGGAAATCCTTATGAGTGCATTCCATAAATACCTAGGTTCTGAGTGCTGGTAGGGCTCTATATGGTTTGCGGAAGTGACACTTAAATATGTGTTTTGCCAGGAGGGGAGAACCTAAGATCGATAAGATAACAATGCTGAAAAATGTGGTTAGCCGCTGGCATTGATGACAATGTTCTGATAACGCTATAAATGGAATCTGTAGGCTTGCTCCGCCAAAGCTAATGTGCTCTCAAAATGGTGGCCAGTGTGTGTAGTGTGAAGGTACTAGAAGATGCATAGCTGAGCAGGTTATTTGGGGACAGGAAACAGAATTTGGGATGTTTGCACACGTCAGAGCCTCAAAAAGAACGCTTGACAGGGTGGGATATGTTTGTCTAGGATGGAGGAAGAAGCTTGTTATTCTAGATCAGCCTGTGTGGACCAGAGATTTAGGTACATACGCAGTCACTGTTTGAACTCATTCTGCGTGCACAAGTTCGTGAATTTATCGCTTTACACACTTTTTGGGGTTGTTGACCTCACATGCAGTCAGTCGTATAATCAAGAATAATATTTATATATGTTTTATCTATTCTGTATAACGAGTATGGATATTTGTCTGTTTTGTATTTTTTGTATCCTAGTATGAATTTGAAAAAATATAAAGTTTTATGTAAACTAAATATGCACTTTAAATAAATGCATGTTTTTGATGTCCTGCAACGTTTCGAAACTTCTTCAGCAATTCGCCTGAACACTCAGGGGTAAAAGAAATGAGGGCTCTGCAAAGAAGGGAAAACTAATGCAATCTCCATCAAGGCCTGCCCTCCTTCCCTGGTAGGCCCCTGCAGGGCACTGGGGCATGTCAAACTTTTCCAACACTACAGAAATATACTACAACTAATCTTGGGGTGCTTTAGGGAAGAGGAGAAGTGATGAGGTTGCTGGGGGTCATGGAGGTGCCTAGGGGCTTGCTGGACCTATAAAAGTGACCCACAAGTATGTGTGGTTTACCAAGCTTTTGGCTCAATAACTCGCGAAAATTCACAGGGGAAGTTTGCAGTCTTGGACACGACATGTGCTGAAACATGTTTAGTCTATTTTTGGCAGAGCACATGTTTGGCGGTGTGGGAAAAGTGCAAGTAAATGTGGCGGTAATTTCGTTACTGCCACTTTTCCCTCACCACCAGACTACACGTTTGCCGATGGGGCTTACCTGATTTACCTCCAGCCAAAAGCTGGAGGTAAATCAGGGCCCCAAGAGCAAAAAACTGCCGATATTACTGGCGCTGGTATTACCAAATGATTAGCGGTGCCAGTAATATCGGCAATCCCCTCCATTGAGTCCTATGGGACTCCATGGAATGGGGGAAGGACTGCCGTTGCTGGCATCTGGAATATCCTGGTAATACCAACATATCAGCGGCTGGTAACGGTAGGTCAGTTTGCCGGTATCCCGCTGGAATTAGCAGTGGAATACCGGCAAACATGAAATGACCCCATTAGTCCCCAACCTAGAAAATTTAGCACATAATGTGTGGAAGTTTGCGTCCACCAAACATTGTCAATCTATGATAGGTAAAAAGTATATCTTTACACGAATGTGGGTATACAATGCAGATGCTGACAGTCCAGTAGCCAAGCATAAAAATGTAAGTTTCATTACTCAGCCTATGAGATGCTGCTTTTAATTTCCCCTGAACTCCTATGAGCCACCATACTCCCCTTGCACCTTTGTCAAGTTTATACGTTCCGTCCACAAAGATATTTTGCAGTGCCTGTGTCTAGGGTTTTTGGAGTCTGAACAACTCTGGTGGTGGAAAGACAGAAGTAAAAAGTATTGTTTCTTCTACATCAAAGAGAAATGGCACAAGAGGCGCCTGTGGCTCCCTGCATTCCTCATGAGCAGGGACCTGGCATAGAGTGCAAATTCACAAATGCAGACCAGGTCAGGAGAATATGCCGGATATGGACTATTCACCCCTTTTCCCCAGAGGGGAGTCACTCCCTTTTAGGCTAGGGTGGTGAGTCCGCTAAACAAGACCTTCCCTAGGGCTCTGGGAAAGTGGGACCTCACTGCGAGTGACTCCCCTCAAGGGCACAAGGACTCCCATTCCTCTGAGGAACTCCCTATCAAGAATACATTGTCTGCATATACGGCAATCGAAAAGATTGATGTTACTTATGTTTTGGATTCAACAAATAGTGACATTCCTCCAATCTTTTGGCTTCAGGTAATGCTGGATTCCCCCTGAGTTCTACAGAATGACACCCGCCTTTTGACGAGGAACCTAAAGTGGTAGGGCCAGATTGCAAGTAGGTTTTGGACAGAGGACTATTTTGTTTTGGATATTTGACGGGCACCCGTAGTTTAGTTTATTATGTAGGGAGTTATCCTCATAGCACTAGGGTTAGATAGGCATTTTCTTATTATTTAAACAAAATATCCTCAAACAAGCTAAATCCTAGTCTGACTCCTTCTTCTGGTTCACCACAGGAAGCAACTTGTAGCGTGTTACTATCAAATGGATGTCTGGTTGGGGGAGGCTGATATACAAGAGCAGAGAAAGCACAGCAAGGGGAATGAGGGTGAAAATGGTGCATGAGAGACCTCCCGGCCACTTTGACCGCTCAGCACAGGTACATATCATATAAACCTTCTCAGGCTATTGGGATAATTATTTAAGAGGCAGACAAAGTGGGTCTATCCTATTCCTTACTGTAGACACATTTGCATATGTATTTAGTTGCGCGCTTTGTCAAAATGCTCTACAAATAGGATTTGACCCAATGCCAGTATGCAGGACATTTTGGGGAATTGCTTTATGATGGCAAATCCAGGACTACTAGTCCAAGAATGCAAATCGCCCAAGATTGGGCATGCCATGCATGAGAGCATCCTCATTTGCTAGAGGCAGAGATCCCCAAATTATATATACGTGGTAGAACCCTTATATCCATAGGCAAGAGCAGATAACCCATCAGCAAGCATCTCCCGCTCCCTGCCCGTTATCTGAAGAAGGCAGACCCTGCCAACCTCCATGGTTCCAGATTGCCCCAGCCCTGCATCTAGTGCTCCAGATAGCAATTTGAAGTGGGAGTATTGTATTCCCTACTTTATAAAGATGTGAGTAAAAACGATTTTTTAGGGAGTAAAAATGTAACTGCCATTGCTTGTGGGGCTATTTAATAAGCGAGTAAAACCGAAATGTTTGTAATAACTATTTATTTGCTGCTAATTATTCATGCAGATTAAATACATATTTTACCCCTTCAGATTGTGCAGTAACAATGCATGCCTCTTCCTGGGGTGTTACGTGTACTACTGGTCCAAACATATCCATGGAGCTGGGTGGGTGAAAGCAAGGGTATGCGCTCCTATGTGCCTCCTATTTTTTTCTTGGGCATATTTTGACTCCCTATTTTTCTTTTTTGGGAGTATTTGCCTATGTTCAAGGTGTACAAGTGGCAGACACCTTGTCCTTAAGGCTGCTTCCATCTATAGGAGGCAGACCTCTCACACCTGTAGGTGTCAGTCAGATCACCTTCACCACCTGTAAAAGGCAGGTCCCACCTCCCCACCCAACCATCCGTGCAAGCCAGGCAGGCTACACTATCCTCAGGCATTAATGCAATCTTAGAAAAACTGGCAAGAGGCATCAATTCCCGGCACCTGGCAGATGCAGGCGGCCATTCACAGTGGCCATACGCTTCAGTTTCTTTATTTAATTTGTGTAAATGCATGTATAGCGCACAACACAAGTGCTTTATTCAACAAGATTTGGAGTAAATTTCTTTTATTGTACTGAACTCGATCTTTTGGATATGTTGTGACTCTGTGGGGGGTAAGGGAGGGTATCTTTTACTGTACATAGTTTGTTGTTCCTTACTGTGTTTGATGGATATTGGGCCTCATTACACGGATGGCGGTAGAGATTTACCGGTACCGGTAAAATACCGGTACCGGTAAATCCTTACCGCCTTACTACGAGGTCCCTTTGCGGGTTGGGGATTTAACGCCTGCTTTTTGCAGGCATTAAAATCCAACCCGCTAAGGGACCTCGGAGCTAATTACGGCACCGCAAAATTGCAGTGCCGTAATTAGCGCCTTCCCCATTCCCATTGAGCCCTATGGGGCAGAAATGGGAATGGGGAAGGGCAATGGTGGAAGGGGGATTTACCGTCCCTCCAACCTTGGAATGGGGCTGTAAATCCCCTTTCCGCCAAGGCGGTGCCGGTATTTTACCGGCATGAGCCATGGCGCTAATAGCGCCATGGCTCACCGCCTACCGTGTAATGAGGCCCATTGTTTTGCAATTGTCTATGTATCTTGTTATTGTTTAAAGTTTTAAAAATAAAAATGTAAACAATTTTTTAAAAAAAATACATTGTTGGTAGGCACTGGGATAATCAAGAGGCGAGAAAGTGGGAATAAAAGTGGGTGAGAAGGAGGAAGAAGGAAGGATGCACAAGAGAACAAGAGAAGACATCCAAGTCTGTAGTGGAAATCTACCTAAGAAACATATTTAGTGAGGTGCCACAGGTGGAAGCATGGTTGCCAAGTGGTCCCTTGTGACATGACGTTTTCAGCTAAGATTTTTGGTTAGTAGTTCTTTGCAAACTGGCAATTGTAGACTATTATTAATAATGGGAGAAGCAAAACTGCAAGTCCCAGAAAACAAAGTGATGTTGGCTAAAAATCCAGAGAGTACCGCAAAGAGTCTCACATAGTATGGCGCTACTTGGTAGCTATGTGGAAGCAGATCACAGTGATCCAGAAGTTTGCAGGTGCGCTCTTGTTAGAATCCCTAACTTCATTAAGATCTCAGGTTTCTTCATAATAACTCTTCTTCGCTTTGGTTAAACCCATTGATAAATCTAGTCATTTGTTTTATGGCCAAATATCACCAGGGTATGTCCCAAAATCGTCCTAAGGACGGAGAGGCCCGGATACTTTTGCGGAACTGTGGCACTTAACCACACCTGTGCAAGCCAAAACTAAGGTCAGGAAATGTGGAAAGAGGAGGTTAGCATCTGCAGGTATATACATAGCCGGTGCTTTATCCATCTCTCCAACCTCCCCACACTCACGCCACACAGGCTTTCCTTTCCCACCGCGTGACAGGACCTGGCCAGGACCTGCCACTGCCCTTGAGTGCTGTCACTTAGATCTTACAAGTGTCAGATCCTGCCCGGAGCATTTGAACGGCTGGCCATTGTCTAAGATTGTTTCTAATTGCCACCTTGCATGGCTTAAAATGGATCCATGTGATTTTCCCTGCAGGCCCATTTCACCAAACACCCATTCACAGGGGCCGGCTTCGGCGCTGTAGAAAAAACACTTTGCTGTGACTGGCAACTACCCCTCTCCCCTGTCTGCTCTTTCATGCAGGGGACAACATTACAGCCTCTGTTGGTCTTCCTCTTACACCATCCAAACCTCTCCTCACGCATGTGATACTCCTGTAACTCCCGCTTTCCTGCCCGGCACGCTCCGCCCCTCACCTCCTCTCTCCCACTTTCTCGCTCTACCCTCTGGCCACTGTTTCTCCCACCCCCAACCTCACCCAGCACCTTGCCTGCTCCTTACCTTGTTGGCTTGGGCCTGCCGCCTCTCCTGCCTGTTGTGCCTTAATGCGGGAACGGCGCATGCACTAATTCCTGACAGGCCGTGGGTCCGACAAAGCGACCTGCTAAGAATAAACTGGTAGAGGGGCTAGACGTCTAAAATATCTGTATCAAAGGACATGTGCAGTTGCAAAATGAGGTATTGCTTACTGTCTCACTGTACTTAGAGGTGGGTGTCTGGTCATTACATAGCAGTAGCTGGTAAATGATGGTAACACCAGTCACATACTGTGAGTGCCACAGCATATAAAAGCCTGGCCAATACACACCCCTCAAAAACCAAAAAGCATTGGCAATGGCAACAGTTTTTGGTTTTGTGTAGAGATAGGAAAGGTATTTTCCAGGCATTGCCTTAATGCTACTCACTGGCCATTAATGGTACTGGCTTGAAAATGGTGCACGTACCTGGGGATATGATATAATTGCCTGGCAAATGCCTAGCTAATACCTATACATAAGACTAAACTGTTGGCTTTGCCACTACTTGTTTAAAATAGGCCTTCAGCGAAGGACACAAACATTGCTTATAAACCAAGTGACTGAAAGCAGACCTTGTTAAAGCATTATTATTTCACCAGCACCAGTGCAACCATTAGCTCTTAGAGCACTGCTATGAAAAATCAATGACAGCCACTTCGAGTGCAAAGTTTGATCGTGAGGCCTGATAAAGTCAGCTCAAAAGAGATCCCAGAAGGCTGTGTTTTGGGTGGGGAGGGGCGGGAATTGGTTGTGAATGGCCTTATGGATTTGCATGGCCATGGGCAGTCAAAGGGTGGGTAAATAGCCAAACAACACCTACAAACATTGTGTTCCTCCCCATATGCCATTTCTTTATAGTTGTACTCCAATTCATGAGTTTCGGCTTATAACTGGTACTGAAGCGCCACCATATACCCAAAACTAAAAATGATTGGATTTTTAATGTCAGTGTTTTTTTAGCTGTAGGCAGCCACCAATGCTTAGATATAGAGCGTATTTTGTACAGAGGTCATAAATCATTATCCTTGTGGTCTAAGGTGACCTGTTTATTTTTAGCTGCACTTAGGTGGAATACATATTGGATTCTGAAGTTCAGCATAATTCTAGTTTTTAGTGAGTTTCTAATTGAGAGAATGGGTGTCCAAGAACGGTTTTAGTCCTCATTGTCCCCTGAAGGGAATCGAGTTGCACTACACTGATGAAGCCAAAATAGGTTGAAACATGTCTCTGGTAACTTGTGTACCAATGCAAGGAGCAGGTGGCCTACTAGTTTTTAATGGGATGTCTCTTTTGTCCACAGAACCAAGACTGAATTGCATATAGTTGGGTCAATTGATAATGTTTATAGCAACATCCGTCCATAAAACATATAAACATACAGCTTCAACAACAATAAAAATAGTTATTTGAAAAAATCCAATTAAGGTATTAACTTTCTGAATCCTGTTTTGACAAAACACTGACATGCACTTCAAGTGCAAAGTTTGATGGTAAGACTTGAATAAAGCGAGCTCAAAGAGTTCCCATGCGGAGGTGTTTTGGCCGGGGAGTGGCAGGAACTTGGTGGGAATGGCCATAGTGATTTGCAAGGCCATGGGCAGTCAATGGGTGGTATGAGGGGTCGTAAATGTGAGACCAACAACTTTGTGAAGGTTTCTCAACAAATTCCATTTTATTAAATTAGAAGGTTGGATGAATGCCTCACTATCCCTACCCTGACGAGGATTTCCCTGCCTAAAATGAACTAAAGGAAACACTCTAACTAGGGATATCTGTCCCTCACACTTATATATACAATAAATACACACGGAAATGCATGGCAGTTCAAAACAATAGTAATTAAATTTGTCTTGTTTCAACAGTCTCTTCTGGGTAAATTCTCCTTCCGCAGATTTAAAACGGAATTCTGCGTCACAGTTCAAAGAAAGAAAAATAAGGAAATCCTTGCTTGTAACAAAGTTCCGACACAGTTCTTTGTAACTTCAATTGATCAACAGAAAGTTCCAATACTCTGATGATTCAAGAACGCAAAAAAAAAGACTCTTCCTTTTCCTTACATGATTTATCTTCTTTAGCTAAAGAACAACTTCCTAATTCATCAATAGAAACAATAATTGTCTTGGTCAGGATTATTTCTCACAACGGATAAGTTCTAAAGCAATACAACTTCTTGGTAACAGCTTCACACAACTCTTTCTTCAGTAACACAAGTTCTGAAATTGTATCCATCAGGACCACTTTATAGAACTTCTTTGACTTCCACCTGGTTTACTCCCATGCCAGGCCCATTAGCTCAGTTCACATTTGGTCTACTCCCTTGCCAGTGTAGAGGAGCAGATGATGTCATCTCTAGTGCCTGCTCCCTCACCTCTGTCATGCTGGAAGCAAAGCGGGAAGACTCTGTGCATGGCACCAGGTATCATCCCAACACTGCACCGAAGATTTGAGAGACGTTATGGACTCAGACAACTGTATCAAATGTACCCTCGCACTGGCGTAGTTGAAGGATGTTTGCATACACCATTGTTGGACATGGAAGAGCTGTAAATGCGAACCAACGAGAGTAAAGTGACATCATAAAGGGAATACACAATGACACACAGAAACGATGTAAGAATATTTAAAAAATGAATCCAAGTAACGCAGTAATCTAGTATAAAGAGATGGAGAAATCATCTATGCTGTGAAAATGAATGAGATGAAGCTTAACAAATGTATATATGCAAAAATGCAAAGTAGATGAGGTCCATAGAAGCCTGCTGCAGTCCAAACTATGACATGAGTAAAGCTGCCATAATGAGAAGATGGATGCAGCATCGTGTCAAAACTACCCCATAGACGAACCACGGCCGCGGATCAGGAATGATGCAGAAAACAGCTTCAAACAAAGAATATCTGTTTGCTGAGACTAAGGACGACACAGCAAGACATAATTGGAAAGACCAAAGGGAGTTAACTGGGATAAGCTATGAACGAAGGGCACATTTGTCTTAGATTAAGCAGAAGCGAAAACTTCTGCAAGTGCCAAGTTTTGTACAATCAAGGGTGCGGAAAGTACACGTAAGATGGGGCAATCAAGTCTCCAGAGGCTATGAGGAGTAATAGCACCCAGCATAGTTAAATGAAATAGCAGTAAATAATAGGTTGAAATGGACACACGTGATACAAGACTCAAAAACAAGGTCTATTAATTAAGCCTCAGACAAAGATAGTGGTGTACCCTGACTCCCTTAAATGTCCCAGAGAAGATAACAGCAAGGTCAACTACAAAGGAGAAGCCTTGGCTCATGGTCTAAGTGATGAGAGATGATAGACTAATTGACCAATGTGGGCAGTGGTCTAACGCTGTTCCACGCACCTGGGTTCCATTTTGCTTAGGTGCTGCTAGCGAGCCGAATGTCCAAAGTTGAGAAAGTATGCCAACCAATATGTGGTGGCATACGATACAATGTTGCACAGGCCAACCTGTGCTGTTACCATGCTATAATCTGGTTTATACGTATTAAGAGGTGGTTCAAGGTGTGTCTACTAAAAAAGGTGCATCCAGAGATATTACTAATACATATAATACTTATATGATATATAGGTATTCCCTTAACCAATCCCTCCCTTCAATAGTTTGGCCACGCAGGATGACATCATAGATGACGCATGCTGAGATATAAAGCCTTTGTATAATCAAATCTTAAATGTTAGTGCATGGACTGCATTTCGTTGTTTGCCAGATTTCCCTTCTTTATTTGAGCTGATAATAAAGTAATACTTTGAGTTGGTCTGGTTATTTGGGTCTGAGATCAGTATCGGTAATTCCATCGAGCACACAAGATGGTTCAAGGTGCTAGTGCACACCAGGCATACTCCTCCAAAGGTTTGCCATCAAGGTATACTCCCCTGCCCGAACAGCGTTTCACAACAAGTGCTCTTATGGTTAAGGTCAACTGACCAGAGGTTAACAGCAGCTTCATAGTATTCAACAATTTGCAGCTTCAAAAATTTTAACAAAACTTTAGGGGAAACAGGTTTCACATTGAAGCTCTTTAATACTTTTCTGTAAATTATGCTCCTCTCCCTCTCAATATTCTTTCCCAGAAGTGCAGCCTTTTTCTCACTCTTATTTCCACACTGCACAGGTAACCAAATACTGACAATCATTGAATATTAGTCTGCCTATTTCTTGGCTTTGGCAAAATGAGTTTACATCAGCATTTACCCTATGTTGTACAAAGTATGAGCAACAGGTTTCACCACTTATGGACCTTTCATTAGCCCCCTTCTGCTGTTGGCAATATCGGTTGTATTGTCTTGACTTCAGTAGCTTTCGGCTTGGGCAATACTTGTGGGTATTAACTCTCAACAATATCGCCCCATCGGGTGGATGGGCTTTCTATAGACTCACACGTCTAAATTTACAGTCATTTGGTTTTGTTATATAAGACTTTTGCTGCTGCTCAATGGGTCAGTATTAAAAATTGCACTAAGAACCACTTTTCCTCACACACGAGTGCTGCGGTCACTTATTTGTTCAGTATTCATAATCTATTTCAGAGTTACTTTCAATCATATGCAAGTGTTGCTCTCCGGCTGAATGCCTGCCTTTGACACGCAAGCAGGTACGGAGCACTCCAGGGTCACTAACAGCATGTGAACTCTCCCAGTAAAACGTGCGCCTCGTGTCTGCTCACAGCACGTCTTCTTCTGTGACTCCTCGCGACCCGGCAAACTGCTTCTGGTAGTCCGCCTTCACCCACGCCACATTCAACGGGAGCCCTTGTCGCTTCTGAGACCCTCTGGCGCATGTCAGCCACTGGAGACGGCCTCCTGGGAACAAAAGCTCACTCCCATTTGCTTCCCACTCCAGAGCCTTTGCACCTCAGGATTGGAGAGACACAGACCCTCACAGGACCGGTAGCTGATGTCTGCCGTACAGAGGTCCCTGCTCTCATTTCCAGCTTCTGTATGGGCTGCATGCAGGAACCACGCTGCTTCTGTTTCTTTCTTTCTCTGCTTCTATGCTTCTCTATGGCCTGCACCTGAGGGGGCCTTAAAAGCCTCTCTTTCTCCCTCAGGTGTGGGTCATCTGAATTAACGATATGACTACAACTGCAACATTGTACCCTTTTAGTGCTCTTCCTCGTCCCAGTACTCATGGGACTTGAAGTACCTAATGGCAAAGTTAGGTTTTCATAATTCTTCTGTGTTGCAAATGCCATTAGAAGGGTAGGGTTTTGGGGAAAGTTGAACAGGGGTTTTTCCCCTTCCTCCTGACCTGTCCCCCCCCATGTGATACTCTTGCAGAACACCATCCCCATGGTCAGGATCAGAAAGCGTCTACGTTTCACTGACCACATGAGAAGTGCCCCAGGTCAGGTTTTCTGGGGGAATCATGGCTGATTCATCACAGTGGTCACATAACCAAAGAAAACCTACTGTCTGCATGCCATTCCTCTGTATCTGTACTCTAATGCAATAGTTTGGGCTTATGGGTGTCACACGCGACACCTTATAGCCCAAACTACAAAGGTCAGTGCCAGTTATGTTTGGACAGTCAATATCATTAGTCTACCACCCATGTTGGTAGTTTTGGGGACACTGCTCTCAATACTCTACAGACACTGCAGGGGTCCCACCAACGAGGGATTGTGGAGGCACTGATGGAGGCACTGATGGGAGCCTCAATTCCACGTTGCCTTGCGACCACCGAAGGGTAGCTCAAAAGCACATGCTACAGATTCATGCACCTCCGCAGCCTCCTTAAAGGCTGCCGTGGGTTGTGGGCATTGCTAACTCTTCTGCACTTACTCCGATAGCCGCCTGCTATGGACTCCGTCACACAGAAATGCTTTCATCATGCAGAAGCTCTAGAACCTCAAGGCCCCGGGAGAACATCAGACCCCATGACACTCTCTCTTAAGGGTAGCAGGGATTGTGAACACAGACTGCACAGGTGCAAACTAAGCATTTAGGCGGGGTGCAAGGCCTCTTCTGCACACAATCATACTTGCAGAGATACATTTCTCTGCAAGGTGGTTTGGCGACCTTTCCTGCACAATACATAAAAAGCCTGGAATAATGGAGGTGTTTATTATATTCGCCCAGAGCACCACACAGGCTGCCCTGCATTTCCCTACAGCAACCTGAGAAATATGTACCTCCCTAAAGCAAAGCTAAACTACATACATTATGGCTTGGATGGCTTTTTAATTTGAGGTTTCATTTGAGGATTCAATCTGACCTCAAATGGATCATTATGTTGGGTTATCTGAACATTTGTAGATCCACCGGCAAATCCAGTGCATTTCCAATGCACAAAAGGAGACATTTTCTACCATTTCTAACTATAGAGCTAGTCAATAGAGGTAATTCACTAACCCTAACTTGACGTATGAGCCCAGACCGCAGGCAAGTGTGCATCTATATGGCAAGTACCAATGTCAAATGTCACCAACAAGGTCAGAATTGCTACGGGCACATACATTTCAAACCACTGCTGCATTCTACTGCCCCCCCTCTCTCTGTCTATACATTGCCCAACCTAGATGGAGCCTTTCATAGAAAAACACACCACTGCTCTCATTAAAAAAAAGAATGTCTCCAGAGATAACCCAGGAGATAAACAATCGTAGCTGTGGATGGCAGCAGCCACGCACAGGCACCACATTCTGGAACATGATAAAGCTGAAAGGAAGTGTGTTCTATGAAAGACCAACAGTATTTGTGATGAAGATTTTTCATGGGTATATCTCTTTTTATAAGACTCAAACGGAAAAGTGTGCTTTCACACATGGTTTATGCAGCTGGCTGGAAAGGTGCTTGTAGTAAAGGTTGCACGCTCATCAGGTTATGTGCCCAAAAATAATTCTGCCTAGAAATATTTCTTTGTTGAATAGACTGCTTCTGCAGCACAACCATGTTCACACCAAACAAATAGTACATGTATTTTAAGATCTGTAGATCAAACTGAATGGCCTTTTGCAAATAAATAGGAGGGTTTATTTGCATAAGTGTCCAGCCTTGAAATGACAATCGATAATAAAGTGGTCAGATCATACCATTTGATAGGGATATGGCATGCATGCAAGCAAATGCTTATTAGGAGAAATGCATAGGGCCTTACAGCAAACTGCACTGCCTCTAGCCACTTCCATGGTGAGGAAAAATGGGTACAAGTGCAACAATGGGCACATTCATTCTCAGATACAGGTGATAGCTGTAGTCATGTTTCAAAGTGTCAGCTCTACTGCAGCTGAACAGGTGTAGGGGTGTAGTGTTTTATCTAACTGCTGAGTTACCCATGCCCTTGCCTGTGGATAAACTGGAGGGTTTAAGATTTGGGCATTACTCTTAAACCCAGGGGACACCATGATTGAGGATGGAAGGGATTAGGAACCAGGAGTTCCCACAGATATTGATCTGAATGCATACAGCTTGGTGATTTCAGGATGGGAGACTTGGCTTTTGGTATTAAAAGCTGCAGGCTTTCTGCAGATTTGTCTCTGGTCAGAGATGCAGAAACTATTGCTTATGCCTTTTCTCTGGTGCCTGTTACTTCATATGACCTTGTCAGGAGCTTCAAATGGAACAGAGGTGGCAGGTGTGAGTGCAATATTGCCATTCCTAGCTTTTAGTCTGGGTAGCAAATGAAAAGCTGAGCTAGTTTAGCACAACCATATACGACAAGCATTCAGCAACTCCTGCATAATAGTACAAGCTCATGAGTTGTGGCCTAGGACAGCAAGGTGCAAATATCACCTACATGATGGTCAAAAGCCCTTTCCCATGAATAAGGGGCGCAAGGAATAGTTCCATTTTAAATAGCAGTGAATCATGAAGCAACTTTAAATCCATTTATACTCTTTTTGGAAGTGATGTAATAAGCTGAATGGTCTTCCGGAAGGGGGCTGGAAGGGGAATTAGGGTGGGATAGAGTGAGAATAAACTTATTTATGTATTATTCTTGTTCTGACTTTGATATAACTAATAAAAACGTGGATACAAAAAAAAATGTTGGCTTTGCCAATGCTTGTTTTGAGCAGGAATTTAGTGGCTTTGCCAATGCTTGTTTTTAACAGGACTTCAGTGTAGGACATGCAGAGCGCTTATGAATCAAGTGGCTGAAGTAAGGCTACCGTTTGATTAAAACAAGCTCAAAGACTTCCCATGAGGAGGTGTTTTGGGCAGGGAGAGGCAGGAATGGCCTTAGGGTTTCGCATGGCACGGGCAGGCAATGGGTGTGTACATAACCAAGCAACACCTACAGACTCTGTGTCCCTCCTCGTAGGTCATTTCCCCTATGCCCCGCTTTATATGCCATTCCTCCCTAGTACTCCAATGCAATAGTTTGGCTATTAGGTATCGCAATCGACACCTAATAGCCCAAAGTAAAAATAGGCCCCAGTTACCAGACAATATATAACACCTGAATAAGCATCAATTCGTCATGCTGTTCATTACATAAAGTATGAAAGTGGCCAAGCTCTAATCCTTATTATAGCCAAAATATAATGCTCCAGGGACCAGCAAACTCTTGAGTCTTAGGCCAAAAATAGGTAATAATAGGCCACCCTACATTTTCTAAAAACCTTATTGATTTCAAGAGGGGCATTAAGTATTTCCAGCGAGGTTACTCATACTTACCAAGGGCAAAAAAACAGGGCATGCATATTAGATTCCCTCGAAACATTGTCACTACTTGGGTTAGCACGGCTTTTCGTTCACTGCAAAAGGGAGCTGGCTTAAGCGCAGCCTTGATGTTCATTTCCTAGCCCCTGTGTTGTGAGCATAATTGTAGGTGCCTATGGGGCCTTCCTGTTGCTTTGCTTCCCTTATTCTGTGTTGCCTGAATTAATTGATCCTTCTTAAATAGGTCAATTTTTATTAATCTTTAGCTCAGAAAGTGGATTTGTGGCCAACTTGGAAAATCCAAGGGCATGGAATGTTTTAATTATGAAATTAACCCAACCTGATTTTAATCTATTCTCTAGGCTAAGCTGGTCAGCTATTATAACTTTGTTCAGCACGGCCATGTCATTTTTACAAACCAAAAGCCATGGGGTTATGGGATCCATTCTTACAATAATCACTAATAGAATAAAGCCTGTTTCCAAACAGAGGAGCTCAACTGCTGTAGCATGGTAAATGCCCAGTAGTGCACACAAAAATGTCTGTTCACTTAGCTAGATGAGGGAGCAAATTGGGAGGATAGCTCAGGGGCAACGTGCTCGCCTTGGAATGAAGACGACACAGAGCAACACAGGTTCGATCCCTGGGTCCGCACTTAGAAACATCTGGGTATTAAGCACGTTCTAAATAACCTATCGTATAATCTCGTATATCCCCAAACGCCGGCACCATAACTAGAAATCCCTAGGACTTTGCATGAGAAACATTAAGAGTCGTGAAAACTGCACCACCCTCAAAATGGGCTGGAAAGCACAGGAAGCCTGATTTAGGAGGTCTGCTGTTGTCGCCACATGTGGCGACCAGTTCTTGTCATGAAATCTGTAGTCGAATACTGTCACTCTTCAACCTCTCATTGCCTAGAAGAATAGTTGGGCTGACCCTTCTGTTTTTGCTATAGAACTATTCACTTTCATTTCCCTTGGGTTCCTCAAATTGCCATACTAAATGACAACCGGTTGTAGTGCTTCGCGCGTTCTACCCTATGGAACCACATCGTCTGCATATGCTAGACATGGGGCTTTCCGACCAACGAAAGTGGGAACGTCTTCAGGATTATTTAAGAGATGCTTTTTCAAATCATCAACGTAAAGATTAAAAAGAAGAGGGAGCCATGCCACATCCGTGGTGGACCCTTCTTGTGATTTTAAACATACCAGTCCACTCCTAATTTAGCCCACACATCACAAAAGCAGCAGTGTTAAAATATATACATGGATAATGACGACCAAAAGGTCCCTGTCAAATTTCCAAACAACAGAGAATTGACCAAAGCAAGGGCCTGGTTACCATATCGAAGGCCATCGAGAGGTCCATAAAGACCAAATAGAAAGCACCACCCTTAATCTCACAATATTTGTCTATAATGAGCGATACATTGAAGGCCTGCTCTAAGGTTTCAAAAGACTTATGAAAGCCTAGCTGCAAGTCTTTTTCCCCTCCAACCAAGCGTGGAGTCTGTCCGCCAGAACCCAGCAAGTATTTTGAGCAAGAGGTCACAGAAGTCAATGGACCCGTAGGGACTTCGAGTCTGCACCGTTGCCCTTTCTGAATAACGGAACAATGATTGACAGTAACCATGTGGGGGGCACCATCCTGGCATAAGAATAATCTGCAGTAATTTAAACAGGTATTGAGTATTCTAATGCAAGGTGCTGCTTCTCTTAGTTTTTCCCCTTTGGAGGGTCTAGATTTTGATCAAAGCTATTCTTTTGTTTCCCCTACCTAAACGCACCAAACGCACCATCCTCTTCTCATATAGAAAAAATCAACCTCCCTATTTTTATACCAACAGGAATGTCAATAGGCGAGTGGTTTTCAATGTTTGCCATTATGTACACTGCATGGTTAAATTGAGGTGATACACTCATCTACATCATCTATGATGAAACAACTTTACAACCCTTGTTTTGACAAGGGAGACTGTGTTGACAGAGTTATGAACCAATTCCTACTTGCCCTCCTGCTCTTCTCAAGGAGACTTTGCCAATACTACTGGCTCCACAAGGTCCTATATAAGCTTATCTTCCTAGGCTAGGCACAGAAACTGATGCTGATTTGGTACACAATTCTATTGTAATTCACCTGACTAGAAATGTCAATTTAGTCTGGAAATAGTAATGCATGCTTTGGATATTTTAACTCCTGAAAGGGATCCCACAGAGGGCCTATTTCCTACTCCCATCCTCTCCTCCAGACAAAACTATTCATGGTGTGGACGCTTCCTTGTCAGAGCAATCCTTCTCTTCTTGGAAGAAGCCTCACAATGATACCCATATTTACAAAGGTTTTAGACTTAAAGTACAAAGTTCCCAAATATTACCCATCTCTTTTTAATAAAGATCTGTTATATATTGGAATATACTCCCTGTGGATGAAGGTGCACTCTACGAATACACCTCTATATATGTTATGTGATGAGCAGTCATCTTCCAACCATGTCTGCAGCAGTCACAGCAGCCCAGTGGAAAAGTAACATTCCAGTTTCCCTCAATGCTGAGCAAAGACAAGGCCAAGAACATTGCAAAACACTCCTCTAATTCCAACAGGAGTCCTAAAAATAACCCAGAATATTGACTAAAGTTCAAATCTGAATCTACCACCTTGGCAGAAGCTGCCAATACATATCTTGGACTGCGAAACAGGGTAGGATTTCCAATTTTCTTAAACGATCAAGGCTTCCCTGATCATTGGGCGAGTTCATATTTTTAGCACCTTTGGGTGCAAATGTCACGTTTCCGGGGTTCTGTCACGCAATAAGGATATTCCTTAGCTCTCTTACCAGCGCGCCTCCTTCTCTCCCAAAATCTCGAAAAATCATTGAAGCCTTCTATAGCATTCAGATACTGCTCAAGCTCCATGCCACCGACCTGTTCCAGAGCACCAGAAAGGGCAGGTTGTTTACTCTTTTCACCTTTTTTCCCTAAAAAATCAGGGGTGAGGGGTGACATGCTAGCCATTAGAGCCATTAGAGCCATTTATGATCTTCATCTATTTCTTGCAGTAGCATGCTCCCATAGGGTTACTCTTGCTCAGTCTCCAGAGTCTTTGCAACCAAAGGACTGGATGTGTTGCTAGCTTCTCCAGAATGCATGTTTCCACATCCACATTTTGGGAACTCACAAGGAATGCCTTAGATTTGAGATGGGTGTTGAGCGTTGGTCTAGACACATCGCCAGTATTGTTTACAAAGGTTCTCCTAGTGACAGCTGCCGACCTTTGCCAAGAGGGAGTCCATCCACAGCCCTACCTAGAATTATATAGCATGAGTCACTGGTGTCAACATTAATGTGATGAGCATTAATGTGATGCATGTGGCAGGTATTCGTTTTTGTGTTGCAATGACTTGCTTATGTAACTTACCAAGAGCTTACAGATCAAATGTATTGGGACACCCTGTAAAATACTCTTTAGACGTGGAACCTCATCAATTATTGGCCAATTTGGGTGTCATCAGCAGATCATGCTCTTCATAGCCTCCAGAAGGTTCCAACACTCTTGGGAATTTTGGGTTCTCTGTCATCCAAAGTGGACCCTGTACACACTTAGAGAATCAATTTTCAAGGCTATTCCTCATGCAAAGAAGACACATTCTTACTGACTGAATAATTTCCGCTCATTAGAAAACAGTGTCAGATGCGTCTCTAGTCACCCTAATGCTACAACGTAGTCGTTCCACAGATTTCTGGGCCATGTGGCTTCATGCATCCATGTAGCTCCCTTGGCAAGATTGAAGATGCAGCCAATCCATTGGCATGACTTCACACTGAAACCAAATATAAGGGTCTCAATTCGAAACGTTCCAGATAATGCCAGATTTACTGGGGTCAATTCAGTGGTTGCTTCTTTGGAAAACTCTTTCAAAAGCCGTCTTCTTTCACCCGCCCTCTTCAGCAAATAACACTGACTATTGGCTCTCCAGAGTTTGGCTGCGGAGTGCACTGTCTTCACCTGCAGAATCAGCCTTTGGGACCCCATAGACAAGACCAGTCACATCAACTTTCTAGGTTTCAAAGCTTTATTCCTGGACTTGAAGTCCTTTCTTCATTATCTTCCAGGGATGATTACAAGTTGTCACATGCACCACAATGGCTAGGTTCTGTCTGAATAAGCAGGGTGGTAGCCGTTTCCAATCTCCCTGCAAACTGGCAATGGAGACTGCGGACTGGGCCCTGCTTTCCCTGGCTGTCCACTCCATTTACAAAAAAAGAGCAATAGTTCAATAGGGCATGCACAGAGTAGGCATCAATATACTCCTCATGACTGGCCACTCAAGTCCTCAGTCACTCAACTGGTCTTTATCTGCTGGGGTCCTCGCCAGATAAACTGTTTGAGGCAGAAATTCAACAAGTCTCCAATTTATGTCCCGTGTAGGCCACAATTCCCAAGGACTGGGCCAACAAGAGCCAACAAGAGCCTCCATGCTGCCCCCCCTCCCCCCCCCGAGTGCCCTGATTCTGATCATTCAGGTCGTCCAACAACTCAAACTTGTGTCTAGTGGTCCCAACTTGGCAAAGCCAGTTTAGTTTTTCACATCTCCTTCAGTCTCATGTGACTCGTTCTTGGAACTCCTGACATAGTGGGTTTCATCTTCAAGCAAAGAGGCGGCCCTTGTCCCTTTGAGGTTGAGGGTTGGGGACCTGAGCAGTTTTTTAGTTATTTTATTTGCATTTTTAAAGCGCTCACATAGCCCAGGGGCATCGAGGCGCTGTTACAGGAATATTACTTAGTTGCGAATTTATAACATGCTTAAAACGCAGAGGTTTCTAAGCACGAACCCGAGGATCGACACATTGCCGCTGAGCTATCCTCCCGGGACAAGTTAGTTGATTCTCATGTAGACATTTCTCATGAACATTTGGGGGGCATGAGAGCGGCAATGAAAGACTCTACCTGAAAATGATATAAAAGCAAATGGCTCTTTGCCACATCCGAAAACATCATGTCTTTCATGCCCTATTTTATCTCCGCTGGGAATATCGTGGACTCTTGAAATCATTACTTATCAGCAGTGGCTGGCTTCCTAAGCACCCATGGAGGTCACTTTTCTCTAATGAATGATGCAATGAGATGTCTTTTGATAGTTTACTTCACCTTTATTCTGCTATCAGACAGCCAGCCCCTCAGTGGGGGCTTCATTGATATTCTGGCACCCATTTATTTATTTTATTTATTTGTTCATTTATAGAGCCCCAGAACCCACAACTATCAGGGCCCACAAAAGACTATGGGCCTCATTACATGGAAGGCGGTAAGGGTTAACGGTCACCGGTAATGGTACCGGTGACCGTTAACCCTTACCGCCTGATTACGAGGTACCTTTGCGGGTTGGCACTTTAACGCCTGCTTTTTAGCAGGCGTTAAAAACCAACCCGCAAAGGGACCAGGGTGCTAATTACGGTACCGCAATTTGCGGTACCGTAATTAGCACCTTCCTCATTCCCATTACGCCCTATGGGGCAAAAATGGGAAAGGGTAGGGGCAATGGGGGAAAGGGGAATGAACGCCCAGCCAACCTTGGAATAGGGCGGTAATTCCCCTTTCCTCCAAGGCGGTGCCGGTATTTTACCGGCATGGACCAAGGTGCTAATAGCACCTTGGTCCACAGCCTACTGTGTAATGAGGCCCATTATGAAAAAGAATGGGACTGCAAAGAACGAAACCTGTCACCGCAACCTGGGGGAAAGTAGAGGCAAACCATTTTTCAAAAAGAAAGGTTTTCAAGCGTCTTCGAAAGCGCAGATACTGATTTTCCATACGCAACTCTATTGGAAGCGTGTTTCACAGCTGTGCTGCCTGCACAGCAAAAGAACATCCATATCCTCTTGCTTTTATACATTTAGGGAGGTCCATCTGTCCTTTGGCATTAGAACGAAGGCACCTGGAAAGGACGTGCAGTTGAGTTCCTTCTTTGAGGTAGGCTGGAGCCTTCCCATAGATGCATCTATGAGCCAGGGAGAGGGCCTTGAATTTAATCCTAGCCTGCACGTGCAGCCAGTGCAACTTCTTCCCAGCACAAGTGATATGTACCCTCTTTGGAATGTCACAAATTATTCTCGCTGCTTCGTTCTGAAGGACTTACAACCTCCCTAGGCAGTTCTTATTGGCTCCAATTAAAAGGGCATTACAATAGTCAATATGCAGCCTTGCCCTGACCAAGGTCTCTCGATTTTTAGGTGACAAGAATGGTTTGATTTGTCTCAACACCCTCAGATGGTATTGAGCATTGCGAGACACCCCGTCAACCTGTGCCTCGGATCCGACAGAAGCCTCCAAGTGTGTCCTAAGCATCTTAACCTTCTCCATGACCTTCATAGGATACCCCTCAATATTCAGACAGTTGTATTGTGGACCACGTTTAGTTCTGGCCTCTGGAGAGCCGGAAATCATCAATTAGGTCTTTGTGCTGTTTAAACACCCTGGGCCTCATTACGAGTTTGGAGGCAGCCATGGTGCTATTAGCACCATGGCTGCCTTCAAACCGGGCTCCATTACCGGGTTCCTGCAATGGGGATTTACCGGGTCATTCCGACATAGGAGGACCCGGTAATTCCTCCTTGCAGGAACCATTCCCCATTCCCATTTGAACCCCCATAGGGCTCAATGGGAATGGGGAGGGAGGTACCAAAGGGCACATTACAAGTGTCCCGTTGTTACCTCCCTCTTCCCCTCGCGGGACCCGGAAAAGATGTCTGGTTTTACCAGACATCTGGTCCAGGTCCTGCAAAGGGAACCTCGTAATCGCCGCTCCCGTAATGAAGGAGGCTGGTCCTGTACCGGCCCCCTTCATTACTGGAGCACCAGGGTTATAATGAGGCCCACAGAGTTGTTTGACATCCAGTTTTATACCAAGCCGTAAGTGTAATCCAGTTTTTCTGAGTCCCTACTGTACCTTCCGTTCAACTCCATCAGTAGTTGGGTGTCGTCTGCATAATTAGAGAAATTAATTCCCATGTTAGTTAAAAGGTCACAAAGAGTTTTAATGTAAAGATTGAACAATCTCAGTGACAGACAAGCTCCCTGTGGTACACCACACCAGATTGGCTCAGTATCTGTGCTAGCATCAACCCAGCACACTCGGGTAAGCCTATTGCTCAAGAAGGATCTAATCCAGCCAATTGCCACTGATGAGCATTTTCCAATAGTACCCAACACCTCCATAATACACATTAGTACATGCAATTCGTTATTGACCTCCTCTCAGTCAATCAGAATATTTACAGACCTCCTCTCAGCCAATCAGTATATTTACAGTGCAGTCAATAACTACTGGTATTGACTGCATTCTGAACATTCTGTCTTCAGAAGCAGACAGGGAAACAACGACGCAATTTCCAGGCAAGGTCTTTTTTTCAACAAGACAATTCATCTCTGGTAGAACCTTTTATTTGCTGCTTCATGCTATTTAACACAATACAACATTGGAAAATGCTTTTACTTTCTTAAAGAGAAACAGTTTACTTTTACAGGACGCCAAATGCATACTCAAGTTAAACCTGTTAAAATTCAAACAAGTTGCAATTAAAATACTTAACTTATAAAGGCAAACATGTTATTTAAATACTATAAAAGAAAACCCCATTTAACTTACCAACTCAGTTTGCCTATTTACTTTAGTCATTTTTAAAGAATCATTTTTAACTTCAGCACAAAAACTCCAAAATATGTATTGCCACTTCCACCATGTGCTAATAGCCTTATAGACATCAGGAGGGGTAATAATTTCTTGGGATAATGATTGTTCCGCAACTGAGCGCATAACTTGGTGGCGGGTCATAATCCTGCGAAAACCACCCCTCCCTCAGTCTATAAGGCTATAACAGTCACATATATGGAATTATGTGACCTAGATACTTTTCATTCCTGGCAGAGTATGTTACTAGCAGCAATTATGTCTGCTAGGAGAAGTAACTAGCTACAAGCTCTTTATTCTACAGGACACTCATTATTTTTCGTAAGGATAACGTGGTTCTAAGTACATTTGCGCCCTTAAGGCTTTATCTAAGGTTTATGCTATTCAAGGTATGACTTCTCTAATCTTTCAGTCTAGACCACACGCTTCCTCAGCTCGGGTGGTTTTGCACAATCTAGATGTAGTAAGGGCTCAGAGGTTCTATCTTAAGCACGTTAAACCCGTCAAAAATATTTAATCATCTTTTTGTAAACTTTTGTAGGATAGATCTGTGTCAAAGGGCTGTAAAAGATACCCTGGCAAGATGCATTTGTTTCCTGTATCTATAGATCCTATGAAGTACTCGATCTTCATCCCACAGAGGCTTGATGCTTACTTCCTCAGAGTAGACGCTGCGTTTGTGGCTTTCCAAAGATAAGTCCCCATCTCGGAATAGGGGCAGTCAGGTGGGCAATCCTCATGCTTTGTGAAAACATTATTCATTAGCTGCTGCTTCCCAAAAAAAACTATCCGTTGGCCAGGAGGTTCTGGGCTATCTTTTTGCTTGAATATGTTTTGGGTATTCTGCCACTTTTGCCGGAGCTTTGTGCTGGACAACCTGGATCCCAACCATTTGGAAACGAGCGAAAACGGAATGCCAGAGTAAGACAAAATAACCTTCATGGTCCTTTTGGCACCCTTGGTTTTTGCTCTCGCACCCAGCCTTCTATCCCCATGTACATATACTATTCACACATGTTGGTCTATTGGGGGAAACATATGGGGAAAGCAGTGCCAGTTGGCAACATACAATTCATTGGGGCTGAGCCATCACAGAAGGGATGTGCAATGCAGAGGTCCATTTAACATTCTTAAAGTTAAAGCACATAGATGTTCTATGCAATGAGTTTCCAGGTCTACCTGCAGTATCATAGACAATTCACAATCAGTGGTGAATGAGGGAGAGCAAGAACTGAGGGCACCACAGTGGCCATGACGGTTAGTTTCCTCTATGCCTGATTTTATCTACCACTTTCCTCTGTGTTCAGCGTCGCACTCTACTTCCAGCGGGGTTCCTGGAGCCACTGGTTTGGAGCATGTTTCCCCAGTCCTTCCTTAGTTGAACTGGCTCCATATCTTCTAATGATTTCTTCCCTTTTAGAGGTTTCCAACAGATCTTCCTGAACATCTTGTGCAACACTATAGGGCCCATGCATCTTTCTGAGGCCTCAGACTCAACATTTAGTACAGGTTGCCTGGAGTGCTCCACCTGATTCTTCGTTTTGGCTATTAGGTGGTGCTGAAAGCGCTACTTTTAAATCCTAAACTATTGTCATGAAAATAAGAACTTTAAGATAAGACCTTTAAATAGGGGCTTGACATGTAGGTTGGTAATGCTTTTCAATGCAGCTGACATATCTGGATGGATTTATCTAGTTTGGCTATGTGTCCCATCCATTTAACTTCCATCGCTAAGTGAAATTTATAGGATTGTCCTCCCATTCCCCCCCCATTTTCCCTTCAACCACACCTCCTTTTGCAATTTTTGGCTGAATTTGTATTGTGTGGTGAATTTGTCAGCCATGTTTACGTCCAAAATTGTGGCCACCATCTTTTAATGTTTTTTAAAAGCTATTTTACTTGATTGATGCATAAAATATATTTACTGCAGCGTTCATGTTATGTTACCCATTCCACAGTATTTTCTATTAAACATAAACAAGGTAGTCTAATAGTTATGTTTTAGTATAAAATGACTCTGAAAATGTACATCTAGTGACTTGCGGGGGATTGGTGTGGTGTTTTTGATGTGAGAAACATCTGATTGGCTGTGCAGCGAGTGATGTGATTCGCCAATCTGGGTTTGTTTACCCAGGCAGCCATTTTTTATAGCATTAACGTTAGGCAAGGATATTTTTTATTTACTAGTTACGTTTTTGATACAGAGCTGACAAAGCACCAAGAGCAGCGAGAACTTTACAGCAACCAATTCAGATAAAGAGATTTTTCCTAGAATGCCACAATTTGTTCTTATTGGCAATGCCTTGTTCATTAGTTTGGCCACTGGACTACATTTCCCGAGAAGCAGGCTTATGCAGACTCATGATTCTGTTTGTCTTGAAAATGAAGCACGTCCTCCCTGCTCTGCAGAAACGTGGTTTTGTTTCTCTGCTCCGAATTTATGAAAATAAATTCTCTCTAGACATTTGGCCTCTCCCTTGGCACTCTGGGCCCACCTCCAGCCTCCTGGCCCCTTCTTCCAGCTCCTGCCACACTGCACACCCAGGTGGTTGTGAGGATGTGCTTCAGCGAGAAGGCTCTTCAATCCTCAGAGGCAGTAAGTGCCTGCAAACATAAATTACTGCCATGCCCCGTGGATAACATCCGAGACATCTATCTTGTGCGCCATTGTGAAGCACGACCAGAATTGCCTTTTTACATGCGTGTAAATGTCCTGTGTTATCAAATGGGCTAGATGGGCTTCCTCCAATAAACAAGGATACTTTTAAATTGAAGAACGCTATATTAGGTCCAGACTTTGAACTCAATACTACTCACTGCCAATACAATTACTAAACCAAGATACCAAGGACATTCTGACAGCGCTATGGGCCTGATTTAAAAAGCGTTTTTCAGTTAGAGTTTCACCTTGGAAAAAAGCTTTTGTAAATCAGGCATAATATATCAATTTATTGTCACTTTTTGTAAAACTGTATATGATTTATTCTTGTCAAAGTCACAACGGGCCGCATTTGCAAAAATGTTTCCCAATGACAACATTCCATTGTAAAACGCTTTGTAAATCAGCCCCAATGTGTTCCATGTGCTGTATATATTGTCTTAATATGTAGTGTCTGGTAAGGAAATGTTGATCAGGAATTTATGTAGTAGTCATCATATTTTTGATGATTATAGATTTTGATATATTTCTTTACTCTGTATTCGGAATGCTATATACAATGTGTGGTTGTCTGTGTTCTTGAACATTTCTTAACATAGGCCTGTCCAGGGAGTGGTCTGGGGTGGTACATGCTACCCCTGCAATCTGATTGGCCACCCCAGGTGCCACCCCATTATGTGTGTGTGTTTGTGTGTGTGTGCGCGCACACGCACGCTCGCTGGTACTTCATGCCACTCCTACATAAGTCAGCGCCCCTCTTGGTCCACTCCAGTCAAAAGAGTCTGTGCTTAACTGACTGTTAGGGCTCATATCTTACAAACTGGTCCGAATCCAACTGTAGTCTCGTCTTCTTGAGACTCACAAATGTGGGATTGGAAACTCCAGCAGCAGCCCATTGCAAAACCCGCCATGACCGATAGACGCAAAGCACAGTAGAAGTAGCACTACACAGCTGATAAGGAAGCACAGCAGGCTAATGTCCCAAATGTAGAAGCAATTGTTTGTAACTTGCTCTGTTTCGAACGCTTCTGCAGGATTAGCTTGTTATCCTTTTAAAGTCAACGAAAGGACTACCATTGAGCAGGGGTGTTGCTAGGTCTGGAAAAGATCCGGGACTATGCTAACATCAGGACTGTCGGGTTTTGGAGCTAGCTAGCCTTTTGGTTGTAGCCCTTGCGCTTCTATCTGGGGCTACAACAAAAAGACCCGGGGCTATAGCCCCCTCAGCTACCCCCTAGCAACGCCTCTGCCATTGACCGTGATAACTTGGGCATTGATTATCAGCCATTTTAGAGCCTAGAAACATAAAACGGTGATTCGTGCAAGTGCAAGAATGGAAGTAAACCTGGACAGCCACAGAAACAGCAGAGTTGCTGTTACTAGGTTTCATAGCACGCTCTACTGCCCTTTGCCTGGTCTCTTTGCACTACGAGATCTGAAAAAGAGGTGGGTTGAGAGTGCCTAGTAGGGACGGAGAGAAACTGCAGGATCACTTTGCTGTTGTGTTGGTGTATTAGCATAGTTTATAATTTATTTATTTACTGGGCATGTATAATGCACCTATACACCAAGGCGTTTCAATGTGCAATAGTGGAAAGTAGAATTTGAGCCTGCTAGTGAGGGGAGCCCGTGTGCTAGTGAGAGCAGCCGGCAGGCAAGCTCCCAACGGGCATTTGGGGCATCCTTTCTGGAACAGCCATGCATGCGTCCTAGCAGTGGTGCATCTGGTAGTAACAGCATTGAAAAGAAAAGTGTGCCGGCCGATGGTGAGCTGAATGCAAAGAACTCAGCATTCTGTCTGCTGGTAGATATTAAGAATATGGCAGTTCCTGGCAAATGACTTCCCCATGTCTACTCAAAAGCCCAAACTGTTGGCATTGCCAATGCATGTTCATATCCTTTCTTGCTGAAAATACGCTGTTTTGTTGCCTCCTCCTTTTGCAGTGTTGGCCTTTTTTCCTCATCCTACAACTGCACTGTAACCGTACAATTTTGTGACATTATGGTGTTACTAAAATGTATTGTATTGCCATAGCTTGTAACATCTCATACATCACTACAGGGATATTGGATTGGCGCCCGCTTAAAAAAAATGAAATAAAATTGAAAGATATTTTGGAAAGTTCATAGATGTTTCCTATCAGTCAGACTTCTTTTCTCCTGCATCAGAGCACCTGCATCCCTGTCCCTGTTGCAGCACAGTTAATTTGGCTCTAATTGCCTAGTGACTTGCTTGCATTTAAATATTCTTTTATATATGTTTGAGTGTATTTCTTAATTTGATGTGCTGAGTGACAGTTCAATATATGTGACATTCAACTCAATTTGGAACACACTGTACCTGCTCTAGACATGTTACACCGTGTTTACAGGGCCTAATCCCTAGGAGGTTCTCATCTCTGGAGAGGCTTTTACAGGGTGTCTCAATTAATTTTATCCGTAGGCTCTTGGTAAGTAGCATGTGCAATTAATTTCAACAAAATAATGAATACCTGCTCCATGCATCACATTAATGCTCATTACATTGATGTTGACACCGGTGACTCATGCTGTATAATTGCATAGAGCACCATGTGTCAAACACAGAGATCTCTTGGATAGAATGTCTTTATTAAGTACAGCACTGAAAAAGTATCCAGACATTATTTTCTATGCCTCTAAACATGTTCAGAGCATGTTTTCTGAAATTAGGTTCATTGATGTGACCATCCCCAGTTCCCTCCCTTTCCTGTAGCCAGGCTCGGACTGGTCTACCGGGCAATAGGGCAATTCCCGAACCAAAAACACTAAATGATAGCGTGGCCCAGTTTTTGGGATCAAAGCGGGCCCCATTTCTGGCCAATGTGGGCCAGTTTGATGAATAACTTCACTCTGCAGCTGAAAAAATATTCTTTGAATTGCATAATTTGCCTTAAATTGTATCAAAGAAATCCCACTTTGGTACTGTTCAGTCTGTCACAAAAAGAATGAATTGCCATTTGCAACTGTGGGCCACTTGTTCATTGGTGCCGAGACAATTTTATGCCCCAGTCCGACACTGCGCGTTGCCCCCTTCCATGAACCCTCACCCGGTCTACAAAGCAAAAAACCTTGGCATCTTTCTCCACGGAAAGCGTTCTTTCAGCGGGAAGATCAGCAAGCTATCCAACGCGTGCAACGCCCAACTGCTCCAGCTCAGGCAGATCCCGCTGCTACAGAACAGGCACCAAAATGTTGAGATTACAATGGTCATGGTACTATCCAGGGTTGGCTATTGTAACAGCGCATAGCTTGCTCTGTCAAAACATCTCATCCACTTCCTGCAACTGATCCAAAAGAAAGCTGTCAGGTGCGATCTTAATCCAGAAATTGCATGATCACATCAATTCAACCTTGAAGGCTCTTCACTGGCTTCCTGTACAAACAAGTGTAGAGCTTAATGCGTTATGCCTCATCTACAAGGCCCTCCATGGCAAGGCTCCAGTGTACCCGGCAGACCTATTCAAAAGACACCTTCTCACAAGAACTTTCAGACCCCCCACTGCCAAAAAACGGTCCCTAACCTCCTTCAAGAAGATGCATCTGGGGAAATATGCTATCAGTGCTAGGGTGCCACCTTTGGACTCGCTCCTACCCGGCCTAGAGCACACAAACAGCCTCTTGATCTTTAGAACATAGCTGAAGACTTTCCTTTTCACATCAGTGACCATAAGGCCCTTTAGGAACATGCGTATGTAATAAATAGGATCATACCACAGTAATTCTGAATCCAAATAACGGAACCAACTCGGGAATATGGCAAAGTACTGTTTTATTAACAATTATCTAAAACAGGGAGGTTACAACAAACATCAACGGTGGTACGCTCAGTCTCTCAATGATCTCCACAAAAACTACAATTCTTATAGTGATAATGCATCAGAGTGACGTCATACTACATGGCAATAGTGAGAAAATCTATCAAGGGTCGGGATTGGTTAAGAGAGCCATCTTAGTATACTTTTCTATAGGAGCTAGGATTGTTATTGACTGTCCGTTATCAGGTAGACAACTTATGCCTACCTCTAAAAACATGCAATTTCAGAAACATTAGATACGCAGTTTCTCATTTGTCTTCAAACTATAAGGTCCTTCATTATATGTACTACTATAATTGGTTGGCACGCTTGTGCCATGTCTGGAACATTTGGTCCATTTTAGCAGCACGCAATCCAAGACCCAGGTGCAGGGAGCTAGGTTATGAAGCTACCGCACCACCCAATTAGCCCAACATCTCTCATCACCCATGCCTTCTGCTATAAACCTTTCTTTGTACTTGGCCTTGCAGAATATCCTTGTCTTTGGGAATTCACAGGAGTGAGGGCCCTCGCTATCGTGTCTGGGACTTCAAGTTCAAGCTCTAGTTCCATCCTTGGCTCACGTGATGGGAGACCACAATTTGGTCCATTTGCAGCTTTTAAATGGTCTAAATGAATTAAAGTTTGGCATCCTTTGTATTCTATCTTGTGCCTTAATGCGAAAAGGTTCCTCCTCTGCATACTTCTTCTTCTTCAGAACGCATAGCCAACCTTTGTTCTGGAATCTTGACTCTAGGCTTTGGCCAGGCAGCCTTGCCCTTTTTCTTCACAAGCCTATTATTCTTGCTGCAACACTGTTTTGTATTCCATCTTCATGGGTTCTGGCCTACTAGATTAGTGATACCAATGCCCAGGTTCTATGCAATGGCGGCTTCACCTGCATTCTAGTGAGGAGGAGGAGGTCCGCCCAATGAATGTGGGACAACAACAGGGCACACTGTAGTCTGATGATGATCAGCAAAATATTACATAAAAGGTAATGGGATATTGTAAGCACAATCAAAAAACAATTTAATCAGAACAATTAGCAGTTTAGAATGATTATTAATAACAAATTCCTAAGTCATAAATGTCAAAAACATTCATAGAGTACTGACAAGTTAGTGCAGAAACTTATCAAAAGTGATGTGTATTTACAAAATTGACAACAAAATCAAAATTAGCTTGGTGAATGGACATTTTTCAAGAGTGATCAATATTTCAGAGATTTAAAATTTACGGTTTCATGTGAAGAGCATAAACACTGCCACGAGTCTGTAGGGTTCAGTGTTGTTCCTTATGCGTACAACGCGTTTCGGGCATTGTCCTTCGTCAGGTACAGAACATTTCTTAAATAGATAGATAAATGACGTGCATTTTAGAACTTTATATCCAGTAGGATGTCAGTGAGAAATTCTATCTCATAATTTAGCTGTTTAAGAGACTGACCTGTGTTCCCCAATTGTTGCCCAATTGTCGAGGTATGTATTCAATTAGATATGGCCAAAAAACAGAGGAATAAAGCCTTAAGCTCTACAGGAATTCTGAAGGAAAGACAGAAAAGAATGTATGTAGAGTGTATGTGACAGCGTGCCGCCCCAAGCAACTCCCTGGACAGGCCTATGCTAAAATCTCAACAAATATCCCTCTTTATTGTGAGATGTGTAACGAAGGCTTTGCCCACATAGTTAGGCTAGCGCCCATATTGATGTGGGTTAGGATTTTGAGTTCCTTGGCCCTTGGGAAATATAGAAAGCTTCTAACATACATGCCCAATTCTCCCGCTGCACCTTCTCTGCCCTGGATACGGCATATTGGATTTATAACTAGCTTATTACTTTTTCCAATTCGTCAAGGTGAGACGAATTGGAGTCTGCTGTGCAGATGTTCAAGGGTGAGTAGAGGCTAAAATGCCCCCTCAGCCTTCTTAGTGCTTCAACCCTCGAGCCAAAACAATCATAAAGGTAAAACTGTGACAGTTAAGAGATATACCTCCTTTGCCTTTTGTTGTAACCTGGGCAGAGGGGAGCTATGCTCTTAAGAGGAGTTTGAATGTGATTCAGCAGCAACCTCAAAAGCAAAGCATAACAGTCCAAAATAAAGGGAATGTCCAATCAAGGTTTCTGTAAACATAGATATCCTAAGTAATAAAACACACCATCTGCAAATTAACAAAATAGAAAAACACCACACAAAACCCACCCCTGTTTAAACAAGGGAGAATAAGCAAAGACAGCACTCTGATTAATGAAGCAGGGGTGTAAGTCAAGTAAAAACTACAATGTTCTTTACAAAGTCTATGTTTCTTAGATACAAAAGGGGACTTAGTGACCTAACCAACCTCTAGAGCCCAAAACTAGACCAAGGGGGTAGTTAATAGTCAATAGTACCTTTTTGGAGTTCTTGGCAGCTCAACAACTTCAACACAGGTTTCAAGCTGTTGTGCATGCAGGTTGGACCACCTTGAAGGACTGTGTCCTGCCTGATCCAAGCAGAGTGCAGTTGTCAAGTCAGGTTGACTAGGGGGGCACAGGAGTTTGAAGGCAGCAGTCAAGCAATGCAGGTTGGAATGTGTACCATGGTTGGTTCAAAGTCGAACCGGTTCGTGATGTGCGTATCTACTGGGTAGGATTGATGTATGACACACTGGTAGTTCGCATCAAGGTTTGGTTTGAGTTCAAAGCAGTGATCTTGATATTCCAATATGCAGTTTGGTGAGGCAGTGGTTTGAGATGGAGTGGCATTGAATCGTTTGCTAACTGTTGGGAGGAAGTCAGCAAGTGATGTCCTACCGGTTCAAGTCAAGAGCTGGCAACAAGCAGTTGATTCAAGGTGGGCAGGTGATGAGCTCAACAGGGCACGAGGTGGCATTGCAGTGGCTCAGTCAGGTCAAAGTGTTTGAGTTTGAGTGTAGCAGCTGCATGGTTGCAGGCAGTGAGCTGGGTCAAGGTCGAAGTACGTTGGGGTTCTAAATGGTGCTTGAAGAGGCGCGTATCGTGAGGGCAACTAGTGTCAGTTCGACCATCCAGGTGACAGAAAGGATGCTGGTGACTGGATGCTCAGATAGGTTTGGGTGGTTCGAAGTGTCGTTAAAAGATTGTTGTTCGAAGGAATTCCAAAGGGTCTAGTCAACTGTCAATAAAGATCAGCATCGAAGGTGGTGGCAGTTCCACAGCAGTTCAAGGGCTTTGGCTGCAATGAAGATTTTATGGTTTCGAGTCGAGGCAATGATGTGCTCAGATCGCGCGCCCTGGTAGTGAACTTGTTCGAACATATGGCAAAGCAGTTTGAGATGGTAGAGAGCCAAACACAGATCCGGAGTGTGTTATAGGATTAAATGCATTGAATCATGCTCGATTCATGGCTCAAGTAGTTTGACTGGAGCACACAGGATTACTAGCTGAGTTAATCCTCTGGTTCCTGTGAGCCCCAATCCAACGGGTCAAGGATAAGTTGTGGTACTTGTCCTCGTTCTCCCAAGCATAAGGGAGGCTGGCCCACAATTGCAGGTGTCCTACAACACAGTGAGGGCATGGGTACTGTTGTGGCTGGAAGAGAGGCAGGCCTTGTCCCAGCAGCAGGCCAGTCCCAATGGTCCCTGAGGATGGTTAGGGGACAGAGCTTGCCTCTGACTTAGACAGTTGTTCTCCACTTCACTGTCAGAGGACTTTGGAGAGATCAACTCTCCCAACTGAGGTCCAATGAAATCTTGGAGTCCAAAAGATGATTCAAAGAAGTTGTGTGAGACCCCTTGTTTAAAGCAAATCCCCACATGTGATGGGACTAAAGCTAGCCTGATTTAGGGACTGTGAAGACATCATGAAGCAGACACTGACAACTGAGTAAAACTTGGATAACAAACCTTTATTCAAATAAGACAACGTTGGGAAAATGCCAAGCTTGCCCTATGCTAAGGTACGAATTTCCCTACCTAACTAACTAAGAAGAGTATATGTCAGGAAGTCCAAATTAAATATCTGTGTCAAAAACCTATACCTGCCCTGACAACTACTTGAATATAATGTGTGAGGATGTCAGCATCAAAATTATAAGTGTTCAAATAAAAGTGCACAGCTTCTTCCAGCTCGTTGTTGGAAATGGGGTTTCCCCAAGATTCCGGATGGTTACCTTTGTCAAAAAGAGAGGTTCCCTTCCACACGATTTCAAGTCTCTCAATGTTTCAAAAACCAATACAATTCCTTTGGAAACTTCTCAGCTTTTCTGGCAGCTCTGCCGTTCATCAATTTCACTAATGTCACAAAAGTTCTGTTCAATAATATCGGATCACCCAAGTTTCTCCTTGACAGCCAAACACATGCTTATGCGTGAATTATGTGGCCTTTCCTTTAGGTTGGTGTACTCGGTCTAGGCATGGTTGTCGGACCACATGGTCCATCCATTACAGGTTGCACAACCGACACACCTTACTTCTTCTTCACAGTTACAGTTACACTGCCACTGTTTCAGCTTCACAATGCTATTGGGTTTTCCTCTTGACACTCTCTCAAGACTTGCAGATTCTTTCAGTTTGCACAGTTCTTTACATTCTAATGGCACTGCCAATGCTTGTTTTTTTCAGTTTATACAATTCACAGTTCCTTTGTATCAGGGAACATTCCCAACTGCTTGCAATTATAATCGTGTTCAATCAAACTTGTTTTCTCTTGGTTCGGTATTCAAACATAAGGCTTCATTTTATTCCATTCAAGCACATTGCATAACCTGCCATCAAATTCCCAGGTTACTCTCCTGTCGGCAATTCTCACCCTGCTCATGGGTCTTTTCACACTTTTCAAATACTTCAATTTCTCCAGCCTTTTCAATTTCATCTGATTCATAGTTTCGTATTCACAAGTCCCTTTATTGACGTTTCTTAGCATTCAAGTTAAACTTATCGTATTGTTAAAAGTCTTTCTTTAACACTGGACCAGCGTTCACAGTGCCTAAACGGTACCTCGCTCACTTGTGAGCGATTCCCCCTGCACTGAGGACGCGGTTTACCCCACAGTGTTCCGAGTCATTTAAACTCCTTTGACTCACTGGGTACGCTGTCTCTGGGTACTGCTCTCCGTGTTGTCAGGCTCTCTGTGGCTGTCGATGCTCCTGGCATGGCGCACCTTCGTTACAGGATATCTGCCACCTCGGTTGAATGGAGAAGGAGCCCTTCTGACTCCTGGAGGGTTGCAGACCAGTTCTGCCACCGGAGACCTTTCCTGCTTTCGCTGCAGTGACTCTGCAGCTCCTGGACGCTTCGGGCTCGCATCTCCCTGGTCTCTCCTCTGGCTTCTCCTGCAAATGTTACACAGGTGATGTCATTAGCCTCACCTGAGCAGGTCATTTATACCACCCTCCAGGCCCCAGGTGCAGGCAATGTTCCTTTACTGAGTATTGGTCATGGTAAATGGCATCCCTCTTCCTCGTCCCAGTACCAGAGTGTTGTTTGTGCATGTCTGTGTTCATAAAGAGAGGATGTATAACTCTGGGTTGTCTCTTCATCATCTCAGTAACCGACTGACTGGAGTGTTTTCTGGAATAATGGGGTAAAGCTTGATTAAACTCTATAAAGGCTTGGGGGATGTTTGACTCCTTGTGAAAGAGAAATGGCAGATACCGTCTCTCACCCAAGGGTGCCTAATGCCCACTTCCCAAGTCTCCACCACCCAGGTGATCCTCCCTCTCATAGCCACCCCCAGAGTCAAGAAGTGAAAGTGACAGCCTTTCCCTGGCCACCTGGGGGGAGGATACATTGGGGAATTAACTGAGGACGCCCTCATATTCCTCACAGAGTCCAATCCCTGTTCTTGAAAGAAGCTGACTTTGCCTTCTGACATCACACCCAAAGTGCTTTGTGTTACAGGAAGTGGAGGGGACAGGACGCAGGGATAGAAGTAGAGGGAAAAAAGATGGCACAACCTTCCACCAACTGTACAGACTCTCTGCGTCTACACTAACCCCCCATCTCCTTCGCTCCTCTATAGGATCAAAGGTCCCTTTGGTATGCAGCACCCTGGTGTGAGGCTACTTCTTTTGAATGGGTGTTCCCCGTTGATTCCTGGGCTCAGGACAGCTTCTTGTTGAGTGGCTGTCTCCGGTGTAGGGTGTTGCCTAACCTCACAATGAAATCAAAGAAGTGTCATGGCCATTCAGTTTCCTGTCTTGTCACTTGGCAGGACCCGCCTCTTTGGGCTGGAATACACATCAACTTTCACAGATGAGCTGGCTCAAAGGAACTGACAAATGTGTGATATCAAATTAAATGTGGCTGCAATGATTATGAGCAGTCCCAGGCACCACACCCTAACTCAGGCATGGCTTATATTTAGAGTTTACTCTGCCACCAGCCAGGTCTACTCATCATCATGATATATTGGAACACTAGTGCCTATCTTAAATGCCACCCCTGTGCTGCAGTGTCTTCGGCTGTCACTGCAGCTGTCAAGAGGGCACCTGTAACCTGAATCTGGTCTGTGCCACTGTAGGCAGGCACCACAGACAGGCTACTGATGCAGCAGTGCACAGATTTACACTATGCTTTTGGTGCAGAGTTTATGAAAGGGGAATCTGATTAACAGATTACCGTTTCAGAGATGGAATTACTCTCATCATTTTATTATTTAATAAACAGCAAAAAAGCCAGGGCTTATACACCCTTGCCAAATGGCAATCCATCGCAGAAGGCCAATGGAACATTATTTTAAAAAATTAAAAAAAAACATTGCTCGGTTCTTTGGGAATGAAAACTATGACAGAAGCAACTCACGTATGCCCAGAAACAAATTCTGATTTTTTTAGATTTGGATGTGCAAACTACCTAGAGAGGTCTTGAGCCATGAGACTCAGGCGTACAAATTTTGCACCATGATTTTATAAGATGCTTTATTATTAATGGGTTTCTTTTAGGAATAGAACATATCCAAAATGATATGGTTGAATTGGATATGTGATGTAGTAAGTATGGGATTTTTTTAACATTAAGGTGCTTATGAATTATGTTGTGTTTTGCATTTTTTTATGGTCGCTCAGCTTGAAATAAAGTTATATTTGATTTCTTGATACTGGATCTGATGCCTACCACCATACTACTCCAGCACAGTATTTTATTTATCTCCCATTTAAGTCGTCGTTATGAATTTGCTGGCGAAACTGGCGTACCAGTCATCTCAACCAAATTCTCATAATCCTCTGAGTTTGATCAGCACAGTGTGCACGTTTGTACACAGCGTTGGTTGGTAATTGTGGCCAAACTGTACAAACATGGCAGCCATCATTAAAAGTTATCCCGATGAATTCTGACTGTTTTTCTCTGTCATAGAATAGCAGGAGGTATACATAAGTCTCACAACCTCATCACCGTCATGGAAATCAGATGCGGGCGGACATGTTGTCATGCCCCCTGCAAGGAGCGCAAGTCTTGTGAAGCGTATTTCCATCCACAAGCCTTGCTCTGTACAGGGGACCCTGTAGAGAATGGCACAGAGGTGAGGCAAAGCTTGTCTTTAATTGTTTTACCTCATCCATTGTGTGCTCAAATGGCCAGTTAGAAGAACATTAAAACTTGAAATTACATTCTTTCATGATCCACCTCTCTAATTCTAGGAAGCTTCCCTGTTGGTTGGCGGGTTTGATCCTTTGTGTTCTCTGACGTACCCTCTCCGTACTGCCCAGTTTGTTTCACTTAGCGATCCACTGATTGGATCCTTCGGTGGCTTACAGCATGCACCAATGGAAGAGCCTCATTTAGTCAGCTACATTTACAGCTTGTGTGGCCATTGCTCCTGCTACTCCACATTGGAACTTTTTTGAGGGAAAAGAAGACTCCAGCACAAGATTGCTTCTCTGCACAATGGCTCTGCTGATACATTTGTAGCCACTCTGCAATGTCTTTGTGTGGGTATCTGGTCATTTCATCTAAAGCATTACCATCGAATGCCATTCCATCGACAAAATTGCATCGAAAAAATATATGTCGAATGTATGTTTTTTCAAGGTAAAGGGTTTAGTGTTCTTTATAATGGGTTTTAAAGGGTACATTTGCGGGACACCCCCCATTTTTTTTAAATAAGGAAAGAATTCGATGGAATGACCATAAACCTTTTGTGTGTCAACTGATTCATCTGCTTTGCTATTGATCCTTCCCATAAGCGGAAGTGAGCATCCTTTTTTCCTTTGGCCATCACCTTCCTGTCTAGTCATTGTCAATGGGGCCTGTGCAATTGGTGTGAAATGCCATTGAGCTCTGACTGTCCATTAATGGGGCAACCCTTTTCTATAGCTCCCCCAAATCCTTTACTGCACAGGATGAAGCTCTGCACAGGATACTTCATGAGCCATTTTTGTGCTTTTGTGTTTGATCAAGAGCAACTCAACGTGGTCGCAGCAAGTGCTGCATGAGTGACATGAGTGCATGAGTGACATAATGCTAAGTGGTCTTACTTAACACAACTTCTGCCATTTTGGTGGCCACTTGGTGCATGGTTCTGGAACAGGTAAGGGATAGCAGGGAGTGCTGGTTGGAGGGGCTGCAGGGTCAGGTGAGAAAGTGAGGTGTTGATGTGTACAGACTGGAAGTACCTGAGTCGTGCGTGCCAGTATGTTTCTCGGTCATTTATGGAAGTGACGCTTAGTTGTCCTGTCTGTTCAGTGTGGGCACCCACAATGGATTAACCATGCCTACAATATTGGGGGAGCTGCTGGTTTGCCACAAGGGAGGTATATGATAGGGACCAGAGGTTTTGCATCAGGTGTGTAGTCTGAACTCTCGCGGGCTCTGCAGTCGCTACTGGGGCGGCGCTAGCTTGCTGCAGGCCGCAGTGTGTACTTGGAATTTGGATATGTAGAGTAAGGTGGTACGAAACTAGAAAGATGAGTTGTCTAGTTGGGTGTAGGGGTAGGTCCTGCACTACCACTGTTTATCATGATGGCGTCATCGCTGTGCATAGTTGTGTGCCCAGCTCAGAATTCCAGAACTGAATTCCACCCTGTTCAAGGGGGGTTATTGTTAAGCCAACACCTAAGGATCCAATTGAGGATATAATGGTATTGGTGTAACCAAGCAATATTGTATCTCTAGCTCGATTTCAAACACCACCTCCCTAGGAACTGGAATCACATTTCATGATCACTGCGCGGGTTACAAAGAAAGTCCTGCATGGGGCAAATGCAAGTTATTTACCACGTGCAGGACTTTCTATGTACTGCTTCTGACGACTATCCCATGGGATCCCAACTCAAAATTAGTCAACATTTCAAAAATGGGATATATTTTAAAAGACACATGTTTTTATCATTACCACTATACTCTTAATGTGGCCATTTTGTTTCTGTGTGACAATCGGTTTTATTTCATCGAATTTATATTTTATAGAACATTTTACTGCAAATGTATGCAGTGGGAGACCGCCGCAGCTCCAAATCACGCCTAGCTTTATTATGACCCTAAACCACACCCCGACATACATTCCCGGTAAAATACATGCAACAAATTCTCCCTCGATGAAATAACCTGCAATGGGATCTTCGTATCCCGGCTTGAGCAAAACAGCCCCACAGTACTTGACATAAAAAAAGTTGTGTAAGCACAACCAAACAGGCCAGCAAGATCCCTCCACGCTGGTAGATGAACTACTCCAAGAGTGAAAAGACAAAAGGTGGCGGTGTTAGCTTTCCCTCAGTTGCTGCACACCAATGGGACGCCATGCCAACGGATCTCAGAACACAGGAATCTTACTGGGCCTTCCGTAAAGCCCTGAAAACCTGGCTCTTTGCCTAACCACTGCAAGACACTGTCTATCCCCCTTGTGATCGCTGACATTCGTGTGTATCTTGTTTTTGTCCCTAAGATCTGTGCAAATGTAACTGGTACGCAACAGCGCCCTGATGCCTGAGGGAATAGGTGCTCTACAAATGGAAAAATAAAATAATTGATGACTGCAACCGACAGCCAACATTTCAAATCTCCGCAAAAAAAAACAAAAAAAAAGTGCCTTCCCCATCAGAATTCACTCCTAATAATGCCCAAAGACACTTTTTAAAAATGTAGTACAATTTTTAAAACCGACCAACAATTCTTGCAAGCCCCTTTATTCTACTCCATTTAAACCGAGGCACACTGTATTACATTAAAGTGTTACTCCCTTTGTTCTAGGTACTGTTGTACCATATCAGCTTTTTCTTTCTACACTTGTGTAAAGTTGTTAGGTAACACATTTCATATTTCTGCAGTTTTCAATTCTGACCTATAACTCAAGCTATTTAACTCTTTACTAATGCTGAGCTGTTTCGGGGGTATTGCTCACTTTTTCCAACTTACACTTTTGTAGAATAGCTTTTTGCTGAATTCTTTACCACTTTTTTTACCGCAAAATGCAGGCGGTGAGTTGGGTAAGTTATATAGAAAAGGGGTGGGGCGTAATGGAGCGGTGCATGGGGTCTCCCCCTCCATTTTTCGGTAAATAAAGGCGGTACATTCGGTAAAAGAAATTCTGCAAAAGTTTAGGTCGGTAAAAGAAAGTCGGCATAGATTCATAGATCCGTTCGGAGCTGATCCTCACATCCCATTACCTATAATGGAGAGCAGGGTTGGAATGGAGCATACAATTAGCTGCGGGACCGATGAACAAGTGACCCACAATACCAAATTGCAATTCATTGCTTATGTGAGGGACTGTTTGAGTAGAAGCAAAGGGGGAGTTGTTTTGGTAAACTGTATTGCATATTGTGCCCCACAAGGCCTGCACTATGAACACTGCCCTATTGCACTACAGGCCAGTTTTAGCCTGGTGGGGAGCAGCCATGTGCATGGCAAGCTACAAACCCTGTGAAGCCAGGGGGAATTCGGCAGCTCAGGGTGCACCATTGTCAGTGACTGGTTGAGCGCTTGCTGAGGTGAAGCGCTGATATGGAACTCATCCATGCATTCAGCCTGGCTCCTAAACGAATGCCTGGTGAATTCATGACACCTGTGTCACATAATTCCCTTCTGCCTTCAGTCTTAGGTGTTCAGGAACTGTGAGCTTTGCCTCTTCTACCGTGGTGGGGAAAAAAAAGAAACATTGTTTTGCAATGTGTCAGCACTGATCCTGTAGGCCTTTTAATTCACCCTTAAGCACATGTTACTTCCTTGTTGATGGGAATCACGAGCAGCAGGTAGGTAGTCTAGGCCAATAAACATCATTCTTGGAAGGTACACAGGCTTATGCAATAGCGAGATTTAAGGTGGTCCACCGTTCAACTAATTCTGGACACCTTGGCGCCGATTCATGAAGGACCTGGAGAGGGCAATGCCACGGACATGTTGGCCCTCGTAACCCTGCACCCGGGGCTCCCACCTATCAAGTCAAAGGCCAGATCCACGACAAGGACCTGTGAGGTGCAGGAAGGACTGCCTGCGGGCTCAAGTGTACGGGATTTATAGCTCCGCCCCTTTATGCGTGCTTACGTTTTGGAGCGTGCCCCTGCCACCTAATGATGCCATGTGGGAGGTGGGCTGGGAGCATCCTTTTACAACTTTAAGCACATTTCCATCTTTGCACAGTGGCAGAGCCAGCCGTGCCCACCCAACACCAGTACTGGCAAAGTAGTGGCCTAGATCTTGTCTTGTTTGTCCGGGTGGATAGCTCCCGAGTTAAGTGCTCGCCTTAGTCATGTGGCCAGTCCGTACTTCACAAGTTCATATTCTCTCGCAGGGCTGACTCAGCTCTTCGTTCTTCTGGGGTAGATTAATTGGGTAAGAACTGCACCTCTCATTACAGCACTTAGAAACAGGAAGAATCCAGCATACAGCACTTTATAAGAACACACATCATTATTCTGTGTACAATACTTCCCGTGGTTTCAGTGCGATGAGGGGTTACATTGGCAGGGTAGACGTGGCAGGGTAGTTTATGTCATAGTGGAAAGTGGCTGTTATGGAGTGAGCAGTTCTGCCTCCGGCTTAAATGGATTATTATGTCTTGGGAGTGTAACTAGTAATTAAGCCATACCGGACCTCTTAGACAATCTAGGAGGTGGCGTACTGGCACGAGAAAGGTCAAAGGTGAACATACCTGCCATGTTTGTCTGGGATCCTCCTTGTGCAGACGTGCAGGTGTGGATTCCGACATATCCCCCGGATGCCTGGGCCACCCCAGCCTTCCACATGTGCTGCTTGAGTGGGTGGAAGCCTGTGGGGGTTGCCTGCCGCTGGGACGCTGATCCCGTCTGCAGAACGCCATTGCTTTTCCTGCGTCTCTGGTGACAGGGCAACAAACCCAGTGGGCTGCACTGCTCCCCACAACCCCCATTGCCACGCCCCCTCCCATGCACAATAAAAACCACAAAACACATGCGCCTGCTGTTTAAGGGAACGTCCAGTGCAGTGCACTGAAAGGGAAAGTTTCTACTTCTTCCTACACTTTTATTTTAAAACGAAACCGTTCCGGAAAGGTTTCTTTTTAAAATAAAAGTATAGGAACGGTAAAACTTAATTAAAAGAAGCAGAGGAGCACCGCTCCCGCCCGCTTCGACCACTGAACAAACCACAATACACGGACAGGTTGTGTTAGTGACTTAGTGTGGGTCATGGCGTGCTGGATTAAAGCCTGTGGAGGCCCCTAGGCAGTGGAAATGTCGAGCCCCCCCCTCCCCCGCAAATTATTTCCTAATACGTTTTTTTATTTTCTGCACCTCTATCCGTTGTTGCCAGACCCCTAAAAGGAGTGGGGCCCATAGACCAGTGCATACTTGGCCTAATGGAGAATCCGGCACTGTCAGATTCCAGGTGCTTGCTAGTTGAAACTTGTGGAAAAATGCTTGGCGCTATTGCATGACGTTGTTTTCATTTTCCTTAGGTGCAATAACAGGAGTGGTGATATGGGTTCAATGGCATTTTTCTGTCAAATTGTTACATTTATTAAGGCGTTTCGGCTGTTGTTGGACTGATTTTCTCTTCGCTTACTTTTTTCTAGACAAGAGGGTATTCAATCTGCAGCTCTCTAGGTGTTTTGGCCTACAAGTCCCAGCAGCCCTCGCCAGTGTATTCAATGATGAGAAATCATGGCAGCCATTAAAGCGCTCCCCTTCTCAGTTTCTTTTCTTCTTCCAATAATATAACTCTGACGGGCGTCCATCTGCAATTTACTATGCATGGTTGTGTCACTGCTTGGTTTGTAGGTTGTGCCTTCATCTAAAAAGAGCACGTTGCTTGGCAAGGCAACACACAAATAAAGTAATATATAAAGGGGCAGATTCTAGAAAATGAGTGCAAATTAAAAATGTGCAATGGAGGGGCTTTTTTCGTTTGTGCTCATTGATGAAATGAGAAGGTCACACAATAGTCTGGAAGTTGATCTGTGCATTTCAGCATAGGCTGGACAGTAGCGCAAGGATGAGTTGTCCATTCCCCTTGCATACATTACGGAAACGCGCTCCCAACACTGATGTTAGACAGGCTCCCAGCAACCATGGATCAACGCAGCAGCCATGCTCTCTGCTGTGTCGGGCAGCGTTTTCATGGTGTGGGCATGTTCTTCAATGCTCAGGCCGTCAGACGGTGTCATGGTCCCATTTTGACACTAGGGTTCTGTTGACAATGTTACAGCGTGCCAGGTCTGGCCGCAATCGCTGGTATGTAAGTCGATGGTGCTCTTTGATGCCAGCCCATGTATATTTAAGCAATTTTACATATGCCGGGGGAGGGGGGGGGGGCATTGGTTACAGGCCCAAGTCAATCAAGATGGCCACCATGGAACCGCAGTCCCTTCTCACTTTCCATGGCGGGTTTGCTGATGTTGGTGCTGCGCAGGAATACTACTGTTCCCATAGCAGCCAACGGACCAGGAGCAAGAAGATAAGTGGGTAGGGGGTGGAGGGTGACTTAATGGTTTAAAAAGGGGGGTGGCGGTAGGGTGGAAGGGGTGGGGGATAGGACTGGGAAGGGAAGCAAGGGACGGTGGCGGCCACCTGCTCTGAGGATGCTCGGAGCAGGAGCTGTTGCCATCCGGTAAAGCCCCTGCTCTGAGTCTCATTGGCTGGGAGGCTACCACACCTCCCTCGCCGGGTACAAATAAAGTATCAGGCTCATTCCCCAATACATATCTATACATTGGTTCACTGGCCCTACACCACACTTATGGGCCCGTGAGCACACTTGCATGATTGTCCTTAAAGGGCCCATTACTGCCACTGTATTTTTTACATTTCAATTTGCATATTTTAGGTGGAAATACAAAAATAAATAGAAACGTTCAATCAGAGAATTTCTGTTCAGGACAGATCAATGCTGCCCTTTTCACATCCCAGGCAAGATTGTAATGACACATGCTCCTGGCCTGGAATAGAGGACACTAGGAGCAGGGCATCAAAGTGCTGGGTCAAAGTGGATAGGGATGAGCTTCGAGCTCCAGCAAACGTGCTCCACCCCCCCATGATGCACTTGGCTTGATATGATAAGTTATTTATAACGCGCTTAATACCCAGAGGTTTCTAAGCGGAGACCCGGGGATCGAACCTGTGTTGCTCTGCGTCGTCTTGCTTCCAAGCAGAGCATGTTGCCCATGAGCAATCCTCCCGCTTGATTCACAAAAGTGAAGCTGCCCACGCAGAAGCACTTTGCATGTGCAGGTTCACTTTTGAGAATAATCCCAAATGTTCCAGTTCCCTGAACATGTCTTAATGGAGAAAAGTATTTTATAAATTCACCACAGTGGGCCTCATTACGAGGTCGATGGTAACCCGCTGGTGCTAACATCGGGTTGCCGCCGACCTCGTAACACTGTTTCCACCGCTTCTACCACCTGGTATCCCGGTGCCACTGGGATATTACAAGTCCTTGTGGCCCGGGATGTTAGGCGGCGGGAACTGTAAGTCCCCATTCCCTTGGAGTTCCATAGGATTTCACAGGAATGGGGACATGGAAGCACCGGCACTGTTCCTGCATGCCTGCAGGGGACGTTGCTCCCGGCAGGTAAACTGCCGGGAGCGACGGACCCTGCAGTTATTCTCATAGTCTGGTGGTTCGGTAAAGGTGCCGGTACGTTGCTATCCGCACCCTTATTTCCGCACTGCCGACTTGAAAATAAGGCCCATGTGTTTGCAATAGTTCTTCGTAGTGGATACGCTGCCTCCTTTGACCAAGTCAATTAGCAATCTTTGTTTCTGGCTGGATCTAGCCCCTTCCCACATAAACAGGGTCCAGAAAATGTGCCTTTTTTATCTTTTGAGGCTTATACTTACTGTACCCCACCCAGCTTGGACAAATTGTGGTGGTAGTACTAACAAACACGTGCTTAGCTTGGGGGCGGCGGGGGATTTGGGTGGGTAGGGAGCACCCACAAATGGAAAGATCTGACTCTACCCTTTGGAGCTGAACACTACCATTTATTTATTTATTTATTTATTTATTTATTTATGTGTATTTGGTTGGGAAAAAACAACCTTTTACACTAAACACATACAATCCATACCATATAAAATCCACACAATTATAATGTAGATAAAAAAACAGCATATTACACATAAAAAAGATATAAAATTCGCTTCACTGAAAAGCATTCAAAAAGTAATGAAAGAAAGGAAGAGACAGCATTATCATAGGCTCAGTTTACGGGGAGTTGCGTCTAACATGTCGCCACCAACGATTCCGTACCACAGACCATACTCCAAAATGTTCGGACTGAGGTAATAAAAATTTGGAGTAACCTCTCTCATAATTTGGTCTGAAGACATTACATTCCGTAAGTATATGGCGGGATGTTTCCACTTGTGAATTTGCCAAGGCAAAGGCGCTACTCCCACGCCACACCCTTCCAAGCTCCTATGTTCGCTTAAACTGGTAAAATATCAAAACGTAAATATAAAATAAAACGAATAAGTGCCGGAGTGCGCGATTTAATTAAATAACTGCGAGGAGCTTCTCTGAACAATCCCTGCTGTGTGTATATATAGTATTTTCTCTTCTTTGACAGACGGGCCAGAGACTGCACGCGATCATAAGTCATTGATTTCGCTCCTAATTGATTCAGAAATAGCACCACCTCCGACTTCAGTGAGCAGGACGAGCCGATATTCACTGTTGACTGAGCTCTCCATGGCCCTTTACCAAAATACAAAAACCTCGGACTGGTCTATAGTGCAATAGGCCCCTGGCCGAACCAAAAACTGAAAATGCTGGCGTGGGCCCGTTTTTTTGGTCAAAGTGGGCCACTTTTTTGGCCAATTTGTGTCAGTTTGGTGTGTTCATTCCTGTTGTTGTTCCTGTAATTTTGATCAGTGTTACTGAATAAATATTCTTTTAAAATGCACACTTTACATCACACTTTATCAACAAACTCCCCCTTGGTTACTATTCAAACAGTGTCACAAAGGGAATGAATTGCCATTTGCAGCTGTTGGCTACTTTTGCATTGGTGCGCGAGACAATTTTATGGCCCAGTCCGACCCTGGCACCGCTTCACATGACCAAGTGTCAGGCTCAAAAGCAATCCATTGGCAGCCCCAAAGGTATTCATTTTGACCCACAGCTTGCTGACTGCTATTTCCCATAGAGACATCAGAGACTGCAGCCACCCTTTCCAATCTAATAGCCCCCACTGGGACCGCCTCAGGGAGGCCAAGTAATGAGCACCATGTTTTGGCATCTACTTTATGTAGCCACAGAACTGCCTTCTTCGAAGTGCATCTAGAGTATCCACCATGCCAGGAATAAAAGAGATCGTGTAAGCATTGATCCTGGCCTCAATAGAACGGCCACCACAATTATCCACGACTCTTTTAATAGCCAGCCATATCTGCCAGGCTTTCGGAAGGTATCACGTCAGGGAGATATGTAAGGGAGCAGCCTTTATAAGTATACCCCGATACTTATATTCATTTATTTGTTGGAGACCAGTACCGCCCAAGCTCCATGTATAGGATGCACCGCCATACGCCCTTTTACCAATGGTCATTATTTTTGTTTTGGTTGAGTTGACGCAGAGACCATTTTCATCAACATGATGTTGTAGCGCAATTAGCGAGTGCCGTAATCCCACTGCCGTGCTGTCTAGAATGATAGTGCCATCCGCGTAGGTTAGGCAACGCATGTTGTCACTCCCATAATGTGGTGGAAAATGATATGCGGTCTTCAGAGTCGGGACGAGGTCCGCAACATATAAATTAATAGTAGGGGCGTGAGAATGCACCACTGCTTGAGCCTGCTGTTAGTGGGGAAGACTTAGACAACGTACCCTTCTGAGACAACCTTACCTTGACACAAGCATCACTATGCATCACTATGCAGTAATTCGATAAAGTAGAGTAATGAAGGGTCAATGCCCCACACTTCCAATTTCTCCCATTAGAACTCTTTCAAATGCTGCACTATAGTCAACATAACTCATATGAAGCGATGTCTTAGGATATTGGTACGGATCAGAGCTTAATGTAAGGAGTACTCACATTGCAGCCCTTTCTGAAGCCAGTCTGCTGGATTGTCAACAGACTATTTGCAGTGGACCAAGCTGTTAGCATTTCCAAGAAAAGGTTTGAGAACATTTTTGCACTACAGTCAAGCATTGCCAGGAACCTATAGTTTCTTGGTTGCACACTTGAGCCCCGCTTATGGACAGGGATCAGTATAGAGTTGTGCCAGCTCTGAGGAATTGCGGCAACCTCACAAATATGCAAAAATAGTTTGCGCAATAAGTCTGCCCATTGCAAAGAATCTTCCTTAATGACTGCATTGCACAAACCATCTGGGCTGTTGGCCTTGGATGCTTTAGACTTTGTGATAGTAGCAACTCGACCTGCCTTCATGGCGCGTGACCACACGGTGGACTCGGCCTTTGCTGTCAAAGTTACAGCAGGGTTTGCATCCTTCTTGTCCCAGTACATCTCCCCATTGAATGTTCCCCAAACTTCCTCTGTGATACCACACAGTTCAAATACTGCCGTACCCGCTCGATCTGAACGTAACAAATGCCAGAATCTTTTTAAATCATGGGTTCTGATCAGGATGTCAATAAACTACCAGTTGGACCTGGTTTCTTTAAATGTATAATCATGTAGCCAATGCTTATATTGATCTCGAGCACTAACTATCCGTTTTCTTTTTTTCCACCTCCTGTAAAGCAATACTCCTCCTAATTCTCCGCACCATATCAGTTAGTTCTTTTTTTTTCTTTTTAGCAATACCTAAATCAAAGGGCACCCCTGGCTTGCCTGTGTACTTACTGCTCTTGCCTGTGTACTTACTGCCATCTATGTGCCAATGTTCAAAGGCCCAATAAAATCCATCATCGTCTTGAAATCCTAAATAGTTTCCATCATCAGTTTACGCTAGGTGTACCCGCTATGTATCAGTGTTGTGTTTAAGCTATTTATGGTGACAGTGGTGGATTATTGCACAGCTTTTCTCGAGCTTCCAGTGCTTGCACATTACAGTTCATACAGAACATTGTTGCATGGTCACTCATATCCACTGGACAAATCAAGAGCTCAGGAATCAGATTTGAAATAACTGGATTGACAAAATTAAAGTCATTGCGGCTGCTATAGACTCCATTAGTCCATGTTGATTAAATTTCGTGATCCTTAGATGTCAGGGGATGTAAGTCAAATTCAGACAATATATCCAGCCACTCTCTACCTCTTTTAATAACCATCACATTCTCCCCCTCCTCCCCCGCGTGGACCCTGATGGATGAGGTAAACAATCTGCATTAAAATCCCCAGTAAGTATTATCCCACCTTTAAATGGCTGGGAGCACCACATTCTGAGGGCATCTGAGGCAATTATCATTCATTCAACTATGGAGCCTCCCCCTGGGGGATCATGAAGAGTGCCCACCAAAGTGCCTCCTGTGCCCCCTGGGAATTTGGGAAACATGGCACAAAGAAGATTATGGTGAGCTCTCACACCGGGATAGAGATCTAAAGTGAGGTCAGACTTTGCTCCGATGCATAGTCCCCCTTGCCGGGCGACCCCTTAACGGGGCTATAGACAAGCGAAAGATCAATCAGTAGCCATCTGAACCAAAGGGAGAAGTTAACCCGGTCTTTTGCAACAAGAACAATTGTGACTTCAAAAGTTTGTGTCGACCCCTGATTCAGTGACGAAAGAATGTATTGCATGAAAGGGCATTGAAAGAGGAATCAAGATCTGAACAGCTTGGTCAGCATGATCTTCTCAATATATAAGATTAATGTCCCGGATCCTGGTTTCCTTTGAATTTCCCTGCATAGTTGCTGCAAAAGAGCAGGGGTTTTTAGTGTTTCTTGTGCTTAAGTGCTGACTTGCAGCGCCTCGCAGGTTGTCCTCTGACATAAACTGAGGCACAATTGGTCTGACTGGTGGCAATGTTGGTTGGAACACCAAGACCTCAAAACCCATCTCTTGCAACGCCTTAGCATTTCTGCAAATGCGTTCTACGGCAACGGAAGAAACAAACAAATCCAAGGCCCAATGAGTTATACTGTTCAGGATAGGCAGTTCCCAACTTTCGATGTCCTTTGATGAAATAATACACAAATCAGGACACTCATTTAGCAACCTGAGGAGCCAAGAGCGATTCAAGAAAGGGCGTGCATCCATAGGATTTGTCTCAACATGTATGATGTACTTTGAGCCTGCAAACCAAGATGTTTCTAGTGCCCAATCCAAGCTACTGGCCAATGGCGAATGCTGGACTTCTCCACGAGTGATCCAGGCGGTGGTCGGTCAAAAAACCGAAAACAAAATATCGAATCACAAAAATATCGAAACCAAAATCTCGAAAAAAAAAAATCTCAAATTATTTATTTATATGTATTTGTGGGTTCAGGTAAGTATAAAAAAAAGGGTAAAATAAAAAAAAAAGAAAAAAGGGGGGTTGGGGGGGAACCCCCCCATTTCTTTTTTTTTTTAATAACACATTTTATTGGTGTTTTTAGGAAAAAACAAGGTTAAACAAATAAACAACGTAAACAATCAATACATGCGCATTGCCGGAGAGGGTTACTGGCTGTTTCAGATGTTGTACACATATGTTTGCAAAGGAAAAAAGGGGGGGGGGACAGCTTTAGTTGAGCCCGCAGGCAGCGTCCAGTTGTTTTATAATCCTCATTGGGCATCTTCCCATTTCCTCCACACTTTCAGGGCTTTTGCCGGGCATCCTCTGGCCGCGTATACTCTGTATTCCGTTGCGACACAGATATCCACATCCGTTCTCCATTGTTCATAGCTCGGTATTTGGTCCGAGCCCCATTTTTGAGCAATGTTCCTTTTCAAAAGTGCGGTGGTGGTGAACAAGAGCAGTTTTTCATATCTAGATAGGTCAATTTCATCATCTATCCCCAATAGTAGTAGCTTAGGGTTTCTGGGAACTGTTTTCCCCATAACTCTAGAGAGTTCCGCACAGCATGCCTCCCAAAGTGGTTGTATATGTGTGCAATCCCATATGATGTGGAAAAAGGTACCCTCTTCCGTTTTGCATCGCAGGCAGTTCGGATCATCTATTCTTCCCCATCTGTGTAGGGCCACCCTGGGATAGTATACTCTGTGTAATATCTTTAATTGAACCAATCTAAGCCTTGATGAAATCGCTATCTCCCTAGGGAACATCAATGTCATGACCCATTCCTCCGGCAGTATGGCCCCCACGTCCGATTCCCACTTGGTCCGCAGTGACAGTAGATCTGGTGTGCCAAAGGAACTTATGGCACTATATAGAACCGATGTCACTCTCCGGGTAATTGGTTCCGGGAGTAGATTTCTCTCAATGGGGGTGAAGTCCGGTAGGGGGCTCACTTCGGGGAGGATGTTTCGTAGTGCGTGTTGTAGTTGAGCATAGTGGTAATGTTCGGTTTGGGGAAGTCCAAGTCGGAGAGCCAGCTCTGCAAAAGGGACCATGGTGTTATCTTTCACAACGTCTCCCAAGATGGGCGGACCTTGCCGGGACCAGTTCGGCCACCTGGGGAGCGTGTATACACCTGGAAGGTTCTTGTTGTTCCACAGAGGTTGGGCCTGCGATAGTTTGTCGCCCCATCCCACGAACTTGTGTGCGTCTGTCCAGATTTGTGTTAGCTGTGCGCGCATGTTGGGAGTAGCCGCGCGGTCTCTTTTCTTATAAAGGTACAGCATGATGGGTTTTCCAGGAGTGTCCGACTCTAGAGATTTGTTGTGTGGTGCATCGGTGTCGCCGTGTAGTTGGTCATTCACTTTCATCAATTGACTGGCCCAATAGTATGTTTGCATTCGGGGTAGTCCTATTCCGCCCTCCCATATGGATCTTTGGAGTGTAGCTAGGGCTATGCGTGGATGACCGTTATTCCACAGCAGTCTGCGGAGTGTCTGGTCTATTTTCCTAAATATGTTTGAAGGGATGTGTAATGGGGCATTTTGTAATATGTAGAGTAGGCGGGGTAGGGTCATCATTTTGAAGAGTGCAGCTCTACCCAGTAGTGTCAGCGGGAGGGATGACCAGTGACGGGCATCCTCTGCAAATCTTGTCATGACTGGGTACAGGTTTCTGGGCACATAATCAGTCAGCTTATTTGTTATTAGAATACCTAGGTATTTGAATTGTTCCCTTTCTACCCGGTAGGGACATTGGGGCGGGATCGAGTCTCCCTCTTGTTTAAGTGGGAATAAGGTGGATTTGTCCCAGTTTACTTTCAGGCCACTGAAGGAGCCGTATTTCTGCAGTAAATCAGTCACTATGGGGCAGGATCTGACCGGGTCTTGTAAGTAAACCAATAAGTCGTCCGCGTATAGGGACACCTTATCTTCCCAGGCTTCAGACCATCTAAATCCCTTCCATGTTTCGTTTGTTCTTAACAGTATAGCGAGTGGTTCAATCGCTATTGCGAATATCATGGCCGACAGTGGGCATCCTTGTCTGGTTCCTGTGCCGATTTCAAAGGGGCCTGACACGTGACCATTCACTTTCGTGACTGCTAGCGGGGATTTGTACAATAATTTAACCCAGCTCATAAACTGGGGCCCGAATCCCATCCTTTGCATTATCTCCCAGATCGCATCCCACCTGATAGAGTCAAAGGCCTTCTCAAAGTCTACGGCCAACAGGGCCAACGGGTCTCGGATGGTGGTCGCATTCTCCATCGCCATGAATAATCGATGTATATTCATCCGCGTGGATCTCTGCGGCATAAAACCACACTGATCCGGGTGGATCAAGGAGGGTATAACTTGCTGCAATCTATTGGCTAAGGTTTTCGCTAAAATTTTGGTTTCTGTATTGATAAGGGAAATGGGCCTATACGAACTGCAGCACTCTGGGGGTTTGTCCGCTTTGGGTATGACCACTATGGTGGCCTGTCTCAGGTCTTGTGGGAGGGACCCTTTGTTTCGGGAGGTTTCATACATTTTCAGCAAGTGTGGTGTAATTACGCTCGTGCCTATTTTCTTCCATACCTCGACCGGAAGGCCGTTGGGTCCCGGGGCTTTCCCGGGTTGAAGGTCGGCTATGGCTGCAGACAATTCATTCTCCGATATGTCGGTTTCTAGCAGGGCTCTTTGTTCAGGTGTCAGGGAGGGAAGGGTGATTCCCGAGATGGGTGTAGTGTCAATGGGGGAGATTGGCGGTCCATAGAGTTCCTTGTAGTAGCTTGCGAACTCTTCCGCTATGTCACGGTCCGCTGTCACTAGTGTATTCCCCTGTGTTCTGATCGCTCTAACATGTCGGAGCCCCTCGTCACGCCTCTCCAGCCACGCCAACATTTTGCCTGCCTTATCCCCGGTTTCGTACACTCTGGTCCGCATCGCTGCGTGTGCCTGTTTGGCATTGTCCAGGGCGACGTTTTGAAACTGTTTTTGTGCTAGCTGTAATTCGCGATGGGATTCTGGGAGGTCTTGGGATAGATGAGCTACCTCTGCCTCTTGTACTCGCTTTTCGGCCGCCCGGATCGCCGCGGCGTGTTTTTTCCTATGGGCTGCGATCTGGGATATGAGTTCCCCTCTCAGTACGGGTTTGTATGCCTCCCACAATGTTACAGGGCTATCCACTGAGGTTGTGTTCAGTTCAAAGTATGATTCTGTTCCTTTTTTGATATGTTCGACTAGGTCGGGGAAGCCCAGATAATAATTGTTTAGCCTCCACGTGGGTGGGGGAATCGGCCTGTGTGTATTGAGCACCATTACGAGCGGGGAGTGGTCCGATATACCTCTGGGTAGGAGGTGTGCATCGGTTGCTAGATGTAATTCGGAGATCGGGAGAAAAAAGTAATCAAGTCTAGATAATGAGGCGTGTGCTCCGGAGAGGAAAGAGTATTCTCTCGTGCCAGGATGCAAATGTCTCCACACATCTTTCAGGCCTATTGCGTCGGCGAACGTGGCTAGTTTGGTATGCGTAGCTGGATTTCTCGAGCGGATGTGTGTTCGGTCAAGTTCTGGGTGCATGACCTCGTTGAAATCTCCCCCCACCACCATCAAGCTCGAGGAGTCCGCCGCCAACATTGGCGTTATATCTTCAAGTAGTGCAGTGAGTAAGGTAGGTGGTGCATATACGGCTAGCATGGATATAGGCCGCTCCCAAAGAGTCGCGGTTATGTGAACGAATCTACCTCCTGGGTCCTGTGTGACGGATGAGAGGGTCAGTGGAAGTCGTTTGTGCACGAGGATCAGCACCCCCCTAGCTCCCATGGAGAAACCTGAGTGTATCGCGATGCGGTAATTAGTTCGCTTGAAGAGGTTGCAGTTTGTGCCCGCCAGGTGCGTTTCGGTTAGGAAGGCTACATCGGGCGTATAACGGTTCAAATATTGGAGTACAAGGCGTCTCTTGATACTGCTGCCTAGCCCATTCACATTCCAGGTCATTATCTTAATAGACCTGTTCTTGCTTTCAGCGGTGTGGTCAGTCATGGTGGTCGGGAATCGGACATGCCGGGTAATGTTGTGTGTATCTCCGGGCATTGCCCCTTATCCGCCCCCCTGGAACCCGACCCCAGCCTATTGCGCGCATTGATCTTAGAGCAGCAAACCAAACAAATAAACTCTGTCCTAAACACAAACTCCCTCGTACCCTCCCCATACTCCACCCCAACTGGAAGTACCTGTCGCCCCAACATTAGGCCGAGCCTGACAAGGGTCTGCTCGGACCGAACAAACAATCAATACATTCGATATAACTTCTTTGCGATTCTGTCGCCGTTGCTCGGCGCTGGTCCTATTACCTTTGTTGAGGGGGGGGGGCCCCCGCTCGAGCCGCCATTTCTTCAATGTGGGGGGGGGGAAAAGCTCTGACAGTGCATTGCTATCAGCATGTGTCCGCACACTTCAGTCGGCTTCTCTTGGTGGTAGTCCATCCTGGCCTTGTAGTGGTTGTGCATTCGGGGATCTGTCCGGGCGCGGTCTATTTCGTTCACGTTCCCTTCTATTTGTGGGGCCCCAATCTCCCTCCAGGTTATTTTCTGCCCAATTCCATGCATCCTTTGGGTCATTAAAGTGCACGGTTGTGCCATTATGGTAAATTTTCAGCTGTGCCGGGAACAGGAGACCATATTTGATGTTTTGGGTCTGTAGCTTCTTCTTAAGCTGGTCAAATGATTGGCGTGCTCTTTGTACTTCCCGTGTGAAATCCGGGAAGAAAGCGATTTTCGCGCCGTTGTAGGTCGTGGCTCCCTTGGATCTGGCCATTTGCAGTATCGCGTCGCGATCTCTGTAATTTAGGATTTTGGCAATCACAGTGCGGGGTGGGGCCCCAGGCGTTGGTCTGCCTGTTGGGACTCGATGTGCACGTTCAATGGAGAAAAGTTTCGAAAAATTCTTTGGGGCGTATAGGTCCATGAGTAGTTGTTCAAGGAATAGTTCCATGGAGGGGCCTTCACTTTTCTCAGGTAATCCCAGGATTCGTATATTGTTCCGTCTAGAGCGCCCCTCTCCTTCCTCCACCCGTTCCTCTAGAGTCTTAACACGTTGCAGTACTCTGGTCATCTGTTGATGGATGTTTCGGAGGCCATCTTCCGTGTTGGATATGCGGGTTTCCGCCTCTCCCGTGCGGGACGTGAGTTTCTGCAAGTCATGGCGTAGGAGGGACACTTCTGTGCTGATGCCGTCCATTTTAATCTCCATAGCGGTTCTGGAGTTGGCTATGGCGTTCATAATGTCTTTGAGAGAGGGTTCGGGTTCCTCATCTTCAGTAATTGCCGATCTTTCCTGTGTCGGCTCCGTGGCCAGTGTGGGCACCGCGTATTGTTCCATTTTGCTTTGCGTCGTGCCTCTCCTGCTCTTGTCCTTGCCCATGACCGTTGCAGTCACAACTTCGATGAGGATCCGCCTTGATGATTCTAGTAGCGTTGTGCGTGGGCCGGGGCACGGATTTAACTCTCGATCTAATCACAAGCGATTTTCTGGGAGCGGGCAAGCGGGAAAGCTGCTCGCAACCACTGCCTCCCGCCCACCCTGCTCCTCACCGTTTCGCGTGCCCAATCACGTGCCTCTCCGTCGCTGTCTGTCGCCCCTTGTTCTGAGTTGGCGGGCGCTCAACGCGGAGCGGAGCGGAGCGCGTACGGTTGGTCACTGCCTTCCCATCAACCGTTCGCTCCTCCTGTATGGCGCTGTTCTTCGTGCCGGATGTCAGTGGCGCACTATCCCAAGTCACTGTCGGCCATCTTGGATCGAGTTCGGCGGGTGCCACGCTCTATCACCTTCCACCGCAGTTATCTTCGCCTCCGGCCTCCGTTTTGTTACGGGAGCAACTGCAATGTGTCGTGTCGTCTGTCGGCCAACTTTTCGTAATTTTGCAGGAGTGTCGCAAGTCAAATTCCCCCAGGATTTGGCAGGATGTGTTGGCGGCACCGGGAGCTCAGCGAGCACGCGTCTACATCGGTCGCTCGTTGGCCACGCCCTTCGAACCCCCCCATTTCGAAATAAAAACGTATTAAAAAAAAAAAAAAAAAAAAAAAAATTCAAGATTTTTGTTTTCGAGATTTTGGATTCGAGATTTTTGTTTTCGAGATTTTGTGATTCAGTTTTTTCACTATAAACCGATCCAGGCGTCCGAATTAGAACGTTTTGCTTCCTCTACAGCAGTAAAACCAATATGCACTGTTAGAGCGGGATGACCTAAGTTACTGATAAGGCCGACTTCTCAATATAATGTTACCTGTTGACCACTGTTTGTGTCCCGCCCGAAACCCAGACCCTGGTCTCCATTTAAAGGGGTGATTATAGAATTGGGTCCAGGCATACTAGAATTTCTTACTTTGATTGCATCACATTGAGTCTCCACTGATAGTTTACGTTGAGAGTTCTTGGAGCAGTTGCCCTCTATGCCTGTGTGAGGTGATTTAGTCACCAGAGAATGCTTGCTGAAAGAAGCAACTGGTCTGGGAACATAAAGCCACTTATGTAAGGGACCGGATAAGTGACTAAGTGCCTAAGGGGCCCACAGACCCACCCAGCTGGTACTCGGGCAGTCGAACTAAGACTATCCTGATTGGCCCTAGGCTCAGACTGCTTATGGGGAGATCCCAAAATAAGCTGGTTATCCATTGATGTAGTAGGTTGTCGCTTCAAAGTATGCTTCAGCTTTCTTCTTTGTCGTCTTTGCTTATGACCTGCCCCTGGAGCGTTATGTATAAGCGGAGCGGTCTTAACCGCGCTCCATGCTTTTTCATGTTGCAGATGATCATCCAGGTTCGGCGTCTGAATCAGTGCACTTCAACTGTTCAAATGGACCTATAGCCCGGGCGTTGTCTTTAATCAGCAAAAAAAGTAATGACTCTATCCGAGTATCCAGCTGTCCCTGTTCACTCATGGAGGTTGCACTTTAAAAAAAAAATAGCATCAACTACTCAAGCTAATATTTTTTTCAAATTAGCCTGTTCCTGCGCTATTGAGGAACTTAGACAAAATACATCGTCTATGCTGACGGCAATTGAATTCAAGTTGAGATTAAATGGTTCCGCTGGGCAAAAAAGCACCGCCTCCACACTGTAGCAATAGTAGAAAGACTCTGCTCACCACCAAAGACCACTCCCTAACCACTCTGCGCTGAAATGGTGTCTTTATGCTGTATGAAGGTCTTCTGGGCAAAAAAGCATCACCTCCACACTGTAGCAATAGTAGAAAGACTCTGGTCGCTTCCAAAGACCACTCCCTCACCACTCCACTCATCTAATTCTCAGATGCCACTAGAAAGCACTTCTCTTTTACAACTAAGTCACCGCACTCTCACTCTGGTTTGTCCACAACAGTGGCAAGAGATGGGTAAGCCTGCAGTGAAATCTAAAATAATTGTTGCACTCACTCAGTCATTCTATCATTTAGCCATTGTTTTCACATAGAAATTATTAAATGATAGGTTATTTATAACACGCTTAATACCCAGAGGTTTCTAAGCACGGACAAGGGGATCGAACCTATGATGCTCCGTATCGTCTTGCTTCCGAGGTGAGCATGTTGCCCCTGAGCTATCCTCCCGAGACAGAACCAATGTGGCCACTATAGGTGTGCATTCAGTAGCAGCAAAGGGCTCCCCCACCAGTGCTGTGGACTTGCAAAGCTGTAAACGGTAATAAGGCAAGCAGGCACCTCTGGATACGTACAGAAGGTTTCCCTCTATATGGCTCTCGAGGCTGTAGTACTCATATTCTGATGTCAAAGTCAACTTTGAACAGTACTTGTTAAACATTGACCACAGGGCAGCCAAATCTGCAGAGTTCACAAGCTGACAGTGAGGTTGATGATGTAGCAAGCCACCCTCTATACTAATGTCTCTTGTGGCTCCTGGGCTCACATTGTTCTGCAAGGTTTTCACTTGCAGCATTTTAGGCCACATCTCTCATCTCCTGCTTGACTAGTCTGACCACCTGGCCATGCCTTCCGACATCCTACACACCACACTAGTCAAGCAGTCCCATCAGAAACCCATCAGACAAACCTTCAGATCCTTCAAGAACTTCACAGAAGATGTCACCAACCTCCCTCTCACATGGACCGAACATCCCCAACCAAACGACGACTTTACTGGAAGCACTCAACACCACCCTCTCAGTCTCCATTGATCAACACATGCTTCTGAGCCAACATACCTGCAAGCCGAAACCGTCAGCACCCTGGTACATGCAAGAACTTAGCAAAAGAGTCATCAGGAAACAAAAGAAAACCTAGAGCCGCTCCAGGACTCCATGCGACCTGGCGCTCCTCAGGGAACTTCGAGCAACCCGCCGACAACTAATCAACACAGCCAATGCTTCCTACTATTAGAACACCATAGCAGAAGCTGACAACAAATGCAAAGCCCTCTTCATAGCGGTCAAGCACTGCATCGACCTGCTACCCGACCCCCTGCCATACCACACTCCATTGAAAAAAAACACTGACATCAACACCTTCTTCTTTGACAAAATCAGCAAGATTTGCCAGCATATAGACACCAGCTCTGCATCCACAGACCCACCTCACGTCCCTCCTAGTGAAATCTAAACACCCCGGATAACATTTAAGACACTCTCTGCAGAGAACCTTGGTAGAAACCCTTGCCGCCCTTAAAGCATACAGACAACATCCTCCCAGCATCCATCCTCAAAACCCTACCCGCAGAAGTTCTACTTCCCTACCTGGAGATCATAAACAGCTCCTTAACTCAAGGTACCTTCCCATCAACGCTAAAGAAAGGACAAATCCTCCCTCTAGGTAACTATCACCCCATCACCCATCTTCTCTTTCTAGGTAAGATCATAGAGAAAGCAGTATCCACGCAAATACAGCAACACATCGACACCAACAATCTCCTCCGGACCTACCAATCTGGGTTCAGACCCAGGCACAGAATGGGACCGGCAACCGTACAAGTGGTCCATGACTCCATCAATATCCTTGACGACGGCCACCCCGCCTCCTCTCAGCTGCTTTTAACACTGTAGACCACCAGGCACTCACAGACACGCTACATCGTTGCATGGGGATCAGTGATCTTGTCCTACGCTTGTTCAAATCCTACCTGGCCAACAACCAGCAGTATGTTCCGATAGACTCCTCTAGATTGCCAATGCTACCCGTCACACGTGGAGTCGCAACGTTTTCCATCCTCTGCCCAGTGATCTTTAATCTATACATTGAGCCACTGGGAGCCCTCCTAGCCACACACATCCACATCCGCCAATACACCAACAACACACAGCTAGACCTCAAGGTCGACTCCATCAAGGACATCCACAGGCTCAAAACCTGCCTCTCGCTGATCTGATCTAATCTTGGATACCCAGTGCACACTTGAAAATCAACCCCTCCAAAATCAAATTCCTATTCTTCATCAACAACACTGAACAGACATACCAACCTAGCTATCAACCATGAACACTGAGGGCTTCACAGCCTGCTCCAAGTCCATTGGGATCCACATCGACAAACACCTCTCCTTGAAGACACACATAGCTAAGAAAACTCAGACAGCTTGGTATCAGCTCTTACTCCTGCGAAAAGTCAAGCCCTTCCTCCCTCCAGACAGCTTCAGATCCACTGTTCAAGCAATGATCCTATCCCACTTGGATGAGGGCAATGCTCTCCTCAACGGCCTCCCGTCGTCCTCCCTGGTACACCCGAGAAGTGTCCTACATCCGGCTGCAATTCTCATTAAGGGTCTACGCAGATATGACCATATCACCCGGCCCTCATTGACCTTCTCTGGCCATGGGCGTAGGACACAGGGGACAGGGGGGACAAACCCCCCCCCCCACAATTTTAAGTGGAGGTAATGTAATGTCCTTTATCCCCCCTAGAATATGTGTTTGGTGTGTCATGCACGGATCTGTTTTTGAAGTGGGGGGAGGGGATGCTTACTATGTAAGCTGCCCTCTCCCCCCTGACCCCCAAAGCATGGGAGCAATACCCTGGGGGCAGATGGGTGATCATCTGCCCCCAGGGAAGTGGGGCAAACAAAACAAAAAAGATTTTTTTTTAAAAACATAGTTTTGGGTGGGGTGGGTGCGGGTGGGACCACTAGCCACCAGGGATTTTTGCAAGGGGGTGGCCCTCTCCCCCCACCCTAAGTAGATGGGGGGCACCTTATGTAGCCCTCCCTGGGGGATGATTTCTGCCCCTAGGAAGGGGTACATGAGATGCCCTCCATCCATTTGGGGTGGGGGGGAGAGGCCACTGCAAATATTGGCAGAGAAGCCACCCCTCCCAAGCCTGGGGCAGTACTTTTTGACCCTCCCCCCTAAGGGCAGATGGCCACACACATGTGCCCATCTGCCCCTAGGGAAGGGCAAAACAAAAATATATATAATATAACTTGTTTTGGGTGGGGGAGGCGGGGGCGGCCCACTAGACCACCAGGATCTTTTGTGTTTGAAAGGGGGACGGCCCTCCCCCCCACCCTAAGTGGATGAGGGGGCCCCTTATGTAGCCCTCCCTGGCGGCAGATTTCTGCTCCTAGGAAGGGGTACATGAGATGCCCCCATCCATTTGGGGTGAGGGGAGAGGCCACTGCAAATATTTGCAGAGCCACCCCACCCCCAAGCCTGGGGCAGTACGTGTTGCCACCCCCCCTGGGGGCAGATGGTCACACATGTGCCATCTGCCCCTAGGGAAGGGAAAAACAAAAATATATATATTATAACTTGTTTTGGGTGGAGGTGGGGGGCCCACTAGACCACTAGGATTTTTTGTATTTGAAAGGGGGGTGGCCCTCTCCCCCCACCTAAGTGGATGGGGGCACCTTATGTAGCCTTTCTTGTGGGCAGATTTCTGCCCCTAGGAAGGGGTACATGAGTTGCCCTCATCCATTTGGGGTGGGGGGGGGACCACTACAAATATTGGCAGAGCCACCCACCAAGCCTGGGGCAGTACGTTTCCCTCCCTCCTGGGGGGCAGATAGCCACACACATGTGCCCATCTGCCCCTAGGAAAGGGGCAAAACAAAAATAAAACAAATTATAACTTGTTTTGGGTGGATGTGGGGGGCCATTGAACCACCATGGATGTTTTTAGTGGAAAGGGGGGTGGCCCTCTCCCCTCCCCCCACCGCAAATGGATGGGACGCATCTCATGTAGCCCTCCCGGGGGGCAGATTGCTAGCATAATCGTCCACTAGTAAAGAGGCAAATTAAATTTTTTTTAAAGAAAGATAACTTGTTTTGGGTGGGTGTGGGAGTCACTAAACCACCATAGTGGAAAGGGGGGTGCCCACGGTTGTCTTCTTTTTGGAAATGCATGGGTTCTCTGTTTTCCTTGGTGGCTTCGACACCCTAGGCCCAAATCTGTAGGTTGTCCACATGAGCAAAATCTGCTCTGCCGAAAGGCTTAGGGTTATCAGTGGGTTAGCCTTTTCCCTTTGCGCAGAGGTAGGTGCATCCACACATGTGAGGTACCGTTTTTGTCAGGACACCTGTGGGAACGTGGGAAGGTAGGACATCTGTTGTTGGCGGCGTGTTTGGGTGGGTGGGCAGAGGGAAATGTCTCTAAAATTTGGCGAAAAAAAACACAATTTTCAGACATTTCACACTGGCCACCCACTGAAACACACTGCCAACAACACATGTCCTACCATCCTGCGTTCCCAGAGGTGTCCCGACAGAAACGGTACCCCACATGTGTGGGTGCACTTACCTGGGCGCAGTGGGAAAAGGCTAAACCACTGATAACCCCAAGCCTTTCGGAAAAGAAGATTTTGCGCATATGGAAAACATACAGATTTGGGCCTAGGGTGTCGAAGCCACCAAGGAAAACAGGGAACCCCATGCATTTCCAAAAAGAGGACACCCGTGGGTATCCACAGATTTCTGACTTGCGCAAATCGCCCCAGAATGTATTACCCACAATCCCCGGCAAAGTCTGAAATTTGGTGAAAAAAGTACAATTTTCAGACATTTCCCTCTTGCCACCCACCGAAACACGTTGCCAACACCACATGCCCTACCGTCCCGCGTTCCACCAGGTGTCCCGATGTAAACGGTACCTCACATGTGTGGGTGCACCTACCTGGGCGCAAATGGAAAAGGCTAAACCACTGGTAACCCGCAAAGGGTTTGGGGAGACAACCTACAGATGTGGGCCTATGGTGTCGAAGCCATGAAGGAAAACAGGGTACCCCATGCATTTCCGAAAAGAAGACACCAGTGGTAATCCACAGTGGTTTGACTTGATTGAATCACCTCAGAATGTATTACCCACAATCCCACAGGTGTCTTCTTTTTGGAAAATGCATGGGGTTCCCTGTTTTCCTTTGCGGCTTCGACACCCTAGGCCCAAATCTGTAGGTTGTCCACATGAGCAAAATTCCTGAAAATCTGCTGTGCGAAAAGACTTGGGGTTACCAGTGTTTTAGGCTTTTCCCTTTGCACCCAGGTAGGTGCAACCACACATGTGAGGTACCGTTTTCCTCGGGAAACCTGTCGGAACGCGGGAAGGTAGGCCATGTGTTGTTCGCTGTGTGTTTCGGTGGGTGACCAGAGCGAAATGTGCGGAAATTGTGTTTTTTTTCTGTCATTTTCCCGATTTCCCCCCAAACTATGGAATCTTTCCCTACATAGTTGTTGCCTGACCTGTGCAAATCACCCCTTCCTAAACTGGGAATATTGTCTACTTTTCAGAAATGTATGCCTTTCTGGCTTCCCATTCACCTTTCCTACCCTTTTCTTCTATTCCGTCCACGCATGTCCTATTGGACAGAAAACACCAAAATCGCCTACCTCTCACAAAACGGCTGATTAGCATATCAAAATATGTTATTTTGGTTTCCACTCAATCTGTTCTTGAAAGCCTGGAAAATGGTGAATCGAGCACAGCAGACCATTTGTTCCTAGCTCTTACAAGGAAAACACCACAGGCTTCTTTGTACAACATTTTATTGGCATTTTCTGAAAAAAACCCAAATGTTCTCCTTTTGGTTATCTTCTCTCACCCCCCACCCCCCTTCAGCAAACTAGGATTCCTGGGTGGCGTTACGACCGCCGACATGTGGGAAAAAAGGGGCCAACTTTGGCCGAGATATCTCATGTAACAAAGAAGTTACAAGGGATTGAATGGCGACATACCGAAATCACCAAAAAAGGCCTTGGCACTGGGGGGAAATACCCATGGCAGTTAAGGGGTTAAGACGGTAAAGCCCCAGAGGAGATATAATTTGTAAGGTAGCTCAGTTAGTTAATTCTCCAAATGCAGATTGTGCACAGGAATATGTAACACCTGTGTTCAGCACCTGGCTTAATCTTCCGGTGGCGTAATAGGCAGAGTGAATGCATTCAGCTTCAGATGCAACACAGCATTTTCCAGGTCAATTGGTTCAGAAAAAGTGGTGGAAAACAGTATTACAGTCGTTTTTTCTAATTGGCTAGATTTTCGTGCATTTTCTGGGTGGAGTTCAGGAGCTGAGTGGACATACCAGGACCCCCTGTATTTTCTGCTCCACCAGACAAATGCGGCCTTACTGCCAGCATGGATTCTCATGCTGGAAATAAGGAAGGGGATTCCTCTGGGATCTGCTTGGAAATTAAACCTGGTAAAAGCGGGCGGAGTGCAGAGGAAGCCATTGTCAATTCTGCCAGCAATCGCTAATTGCATGACTTATTTACACACTTACAAAGTGGAAAAGCAATGTGATTTCACCTGCCTTTTATGCTAAAATCTTCCATTTTGTGGCGGAAAAGTAAAAATGTGCGCCAATGGAAGTGGTCCATTCCATGCAGTTTACTTTGCGCCTTGATGCTTGGGGGTTTTTCGTGATGCTACACATGTAATAAATAAATAAATACATTTAACATGGCCCCAGATAGATGCCAATTTGTGATCAGAATGAGTGAGCATGGCATGTCGCTGGTAAAAGGGTGTCCTGTGCTTCTTGAGTGCGTTGGCAAATGCCCTTAATTGCCATCTCGGGTTAAGCAGGTGCTGACACCCATCAGTGTGGATTGCACAATAATAAGTTGACAGAGGTATTTCAAATGGCCAATTTCGCTCTTTGGGTGACATTGTCAAAGTGGGAGAATGTTGCCCAGCAGTGCCACTTTCTCTGCGGAGTGAATTGTGCCACCCTGAGGAAGAAGTGTGAAAAACCCACAAGGGCACTGTGCCCTGCTCATTCTGTGTGTGTCTTCCCCACAGGGCGACAGATGCAGACTCAGACATGGGAAAGTCTCAGGTGGCAAGCCTGTATCCTAGTTGATGTTGCAAAGGATTCCAGACTTCTGAGGCTGATAACATTAGTAGCATTGAGTTGCATGCCACCTGACAGGTATGTGTGATAAAGTTGCAAAGCAGAGCTGTTAATGGGCTAAAGCAGGAGGCAATGTCTGCCCACCCTCAAAGCGTACGTACAACGAAAAGTAATAGGCCCCTCCCCCCATCATGGCTGTAGGGGCCAGACTCCAAAACAGGGCAAGAATGCCCTCCAATCATCCATGCCCACGAGTAGGGTACCCTTCGTGCTCCAGGAACCCTGTTGAGCAACCTCTGTGCTTTCCAGGTGATACTAATGTTATTTAAAGCCAGAAGTCGAAAAGGTAATCGCTTAATTGCAGCTGGAAATTAGCTCCTGTCGTGATCAAAATGTCTTAACCAAGTGTGACATCATCCCCTTCCTTTATAAGCAATATGTGTGCTCTCGCGTTTCTTCATCCACTGAATTACTGCTAGAAACAAAGGCAAGAGTTGTGTCTCTTGTGTGGGCATTAGGAAGGCAGTTGCCAGCCTCTGGCATAATATGCCCATATTCTTCCAATATTGGCTAGCTGTTGCCCTCTTATGGCCAGGTAGAACCATCATGACAGTGACTGGCAAATGCCTTTCCCCTGCAGACAGAAAAGTGGAACTAAGAGGCCAATTCAAGACACGGAACAAATCGAAGTTAAGACAGACTTGCTGTGTTAGGGAGAATATGTTGAGTGTTCAAGCAAGGAGGTATGTATTAATCAAGCAAGCAGTGAGAGAAGGGAGAGGCAAAGAAAGGCCAGAGGGGCTCTTTGAATCCTGTGACAGGGCGGAGGACCCACGCTCTGCCGTCCTAGTAACATATGAGAGAATCAAATAGATCAGGCTTTGCAGCAAATGTTAAACAAGAAAGGAACAGAGTCCAGCTCTGCATTCAGAATAACAAAGGCAAAGAAAGGCTAGGCTCTGAAGCCTGCATGAGATGGAATAAGAAGGACCAGACTCATCGTGAAAGGCTGGCCCGGCCCTCGCAGGGGCGCTAGAGGGGCATCCCACATAGCGGGCTGCCCTCTGGTCACCCCCTGGGTCCACATACATCCCACCTACTAGGCATCCCCAGGGTCCAACACATCCGGCCATGGACCTGGGGAGTGCTTATAAGGGGGGGTGCTTGTGATCGCTCATCCTCCTTGTTTGCTGTACCCTCCGCCCCCGGAGGACAGTCAAAGCAGCAACATCACACACCTGGTCCCTCTACTGCCATAACAGGGCTTACTCAGAGGTACAAACAAGATTTCCTCTTCCTTTGAAACCCCCATCTTTCCATTCCAAGAGACACACATGTCTCCTTGCCCCACACAAAAAAAGTAGCAACTTGCAGTTGGTAGAAAAGGCTTCAACTCCTTTATTTGGCAGGAGTCCACTTACAGGCGATCTGCCTCTTAACGAGCAGGCGTCCTAGCTGTGGCCCACTGGAAGTAATTGTTATTTCCTCTCTCTTACCATGAGCTCATAGTCAGATGAAAAATCCAGAAATGCAACATATAAAGACATGTTCTTTGCTGCTGCATCCTTTAATTTTCTTCTGTTTTCTTTTCTTCTTTTCTCTCTTGTTTTATACAGTGATATTTGTAATTTAATACATACTGCTATTTTAATTCTAATTTTGCGAAAAGTCGAGTTATTTGATTAAAACACAATAAATAAATAAATAAATAAATAAATAAATAAAGCAAAGTCTCCAAGATGTCCCCTCTGCCCCCCAGATTTTATGTGTCTCCTATGCCCCCGTCTCTGGCTCCCACTGCATGCACAAATCACCTTCAAGTCTTGCTGCATCATCTATAAGGCAGTCACCCTCAAGTCACCCAGCTACCTCACAGAGAATCTCAGCATCTCTGCCAAACAGTGCACCACCAGAAGCCAGGACACTTGCAGACTTGAAATCCACTGCTGCAAAAAGGAAAGGACCAGAAAACAAGCCTTCTCTGTCTACGCCCCAAGACTATGGAACCTCCTCCGTATCAGCATCAGACTCGCCCCATCCTCCTCCTCAACACCTAGGCCATCATGTCGCACCTCGCACCACCAGACACACTAGACCGCATCCGCCCCTCTCCTCCATGCCACCCTATAGAGCTGTACCCCTCATTTGTGTCCCTCTGAATCCTACCCCCCTGGTGCATATCTGTTCTGTTGTTACCTCTGACAAGTGCTCCGTTGTGTATCTGTATTTTTATATACCTCTCTAAAGCACTCCATTGCTTCTCGAAACTAGGTCCACGCTCAACGAATACCATATTAACAATATTGATAATAATAATAATAGTACCTTCCCCGGGGCTGTTGATGATGCAGATCAAAGTTGGACGTAGCAGCACCTTTGTAGCACAGCACTGTGTGTTCAGGAGTAACTACCCTGTGGCTGAAAAAGTTGCTAAGCCCAAACTCTGATGTAGGAGCCAACTGGGCAACCGTAGAAGACAGGTATCACAACCAGGCATAAGCCTCTGCTGCAGTGTTTTTTTTTATACAGATATGCCAAATGTAAATTTTGTCGGCAATGTAGTTTTGCAAAACACTCTTTTGTTTTTATGAGAAAAATCTTAGTGGTATTAATTTGTATTTTTTCAGCAAAATAAGTGAAACTCCCATTAATAAGGCATGAGTGAGCTTACACTTATTTTATTTTATTGATTACATGTGGAAATGGCAGAGTAAGGATTTGGACAAAGGGGTGGCATGTTTCAACAAAGTTTTATTTAAGAAATAAAAAGAAACTACCTCTCCCTATATCTGAAGGGTTATCCCTACCTAACAAATATCAACTCGGATGCTCGTTGTCAGGATGTTTGACCAAATCAAAAGTATCAGTCCTCTGTCCAAAAACCTACTCTAACCCCCTACCACTAATCTACAAAAGGGTTCAGTATCCAAATAAAAATAGTACCAGGAGAATGACTCCTTTTTCCTGGTGAACTGGCTCAGTCTTGAGGGCTGTCTTGGGGTAGTCTTTTGCAACAGTCCTCAAAAGTCTCTTTACTTCTTCCCAAGGGTTCCTGAAATCATGCTTTACAACTCCCACAATTCTTCCCTCCCTTATGGTGTTATGAAGATTAGTTCCAGATGTCTCTTGTTCTCTAGTATCCTCTTTACTTTTACTTGCACTTTTACTGTGACGAGGGAGATTACTCCCAATGTACTCTTGACTCTTAGATCTGTGGCTATCACTACTGGGATGATTGAAATTACTTCAGCGGCTCTCTTGACACTTTATTCTCTGAGTATCACTACTGCGACAAGGGAGCATGCTCCAGTTGCTTTCTTGGTTCTTGGTTCTTTGGGTATCACTAGTGTGATGAGGGAGATTACTCCCGGGGTTTCTTGACTCTTGGTTCTCTGGGTATCAATACTGTGATGATGGAGTTTTCTCCTGAGATTCTCTTTGTTTTGGGTTCTCTTGATATCACTACTGTGACGAGGGAGATTACTCTTGAGGCTTGCTTGACTCTGGGTTCTCCCTGTGTCACTTCTTTTACGAGGGAGATTACTCCTGAGGTTCTCTTGACTCTTGATTCTCTGGGTGCCACTACTGTGATGAGGGAGATTACTCCTGAGGTTCTCTTGGCTCTTGATCTGCCCCAAGCCCCTACCGGGTCTCTCGATACTCCCATTACCTGTTGCATGTAGGGACTGCATCGCCGGTTGTTGCTGGGGTGAAGGGCTGATTTGCGTTGCTTCAGTGCTTCCTGATTCCTTCACTCCGCTCCTCATTGTTCTTGCGGCTCTGCAGAGATTTGGGCCACATGGCTCCAGTGCAGTTGCAGTACCACACAGTCCACCTCCCAAGGCCACGCCACCGCTGTCTTCTCTCTCCCTCTTCCACTGGTCATGAGTTTGGCTTCCAATGCAGTGCTCCGCTGACCATTCTTGGATCTCCCTGCCACTGGGGATCAGCATTCTTGCAGCTTCCTGTTCGCAGGTTTGAATTTCCTGGGCTGGGCTGGCTTCATTCCAGCTGCACTCTCTATTTCCAAGTCCTTTCTTGCTCTTTATTTCCTGTGGCTTGACCCACCCAGCGTAAAGTCAAAGTTCTTCTTTACCATTGTTGAGATAATCTTTATGCCTCTTTGGGGTCAATTCTTCTCAGTACTATGGTAAGGCAACCTGTCATTACTCTGCCAGTTTCTTTGGCTCTTTTTCATCTGGGTCCTATTAATTTGTGAATCGAGGACGGAAGTGATATTACCATAACAGACAGTAGCTCTATCAGGGATTTCTGACAGGCACTTGGTCCCAAGGGAAAAAGGGCTAGGGAGTTCCTTAACGCAACGTGAGTCCCTATCCCCAGGAGGGTAGTCTCTCTGTGTGAGCTCCCAGTTTCCACCACCCCTAGAGGGACTATTGTGTAGAGGCCTCACCTCCACAGCCTCACAGGTAAGGGCTGCCCCTTGGGGAGAATTGACGAGATCCTGTTAATCATCACAAACATAAAAACACATTTCACATTGTTATGTTTCATCAATAAATAAGAGAAACATGTTACGTCAATTAGGACTTAACACATTTTGTTCATTACATCAGAGGCATTTAAAGAGGTGAACAAAAGTTAAAATATTTCATTAACATCAAAGTTGGAAATAGTTTTCCTGAGAAAAATCGAAGAAATTTGATTCTCCCGCAGGTGATGAGAACAAACTTTTCTTTAAAACACATAACCATTTTGCAACTTCTCATCCAGCTTAGTGTTTCTGCTGCTCCACATTAGCTACTTTCTCCTCTTCCTCGTCCCAGTACTGGAGATTTTATGGGAGTTAGAGTCGATAAGCATTTTAGGCTTTTTAACACTGCACTGTTGTGAATATGTGTTTGAATTAAAACTGTCACAAATAGGTGATGCTAAATAAGCATTATGCGTAATAGTATTTTGTTTGGAACCCTTACTTAGGAAAGAACCATTCGAAACAAAAGATGTTAAATATGAATCAGGTGTACCCTAGGTGTGAAGGTTATTCTTCCTAGAATGTTTTGCAGAAAGGGTTCTTTGGGTCCTACAATGGGAGGGACTTGTAAAGTGACAATACGCTATTAGAAATGTTGGAAATATAGGGTCATCCTATAGTCTTTCGGAGCATCTCGTCTCCGAGGTCTCTATTGCTGCCTTGTATTTGTTTGAAGTGACTTTGCCATTGCTGGAGAAAAAGCACTATCACTTTTGCCAGCCACAGAACTAACTGTGCTTTTGACTACAACTCCCAGACTCCCTTGGGTTTTACTTACAGAAACGTCTGGCAGTTCTGCGCTGGTGCTTCTGGGGTTAGCCGGTTTCTGCCAGTCCAAGCCAGACCAAGACTTTAGGACGTTAGCTACTCTGCCCATTTTCATGACTCTAACCCTCTTATGGTAAGATCCAGATCCCGTCATATTCAAAAATCCCTTCTTCACAACATATTGTATTCATTTATTCTGCTGATTTGTCTGGCTTTTATTCCCCCCCACTCCCCCCCAGACCCCATCATGGGATACTTAGAAACCCTTAATCTTGTGCTTGTGGCTCAGAAAGCAAGGAGGTTATCCATTGTTGAAAAATATCTTTGCATGAAACTTGACCCCTTGCCCTGAGCAACTAGTGGCTATCCCTTCAATTAAATCTGATACTTTGCCCTGTCTACAGCCCCAGTTACCCATCCTTATTCCCCGTGAGATTTCTTTACAAAACCCCACTTTTGCTTCATGTGCCTTGGTCACTTCGACCGATGCACTTAGTAGGACAGCACGGCCGGATCTGCTCAACATTATTACACCAGTCAATCAAACATTGTTGGGAATATGTGAACCCTCAACCTATCACACCTTCTACATCTGTGGTAGTTCTCACGGAAGGACCCACATTTTCCTCTGACGCTTCAGTTTTGAAATCTAAAACTAGCATCCGCTACAACCTACACCTCTGAGATGGGCATTGTTAAATACACATTCTTTTACCAAACACACCTCAAATATCCACGATTATATTTTGAAACATGAACTGGACCTACTTTTTGTCACTGAGACTTAGCTCCCAGACGCAAGTGTCCGTAGGATTGCGTTAGCTACTCCTGATGGATACTCCACTATTTGTAAAAAAGATTTGTAAAAAACGTGAAATTGGCCACAGAGGCAGTGTAGCTATTGTAGCTAAAAGCCACCTGAACCTTTTTCAAATACCATGTGACTGTTCTAAATGTGAATTTCTTCACGTGGAAATGACTCACACAGCCCAAAGCTGCGTCTATTTTATTGTGGTCTATCACCCACCGATTGATACTCAGAATTTCAACGAGGAACTGACTGCCATTCTAAATTGATCTTACAGCCCACAGTGTGGTACCCTGTTGGTTGGGAACTTGAACCGGTGGCTCATTAATAATACTGACAGCGATGCCATAGCCTTAGAAACAAGATTAAACAACATTGACTGTAAGGTCTGTAGTAATGCTCCTACCCATGACAAAGGTAATGTTCTTGACTGGGTCGTGGTGAGAAATGTACGGGTGCAGGTTGATAGTACAACAACCTGCATTTAGTCATCCCACTACTTAACTGTCATTCAAATCTACCCTTATAATAAAATTCTAAAAAGAGCAAACCCAGTTCAACTGGTCAAAAATTGCAACTTTCAAAAGCTCATTGGTAATGATCTGCAGGACTGTTTGAATCAAATAATGACCGCTACTGCTGATTGTGATTCTCCCGCTATCCTCACTGATGCATTCAATCGAACCTTATGTGCCACGATCGTCAGAGTAGCTCCCATTCGCATTAAATTAGTTCGAGAAAATGCCATGCATCATTAATGGTTATCTCACAATCTCGTCCTTATGAAGAAAGACAAGAAGGCCAAAGCACGGTGACTAAATAACCATATGGAATCTAATAATTCCACTTGGAAAGCTCTGGAAAAATTGTACAAACTAGCAATTTGTGATGCTAAAAAGAATTTTTTTAATAGACAGATTGAGGAGGCAAATAACAATGTCAAAATGTTGTTCCAAATTGTTAAAACCTTGGAAAATCCAGGTTCTCAGTCTACATCTTTTGTCCCTACAAACCAAGATTGTGGTAAAAATCCAACAAGCATTTGAGGCTAAAGTGGACAAAGCCGGCCTAAAAATCAAACTTGCGCTGTCTAGAGAAGGGAACAACCCAACACCTCTACTTAAAATTTCACCTAAGGAGACATGCACAGGTTTTAACTTTTCCCCATTGACAATCTCAAATATGTTGAACATCTTATCTTTATTGCGCCCCTCACACTGCCTAGAAAATATAATTCCCACAATCTTATTTTGGAAAACAAAGACATCTTTTCCCCTTTTCTTGTTAAATTTGTAAACTCCTCATTTTAAAATAATCAGGTCCCCGACTCCATTAAGAAGGCTACCATCACACATTTAGCTAAAAAAAACACATATGACCTATCACAAACTGTCATTTTCTGGTTACAGTCCTGGACAACTGCACCACTATTCAACTTTAATTGTTTATAGAATCATCCAACATCTTGCATCGAAGGCAATCTGGCTTTCGACTATACCACAGTATGGAGACAGCTCTTTTGGATCTCCGAACTCATATTTTGAGTACCACTGATAATGGAAACTCTGGTATGCCTATTTTGTTGGACCTCTCAGCAGCCTTTGGCCTCCTGGACCACAACTGTCTGCTTGCCACCTTGAGAGACGTTGGTCTATGTGGTCGAAGTGCTGTCAAATGGGTTGAGTCCTTACTTTCTCACCGCACTTCTAGAGTTTGCTGTGGCGATGCCACCTCTCCCCCAGTGGAGATTAACTGTGGTGTGCCTTAGGGAGCCTGCCTTTCGTCCTGCATTTCAATTTTTACATTAAGCCACTATGTGATCTCTTGGACGATTTGAAATTATTCTTCACCAACTATGCAGATGATACTCAACTAGTGCTGGAATTGTCAGGGGACTACATCTTGGACTCAATCAGCGTGCATCCATCTACTCCCACATTGAAAAATGGATGTACTCTAATTGGATGTTTCTTAATGGGAACAAGACAGAATTACCCATATAAGGAAGAGGGTTCTGAGTTTGAGTTTCCCAATTCAAAACAGGGTCTTTTGATGGTAATCCCTCCTTTTCCTATGAATGAATTGGAGAATATGGATGGAATGTTTCACTGGAGACTTTCAAAATTGGGAAAGTCTATACCAATAATGGCTTCTTCAGGTAACCCTGGAATAATAGCAGCATTTATTTTAGTGGTGTGAGAAACCTGAGGGTATCCTCACACCTACTCCCCTTGGGCCTTCAACTCGGATGGCCAGGGAAAGGCCAAAGCTTTAGGATCTTGACCCTGTGGGTGCAGATGCAAAGGAGGATCATCTCGGTGGGGGTATCAGGGCGGATCAGGGCAAGGATATCGGGAAGGCAAGATATGGTATCCCCCCTTTTCTAATGAGCGCCATCAGTACCCTCCCACTGCCTTTATAGGCTGTTGTAAACCATCTTCCTTTATTTTCCCACAATCAAATCATTATTGTACTGGGACAAGGAAGATGCGCCTAAAGTAGTGAACACTAATGTGCCATTTCACCCCTCTAGTACTGAGATGAGGAGGAGGAGGCCTGGGAGTTGTTGTGTGGGTCAGGCATGTCCCAATAACTATGGTCACGCTGTTGAAATTGAGTGTTCACACCTGCAACCTGCTAACTGGTTGCAGGTGTATAAAGGGAGACAGACACAGCAGAGCAGGGAAGCAGTTGGGACGGAAAAAGTGTGGCCCTCCGAGGTGGAGCAGGCAACATATGAGCCGCTGAAAAGGATGCAGAGAGAAGGGAAGCCCCGAAGATGGCGAGGCCATTGCAGGCATGATAGGGTCTGAAACTGAGCAAAGCCCATTGCCATGTGTTGCCCTTTGGGAGTGGAGAACACTGTGTCTCTACCGACCACTGCCGGAAAGATTGAAGAGAGCGAGCACTGCTTGCCAGGGCTCCTTTGGAGTAAGGGAGGAGTGAGTGAGAACCCAAGAGTGAAGTCAGTGCACTCGGAGGAGCGGCCACACACCGGTGAGTGACAGGGAAGGTTCACTCATACCGGAGCGCTACTTGGGTTTGGTGTGGGTGACGGTGAATGCCGAACTAACAGAAATACATAATAAAAGGTCTGGAGACCAGAAAATGAACTATCAAATACCGACCAGATTGCCAAGCACAAAAAGCATTTTGAATAATGATGAATGGGTTGAAAGACCAAAGATGAACTATTGAATACCGAACAAACTGACAGGAATATAATAAGTTTGAATGCTGAATTGAAGAAAAGATATGAGAATATCGCATGAATGAAACAGAATGCATTTTGTGAATGAGATGAAGTTAGAGAGACTGCATTTGCAAACAGAGTGAAAAGCAAGCAAAGCAAAACACTATCGGATAGTGTGAAAGCAGGGTGGTAACCAGGAGAAATACCACAAAGGAAAATGTGTGAGAGTCACATGTTAGTAAAGGCAAGAAGCCATTATACTGCACCTGAAGAATAAATAGACCTAGCACAGATGCAGAAAGGAAACCTGTGTTGTCAAGGAAGTCCTATGAGAGAGTATGAACTTTTTTAAAGCATCAAGGGTTATTGGTTGCGTGACCTGTGATGGGTGGACCGTGTGGCCCGACAACTACGCCTAGACCGATGAACACTTCCTTGGGGAAAAACAAGAGAAGTCAAGAGGCAGAGACTGGTTGGCCTAAAAGTTGTTCAAGTGATAGAAAAGAGAACGAAAACTAAACAAGTGGATTTGACTGTGAATTTAAAACCTTGTTGAACTGTGTCGAACTTGGGGAAGGGAACCCCAAGACCATCTTGTGGAACTGTGTTGAACTTGGGGAAGGGAACCCTGAGACCCTCTTGTGGAACTGTATTGAACTTGGGGAAGGGAACCCCAAGACCATCTTTGTTATACTGTCTTGGTCTTAGGGAAGGGAACGCTGACACTATTTTGTTGGAACTGTGTGACCTTGGGAAAGAGAGCCAAGAGTAAACCTGGAGCTGGAAGAGGCTCAGAACTTTAGTTTGAACACTGTTGATTGGTTGTAGACAACACAACATATTGTTTAGCTTTAATTGTGAGGGCAAGTATAGGATTTGGACACAGACAGACTTTTATGTTGAACTTACTGACTCGGATCCTTCATTAATTTAGGTAGGGAAATCCCACCTTAGTATGGTACAAGTTAGTCCTTACACCATCCTGACATTTAAGTTAATAAAGACACTTTTGCTTGAACTTTGAATCTGTTGTCTGTGCCTTGCTTCATGATGCCTTCACAATGGCCTCTCCTTGAACCCTAATAGTGACTGGGGTTCTATGGTAGATGTATTCATCCCCATGTACACAGGTAACCTTAATTGGGGTTCCTTTCTTCCAATCTCTGGGGGATAGTAAATTAGATCTTATAGCTGTTTGCTTACTTCCGGAATCAGTAAAAACTCTCACTGGGACCCTGTTAACTATTGCAGAATCATGAGTCGTAAAGGTATTGCTAGAAAGAAAGAAATAACTTGTGACTTCAATGGGCAGCAAGGGGACCGGGGGGTGGGATTCAGTTCAAAGAGGGGGTCTGAAGCCTGACTAGGTGGGGTCGAGAAGGTGGTTGGATTCAGTGGAAGAACAGAGCTGGGAGTAGGCTGTTCTGTCGGGGAGTTTGGCTAGGAAACAGGTGTTTGAAATGGGTCTGTAGTTGTCTGGAAGGAGGGGGTTTGACATGTGATGTTTTGAATGCTGCTGGGAATATGCCTGAGGTGAGGGATGAGTTAAGGATGGCTCTTGCAATGCCGCCTGCACAGGTTGAGGTAAAGATTTATTTGATGAGGGTAGGAGGGCATAGATTACTCAGCGATCCTAACGGACGGCTGCTGGCAAGTAGCTTGAGGAATTTGAGTCTAGAGATGGGAGGAAGGAGGAGATGATAGGGACGGAGCAGGGCTGCTTTGAGGGTGTGTGCGGTTGTGTAGGTGAAAGGGTTTGGAGTTCTGCTAGTTTCGTGTCGATGGTGCGGGTTCTTTCTAGCGCTGTGTAGTAGAAATGGTGCAAGGGGGCATTACAGAAAGAGTGGAAGATGTTTGAGGGGGGGAAGTTTGTCTCTGGCACTTTTTTTATGTGTTTAACAAGCCACTCTGTGATTTGCTGACAGAAATGGGAGATCAATTTACAAACTATGCCAATGACACACATTTGTTGTTTTCTACTGGACAGCAACTATGAAACAGATGCCAATAAATTAAATGTAATTTACAAAAACATGAAGTACTGGATGTCCACACACTGGATGTGTTTTAACAGATCCAAAACAGAACTTATGCTCTTTGGGTCAACGCAATCTAGGACTAAACTCGACTCGGTATTAAAGTTTTATTATCGACCACTGCAACATCTCAGTCCAAAATATAGTGAAGACACACTTCATTTATCTGAAGTATTCTCTTGGTGCAAACGTGCATGCTAATAACATCATAAGAAAATAGCAATATCACTTGAGATTACTTATACAGATCAAACCTTTCGTCTCAGATAAAAATAGTGAAACCTTAGCTCAAGCAACCATTTTACACCGGATTGATTATTGCAATGCACTTCTAGGGGACGCTAGCAAAGGTAACCTTCAGAAATTACAAGTGGTGATGAAAAATGATGAGGTCCGTATGGTGAAAGGCGTTCCTCATAGGTTCCCCATTGCAGAATAAAGGAGAGAATTACACTGGTTGCCTGTAGAGGCTAAGGTGCAGTTCCAGTTGATCACGCTAATGTGCAAATGCATATATGGTAAGATTACTGTACATTTTAGGGACATATTGATCAGATACAATCCAGAGAGAATTCTGCAGTCCAGTAATACAAACTGTTTTTTCTGTCCCAGAATAAGAGATGTCAATGAAAATGGTAGATCTTTCCCAGTTTCTGCCTGAAATTCACTACCTTTGAACCTACGCCAGGAACGAAACTTGTCACACTTTTGGAAGCATTTGACAACCTTTTATTTAAACAACGTCCGTCTCTGAGGTCTCACATATTTTTGTCCTGTGTTTGGTGTTTTTGTGCTCCCTGATGCCTGCCGGCTATGGCGTGTAATAAATAAATATATACATAAATACATAAAAATAGGGAGTCAGACAGATCTGGTGTTACTAAGACTTTGTTCCATAGCGGGACGTGGGTAGCCGGTCCGGTGTTAGCCATGCGTGGAGGGGGGATGGGTGACAATAGTGAGAATGGAATGGCTGCGTGGCCCATCCCTAATGAGCGGTCTTGGGGGGAGTGTGGAGATAAGATTAGTGGAACTGAAAAGTGCATCAAGAGTATGTCCTGCCATGTGGGTGGCACCTGTTACCTGCTGCATCATGGTGAGGGCTTGCAGGTTGTCCAGGATTGGTCTTATCATGGGGTTGTCTGGGGCATCAAACCATTTGGTGAGGTCTCCAAAAAGGGTGAGGGGGGGTGGGAGACCAGGAAGGCTGCTAGGGAGTCACTTAGGGCATTAGCTAATTGCCTGTTGTAGCTGGGAGTGGGGGGTCTGCAGATGATTAAGATGCTGTGGGTGGGTGACATAGAGGTTGCATGCGTGTACCTCGGAGTGTGAGATTGATAGGTGAGGTTTATGGAGGATGGCAATCATGCCTGCTCTGCTAGTTCTTTTGTGAGTGATGAGTGTGTAGTCAGGGGGGAATGCGATGGGTTGGAAGTTGCCAGACGACCAGGTGTCTGTGATGAACAGGATGTTTGGGCTTTCAGAGGAGATGAAGTTGTATATGTTGTATCTGTTTTGGTGACAGATCTGGCATTGTTGTGAATGCATAGGAGTAAGAAGGAAGGGTGAGGATTATTTTTGGCTTATGGAGAAGCATGAGGGGAGGGACAGGAGGGTTGGATGGGAATGCTAGAGGAGCAAATGAGGCCTAATGAGGGTGTGGCATGAATAGGCGGGATGTTGGGGGAAATGGAGAGGGAAGGGCTATGATATTGGTATCACTTGTGTAACAGGGGCCCCCACAGCCTCCGCGGTACGAGGGGCCCTGCGACCACATGTCCTGGGATGGGGCCCCACGAAGTAAAAAAAAAAAATGGAAAAAAAATATTTAATTTTTTTTTTTAATATTTATTTTTGAATTCACTCTGCATTTCTAAATAAATTATTTCTGTAACAGAAATCATTTCTTTATGAAGGCAGAGTGAATACAAAAAGAAACTTTGTTTCGGAAGTCCGGGGGGCTACCGCACCCCATGACATGAAGACCCTAAAATGGAGGCCTACATGTTTTGGGGTGGATGGAGCCCTATGACTTCAAAAATAAATAGTTTATTTTTGAAGTCACTCTGCCTTCATAAAGAAATTATTTCCATTATGGTTCCGTCCTTAACAATTTATTTTAAAAGTATTATGGCTCCCCTCAACCCCATGATGTGTGCGTGTGATTGTATGGTGAAAGATTGCACACAAATGTATGGGTGGCTGGGTGTGCGTGTTTGCGTGTATGATGAAAGGGTGCACACAAATGTGTGAGTGGCTGGGTGTGCGTGTACGGTGAAAGGATGCACACTTAAATTTATGGGTGGCTGCCTGGGTGTGCCTGTATGGTGAAAGGGTGCATACTTAAATGTATGGGCAAGTGCCTGGGTGTGTGTGCCTGTATGAGGAAAGGGTGCACACTTAAATGTACTGGTGGATGCCTGGGTGTGCCTGTTTTGTTAAAGGGTGCACACTTAAATGAATGGGTGGCTGCCTAGGTATGCCTGTATGGTGAAAGAGGGCACACTTAAATGTGTGGATGACTGGGTGTGCGTGTGTATATATGGTGGATGGTGGTTGTGCTTGTTTTCATGGGCGCTACAAAACCTACATTTCAGGGGGGCTAACCATTCAAATGTTGGGCGAGGCACTAAGTTCATGTCTGGTGGGAGAGGACCAAACTTATTTCTGTGGGGGCATCGAACTTCTTTATGCATTTTAACGAGACTGTTCTAGTGCAGCTTCAATGTTACAAGCAGTTAACTCTCTCCTTTAAGTCGGAAAGCACCCACTTATGGACTGCTGTAAGAATGACTGGTCTCCTGTTCCCTCTCAACCCTTCCAATCACTCCCCTGGCATGCAAGTACTAAACACACATCACAATTTCAATTGCCTAAAACATTTGGCATTTGAATGCAGGTACTAACAGTGAAATGCTGTACATTAGTAATTTTTGGGCCGCGACCTTGTGAACAGTGAAACCCAGGTACCGTTTAACATCTGTGTCCTTTTCTGTCCGGCACTGCTCTGTAGGACAGCCAGGTCAAGTCAACATAGCCCACAATTTCAGGGGGGAGTGCTGAAGCCCAGTCAGCTCAATGGTGTTGCACCACTACTTGTGTTTAATGTCTTGATTACTTATTGGTAATCTTCATTACTCCTGGCTATATTCCTCTTCATCCCAGTACTTGTGTATGAGGCAGCACTTGTGTATGAGGCACTATGCCGCATATACAAGTACGGGGATGAGGTAGAGGTACATAAAGGTAATGTCTGATTTAGCTACCAGTAATCTTCATTGCTCCTAGTCCCACTCTTCCTCATCCCAGTACTTTCCTATGAGGCATGGAGACTCATACGTAAGCACTGGGACAAGGAAGAGGGACGTGAGGGTAATTATGGGCCAAAGATCTGATTTTGGAGGTTGGGTAAGGGATGGGAGGGAGAGGGGATGTGTGCGGGGTGGGATTGTGCAATAAATCTTAATGGCTATCCATGTCCATGCTGAGCAGGAATGATATGTGCTATTAGTGGCTACAGGGGCATTTTGGTGCAGCCAGTCTAATCATTCCTGGGTTTGGTATGACTTTTTTTTAACTGGGCATTTCTGATAAAGCAGTCCGGCTAAGTGCAATTACCTGCTAGACTGGCATTTGGGTTCTGCCAGTCTAGCCGTTTCTTACTGCAGCATTGTATATTTTTCTGGGCATCTGTGATAAAATTATATGATATGATAAGTCATATATAACACACCTGTACACAAGTGTTTTTAGGTGCAACAAGACAATGGAAGGAAAACAGAGGGGGACAAGACAAATGATCTTACTAGGCCTTGTGTCATTCAGATCGTGCAAGTGCGAGAAAGAGAAGTGCAAGGGGAAAGGGAGGGGGAAGTGCAAGGGAGAGGGTAGGGGAAAACAGAACAGCAATGCTCTGAGTAAGTGCAGCCAGGGCAAGCTCGGCTCTCGGTACTGCAAGAAGAACAAGGGACTGTAGGGTTACAGTTACAGCCCTTAACTGCATGGTAGGCCTGGAGGCAATGCAAGGGTGACTGATCAAGAAAGAGTCTGGACTCAGTGAGACTGAGGGTAGCCAAGCAACCAGTTGGTACAGCAGACAGGTAGGTCAGCAGGGGAGGGAGAGAGAGAAAGCAGAGGAGAAGAGGAATGTTTTGCGGGGAAAACAGAACAGCAATGCCCTGAGTAAGTGCAGCCAGGGCAGCTCGGCTCTCGGTACTGCAAGAAGAACAAGGGACTGTAGGGTTACAGTTACAGAGGAGAAGAGGAATGTTTTGAGCTGCTTTGGAACTTCAGGTGGCCCAGCTCAAGTTTGGGAGGGGCAGGGAGGCATTCTGTAGAGGAGAGAGATCTACCCCCCACTCTCTGCCTGGAGAAGCATCTAACCCTTAGGGCTCGAGAAGGAAGGTAGTTTGGAAGAGAGCATTGGATGTAGTGCGGATCCAACCCCAGAAATCCTTGTGGACAAAGCAAAGGGTCTTGAACTTGATCCTTGCAGCCACCGAGAGCCAGTGGCGAGATTTCATGGCTTGAGAGATATGGTCCCTGGGCTTGAGGCCAAGGATAAGTCTCGCAGTCCTGTTCTGGATTAGTTGCAGAGGGCGTAGAGTAGAGGAAGGCAGATTGAGAAAGTGGTGGTTGCAGTAGTCCAGCTTAGAGAGAACCACGGCTCAGGAGACAGTGAGCTTCTGGGGGAAAGTGAGAAAGGGAAGAGTCCCTTTGACGAGGTGCAGCTGCTAGTGGGACTTCTTGGTGACGTCCAAGATGTGAGGAGAGAAAGAGAGAGTGGAGTTGAAGATGACACCAGGAATGAGCGAGAGAGGAGAGGAAGCTGAGGGGAGTCTGAAGGAAAGCTGAGTGTCATCTGCATAACACTGAAAGTTAGAGGAGAAGATAGAGATCAGGTGGGTCAAAGGGGCCAAGTAGAGGTTGAAAAACCAGGGTGAGAGGATAGAGCCCTGGGGAACGACACAGGTAGAGAGAGGTGGCGGAGAGAAAGGCACCAAGTAGGACCTGGGTTGGGCGGCCCAAGAGGAAGGAGGTCAGCCACTCCGGAGCCTGATCTATGATGCCCAGGTTCTCACATAGTCAATTGATCAGGATTGCATGGTTGACTGTGTCGAAAGCAGAGGAAAGTTCAAGGAGGATGAGGACAGAAGGAATGCTGGAATCAAGGTTAGAGATCAGATCTTCACAGGTTTTCAGGAGAGCAGTTTCCATGCCTCTGGCAGCTTTTAAGCCAGACTGATGGTCATTGAGACAACCAACAGATTCAGTATGGAGATTAAGTTGGGAGATGTCCAGCTTTTCCAAGAGTTTGGGAGAGGGGAAAGTTCAAGTGGCAAAGTAATGATTACAGAAATTGGCCAAGGCTGGAGCAAGGGTGTCAATATGGTCCTTGATGATTCTGGAGGAGCGGGCAAGCACCTGTTTTGACGACACTTCCATAGATGGTAATTGTCTAGAAAACTCATCAGGTGTTGGAGAGATTCAGTAGATGACCTTAACCATTGTCACAAGGTGTGTTTCTTATATCTCAGAGAGCATTGCAAGGTTCAAAGGTTGAAAAGGTTGGAAGTGAAACTGACGTTCTAAAATATTTTCAGGGTAAGCTAGGAAGATTAGGATAGAGAAGTGGTAGAAAGGGAGGTGGAGAGGAGGGCTATCGTTGAGGAAACAAGTATACTGTGGGGATCTTTCTGAAAATGATAGCTGGCTTGCAGTGTGGATGTGAAGTGGAGGTCCAGGCTCTTGGTGCCCACTGGGTAAATGCTTGTTTTTGTGTGCATGTTAGTTTGCAGAGTGGAATATGTAGGAGATGCTGGCTTGCTTGTGTGGTGTTTGTGTGGGAGACCAGTTTGAGTTTGTCGTGAATGTAAGGTGATGTTTTGTGGTGGATGGCTTAGAAAACAATGCAGAGTCCTTCCATGGCAATTCACTGGGTTACAGGGAGCCAATGGAGCTGGGTGAGAGCTGAGATGAATTGTGAATGTTTCGATAAGAGGTTAATGAGTCTCACTGCTGTGTTTTGTATGTTTTGCAGGCAGGCACAGGTACTGTTGAGAAGGACAGTGAGGAGAGCATTGAAAGAGTCCATCTTGGAGAGAACCAGTGCTTGAAATGCAGTACAGAATTGTCAGGAGGAAAGATTCATCTGATTGTTCATAAGAGGTGTAGTTGGTGTTTTGGTGACAGCTAAGAGGAAAGGGCAAAGTCAATGGTGAAGCCCAAGGATTTGACAGGTGTGGAGCTTTTGAGGCTGTGGAGTTGTGAAGGGGGTGTAATTTGGAAGTATAGTTGTGTGTCGTCTGCATATTACTGAAAATAGACATTGGGACTCATTACGATTAGGGTTGAATGGGAATGGGAGAGGGAGCAAACAACGGGCTGATTACGAGCGGCCCGTTGTTTGCTCCCTCTGTCCCTCGCGGGCCCCGTCTGCACGTCTGGTGAAACCAGGCATGCAGACCGGGTCCCGCGAGGGGACCTCGTAATCAGGTGGTACGGGGTTGATGGCGCTGGCACCTTTACTGGCGCCGTTAACCCCTTACCGCCTGACTTGTAATTAGGCCCCTTGTGTTTGCCAAGGGTCTGTCCAAGGAATTTAACGTACAGGTTGAAGAGGAGTGGAGATAGGGAGTGGGTTTGCCTACTCAGGTTACCACATTTGACTGGGGTGGGGTTGGATTAAAAAGTGGGTATGAAGACAAAGTGTGTCCTTTCAGTGAGGAAGGAAGTGAACCAGTCGAGGACAGTGCATGGGAGCTTCCTCCTGTGGGCTAGGATGTTGGATAGAATTGTGTGATCGATGGTGTCGAAGGCTGCAGAGAGGTTGAGGATGCATAGTGTTGTGTGTCCTTTGCCAGTGATGTTGCAGAGGTCATCGAGGATGTGATGTGTAGCAGTTTCATGTGTTGTCCAGGTAGAAAATCCAGATTGGAAAGGGTGGAGTATGTTGCTTGTGGTGATGTGTTGTTGCAGTTGTGTAGTGACAAAGCATTCCATGATTCTGAAGCATTATGGCAGGATAGTGAGGGGATGGTGAATTTTGGCGAACGTGGCATGGAGAGATGGTTTTTGAAGGAGATGTGAGATTTATCCAGTTTTAAGTGCAGAGGGGCTAATGCCATTTGAGAGACAGGAGTTGATGATGTTGAGCTAATTGGGAGCGAGTGTGGTGAGGCAATTGGATGCAGGTTGACGTGCACATGCATCATCCAGGAAGTGTGCAGGTTTTGTTTAGGCTGTAAAGGTGATGAGGGTGTCTGTGTCCATAGGTGAAAGGTGTCCCATGTGCTCGTATATTTAGCAGCGGGGATGGGAGTAGGAATGCAGAGGGAAGAACTTGTCTGATGTGTATTTTGGAGTTGAAGATGTCCATGAGGGAGTTACACACGGCAGTGGATGGAGGTGTGGAAGGTGGTGGTTTGGTGAGGGATTTGATCATGTTTAGTACTTTCTGTGTATGATTGTGGTAGAAGGGAATTTTTGGAGGTAGTTAGTGGCTTTGGCATTGCGTATGGCAGTTTTGTATTTATTGCAGCAGTGTTTGAGCGGTGTTCTGGTGGTGTGAAAGGAGTCTTTTGTTAAGCTCTTTCTAGGCATCTGGTTTCCTATTTTCTCTTCCAACTTTCCTTATCAATTTTAATGACCAACATTTCCCTCTGCCAACATCCCACCTTGCCATGCTCTTTCCAAAGTTCCAAGTACTTTTTTACTAATAGTGTACTTTTTTGTTGCTTTTGTGATTCTGCAATACTATAAAGGCATTTCAGCACTCTGGGAGGGCTTATTTGTTTATTTATGTATTCATTTGTTTATTGCATATGTATATGGCGCCTATACATAACGTCTTTCGTGTTGCCACAAGACAGAAAAAGAGGGGGGGGACAAGGGAATAAAAACAGTAATGGTCCTACAGGGTCTTGTGCCCTTTGGATCGTGCAAATGCAGCAGCAAGAAGTGCAGGGCCGAGGGCGGAAGCTGAGTGGGCGTGAGAGCGAGGCAGGGGCAGGAGGGCACATGGATAGAAAAGTGCTATGGAGAACCTAGCGGGCAAGTGCTATGGGGAGCCCGGAGGGCAAGTGCTGGGAGAAGAACGGGGAACACCCACTACTGTGGGGAAGGGGAGGGCAGGACTCAAGGAGGTGCCAACTATTGAGGCTGGTCAGGGAGGAGGCCCGAAGAGGCAGTGCTAGGTTGGGCTGGCGCTGAAGCAGACTGGGCGAGGGGAAGCTGGTGACCTGGAAGAATCATTAGGGAGCAGGCAGCCAGTGAGCGCAGACAGAATGGAGGATTTAGAACGGGAAGGCGAGAGGGAAGGAAGAAGAGAAGAGCAGGGTCATCCACATTGCTGGTACACTCTACTTAAATAACCAAATCAGACATCCATCCATCCACAAGTACCGTCCACCACTACTCTGTACAACGTGGCACCCTGGGTAATTTTACACCTACGTGCAACAACTGTTTAACAAAAAAAAACATGTATGAAGACAATCATTGGTAAAAATTACAAAAAAGAATTACCAACTCGATTTTCGGCCTCAGGTGAAATAATGTAACAAGGCACCCAGCCTTCTTCAGGGCAGGATCAATATGGTAATATGAACATGTTTGGTCCTCCGACATTGTCCACATTTGGAGAGACACATGTACTTGCCTCACGGGACCAAGGTGTGTTCTATTCAGCATGTCCTCCATTGTCACATGGACATCTGAGCATATCATTTTAAATGTCCACTAGACCCAAATCTGTTGGAAAGCACACCCAAATAAGAAAAACCTACAGCGGGCCTCATTACGAGGCTGGTGGTAGCCGTGCCCTTATTAAGGGCAATGCTGCCGCCGGTATTGACATTTTACCAGGCCCATGGAATGGGCAATTACCGCGTCATGCCGACCTTGGAGGACCCAGTAATTGCCCATTCCGTGGACCCGGTAAAAGTTAATCCCCATCTAACAACGGGCCTGTTACTAACGGACCGTTGTTAGCTCCCTGGTCCCCTTGCAGGGCCCGGAAAGGACGTCTTGTCTGACCACACGTCCAGAGCGGGTCCCGCGAGGGAACCTTGTAATAGGGTGGAGTGGGTTTAACGGCACCATTACCGGTGCCGTTAAACCTATTGCGCCAGCCTCATAATGAGGCCCATCGCTAAATCCACAGCGTGAGCCTGGTCGAGGGGCTGTTCCAAAAATGCCGCTCTGTACGGCCTAATTCGCCACATTCTTATGTCCCGCTGTAGACTACACTGCGAGCAATTGTGTGGCAGAGCACATCATACTTTACGATTCTGCATCCCAACTTCGAAAGAACAAAAAAGAATAAGACAACTGACAGTCATGTAAATAAATGCTTGCCAGTTTTCAATGTACAGTAGTCTTAACGGGAATAAAAAGCACACACAGACTAAACCAGAGACCTTCTCTTTGAAAACCTGCCAAGGACAACTGCAAATGTTTGCTGTTTTTAAATGCAGAGCACATATCACCTGCTGCCTTGTGCTCTTTGCAAAGGCACAAAACACACACAAGGGGAGGTATGCCCATAAACCCCCATTGTTTTACTTGATGTTTTTAGATTGTGAATCAATTTGGAGATTCCTTTGTCCGCATTGATCAGGAGGTGATTGCATCTGTTGCAAATTAGACTTTTAGAATTGGGCAGGCATCCTATGCACTTTCTGCACATTGCACTTTATGCATGCATTGTGCACGCTTGACTATGTGTATTATGTTTACAACCGTTCACTGTCTATGCAAACGCCAGCAGGTGCGGCTGTACGTTCACAATCTATTGAAATAAGCGACTATGATTGTTGTTTGAGTAACACCTCCATTCCTACTTTGCAAAGGCACGTCACTCTCTGTGGCTGAGATGTACTTTTAGCTCAAGTGGCCGATCTGCCTCTTCGGCGGGGTGGTGGGGGGAGCGCAGGGGGGGGCAGAAGACTCGGTGATAGAGCGTGGGGACATGCAGCAGGCCTTATTTAGTCCCCGCAGGCTACTAAATACTGCCCGCCAGGCTGGGGGCTAAATAATGCCCGGTGCCCACAGGGGCTGCAATAGGTATAGGGGGGCTCTTTTTTGTTTGCTGGCTTGCTGGGTACTTGCCATTTGCTTAATAATTACGAGACAATATGTTGTACCATGTCGAGGTGCGCTCATCTGGACAGCTCCGCCCACCTGCAGCGCCTGCAACGCCAGGCACACCACACCTCTGTTTACCTCTTTGCAGTAACCCGGGACTTCTGTCAGTGGCTTTTTACAGGAGCGTCTGCGGCGGTTACTTAGCTGGCGTTATCACGTGCTTTGAGGCAGTGTGCGTGCATGGTGTGCGCTGCTGGGGGTGACCGGAGAACACGTTCAGGCTCTCTGCTAAAGTCCACGCATGGCGTATATTCTTCAGTCTGCCGTTCACGCCTCTAACCAACGGGTTCATTTTGGGAACTCGGGCTGCTCTTCCTATGGGACGCCTCTGTAGTTTCCAGTAGCTCAGACACTGGCAGTGTGCAAGGGTCGCAAGAATGGGGTATTGTGCGATCGCGTTTGGGAAAAAGAGAAGTCTTTCATGGTACGCTGCGTGTCCCATTACACAAGTGCGGGTAATATAATAGGACTCGATTGTCACTGGGCACAAGGAGGGCGCCCGCAAAAATGCCCTCAAAGTAACTGGCAGAATCTAGTTTCTACGGATTTGAAGTGACGGTGTGGGTCTTTGCAACCCCACACTCTCAATGACAGAGTACAAAATTAACAAAACGCTACACATCTTTCATTCTGGACTTGAGGCAATGTCAGATGCAAACACTCTGCCCACACTCCCCCCACCCCCGTTCCCCAAGCCCCCCCACGAAAGTTGTCGATAGTTTCCTACTTACTTACTGTGAGGGTGCCGCTGCGGGGACACCTGCGTATTCCGCCACGGTTGGCTGGACAGGCCGTCTGAAAAATCCAAGCTTTGAGTTCTATGGTTTTGTGTTAAAATGCGATCCTCCCTAAAAATGTCTCGCTGGCTGTTATGGACTCTTTCCTGTTTTTTTTTTCTCTTATTGGTTCTGTCGGAATGTTGTCTTTCAGGTTTCTGCTTGCTGGAACCACTTTCCCCCGCCGGGCTTATATACGCAGAATAATGCACGGGAGAGCGAAGTCTGAGCGGAGCTGGCGCAGGGCAGGCACCACCGGCAGTCAGGCAGCGGGCATGTCGAGGTCGTCACAACGCAACTCGTCTGCAAGTTGTGGGCAGGGTCCTTTCACATGAGGAAAATCCTGGATCCTGCCAAACTGAAATGAGTCTAAATAGGGCATTGTACTGGACTGGTGTAGCAGAGAACGTAGTGGCTATGGGCCTGATTTTTCAAATCGTTTTTCAAAGGGAAATCCCATTGAAAAACGCTTTGTAAATCAGGACCCATAACTTCATTGCCCTTTCCCTCAAATTGACATTTCCCTCAACATGGCCTTTGCTTTTCCTAACCTTTGCTTTGCCATGGCTCCCGGCACCAAATTGGCTTGGAACGGAGTTAGTATAGCAGGGCGGCGTTAGAGACGTGGCAGCAACGCTGCCCCCTCCCGCCTGCCAATTTGTTTCGCCCTGACCAGGAGGCTCTGGGAGGTTCGGGGAGTGAGACCCTAAGATGCTTGCTAAAGAGTGGATAAGAACAAAAAGAGAAATGACTGGAAATGAAAAAAATGGGAAAAAGGGGGGTGCGGATGAAGGAAGACCATGACAAAAGGTGCTGCGGTCATCTGGGTGATTAAAATTAAGGTGCGTATTAAATGTATGATTGTAAACATGCGATAATAATCTGCGGCCTTGTTTTGCCACAATAAGAAGAGCTTGGTTTGGCCCCAGTTATTCATAAAAAGTAAGGCACTGAGGGATTGTGCAGTACTTTGGAGGGGGGTGGGATCAGTACACGCTTGCTCGTGTTAAGGTATGCCCCTCTCCCCGTAAAATCTAAATACAAGGGTGTGTACAGCTGCCGGTGTGGTTAATGCCAGTGTAGACAAACCTTCAGACTCTCGAAGAGCCAATTAGCAGGAGAAGTAAAAGTTACATTGAGAAAAGCGGACCAAAGTTATAGTGACAGCGCAAAAAGCTACACACCGCAATAAACCATGTAGAGTATTTCCAGCAATTAGGTTGCTCTCTCCACCACATACATGTGTGAAAATGATCACCACCTGGTTAAGCCTTGGGATGAAAACAGAATACTCATTAATAGGCCCTGCTCCCCAATTGGCCAACTCAGAGTCTCCAGTCAAGGGCTACCTCCTACTCAATCATAATCACACAAACACCCTTATAAATGCGGGCTAACATCCATCTAATGATAGATGCTTTGGACGCTTCCTTGCCTGGAGAGTTACCACCAAAAGTTACATAAAGAGCTTCGGATGATCTGAACGCCTTTGCTCTGATTAAATACAACATCAACACTCTTCTAACATCCAAACAGTGCAAGGCATCCTTAACTACCAGCACGACCTTTCTGCCTAAATCAAGGAAATGACGATAACACGCTTCAGACCCCTGACGATGTAGCACAATCACAACCCACATCACATCAAGACAGTCCAGGGGAAATTATGACACCCCACTTTGCTGCCCTAAAGATGTTGCACAACATCAACCAAGGGTCCCTCAAGACAACCCAAGGAAATGATGACACCCCACTTCGCTGCCCTAAAGATGTAGCGCAACATCAACCAAGGCTCCTCAGGACAGCCCAAGGCAATGAGGATTCTGCTCCCGCACTTCGCTACACTAAAGAGGTTGCACAACTTCAACCTATAGCCCCTCAAGACAACTTCATAAAGTATTAACCCCAGGACTCTTGGACTCGACCCAATTAGTACTAAGCAGGTAGAATGTGTTGAGGCCAACATGAGGCATTTCAGCAAATACCAGATTCCGAAAATGTATATTAACGGTCGAAACCTATAATTCTCTGCTAATTCATCTCACAGATACTGTAATAATCTTTAAGATCTTCAAGCATGCACAGAAGACAGGGTGTCAGCTGTGGTGCACCCCGAACCAATGGATTATTGTTTTTTCCCCGAGGAAAAATTAAAAAAAAAACATGCAAACCGTGCATTCGAAAAACACTATATACTTATGTATATTAAAGGTTGAGGAATGATGCCCTTTCGTTAACATAATATCAATTTGCATTGACTTTTCCCAAAATTCCATTGCTGATTACTTTTGACTTGGTGAAAACATTTGGCTAAAACTTTCCAAAGAAAACAATTCCTGCCTACCCCCCAAAACTGGATATTTTTGGGAACATTTCTTGAATGGGTCAAAAGTTATTAGGAAAACAAAACAACATTGTTTTTGGACTACTCACATTAATTTTCCCATAGAGGAGAAGGTGGTTACTTTGAACCCCCATAGCAGGAAAACCACTGGTGGGATTAGCCTAAATGAAGAAATAAATTGGGCACAAAGCATCACAGAGTATTCTTTTTTTGGTTTGGTGTAAATCAGTTCAGCATTTTTAAAAACAAATGATGAAAAAGGGAGTGCCCCTGGTCCCAAACAACTTTTATATATTACCCATGTTGCATTGCAGCACAGAGGATTTTCAGAAATGAAAAGACACCATTTTCTTTGATCAATGCAAGTGATTCTTAAAGTAGTTCCCCAGGAAGCAGAACAATAAGAGGGCTCAAAAAGAAATTTGGAGGAGGGAATGGGGTGGTCTCAAATCAGGGCAGACATGGGGAGGGTGAAAGAGGACCACATGGGTAGCTGGAAAAGTTGGGGGAGGTTAGAGAGCCCATTTTGAGGCAGATTGTTTTCAACTTTCCATGGGAACCCTGTGGGATTCCAGCAGCAACGTCGCTGGACGTTCTTGGAAATAAAATGTGCCCGGGAACTGGCTGCTGAAAGGGGATAATTGGAGGAGGTCAGGGAGGATGTGCAATAGGGGGACATTGGGGAGACCATTAAAGGAGAAGGCATGCATATGGATAGTGGCTGTGGGGCTGGGAAGACTTTACATTTTCGGCCATGTTACCATTACCATGGTAATTGGAAAGTGCTCCCTTACCGTTTACCATGTAAATGATTACTTCAATAATACGGAGCAGAATGAAGGTGACCAGGGCATACTGCAGCAGGAATATTTCAGTGGACTAAACTGCAGAAATGAAAGGAGGAGGGAACAAAAAAGGGATCATCAGCTATGGCCAGTGGGCCATGCTCTGTTGTATTGGGGCAACAAGGACAGTGGGCACGGATATATTCAAAGGGACATGTCAGTGGGATCTGGTCATTCACGAGTGAGGGGGATATGGGACACAACCGTAGGCCAGTGGGTCAAGCTCGTTTTTTGCTAATTGGTGCATTGTGGCCACAGGCTGTCGCTAAAGGCTATGGACTGTGGGATCTCTTTATTTATTAGTGAGAGAAACAGGGGCCCGACCACAGACCACAGTCAATGGGCCATGGAATATTGGTGTAATTGTTCGGCTGTGGCCACAGGCCAGGTCTGGAGGCCATGGCTGGCAGGAACTGGTTGGTTACTAGGCAGGAGGATATGAGTTACAAAACGTAGAGAGGAATCACTGGCTATGTATGACCTGTTGGCCACTGTCTTTTTTACTCATTAATGTAACATGGACAGTGACCATTGGTGAAGGCCATGCCCGGTGGGATCTGGTAAGTTACTTAGCAGGGAGTTACGGGCCATGGCCTTACTGACCGTGGACGAAGTCTATGGCATTTGGGCCATGGCTTTTCGACTAATTTGTGCAATATAGGCATGGCCAATGGTCCCTGGAGAAGATAAAGCATAACAAAACACTTTAGATTCAGTGATAAAACTTAAGTTAGCACAGAGTTAAGTTATGGTGATCGGATTCACGCAACACAACCCAGGTAATTTGGCAGGTGCGGAAGTGATGAGACCCTTAATTCAGACTCCAAATATTGGAAAGCCCAGGAGCATATATAAGATCATTGCGGGGATCAAAAATGAGATGAAAATAATATCATAGGAGACATACACAGAAGGGGGGGCATCTGCTGGCCCTCAGTTAAGATTGTCATCACTTCCCCGACCCGCTGAAATTCCTGGATTTTGTTATAATGAATCGGATCATCTTACCTCTGTCTTAGCTACAGTTTTGTCACTGAATATATTATAAGGTGGCGATAGCCGCTCTATAGTTAAAGTGGGTCGGTACCTATAGGAACCCCTCAAAATTCTATTGTTAATAACCTTTGATTTGAGTAACGGATATGACCGAAACTTCAAAAGTGATTATGGACTTGCCCCCCCACATCCCCCTGACTGCAAAGATTCATATAGATATGTTACAAAGTTGCGGCCTACTTCCCATTTGTGTTCCCATAGACAATCAAGGTACATTTTTGCCAAAGTACACAGCCCAAGCTGCTGGATGGATTTGGGGTATTACCCAAATTGACCTTTCACAATTGACCTTTTGTCCTAATTGACCTAATTATAGTGGTCATAATTGACCTTCTGTACAATTGATCTTTATATTATTTTAGTTATTTTATATATGTATTGGGTTGGTTTTGAATTATAAATAATATAATGGGGAACTGGCCACCAGGGGGCGCATGGATGAACTCAGCCACCGTGTGAGCTCTCTGACCCACAGTCTCTAAAGTGGCTTGGACCCCCACTAGGAGACGCCCCACCCTGGAACAGTTCGAATGAAGTGGTGTAGGAATACATACCCCTCAATCTGACCGAAAGAGGGAGGAAAATCGGTGCAGGATTTGTGGAGAATGGGGATGTAGCAGTTTACCGCGCTGAAGCAACCGCCTGGTTTGAAGGAACTGAAAATGAAAGTAGCCCCGATCCACGTGTGCCGGGGAATGCACAGAGAGGCGGTCCAGTTCAGAGCCCCTACTAAAATGCCTGTGGCTCACAGTGGAGGTTGGGAGCTGGACCAGCCTCCCTCTGTAACTGCCACGGTTCAGCTTGACAATAATAAGGGTCCCATAGGGCCGTATCCGGAGGGGAGGTATGTAAGAAGGCCCTACCGGAGCAGGCACCCCGGAGAGGCACCCACAGTGAACCAGCTGGCGCTCCCTTCTGCTACTGTCCCCGCCTGAGCTGACCGCCCTCTCCACCCCACCCGCAGCGACACACCGAGGGGGCCCGCTTAGCGTGCAGGACATGGTGGACCGGAGCCCCGTCAGCCGCCGTCCTGGAGCACAGACTGCGGGACCACCTGTCGTCATCTAAGCACCGGTAAGGGACTTCTTAGATTATCTGTGATCCTGGCCCCCAGGCACTAATGTGATACCCTCTAGTCCACTTGAGCCGGCCAGACTGCTGTGCACAACCCACAGCTTACCAGTGAGGGTGTGATGGTCTCTGTCCCCTGAGCCTGCCGGGGACATTACTTTTACCTCCGTTATCACACCACACACACAAGGCATCGAATTGAGCTAAATACCTAACTGGCAGTAACACGGAGTGGCACATTGAAGCGGGAGGAAGCACTAATCTTGCTGGGGCTGCTGCTGCACATATAAGGAACGCTACAGGTCTGTCATCACCTTGGAGATACTCCTGGAACATAAGCCCCCCCACGAATAGCGAACGCTGTGTGCAACCTTGAACACGCTAATTCACTGAGCCGCAGACATCGAACGGAGCAGAGGTGACCCGCATCAATCCCGTTTCCATTTACGGCAAAATCAAAAAGGGGCTAGTGAGAACACTTGGCAGGCCCTACGGCCCTTATAGAACTAAGGCAGAACAGGAAACACACTGTCCGGCAAGCTTGGATACACCCCCCGTCGGCCCAATAGGTCAAATTAATACTCCACCCACAGATCATACCGTGGAACCCCGGACCACTTAATAGGGAGAAGGCAGAACTTAATAAAAAGAAGTAGAGGAGCACCGCTCCCGACCGCTCCCGCCCACTTCGACCACTGGGAGTAGGTGACCTACGGCAAGGCATCACCCACCACAAAACCTCTGTCCTGGCGGCCTCCATAGGAAAGACTAGACCTCCACACCTGAACCGATACACATTCTGCCCTCTTATTGCACCTAATGTGAAGCGGAGGTACTGGGACAGTAAGTGTAGCTCCAAAATTTACACATAAAACAAGGTGTCATACACCAAGCGGGGTGAATTGGTCGCCTGGTGCTCCGCCAGCAGTCTCAGTGTACACATGCACCGACCTAGGAGGTGCATCCTCAGAGCATGCACCCACATATCAAAGGCGAGGCATGATCCAATGGTCCCACAGGCCCACACTGGCTGAGCACATACGAGTCGGAGGTGTGCATGACAGACACAGTCATCCAACGATTCGAACATGCTCCCTCTACCCTTGTGGCACAGAACCTGTAACAATCTCATATGACAAGGCAGGGGCGGACTGCGGGATACTGTGAAGAGATACTGGAGGGTTGGGCCCCCGGCACCGGGGCATGTGCCCTCCTCCTGGACCAGCTGTACTGGCCAAAAGGGAGGACCTTCACTACGTTACAGGAAATGTGAATTGAGCTTGCAGCTCACAATTGCCCGCGATGGACCCCAATACATTCTCGCAATTGACCTATGAGGATCTCAGCCCCTAAGTATGCTCACCCCGCGCTGCCCTAACTGAACGTACCATTGACTCCTTCAGCCCCAAGCCATATCTATAACTGTGAGGGTTGGGCCCTCGTTTTTGTGTCGTGTGCCCTCCTCCGGTGCTCGTGTCTTTGAAGGTAGGAGGTGAAATTGCCACAAGCCAATAGAACCATGAAGACTGCTCCACATCGACAGGGCCTACCACCAGAAAGCGAAACGAATGTGAGGTGGCGGACCTAGTACAGCAGTGTTTAGCCCACCGTCAAAGTGCCACAAGAGGAGTGCATGGACATGCGGCAGAAACTTGCGCCATACCGGTTCATTTCGCATCTCACCAACCCAGGACCCCTACAGGAATCTACTATGGCGACATCAGAGGCAGAGGAAGCTGCGACAAAGGCTGATGTGGCGGCCTTACTCAATGAAATGAAAGGCATGAGGGCAGACATTGGAACGAAGGTCGATAAGATCACGCAGAGAATTGACAAAATGGAAGAAAGACTTGAAGGGGTCGAGCACAATCAAACCTCCCTCAGTACCCTGGAGACACAAATAGACCAAAGAATTACAGAAATAGAAGCCCGGGAAGAGGAGTTCCATCTGAAAATGGACGATTTTGAAAACCGTGAACGAGGGAACAACCTATGAATTTTCAGGATCCCGGAAAGAGAAGGAGAATCGGAACAAGACTTGAAAAGGACCCTACATGAGATCATGACACTACTATTTGAGAATTACTCTATCGATAAACCAAAATTCGATCGAATACATAGAGCGGGAGGGGCAGCGGAAGGCCTGAAAACAGTCCTGGCACGGTTCCAAAACTATTCTGACAAAGCCAGAATCCTGGAGAAAGCCAGGCGCAGTGCGCATGTCCCTCTGGACGCAGCAAGAGTGACAATCTTTCAAGACTTATCATCACAGACTCTCGCGCTGAGATGGATGTGTATGCCACTCACTAAATGGCTCAAAGAAAAAGGAGTTTCGATATTGCTGGGGCTATCCGTTCTCCCTTACATATGAATTGGATGGGAATATGATCAGACTGGGATCGGAAAAAGATATACACAACTGCATAACTGACCTGCTGGGTAACCAGGACAATGGGACTCATTACGACCCTGGAGGTAACCTTGCCGCTTTTTGCGGCATGTCTACCCCCATTCCAGGTACCGGGTCCGGGTTCCCTGAATGGGGAAATACCAGGCCATTCCGACCTTGGAGGGCCCGGTATTTCCCCATTCAAGGAACCCGGACCCAGTACATCCCCATTCCCATTTCAGCCCCCATAGGGCTCAATGGGAATGGGGATAATGCTAACAACGGGCCCGTTAATGACGGGCCCATTGTTAGCATCCTGGCCTGCTCGCGGGACCTGCTAAGGACGCCTGGTTTTACCAGGCATCCTTAGCGGGTCCCACAAGCAGACCTTGTAATGAGACGGTTTGGGGTTAACAGGGCCCGCAGCTCTACTGGCCCCATTAACCCCCTACCGCCAGGGTCGTAATGAGGCCCAATGAAACGGATCAGGGGGAAAGAAGGGAAGACGACAGGCAGTGGCGCATTCAAGGCCCAAAGCGGAGGAGGATACCAGGGTCCAGGAAAAACAGAAGGATGAATGCCTTCCCGGGTGCGGACGCCTGAAGAACACAACACTCTGCGCTACTACTCTCGGGATTAACATTGGGAGCAGCATGCTGAATTATAGTCATCGACATGAACCTAGTAAGAAAAGAGTGATGTGTGAGTTGACTGAACGATGAACCCGAGTATGGGCGATCGGACAGCCCACCGTGCCAATATCTACCTGCTGAGCAATGAGTGGACCTCACGGCAACAAGGGGCGCTCCCCCAAGGGCACACTATCAATGAGGTGTACGGATTTGCCCACTCATCGGACCTCAGCGTCTAGGGTGATGTATCTACTGTTGGGGAATAGTTATTCTGAGATGATGGGGGATGTACAGAATTAAGTGATTCTGAAGGGGGGGATGAAGGCGGCTCAATGGTTATTTGATCGCTTTGTGACCGGACCGTGATATGTCCGGTCTCCACTGGTGGTCTGGAACCGGCTTGGTGATGTCAACCAAGCTGGAGCAGATGCCGACATGGGAAGAGGGAGGGGGGAGGGATAGGGGATGGGGGACTGGAACAGGTTTCTCTTTGAGTATGAATCATGTTCTGTGAAGTGTCATGTATGGTGGTTGTGGTCGCTGGGGCCTACCTTACGAGCAATACATGCGATGAGGAAGAAATGGTGGTAGAATTAGGCCCTCAAAAAGGTAGTCTCCTCAGGGTGGGTACACTCAATGTCAAGGGGCTGAACTCACCTACGAAACGGTCCCTGGTGTGCAGGGAATTTAAGAGATTGGGACTTGACGTGCTTATTCTTCAATAGACCAAATACACTGCGGGGAGGAACGCAGGGTCCTGCACTCCAAGATGGGGGTGGAGCACTAGGGCTCGGGCCCTCTCCGGAAGGCAGGTTTGGGGATACTCATTAGAAAGGGCTTCAATCTAGAAATCACCAAGGTGTGGGCGGATGTAGAGGGAAGAGCACTCATGGTAGGGGGTACCGCATGTAAATTAACCTTCATGCTGGCAACAGTGCATTCCCCCAATGCTGGTCAATCCCGATTCCTGCAGCAAACAATCCCGAAAATAATGCTGGAGGCCTCCGGCATGTAATACTGGAGGGGAATTCAAACTTTGGGCAATCATTAAACTCGACAGACAGGCAGGCAACCCTGATGCGCGTGAACCAGCGGAAGGTCGCAGGGCAGGGGTGATGGAGATGATAGGGATCTATGGACTAAGAGACATATGGCAGAGTTTTCACCCGAGTAATACAGGCTATTCTTTCTACTCAGCACCACATTGCACATTCACTAGAATTGACTACTTATGTGTCTCGGAAGGGTTGGCAGAAGTGGTGAATGGCTTGGTGATCTACCAACCTCCTGTTCCAATCACAACATGGTTATAGCTGATTTCAACCTGGCAGGCCTTCCACACAGGGGATCAAAGTGGCGGTGTAATGAGACATTGTGGAAAGACTCTGTCTTCCGTACTGAAATGGCCACTGAGATAAAGGAATATATTAGGCTGAACAACACAGGAGAGGTATCAAGGAGAATGGTGTGGGAAGCAGGGAAGGCAACGTGTCAGGGGATCCTGATTAGATAGGGTGATAATAAAATGAGAGAAAGGGCTGTCATAGAAAATAGATTAAGGAGCGAGATCATACAACTGGATAGGGTTGCATTAATTTCCACGGAGGGGTGGGGGGCGGAAAAGATCTCCGAGGCAGACAGAAAAGGGAAGAGCTTTGACTCCTTGAGGAAGGTCAAATTGTCCAGAAACTCCTGCTTCTTAAACAGAAATATTATGAGAAGGGGGAGAAGGCAGATGCCCTGCTAGCCGCTAGACTGAGGGGGCAGTGTGCGGAGAGATGGGCCACCGCCATAGATGGGGAAGGAGCTGATGCCCAGATCACAGAGGTGGGGGACATTCCAGAGGCATTTGCCGAGTTCTATGAGAAATTGTACAGATCTGAAACGGCTCATGAGAGAACGGAAATAGATGGGTACTTGGGGAAGTGTGGAGATGCTGAAGCTTACTAGGGATGAAGCGGATACAACAGACGCCCCAATCATGGTAGAAGAGGTTGAGAAAGTGATAAAGAGGCTTCCGCTAGGGAAGGCCCCAGGAAATGATGGCTATAAAATGACGACTATACGCAGGATTTTATAAGACCTTCCTTTCATCTCTCCTTCCCTTCATGGTAGAACTGTTTAATGACATCCTAGAGACAAGTCTAGCCCCGGAATCCTTTTCACAGGTACTGATTATGGTAATTCCTAAGGAGGGCAGGGATCTCAGACGATGTGGATCATATCGCCCAATATCATTGCTAAATATTGATGCAAAAATATATACAAGGGTATTAGCAGATAGAATAGAGATATACATGCCTCGACTGATACATTCAGACCAGGTCAGATTTATTTTGGGAAGACAGGGAGCTGACACAATGCGCAAAACATTACACTTGATACACAAATCAAAGAACATGACAGAGGACCATGTTCTCCTATCCGTCGACGCAGAAAAAGCATTTGACAGGGTGGAATGGGGCTTCTTGGAAGCGGTGCTGAGCAAAGTTTGACTGGGTGATAAGTTTAAAAGGGGGAGTGAAGGCAGTATACACATCCCCCAAGGCATCGGTCAATTCTGACTGTTTGAGATGGCTTGATTTACGTAGGGCAACAAGGCAGTGTTGCCCTCTGTCCGCAATATTGTTTGTCCTCTCCCTAGAACCTCTCACCCAGAAACTTAGGGCGGACCATCTGGTGAAGGGTCTGAAAGTGAGTGGAATGGAATACAAAGTAGCTCTGTATGAAGCCGATCTATTGCTACACATGAGAGACCCCATGACATCCATCCCGAGAGCCATACAATTGATTGAACAATATGGCATACTTTCTGGCTTCAAAATGAACAGGTCCAAGTCCATCCTATTCCCATTGATCAAACCCACTCAGGAAGATACAGTTCAATTTTCCACACTTGGCCTCACGATTGGAGGCACCACCCTACATTACTTGGGGATAAATCTTACATGAAAACTAGGCACCCTATACAACGCCAACTTCCCCCGTCTTCTCTCAAGCTTTCATGCTGATCTAGCATAATAGCAAAAGCTTACGATTTCCTGGATGCGGAGACTCAACGCAATCAAGATGGTGTGTCTACCCAGATTTCTGTATCCATTCCAAATGCTCCCAATCAAGCTTCCGAATCTATTCTATGGGGAGGTAAAGAAGGCCATATTTAGATTTTTGTGGCAGGGGAAGAAAGCTAGAATAGCGTACACAATTTTAACCCTACCTAAAGAAAAGGGCGGTATGGTTCAGAGGATACACCTCGATAATCACAATCTGGCTACCGCCACGATTTCGGAATGACTATGGGTACCAAGAGACAAATTACTCCGTAGACTCCAAAACCACCCTATACTGGGCACCATCTGGGAGATCTGGAGGGAGGGGGTGGGTGTGCGGTGAATCACCATATGGCTGTCTCCTCTGAGCCATAGCTGGGCGCCAGGTGTTCGCGAAGAGATCCCCAATCATGACAAGTTCAAAACATGTTTTGATGCTGGCCTGGAGAGAGTGGGTCAACTCTGGAGAGGAGGCCATTTTTGCACGATCACAGAACTGGAAGACGCATTGGGGATAGGCACTTTGCCTTTCTCCAGCTTAAGGGTATCCTCTTGAGGAATGTATGGAAGGAGAAGGTCCAGAGAGACCTAACCCCTTCTGAAATGCTTCTTAATACCATGACAGAGACTAAAGGGTTGATCTCAACCATGTATAAAGCGCTAATAAATCCTGGGAAAGGGTCTGCTATCAACTTGAAGAGATGGGAAAAGTACTTGAACATAGAATTAGACCCCGACTTGTGGACAAGGATATGTAAAGGGACCTCGCAAATGTCAATAGCGAGCCAGTATAAATTGCACGTCATCAAACTTCTCCACAGATGGCAATATGATCCTCACAGACTGTCCAAGATGTTTCAGTCCACAAGCCCTCTGTGCTGGAGACAATGTAATGAGATAGCCGACTATTGGCACATGTGGTGCGACTGTTCCCGAATTAAGATTTTTGGGATGAGGTCCTGGGATGGATCGGGGAGGTAGATGGGATCCATAGTGAAGCTGCACCCCTTCTCATGTTATTTGATTTGTAAGAATGTGAAGATGAGTTTTAGGAGGGTGACTGGAATAGTGGCACCGCTTTTATTCGCAACACAAGCCTGTCTTGTGATGCATTGGAAAGCGACTGAAGTCCTGGGTAAGAAGGAATGGATGAATGTGGCCACTAACATCTGTATAATGGAACGAATTATTGATGCCCTCCATGGTAGATCTGCGCGATATGAATTGAAATGGGGCGCCTTTGTGTACAAATATATAACCAATCCCTAGCGATTTGTACTCCAAGAAGATAGAGGTTTTAGCCAGCAGAGACCTTGTGGACATACCAAGCAAAATGTAGAAAAGTTGTGGTGGTTGCTCACCTGAGGAAGACCAGCAATTGCAGCCAATTGTGCCCCACTCAGATGACCAGAACTGTGGACTTGACTTTTTACAAATTTCAACTGTACAAAATTATTGTTCAATTCATCCATTTTTGCAGATCAGTGTAATAGTTGATTTTCTGCATTTGGAATTAGGGGCTCTCTGTGGCCATCTTTTTGTTCATTTAACAGTAATTTGGGGCCACTTTCATCATTTACAATATGAACTGTTAAACAGAAAACCATGTTTAAGTGACATGTCAAACAATTTACATCCCTTATTATGGTTCAAAAATTGTATTCTGTACCATTAGAGTTGTTTCCTTCACTCATGTCACCTTGGGGGAAATGTTCTTATGACCACTCCAGGGTGCTTGTCATTTCTGTTCAAAGAAAACAATACTGCTATTTTTTGCAAGTGGCCAGAACTATGGACTGAGATTAAAACTTAATCTAGGTTCACGTACCACACTCGAGAACATGATGTATAATGAGACATGAGAGATGAAGCACTGTTCCGGGGGGCAGGGGGGAGAGGGGATGGGAGCTATATTTTGTAATAATGAGTTATGGGTTGCTGGAGGGTGGAGGGTGGGATATCAGGGGAAGATCTTGAAAGTTAAGACATGCCCCAGAAGCAACTCCAAGCTACTCAGAAGAAACCCTTACAGAAAGAGTAATAAGTACACTATATTTCTTTCTGTAACTTTAAAATGTATTATGTGTAATTGACTTGCAAAAAATAGCAGTATTGTTTTCTTTGAACAGAAATTACAAGCACCCTGGAGTGGTCATAAGAACATTTCCCCCAAGGTGACATGAGTGAAGGAAACAACTCTAATTGCCCCATTTGGTGTTCACGGACAGCACGACTATCCGGGCTGTCTGTAACCAAAATGGAGGTGCCCCCGAACATCACACCTGTCTGGAGGTGTCTGCAAGGTCGTGACACACTTTGAATTTGTTTGGGGGCCCCACCACTGTCTTGCGGACAGCTGGCTCATGCGCACCTAATCCCATTGTGCCCCTGAACACCGCGCCTGTCCGGACCTGTCCTCTCGTACGTGTCGCACTTTTAATTAGTTCGGAGGCCCATCCCTGTCCCGGGGACACTGTCACGCATGCACACACGATATCCCGCGCAATAGGTGTCAGCAGTATGGCCGTCCTATCTGGGGTCGTCTGGGGGTGTCATCATGTGACCGCACCCAGGCTGAGTGTGGGAAGTAGCCATGGTCACTGTTCGTACCCCGAGACAGTTAAAAATTGCATTTTTGGCCACTCCAGGGTGTTTTAAGCTGAAACTTCACCCTTGCAGAGGTCCTAGTCCATGTCCTGTTTGATCAAGCAACTTTTTGTAACTTTTTGAGCCCTACCTGTGGATCGAACTGTCTGCAGACAGTTGCGCAGTCCGCAGACAGCACCCCAAAAGGGACACACTCACTGCTGCTCCTCATTGTGTTTCTAGCTGTCCAGAGTAAGCACCTACTGCTGATTTGTGAAACTTGGCATCTGTACTTTGCACTTTGACAATGGCACCCATGGCTGCTGCAGCTGTCCCACCACCACCATCTGGAGGGACTGGAGAGGGGAACAGGCATGGAGATACAGAGGTGGAGCAAGAGGACGAAGAGGGTGAGGTAGTGGAAAGCCCTTTCACCAGCCCCCAGCATGAATCTTGGGTTTGGAGGCTTTTTAACACCATTGGGGCAGTACCTAAGGCGCATGCGGACAAGGTTCAATGCACTAGGTGCAAAGCACAGAAAACCGGGTCTTTGTAGCTACGGGATCACCTGCATGCGGTGACACCTAAGGTCGAATCACAAGGGAGCAGTTCAAAGGGTCGTACCTTTTGAAGGAGTGAGCAGGTTGACATCCACTGTAGCATGCTCATCATCCGCTCCTGCCACCAGAAGAGACACTCCTGTGGGACCCTGCGGAATCCTTGCAGGCCATACATGACGCAGTCGACCCTTAACTTTCGAGGGTGACAGTGCTCTGTATGCACTGTGACATCCCGCTCTGTGGGGGGAGCAGTTTCGAAGTGCTTTTGAGGCTGCGGTCCAGGAGCACGAGAACCAGTGCACCCTACCTGACTAAGGCCCACCCAACATCTTCCTCTCTCCACCTGTCCCTTCACCCCTGTGGTTGGTGCCCTTTTCCTGCCCTACCTCCCTTCCCTCCCTTGTGTCTCCTGTGTAAAAAAGCCCCAGAAATTCTAAAACAAAAAAAAAATGGTTCTTTTCAGAGACACCTTTCACGCCTAAAAATAGAAGTTTCAAAAAAGGGGCAGCCTTCGAAGTCCGTGGACAGCGTGGTAGTCCTCAGACATCAAAAAATGTAGCTGGTGGCTACATCTAAACCATTGCACTCTTTTGCGTGAGAAAGCGGTGGCTCTGAAAAAAAGCTTTTTTTGTATTTTTTGTTTTTGGAAAGTTTTCTTCAAGTTTTAAAGTAAACAAAACAACATTGTACTGAACTAAACTTGTCCGTGCAACTTGCACAACAATAGGCATTTTGTTTTCACCATCCTTCCATGCATTTTTTGTTCCATCTACTGGAAAATGCTTTCTATAGTTACAAAAAGTGCTTTAAAGCATTTTGACTATTGGGCAGAAAAAGCTGATTTCCAGCATTAGTAAGTTGTACTCCATCTCTGCGAAAAATATTGGTGTTATGAAATGTAATATTTTCATTATCGAAAGACGTCATGGCAACATCTCTCAAAAATGCACAAACAGCCTTGTTGACATTGCATCTCACTTTCTGCATTTTTTGACCAAATGAACTGGAGCACAGCCACATTTGTCTCCAAGCCATGCGAGAACATTTTTGTCAGGAGTTCAGGAACATGCCCATCATTTTCCCAAATTTCTCCTTCATTGCAAACTGCTGTGAAATTCCAGTTAGATGGCCTAAACTGTTCCCTCCACAATGAACAATGATAATGTCCAGATGTTGGAGCATGACCACATTTACACAAAATGGGAGAAAGTCCACCCACTTCATGTCATGCACTCCATACCACATCACATCAACATGATGACATCCACACTGCCTTGCATGCACCTGCAACCAACAGATGCACAAAACCCCCAAAATCTAAACACTCTGGCCCTCATTATGACCCAGGCGCTAAGTGTTTAACAGCGCCATAAAAGGCTGCGGCGCCGTTAAACACCTAGCGCCTAATTACGAGGTCCCTTTGCGGGACCCGACCTTAACGGCTGGTTTTACCAGCCGTTAAAGTAGGGACCCGCAAAGGGACCTTGGTGCTAATTACGGTACCGCAATTTGCGGTACTGTAATTAGCGCCTTCCCCATTCCAATTGAGCCCTATGGGGCAAAAATGGGAATGGGGAAGGGCCATGGCGGTATGGGGAATTACCGGCCACCAACCTCGGAATGGGGTGGTAATTCCCCATGCCGCCATGGCGGACTCCGGCATGGACCATGGTGCTAATAGCACCATGGTTTAGCGACGGAGTCCTAATGAGGCCCTCTGCCTCCTGAGAGACACAGCAATAGCCAGAGCCCCATCTGCACTGCTCTCAGCAAACAGACCATCTGCCACCCTCTCATCTTGCATGCCACACCCAGGAAGCCTTATTGGGCAATACACTAGGCTCCATAGTCCCATTTCTATCCCTGGCTGGTTTGAATGCAATGACACTTTCATTACTGTAAAACATAGATTACCAGCAAATCTAACAAATGCCTAGTTAATATTCCTTAAACATAAATTTAGTCACTGACCTGTAAAACTATTGTAAATTAGTGCACAAAAATCTAAGTGCTTCAAAAAATACCCTTCCCACCTGTAAAACTATAAATAAAATGTGCCAAATGTTATCTAACTAGTTCCATACTGTTACAATGCTATTTGTGAAATGAAATGGCAAACAGTTTAATATGCCAACAGATGTAAATTTAGTACATTTCTAATAATGGTATATAGATGTTTTCCCCAATGACCCAATGATTATGCAAACAGAAACAACAACTGTACAAAACACACACTAATTTTGTTTCACCCATACTACTTAAAATGTAGTGATTACTAGGGTCTACAAAGGGTAGTCACTAGCCTCTAAAACTATCAAGTTAGAATACACCACCTGGTCTCTAACTGCAGCCATACCACTCCAATACTACTTTTAAATAGCAAAATAGCTAGAATGCACCAACAGAAATTAAAGTGCTTCAAAAGATTCCCTTCAAAACTGTAAAACTATCAACAGTTAGAATATGTCAACTGCTATGTAACTGCACGCATACAACTGCAATGTTACTTTCCAATAGTGACATAGTTAGCATGCACTGTCAGGAATAAAAGTGCTTTAAAACATCCCCTTCAAAACTATACAACTATTTACAGTTGGACTACGCCAACTGGTATCTAACTGCACCCATCATACTGCAATATCACTTTCCAATAGTGAAAGAGTTCAAATCCACCAACAGGAATGAAAGTGCTTCAAAACATACCCTTCAAAACTGTAAAACTATCAACAGTTAGAATACGCCAACTGTTATCTAACTGCAACCATACCACCAGCACTTTCGAAAAAGAAAACATGTACACCATTACAATCATTCCTACTGCAACACTGATTGTAACAACAAATACACATAATAGTGCAACTTAAACATTCCTTTAAGTAATGCACACTTCAAACATAGTGTAACACGTAACAGCATATAAATGTACTAGGGTTTTTTTTAATCATACATGGATTATTTTTCCACAGACCCACTGATTATGCAACCAAACACAGCAACTGTGCAAAATACACACTAATTTTGTTTGAAGCATAGTACTTGGAATGTACTAATTATGAGGGTCTAAAAAATACATGAATATGTGAGATTATATGCAATGTGTCCTTGTCAACTATCCTACCAAACCTATTATGCTATGTTTTCTTCACAGAGAAAGAAGCAAAGATTTCTCCTGCATTACCATGTACAACAAAGTAAACCTGTACCCTCAATGCTACATCAATGAAAAGTACCATTTGCACTTCAATGGTATTGTGTCACTATGTTCCAAAAACGATACACTTCCTATACAGTCTGTATAATTACTACACACATATTATAATGGTTGTTTCCAATGGCCGAATTCCATTTCTGTACACATATTATTACAATGCTTGTGTCCAGTGGCCAGATTCTTGGGTGCATGGCCATATTATGCTGTGGTGGTTGTGGCCAGTGACTAGATTCTTGTGTGCATGGCCTACGGCCTACGGCCATTCACCCAAGAATCTAGGCACTGGCCACAACCACCACAGCATAATATGGCCATGCACCCAAGAATCTGGACACTGGCCACAACCACCACAACTTGCCCTTAACTTCCCAATTCAAATGCCATCTTCAGACAACAAAATAGAGCACCAACCCTATTTTTCACCAATGCCAATATCACCATATCATCTGGATTCCACTCCGCCACTCTAATAAGCCCTCTTGTAGTCACCAAATAACCCCAAATGTGTTTCTTCAACTGCCAACCGAACACTTACTATTATAATGGTTGTGACCAGATTCTTTGTTGCATGGCCGTATTATGCTGTGTTGGTTGTGTCACTGCCTAGATTCCCGGGTACATAACCTACTTTTTAACCTATGCAAACATCCTCATATCATCTACATTCCACTCCCCTACCCTAAAAAAACCTGCCAGCAGTCACCAGATAAGCTGTCTGCCCAAGGTTCAGTCCGCGTACTACCGCAGTGTCCGGGGACTGCCGCACGCTCTTCTTCCACCTAAACAAATAGCCCTATGTCATCTTTCTTTCACTCCCCCACCCTACCCAGCCCCTCTTTCCAACACCAAATGACCCAAAACATGTTTCCCAGCCCTGTTCCCCACTGCGCTGTCCACGGACAGTCACGGATATCCGCAGATACAGCATTGTGGGCAATTCGGGAAAATATAACGCACATCACGCTTTTCACAAGCCAACCAGTGGTTGCGCAGACATCACTCCACCCTCCGGTCCTTGGATTGAACAGGGAAGTGGGTCCACATATCACTAATTTTGTTTTACTTACATTTCGCCCATTTTAAAGAAAACTACTGGATGGATTTACACCATATTTACAAAAGCACGCTTTCAGGACCAAGCCGCCTCCCTGCCACAAATTTGGTGAAAATCTATCCAGTTATTTGGGATGTAGGCATGAGCAAAACTATTTTTACATTGTGTCTAAGGAAAAAATTATGTTTTTGGGGACCCAGTTATAACTTTGTCCCCTCTTGACGAAATTTCACCAAACATGCCAATACAATTCAGAACGGGCAATAGACTTTCTTGTTTGGGAAGGATTCGTCCAGGGGGAGCAAAGTTATAAGCCACCCAAAAAGTGCTCTTCCTGTGAGTTGAGCAACTTAACCATAACTACAGGGCCGCTACCTCCGGCCCTGTAACATATGCAGAGACATCCTGACCTTCAGACCTTGCTTTCTCACTCAGCCCAGACCTCTAAAATTCTGTCTTAATTGTACCCTCTGTCCCAGTACCAAAGGCCCTGATCACCAAAGGAGTGTCAGATGTTGCAGTCATTTTCCCTACATTCTGACACTGAAGCTGTTTGAATAAGTATCCATGCTTCATGGGCACAAACACTTAAATGCTAAGGTGAGTGTTCAGAAAAATGAAATGAACACCAAACACAGTGTGAATTATGTACCAAGTGATTCAAATATACAATCCTTTTCTCCAGCATGGGGTCTTACATGGATTCACATGCTCATGAATATTCTCTGTCGTCAGGCGGGAATGCTCAGTATTATTAAAGCAGTTTGACTTTAAAGCTAAAACTGCTAGTTGCTTATATAGCCTATTTCTGTCACTTCGGATCATACTGCCCGAGCCAATGACATTCGTTTAGGCCTATTTGATGCCAGGGTTGCAGTCAGCAGGAATTGCTCACTGTCCAGATCGTGATTCGAATAGATAGGATTGTTGCTGGTATCTTTAGTTTCATGTTCCCAGGTTAGTTCTATCGCGGTTGAGGTGTATTGTGAGAAACTGGTGGTGAAGATGGGTTTACCCTGAGAATGTTTGGAAATACTAGAAGAAATTTTACACTTAGAACACCAAACAAGACACAACATTTGGGGCGGTCTGGACCTATTTTAAATGCACAGAGAACAGGTGTTGTAGAAGGTAACTAAGGAATTTCAGCAGCATTGATTAATGCCCGTTGCAGCATCGTTTAGTGACTCATATAATCTAGATATGCTCCTATTGACTGAAACTTGGTTCTCTCAGGGCTCTGGTGTCATTTCATTACCTAGTACCAGGTGACTACTGCATACAGTTTATTAATCCAGTTGGTTGAAGGGGAGGGGGGTATAGCAATGATTTACAGATCTTCATTGCACGTCTCCCACCTTGAGGCCCTAGGGTGGACTAATGTGTCTCAGGTGGGGCAGGTGTCCATTGGGTTATCACACACCTTATCGGTTAAGGTAATTTTGGGATACAAACCTCCAAGCCCAGCTGCTAAATTTCTGGAGAATGTTGATACTTTTCTAACTCTCTCTGGGAGTAGATATAAGGAAAGTCTGTGCTTGGGGGACTGGAACATCTAGCTGGATAGTTCCAAATGTCAAGATTCCAAAGCATTGTTTCAGATGATGGCGAATCATGGGCTATCACCATTGACAACAGCCCCATCTCATGTAAAAGGTAATTGTTTGGCTAGGGGCAACTGTGTTGTAATGAAGGAGATTATTCCCATCCAATGTTCTGATCATTTTGCTAAATTATTCTCCCTGATTATTCCGGGGGAGGGGGGAAGCGGGAATAAAAGATAGACCACCAGTGTTAGCCCGAAAAGCCAGAGATCTGGCTAACATACCAGGAGATTAAGTGACTGGAAAGTTAGCCAGCATTGACGCAGCATTGTCGAGCGAGGCATTTTTTACCATTACCACTACAAATCTGGATACAGTACATTCCAAATATGCCCCTTTGAAATCCAAGAGTAAAAGGATTACACAAAATCTAGTTCCCCTTTGTAGGCAGGTTTGTCGAACAGATAAGAAGTGGAGAGAAAGTAGATCCCCCAAGAGCGCTAGGAGTGCTAAAACAGTGCTAAAGATCTAAAAACATGCCGTTTTTAAGGCCTAGAAGGATTTCCTTCATAAAGAAATTTGTACCACCAGTAATAAGCCAACAGAAGTATTTGTGATGGTAACTTGGTTCTGCAAGCCTAGTTGTATTATAATCAACTGATTCCTCACCAGCTCAGGATAATATTTTTAATGCATGTTCGAAAGAAAAAATAGAAGTGATCCAAGAAAGTATTGCATTTAAGTCTCAGGAGGGTCCTTTGTGTCCCTCTATTTTAGTTGGTTCAGGATCAAGCCCTCTATAAGTCGTATCGGAAGCCGTGAGTAGAGAGGATTGAGTGTTGTTTGATTGTTCAACTGGTCACAGATGACCAAGTACAATCACTCATCTTAAATCTCAAAATAACCAATGATTCCTGTTCACTCTACCTGCCTGTACATCCAGACGTCTAGCTCAAGATCTTACTCCTTTTATGACCACCTTTATAAACAAATCGCTAGCCCAGGGGATTGTTCCTAGTGAGCTAAAAAATTGCATTATTACAACTTTATTAAAAAAATCGAATTTGGACCCAGCTAACCTGAAGAATTCTCTTGCAGTTTCAAGTCTGCTGTGGCCCGGAAAGCTACTGGAGAAGGTGGTTACCTCTCAGCTGCAAACATTTGTAGAAAAGGAGGTGTAATGGACAGTTTTCAATTAGGATTTCGGCCCAAGTATTGGACTGAGACAGCATTGTTATCGGTGCATGGCAAGTTGCTGGAGGTCGGAGATTAAGGGGGGCTCCCACTATTAGTGATGCTGCACCTTTCTGCGGCCTTCGACACAGTCGATCACAATATCCTGCTTGATCGCCTGGGAGAGTCTGGGAATGTTTTTGAACATGCCAATAAATGGTTTGGATCTTTCTTAACTAGACATTAGCAGGTGAAATGTGGGGTTAAACCTTGGACCCCATTGCAATGAGATGTGGAGTCCCGCAGGGACCCTCACTCTCGCCCCTGCTATTTAATCGATATATGCAACCTCTGTTGAATATTGTGAAAAGTTATGGTTTGAGCTATCATTCTTACGCCGATGATACCCAGATTTACATTAAAATTGGTAACATCGCGGATGCTTTCCTTAAGGTCAATCAATGTTTGAAAGACATAAATAAGTGGATGGCTAAAAACCAGCTCCAGTTGAATGCATTGAAAACCGAGCTTAGATTGATTGGGCTTAAACAGCTTGTTTTAGCCGCAAAATAATCCTTTTTCCTGAGCATCCTTGCTGAAAAATGTCAATTTGCCTCTAAGATCAAGAATCTAGTCTGCCTCTGGCAGGATAATCTGGGTAGCGAGGCACAGGTTAGCGCTAAGGTCCAAGTAGTCTTTTACTCTGCGCACACTTCGTCAGGTCCTACCATTTATTCCTGATGAGGATCATGCGATAGTGGTGGGTGCCCTAACAAATGCCCACCTGGACTATTGTAATAGTCTGCTGGTGGGATTCCTGCCAAAAAGCCCAATATGCAGCCGTTAGATTGGTTGGACAGTTTATGTTTCTGTTCTTGCCATTCTCTCAAGGTATGACAGAGAGCTTTGGTATGATTGGGGAGCACATACTAGACGTCCCCCTTGAGGACAATAATCCTGAAGAGCTAGCGTTGTTCCACAAGGGAGATGTAGCCGACAATGCAATTACTGTTACCCTGGACATCTGTGAGAAACCAGAAGGTGTCTCACCCACTAGTCCCTGGGGATCTGTCATTAAGGTGGCCAGGACACAGCCATAACGTTTGGATCCAGTTCCTGGGGTTGGACCAGTGTGGGAGGATCACCTGGGTCAGGGGTCTTCGGGGGAATGGGAGTTGGACACCGGATGGTGAGATGTGGTATCCCCTTCCCTGTAACACCTTTACCCCATCCTACCAAGTAGGATAATTAGGAACTCTATCCCCCCTTTTACAACACAGACACTTTCATACAGACAGCCCGCTATGAGAGAAAACAGATTAACACCGAGCAGTATACCTGACGTGTCCCAATTAAATGGTCAGGCAAGGTTAGGCAATTACTCACCTTCACACACACCTGACTTCCATTAAGCTTCCCCACACAGATAAAAGGTGAGGCACAACAGCAAACTCTGAGCGAGGCAAAGCACATGAGGAAACCGCAGTTTCGAGATGGCAGCTGAACGAGAGAAGAAAGACGCAAAACCGAAGGGGATCCCAAGGAGGGGAGTTCCCTTGACCTTTTCGACAAAGAATCGTTACTTTCCAGAAACCTTGAGAATAGTAAGCGTACAACCAGGAAACCAGGCTGAAAAATTCTGCATTGCGTGTCAGAGATACCCAGGGCCCCTCCTGCGTCAATAATCAAGGGGGGAAAAGCAGCAGCTGCCGTGGTACTGTCCTTGGCTCTAAGAACAAAGTAGAGTCAGTGAAATCAACACAGCTGGTGAGTTGCGGAGACCAATATAAGAACACTCTATGTTGAAGCCAAGGTTGCAACATCAACATTGTATGGCGAGCACTGGAATGAACATTGTTAAAAAAACATGTGATAAGCAACGCAAGTAAAGTTGAACTGCTGATGAGTGATTGAACTTTAAAAGCAAGATATAATACCTTTGACAGAGTGGACTGGCACTGCATGGGTGCTCAATTGAAGGTCTCTGTAAGATATCCAGCTGAGAAGTGGCAAATGTGGACTGTGAGAAAAAGGTTATATCCAGAAGAGAACGACTAATTGTGATTTAAAGTGGTCCTGTAACCGGTCAAGCAAAATCCTGCGCACAGTCGAAAGTCTTTGATTTTGATGAAGTAGAGAAAGTTTGGAAAAGTAGATAAATTTGATCAGAGCCCAGGGAAGGGAGACCAATTGAAGGTTTTGTGTTAAAGTGGGCCTGAGCCCGATCACACGAGAAGTTGTATATGTGAAATCCCAAGAACAAAGGAATTTTAATGTGTGTCGTGTTGCATCAGGCCCTCTGAAATAAGAGACTTTGAATGACAAAGAGACTTTGACACAGAAGGCCCTAATTGTGAAGTTTTGAACTCTATCTTTGTGCTAGAGAAGCTAAAGAGTGTGCTAGGCTTGAGTGTGCCACCTTGTCATGTGCTGAAAACGTGGGGAAGGGAAGCCAATGGCTTGAACATTTCCTGAACACTTTTCTTTTGCATAACATCGTTTCCCACACTATTTGCATTTAGAAGTAAGGTTTGGCCATGGGTTTATTAGTATAGGGCCTTTTATTTTGACAGACTCGACGAGGACTGCAGTATTATTATTATTTGATCGTCGTAGCTTGCTCCCATCTTTAGATTTAGGATTAGAACCCAATGGAAGTTCAATAAACATCCTTGAACTGTGATCAATTGCGTCTGTCTTACTATTTGATACCATGCCTTTCTTACAACATCGCACACTATGGATTTCGGCAGATAGACAATGGAGTGGCCTTCTGCCGCCAAGATTGGCTCAAGGCCACTAACCTCTGCATGGATGCACAGACAAAAGTGGCAGGCATGCTACTCGATGGTGACAACCTGTTTGGGAAGGCAGTCAATGACACCCTACAGCCATCAAAACCGACACCGAGAGGGCAAATTCATTGGGCACTCTCCAGCAGAGGAGGGAAAGTCTTGAGGTCCTCCAAAGCATTCACCTCACCCTGTCACCAGCCCGCCCATTCAACCACCCAGGAGGCAAATAGGGGATGTTCCCAAGCCTATATAAGTGGCAACCAGCGTCATCTGCATCCAGAACACAGACACTAAAGCAAGCCTGACCCGGCCCAGGACTCAAGCCTTCACTTTTGCACCCCAGTGGTAGGTCGGTGATCACAATTTGTTGACCAGTTTTGCAACATCTCCACAGACAAATGGGTGCTTGATATCCTTCAGCAGGGTCACATAAATGCCCTCACATTCCTTGCATCCTGACAAGAACAGCACATAGCACAGCTACTAAAGGAGGTTCTAGCCATGCTAAACAAATGGGCAATAGAGTCGTGTCTCAGCACATCTTGGGCCCTGGAGTGTATTCCATATATTTTCTGGTGCAGAAAAGTCAGGAGGGTGGAGAGCTATTCTAGACTTGAGACACCTCAACAAATTCCTCCAGTTCCAAAAGTTCAGGATGGTCGCTTTGCAGCATGTGCTTGAAAAACTGAAGGAAGAAGATTTCTTGGCGACCCACGACTTGGAGGATGCTTACTTCCACATCCCGATTCATCGCAAACATCGAAAGTTGCTGCATTTTGTTGTTCAGGGAAGACATTACACGTTCAAATACTGGCCATTCGGGCTGAAATCGACCCTGAGGGTGTTCACCAAGCGCTTGACTCTGGTGGCGGCGCACCTGCATCACAAAGGAATCTACATCTATCCTTACCTAAACGATTGGCTGATTCAATTCCTCCCCTCAGGCACTGGCAATCCAGCACACTGCAGAAATCATCCAGACTCTAATGTCTCCTGGATTCTCAATAAATTATCAGAAATCCTCCATAACGCCATCTCAGAACACGCTATTACTGGGACTCTGACTCAACACACTCTCTTGTCTTGTGGCTTCTTTGGATGAGAGAGTGAAGGTGATCTTGGGGAAGTTCCAATGGCTATTGACAGCTTCTGTTCCAGCAGTCTGGTCAACCAAGTCCCTGCTGCGCATAATGTCCTCCTGCATCCATCTACTCCCCTTTTGCGGACTACAGATGAGACCCCTTCAAGGGTTTCGGAATGCCAGATGGCAACAGGTCACCGGTGCATGGAACAACAAGATCACCCTCAATTGGGCATTCCGTCAGGCCCTGCAATGATGCTCAATTTACTTGCATCTCTCACAGAGTGCTCCCTTTCAGCTCTCCACATATCAGATGACAGTCACAACCAACGCCTCTCTAGAGGGTTGAAGAGCCCACACAGGGCACTTATAAGCCAGAGGCTTCTGGCTCCCGGAAGAAAAGGAATTCGCCATCAACATCATGGAACTACGGGCAGGTTTCTGGGCTATCAAGTCTTTTCAGCCTCAGCTCCAGGGGAAGGTCGTGTGGGTCTTCATGGACAACACCACCACCATGATTTACATACAGAAGCAGGGCGGGACTCACTCCCCCATTCTCTCTCAGGAAGCACAGAATCTGTGGCACTGGGCCATTGCTTAATGGATATTCCTCGTCCCATTTCACCTTGCAGGCTTTCATAACACCATAACAGGCTCTCTCAGCGGGGAGAGCTGGTCCTGCCATGAATGGGAGCTCTAGCAAGCACAAGTGTCTTGTTTCTTCAACAAATGGGGTCTTCCCCAAACTGACCTCTTTGCAGCAGTTTCCAATGACAAGTGCCAGAAGTTTGCCAGCAGGTATTCTCAGGCCAGGAGTCTGGGCGACACCTTCTCATTCCCTTGGGAAGGCCTCTTCCTGTATGCATTCACGCTGATTCCTATGTTGCTATGGTTGATCAACACACTCAGATGTTGCCACTGCAAGATGATCCTCATTGCACCGGTGTGGCCCAGGCAGATCTAGTACTACGACCTCCTCCATCTGTCTGTGGTTCCAGCCATTAAACTGCCTTCTCTTTCAGACCTGCTCTCCAGGGAAGGAGGATCGACCCTGCACCACGACCCAGCATCTCTGAGCCTGGTGATCTGTTTCCTGCAGCCCTATGGTTTGGACACTAATCACTCCCTTCGGAATGTAAGGACATTCTAACGAGGGCCAGGGCTCCATCTACACTTGCCAGCTACAAACACAAGTGCAAGCGCTTTTCAGTGTGGTGCCAGTCACGGAAGATTTCTCCACCGCGCTTAACAGTGCCACAGCTTCTTTCGTACCTGCTCTCACTTGCCAAGTCTGGCCTTACCCATATATCTATCAAAGTACACCTGGCCGCCATATCCCGGTACACCCAGGCTCCAGTAAGCTGTCCCTTTGGTTGCACAGGATCGTTAAGGAGTTCCTTGAGGGGCTTTGCAGAACATTTCCTTCAGTGAAGCCTCCTGCCCCTGTGTGTGAGCTAAATGTGGTACTGTCAAAACTGATTGGGCCTCCGTTTGAACCTATGCATCGGGCCACCTTGAAGTTTCTGTTATGGAAAACCGCCTTCCCTGCGGCAATCACCTCGGCCAGGCTGGTTGGGGGAAATGCAGGCTCTCTCCTGTAATCCTCCATATTTGTTGTTCGCTTCAGCTGCAGTGGTTTTGCGTACTCATCCTTCCTTCATGCCAAAGATCCTGTCAGACTTTTATCTAAATAAGCCCTTGTTTCTACCAGTTTTCCTTGCAAACCCTTCTTCACCTGCTGAAAGATCTTTGTATTCGCTGGACGTTGCGCATGCCTTGAAGTTGTATGTTGCACGCACAAAAGACTTTCAAAAGACATTTCAGCTATTCCTCAATATTGTACCTGTGGGACATGGGAAGGTGCTGTCTAAGGCTTTCAACTCCTGTTGCCTCTGCGGCTGTATCACACATTGCCATTGTCGGGCTAACAGACTGCTACCAGGTCGGCCGAGAGCCCATTGCACCACAGCCATTGCAGCTACTACAGCGTTTCACTCTGGTGTGTACTTGCTCGACATCTGCAGGGTTGCTACGTGGAGGTCTACCCACACCTTCACAAGATTCTACTGTGTTGATAAGGGTTCCATGGAAGAGCACCAGGTTGGCCAAGCAGTGCTTCACAACTTGCTTGCATGAGGTGAGACTGTTCCTGGGGAAAGTGTATTGTTTCTGTGAGCCTTGCCATCTCCTGTAGTTGTGTATATGTAATGTTGTGTGATCATATTCATGAGCATGTAAATCCATGACCCCAGGCTGCAGAAGTAACAAGTCACTTACCTGTAACTGCTGTTCTCCAGCACAGGTCTTAAATGGATTCACATGCAAATGCTCCCTCCTTCCCCTCTCTGGTCTTGGTTCCTACTGCGACTTTACAGGCACAACCAAATCTGAAGATAGCCACCAGGGATGGAGCTTAGGAGGATGAATGTCATTGGCTGGGGCAGTATGACCCAAAGTGACAGCAATAGGCTATAGAAGTGATGAGCAGTTTTAGCTATAAAGTGAAAATGCTTCAATTTTACTGAGGATTCCCAGCCTGATGACAGGGAATATTCATGGACATGTGAATCCATGTAAGACCCATCCTAGACAGCAGGAGGCACAGGCAACTTACCTGTTCCTTATAACAGACATATAGGTCAAACATGAAGATCTGTGGTCATTGTTATGATGTCAAAATGCACTTTCATTTTATACACAGTAGCCAGGAATCCTCAGTGGTGCTATTTGTCCCCTTCTCCTTTCACAAAGGTGTGTTTTGAAAGAATACAATAGGAGTGCACCAGGCTGTATATTTTGGAATGTTATAATATGTAGTATTATTTCTGCATCTGTCACTACCATAGTGGTTTTACTGAACATAGGCTTGTCTGAAAGGTAGTGTAATATGTCCTTGCCAGAGGTGAACCAGAACAGAGCCTGTAGAAGGAACAGAGGATGGGGGAGGGAGAAATGCAGAGGAGGAGTCAGGCTACAAAATGGACATACAAATGGCCATAAACAATGGGTTTGTGGGAGGAATCTGGTTGTGATAGTAGGAATGCGTGTGCTGGTCAGAAGCAGGGTCAAGTATCTTATGTGATGCTAGATTCTAGTACAGTGGAGGGGGTGGTAATAGAACTAGCCAGTGCCTTTCTGTGTGAGGGGCTCAAGATATGCTCTGCAACCTCTTTAGGAGAGGCCACTCCCGTTTTGTGAAGAGAATCCGGGATTGCCAAGCCAAGTGGCAAATGTGCCAATGCCAAGAGTGGGCGTTTACAGAAGAGATGGATAACACAAGGTGTATGAGGTAGAGGAATAGAACGGTAGAGCACTTAGGGTTTGCAATTGTTTGGCTCCTTTTAAAGGAGGCAGATTAGACATAATTGGATTACTTGTAAATGTTGAAGAAATATCACTTATACACCCTGGCCTCTGAAATTCTTATCACAAAACATACAATTCAAAATGACATTATACATTGGCCCTCATTCCGAGTAGGGCGGTAAGTGATACCGGGCACCGGTAAGGAGACCGGTGCTGGTAATCCCTTACCGCCCTACTATGAGGTCCCTTAGCGGGTCCCTTCCTTAACGCCTGGTCTGACCAGGTGTTAAGGACGGGACCCGTTAAGGGACCTGGGCGCAAATAACGGGCTTGGCATACGCCGGCCCGTTATTTACGCCCTCCCCATTCCCATTGTGCCCCCTGCACCCTTGACTTTGTATTACCCTTGAAGATATGCATTGATTACGTCTGCATTATTGACACATTGATTTGGTTAATACTTTTTTTAATCTACACACACTAAAAACGAATTTGATTAAATAACCAAATTGAGTGATGGGAAACACGGTACAAAATATACCAGCCCTTTCAAATTAATTTTGAGATAATCTCAGGTACCACGAGATAGGGGGTGAATCCACAAAGTACCAAAAACTAGCACACTTTTACTATTGTAAAAGTGATTCAATTCCTTTTTAAAATAACTTTCTGTTTGGGACACCATTTTTGCATTAATATTCCACACAAACATTATTACATACCCACCTTGCTAGTATAGCTGAGCCTTTCAAATGAATGTGAGCACATTTATTTATTTAATTGTTTTATAATGCGGCTAATAGCATATCTGTGTTTGGTTTCTAAGCACAGATCCGTGATTGGAACCTCTGTTGCTCTGCTTGGTCTTGCTTCCAAGATCTGTGCTATCCTCCGTTTGAGAATCATCTAGTACAATAGTCTTCAACCTTTGGATCTCCAGGCGTTTTGGCATGCCACTCCTATAAGACCTGCTCAGCATAGTGGATGGTGATGGATCATGGGAATCATAGTCCAAGATATCTGGAGAGCCACATCTTGCAGAACCCTGAATCTAGAATCTATGACAACAGGGATTGATTAGTTATTTTATATGTGGGTGCAACAATGAAAGTGTTCTGCAAACTTCAAGTCCTTCAAAATAACTTGGCCCGGGCAATCATTAATGCTCCCACATAGGCCCATGTGACACTTATTCATTACAAATTGAACTGGATCCCTCTAAGCTCAAGAATCATATTTAAGGTAGGAACCCTAACCCAGTGGAAGAGCATCCACCTAGGCTAGTTGGACAATGGGCATGAATCATTCTCTGCTTCTAGAATCTCTTTCTTCCTTCGGTTTTAGGGGTTCTGTTCTTTCCTGGTTCTCCTCTTATTTATCTAATAGAACTTTTTCCGTCTCTTGGGCTGGCAAGATCTCCTCACCTATTCCCCCTTGAGCACAGTGTTCCCTAAGGATCAGTCTTGGGTCCATTTAATTTCTCCCTCTACACTTCTCAACTTACTGTGATAATCTCCTCCTTTGGTCTTTCTTATCACTTCCACGCCGACGATACACAACTTTTTCTATCCTTTTCGTTCTTCACTCCTGAAATTCACTGCACTCTTACAGCCTGTTTTTCAGCTATCAAATCTTGGATCGCTTCCCATTTTCTCACTCTAAATGCAGGAAAGAATGAGGTTCTATTCTTCCCTGCTAATACTCTTCCCCCTCTTCCACCACCTCCTTTCATATCCTTTCCTCCCTCTAGTCTCTCTATTTCCCCGTCAGCTCGTAATATCGGCCTTCATTCCGATTCTAATCTTCCTTTTCTCACTTTTCAAGCTACTAAACTTCTTATTTCCTCTCTAATCTTTTCTCGACTCTTCTACTGTTCTAACTCTCTTTTTGGTCTCCCGTGCTCTCGTCTCGCTCCCTTGAAATCAATATATAATTCTTCTGTTTGTCTACTCTGTCTTCTTTCTTATCGTGACTCTATCTCTTCTTCACTTGCCTCATTTGGCTGGCTACCCTTTCACTCCCAACTTAAATTACATTTTCTTTGCGTAGTCTTCAAATCCCTCTATCAGTTCGCACCTGACTATCTTGCTGCACCCTTATCCGTTTATACTCCTTCTAGTTCCCTCTGTTCTTTCTGTCACTTTAGACTGAAGATTCCTTGTCCTCCATGTGCCCAGTCCTGATTCCAATCTTTTCAACTTCTTGCTCCTTTACATTGGAATGCTCTCTCACTTTCTTGCCGTTCTATCACTGATTATTTTCTCTTTCGTCTCTGAAAATTAGTCTCTCTCATAGTCCCTGATTGCCTGCTACCAGAATTGATGAATTGATGAATTGATGAATTGATGTTTTGATTTTTGATGTTTACCTATCCTTATTTTGTACCATACCCTGTTTTTAATTGTGCAGCACTTTGGCTTAAGGTGCTATATAAAATACAATAAAATACAAAATACAAATACAAAATACATTTACTTTTCGCGTATACGCACAGGCCGAGCAACTGGATTGGTTACCCGCAAGAAGTCAGTGCTTATTGTCCTTTCCATGAGCCCCTGTTGCTATGTACAGTGCTCGGCTGCTCCCCAGGGCTAGGTCTGTGCTTAGCAAATAGCCGAAGAAAAATAAACAAGGCATTAAACTTGATTCTCCGCTCCACTGGAACCTCGCGGGTCTTGTAGTCTGGATCATTTATTTTCCTTTGTCTTTTTTAAGGTTCATTCTTTACATAGCAGAGAGAAACAAATGCTGACGTGATCACATTATAATATTAAGTTTATTTAACTGGATTTTGGTGACCTTTAGTTATTTGTTTTCAAAAGTAAAATATTTTGCAAAGAATAAGTAAGAGGGCCCGCGGGCGATTTTGGCATGTTATTAAGAATTAAAATAAATAAATAAACCAACTCACCCAGAAAGGCATGATATTTTTTATCTCAGCCAGGGACTGGGTGTGCACCTTCTTCAGAAGGACCAGCACATTTTTGTGCGAGTGATGTCTGGGGCCGAGTGATGGTTTATAAAACTATGATTCTATGCCATGTCTGATGGTGAGCAGCATAAACATTGTTCAAGATGTTGCATCTGTTTCACATCCAAGGGCAACAAGATTCTATACAACTGCCATCCCGTGCCTGCCCAAACCACCTGCCACTTTCAGTGATGGCAGCAAAACAAAAGGGGTGGTGGCTGAAGGTTTGGAATTAATCTTAACCTCTGGCAAAGCTCTGGGCAACCCTCCAGACCACCATTCTTCGCCTGCCAAGCCATTACAAAAGGGGAAAGACCACATGCAAATTCGGCTTGGTATCACCCCAAAAGTAAATAGTGAAACATAGAATGTTTTCGGGAAACCCCGAGACAGAGCCATGTCTAGGATTTTCGAGGCCATTTGCAGCACCCATTAATGTGCATATGCATTGACATTGTCTGAAGTGACATCACAGAAAATGATGTCAAATGGAGTGACTTCAGTCTTTGATACTCAAGAGCATGATAGGAAGTTACAGTACAGCATATTACCACGAGTGTTCCAAGAGGTAAACAACTGATGTGCAATACTTGAATTGCAATTTTTATTATAATTGTTGATGGGCCAATGCTGGGGACGAACAAACTATGGTCACTTTTTTTTTTAAAAATAGCTTACACTTAGGATAAATCACCTTTGTGGACTCCAGATTTTGTCAGATAAGGTGCAGCGGGATAGCATTATTTTACCAGGATCACACACTTTATCTCAGGGGTGAGGCTGAGATTGGAGCCCAGTCTGCAATTGGAAACTAGACCACATACTTTCTTACGTCTAGTTGGTGCAGATATGTTTTGTCTTCCAATGGCTAAAAGAGTTCTGTGCATAATCAGGGAAGGGCAGTGGTCTGAACAAGAAAGAGCAGACATCGGGCAAAACTTTAGGCATGACCAGCCAAAGCCTCGCATTCTGTGCTGAAGCTGTCCACATTGGTATATATGCCTCGCAAGTTACAGACTTGTTTAGTTTGATAGGGGGAGTATTGTGACCAATGAAAAGAGCCAACTTCCATTACTTGCTCAAAAGGGGTTCTTTCTGAATCACTCTCACAGACACATTTCAAATATAAGGCTGTGGGCATTCTCATGCTCCCAAAGTGCTCTTTGCTTTTATGCGAATCGCCAGGCTCAGTTTCTATGAATGAACAGGTGATGTGCTGTATGACCCAGTCCTCCCCCCTCCACCCCTGGCCCTGCCCCAACAAGGAAAAGAGGGTTCCCAGAGTACATTTATTTTCCATTTCCAGCACTGTGTATAACAGAGATGTCTTCTAAAGTATAGAAGAACAAAAATACCCACCCTGACAAATATATACATTTCAATAGAAACAAGTTAAGCAAATAGGATATGACTGCAGTGCTATTTTCACATCTTGAAGGGAAGTTTATGAGTACCAGAATGCAATGTAATGTGAGATAAAAATCTCCTTCAATTTGCATATGTACTTTCAAGGCTTATAGACACAGAGCAAAATAATCTGTGATAATGCCACCTGTTTGGTTTTGCTGTCTTGGTGGCGACAGCCACCTGATACCAAAACATTGATACTGTAAATGTAAAATAAAGGAGATAGGGCAGTTCGGAAGCAGTGTATGGCGTTGGCATGGCAACTTGCAGAGCATGACGATGAAATGGCCAAAGCACCATCCGGCCTTCACCCTCTCGCTCGCGTCTGCCGGTCGGTCGCATGCTCCGCAGTAGGAACAAAATGACTGCACTTAAGTATATGCTGGTTGTTATTTACATTTATATTCAACAATTCTTTTTTTCACTTAAACTCCTGTCCACACCGCAGACTGATCTGTTTCCCGCTCTCTGCCAGCAGTGCTCCGGTACACATTAGTCCCCCTCCGCTCCCCGCTTCCTGGTATGTCTGGTCCCCTCCTCCCTTACCGCCCACCACCTTGTTGATTGGCCCTAGTGGCCTAGTGTTTCTTGCACCGAGTATCTAGTGCCCTCAGTGCGGCCCGGAAGCCAGGTGTCAAACACACAACAGAATATGTATGCAATGCTGCTCGCGTGGGGCAGGCTTCTTTCAATGTCACATGTGTTTACTGTCAAGCCTCCCCACCCTAACACACACAAGCCCCGCCTCCCCAGAGCTAATCCAACTGGATGTGACAGACCTACTCTCATGGGATGGGGCACTTCCGCTTCCGATCACTCTTTAGATCCATTTAATGTGGTGAGTGTGTGGCACGCATTTCACTGCCAGCTTGAGTCAGAAAAGTAGAAAAAAAATCCCCACACATTTTCATGTTATCTTTTGCACTTATAGACAATATGATAACAAGTGTGTGATTACGATCTACTCACCTAGAACCCACTTTGCACCTGATATCATACTGCACCATGCGGCAACAATAGCAGTTTATGCTTCAGCAGTTTCACCACTCCATGCACATGTGGAACTGCCCTAGTATTGGGATGTGACAAACTATACTGTGTACCAATGGGTCTCTGCGCAGACTCTGTAATGCACACAAACGCCAGACACATTTCTGCCAATTTGTCACTGAAGACCACAACTTAAATAGAAAACAAACACAAAGGAAATTCATTTATAGACAATGTCGCCTGGGTATATGTTCAAAAAAATAAACTATGGAGTTTGGAATATCCAATGTTCAAGTCGCATTGACTCTCAACAAGCACAGAATGAACAAGCAGAATGGTCCATCTATAAACGCTAAAAGGAGTCCCGAAGCTGGAGATAGCTTAGCGGGTTGAGCACCTGTGTGCATTAGGACCCGAACTGGCCCATAGAGCTAGGGGTTACCCTGTAGCACTTTAAGATGAGACAACAGCACCCGTGAGATGGATGGGGATGCAGATTAATATTCTCACATCAAATCAATAATGACAACTCAATGGTTTGGCAAAGGGAGTCTGTTTAATGACACGTACAAAATACGGGGAGTTAGTGAATATAAGCAATCGCTCGGTTTTCCTTCTCGCTTCAACTCCAATTAATTTAATATAAACACATAATTTATACTAAAACCTCATCATCGCTGACGTGTAATGCTTAAAATGTTGCATGCAATTCTGCTGGTTCTAGGCAGGTAACTTTAATATAGGTGCTATATCTGTATGTGGTAACGAAGTGAGGGGATTTAATAAATAGTGTCAGGTGGGGCATCTAAGCACTTCCTTCAAAATGGCTACTGTAGTCTTCACTAAAAGTACGATGTCTCATTGGTTCTACTAACTATAGGACCCTAGATTACTTGGTCCACTATGATTGGGTTGGCATCAACCCCACTCATACTCTTCCACTAGCCTAGCAGCGTGTAGAATAGCCGGCCAGGTGCAGGGAGTTTGTCTGTACCGCCAGCCTCCCTCCAATTATTGCAACATTCAATCATCACTTCAGTGGTCATGTGTCTATTATTTCTTTGTATTTTGGCCTCAAGACTGCTTCTTGGTCTGGAAAAGTTAAGGCGCCTGGGCATGGCACAAATCCATGCGTAGGTGTGAAAGTTTCATCCCTTCTGCTTGCTCGGTCACATGATTTCAACACAGTGAAATCATCTTATTATCCATGTAATTTGTGTATTTGATTTAATTTTGCCAGCCATCTGCCTTCTGTGGCTTATCTTGACCTTTCAGAATAGGATACTCTGTTCTTCTCTTCATTAATTGTATCCACTGTTGGGCTATTTCAGCCGATACGACCTTGGCTTCTTGGCATGACTTGCCTTCATCTGAGTTTCCCTCTGTCTTTAATTCTCGATTTGTTTGCTGCAAAGATCTCCTCTTGAGACCTTAAGTAACCTTTGGTCGGTTCTACTCTTGTGCATAGTGGAAGTATACTTATATAAAGTGCTCCTTTTGAGGTAGATATGTATATAAGTGGCGCTTGCCGCAATCTGTCTTACTACTAAGCTTAGCAAGCTCATGAATTCTTGCTTCTTGCAGTTCGATGCATATGTACACGCGTAACCTGGCTGAATATCTTCATCACGCTCATGGCATAAGTTTCTTACATTAGACATCAATTGTTTCACTTTGAAGTCAGGATGTCACTTATCCATGGTGTTTTGCCTCTTTTCATCATTCACAGGTCGTCATATCTTCTATATGTGTGTCAGTCCGGGTTCTTGTGATGTCACCATTCGTCTTCCTTTAGTACCTTCTTGGCTTCTTCAGGTATTGCATTTTGAAAATCATCATTCTGTCTCATTTGTCGATATGGTTTTCTCAATGGGTACCTCACTGTCCAGGTTTTCTTAGGTGTTGGTACTTCAATAGGTGCTGTCAGTCTGATAGGTACTGGACAGAGCCCCACTGCGGCTCTCTGCTGGTTTATTTGCTCATCATACATCACATATTTTGGCGTGATCGTTCCTGGTACTTCAAAATGGGCGGTAGGAGTGCGAATCATGCTTGGGACCTCCTCCACACTCCACCCTGTGGGCGATTCATCGACCACTTTCACGTCTTCTTTTGTATCCACCTTTTCTTTATCCTTCGGATACATTTTTCATTCATCTCCTGGGTCCCTACATTGAGGTCTGAAGGAGTGTCTCTTTGGAGTCCATATTTTTATGACTCCCTTCAAGCTTCCTGCTGTTCCCACATGTTTGTCTTTATTCCATGTCATTAGTTGGCATTGTCCACTTGGGCTACAATAGATCCACCTTCCCACATAGTTTCTGTGTTTCCTTGGATACATAAACTTTGTTCCTTCTGGTGCATGAATGCTAGCTTTCACAAAGTCTCTTATGTCTTCATCATTCAGGTCCTTGGGCTTCCATCCTGGTTCGACATCAATCATGATCTTCATTCCTATGGCCTTTTTCGCAGTTTTCTGGCACCTAGAGATTATTATCTTGATAAGACAGAATCCGAGCAATATCATCACTATCAGGGCTTCTAGGAATTTGAATCTACCATCCACTGCGTAACCCATGAAAATAGTGATCCAAACCAGCTGTCATCATCAACTTTGTCAGCTTCATTGATCATCTGATTCTGTAACTTCGTCAGCATACCTATGGCCTCTGTTAAAGTTCCATTTTCTTCATTGTGAGATGGTATAAATGTGCAACATAATTCTCTTATTTTTGTACAAACACCTCCATCCATAGCTGTGATCATGTCAGTGACATATCTGTTCTGTGGAGTCATTAGTCAAATTGCCCTTATTTCTTCCCTGATTGCATTAAATCCTTTTATAGTCGTGTTGATGGTCTGCAGTCACTCCCATCTGGTTATCTGCAACCATTTAGTATTTGCTCCAACCTGAATTCTTGGCATAAAAATTGTCGTCAACACAGAAGAAGTCTGACTGAGCAGTCTATGTTCATATGGGATATCATCAAAAGCTTGTGTGGATTTGGCAGAAAAGTAATTCTCTCGCTTCATTTGGCTCATTAGTTTCACAGATCTCTTCTTCGTCAGGTGAGCGTCTGATTTCGGGAAACTGTCAATATTCAGATCACTCTTTGGAATCACCAACGCTGGAACATGGACATTCACTATTTTGCATATACCTCCCCAGGTTCTCGGCAGCCTGATAAATGCTTTGGATCCACATGCCCAATAATGATACATGATCGCTGAAGTACCATGTACCATTCCTGGAGCGTCAAAGACTCGGCCACAATTTTGATTCTATTCAATTTATCTTGTACCATTATTCCAGAAGCAGAATTTCGGATTCTCCAATGGCACTATCTGTAAGGTTCCTCCTCTTTCTTCGAGCCATCTCAATAGTTTAGCAAGTTTTGGCCATAATGGCTTGCATTCATTTCACACTATATTGATGGTAGGCTTCTAGTGACCGAAGACCATCCATGCTCTGCAGATCACTACTCTTTTTTCCCATCCGTCTGGTGAAAGCACTGTTCCGTAAATTTGCATTTGGCCTCTGTTCTTCCACTTTTGAGCTTCTTCTGGCGTCTTTCCTTGAACATTCAATTTGTGATTTGCTGTTATGATCACCTGATCTCTGTGGAGGTGTTGGGGCATGGTTGCAGCCCTCACGGGGGTGAGGTCGCTCGGGTCTGACTTCTCCCTGCGCACTTATGTGGTGACTGGTGGTAATAGGTGATGCTGCTCGGGACTGCTCTTGCGTGGAGAATAGTGGGCCATGAGTATGCCAGCTTGTGTGCCTGATACCCTTCCAGACCCTTTCTCCCAAACCGTGGTATATCCTTGGGATGCGCTGTCCCTGGAAAGCTCACCTGTTGATTAGTTTTGCCAAGCACTCCATCCTGTTGCGTCTTGCAGAGGCACTTGTATGATCTGGACCGAGTTCCTTCACTGGTCCCTTGCACATGGCAGTCCAGCCCTGCTGCAACTAAGCCACTATACTTCAGGTAAGTTTTCCTGTTTGCCTTTGTCTTTCCTCGTCTGTTTTTGTTGTATTGTAAAGTTTGCTGTCTTGTATTGCTGTCAGTTCCACTTTTGATGTTTGCTCTTTTGCTTTCTTCCCTTGCAGGTGATGTTGCAGGCTCGGCAGAAGCTGCGGAGCTCGAGGCGGTAGCCGAGGGAACGAGGAACAAAGCTGCAGCGGTACAGTAGCTGGTAAGTTGTTAACTAGGGGGCGTGCAGGGTTCAAATGCGGCGCGGCCCTAGGAAAGATGTTCTAACCTTGTCTTTCTTCTTCTTCACAGAGTCTGAGTTCATGGATGCGGAGCACGGTGCTGCAGCATCGGGATCAAGATCACTGGATGTCAGGAGATGAGTCTGCATATGAAGCGATGAAGCACAGTAACGCGAAGCACCGGCCTTAAGGATGGAGCAGCTTATATAGCTGAGCTTTTGAAGCCACGCCTACCAGGTTCAGCCTGCCTGCCACACCCTGCCACACCCGTTGAGTTAGCACATGGAGACCAGGCCTAGGGAGCCACACCCGATGAGTTAGCACATGAGGATGTCTCAGGTCCTGAAAAGCACTCCTACACTGAAATAAAGTAAAAGCATTCCTGCACTGAAATAAAGTGCTCCTGCTCACATCTCTATATGAGCCTGCTGCCAAAGGCTCCAGGACTGAGTCCAGCCAGGGCCCCAGTGTTTATGGGTCCCAAAAGGACATAAGTGAGTCAGGTGACCATTGCCTCCATCACTAGATGGTGTGGTTTTTGTGTTGTGGGGCCTGTGGCCATGACATTTGCTTCTCTTCTGATCTCTGCTCCTTTAACTCCAGGCTTATCATATCTGATCACAATGTGTTTTGTTTTTACATTGTTTCTTGTCTTTATGTCTTGGAAATAATCATCTTCATCTGGCTCCGTTGCTTCAGTTGCCCATTTGGGTGAAGCATCACTTCCCATTAATTGGCCTCTGGTCGTGCACATTGCTACGCATGATAGACAGTGAAGCTATCGAGCAGTATGCTATTTTCAGTAACGCATTTACTTTGGAAACATCTAATTTGATTTGTTACAAACTCAATTTACAACAAAACTCCAGTGAGGCAACTGGGACCAACAAAACTGCAAATCTAGAGCGTCTAGCTCTATTCACAAACCATCAAAAGCTCAAATTGGAACAAAAAGTCCCAGTGACGCAACTGAGACTATCTAGCAAATAAACTCAGCTTGAAACGAAGCCCCAGTGAGGCAACTCTTGGAACAGAAAGTCCCAGTGACGTAACTGCAACTACCCAAATAAAGCTCACAAGAAAATAAGGAAAATGTACCTTAGAAGTCATGATTGAACAAACTAAAGGACACAAGTAACATTCAGGTGGAATTATCAGGCGGAATCAAGTTTGATGTGACTAAACTGCCAATGAACTGCTATTGATTTGCAATTTCCGTAGATACAATCACAATAATAAAAAAATAAAAACATATGCTGAACTAAATCATAACCTGGTAATAGAGTTTTTTCATCTCTTAGTGGCAAAGGCGCCTAGCAGGGCTAGAACCCTAGCATTACCTAATTACCACCATCCTGACCAGTCACAGGATACAGCCCAGGTGGCAGCAGACCACACACCCATACAGAACACAACAACATTGGGAACAATGCCTAGCAGTTGTAGGCTGGAAAATATTTTCCTATGCGTGATAGACAGTGCGATGTCTGGACATCAATTTCCACAGCTACGAAGATCTTTGACTTCCCCATGCTGTAAGGTAGGAGTGCACAAACAAAGCATTCTCCCTCTGAATTTTGTCGTCCAACGTCTTTCATGTGTTGGTACCCTGTGTTATTTCCCAAGTGTGCTGTGCTGTCCAGGTAGTCATTTAGTTCATTGTCATCTCCTTGTATGCTTATCTTTATTCTCAAGGTTTTAATGTACTTTGCTATCATCACATCCTTAATAGCATCCATGTAGCTTCTTCTCACTGGAGGATTCTCAGGTATCTCAATCCATGGTTCATCTGTGCCAGTCGAGTAGAAGGAAGTCTGGAAATTCTTTCTTTGTCCTCTTGCATCTTTTTTTCTCTGGATATAAATGTCCATATCCACTCTGCCATTGGTCTAGTATATGGCTGTATTGTAGAACTTGTACTTGTCCCCTTCATTGGATCACGTGTGCTTATCAATGCTGTCTCTGTTGTTTTATTCTCCAACTCCTTTTGTCTCTTTAAAAGTTCAGCTATCTCCATTTGATTTTTCACTTCACCTGTAGTGGAACTTCTCATAGTAGGTAGTCCAATTTTCTCCCTTCTGTGCCCTGCGATTCTGCAGTTATTGACACTAGACCTGGTGTATGTGCACTCATTGTTTGCGTGTATGTATTTTTCATTAACCTTTTCTCCTGCTTGCTCTGCCGACCCTGTCTCCGGCTTTTCAATTTGCTTGTTACCAAATGTGTGTGTGTCAATGCTAATCACATCCATTTCAAGTTCACTCACTCCTTTGTCAGACTGTCTAGCAACTGGAATGACTATAAAAAGTCTGGGTGCCCTTGTGGGTGTCATGCATACATCATTAGGTGGATGATCTGGAATCGGAACACTTTGTGCACCAATAAAAAATGCAGTTCGAATCGTTAGAGACAGTAAAACAGGGATGAATACAATGCATAGGTACATGATCCCTCTGTAGGTCAGTCTACAGCACTTAGTCTGGAAAAGTATTAGTGCCTCTCCTTCTGAGGGATGACAACGTTACTACTTAGGTTGCCATTCTCTATCATTTTAATGAAGGAAAACTAACTTTTAATACATTCTAGGCAATATTATCTCTGTGTAGGTTTCAGGTACTGGAACGATTGTCTTTCTTTGCCTGTCGACTAGATTATCTCTTGTTTCTGGAAACAGTTCTCTTTTCTGTCTACGAAAAATGTCAAAATAAGGTAATAAGTTCAGCAAGTCTCTTAGTTTGCATGTTCAAAATAAACAAGCTCCCAATCAATGCCTCTAATGTGTCTCACTCCAGAAGATATGTTGCATCTCTGTCAACAAAAGTGTATTATTTGTCAACATTTCCTCGATCTGTTCCTCGATGGAAAGTTTACAGTCTCCTCTGGACATTTTGATGATGATTAGAAAGCTCAACCTGCATCAAATACCATGGAGGAATTTCAAAAAAGGTAGCAGGCGTTCCTCTCCAGAAAGAACATGGCATGATAACCTATTCTGAGATGAGAGTTTGCAGTACACACTTTTTGTTGCTGTGGGACACCATAAGTAAGTCCAAGAGATTCTTTTCCTCTTGTGGTGCTTCCCCTTGGAGTTCCATTTATTGGGTTTTCTCCACGTTGCTATAACTGTCTGTTTCACTTCGTGCAACAATCATTCTCTCAGGCACATCAGTTATTTCCACATCCATTATCACTTCATCCTTGGACGCCTTATGCTTGGCTTCTGTGAATGCTGCTTGATTTCCACGTGGGAAAAAATATGCCCCTTTCGTGTGGGTGGCGCATTTCATGAACGCTATGCCCATTGGGAGCTGTAGTGCCTTAATCAGTCTGTTCAATAGGGCTGCGTGCAGCCCTGGTGTGCTGTCCGCTTGGAGGTAGCCCCTCCTTTTCCAGCGTGTTAAGCCTGTGTGCACTGTCAACGTCGCATAGGTGGAGTAGCTGTACACCGTTACTTCCTGGTCTGCGTGATTCTCGAGTGCGAGTATCAACACCAATAATTCTGCAGCCTGTGGTGAGTAATGAGATGATATTTGTGCACTAATAAGAACTCAAAATTCTCCATTTGCTATGTGTTTCATCACAGCGGTGCCTTTATATTTTTGCCTATCACTTTGATCGATTCTCAAAGAATTGTCAACAAAGACAATTTCCTCTTCTGCCAATGCATTTTCTTTCACTCTGGGAATCTCATCATAGAATTCTTCATAATTTGCGCAGTCATGAATCGGCTCTCCTTCAGTGACTGGCTCTGCTATAGACATAGCTGGGTTCACTATTTTACATCAAATTATTTTAATCGATGGATTCAAAATGATCACTTATATACATATGCAGAAGCTCTCTGAGATGTCAAAGTGCCTTTCAGTTTCTCTAGAATGGCAAATAGTGCATGTTTGATGAATAACCTCATTGAGCATCCCAACACAATGGTTGTAGCCTTCTTTATGGTGAACGCTGCGGCAGCTAAACTTTGTTCACAAGGGAAATGACCTCTCATCACTTGGTCTAGATTACCACTCTAGTACGCCAGGGGCTTGTACTCCAATGTGGTTCTCTTTGTGAGTCCTGCTGTCATAACACTGCCATTCGTGTGTGAAAACCGGTAGAATTCCTCTGCATAATTGGGAATTCCTAAAATTGGTGCTGTCCAAATGGCTCTTTTTAGTTCCACTAATCCTTCTTCCATCGTGCCAGTCCATTCAATTTTTTATTTCGCCCTCTGTGCCTTTTTTAGGGCTTGTAACAAGGGCTTGGTATATGAGCTGTAGTCAAAGACCCATGCTCTGACATAATTGCACAATCCTAGGAAACTCTGCATCTGTTTTATCGTGTGGCATGGCTGTGTTCAATATGGCTTCAGCCCTTTCAGGGGTAACCCTTTTTCCCGCATGTGAGATTAGCTGGCATACGTACAGCACTTCTTGCTGACAGTATTGTAACTCCTCTTTGTCAACTTTATATCCTTTTTCAGCCAATATAGCCAATAGATGGATAGAATCGTGTCTGCACGTTTCTTCTGTTGTGGTGCAAATTAAGATGTTGTCCACATATTGCAAGACAACACTCTCTAATGCAATATTGCTGAGGTCCTTCTGCAGGACTCTGTTGAAAATTGAAGGAGACTCATAGTACCCCTGGGCCAACCTTGTGCTTTTCAGACGCATCTGTCTGAACGTGAATGACGTCAAATCTTGTGAGTCTTTGTGCAATGGGATTGAGAAAAATGCATTTTTCAAGTCAATCCCTGTGAAATATTTTGCCTCAATGGGTATATTACATAGGATTGTGGACCGGTTAGGCTCTAGAGGGACTCGGCCTCTACAATATCATTTATTGGGCGTAAATCTTGAATTATTCTCCACGACCCTCCCTTTGATTTTTTGATAGGGTAAACCACAATATTGCATGATGACTCTGACGTCACTAAGATGCCCTGCTCCATCATAGCAGAAATTGGGCCTCATCATGAGTCTGGCGGTAACCCTTAAATGCGGCGGTAGCGCTATAACAGCCACATTTAAGGATCCACCAGATCATGGCTTTGGTGGATTTCCCCCCAGCTATGAGCTGGGGGGAAATCTGCGGCAAAATTGCTGATTTTCAGCACGATTACCGCCAGCGGGGAAATCCGCCGGCGGTCATAGCACAAATTTTCCCCATTGGGCCCAATGGTGAATGAAGAATTCCCGAATGGGCCCAATGGGGAATGGACAATAACCCTTCCGCCAAACCCGTGCTCCGGCGCTAATAGCGCCGGGAGTTTGGCGGTAGGGCTATTAGCGCCAGCGCTAATAGCGCCGGCGTTACCGCCCAACTCGTGATGAGGCCCATTGTCTTGATAATCCCTTCATCTGCATCCCTCGACATGGGATATTGTGCTCTTGGCAAAATTGCTCCTGGTTTCAATGTAATCTTTACTTCTCCTACGCCCTTTAACAAGCCTACGTCATAAGGGCCTGTAGGTCACACTGAGACAGGCACCGGGCCATGTCATCATCAAAATATTCTGTATGTTTTTTCGCCAGCATCCTTCTCTGGGGCACCTCTCTTGTGATCATTCTCACCCAGAAAACGATATTTACCTCAACTTGTTTTGCATCTATACTTGTGTGTTCATCAAACAGATTGTCATCAGTGACGTCAGTCAATCTGTACCCTTCCTCAATGGCGATTACTGTGCACCATTGTCTGCCTTTGTCGTCACAACCATCGATCAAAGCCATTTTTCCTCGCACTATGGCAGTGTGTATTGCCAAGGGAAATACTTGTCCCTTTTGATCGTGCATAGGTATTCATGGCCTAAATAAAAAATCGTCTGGGGTTCTCATGGTTTTGACTGCAAGGCCTGGTAGACCTGCCATTAGTATGCGCATTCCATATGCGAATATTTCTGGTTCCAATGGAATAGCTCTCATAGCTGATTGTCCTGCGTATGCTCTAATCATTTCGCATACGTAGAAATAATGCATTCCTGGAGCCGAACATACCATGCCCTTCTCCATGAACAAGATTGTCATGTTTAACTTTGTCATTAGGTCTCGTCCCAATATATTTACTGGGGTCTGCCTTGAGTATAGCAGTGGCACATTCATGTCACATTCTTCTATAGAGACTGGAAGTTCTTTTGTAAAAGGATCACAACTGGTTGCTCCTGTGAGGCCCTGAGTATTTATGGCATCAACGGACAAGGAAAACTTTCCTTCACGTATACACTAGCGTGTTGCACCCGTGTCAACTAAGAAGGAATATTCTTTATCCCCTATACAGCCCTCTACCCTTGGTTCCTCATGAGGGTTTGGTGTCACTGATAGGATAGAACACATCAGGTTTCCCAGTGAGCTGTCCTAATACATATATAACTTTGTCCCATGCTGCGTGAATGGACTTCCTCCATCACCAGTGTTGGTTCTCATTTCAGAGTTCAATGCCTGTCCTGCAGTTGTTGTCTGTGACAGTTGTATCAGCGACTGTTGAGACTGTTCTTGTGGAAAATTGATCAAGATCTGAGGTTGCAAGCTTTACTGTGCTCTTGGCGCTTGCTGTTGCACCGTGTGATTCTGTGCAACTCCATTTCCACCCTACTGTAAAAATACAGGTGGATTCACCATTCCTACTCTTGTTCCTTGGTCAGTTTGCATCATGCCTTGACTCTTGCATGTGCGTGCTAGATGCCCTGTCATCCCACACGTCCATCATATAGGCGATGGTCTGATTATTTGCCCATTTGACATATTCTGATTGCCATTCTGCATGTTTTGAAAACCTCCCTGATTACCTTGGAAACCTCCCTGATTACTCTGCCATCCTCTCTCTCAATAACCTCTCCCCCTGGGGTAAACCCATTACTGCCCTGATTAACTTGCTGTTGATTATTGACCTGCTGTATGTTCGATCCATCTGTGCTAGTTATCATTGCCCCTTCAATGGCATGATTTGACAATTTCTTCTGCACTAATGTTGCATCTTCTGCTTTTCGTGCAGCCTCTTTTTTACAATTCTTTTCTTGCAGTAGCCTGCAATAGTGATCTATGGTCAACTGTATTTCAGACCACGGTTTGGCCTCGATTCCTACCAATTCCTTGAGCTGCTTCTGTTCCTGATCTGGCAGCCTTTGGCATAATATATGGTAAAACACGGGTATAGATTTCCCCCAAGATTCCCTCGTTTCCAGGACCCATGCATCTTGGAAGTTCTGAATGTAAAGCAAAGGATCTTCTGATTCCTTCATTTTGCGTGTGATTATAACTCCCATGTCAGAAGTATCCGGGTATAGCAATCATAATGCTTTCCATACCATGGCTCTGTAGTTTTAAATGGAGCTCCATAGTGTGCAGTATTAACTGTGGTCATGCCAGGATAACCTGCTTGTGCCCATACGTCGTCAGCTCTATCACCAAGCATGGCAATTAAATGACCCTTAATGTCCTCTATATCTAACGTGTTCCCTCCTGTCATTTTTTCTAGCTCATGTATCCATTTTCTGGATCCCGGTGTTAACATTGGAAGCTTATTTTTCAGATGTTCTCGGTCCATGTGTGGCCAGGGTATATACTGTGGCCTCGTTCCTCCTTTTTTGAGCCACAGGAAGTGTAACACATGACACTCCTGCAGCACCATCTACCTGGTAATGTCCTTAGTCGGCTCACATAGGGCGATTGAGACACCCCCCTCTGACCGTAAGATACTCCTTTGTGTCAATCTGATTGTGTGGCTGACTCTGATGCCTTAGGTACAGACTCTTTAGAATCTGACCATCTTATTCATTTTCCTCCAGAGAAGCGTTTTTTGCGTCTCCTCTCGTCTTCCTTTTCTTCATATTCCTCTCTTTCTGATATTGTCTGTGCCCAACTCGTGTAACTCCTCTCATCTTCCTTGTTCTTATTTAGTGTTAACCTATCTAGGGACAGCTCTTTAATTCTGCTACTTTTAGAGGTGTCCTCAGTGTCATACAACTGAGTGCTCTCAAAATGCTTGTCCTCTCCTTTCCCTTGGATTACCTCTTCTAGCCCCATTTCATCATATATTTTATTCATCATTTCCCAGATGCTTCTGGTGTCGATGTCATCTTCAATATTTGCCCTAGATGTACCTGGTACTGAATCGTACTCAGAAAATAATTCTTCTATGTCTTCCCAGTCTACTACTGGATCAGGTTTTTTCACCTCTCTCTCCAGATATTCAAGATCCAGTGCCCTCTGTCTTCGCTTACGTTCTATGTCGTCATCGACCTCTCTGCGCATCCTCGCTTCCTCTCTGATCCTATCTTCTTCCTGTTTCTTCGCATCTCTGCGTTCATTTGCCCTTTGTATTTCCTCATCCCTTTGTCTTTTTATTCTCTTCTCCCGTATCTTTTATTCTTCTTCCTCTATTCTTTGTTGTTCCTGCCTGTCCTGATCATTAGCTGCTCTTGGCTTATGATCACGTTTCCTCTCTTGCTCTTCACGATACAGCTGTTCTTGTCTCTTTTTATCTTTTTTCCTAATTCTTTCATCTCTCAATCCTTTTTGATTTTCCTTCTCTTTTCGCTTTGAGTCGTCTGACTCTCCCTTTTGTCTCACATCCTCAATGCCTTTACCATCGAGTTTCAATAGAATTTGACCTCCCATCCATTTGTTCTTTGTGAATGCCATCTCATCAGTTCAGTCCTCATCTCCTTTCCATCTCTTTCCGTCTCTATCCATACCTGGAGATGTACTTGCTTGTGCTTCATCTCCTTTTTCTTTCAAGTGCCTCTCCTTGTCCCTCGGGACTTTGGAGGTGAAATCTCTATCTCTGTCTTTGTCTGGGTTTTCGTCACTACTTTGCGTAAGTGACTCATATACCTAGTTGCTATATACTGTGGCTGCTTTAAGTTCCCTCAGTGGGTATAATCTTTTGTCTTTACTGGCTTCGCTTTTTGTTTCAAACGGGGCGGGTGGTGCGGAAGGCATTTCACCCCCTCTGTGCATATGTTAAGTATCCAATCTAATGGTGGCTCCTCCTCCTTATCCTCTTGGTACATTTAACAAAGCTCTAAACTAGCTAGGCATTTGTCAAACTTTTACCAGTGTATGTGAGCGTGCAAATATGTCATCATGTGTTGCAGGACTGTTTTAGACAGTGATCCACCCTGGGGCCACGGCATAAACATTTTGTGGGCGGTTCCTTTAAACCATTCTACACTGTACTTCTTCAGCTTAGGTACATGTTTTGGCAACTGTTTCCACAAGTGTACTAACGGGGTAATGTTTTCCATGCTTAAAATTATTTATCTTCTCCCCATACAACACTTTGTTGTGTTTTACGTTTCTTAAACAAAATCAACAATATGAGCGAGCATCAATCATCGCAAGCTCCAATCCCGTTTCTTTTTACTTTTTCAAACAACAACCATCAATTCATGTCATACAACATCCAAGCTATACATTTGCGTAATTTTCATGCTGTTCCCCCCATAAAATTCTTACTTATGACATCAGAGAAAAAAAAACATAAAACAGGTGCAACAGACTACACAGACTCCGCCCGGCTACACGAATCTCATGCCTCTAACATTATCCCGACATGGAATTTAAGCTCATCCCTTTCAGATCGCCTCTTTCATCAATTCTGGTTTTCTACTGCGCCCTATCTTTTCAGGATTTTAATGTAGGCTTCTTCTAACTGCTATAATAAAGCATAGGCATTTGGGCGTATCCTCTCTCTGCTCAGATATCCTCCTGGTATCCCCTCTCTAGCTCGGGCAACCTCACGGTATCCTCTATGCTCGGGTATCCTCCCGGTAATATTGTCTATTGCTCGGTCACCCTCGAGTCAATATTTCTTTCCCCTTATATATATATATATATATATATATACATTCTACTCTTACGCTAATGTTATTTTTGTCCCTCTTCCTTCTGTTACCTACTAGGCATGCTACTGTTTGCCAAAATATTCAGTCTTTTCACTCACAGTTTGCATTTTTTACTCTCTGGATGCTCGGGATCATTGCCTTTGTTACCGCTTCTCCTGCTTTTCGCTCGATCAGCTGCTCGTAGAAGTGGTAAGGGGCTCGTGAGGGAAAGCACAGGTTCCTTCAGACCTCAACCTGCAGGTTTTACATTTTAATCTAACAACAATCTATGGGGAGCCTCTCGGTCTACTTAGCCAGATGGCAAAGGACTTGTGATATTGCTGAGGACCTAGAGTTACTTTATGTCGACGGTCAATGGGTGTTTTATCTAATCGATAGTCGATAAACCATCCTCTGCTACCAAGTGTACACTAGGACCACAAACGGCCCATATAGCTGGGGTTACCCAATATCACTTTAAGATGAGGTAGCAGCACCCGTGAGATGGATGGGGATGAAGATTAATGCTCTCGCATCAAATCAATAATGACAACTCAATGGTTTGGCAAAGGGAGTCCGTTTAATGACAAGTACACAAAACGAGGAGTTAGTGAATATCAGCAATCGCTCGATCTTCCTTCTCGCTAAAACTCTAATTAATTTAATAAAAAACACATAATTTATACAAAAAACCCGTCATCGCTGACGTGTAATGCCTAAAATGTTGCATGCAATTCTACTGGTTCTAAGAAGGTAACTTTAATATAGGTGCTATATCTGTATATGGTAACGAAGTGAGTTGCTTGGATAAACAGTGTCAGGTGGGGCATCTAACCCCTTCCTTCAAAATGGCTACTGTAGACGTCACTAAAAGTACGACGTCTCATTGGTTCTAACTATAGGACCCTAGATTACTTGGTCCACTATGATTGGGTTGGCATCAACCCCACTAATACTTTTCCACTAGCCTAGCAGCAGGCAGAATAGCCATCCAGGTGCAGGGAGATTGTCTGTACCTTCAGCCTGCCTACAATTATTGCAACAATCAATCATCACTTCAATGGTCATGTGTCAATAATTCTTTGTATTTTGGACTCGAGACTGCTTCTTGGTCTGGAAAGGTTAAGGCGTCTGGGCATGGAACAAATCCATACGTAGGTGTGAAAGTTTCATCCCTTCTGCTTGCTCGGTCACTTGATTTTGACTCCATGAAATCAACTTATTCTCCATGTAATTCATGTATTTGTTTCAGTGTTGCCAGCCATCTGCCTTCTGTGGCTTATCTTGACCTTTCAGAATAGGATACTCTGTTCTTCTCTTCATTAATTGTATCCACTGTTGGGCTATTTCAGCTGGTACGACCATAGCTTCTTGGCATGACTTGCCTTTTTCTGAGTTTCTCTCTGTGTTTAATTCCCTATTTGTTTTCTGCATAGCTCTCCTCTTGAGACCTTAAGTAACCTTTGGTCGGTTCTACTCTTGTGCATAGTGGAAGTATACTTATATAAAGTGCTCCTTTTGAGGTAGATATGTATATAAGTGGTGCTTGCCGCAATAGCAAGCCTCATGAATTCTTGCTTCTTGCGGTTCCATGCATATGTACACACGTAACCTGGCTGAATATCTTCATCACGCTCATGGCATATGTTTATTACATTAGACATCCATTGTTTCACTTTAAACTCAGGATGTCACTTATCCATGGTGTTTCATCTCTTTTCATCATTCACAGGTTGTCATATCTTCTATGTTAGTCAGTCTGGGTTCTTGCGACGTCCCCATTCATCTTCTTTTAGTACCTTCTTGGCTTCTTCAGGTATTGCATTTTGACAATCATCATTATGTCTCATTTGTCGATATGGTTTTCTCAATGGGTACCTCACTGTCCAGGTTTTCTTAGGTGTTGGTACTTCAATAGGTGCAGTCAGATAGGTACTGGACAGAGCCCCACTGCAGCTCTCTGCTGGTTTATTTGCTCATCATACATCACATATTTCAGCGTGAACATTTCCGGTACTTCAAAATGGGCAGTAGGAGTGCGAATCGTGCTTCGGACCTCCCCTATACCTGTTTCCAAGAGGTGTTTTCCGGCTGTAGGTTAAAGGTTCGAACAGAGCAGATTTTTGAAGATGCATTAAGCAAATACTATTAAAACGAGGTAATAGAAGGGTAGAAGACCACTCTGCTTTATCCATATCCCAAGGAAGGGAAACATAGCCCCCATGCATAATCTCATTCTTGGATGGCAGTTTCTTTATGTTTTATATAAGAGTTCATGAACGTCATTTGGGGGTAGCCAGGGGTCGCAACTGCGACCCCTGTGGTCTCCCTTGCTACACCTAAAAAATAAATAAAAAAAAATGTTTTTTTTAACATTGATGCTCATAGGCTCTGGCCAGCAGCATGTGGCTCTTTGTTTCTGGAGTGGCTGGTTTTCTGATATCTATAGCCGGTACGATAGCTCAGTGGGTTGAGCGATGGCTGCTGCAATGTGTGTGCGATCTACAGGTGGCAGGTTCGACTTGCAGCAAGGTCAATTGAGCCTTTCATCCTGCTGAGGTTGATAAATGAGTACCAACGCAGGTTGGGTGACATTGTATGTATATTTGTTCTATTCCCACTAACTCACCCCCCTTCTCCCCTTATCAGAGCCGCCAGAGCGCCAGGGGACCACCCCCATACATGAAGCGCTTAAGCGTAAGTGCTATATAATAACACATCATTATCGTTTGTCCTCGGGCGTCTGCTTGCAGTCACAGTGATTTGGTAATATGGGTCTATACACACTGATATTAATGATATATATGGTGATCCATTCTTGTATGAAATGTATATCACTTTACAGTGATATGTTAACCATATTTATCATAGTGTACTCAAAAGCAATGTTATGTGATGCCACTCCCTGTTTTGCCAAAAGGTGAAAGGTCGTGTTCCATCGCTTCCCGTGATGTCACTTTGGGGTGGTCAAATGACATCGCTTCTTGTGATGTCATCAGAGATCAAGTGTCGTGTGATTTCACTTCTGCTACCCCTGGCATTTTGGGGAAATGACGTCCCTGTAAGAGTTTCATGTTTTTTTGAGGACGGAATTCATTCTATCAGCCGTGCACTGTAACCGGCACAACAGGGAGTGGAGACAAAGAGTCTAATTCACAGAGTGTTTTCCAATGGGGTATTTCCATTATAAAACGCTTCTGTGAATTAGGCCCAGAGGGTGTTAATGTTTGAGCCATTAACCCCATGGTGGAGACATTAGCTTCTCAAAGCCAAAATCTCCACCACTTCGCAGAAAGCCTGCATATAAACGTTCTACACTGACCCACCCTCTCAACCCCAAAATCCTTACTCTCTCTGTCCCGCTCACTCTACCTTCACCTACCCTACTTCCACCCACTTGCACTATCCTGGTACTCTCTACCCCAACCCACCCTACCCCTGCTCTCTCTACCCCTTCCCACCCTACCCCTTCTCTCTACCATACCGTGACTCTCTCTACAGATATACCCCCACTCTCATTAATTCCACAGACCCACCCTAACCCTGCTTGCTCTACCCCCACCAACACTTACCCCACTCACTCTACACCCAACCACACACTATAATCCCTGACCCTACCCCTGCTCTTTCTACCCCACCCACCAAAACCTGCCCTTGCTCTGTTTACCACCACCCAGCCTACCCCTAATTTGTCTACCCCAAACACCCATCCTAACCCTGCACTCTACCTCAACCACCCATCATAACCCTGCTCTCTACTCCATCCAGCCTACTCACACCCTCTCTACCCCAACTACCTACCCTATCCCCATTCTCCCTAACCCCACTTACCCTACCACCACTCTATGTACCTACCCACCCACCATACCCTGGCTCTTTCTACCCCCACCCACCCTTCCCCTGCACTCTTTATGAACACCCACCCAAGATACCACTGCTCTCTCTACCCCCAGCCACCCTACCCCTGCTTTCACTACCCCCAGCCACCCACCCTACTTCTGCTCTTTCTACATGCACCCACCCAACCCTGCTCTCTCTAACACTGACCTTACCCCCACTCTATCTAAACCCACCCATGCTACCGTCAACACTCTCTACCCCTACCCTCACCGCCTCTACCCCCACCAGCCCACCCCACCTACTCTCTACCCCATCCTCGATCTCACTACCACCATCCACCTGCCCGACCTCTCCCTCTATCGCCACCCACCCTACCCCCCTCTCTGTACAACCACCCATCCTACCCCTCTTTCTGTACTCAATCCTACCCCTTCTCGCTTTACCCTCACCATGCACCATAACGTGTTTCTCAGCCTCCACTCACCGTACACCCGTTCTTCCTGTGAAAACAAAAAGAAGATATCGAGGCTGAGTACCCCAAAAGGAAATACACCAAACGCGGGTTACAAAGGAACATACAAAAGATCTTTATTTTATACTGAACAGTTTCAAAGGACAAAGCAACAGATAGCTATCGGCCCTCAGTACAACACAGCGAACTCCAGCTTGGTTCGGTGTGCCAAGTGAGTGTGACTGTACATTAGAATAGTCACACTTTTTATACCCTCAAAATCATGATGTTCAACCCACTTCCAAGTTAATACAAGTTAATACATTACGGATCTAGGGTTCGTGCCGAGTTCGGACATCTATACGTTTAGGGTTTACCTTTAATATATTCACTTACAGATTACAATAGCAACAGTTTGTCTTAGGATTTCTCATAGAACCTTCTCAAACAGTTTTATACAATGCAACCAAACAAGTGTTCAACTTTCGGTATTTGAATATATTGTGTTTAACATAGGCTCGCGGAACAGCTTAGTTGGCGCAAGTAATCCTTTACACACAGGTCAGCGAAGGACAAGGTCTCAGTTCATGACCTTAACATGTGGCCTACAGGCAAGTTACACATTAGCTTGTATACAGAGGTCAAGACGGCCATGTTACATTCGGAATGACACTGACCACCATCTTAGAACAAAGGGTGACTTTAAAGGGAGAATTTAAAATGGCGGATAGATCTAAAATGGTGGTTTACACTGATCTAAGGTCATGACCTTGCAACGTGTTTTTCCCGTAAGCGACTTATAAGCGGCTTGGCGTAGGCCAATATACATATATTCATACAGTATAGGAGGCACAATATGATTTTCCGTTCGACAAACCCTCCTTTTGGCCTATGCCAAGCTCTAAACTACTTCTGGTCACTTTACGAACAACTCCACGTCTCAATGTCCATACACCCTGAATCACTGTTAGAAATATCTATTGCCATCAGATCGTCTATCAGGATTTCATTCAGCACATACTGTTTGGAACTCTTATCTGGGGCATATACCTTGTGTCCTATTGTACCTATCGCCTGTGCGCAACATCCCTCTAGCATTGAACATATACTAGGTAAACATGGTATACAGCAACAAAGAAACAACAGAATTCCCAGAATGATCAGTAGGACCAAAAGCACCTTCCAACCCCAAGATCGCAAGAAGTCCCAGAACCAAGCGCTAAGATCCTAGTTTCCCTCGTGAACATGCACTTCTGAACTAAGGACGTGCAGATTCTGTATTGCCTTGAAGATAGTTGGGGAGGAATCTGGCACGAAAACACAGTAAGCGGACCCCACCTATTTACACACTCCACCACGTTCAGCCAGAATGACATCTAATGCCATCCAGTTCTGAAGTGCTACTAATCTTATTGCTTTCTGTTCTAATGTCATATTATAGAGTATGTCTGTGCTCCAGTTGATGGTTCTCTCCAGTACTCTCGCTAGTCTCCTGATGTCTTCAGAATTTGCTATTTGTCCCCAAAATGGCACAAAGGATTTTGCTATGTCTCCCAGAACCTGTGCTGGAGTGTCACCACTCTCGTCCCTTCATGGACGAGCCTTTGAAACCTCTACAGTACTGGCTATGAATGCCCCGGGTAAAAAGATCACTAAATAACAAGTTCCCTGACAATCCCTGGGTAACCATCGAAATGCTACATTGCCGCAAACAAAGCAGACAGGTTCGCCTACATACAAAGGTCTGTCTTCCCCAGTCAAATTCGCAACGTTGGCGCAACCTTTAAAATTTCCCATTGACTGAGTACCATTCCTCTGTATGCAGAAAGAAACTGAATCGGGGCTATGGTTGACAGTGTAAGGTGGAGGCATGGCATCCTTATTGCCTATAGGAGCCATCTTGAAAGAGATCAAAGATTGAAAAGGACGAGACAGTCTATCAGAAGGCCTAATAGAAGCAACATTGAGCTTGCTCCAGTTCGCGAAAAGCGAGCATCCCAAGGGCGTAAGAACACGTCTCTCAAAACTATTCAAATTAGTACCATCAAAGTTCCCCGAGATGCTATCGTTCCATCGGCCAAAGAACAGTGCTCTAAGAGAGGCATAGCAAGCAGTTGTCAAAGGTAAAGGATGAATATACCAACCTAGCCCCTTGTCCCTGTTTTGCGGTAAATACAAGCGCTCTCAGAGTCAGCAGCCAAAAGTAAGTCATCAACATACTGAAGCAATGTACAAGTAGAGGGCAATTCAAGGGTATCAAGCTGTTCTTTCAAAGCCCTACTATTGATGCTAGGACTTTCCGTGTAACCTTGCAGTGCATGGGTAAAGGTAAACGAGCGTCCCTCTAAGGTGAACGCAAACAAGTAGCTACTGTCCTTGTGTATAGGAATACTAAAGAAAGTATTCTTCAGATCCACAACACTAAAGTAAGTAGCTGAAGCCGGAATCATAGTTAATATCGTCGTCACATCAGGCACAATTGGAAATTGTGGAGCGACGACCTTATTGATGGCACGTAGATCAATTATGAAACGAAATGGAATTGCATTATCGCCTTTTTTGTACACTGGCAAAATTGGACTATTGCACAAACTACCTGCAATTTCCTCAATCACCCCTCGATGCACAAAATCGTAAACAATGCATTTCAAAGCTTGTTCACCCTCAACTGAAATCTTATATTGTGGAATACGTGGCAGCTTTACTCCATGTTTCAGAACTATTTTAACAGGCTCGATCTGCAAAACACTGACATCATTGTCGTCAATTGGCCATAATCTCTCTGGTACATCACTGAATTCTGGTGGCAAAGATCTGGTTAAGAATTGTGAGACAGAAAGTTGCTGTGGTGAAATCGTCAAACACACTCCATTAGAAGAACAATGAATTACCGCATTTAATTCCTTCAACAGATTCAACCCCAGCAAATTCTCTCCACAATTCGAAGTCAAAAGGAATGGACAGTGGTCCGTAAAGGGATCCAAAGAAATAGGTACCGGCGAAGAAACTGGACAAACAACTGGTGTGCCAGAAAACCCTACAGAAACATTGGTTTGCCCTGACAGTGAAATGTTTGGAACCCAAGAATGATCAACGGAACACTTCTGTGCCCCTGTATCTATCAAGAATAGTTGCTTCCTATTTCCCACTATCATTTCAATGTAGGGACCTTTCTGATTAACGAGAATAGGCGTCGGTTCCAAACCCTGCTTCGTGCAATCCTATCGAAACAGAATGTCATCAAAAGGAAGTTCTTCAGAGAGGTAAGTAGCAGAAGGATGGTCGAATATGTTTCTAGTATCCACACTTGGTACCTGATTATCCTGTGAAAAGGTTGCTGTGGATCCTGTGCAAACTGACCTCTACCAGGGCCCCCAACACCCGGGCGACCTCTGGATCGTCTACCCATGTTTTCAAATGGGTTATTTGACCTTTGTCGAAGGACCTGGCATTGTGCACGCTAATGACCCTCTTGCCTACAATAGGCACACTGGTTAATGTTTAAGGGACCCAAGGGCACATTTCCTTGTGGAACATACTGACCTCGAATTTGTGAACTACCCCCTGTAGGGCTTCTAACAATTTGCTGCAATAATACTTTTGTCTTCAAATCACCTTTCCTTTTTTCGACTCTTTCTTTTTCATTATTGACACGATTCTCATAGTACTGAGCCATGTGCAGCACTTCTGATTGAGACTTTGCTTGCCAAGCACTCTCAGAAGACATAATTTGCGACTGGATGTCAGGCAACAATGCACGCACAAATTTGTCTACAAATGATCTTTTCTCAGACTCTGTGCCTAAGTCTTGTCCACTGAAATCCGAGAATACTTGTTCAAACTGATTAAAGAACTCAGTAGCACCTTTAGACTTCCCTTGGACACAGGCCATAAGCTTGTCCCAAATAATTCTCTTTTCCGGAATTATGGTGTTCAATTTAGCAACGATTCTATCAGGTAAAGTTAGAATCACCTGAGGAGTTCTCTCGCCAGCTGGTCTTTCTCCATCAAGTCTAATTATGTTAGCCCATGTATCTCCCAACCCTGCTACATCATCTATAGTCCTAACTTGTTTCCACAAATCTACGGGCAGGAGTACAGGAAACAACAGATCAATATCACCTAAGGTGAATACTGAGGATTGCAAGACAGACTCTATTTCTTTATAGAATCCTGCCGGATTTTTTCTAATGTCGGGAATAGATTGTCTAATGGTGTTCACTTCCTGTCTTGAGAATGGGACATGAACAAACTGCGACACATAATTTGCAGGAATATCTAGAGCAGGTGTACCTGCTACAGCATTAGCCGCAATCTCAACTTTCGGGAAATATGTCGGAGGAACCTCTCTCATAGGCAACTGAGAAGTAGGCAACTCCGAACGCTTACTAAGCAACAGAGCCAAATCGAGCGCTAAAGCAGTCAAAGAAGTGTCAAGTGAAAAAGCTCTCTTATAAATACTCAATAACTCTGTGGGACAACAAATCTTTCTTTTCACACATTCATCCTGCAGGTACTCTACCATTACCTGTATCACTTTCCTCTGCATTTCTGGCGTATACTGACTGTACGTGTCATATACCTCAACTGGAGTTATCGACATGTCTGAAAACCATCTAATCGCATCTTTCGTACAAATTCGTGTTTCCTCAGACATCGATTTCGACAAGGAAGGAACCGCTTTTGTACATACATACTATCCTCATCGTCATCCTCATTCTGTAACCTTTCCAACTCCTTCCTATACTCGAATATCCTCTCAACATGCTCTTGTACTTTCTCCACAGTGTCTCTACAAAGCGCTAAGGTGTTCAGATCCCTTAACCCTTGTGAGAGATCTGTATTGTTTAGTCTGTCCCACATTACACATAAGTGAATCCCTAATCCCTCAATAAAAACATTTTTCTCAGGAAAATTATCCATATTAGAAAGTGTGGCAAGAACATTAGCTCAATCATCTCTCTCCATACAATGCTCAGCCCACGCAATCAAATTCCGCTTTGTCTCTGGAGGTACAGTATTACGAGTGACAACCCTTGATCTTGCTCCTTAATCAACTACAAGCGGTGCAGGACCACCTGGAAGAGGAAGAGCAGGCAAGTTCAGCGGAGGTACTATTACTGGTGCAATAGGAAGAGGTGGAGGAGCAGGTGGAGGAACAACGACTGGAGGAAAAGGAACAACAGGAGGAGAGGGACAACAGGCACAACAGCAGGAAGAGCAGGAATAACAGCAGGAAGAGGCAAAGCAGCAGGAAGAGGAACATACGGAGGTGGCACAGTGGCACCAGGCCTTCCTTCATTTAACAATTTGTCAATAAATTTGTCGGAAACATGAAAGTCTTTAGAAGGATAGATTTTCTGAATGCAAAGTGAAAAAGCCCTATCCATATTCTTAGCTGACTCAGACTGTTTATCTTGGTCATATAACAATGCTTTTTCGGCGTTCGTCTGATGACAGCACGCATGTTTTTCTCTACTCTTAAGCTGTGACAAAGCTTCTTTTTTCCAATTCTGTAAAACATCAAATGCTGAAGGTCTAGCCTTTTTCTTTAATAAAACAGATTCTAAATACTCAATAGGAGGGATTTCAAAACCTCCATTGATCGGCCACTGAAGTTCGGAAGCATGCCTGGTTTGTCTGTGCCAAATATCATTAAACACTATACTACCAATGCCATGCTTACAGTACATAGTACAATCCGGCGACCCCTCCTATGGTGCCGGATGGCTAAATTCCAAGGATTGCCTATTACAGCGGAATAACGCCCTGAAGCAGGTAGACAATTTCCCAGTCATATCAAAATATTGGTGTTACCTGGTCAATAATTGTATTTGCAGATACAATGCGCCAAAACAAATTATCAGGATACTTAAGAATCGAGTCACGACTCACCTGATCAATCCTAAGCAGGTCGATCCGCTTTCAAAGATTCTTTTCTAACTAATCTTACCTCGTGTTTGGTGATTTCGGAAAATCTGCCCGCCTCGATAAGTGGACCCTCGTCAAGATGCCGTTTCAGACCACAAGCTCATTGTCTAGGGATTGGGTCGTGCAGCGCTGCTGAGGTGTCGCGTCTCTTTCGGAAAGGGGCCACCTTTATTTTGTCACACCGTCTGATCCCGGTCCGATAGCTCGCGTCAACCTTCGATGAGCTGGCATCAATCTTGAGGGTCCCTATTCGGGCGCCAACTGTGAAAACAAAAAGAAGATATCGAGGCTGAGCACCCCAAAAGGAAATACACCAAACGCAGGTTACAAAGGAACATACAAAAGATCTTTATTTTATGCTGAACAGTTTCAAAGGACAAAGCAACAGATAGCTATCGGCCCTCAGTACAACACAGAGTGGGACTGTACATTAGAATAGTCACACTTTTTATACCCTCAAAATCATGATGATCAACCCACTTCCAAGTAAATACAAGTTAATGCATTACGGATCTAGGGTTCGTGCCGAGTTCGTACATCTATACCTTTAGGGTTTACCTTTAACATATTCACTTACAGATTATAATAGCAACAGTTTGTCTGAGGATTTCTCGTAGAACCTTCTCAAACAGTTTTATACAATGCAACCAAACAAGTGCTCAACTTTCGGTATTTGAATATATTGTGTTTAACATATGCTTGCGGATTAGCTTTGTTTGGCGCAAGTAATCCTTTACACACAGGTCAGCAAAGGACAATGTCTCAATTCATGACCTTAACATGTGGCCTACAGGCAAGTTAAACATTAGCTTGTACACAGAGGTCAAGACGGCCATGTTACATTCAGAATGACACTGAACACCATCTTAGAACACAGGGTGACTTTCGAGGGAGAATCTAAAATGGCGGATATTTCTAAAATGGTGGCTTACACTGATCTAAGGTCAAGACCTTGCAATGTGGTTTTCCCGTAAGCGACTTATAAGCGGCTTGGCGTAGGCCAATATACATATATTCATACAGTGTAGGAGGCACAATATGATTTTCCGTTCAACATTCCCTCCCACCTAACACCACTCTACCCCTTCACCCCCATTACTCCCTCTCCCTAGCCCCTCTCATCCTACTTCTCTCTCTCATACTTTATTTCTTATCCTCTCCCTCTGACCCATTCTCACTCATAAACCTCTTGCTCATCATTAACGACATCCTCTATCAATGGCTTCCTCCCTTGCTCTATTCCCCTTCTCATTCTGCTCCCCTAATCACCTCCTCCTTTGAAACTTTGCACTCCCCTCCTTGCACCCAGGTGCCTATAAATGCAACATGCAAATAACATCAATAAACGCCAAAACTATTGGCATTTCCAATGCTTGTTTTAGTGTTTGGAATCAATAGGGAGCCTTTTATTGTGACAAATGTTAGACAGAAAGTATAAGTCCTTTTTTATATGTGTCATACTACTAGATATCAGGGAAAATAAAGTACACAGTTTCAGAGTGGGTATTTATTTTGTCTTGCGTGGAGGCACTCCTTCGGAGAGTTAACTGCGACTGTGTGGGATCTTTCAGATGTACACGTGCCCATCCCAAACATTCCATTTTGACAAACCCAACCATATGAAACACAAGGTAATCATCTGAACCTTTCACCATATAACAACAGAACTGTGGACCTGATTCACAGAAGTAGTTTATATGGTGCAATCCCATAGGAAAACGCTCTGGGAATCAGGCCCTATACCTTTTTTCATAACAGTTTGCGTTCAGTGTGTGGGTGGGCTCTTCTCTCTTCCTGTAGTCTGCAGTTGTTTTCTTTAGGAAGATACTCTGTTTTTGTCTATGTTTTCTGACAAATTTTTCCCATGATGCACCATTTCTAGGTGAATTACAGTTCAGTTTAGTCTTTAACTTAAGCCTCTTTTTAACCGCATGCAATATCCTTAGACAAAGGACAGTTGTCTACTTACAATTCTGTTTACTAGCACTTATTGGTTTTAGGCAAATAAGAGTGCATTGCTTTAAGGTTTCCTTTCACAGCACGAATCGCTTTATAAAAATGGTTAATTCATTTAAGCAGTGCTTTAAAGAAATTACAGTTCTTGGCTTGGAAACTCTTTCCCAGATTCAAAATGTTTAGAAAAATAGCAGCTAAATCCAATTTTGGTTTCAAAACTCCCTTTCCTAGCATGCGCTGCCGTTCGGTTCACTCCAGGCTTTACTTATTTTATTTATTTATGAGGAGCTGAAAACTCGCAGATATCGGTTGCTTTTCCCTGCCCAAAACTAAGCACATAGAAGCGCTTTGAAGCACTTCACTTCTGTATAATCGCTTTACAAATAAACAATTACAATTACAATCGAAAATCTGTTCTTTTTCTAAAACTATTCCCTGCAACATCATCTGCATACAGCGGCAGGTCTGTACAGATGTCGTTGGTGAAGATGCTGAACAGGAATAGTCCAAGGATTGATCCATTTGGTACGCCTGCTCGGATACGGTGTGCTGTTGAGAGCAATGCCCGCATGACCACGTGGGAGGATCTCTCGTGGGTTCTTTCTTAAACACAGTTTAGTGTTTACAGTATATATCTGTCCATCCCTCTAACACTATTCATCAATTTCTATTTTTCAGAGGCTGTACACCTTTTATGCCAGTGATATGGGACCACACTAGCCTACCCGACGCATGTGCTCTCCGCACTATATACTCCACAGACTGCACCTTTCAACTGTGCATGCTATCTAGTTACAGGATTTAATCCACATGTGAGTACATACCTCTACACTCCTCTCCCCTTTTGGATAACCTCTATTTGTACTTTTCTTCACTTTTATTCTGATAAGTTCCCCCTTCCATTTCAGTTGTTGTTTTTTCCAATGTGAGTCCTGACCCGATGCAGTTACACCAAGGGCCCTGTTGGTTCCGCTCTTCAGGCATTACTGTTGTGGGCCCCTGAGCCCGTTTTCATGCCTGTATTTCTAACTTATCCACAACCTACAAAATTGAGGTAATTGATTTCCTAATTTATTCTCTTCTAAACAACAAGGGCAACTTTACTCAAATTTTGGAGTTCGCTCCCATTATGCTTTTAAATTTAATTCCATTTTCTTTCATGTCTGCTTCCCCACAGGGTTAAACTGTTGTGAGGTTCTTTCGCCCTGAGGAAGGCAACTTTCAACTATGTAAAGAAGCTATGGCCAGACAGGCGGCATTTCAGCCGAAACGTTGTTGTGATGATGTCAACCTTGATTTTTCTTGAAATATTTTTTTGACACCTACACGTAGGCAGACCTGTCATTAGGAATATTGGAGTTAGAGTTTGAGAGGATACGGTTGTTCTGTGTAGAGAAGGAAGAACTTTTTACCTTAAGAACCGTCCATATATCTTCTCTCCACTAGTACTCCATTCCTTTTTTATTTCTTCTTTGTGACTTTACAACAAAGAAGAACCTATTTTAAAATTTTTTTTTCTGTTTTTCATAAAAAGAATAATTGATTGTTTTCTGTTCTTTAAACAAAATTGTGAATTACAACTGTGAGTGTTTTAACAATTTCTGTTATACTTCTTTGTTATTACAACCTTTATGCTCATCAGGATTTTCTTTGTCTAAATAATAAACATTTCAAATAACTTTCTAGAAATTTGCCCTTTTTGTTTTCAGAGAATTTCATAAAAATGCATGATACCAGAGTTTGGTACTTTTTTGAACAATTTAATCATGTTGATTTTGATACATAGCAGTAAGGGATCTACGGTGTTATTCACGTGGGAGGAGCGGTCATCCAAGTCCCTTGTGATTAAGTTCACCAAATAACTTGGAAGCCCCGGGTTAATCACCTTCTACAGAAGTGCTTTGTTCCTTTCTCAATCGAAAGCTTTGGCCATGTCCAAGAAGACAATTCCAGTGCATTTGTGGATGTTGAATCCATGGCTAATTTTGGCCACTATCCCGAGTAATTGATGATTTGTCCCATACTCTTTGTGAAATCCAAATTATTAGTTTAGGAGAAGGTTTCTTTTCGAAGCAAAGTTACTGAGGGGGGCAAGCAGGGCCCTTTCCAAGAGCTTAGACGGTCCAGAGAGCAGGCTGATAGGGTGGTAGTTTGTGGTTTCCCAGGCTTTGGGAACCAAATGTCTCTGGCTTTTTTCCACGAATCAGGGAAGCGCTTAAGTCGCACTCATGCAGTGGAGATTTTCGCAAGACATTCCATTGCTGCAGACGGAGCATCTTGATTACCAGGTTGGTTATTCCATCGCCATTTACCAGCTTCTCTGCAAGTCCAGTTACCTCAGGGCGTGTGCATTCCTCATTGCTCTGAACTCCCATCTCGGTGATCATTGCGAGCAATATTTGTCAACTTTTTGTTCCACTTGGTCTGTTATCCTGTTGGCTTCATTTGCCTCGAATGTATCCGCTAGCATCTCTGCCTTCTCTTTGTTGCTGCATGCAAGGTGGGTCTTGACTTGGATAGGTGAACTTGGTTCCTTCTTCCCTGTCAAGCGTTGTCGTCCACCAAACAGGGGCTAATAAATACAATCCTGACCTTCAGATAGGGCTTTTCACTTCTGAGGGTGCAGGTAATAAGAATCGTTCTTCGTGGTCCGTACTTGTGTGGTCTCAGCAACTCTGGGTTGACTGCAGTCATGGCGGTGGTATCTCACCTATGGATTTTAACTGCTATGTCTTGTTGCTCGGATTTGGTCTGTGGGAAGCTGAAGTTGAGTATAGTCTAGGTTCCTCTTCCAATTTTCCTTCTTTTTCTTCCAGCAGTCATTGCATCTTTCTAGGCAATAAGCACAAACACAGGGACAAGTCATGAACACTCTCCCATCTGACCTTTCAAAAAGCCATAAGATTCTTGGATCTCCCTCTTTCCAGATAGGGCTTTGGTATTTATCCATGACCCCATTCCCCATAGGTTTGTTGATAGATAATTTTGGACACTGCCATGAGCATTTTTCAGGATTTGCAAATATATCAACGTCGTAACCTGGGCAGGCTGTTGGAAGTATTCCTTTTGTGGGTTTCCACGTCACTTTTCTCCGGCTTCTCAGCTTTTGTTTATGGTGGATTGGAAGTGGCCAGCGGCCTTGTGGGTTTGTTCCTATTATTTTCCCTTCTTGACATCCATAATGGAGCAGGTCTTTGTCCCCACGCTAAATAAATAGCTGATGGGTTTACATGAGTTTCTTACACACCATGTATTGCACCATAGATCATACATTCAAACACCAACATCTGTTGTAGTGATTGAAACCAAAGTTTAATCATAGTCCTTTGTGATGCTGGGCGTTGCGTAACTAGTTAGCATGGAACTGAACAAGAACTGAATAAATAGCTGACACAACGTTAGCAGCTTTTTCCAGTGTTGTTCCTAATGTTCACTTACCCAGCACTGTATGTGTGTAGAGAGAGTCCAGTCTTTTCAAGGAATCTGATTTTATTCAGTACTGGTGGTGGCAGAGGTGGTGATTAGCGACTTTTTAGCCACATCTTTCAAACAATCGTATATCGGTCTTGGTGTTTCATGAGGACGGAACATTTTGTTTCTGAATCACTGATAAGAAGTTTTGTCAGTCTAACCCAATCATTCCAGAGTACCCTTTCTAATGTTGCCAACTAGGTGGCGCTAAATGCCATCTATAAGCTGAAATTAATGCATCGGAGTACAGCTAGGAGAGCGATTACATGTGAGGAGGCAAACACAGCTTTTGGGTGTTTGTTATATACTTGTGTAATTAAAAATGTACTTGATTTATATCTATTCCTTGCACTTAAGTTCTGTTAAAAACAGGCATTGACAAAGCCAACAGTTGTGGCTGTTGTATAGGTATTATTAGATAGGCATTTGCTCGGCACTGCCGTCATATTCCCTGGTAAGCACACCTTTTTGCACTTGTTGTCATCTTTTGGCCTGGTAGTACCATTGTGACGGAGTCCGGCAAATGCTTATCCTAATGGTACGAAAAAGCAAAACGTGTTGGCTTTACCAGTGCTTGCGTGTATCTGAGTAGGTGATGTTAGGGGTGAACATGGCATGTATTTTGTAGAGCTTTTTTACCCTTCTGCTAAGGTCTGTTTATGACTCTCCGTGTGCAGCAGGCACTCCATAGGATTCTGGGATGTTAGATCTTTGGGAAACCAAGTACAGGAAGTGGTGTGGCGGGATTCCGGGGTCTTTGAGCTAGGCCAAGTCGCTCAGCTCGCAAGGTATCAGTCGAATGTGGTAAAACTGACCTGTTTTGGGAGCGGGACCTGGCGCTAGTTTTTATTTTTGAGGAACATCCCCGGAGCAGAGTTGTGGATTTTGGTGGAGGTAAATTCTTGGCGGCTTCATTATCACCTACAGGGGACAGCGCAAGGTTCTGCAATACAAACTCCTCAAAAAGTCAAGTACAAGAGAATGAATTGAGTGGCACCAATTAACTATACATGGTGATAACATTATCTAGCCGTACATCAAAAGATTTTTTTAAAACTTGTTTTAAGGATTTTATTTAAAATATATATTTTTGGAGGAAAAGTGTTGAATCCATGCTTATACATACACATGAAATTTGACAAATGCATGATGTAGCACTGGTATGAAGCATTCAGTGTAAAGATTGCAGCAGTCCAATCTTACAGGAACACATGTGGAATGATCACGTGATGAGGCTGGCAGAGTGCATCTCCTACCGCAACGGGCAGTGGCACGGCCTTTGCTTCGCTGATCCTTCCCATGCTGGCAATTCGAGGTCCAACTGTCTGTGCAAGTGTCCTTCTCACACCAAGGCGGTTGCTAGCAACGCTCTCTTCTCTGGGCCATGGACAAGCCTCCTCCTAGCAGGTAGATTCAAGCCCCACCTCCCTCTTCACATTGTCTATTTCATGTAGCAGTTGTGGTGTTTTGGTAGTCAACTAACTTCTGTCGCTGAAACAAGACTTTACGGATTACTTTTCATATGCAATTTCCCAAGGTGGTTTATCACAACACTTATCAAAGGGCTTACCCCAGACAATGGTCATTCTGGTGATCCATTCCCAATAGCCCTGATACTGATGTGTATCACCATCACCCATCTCATAACGACTGATGGCAAAGGAGGATTGCGAGTTGGCCATGAGCTCAAAGCCTTGTGAAGTCGCTTTGCCAAGGCCCTTGCGGGAAATACTACACTGAGTAATCTGCTGTCACTGAACAATGGCAGCCGTTCTGGGTTGTGCATCAGACTGTGGTTTTACAGCATTAATGGAAGAACTTGTGGATGTCAAGCCCCATATGTCTAGTTTGGGACAGCGTGTATCCAGCCCCCAGAGCCTTGGAACTTCTTAAAATGTCACAGTGTCCTATGCTTTTAAGCAAACAACGGGAGCCTGTCCCCAGAGGTTGGCACGCTATAATTCCATGAAACACACGGGCTTAGTTCTAAAGAGTAGGAAACACCACCATTGACCTTTAAACAGCTGTGCTGTTTTTCAGGTTGTGCAGGGTAAACACGTCACAAGATCCTGTGCCAATGCCGCATGCTGCTTCAGGCCATGCCAAGAAACCCATTGAGCAGTATACCCATGTTTTCAGATTTAGAGGGCACTGTGTACTCAGATCCTGACGAGCTCTTATATAACACAGACTTTCCAATAACGGGCCTGAGGTGTATTGACCACGCACTTGTTGTCATGGCCTGAGTATGTCGCCTCTTTTCCTTTCATTTTGTTGTTTTACTGTAGGCCTTTGCCGCGTTCACAAGTGTATTTAGCAGCGTTATGCAATAACACAATAACATACTTTAGTCCTAGGCATACAGATAGATATATTTTTTTTTTGGTAACACGAAATTGGCGTGGGGGGAGCTACTTAATCCTTTTCTAGAGCGCGCATTTTCCAAGTTTAATACCACATCAAAAGGTCTCCCATTCGTGTGCAACCCAAACAGAGCTTTAGGGCCTGATTCATGGAATTTTTAGCACAGTGCAAAGTGAATGTGTACTGACTTTATACCGACTTTGCACTCTGTGAATCAGGGTGTGTGTTGGCAGTGCAAAGTCACATTTCACTGCAAACATACACTTTGCACCGCTCTGTGAATCAGGGTGTGTGTTGGCAGTACAAAGTCGCATTACACTGCAAACATAGACTTTGCACCACTCTGTGGGCCTCATTAGGACCCTGGCGGAGAGGGTGTTACGCCAGCGTAGTGCATGGCGTACCTCTCCGCCATACTACGAGTTCCCGTAGCGCCATGGCGGCCTTTTCCGCCTGGTTTTACCAGGCGGAGAAAACCATGGCGCTACGGGACCTCGTTGTTAATTACGCCACCGTATTTTACGGTGGCGTAATTAACTCCTTCCCCACTCCCATTATGCCCTATGGGGCAAAAATGGGAATGGGGAAGGGCAGAATGGGGATTGGGGATTTACCGCTCCGCCGAGGTCGGAATGGGGCGGTAAATCCGCCAACCCCCATGGCGCTATCGGCGGCTTTCCGCCATGCTTCGCGGTGCATTTAGCACCGCGAAGTCCGCCTGGGTCGTAATGAGGCCCTGTGAATCAGGGTGTTTGTTGACAGTGCAAAGTCACATTGCACTGCAAAAAATAGGCTTTGCACTGCTCTGTAAATCAGGGTGTGTGTTGGCAGTGCAAAGTCACATTGCACTGCAAAAATGCACTTTGCACCGCTCTGTGAATCAGCGTGTTTGTTGGCAGTGCAAAGTCACATTGCACTTCAACAAATACACTTTGCACCAATCTGTGAATCAGGGTGTGTGTTGGCATTGCAAAGTCACAATGCACTGCAAAAATACACTTTGCACCACTCTGTGAATCAGGGTGTTTGAGGGCAGTGCAAAGTCACATTGCACTGCAAAAATGCACTTTGCACCACTTTGTGAATCAGGGTGTGTGTTGGCAGTGTAAAGTCACAGACTTTGCACTGCAAAATTCACTTTGCACCGCTTTGTGCATCAGGGTGTGTGTTGCCAGTGCAAAGTCACATTGCACTGCAAACATACACTTTGCACCGCTCTGTGAATCAGGGTGTTTGTTGGCAAAGTCACTTTGTACCACACTAAAAAGTAAATGAATCATGCTCTTTATGGTACATCAATGGGCCGGGGTAGGTTATTTAGGCCCTGTCAGCTCGTTGTCCAGTACTTGCAGCATTGCATTCCTTATTTTTGGGGTGTTACATCAATCCATTATCAAGGTTACCAGATGACCCTGTATCCTAAGGTCTAACCTGTACCATTACTAGGTTTTGATATCCCCAACAACTCCATTTAGGAAGCCAGGGTTGGAATATGGTGTCATTGGTGACATGGAGCCATGTGATAACCTTATCCATTACAGGTATAATATGCGTCTTGCCACATTTGACATGTGGACCTGTTCCTGCACCTGTAGCTGACGTATTACTTGGGAATATATGGATGAAACATGGGTGTTGAAAATAAACACAACCGTAACACCCTATACCGCATGGCGAAATGGGGTATTTTTTCTGGCGTTCATTTGTCTTAGTTATGACTGCCCACAGGGAGACGTCAGCTCTTCCTTGCTCACGGCAACGGCACGGCAACCCGCCACACACACTTGCATCTGTACCCCACTCTGATACACAAAGCACAACAGTCATCAGATTGCAGCTACGACCTATGACAAAATTCGGTCTAGCTGGGCACATTTCGAATCTCGTGCACTCTCTAAATCTCTTTCCCAGCCCCCATCCATATGCCTGACCATCTTGTGTTGCTTAGTGCCGCACGGCCAGCCCACCTAACCCCTATCTCGGCCTAATGCGCACCCACATTCTACTCATTCCAACAGTCTACATACGTGGACTCCGGTGCCGAGGGCATTTCGCCCACAAGTGCGTTGAGGACATACTAATGGGATGAAGGCACTGCACAAATGACAAACTGCTACCAGTACTCGAACAATACGAGCAAGCGGCCAACACTGCTCCTCATTCAGAGAAAGAGAAGAGGTGTGTGTTAATGAGCTAATAACTTACACTTCACAGCAGTCTTTTGTATTTGAGAGGGTTTATTTAGCAATACATCCAGGAGAAAGGCCCCCAGCTGTGACCCAGGATATCTGTCTCTCCTCCTGCTCCCAATCCTCTCACCAGCTGGAATGTGGAACTCTTGCTTAATCATAACAGCAATGGTTCCTTGGTAACTAGGTTACATAGCAGCAGAAGACAATGATGCTAAGTCTAAACACCTCCTAACACCTCCCTTCCTTTTACACAAAAAATGAGTGCTGGCCTATGTAAACAAACATTGCATTGAAGAACTTAAGGCTTCTTTTTTCTTTTTTTTTTTTTTACATAGTAAACGATACAAAACTGTGAGAGAGAATAGGTTAAATGCAGTAATGTAAGGTTACTAGGTGTTGTTAACATTTTCTGCAAATTGCTATCCTCTCCTTGTTCCAGACCCCACCTCCTTTGACAAGAACAGATGATCCTAAGTCCTTAACAACCTGTTTGGGCTGAGAAAATAGGGATGCACCTTTGCGCACCTTGGTGGGCAGTTTGATCTTAATCCAGTCACCTTCCTCAAGACTGAACTCTCTACAAGCATTTCTCCTGTCATACTGCTCCTTAGATTTTACACCTGATTCAAATATCTTCTCCCTCACTGCCTCCAAATCTACTCCTACCAATTTTGACTTTCCCATCCAGCCTGGACACATGTGCGAGTTAGGCTTCCTCCCTCTTAGTAGTTCAAAAGGAGACACACCCGTAACACTGTGCGGGGCTAGTCTATACTGAAATGTTCTCTCCATTATGGTCCTCACCCAATCACCTCCTGTGGCTACAGCAATTCTAATGGCATCCATGAGGTTGCGGTTGAAGCGTTCTACGCACCCATTGGTCTGGGGATGATATAATGAGGTGTTTACTTGTTCTATGCCATGGTTACTCAAAAACTCTCTGAATTCCCTGGAAACTAATTGGGTGCCATTATCTGACAAACACTTCCTGGGGAATCCTTCTCTCCAAAACAATTGCTCCAAACATTTAATGATGCTACTACTGGATATATCTCTTAGTGTAAATATTTCAGCCCACTTAGATAATAAGTCTATGACAACCAACACATAGGTATCTCTCCCACCTCTGATATTGAAAGGACCTAAAAAATCCAAGGCAACCTCATCCCAGGGAACCGTGGAGGGTTTCCTAACGGTCATGGGCACTTTCTGTATCCTAAGACCCTTATTTCCTTCAATACAATCACTACAACTGTTGACCACTTCTTCTGTGTCTTTGTCTAGACTGGGCCACCAAAATTCTGCTCTAACTAAACCTTTGGTTCTGGGCAGTCCCAAATGCCCAACATGAGCTAGATTAATTATTAACTTCCTCATTTAGATAGGTACAACCATCTGATGTCCCCTATGTAAATATCCTTTATCAATCCAGAGTTCTTCTTTGACTTTAGCAAACCCACCTAAATCCCCAAGATAATTTCTTATTCTGCTCTGAGTCACTAATGTCAACACTCTCTGGTACATTTCATCCTCAGAACATGCATTGTCCCACTCCTCTTTCTTTACTGACTCATGAACCTGAAATATTTCAACACCCTTCTCACGAGTCGGGGAACATTCCTCAGACACAATTTCTCTCAATACTGATCTGTATAGGGCATCAGCGACTCTGGAGTCAGGGTGTAGTTCCACTTGATGATATGCAGATTTTAGGTCAATAAGGGAAAACACTTTGGAACCGGACACACCTGCCAATAGATCATCTATTCTAGGTAAAGGGAATTTATCAGCCACTACATTTTAATTCAGGTGTCTAAGGTCAATGCATATCCGCAGAGATCCATTGCCCTTTTTCACTATTACAATGGGACTAACCCACTCTGAGGAATCAATTTTCTCTATCACTCCTTCACCTTCCATTTTCTTCAATTCACTTTCTACATCTTTTTTAAGAGCCAGAGGAATGGTACGTAATTTGGCAACTTTGGGAATGGCATCTCTCTTCAAACGAATTTTATGCACAAATCCTTTCAAGCACCCTAACCTGGTGACACTTGTTTGCCCTCTGGCCCCCTCCGTGACAGTACTCGAGACAGATTTTTCACCTTCAACAGTCAACACCTGATCTGGGTGACTTGCTTCAAGCCTTATCTTGAGCTCTGCCTGATCGCTCCAGGACAACAGCTCTCCACCTCTGTTGGCCACATGGACAGTCCCTATCGACTTCCTGTCTTTGAATTGGAGCTCGGCTTCAAAGCACCCTAAAATTTCTATGGGCACATCTCCATAAGCATTTGCTCTCACCACATTCTCCCACAATGTACAACATCCAAATTTCTCCCTCCACACATGCACACTTATCAAAGTATAATCTGTTCCACTGTCCATTAGCATTGATACTGGCACACCCCCAACTAGCACAGTTGCATATGGTTTATTTTTCTTGACCTTACCATCAATGGCATTGACAGAGAAAACAACTTCCCTACCAACATCATAAATTGAAATATATTCCTGATCCGCATTGACTTCATGTATTTGACCTGAGGTGGTATATAAATTCCTACAGCATCTAGCCATGTGTCCCCTGACCCCACATTCATTACATACAATGTGTGTTGCATAACATTCTTTGTCAGATGCTATGTGAGACAAACTCCCACATCTGAAACACCTCCTAGTTGAAGCAATTCTCGGGTAACCAGAGTCTCTGCCACCCCTAAATGTACTATTCTCACTGGGCGGTCCTCTGGTAGATGACCCTTGTTGTCCCCATACTCTGGTGGAGGGACCTTGACGACCTTCAGGTCTCCTACCCATTTGCCAAGGGCGACGCAAAGTTCCTGCCACACTTCTCTGCATCACTCTCGAAACCTTTTGTATGGCAGCTTCATTGTCATCTGTTTTGGACTTATCCTGAGATGTATTATCCAGCTGGAGAACCTTTATACATTTGTCTGTGTGTTCTATCATTTTCACTATCTCAATTGCCCTGTCAAGAGAAGGATTCCTTTCCTTCCATAACTCCTTCCTGATGTTATCATTAGAACACTTAATCATCAGTTGATCCCTGACATGCTCATCTCGACAATGGTCAAATATACATTTGATGGCTAAGCCTCTAAGAGCAGTTACAAATTCCTCAATACTCTCTCCAGTTTTCTGAGCTCTCGTAGCAAATTTGTACCTCTCAAGAATTATATTCTCTTCAACACAGTAATGTTTGTCCAATTTCGCTAAAGTCTTCTCATATGGCCCCCCATCAGGGATGTCTGGAGGTTCTGGTAGTTTTTTGACCACATCCTGCCCTGCGGCACCTAAGCAGTGAAAACGAAGCGCCTCGTTGCGCTCATTGGAGAAGTTGGGTCCAAATGCTGCCGGTGCATATTTGTGAAATCCCTCCTTCCAGTCTAACCAACGCACTCTTGGTTCACCTGGCGTTGGAAGGAAGAATACTGGGGCTGATACATTTGCCATAATGTGGATTAACAAATGTCACCCCCAGGTAACAAACACTCCAAAACGTCACCCAACTGTACCAAAGTTACAATGTGTGCACCCACCAGGTAGATTCCAGTTTAATACACCGTTCCAGGTCCGGCATCCGACTGCACAACCAGTTGCTGTGTGTCAATGTAATCGGGGCGTCTCGTTTTTCCGAAACGTATTACTGACACGACATAAAGATGGCCACCATGCTTCCAGGTCCTTTTCTCTAATTGCGTGCTGACGTGACACAAGGCTGCAACATCAAGAGATCCAATGCGGGAGTTCCTCGCGCTCGTGGTCAACCATTCATTCGCCCGACAGCCGGGTTCCATTCAAAGGTAAACAACTGCAAGCCGCGGCGGTTGTGTGCAACGGCGGGGCCGTGAGTAATCAAGGCAATGGCAAAAGTACATAAGTGACTGACCTCAGAGTGGGACCTCTGCTGGTCCTGTCAGCGCTGCCTCTCGTAGTTACAAATCACAATCCACAAATCAAACTCCTCAGAATTCGTGCTCCGCTCCAGGATGCACCTTAGTGGTTCACTCCGCTCCGAGACACTGACCGTGTTTCTCGCCTGCAATTCCACATCCAACAGGACACTCCGTCTAAGTGCATCCACGCCTATAATCAATTATTGCCGCTGCTGGGGGCCTTTTCTCCTTGGCCCAATCCTCGTCGCCAATGTTAATGAGCTAATAACTTACACTTCACAGCAGTCTTTTGTATTTGAGAGGGTTTATTTAGCAATACATCCAAGAGAAAGGCCCCCAGCTGTGAGCCAGGATATCTGTCTCTCCTCCTGCTCCCAATCCTCTCACCAGCTGAAATGTGGAACTCTTGCTTAATCATAACAGCAATGGTTCCTTGGTAACTAGGTTACATAGCAGCAGTAGACAATGATGCTAAGTCTAAACACCTCCTAACAGTGTGCTATGCTGGCTGGTGCTAGAGCGCTCCACACCACTGCCGAGGCTGCTTTCAAAGCATTGAGAGTGTGGCGGGGAGTAGCAGTTGGAAAAGTGGGTGTGGTTCCTTTTTGCATGGCGCGTTATGTAATGTAGGACCAACAGAAATGCATGGCTTTGGATGAATGCCTGTAAGGCCCAAGATTCCAACTAAAACTTATATGGGATAACTGTACTAATGATGGCTCAGGTATGTAGCGTCCAGCGCAATCCTTGACTTTACAGTCCCAGGGACATAGCACCCAGTTGACCTCACTTAGAGTCCCGCGTTACAGAATCTGGTTCGTTTCTTGACTTCTGCCAGCAAGTACTTCACCCACCTTGTCTTCGGGTGCATGTCATGCTCTGATATTCTCACGCTCTAGCTTGGGGTCTGCCTCCTGGGCTGATAGTGATGAGACCCTACTAGCAAGTATTTCTTCCCCCTGGCCTGTGGTCAAAGTCTGGTTGTGTTATTGTAAACCGCCATCCACAGGGGGCCCTTGTTATAATGAGAAGGTTAATAGAACCTTCGCATACTGTGGTTCGATGGGGCGTTCCTCGAGCTGAGATCCTATCTGTGACTCAGCTGGAGGAAGGCGGACAGCGGACGCAGTGAGGGAACTCTCCTTCTATCAATAAACAAGATAACGATCTGGACGCAAGTGTATGTTTACTTTATCTCTAAGAACATACATAACAAGTGGCGACGAGGAGGCCGCCTGTTCCGCACAAAGGAGAGTTCCGGAGACGTTATTATACAGGGAACGGCCGGCCAGAACCAGCAACTACTGGACAATACGGACAATACAACAAAGGAATCAGACGGAACCTCTAATCAAACCAAGGTACGGCATAGGAATATGACAATTAAAAAAAAAAAGAAAAGAATATTAGGGAAAGAAGTACAGTTATTCCATAACCTGGCAATAAAGCGGAGCATTTTTTGAAGCATAGACAAGCTTCAGTTACTGAAACCATACGCGTGCAATACGAAGCACGGCGTGACGTTACGCTACATCAGAGTAAAGGACCTTGAAGCGTCCTGTAAGTGACGCCATTTTGGGACATAGTAACCAGCATAATAAAAACAAACACCGAACGGCGTGTTTTGATAACGCATAGATATGTTATATCTCTACGAGTTAAATGCTACGCCGGACAACTGCGAAGACGACCGATGACAAATACACAATGACAATGTGAAATCACGGCCTGCCAATACACAAATGAAGCAGTGAATGTAAAAGAATATTCGTATGTTAAACGAACAGATCAGGCTGCTGTATTACATTGAAGCAAGTGGGTTACCTACATTGTTGTGTAGCAGACCACATATATTACCACAGGCTTGCAGCTGGCACATGACTAGGTATACATGTGAAATTGTCACAACCCATATATAAAGATAAAGAAATAGGAAAAAAAAAAGAAAAACATTTCTAATATCCTAACATGCAAAGCATAGTGGCACCAGAAAAGTTCTTAGCACAACCTGGGACTCCAACCTTATCGTGGGAACAATGGCTAAACAATTTCCAGGTCTACATGAGTGCCATTGGCGGCGCCAAGTTCAGTGATGATTTAAAGGAGGCCACTTTACTCAGTTGTATTGGGGCTGAAGCCTTAAGAATATTTCGGACGTTACCTGATGGTGGTGATACTGCAGGTGGTTCTGGTGATTCCACATCCGGTTCTAGGAAATACGATATTGCCTTGTTGAAATTAAACAAACATTTTGGAAATAGGACTAATGTGGAGTTAGAAAAATACAGGTTTTTCACCAGGAGACAACTCAAGAATGAGTCTATTGACATGTATGTTGCAGCTTTACGAGGTCTCATAGCTATATGTGAATTTACAGGGTTAACAAATGAATATTTGAGAGATCAGATCGTTCTTCATGTTGCTGATCCCAAAATACAACAAAGACTTTGGCAGGCGAAGAATCCATCTTTGGAACAGACTTTGGATATTGCACGCTCCATTGAGTTGGGTGACAAATGCATGCGAGAAGTGCAAAATAAACAAGAAATGTTCGACAAAGGCCCTATTCAAGCCGTAGCAAGTGATGAAATTAATAAGGATGAAGAGACATTAATTGCCATGGTGAAAAAGATCGTAAGGTCTGATCTAAATAAGAGTCCCAGACAAAGTAAGGAAATGCTACCATGGATTCAAGCCAACTGCGGTAGGTGTGGTTGGTACAAACATGTGAATCCAGATAGAGACTGTCCAGCTAATGGTGTGGAGTGTTTCAAATGTGGCCAGATGGGTCACTACGGCAAAATGTGTAGAAGTAACAGAGGAAGAGGAAGGAATTTTATGCAGGGAAGTGGCAACAGGAGTTATCGCCAGTCTACCAGGGGCAACATGATAGGGGTGAGAGCTGTGGAAATGACACATGGTTCTGATGATGCGGTAGCAGTCACCAAAGAAATGGATGATGTGGTGCAGATTTTAACTCTTTCGTCTAAAGAAAATAGTATTGGCTCATGGGTACCAATGTCTACTGACGGGATTACCATAGAAGTGATGGTGGATACGGGATCCCCATATACCATAGTGGACGAAAACACGTTCCATGGAATTCTTAAAAAAAAAACGTGAGGATCTATGTCTGAGCAAAGTCAAGGCGACGGGTTACGGCAAGTCTCCCATTGACATTCTTGGTTATGTATGGGTCCAGTTGGCTTTTGAAGGGAGACAAACATATTGCAAGTTATATGTTGCCCGCGAAGGGTTTGCTATAGTCGGCTGGTGGGAACAAGCGGCTTTGAAGATCAGAATTCATCCGGGGGAAAACATTCCCATCCTGAGTGTCACAGATAAGTGCTGCAATTCAGACGCCAGTTTGGTGCAGTCTTTTCCAGATGTATTCAACAACAATATAGGTTTGCTCAAGGGTTTTAAGCATCGCATTGTTCTAAAAAAAGGGGCAAAGCCCGTTGTACATAAATTAAGGAACATACCAGTTGGTACCCGTGAACCTTTGAAGAAGGAGTTAGAAAGATTGTGTTCTCAAGACATTATTGAGCCTATAGAAAGCTCTGAATGGTTGTCCCCAATTGTGATAGTGCGGAAGCCAGGGGGAGAAATTCGCATGTGTGTGGACTTAAGAGATTTGAACAACAGTATATGGGTTGATCGCCCCCCCTACCAAACATAGGAGAGATGCTCTCCACAATGTAACCAGCTAGATACTTCACCACACTTGATTTATCCTCCGCATACCATCAGGTGGTGTTGGAAGAAGAGTCTAGGCATCTCACATCTTTCATAACCCCCTTGGGTGCTTTCTGTTTTAAAAGAATGCCATTTGGATTAGCATCCGCAGCTGCTGTTTTCCAAAGGCTGATGCAATATCTTTTTGAAGGCTTACGGGGTGTCTATTTTTTTCAAGATGACATTCTGATATCAGCTGTATCAGAAGAAGAACATGATGCCAAACTTATTGGTGTTCTACAGATTTTACAACAAAAAAGACTCACATTAAAAATAGAAAAATGTAGAATTAAAAAGAAGGAAGTAACATATCTTGTCCATTGTATTGATGCGGAAGGAATAAGTCCTAAAGAAAGTCTTGTGGATACGATACTGAAAATGCCTGACCCATCTAATAAAGATCAATTGAGGAGCTTAATGGGCTTAACGGAATATTACTCCAAATTTATTGATCACTATACACACAGGACGAGCCACATGAGAAGTTTGATGAAGAAGGGTGTGAGTTTTGATTGGTCACCTGAATGCAGGCGAGAACTGCAAGATATCAAAACGTCAATAAACAAGGCTCCTGTTTTGAAGATGTTTGACTGCAGAGCCAAGTCCATCATATCAGTTGATGCAGGTAATGTGGGCTTAGGAGGTGTGTTGGAACAAGTTCAGCATGGAACAATAGTCCCGATTGCTTTTGCCTCTAGGACACTAAAGGATGCGGAGAAAAACTATTCCACAATTGAAAGAGAGGCTCTGGCAGTGATGTGGATCTTAGAGCACTTTAAAGGGTTGATTTGGGGAAGCCCCATTGAAATTAAAATGGATCATAAGCCTCTCATACACATTCTAAGTCCCAAAAATTTGCATTTAATGTCTCCTCGCATTAGAAGGTGGATTCTAATTATAATGCAATACAATCTTACGGTTAGCTTTACCCCTGGCAAAAGGAACAGAGTTGCTGATTGTTTATCCCGCTTGCCATGTTCCACAACACATGAAGTGGCCAAGGAAGAGGAGATGGAGATGGATTGCGTGATAGCACAAATACACCCCAGTTTTTCCAAAGAAGAATGGGTCAAAGCTAGCGAGAGGGATGATGAACAAGAGCAGCTTAGGAGAGCAATTAAAAGTGATTGGAGAGAAGTAACGGAAACATTGTTCCTTGGGAGAATAAGAAAGATGAAATGTATTGTGATGAAGTGTTTATATACCGTGGAGATCGCATAGTTCCACCTTCCAGTTTAAGAGAGAAGATAATGGAAATAGCACATGAGGGGCATATAGGAAGAAACTTGACGAAAAGAAGAGTCAGAGAGACATTCTGGTGGCCCAATATTTGGAGTGATCTAGAAAACATTGTAAGAGAATGCTCTGCATGCGCAATGAGTGACAAAGGAAAAGTGACTAGAGCCACACCGTTGCAGCCTATAACAATACCAGATTCAGTGTGGATGAAGTTGGCTGTTGATATTTCAGGCCCATTTGAAATATTGGAACCCTACAAAATCTATATCATTGTGTTGGTTGATTACACTTCCAAGTGGGTAGAATGTGGCATAATGGAATAGTCAATTTCAGCCATGAAGGTTAAAACATTTCTGGAAGAAATGTTTAATAGAGAGGGGAAACCCCAAGAGATGATATTGGACAATGGTGCACAATTTATGTCAATAGAAGTGCAGAGGTTTCTCAAAGAAAGAGCTATTAAGCACAGAACCACAGCTCTATACCATCCCATAGGGAACGGGTTGGTGGAAAGGATGAACCGCTTTATTAAAGATACTATTCAACTGGCTGTAGCTAACAACTTGCCCTGGAGAGAGACTCTTAAAGAAGCTTTGGTTACTTATAGAGTCACGCCACATTCTACAACGGAGGAAGAGCCATTTACTATGATGAGAGGAAGAATTGCTACAAATAGATTGAGACCAGCCTGGCTACTGTTGAAAAAGAATAAATCTGTGGACATGGATGCGGTTATTAGGAGAGTAAAAGATAAACAAGAGAAGTACAAAAAATATTACGATAGCCAGAAACATGTGAAGGAAAATAAGATCGAGGTGGGTGACTGGATCAGAGTGAAAGAACCCAGAAGAGTTTTGAAAGGAGAATCTAAATATCGTCATCCACAAAGAGTGGTGAACTGTTCAAATAAATCTGTAATATTAGAGGATGGAAGTAAGTGGTCATGTGATGACATTATTGTGACGGATGGAAGAGTGAAACAGATGATGGATGACAACAACAGGGTGGAGAGGAGAGATATGCTGGAGAAAGAAGGATCTGCATCATCCAAAACTACATGCCATAGTGACCTGATGAACAATGATGTCTCTGGTTTGGGATCCAGGAGAAGAGTGCCACGGATGAAAGAAGACTTCATTTATTACTATTGAACATGTTACATAATAAGACCAATGTAACTTAAAGAAGATGAGACAACGTGTATCCTTTCACTTACTAATTTATTTGTGTTTGATCCTGCATTTAATGTTTTGTTCTGTTTTTGTTTTCCTTTCTCCAGTGCCCTCTGTATGTAATTATTGTTGATTTGTATTAAGGGGGGGAGATGTTATAATGAGAAGGTTAATAGAACCTTTGCATACTGTGGTTCGATGGGGCGTTCCTCGAGCTGAGATTCTATCTGTGACTCAGCTGGAGGAAGGCGGACAGCGGACGCAGTGAGGGAACTCTCCTTCTATCAATAAACAAGATAACGATCTGGACGCAAGTGTATGTTTACTTTATCTCTAAGAACATACATAACAGCCCTCCTCGGCAGAGGTCGACTGCATCTGTAAATGACTTTTCACTTTCTCCTCGGGGATGCCTTAGCCTGAGTCTGAGATGGAGTCTGCAGCAAGCTTTCAGCTTCCTGGTCTCACTCCCGGGCTTGCCTCAGCGAGTGTCTGAGATGTTGCCCTCAGCGTGCGTTCATCTTCTGCTCCTTCTCTTTACTTGCTCTCTGACAGTGTCCTAGATGAGGTCCTCAGAAGGCTTCCAGTTCCAACTTCTCCCCCTGCCTCCATTTCGGTATCCCGGTTTCTACTTCAATCTGCGACACGAGGGGCCTTTTTACACGGCTGCGAATCATCTGATTAATAGATCTTCTGATTGGCCTTCCTTACCTTTGTCCCTCCCAACCCAGGCGCCTGGATTGGTCAGGCCTCATGTCGTTCCTGTTTTCTCAGATGTATTGATTCTCCCTATGAGGGTACACTTCTGTTTACGATTGTTCTTCCTTTGGTGATAAGTGTTGAATTATCAAGAATTTGTGTGTTCTCAGAAAGATGCTTGGAGGCACACAGGGATGGGTCAGTCTACAAGGGGATTTGAGGTCCTGACAGTGTGTATTTCCACCCTAAGAGCTTTGAGGTCATACCAATGATACATAAAGCGCTATATAAATGCCAAGTAACATAACATAACATAACATAACATAACATAACAAAGCCAATCATTACCACGGAGTGGTGAGGATGAAGCTGTTTTGATTACCCTTTCTTCATCCACGACTTTAGAAAGTATCAGGACTCTATTTTCTCATAGTGTGAATTTGTGGATTGCTTGTGCTTCCCAAGACCACCACAACCATTAAGTGTGAGCTAGTGCCACTGACGTCCCTTTTCCCCTGCGTTGGAAAGCGTGAGATACATGCAAGGTGGAGGGGCTGCGGTGAATACCACATATGCCACCTCCTGGGTGCATATCACTTAGTGGGCACACTCCCCTGGTTCACGGAGGCCCCCTAGGTTCTGACCCAGAGGCATTGAACAATGTGACTTTGCAACTGTTAGTGCAGGGCAGGGATATGACACATGCACAAGCATTTCAAAGCACCTAGAAATACTCATTATACTATAATTGGTTATTTATAAGACCGGGAATCGAACCTGTGTTGCTCTGCAAAATCTTCCTTCTAAGACGAGCATGTTGCCCCTGAGCTATCCTCCTGAACTGTTGGCAGTCACTTCATGGTTGAGATGCACCAGTGACTTCCAATATGACCTCACTTTCGCTAATGTCCTTTCTGCAGAGGAGAGTAAAATAGGGTGACCAGATAAAAAAAAAAAAAAAAAAAAAAACTGGCCAAGCCCTAGACATAGATGTAGGACTAAATCAAACACAAATAAACACGTGGTCCTACTTCTATGTCACTGGCCTGTTGCAGGGTTTTGGGAGTGTGTGCTCACAGGTACACTCCTCTCACTAGAGGAGAGCAGCCGGGGAGGGAAAGGGGGATGAAATGGGGGCGTGAAATGCATTCACAGCCCCATTCACGCACAGGAATAGTCGCGCCGGGTCCGATTTCGCGATTTCAAAATCAGGTCCCGGGAAAAAACAGGGAGTGTAGCGACCCACCCTTTCAATACCCAAAATTAAAAAACTCCCGGGACCACAGGACAGAGGGCGAGTTCCCGGGACTGTCCTGGGAAAACCAGGATGTCTGGCCACCCTAGTTTAAAGCATCTCAAGGTTAAGTTTGGGAGGAAGCATAGCTCAGGGGCAATGCTCAGTGACAACGCTTTTGTGTTGGAAACAAGACAACGCAGTGCAACACAGTTTCGAATCCAGATCCTGTGCATAGGAAACACTCCCTGGTCTTAAGTGCGCTCTACAAGAGCAATTATAATGATTATTTCCTCACTTTGGGAGCATAGCATTTGTGGTTGGAGAAACCTCTCACACTTCCAATAGCATTGTTTGGCAAAGCAAGTCTCTAAGATTGGAAATTGGGCCCTGCCCTGGCCCGCAACCAGTCATATACTATTTTAGTGTAGACTTTTGGTATTAGATGAAGAACATGTCAGCAGAATGTGAGAGCATGGAAGGATGCTATAAGTTGGCAAGCACTTAAAAGCACAGCGGTTTTTAAGTAGGCCAAGGCTGCAAAGGCCAGAGACACCATGTTCTCAGCAGGACACATGGTGCTTCTCGTGAGAGCTTCTGCTAACGTTGTAACATTATGGCCTGATTTGCAAATCACACCTCCAAATGGAGGCTCTATTTCTGTGACAAGCAGGTTTACGAGCGGCGGATCGATTTCTCACCCTCATTTCTCAGGGATCTTCCCTGGGATGGCCCCATTGTGGGCCGTGGCCAAGTTGCAAAACCCTACGTCTGGTGCAACTTCCTGACAGCATTTTTAAATAATAATGGACTGTGTCTTCCTTATCTGCATGCCTGATTCGTCTAATCTGCATGTTAAGCACCCTGCCATTAACAGCCCTGTAACCTTGATGTGCCGACTGGCATGAAAGTGCCTTGTAGTGAAGGCACACAAAGCAAATTCAGATGCAAAAGCCCCCACCCCCGTTTTTGTGCATAATTTAAGTAGGGGAATCCAGATGTGGAACTCCTGGTTCACCTTTCTCAGAGAGGCACAGTTCCATCCTACTGATGAGGTCCAACCAGACTAACTAGTGACTGGAGTTGCTGTTGGTACTCTTGTTCAGAGGAGAATTGTCTAGCATTTCAGTGCAGGTCTGCCCCAGAGTAGGACAAAGACTTATATGCTTTGGGTATTTCTCCTCTGTGAAAGATAGTGAGTTAAAGAAGCTGGGTAAGGCTCTCGTAACTGGGACTAATGTCCGGCAGAGGGACTCCCGAGACCCCCTTGTTTTTTGAAAATTGAACACAGTTGACATTTTATAGTTGCTGGCCTCCTTTTAAAATCAAACATTCTCCACGTGGTTTCCTCTGTCTGTAAGCTTGACATCTCTCTCCTGTGAACACCCTTTCAATTAAGTGTATAGTGTAGGTTGGAGTGAATGGCAAGCCTGCAGTATTTTAGCACCAGCAGTTGGAGGTGTGAGTCTTCTGGAAGCTATGTGGCAATTGGGCACCACCAAGACATGTTTGCGCTCAAAGAATGTTTCAAGAGCCCAGATGTGGAATTCGATGGCAGTGGCTCATTCAGTGATCTGATGTCTTGAGTGCATGAGAGTGTTGAGGAGTATTCTGGGCATATGTAAGTTCTTTAAAACAGCCCCCGAGGGAGAGTTTTTATCTTTATCCTTTCTCTGATTGCCTTGGCCATGAAGGATGGAGAGTACCTGCCTGAGAGCATGACATACACTTGGACGATGTATTATCTATCAAGAGGGAGACACTTTCCACTAGGCTGCCAGTGAGTAAATAACAAGACTATTTGTTTCCATGTGATCATGTCGCCTGGAAAAAGTCACCAGGTACGCAACTTTTTTTTTCGTACCCTAAAATACTTTACCCAAATATTCTAGGAGGAGAACTAGCCAAAATCTGCTGGGAACTAGCTAACTCTTCTGCAGTCTCGTCCTTCCCTCTTCCTTCCAAGGCCCTCTGCAATGCACTGGCCACACACTTTGCCACCAAGACTCAGGACATCATGAACACCCTTGTTACTCACTCTCACCAAACCCATCCCACACCCCCTTGTCTCCCTTGGCCACGCACCCTACTCCTTCCGTCTTCTCCTCCTTCACCACCTGTCACACATGAAGAAGTTACCAGAGTTGTCTGCTTTATGAAGTCTTCTTCCAAACAGGTTCCCCCGTGCCCATCCAGAACCTTCAAGGACAGCATTGGCTCTCTTTCCCCCCACTTGCTGATTTCTGCAACCACTCTTTCACCACTGGCTCTTCCCCTCCTCCCTCAAGCACTCCCTTGTGCACCAACTAGTAAGAAAGCCTTCAGCAGACCCTACCTGTCCATCCAACTACCACCTATTTCAATCACCCCCTTCCTGGGGAAACTGCTGGAGAAGCTGGCCTTGCCCCAACTCAACTCACACACTGAATTTGTTGGTGGTCTCCATGATCATCAATCTGGATTCCGAGCATCCAGAGGCACGGAAACTGCACTTCTGAACACCCGTGGAGAAATGCTTGCATACGTGGACTCCAACTCCCCAGTTTTCCTCATTCTACTTGATCTCTTTTCTGCCTTTGACATTGTTAACCATTCTATCCTCATACAAAAGCTCCATGATACCCTTGGTATCTCGAAACGGGCAATGGAATAGCTGACCTCTTTCCGAACTGACCCCTCTTCCAATGTCATCATGGGCACCTTCTTCTCTCCTACTTCCTTCTCCACCTACATTGTCCTTCAGGGATCTATCCTCTCCCCCTGGATCCTTAACATCTACCTTTCCAGCTGGCATGACTCATCTCCTCCTTCTCCCCAACTTCCAGTGTTATACAGATGACATTGAACTCTTTTTCAGACTTCCTGCTGACGCACATTGTCATGAACCGTCACCGGCGTCCATTCTGGACTTCGTGGTCCCTGACCCATTGAGGACTGAATGCCGTAATCCTCCCAACATGGCCACCTGATACAGAACGCAGCTTGCCAGTCTTTGCGCTCCACGCTGTTCTAACTTGCTGGGTCCGACTTGATGGTCTTGCAGTTATGTAATGCCTTCGTCCCCAAGTACCGCTTGAGCAGAGAGTAATTACTGCTCAAGCAATCTTTGAGGCCACAGGTGGGAGTGTTGTCGTCAGCCTGGTATCGGGAACGCCGGAAGGACCCCTGAGTACTGTAAGGCAAAGGGTTATGATCAAGGAAACACTCAAAAGGCAATTGGCAATGGACAGAAGGAGTAAACAAGATGCAGTGACACCAGCTTACCTAAAAGGGGTGAAGTGTAGGTAAGGAACCTATGCAGGGGAACCCACAGCAGGCTGGAATGGTGTAGTTGACACTCCTGAAAGCACCTGGTGGAACAAGACTGGATCCGTGGAAAAGCGTGAAGCAATCCGAGGGTTGCAAAAACAGAGGGGGCAATCCAATAGCAAGTCCAGAGTACAAATAGGTGTCAGATGTCCGGGAAATCCGAGAGCGCGCCAGAGTCCAAGGGTAATCCAAGAGCAGTTCCAAGAAGCGTTCCGAGGTCGAAGCAAGGAGAGAAAACAAGAAGCAAGGGTAACGCCTGGCAGTCCTCCGTAGAAGTAGCTGTGAAGCAAAGAGTCTTGTTTGCCGGCTTCTTTTGAAGAGGCGAGCGGTATCACGTGACGCATCACGTGACTGCTCGCGCACGTCGCGTTGAGCGCAACGTGTCCAGCGATTGGGGCTGTCGGTACGTCCTGGTATCCTGGCATTGCCGGCTGTGCTGGAGGCGCCATGGCAACCGCCAACGCGGAAAAGGACGAAAAGAGGCAGGTCCGCCCAACATGGTATTCCGCCTGCCGTGTTTCCCCCGCTGGTGTGAATGGGAAATACGACGGCGAGAAGCGCCTGATGAAGGAGACAGGTGTGAGGGGGGAAGTGAGAGATGGGTTGCGTGAGAGGGCGTGACAGAGCCCCCCCTCAAAGGCCCACGACCGCGTGGGCTGGAAGGATGCTCCCGGTGAAACCGGGCCACCAGGCGAGGTGCGTGAACATCCCGGGAAGCAACCCAGGTGCGGTCCTCAGGGCCGTACCCCCTCCAGTCCACTAGATACTGTAATCTGCCCCTGTGTATACGGGAACCCAGAATAGCCCGCACCTCAAATACATCGGGGGACGAGACAGAGACCGGGGCAGGAGGGGCAGCCAATCTGGTAGGGCCAGGGCACGGTTTAAGCAGGGAGACGTGAAAAACCGGGTGGATCCGCCAGGCGGGGGGCACCGCCAGGCGCATAGCCACCGGGTTCAGGACTTTGACCACCTCATATGGACCCACAAAGCGAGGGAGAAGTTTGCGACAGCCAGGGATGTGTAAATGGCGGGTAGAGAGCCAAACCCGGTCCCCCACCTTGTATGCAGGCGCAACCGCCCTCCTCCTGTCAGCAGCGGTTTTCATAGAGGATTGGGCCTCACGCAGGTGGACCAATGTTTGGGCATGGACCGAGACCAAATCCCGAGCGCAGGCCGAAGCGGCGGGGGTATCAGAAGAGGAGAAGTCCGGAATGGGAAGAGTACGGGGATGTTGGCCATAGAGGGCGAAGAAAGGAGAGAACCCAGTAGCAGAGTGCAATGTATTGTTATAAGCAAACTCGGCGAGATGCAAGAGGTTAAGCCAAGTGTCCTGATACTGCAACGTTAGGCAGCGTAGATACTGCTCCAATGACTGATTGACCCTCTCGGTTTGCCCGTCGCTCTCTGGATGGTAAGCAGAGGAATAATGAGCATCAATACCCAACAGAGAGGTGAGGGCCCGCCAGAATCGTGAGGTGAACTGTGTACCTCGATCGGACACCAAAACATGGGGCAGGCCAAAGAGACAGAAGACAGACTTAAAGAAAAGCTTGGCTAAGACCGGGGCTGAGGGTACCCCCTTGCATGGTACGAAACGGGCCAGTTTGGTATAGGAGTCGACAACGACCCAAATAGTATCGAAACCCTGTGTACGTGGCAGGTCGGTAATCAGGTCCATTGAGACCGTATGCCAGGGACGTGGAGGAACCGGGAGAGGAAGAAGAAGACCCAAAGGTCGGCCCCTGCGTGACTTGCCCTGGGCACAGACTGAGCAGGTATTGACGTAATTTTGTACGTCACGTTTCATAGTCGGCCACCAACACCAGCGTTTGAGTAATTCCAGAGTACGATGCTGCCCGGAGTGACCATTAATGGCAGCATCATGAGACCACTCCAACGCCAGGTTCCTGGTTTCGCTTGTGGGAAGGAAGAGCTTCCCGTGTACAAAGGGTAGCCCATCCTGCATGACCAGATCCCATTCTGTTAGTGACTGTGGATAGCGGGAGACCCACTGTCGTATGGTGGACTGTAATGAAGGTGATGGTGTGCAGACACAAACTACATGAGTCTCACTCAACAAGGTTTCAGGGAAGGATGGGAGGACCTCCCCCCCAGGGGAACGAGACAGAGCGTCTGCTTTCCCATGCCCGACACCAGGTCTATGTTTGACCACGAAGTCGAACGCGGCAAAGAAGAGATGCCAACGTACTTGTCGGCTGTTTGTGCATTTCAGGGAGGCAAGGTCTTGGAGATTTTTATGATCGGAGAACACCACCGTCTGGTGTTTTGCGCCCAGGAGGTGGTGTCTCCAGGTCTGTAGGGCGTCCTTAATGGCCAATAGTTCTTTTTCTGTGACTGTGTAGTGCAATTCGCTTGCCGTGAACTTACGAGAGTGAAATGCAACCGGATGCAAACGACCAGTGGCAGGACATGGTTGGGACAGAACAGCTCCTAGTGCATAAGAGGATGCGTCTGCCTCAAGGACAAACGGGAGTTCAGGGTCAGGGTGTTGTAACACCGGAGCAGTGGTGAACATATTTTTCAGGGAGTCAAAGGCGTTTTGTTGTCTCTCGGACCAGACATAGGGGACTGAAGGGCAAGTGAGCGCAGTGAGTGGTGCTACAATAGAGGAGAACCCAGCTATGAATCGTCGGTAAAAGTTGGCGAAACCCAAAAATGATTGCAGTTGCTTGAGCGTGGTCGGAATTGGCCATTCGTTAATTGCCCGGACTTTGGACTGATTCATAGAGAGACCCCCAGGAGAGATATGGAACCCCAAGAACTCAACCTGACTGGTGTGGAAAATGCACTTCTCGGGTTTAGCAAATAGTGTGTTGGTTTGAAGACGCAACAACACTTCCTTGACATGCGTGATGTGTTCGTCGAGGGAGGAAGAGAAAACCAATATGTCATCCAAGTACACTACCACGTAAGCGTTCAGAATATCGCAAAATACGTCATCCATGAAGCGCTGGAACGTAGCAGGAGCATTACAGAGGCCAAACGGCATAACTGTATACTCAAACAACCCCTGACGTGAGCAGAAGGCCGTCTTCCATTCATCTCCCTCCCGCATGCGTATGAGATTGTATGCTCCCCGCAGATCCAGTTTAGTGTAGATTGTGGCATGAGTGAGTTTGTCTAACAATGGGGTAATGAGAGGTATAGGATAGCGTTTTTTTACTGTGATGGCGTTCAAACGCCTGTAATCAATGCAAGGACGGAGATCCCCTTCCTTCTTTGGCACAAAGAAGATAGGACTTGCAGCTGGGGATGTTGATGGGCGAATGTGACCCAGACGCAGGGCCTGCTGTATGTATTCTTGCAGGACTCGCTCTTCTGTCTGGGTTAGTGAGTAGATCTGCCCCTTTGGGATGGGGGCGTCCGGGACTAAATCAATGGGGCAGTCGTAGGATCGATGCGGAGGAAGACCTTCCGCAGAGCCTTTGTCAAACACAGCCCGGAATTCAGAATACTCAGGAGGTATATTGTACGTGACCGCCCCTATCATGTGAGTGTCCTGGGCGTCGGATCCTTCTTCTATGGTTAAAGAAGCGACTACCCCGAGAATGTCTGCGGGACTAGAAACCCGAGGTGTCTCGAGCAGACAGTAATATTGGCACGTTTCTGATTCAAAGGAGACCTGACCCGTGCCCCAGTTTATCAGAGGATTGTGCCTCTTTAGCCAAGGAATGCCCAGAATAATACCAAACTGAGGTGTGGCTATGAGATCAAATGACATGGTCTCTCTATGAACGTCCTGTATGATCAATTCCATAGGGGCTGTCTGTTGTAAGATAGGTCCAGAGGCTAGGGACGTCCCGTCTACTGCATGAACCGGTTCGGGGTGTTTCTTTTTGATCAGAGGTAAGTTTAGCGAACTGGCTAGAGCTATATCTATAAAGCAGCCTGTGGCTCCAGAGTCGATCACTATTTGTACTGCATGGGAGACATCTGCGGCTGGGTTTAAGGTAGCTTGTACCACCACAGGTCGGACGGGACCAAAAGCTGGATCAGAGGTATTTTGTATAGGACTCGCCCCAACCCCTGATCTCAAGGGCGAGTCTTCGGAAAACCCGGAGCTTTGTTCCTTGGCCGGCGGGGACACTCCTTTACAAAGTGTCCGTTGAGACCGCAGTAGAAGCAAGCGTTGTCCGCCCTTCTGCGTTCTCGTTCGGCATGAGTAATAGGACTGCGTATCCCGCCGATCTGCATGGGTTCAGGTAGGGTGCCAGATGAGGTAGAAGGCGTGGTCTGGGATAACCCTGCTACCCCCTTACGTTCTGCCCGCCTAGCGTCAATTTGCAAGGTCAAATCGAATAAATCGATATAGAGTGAGGGAAGAGAAGGCACCACAGATAAAGCATCCTTCATGGAACCACACAATCCCCTATAATAGACCACTGCTTTCTTGCTCTCTGGCCATGAAGTCTCAGTAGCGAGTTGGTTGAACTTGGTGATATATTCAATGAGAGTGGATCGGCCTTGAGTAAGATCTAAGAGTTCCATGTCTCTGGATTGGGCTTTATATCTAGTGTCAAAAACCTTGGCCATTTCCTGGGTCAATAACTCAAAATCATACAGAGCAGGATGGTTGCCCTCCAACAATGGATTAGCCCATGTGGCTGCCACACCCGACAAATGGGATAAAAGAAAAGCCGCCTTAGAGACAGGATCAGAGAAGGCGTGGGGTCGGCATAAGAAATGCAGTTTGCACTGATTTATGAAGGTGCGATATTTCAAGGGATCCCCCTGATACCTCTCAGGGGCTGCTAGAGGAAATGGGGTCTGAACGACCACAGGCGGGGTTGGCAGAGTGGGTGGTGTGACGGGAATCGAGTTTTGGGATGGGGCAGCATCGCCGAACTCGGCATCAACAGGTAAGGGATGTCGTGTGCTTTGCATGGCGTCAAGACGGTGGTTCATTGCGGTGGTGGCAGAGGCCAGGTCAGTGCGGAGGGCAGTGGTAGCAGCTGCCATATCTGTCCTAAGCGATGTCACTGCTTGCATTAAAGCGGTCACAGGGTCCCCGGCTGAAACATCCATAACTGGACGACCATAAGGCTTCAGAGTCTGTTCTAACTTGATGGGTCCGACTTGACGGTCGTGCAGTTATGTAATGCCTTCGTCCCCAAGTACCGCTCGAGCAGAGAGTAATTACTGCTCAAGCAATCTTTGAGGCCACAGGTGGGAGTGTTGTCGTCAGCCTGGCATCGGGAACGCCGGAAGGACCCCTGAGTACTGTAAGGCAAAGGGTTATAATCAAGGAAACACTCAAAAGGCAATTGGCAATGGACAGAAGGAGTAAACAAGATGCAGTGACACCAGCTTACCTAAAAGGGGTGAAGTGTAGGTAAGGAACCTATGCAGGGGAACCCACAGCAGGCTGGAATGGTGTAGTTGACACTCCTGAAAGCACCTGGTGGAACAAGACTGGATCCGTGGAAAAGCGTGAAGCAATCCGAGGGTTGCAAAAACAGAGGGGGCAATCCAATAGCAAGTCCAGAGTACAAATAGGTGTCAGATGTCTGGGAAATCCGAGAGCGCGCCAGAGTCCAAGGGTAATCCAAGAGCAGTTCCAAGAAGCGTTCCGAGGTCGAAGCAAGGAGAGAAAACAAGAAGCAAGGGTAACGCCTGGCAGTCCTCCGTAGAAGTAGCTGTGAAGCAAAGAGTCTTGTTTGCCGGCTTCTTTTGAAGAGGCGAGCGGTATCACGTGACGCATCACGTGACTGCTCGCGCACGTCGCGTTGAGCGCAACGTGGCCAGCGATTGGGGCTGTCAGTACGTCCTGGTATCCTGGCTTTGCCGGCTGTGCTGGAGGCGCCATGGCAACCGCCAACGCGGAAAAGGGCGAAAAGAGGCAGGTCCGCCCAACATGGTATTCCGCCTGCCGTGTTTCCCCCGCTGGTGTGAATGGGAAATACGACGGCGAGAAGCGCCTGATGAAGGTATGAGGGGGGAAGTGAGAGATGGGTTGCGTGAGAGGGCGTGACACACGCTCTGCGTACTACTAAACAAACATGCCCCCGCGGCTCTGCATTTCTCAACGCTACCCCTCGCTGTAGTTGGATGTGTGTCGCCAGAGTTCGCTCAGGGCTTTTTTTCTGAATCCTGTTTCCCAGTTCCTTGAATCCTCCTCCTTTCCTTCCTTTCCTCAAACTTACCTCCGAACTTTCCTGGAATTTCGCCTGCGCTCGAGTCACGGCGTTCCGTGCCTCTGAGCACAGACATTGTTCCTTCCTGGTTCCGCCCTGGACATCTGAACGTATCCTGGAGTTGAAACATCATCCTCACGCTGGAATCCAAAGACCAGCACACAGGTTTAAATAAATCCTGGACCGTGTGAAAGAAATCACCGAAGAAGGTCGCAAGCAAACAGGAAAAACAGGTGAGAAGGGGAGAGACTTGTGACAGATTGAGACGCCAAAAGAATGATACGGATACAGAGATGGAAGCCACAGTTCAAGACCTCATGCGAGGCATGCAGGAATTTACCACAGAAGTTCAAAACCTTAAGGCAGAGAATGCTGCTTTAAAGCAGCTAGTCTTGTCTCGTGATTCTGCTACTAAGGAAAGTGTGTTATTGGGAGGAGTAGTGGACAAATATGATGGTTCTCGAAAGACCCTTCGTGCCTTCCTTGATTCATGTTTGGTACATTTCACTTTCAAGCTCTACTACTTTTCCACCCCTACAGCAAAGGTGGGGTTTATGATATCACATCTCACTGGTAACACTTTGACCTGGGCAACCCCCCTAGTCAATTTGGGCAACGCCCCCCTGGATGATTATGAGGGGTTCGTGGAAGCCCTAAAAGCAATGTTTGATCGTCCTGAGCAGGTTTACAGCGCTCGAGAACATCTACTTGAATTTCAACAAGGATCCCAGGATATGCTTACCTATGTGACCCGTTTCAAACCACTTGTGAAGGAAGCTGATTGGTCCCAAGAGGCCAGCTTCACCCTCTTTCGAAGAGACTTGAATGAGGAAATAAAGGACGAGTTAGCCAGGGTAGCTCGCCCAAATTCTTTCCACGCCCTCTTGGACTTTTCCCTGCAAATCAATTTTCAAATCCAGAAAAGAAAGGCAGAGAAAAAGAAGCCTAAGTCATCATTCCAAAAGGCTGCCATAGACCATCCTTCCAGACCAGAGCCCGCAGCTTCTCCGACCTCGGATCCAGAACCCATGCAACTGGAGGCCTTCCGTGGACCCATTACCCCACAAGAAAGGATGCGCCGTATTCATACTGGTCTGTGCATGTATTGCGCCTCCGATAAACATCTTGTGAGAGAGTGCCCTATCGCTCCTCCACGGCGTTCGGGAAACGCCAGCTCCCGATCCTAGATGGGGCACAGTTTCGGGAGAGTGGTGTCTGCTCCACATCAATTCCTTCCTTGAACTCTCCTGGACAAAATAATCTTGTGATTCTACAGGCCTTCCTATCGCCTTCGAAGAAAGAATCTTACCCCATCCTGGCATTAGTGGATTGCAGAGCCATGGGCATATTCATAGATCATGATTGGGTCACTGCTCACCACATTCCATGCGAAACACGAGAGACTATGCAACCTGTTGAAGCTATCGATGGGAGACCCCTATCTTCAGGACCCATAACCCTTCAAACCAAGGAGCTTCTTCTTTCTATAAACCACCACCAAGAGAGGATTACATTTGATATTATCAGATCTGCCCACTATCCAATGGTTCTAGGCATGCCCTGGTTACAGAAGCACAACCCCTACATCAATTGGGCAGCAGCCTCTTTGTTTCTTGGTTCGGAACATTGTATGTCGCACTGTTTGTCCCTAAACACCTTACCAAAGTCCTCTGAAGACTTGCAAGAAACTCAGCAAATACAAGTCACTGTCTCTAACGTCATCCAGATTCCCAGGGCCTACCAGGCTTACACAGATGTATTCTCGACAGCCATTGTTCAAGCTCTAGCACCCCACAGACCTGAGGATTGTGCCATTGATACAGAGCCTTCAGCAGTAATTCCTTTCGGAAGAATGTTTATTTTGTCAGAACCTGAAAAAAGGGCCCTACGGGAATATCTGGATACAAATCTGGAAAATGGAACTATTCGACCATCCAAGACCCCGGTGGCCGCTTCTCTATTTTTTGTTCCCAAGAAGGATTCCAAGGAGCTTAGGCCATGCCTAGATTACGGTGGCCTTAACCAATGCACTCTTAAGGACCGTTACCCATTGCCTCTCATCTCGGACATCCTGGAAGCAGTCAGAGGTGCTGTCATCTTCACAAAACTAGATCTCAGGGGCGCCTACCATCTTATTCATATAAAAGAAGGTGACAAATGGAAAACAGCCTTTAGAACACCCTTCGGCAATTTTGAATACCTGGTTATGCCTGCCCTTTGGACTTGCTAATGCCCCAGCAGTCTTCCGACGTTTTATGGATCGGGTATTTTCTGATATGCTGTTCCTCTTCGTCATCGTATACCTAGACGACATACTGATCTACTCCAAGGACCATTTGAAACATGAAGAGCACGTAAGGGCAGTCTTACGTTTAAATGAACATAAGCTTCTGGCCAAACCCGAGAAGTGCCTTTTCCATGTATCTACTGTTCACTATCTCGGATTCGTTCTTAGATCAAAGGGAATTGGAATGGACTCTTCGAAGGTTGATTCCATTCTATCTTGGCCTGTTCCAACTACTGTAAAGAAAATTCAATCCTTCCTGGGGCTTGCTAACTTCTACAGGAAATTCATACCAGCATTTTCTGAGATCGTGCATCCTATTGTTACATTATTAAAGAAAGACACCCCTTTTCAGTGGACCTCAGCCCAAGATTCTGAGTTTCAACGGTTGAAGTCGGAGTTTACACAAGCTCCCATCCTAGCTCAACCCGACACAGACCGGCCCTTCATTGTTGAAACTGATGCCTCCAACTACGCCATTGCGGCAGTCCTGAAACAGGAACTTGGTGACAAGTTAGAACACCCCATCGCCTATCTCTCCCGCACCTTGACTACCAGTGAAACTCATTATTCTGTCCTGGAGAAGGAATTGTTAGCCATCCGTCAGGCCTTCACTGATTGGCGTCATCTCCTTCTGGGAGCCAAACACCCAGTACAAGTCCGCACGGACCATCGGAATCTTCAAGTCCTACAATCCCTAGAATGTAGAAACAGTCGCCAAGCCCATTGGGCCTTCTTTTTTGCCCAATACCAATTCCAAATCCATCATTTCCCTGGAACACATAACATTATAGCCGATGCCTTATCCAGATGTCCAGATTATGAACCCTTTGAGGATCGGACCTTCCCTAAGATGTTTCCCAACACAATATTTGTTGCTCAAGGAATTACTCTCCTGGAAGACATTCGAATCCAAACTCAGTCCTCGGAACCTTGGAAGGAGTTTAAGAGAAACAACCGATGGAAACTCAAAACAAAAGACGGATATCTATTCAAGGATAATCAGTTGGTTATCACTACTCCTGGACTGAGACAAAAGATCACAAGCCTATGTCATGATACCTTCCATTCAGGACACCGTTGCATCACCAACACCCTCAATCTAATACAAAGACAGTTTTGGTGGTTAAGGATGAAGGATGATATCAAGATCCATGTCCAGACTTGTGCAGTCTGCAATCAGAACAAACATGATAATAAAAGACCAGCAGGTCTCCTGCTCCAACCAGCAATACCAACAAGACCCTGGGAAATGATTACCACGGATTTTATCGTGGAAATACCGTCTTCCAGAGGCTACACAACCATAATGGTTACCATTGATCTGTTCACACATATGGCTCATTTTGCACCTTTAAACAAGCTACCATCCTCATCCGAACTTGCTTGGATTTTCCTAGAACACATATTCCGGCTTCATGGGCTACCTTCCAAAATCATTTCTGACCGAGGACCCCAGTACATATCCCAGTTCTGGAAACAGTTATGTCGTATACTGGGAATCCAATGTGCCTTGTCTTCGGGTTATCACCCACAGACCAATGGAGCTACTGAACGAGTAAACCAAACCCTGAAACAATATCTTCGTTGCTTTGCCACCAAGGTCCAGGATGATTGGTCACTATTAATACCTGTGGCCAAATTTGCATACAACAACTCAGATCATTCAGCTATCAGAACCAGTCCTTTCTTCTGTAGTCAAGGATTTCATCCTTCAGTCCTGCCGTCCATTCTTCCACACCCCACCCCAGTTCCTGCGGTTGATTCCTGATTGAAACACTAATCAATGTGCACAAGGAAGCTAAGGAACACCTAGAAAAGGCCTGAAGAGAAGTTAAACATTATGCTGACTCCAAAGGAAGACCTGGGCCTTCCTATTCAATAGGCGATAAGGTCTGGTTATCCTCGAAACGCCTCCTACGTCACCTACAACCAAATAAATTGGCTCCCAGGTATTACAGACCCTTTTCTATAAAATAAATCATCAATCCAGTGGCCTTTCGACTCAGATTACCAGAATCATGGAACAGGATCCATCCAGTCTTCCACACTTCTCTGTTAAAACCATATGTTCAGCACTCTCGAACAGCTCCAAGATCTACCCCAGTGATTGTCAATGACCAACTCGAATACAATGTCTCCAGAATTTGTGACTCTAGATACCGACGTGGTCAACTACAATATTTGGTCGAATGGAAAGGGTATCCTCCCAGTGAGCGCACCTGGGAACCCATGTCAAACATGAATGCCCCCAGGCAGATTCGAAGGTACCATCTCATCCATCCCGGCAAACATGGAGGACCTGGGCTTCACAGGATACATACTGTCATGAACCGTCGCCTGAGTCCATTCTGGACTTCGTGGTCCGTGACCCATAGCGGACTGAATGCAGTAATCCTCCCTACAAGGCCGCCTGATACAGAACGCAGCTTGCCAGTCTTTGCGCTCCACGCTCTGCGTACTACTAAACATGACATGGCCCCGCGGCTCTGCGCGTCTCAACGCGCCCGCTCGCTGTAGTTGGATGTGTGTTGCCCGAGTTTGCTCTGGGCTTTTTTCAGAATCCTGTTTCCCGGTTCCTTGAATCCTCCTCCTTTCCTTCCTTTCCTCAAACTTACCTGTGAACTTTCCTTAATTTTTACCTGCGCTCGAGTCACGGCGTTCTGTGCCTCCGAGCGCGGACATTGTTCCTTCCTGGTTCCGTCCTGGACATCTGAAGGTATCCTGGAGTTGAAACATCACCCTCACACTGGAATCTGAAGATCAGCACACAGGTTTATATAAATCCCGGACAATGCTAAAAAAATCACAGAAGAAGGTTGCAAGCAAACAGGAAAAACAGGTGAGAAGGGGAGAGACTTGTGGCACACATGCACCTTCCTTCATCCCTGACTGCCTGTCTGCCATCCAGGCTTGGTGCTCTTCCAATGATCTGTACCTCAATGCCAGCAAAATGAGATCCTTCCGATTGTGACCCCTGCTCCCTCCTTTTCCCATTCTCTCTGGCCTCTTCCCCCCTCACATGCAGAACATTGCCAAGAAGTCCCACTTCCAACTCTTCATTCTAAAAAGCAATTCTCCCATTTCTCACCTTCCCCCAGAAGCTCAATGTAACCCGAGCCCTGGTTCTCTCTAAGCTTGACTATTGCAACAGACTCCTCCTCAATCTACCTTCTTCCACTCTTCAACCCCTTCTGCTAATCCAGAATAGAGCAGAACGACTTATCCTTGGCCTTAAGCCCACGGACAACATCTCTCCTGCCCTAAAAAGCCTCCACTGGCTCCAGGTTGCTGCACAGATCAAATTCAAATCCCTCTGCATCATCCACAAGGCTGTCTGTGGGCGGGGACCACACTAGCTGCAACTCTCTCTTACCAAATACTCTCCCCTAGATCTCTACGCTCCTCTGACACCAACTTGCGGTGTGTAAAGCATTTAGGTAAACAGAGAGCAGGAGGCTTCTTTATTTTCTCAGCTGGATCCCTCCTTTGGAACAGCCTCCCCCTCCCTCTCATCTTGAGCAGGACCTTCTTAAATTCCAAAAGCACCTCAAGACTCTCCTCTTTTCCCCCTCCTTCCCTTCGTCCTTACTCTGCTAATTTCACAGTTGCTGTGATTGGTGTCGTGGACCCTTATTCATCCTCAGCGCCTCTGACCATTCACACCCAATCTCCCCAGCTTCTGTCTTCCTTTGGTACTTGCCTCCGCACTGGAGATTCCCACTTTCCACTCAACACGGTTCCTGGCCACATAGCACTTACTATATCTTGCACTTCATCTGTGGCTCACCTCGAGCGCGGACAGCACCAACCCCACTGCCCTCTTCCTTGCTGCACTTGCAGATTCTGAATACTCACAAGGCATAGTAGGTTTGGCCGTCCTTTCCCACACTGTATTTTTTTTTGTATTTAATTGTACTGCTATCCCATGTTCCCTCCCTTCTGCCCTGTGGGCACTTTCAAACAGGTGTTGGCAAGCACGAACACCGCAGCGGTCAGAACACAGATTCATTCCGTACTCACAGATTTAAGACCCTAAGTGACACGGTTCTAATAATAGGCCCTGAAGATGTAGCATGGCTCAGAAATGCGTCGGCTTTTGAGCCACATTGTGACTTAGGAATTGTTTTTGTCTCATGATAACCAATTAAAACATTGGTCCAGGTTCGATGAAAATACAATTGCAATTGTTCTAATGATTTTGTGAAGGATATAAAGAGTATGAAAATAACACTAACTCAATAGCAGTGCCTTGTCGCAGTTAAAGAAATTGTTGGAAAGCAGCACAAGAACTATTAAAATTACGGCTCAACATGGAGCCAGTTGAGAGCATTGGGTATTACTGGGTGGACACACCTAGTTTTTCGTTTTCATATGTAGTGATTGAGCCATATCAGTGAAATGGCCGAGCCGTTTGGTACTCTCCATGTGACAGTGGTGGTACTGGGAGAGAAAGAAAACAGCTCTAGGCAGTCAGAGAATAGCAACAGGAAGGATGGGAAACCGTTCAGTGCAAGTCCCCTGGAAGCCTGATTTCCTTGAAGGTACCTGGGGAGATCCTTTGGACGAATGGTATCAAATGTGATTGACAGGTCTTCCATATGGTGACAGAACAGCTTGTATGCCCGAGGCCTGCCTGAGTTATTAAGGGTTAATTGATTTTCACAGCTTGCACAAAATGCTTGCAGATTTCAGCTTTTTCGCTTCCATGTAAAAAGGTAGGAGATTGCACCAGAAGTTCAGAGTGACCAGGGTTAGTGATAATACCGCACTCCAAAAGCACTTCCCCGAAGCCTAGCAAGGGAGGGGGAAGACGGGAGTCGAAGCCAGGTGCAGACAAGTACGTTTCCATTGCAAACAAGTTAAGCAGAAGCTTCTAGAAGAGTTTACTATCATTTCACGGACATGCACTGCTGATAAAAGCAAAGGGCAGACAGGAGAAGGGGGGCATTCACCAGTGAGCTAGCTGGGCATTCGGGGTGCCCTGGACCCGCAGGCCTCTAAGCAACTTTTCCTGGCTGCTGCCTTGCGTGGGGTGCTGGCCGGCTGTGGGGGAAGAACTATCCAATCCGTTGTCCATTGAGGGTCCCTAGTGCAGCCAAAATAATGAAGGAACGTAAGACTGAGTTTATGTAACTTGTGCATTTATCTGTTGGCATAAATCCCTCTGCAGTTCATAGTTATTATTTGCCATTATATCTACTTATTGCCAAAATAAATGTGAGTTATAAAGCGTTTCCTTTCTTCTGATTCAGTTCATTGTTTCAAGCAAATCCGGACCTGCAGAGGTGTGCGCGCTGGGCTCCTCCTCGTACACGCACACACACAGGTCCCTTATTGTACAAGGTCATGGAGGAGAACGAAGATGAATGCTCGAGACTTGCACTAGTCTCGGATGCTGAGGGGTTCCTCTCAAATGTGCATGCACGCCATTTTCGCTCTTCTTCTTTGGTGGGAACTTGATTGGAAAATGCTGAGAAGAAAGCTAGGCTGCAGGTAGGGTGGGAACTGCGGGTTTATCACCGTTTTGAGTAACACAGTAGTGCAGGGTAGGCCCTGAATTGGTCTGTAGTGCAGTAGTACCTCTCGTTCTGCCACGGGCATCATCAATAGGAGCACAATGGTAGCACTGATGTTGAGAAGCCTGTCCTTCTTGGAAGACATGCTGATCATTTGTGTGGTGCAGTGAGTGTTTACCTGCATGCTGGGTTTAACGATTTGGCCACTGAATACGGTTTGGCGGTTTACAAACAGTGGTTGATTCCACACTCCGCCAAGATCAAAATTGTGGACTAGCAGTGCGGCAGGCCATGATGGTGAGATTATTATGAGTGTTTATGTTTTGTAAAAATCAATGCAAAGATGAGAGAAGTACAGTCCGGGGAAATCGCCCTTCATCCTGGGGTCCCGGAATTTTTTTAATAATTGAAAAAACCCCATCTGGGGTTTGCAAGGTGGGTGGCTACAGTGGCGTTTTTTGGTAGGACCTGATTTTGAAATCCCAAAATCGGTCCCGGTGCAACTCTTGCTGCGCGGATGGGGGTGTGAAATGCTTTTCATGTCCTGATTTCCTCCCCCTTCCTGTCCTTCGCACTCTCCTCCAATGAGAGGAGTGTGCCTGTAAGCACCCTCTGCCCCCGCAAAAGGCCAGCGACATAGAAGTAGGACTACAGTTGTATTTGTATTTATTGTAGTCCTACTTCTATGTCTATGCCCTGTCTGTTATTTTTTAAAAAATCTGGTGACCCTACATGTGAGCCCTGTGGCAGTCGCTCCGTTCTCACCTGCTTTGCATAAACACTCACAGATCGCCTGGCTGATCCCATTCTTAGGCTGTGGCACTGCAGGTCCCCTTGCTTAGTGGCGTCGTTGTGCAGTAAGCGTGGTCAGACCGGCTCACAGCAGTTTCAAACCTGCAATAGGGCTTCGAATCGGCAGTATGTGGCTTCGACACAAGCGTAGTAATGATTTTGGTATTTTAACCGTGAAAACGAAAATGCATTTGATTTTCATGAAACAAACCCTCCCCCATTGCTGGAAATGGTACAGATGTACTGGTGGATCGCTCTCCTTCTGGGGGACTGCAGGACCATGGGGAGCAGGGTGAGGGGTCCCAGGCCAGGTAAGCAACACGTATATCTTCATAAAAACAAAGCCTAATAATTTGCATGAAAGCAAAGAGCATTATAGGAACATAATAATGCCCACAATTTCAAATTTGAAACATATCTGATAGTTATTTAGTAAGAAACCCTTGAGAGAGTAATGTTATGTTATGTTATAAGGTACATGTATAGCGCACCGTCACCAACGGAATTCGTCCCCATGCGCTCTGGTGGATCTGCAAACGAGAAGGTGGGATGGGTTAGTAAGGTGAAGAGGGAGTAGGATAGTGAGAGGAGTGGTGTACTGTTGGCATCCTCAACTCGGTATACACCGGGTGCTGAGCTTTGGTGCGAGTATTGGATCAGTGTCAGTCCGCGTGTGCTGTTGGTGTGGCTTATGTGTTTTTGCAGTGTGGTGAAGTGTGTGCGGCTTGTTGTGCGAGAGATGGTTGTGTGAGTTTTTTGAGTGAGATAAGTATGCAGAGAGTTTGAGCTTATATTGGTTAGTGGGTTATATGACATTTAACATGCAAATATTCACATTCTGTCTAAGTGTAGAACTTGCTGACCTACGTAATTCATCTAAGTTTGGCCCTCGCCAACCCTCACAATCCCATCTAGATGCGGCGCAGGCTAGCGTTCACTATTCTATCTAAGTGTGGGACATGCTAGCATTCTTAGTACCTTTAAGTGTTGCGCTTGGTAATCTTCTTAATTTCATCTAAGTATGGCACATACTAATATTGACAATTCTATCTAAGTGTCAATGGCTAGCCTTCATATTTCCGTCTAAGTGTAGCCTGCTAACGAGTACAATATTATCCAGGTGTGGCATTTGTTGACCTTTGCCGTTCTGTTTAGGTGCGGGGCAGGCTAATGTTCACAATTCTATCTAGGTGTGGCAGATGCTAACAATCACAATCCTATCTAGATGCGACGCAGGCTAATGTTCACAATTCTATCTAGGTGTGATCATGCTAACATTCAGGTTCCATCTAGGTGTGGCAGATGCTAACAATCACAATCCTATCTAGATGTGACGCAGGCTAATGTTCACAATTCTATCTAGGTGTGATCATGCTAACATTCAGGTTCCATCTAGGTGTGGCAGATGCTAACAATCACAATCCTATCTAGATGCGACGCAGGCTAATGTTCACAATTCTATCTAAGTGTGATCATGCTAAGGTTCCATCTAGGTGTGGCAGATGCTAACAATCACAATCCTATCTAGATGTGACGCAGGCTAATGTTCACAATTCTATCTAAGTGTGATCATGCTAACATTCAGGTTCCATCTAGGTGTGGCAGATGCTAACAATCACAATCCTATCTAGATGTGACGCAGGCTAATGTTCACAATTCTATCTAAGTGTGATCATGCTAAGGTTCCATCTAGGTGTGGCAGATGCTAACAATCACAATCCTATCTAGATGTGACGCAGGCTAATGTTCACAATTCTATCTAAGTGTGATCATGCTAAGGTTCCATCTAGGTGTGGCAGATGCTAACAATCACAATCCTATCTAGATGTGACGCAGGCTAATGTTCACAATTCTATCTAAGTGTGATCATGCTAAGGTTCCATCTAGGTGTGGCAGATGCTAACAATCACAATCCTATCTAGATGTAACGCAGGCTAATGTTCACAATTCTATCTAAGTGTGATCATGCTAACATTCAGGTTCCATCTAGGTGTGGCAGATGCTAACAATCACAATCCTATCTAGATGCGACGCAGGCTAATGTTCACAATTCTATCTAAGTGTGATCATGCTAAGGTTCCATCTAGGTGTGGCAGATGCTAACAATCACAATCCTATCTAGATGTGACGCAGGCTAATGTTCACAATTCTATCTAAGTGTGATCATGCTAACATTCAGGTTCCATCTAGGTGTGGCAGATGCTAACAATCACAATCCTATCTAGATGTGACGCAGGCTAATGTTCACAATTCTATCTAAGTGTGATCATGCTAACATTCAGGTTCCATCTAGGTGTGGCAGATGCTAACAATCACAATCCTATCTAGATGTGACGCAGGCTAATGTTCACAATTCTATCTAAGTGTGATCATGCTAAGGTTCCATCTAGGTGTGGCAGATGCTAACAATCACAATCCTATCTAGATGTGACGCAGGCTAATGTTCACAATTCTATCTAAGTGTGATCATGCTAACATTCAGGTTCCATCTAGGTGTGGCAGATGCTAACAATCACAATCCTATCTAGATGTGACGCAGGCTAATGTTCACAATTCTATCTAAGTGTGATCATGCTAACATTCAGGTTCCATCTAGGTGTGGCAGATGCTAACAATCACAATCCTATCTAGATGCGACGCAGGCTAATGTTCACCTATACCAGATCACAAGAATGATGCCCTAACTTTATACGTCTAATACCTATGATGTATGGGGCATTGTGCACAAAAGTCACAATGCTACGTCTTAGGAGAGAGACAAATGTAGGAAGAATTCTTGTGAGGGTGGAAATGTTCCAGAAGTTATTTCAACTATGTTACAAGTCAGTAAAATAATATTCCTACCTTTTAGACAGATGCTTTTAGATCCTACGATCAAAAAGTGATGGAATGTAATAACCAAAGTTTATTCTAAGATGTATTCGAAGGAGAACAGGAGGAGGTGAAAGTGTTCCAATTTCTTACCCCCATGACTCTGATTTTTCCAGATGACAAGGTATGTCGACTGGGGGTCACTGGAGATCGGCTTTCCCGCTGTTGGATTCAGTGAAAGGTACCCAGGAGTTGCAGGTGCACAGGTTTTTCGTGTCGGTTCAAGGAGAAGACTGCAACTCTTTGCCAAGAAGAAATGCAGAAGACACTGATGTAGACCGCTTCAGGACACTTCACCAGACGGCGGAATGCGAGTTCCGGTAAAGGCTACTGTGCACGGCCGACAGCAGGCATTTTTACAGTCGCTCTTGAAGAACACCTTCCAGAGCAGGATCCCTTCATGCTGGGAAGCTGAAACCTGTCAGAAAGGAGACTTTTGGCATGAGCTGGTGACCATCAAAGTGCCAGTGACGAAAGTGGAACGGCAACAATTCTAGCAAGGTAGCCTGCTGGAATACTGGTCTATCCACCGGGAGTTCCAGGGACACTTCTGAAGTCTCAGGACAGCTGGATTCTTGAGAATGTGTTGAGACTGGTTGTCCCCACCAGTCTAAGGGTTGAAGCACCGGTCAGGTTCTTTGCTGATCAGGTACTCTAGCAGGGCTTCACCAAGCCAAACGCAGGAAGGATTGCTCAGCCTCTTCTGGAGTCGTCCACAGATCTTAAGTTGGCGGCTCTTCTACACAGGATACATGGATCCAGTGGTGATCTGAAGAAATGCCTGCAGGCATCCTCTTATCCTAAATCCTGGCTGGAAGCAAGCCAAAGCCTTTGGATGATCGGCACCATTCAAACAGCCAGCAGTGGTCCAATTAGTGACAACTGTGTGTTTCACTCATGATCCTCACCTAGACTCTCTAGCACCACAGATGTGGAGTGGGACCAGACAGTCCCACCCACATCCTGGGCTACACACACACAAAGGCATCATTAGACCATGAAAGCAGCAGCTTTCCAGGGCAAGAGCATTACCTTACATGGCATTTGCTGACCTGATAGTAGACGTGCAGTAAATGCGGATGTGCACACTAAAAATAATGCAAACATTGTAAGACTGTATCTGCTGTCACGGGCTTGTTTTTAGGCACATATACAAGTAACCAAAAATCCCAAGTGTCAAAGGCTATGGTGATACAAACGTATCCCCACTGTACTGCATTGTGAGATGCTGCGTACACTGTTAAAAACTTACCATAAAAAGGCAAATAGACAAAAGAAAAGAACAGTTTCCCAGTACTGATAGTCTGAAGGACTGATCAGTTTCCCTATAACAAGGTGAGCAAAAGGCCAGGGGAGTGAAGCTGAAGGCTTCAGTTCTCTGTAAAAGGTTAGGATAGGTTCATAAACAAAGGCAACATGTGCGGAGTTCCTAGAATATGGAGAGAAAGTTGCCTAAAGATAAATCCTTCCTAACACTCCCTGATGCCCCAGACTAAGGACAGGGGTATCTCATCCAACCCTGTGTCTGTTCCACATTCTGGGCAGTCCATCAGCATTGCTATGCTGTGCACCTGGCCTGTGGTCATGTTTATTGGCCACTTTAAAGGGTTATGGTCAATCTGCACAGTGAAGTGATTCCCAAAAGGTAGGTTCACAGCTTCCAAAGGGCCCACACGATGGAAAAACATTCATTTTCCAAAGTCATCCACCTGACCTCTCTGTCCTTAAACTGGCGACCAATAAAGCGTATTGGATGCTCCCTGCCTTTATCACCTGCCCTGTGGAAGGACAGCACCTATCCCAGTGTCACAGGCATCTGTCTGCACTATAAAAGGTGTCTGGTAATCAGGTGCCCTGAGTAAATGGGCCTGACAAAAGATATCTCTTGTGTTCGGCTTGAATTAGAATCTTGCGATGCAGGGAGGTTGAGGATTCTAGAATGGAAGAGGCGAGAGAAAGGACAAGGGCGATGGAGGAGGTGGACTGTGCCTGAACACCTAACTGATATTTATTTATTTATTTCATATTATGAACGTTTCCAAGGAACTATCTACAGCTGTAAATTCATCATTTCTACCAGAGAAATATGGAACCACAATCATTGACAAAAAGCTTGACCTGTCCGGCAGCCACATTGACCTGGATATCTGTACCACTCTTGGAAGATTCCTATTCCCGGACTTCGGCATGCTGTCATTGAAGGTCAGTGATGACCCGCTCCAAAAAACGTCGAAATGGTGTTTAGTCACAATACTCACCACAACAAAAATATGTCTGCAAATTGCAGGACATATATATAAATTTGGACATGTGCTAATTTGTATCTGAGGCTTTCTCTATGCAGTCATTCTTCCTGCAGAGTTTTCTAAAGCAGTGGCTGTGAGTACTCAGCTCAAGAACATATTTGGGAGTTAGTTACTTGGTTCTTGGGAAACAGCAGCGCTCCTTAAAGACCTATTTTGTTGGAGCTCTGCTCATTCTTGGCCTGGCTCATTTTTTTATCCTGTCCCCTTCACATAAACAGGAAGCATTTCAAAGTTAGAATATATTACAGGCAATGGCGTGGCTGGGGGCGGGGTGCTATAGCACAGGGTCTTTTGGTTTTAGCCCTGTATAGAAGCTCACTGGCTACAACATAAAGTCTTGCTAGCCCAGAGTCCAGACGTTAGTGTAGCCCCGGATCTTTTCCAGACATAGCAACAACCAAGCGTGTAAGCTTATGGAAGTGGCTTCGGCTATGGAGTGGAACCCGATATTACAATAACCGAGTTGCACTTAAAAAGTGTTTAAAATTGGGATTCCAAAATCAGAAGACGTGGTTGTGGGAAACCCATTGATTGATCCATTTATCAGAAATGACTCTAACCATTTGGCCCTAAACCTCAGTGTCATATTCAGATTTGAGCACCTCGAACAGATAAGAGAATTTCTTGTCTCCACCTGCATCAAACATTTGTCGCCTTATTTTCTACACTCCATGGTGATACTATCGTCAGAGGCATGTGGAGTGCATGCAGACAAGCCAGGAATAAGGAAGGAGGTGCTTAGGATGGCCAGCAGGTATGAGACTGAAATCAGGGTAAAAGTTGCTGGTCTCTCAGATAAAGGGAAACACTGGCTGGTGTACCAGGGGAGTGGGTGAGTCGAGCGAGAACATAGGTGAAGGGCAGGGCTTTAAGTGGGATGGGGCTATCTGGGCCTGAGCCCCAGCAGGCTCAGAAATGTTGTTCTTAGGTGGGAGCCTGCCGTGGGCTCAATAATCTCCCCTGGCAGCCGAGGCTGCTACAGGACAAGGCTTTTTTTTCCTAAAGCCTGAAGCTCTCGCACATGAGGTGAGGTGTGGGGAGAGGGTGCTGATCTCTAAAAAAGGTTGCCCTGTACCCCATTGAGAGAGGGCTTGCCAAGCGGACGTGGCCTTAGGAGCCAGCAGGCAACCCTCACCGTTAGGCCACGCCCCGTTGATGAGCACCAGCACATTTTCCAGTGCCAAGGTACTGGCTAACGGGGTACCCCCTCAAAGAGAAGCCAAAGCAAAAGAAAGATGCGGTCTAAAAAAAGAGCCACCTGCAACCCAACATGAACTGCATGGAGATGGGAAATGGGCAGCATTAATCTGTTGGTGGATTGATGCCTGCATGAAGGGCACACATCTCATTGTTCACACTTGACTCTCCCTCTATTCCCACTACCTGCCCCATATTTTTCAGAACCTAGCATGACGAGGCAGCCAACAAAGCAGAAGTTGCCAGTGGATTAAGTGGGATGCTAAATCGTGCGAGGGTGCTCTTATTAAGAGGTGTGGCCTAAGTATTTGTGAACTTAGGCCACACCCTCTAACTAGAGTCCCCCCTTGCCAATGGGGGGCAGGGGAGTTGTTGGAAGCAGGGGAGCTGGGGCGCACTGGCATTATTACCTTTGATTCACCCAGCCCCTTGCGGTTGGGGGCACCAAAGGTGTGACACCAGTGTGCTCCGGCTCTCACACGCAGCAGTCAGCACTTTCATTCAAGGCTCAATCTGCTTGAATGAAAGGGCTGCCTGATGCGTGATTACTCCGAAACATGAGTAGGGCTGGATGGCCCAGTCTCTCCTTTTGTTTCTGAGTAAAGAGTCATCACGCATCATGAAGCCTCATTTAAAAGGCTTTACTGGGAAACAAAAGTAGAGTCATCTGGCAGGGTTCCATGTTATTATAACGAATACGTTAATAACGAAAACATTTTTAGTGAATTAAAAATAACGAAAACATTTCTAATTGTTTTCTCTTTTTTAATTTGGCCCTCCCCTCAAAACCCTCCATTTCCCTTGCTTTATTACCCCACCCCAACCCCCAACCCTTTTCTATCCCTTACCCCACCCAATATATACTTTTAACCCAAGATTCAACATGTTTTCATTATTTATTTTTCGTTATTAAAGATTTTCGTTATTTGTATTTTGTTATAATCACTGTATACCGTCTGGCAGCAGTGTAGCTGAAGCCACGGCTACCCTGGCTGTCTGCAGATGTCAGTACTTCCGAGGTTCTGACACCTGCAGGCAGTTTGTGTAACTGTGCAGCACTTCAGCTACATGGCTGCCTGAGGTGTCGGCATGGCTGAGGCTAGTCGGAGTGGGCTTGGGCAGGGCCCTGGCTCGGGAGCTCTTTCTGAAGACTGCTGGGACTTAGGCCCGGTTAGCTGTGGCCCATTTAAAGCCCTGGAAGTTACTCTATACAAGACCCAGTTACAATACAAGACCTATCACAATACCCAACCAGATATTATCAGACAAAAAGATATTCTGGAATCTCTCTTAGCACCGCCGGCGCAGGGTGCAACCAGTCAGCCAATTCCTTGCTTGGATTGCAGACTGAATCTAACCTAAATTAATCGCATTCTGAGCAAGAGGAAGATTGCTTCCCTGTGTGCCCCTCTGCAGACCCACCCGCTCACCTCACACCCCCCCACAAGCCAAACTGCACCAAAATGCGCAAGCAAATCCCAAAACAAGCACAAACCAATTTCCCTCAGTGATATTGACCGATGATGACAAAAAAACACCTCCTTCTGAACCCAAAACTGAAATCATGGTGTGCGGTAATACTACCCTTCTCTCGCAACCACTCGTATGGCCCCTCTCCCTTGCCACCCCTCCCCCTCCCTACAAAATAGTCAAAAACCTTGGCTGCACTATGGACTCAGGCCTAACCCTCTCCCGTCAGATCAATAATGTATCAAAATCCCTCCACTTCCACCTCAAACTCCTTAGACGCATTTTCCCTTACCTCACCTATCCCAACAGGCCTGCCGCTGTTACGTCTATTGTTATGTCAAGACTGGACTATGCTGACTGCTTATACCTGGGAGCATCGACATACCAATTTAGCAAACCTCAAAGAGCCCAAAACGCTGCTGCCAAATTCCTTCTTGCCCTGTGACACAGAGACCACATCTCTCCTGCTTTCCGCACCCTCCACTGGCTCCTTGTCGGACGAAGGGCCTTCTTCAAAACCCTATGCATTCTCCACCAAGCAGTTCACAAGACCGGCCCAACGTACCTACGAGAGAAGATAAAACCCTACCTCCCATCAGGCACTCTAAGATCAAGCACTACCCTCTTACTACTGATTCCAACCTTCATTTCAGCCTGGATGGGAGGATCCACCTTCTCAACTTTGGTGCCAACACTGTGGAACTCACTCCTCTCACACATTCGACACACCCAAGACTACATGGCCTTCCGCAAAGCTCTAAAAACCTGGCTCTTTCCATAAACCTGATTAAGACCACCTAGGGCCGCTGACACCCTGCAACCTGCGGACAAATGTTCAAGGATATACTGAGCAATTACACCACTGAAAGCGACAAATAAGTCACCAAGGAATTGGTTACCATAGATGACAACCTTAGCATCCTGCAAGCGCTGTCCATATGGCCTCTGACTATCCGCTTCCTGAGTCTACTACACATACCTAGCTTCCTCCTGGGCCATCTCCTCTGAGCGCAGCTATCGCAACATGCTTAAATGTAATCCAAAACTGTGTGCTCATAAGTATAAAACCTCCACTCCAAACACTCACCTCTCCTATCACTATGCTCACTCTCTACTTTACACCAACATATAATAGAGCACAGCTACACCCCTTGATCAATTTCGGCCTCGCTGCTCACATACGAACAGTACTCCATGAACACCTCAACATTCTGCTAGAACGCAGCTATACCCCACAAAAACTCGGCCTAGCTGCACACATAAACGTCCTACACAGGCCTAACGCCAGAATCCAGTCTTGGAGACCAACCTCCAGACTGTACACATTCAACTGATCTCTCAATACCATCACACCTAATGTTAGGATGCAGCTACCATCAGGCAGTCGCATCAGCTGCTCTCACATTGAGTGCTCCCAAGCACCCTATGATACCCTGCTCTCTCGACTGACATGGATTACGGTCCCCGAGGGCGTTCAACCCACAAGCACTTTGAGGTCATACCAATGATCTATAGAGCACTATATAAATGCCAAATAACATATTTTATAGCTATCCTACTACTGCCCAGGATACCATGGAAAGCGTGTAAGGGCTACATTTCATTACCTTCCCTGGTTTCCATGACAGACATCTTTGCACAGGTTTGTGTTCCTTCTCTTAATGTATGATTGCTGACAAGTACGTTTTCGTTACATACTGTAAGCACTCCAGGCATTATGCAGGGGTAGTAAATTAATTAATCTGATTAATGTTCGCCATGACATTAACACTGTGTGACCCAGCCAATAATGGCCTCATCCCTCACCTTGGGCTAGAGGGCCATTAACCAGCCAGGTCAGATCACCAACCATGGTGGCCATTAATGCCTAACCTTTGTTGGCAATTGATGATGCAAGTATGGGTAGAGAGAACTGGGATTGTTTCTTTTCAAGAGAGAACGCCATTAAACGGCCTATATAGTGAATTATGCTACAACACACAACCAGAAATCAGACAAAGGGCCTCATTAGGACCCTGGCGGAGAGGGTATTACGCCAGCGTAGTGCATGGCGTACCTCTCCGCCATACTACGAGTTCCCGTAGCGCCATGGAGGTTTTCTCCGCCTGGTTTTACCAGCCGGAGAAAACCATGGCGCTACGGGACCTCGTTGTTAATTACGCCACCGTATTTTACGGTGGCGTAATTAACTCCTTCCCCACTCCCATTATACCCTATGGGGCAAAAATGGGAATGGGGAAGGGCAGAATGGGGATTGGGGATTTACCGCTCCGCCGAGGTCGGAATGGGGCGGTAAATCCGCCAACCCCCATGGCGCTATCGGCGGCTTTCCGCCATGCTTCGCGGTGCATTTAGCACCGCGAAGTCCGCCTGGGTCGTAATGAGGCCCAAAGAGACAAACTGGAATCCTTATGGTTGGAGATTGTTGATTGAAGCAGAGGCGGAACCAGGGAGTAGGAGGGGGGCGGGGGTGGAGAGGGTAGCCGACCCTGGCCCCATGGATCCTGCTGGCTCCCAATAAGCCGCCCCCTTACACCAAAAGCTGCCTCCGCTACTGGATTGAGCAAGTACGGACAAAGAAAACTGTCATCTTTCTGCTGCAGAGCTTATTAAAGCAGGCGCTTTAGTCAACTGCCCAACCTTTCCCTAGGGAGGCGGTGATACGCAGATAGCCACATTTGCTGAGCTCTCCCGGTAGAAAGCCCACGAGCATCGCCTCTTTTGGCCGGGTTCCAGCGTCTTCTTTAATCAAAAATATGTGCACTGAAGGACGTCTGAAGGAACGGCATCAACACATATGTGTGCTGATGTGGCATCGCAGTGCAAGAGCAAGTCCTTGCAGGAGACAGGCAATAACCGCTGTCTTGAAGCAGTAAAGCTCCACCCGCTGAAGCTGGTTATTAAATGGGAGAACTGTACATTTCCTTATTAACGTTACATCAAGCTGTGGGTCAGGGGTCTAGTTAACACAACTGCCAACTCGCCACTCACATTGATACAGTCCGGGCTGGGCTTTTAAATCTACAGTTTTAATGGAGAAGTCAAACCTACAGGTCCTAGAATGTAAAAGGCTATTGGCTGAAAAGTCGGTCCTAGATTAAGGTCAGTGGTCTAAGTTTTAATGTTTTACTGCTCCTATACTTTTATTTGTAAAAAAATGAACCATTCCGGAATGGTTTTGTTTTAAAATAAACGTGCAGGAGGAAGTTGACACTTGCACTTGAGTGCACTGCACTGAACATTCCCTTAAACAGCAGCTGTGTTTGTTTGGGGGTTTGTATTGTGCGTGGGAGGGGGTGTGGTGATGGGGTTTGTGGGGAGCGGGGGCAGATCAGCAGGGAAAATAGTTCCACTACTTCTTTTCGTACACTTCGACCACTGATTAAGGTGCTATTGAAGACATGGACGAGTTGACTTTGCTGCAGCATTAGAATCAGTGCTGTGATTGCCACTTTCCGGGAATTACACACCTCGCCTTGATTAAACAATGTTTTCCTCGTGTGTTCTCCTTTGCAGAGCAGGCTTGAAGACGGGTGCAGCCGAACTTCAAAGCGTATGAAAAGAAGTAGTGGAACTATGTTCCCAGCTGCCTGCACTCATTCCCCACAAAACTCATCACCACGCCCCTTCCAAAACACAATATAAACCCCCAACCACATGCAACTGCTGTTTAAAGGAACATTCAGTCTAGTGCACTGAAAGTGCAAGTTTCAACTTCTCCCTACACTTTTATTTAAAATTGAAGCGATTCCAGAACGGTTTCTTTTTAAAATAAAAGTATAGGAACAGTAAAACCTAATTTTAAAAAATAGAGGAGCACCGCTGCCAACCGCTCCCACCCACTTCGACCACTGGGTGCAGCAGAGCTACTCAGATAATGTCTGGCTCCGATTGCAACTCTGTACTCACACTGACCTTTCAGGAGCAATTCCTGAATTTCAAAGGGTTCAGAATAAGCCTAAATGGACACGTCACACGTCATATCTGCCACAAGGAGCCTTCCATTGAACATGTACATGTCTTCATTGCTTTCCCATTTATGAATAACAGTCAAATATATTGTTTGTACTTTCTTGCAGACTTCTGACATTCCAAGCTGAAGTTCCTTAATTTGATTTGCACTTTACAGTCTTTAGTTAGAACATTTTAGAACAATACCAGACATTCATTAATTTTCTCTTAAAGAACGTTGGCTCAGTATACTCAGAAATCAGTCTTTTAAAGACAACTCAATCATTATTTTGTATTGTTCCTTTTTTAAAGTGCACGAGCTGAGCAGCAAGAACTGGAACACTAGGTTGGAGCAGACACATGACATGGTTTCCAACCACACAACATATACAAATGGCAATGAGAAAGCAAGCAAAACAAAGCGAGGGTGATACAAAAAGGGAGAACAGTAAACAAATCCCAGTGTTCAAACCACTTTATCGCTAAATCTATATCGGGATATGGTGTGCATCAGGGTCCCACAAATCCATGAACCTTCAGCGCTTTCACCGGCGAACAGATGGATCTGTTAAGGAGGTAGCATATATCTTTCCATATTTTGTGTGTAATGTATGGCATCGAAGAAGAATTTGTCGAATACAATTTCGTTGAATTTATTTCAACGAATTGGGCCAAAAAATATGTAGGTGGGTGGGTAGAGGTAATAATAAAGGAGGGGGAATTATGGGTGGGTGGATCTCTGCCCACATATATTTGCAGCCAAATCGAAAGTTGACCAATTATTTTCGATGTTATCACTTAGAATAATGTATCCAGCTATGAAAATTGCCACGTGCAGACTGTCACAATGCTATGGATAAGACAAAATATTCTTGAGAGGAGACCTTGCTGCATACATTTGTATGATTTAGGATAGGGTTTTTGTCACATGAACCCAAAATATCCCAAGCTTATCCCATTTCGTAAAGATATGCAGTATGTCTGCGTCTAAGCCGCGCACCTAAGGCACGCTGCACCCGCTTCATAACACAATTTGTTAATCTCTTCAGGAATATGGTACAGCTGAAATAAATATGTATAATGATGGAGTTGCAGATTTCTGGTTAAATGCATTGCCCTTGGTAGGGTCAGACTTTACTGAAACACGGCCATCCAGTCTGATGTAGCAACACCAAGACCACAGCTCCCAGTTTGCTCCCGTAGCCGGTCTCCTTGACTAGTTGCTGCTCTACATGCCTATTGTCTGTATTGCGCCTCTGCAACTTATGCAACTTTATACATAAAAGTTGATCATTTTTTCTGTGTGGGCTGAGACAAGTTGAAGCTAGCAGCATTCCGGAAAAAGGCATTAGCTGGTTTAGCTATCCCATAATGGGTTCACACTCGACTGACACATGCTGTTCATTTAGACATTAAAAAGATTCTCTCTGATAGTCACTACTCCTTTCATCTCTGTTCCTAGGTTCCGATCACATTTGTAGTGACATGGACCGAAATAGCCGTAAGCAGCTCACCACCTGGGATTCGATTCCAGCTGTTTTTCTGGCCTACCTCTCCACTGATAGGTAGGATTGGTTAGACAATTCCAAACCATTGTGATAATGTGGATAATTCCAACAGGATATGATTTCTAAGCGCTGCTTTACCTTGTAGATTGGTGGCGCTGAACACATCCATTAAGTGGATGACCTCCAACATAGGGGCTTCCGCCCTAAGTAGTTTTGACTGTGCTTCTACTGATTCAGGTAGGGAGCCTGACCATTGATTGACCTTCTAAATAATTGGTTTTCAGACACAGTTTAACGTCCTTGAATAAATAAATACATCACCTCCCCTTTCTGTTTCCTCCGTCTATAGACACAGCACACATATGCCTGTGTGTACTTTCTAAATCAATGTCCGTTCTGATGAAGGCCGCTTATTTATGACACCGCAAGTGGTGGCAAGAAGGCCGAAACACACTGCGTCGAACTGATTATACAACAACTGTCAGCACTGCTTAAACCAGGGTAGGCCCAATATAACAAAGCAAAGGAATTGAACACAAGATACTGCAAAATATCAGTGCCTCATTTATGTGTCTAAGAAAAGTTATATGTTAGTACTAATGTACAAAATATCATGTGACGGCCCTATGTGTGGCCAATGAATGTGTATAAATGTATATATGTTGTTTTTAAAGAAAAGATTCATACATGATTTGTTGATATGAAATAATAAAACAGATGTTTTTTATGAGAAACTGAACAACTTTTTTGTAGCTACTGCTAAAGAATATACATAAAAAGAGGGGAGTGTTACATAACAGCCTTGACCAGTCACACTTTTATTAATCTATAATTGCCCTGGAGGTTCAAGGTTTACCAGGAGCACTTAGAGAAGATACAGTGTAGGCTTTGGAAAGAAGCAACATGAAATAAATTGCACCATTTTTAATCTATTACTTTGAACATTTTCTTTGAGCGAGTTCAACTGCTAGTCCCGCCCCCTCGGGACTGCGTGCCCTCTTCCAAAGTCGACCCCATCCCCAGCCCTTGCGGGATCCCCCTTTAAATTGTTTCCATTTCCACTACGGACTCTACTCCAGACCACACGAAGCCAGGATTCCAACCTCTGTTCCTTCACGTTATCTTGCTTCCAAGATAAGGGCGTTTCCCCTGAGCCATCCTCCGGGCCCAATAGATGAGAAGTCTTCAGGGAAGAAAGGCTTCTCGTTAAATCAGGTTCACTGATGTAGCCCTGGGATCTGCAGCTTATGCTTTCAGTGTATTTAGGGAAACTCTTCAAATACTGGGCATTCTGAAACATTGACTGTGCTTTCATCACCAACTGGATTGCCTGCTGAATTAGAGGCAATCCCCACCCTTTGTTATGAGGGGGGCATGCCACAGGAGACTGTTGTGGTCTGGCTTCCCAGAGGGTGGATTGAGAAGGATTCCCTGGGCTTGCCCCCTTTGAGAACCACACAATAATGTTCCCTGGGAGGAACACTAGAAGCCCAATCAGCACAACCATACTATGTGCCCCAGCAGCCCCTGTGATTGACTGGGACAGTTTGTGGAATAAAGTTGAACCAGAAACACAAAGTCTCAGAAGAAGCAACTTATCTATGTTTCTGAGAAGATGAAGGCTTCCAAGTGGCTATGGACCGTGCAGTGAGGCAGGAATACACCCACCCCCGCTGGTGGCACACTCAGTATAAAGGTGCACCCATGCTGGTCTCCCTTTTTTTAAAACACTCCCTTTCCTTGTTTTCAACATTCATTTTATACACCCCTTATTCCTGAAATCAAGGAGTCAGTAACACATTTAGCCCCCACTTATGCTTGATATTGTCTTACCTTCCAAGAGACAAGTAGACATCTCTTTATTCTGCTTTATTGTATTCACAACACAGAGGTCACTCTTTCACACAAACGCCTTGTGTATAAAACGTGAAAGCACGCAATGCATCATTAACACAGTTTACATATCAACAAATTAGACACATCACAGACAAGTCTGCATCGGCAAGAAAAACAAAGACACTGGATGAGGGGCTTTGGAATGCTAACTACCCCTTCCCAGTGAGCCGAGACTTCACAGAGAATGGGCACATTTGCATTTAACACTTGTGTGTGCCCCAGCTCAGAGGTGGACCAGCCCCCACAGGGGGCGCTAGAGGGACGGCCTACATAGCGGGCTGTCCCCTCTGGCCGCCACCTTCCGGGGGGTGGCCAGCCTCTACTCTTCCTCCCCCAGTGAGGCGGAAGAAGCGTCCCCCAGGGCCTGACTTTCGGTCGGTTTCCCGGGGGCTACATATAAGGCGGGAGCTGCAGGCAGTCAGTCTCATCAAAAATTCATCTATGGAGGAACACATAGCGGAGATCTGTTATGTTCTGACACAGTTGAGGGCTGCCGGAGCAAAACTTTCCTTTCAGAAAACACACTGGTGTAGAACCCATGTTAATTTCTTGGGGCATGAGATTACTCGTCAGGGTCTCTGTCCCCAAGAAAAGAAAGTGGAAGCACTCCAGAAACGGAAAGACCCCACAACTCTGTGGGAACTAAGGAGCCTCCTTGGACTGACTAATTACAGCAGAAAGTTCATTGAAGGCTACGCAGAGATCACTAGACCCCTGATTCACCTCCTGAAGGGGGGGGTCAAGTGGGAATGGGGTCCAGAACAATCAGAGGCCGTAAGACAACTCAAAAGAAGCCTCTCACAAGCACCTTGCCTAGCTTACCCTGTCAGAAACAAGGAGTTCTTCCTGGAGATGGGGTTCTCTAATACGTGCTTGACGGCAGTATTATACCAAAAGCATGACAAGGTCAATAAAGTAATCTCCTATGCGAGCAAAACTTTATCCTCTGTGGAGGAAAAATTCAACAATTGTGAGAAGGCACTCCTGGCAACGGTGTGGGCATGGAAGAATTACCGCCCGTTTATCCAGGGGGAACACATCATAGTAGAGACTCCACACCAGCCTCTGCACTATCTCCAAAGTGACAGATTTCGGCCCGGAAATGTGAGTAATTCCCGAATTACTTCCTGGATTCTGTCAATGCAAGGCTTTCCTGTGGAGGTCAGATATGGCCAAAACAAGAAGAGTCCCCTCGCGCAAGGTCTGGCTGACTTGCATGATTGTGCCAGAGAAAACTGTCTCAAGGACGAAAGTCTAAAAATCAAGGACAACATGGAGGCATACCTTAATTCCCCACACAAAGTCTTTGAAGAAGACAAGTATGAGGGAATGCCCACTGTCTATCTGGATGGATGCTCTTACCATGTTGACAACAACGGGGAGAAAGAACTGATGGCCGGCGTAGGGAATGCATGGGGGAAGGAGTTTCCAGAACCCTCCGCTGGATACAAAATTGGTCCCCGAAGTAGTCAGGTGGCAGAATTGATGGCTGTGCATCAGGCCATCCTCACTGCTGTCCAACATCAACTCCACGAACTGGTCATAATCACAGATTCGGATTATGTACGGAACGGGTTCGTGGAGCACCTGGTTAACTGGAAAACCAGAGGCATGTTATGCGCTATAACAAACCCCTGAAACATGGGAAGTTAATCCAAAATATTGATGATCTGGTCACATCGAATGGGATGACCATCTACTGGAAAAAGATCAAGGGTCATTCCAAAGTAGAGGGACCAGACAAAACTGGAAATGACTTAGCTGATCAGCTGGCCAAAACCGGGGCCATCCAAGGGGATCTAATAGAAATAGAGTTCCTGTTGGGGGAAATCCAGGTCACTGCGATCACTAAGTCCCAGACAAATGCTCACAATGATCTTTCAACTGCACAATGGAGAAAGGAGACCCTGATGCTGATTTAATTACAGCTCAGAAGGGGGATCCAATTATTGGTAAGTTTTACCAACACCTTGGGGACCCTGAGAACTTTCCCCTGACGGATACCGATTACATTGGGAGAGAGGACCTAAGAGTATTGATGAAATGTCCAAAAATGTTCCGAATCCAAGACGGTTTGCTGGTAAGGAAATCCAAAGCTGGCAACGATCAGTGGGTGGTTCCTACCTCATTCCAAAGCCTGATGTTAAGTCACGCCCATGATGCGGCCACCGCCGGTCATAGGGGGTTTCACACAACACTGGAAATCTTAAGAGAGGTTGCATACTGGCCACATATGGGGCAGGACCGCGACCAATACTTGAAGGGGTGTCTTGTGTGTGCACAATTTCAGCCATCATACCTCACACACCGTGCGCCTCTCCAAAAGAGGGGGATGACACTGCCATGGTCAGATTTGCAAATCGACTTTGTAGGCCCTGTGATTCGCTTGTCTAGAGGAAACAAGTATATGTTGACCGTTACATGCTTGTTTACCAAGTGGGTGGAATGTCTCCCGGCCCCAAATTGCAAGGCAGAAACAGCAGCTGCCCTGATGATTAACCACATCTTTTCCCGTTTTGGTCTACCTCAAAGGATTGAGTCCGACAGAGGTAGCCACTTCACCAGTGAAGTAATGACAAAGATGTGGGAGATACTGGGGGTTAAAAGGAAGCTACACATTGCTTACAGGCCAGCTTCTTCTGGAGCAGTGGAGAGATATAACCGAACCATTGTGAGCATCTTAAAAAAAGTTTGTGGCAGATTCTGGGCCAAGTTGGGATATCCGATTACCTCTGGTCCTAATGGCCATCAATTCTACCCCTTCATCTGCAACTATAATGTCACCATTTGAGTTGATGACTGGATGCAAGATGGTGCTTCCCCAGCATTTGCTCTACAGAACCCAAGAGCAAACATTGATAAATGCCTCCACAATTCATGAGTATGTGGAGAATTTAAGGAAACACCTTCAGCATGCTTTTGCCTATGCTCAGCGGAATCTAGAAAGATCAGCCGAGCGCATGAAAACCCACTATGATTTAAAAACTACCCGAAAGGAATATAAGGTGGGTGATCGGGTCTATCTATACAATTTCCAAAGGAACCAGGCCAAACAGCGAAAATTCTTGCCTACATGGAAAGGACCGTTTGAAATTATAGACAAGATCTCCCCTGTTGCCTAAAAGATCTGCAACCCCAAAGGCAGTCTGGCGGAAGGGGAAGACAAGTGGGTACATATAAATCAGCTAAAGTGTTGCCATCCCAGGAACACTCTGCAACAACTGGAGGAATCCACTGGAATCCCAGAGGGGGCCGCTCCAGAGTAATTCAGTTCCAACCCTAAAATATTCCACATATAGCATATAAAATTCTGTGATCCTTGTATATATATATGTTCTTGTCTCCTAATTTAAAAAAGAAAATGTATATGTTCATATCTTCTGATTCATAAAATTAATAGTGGTGAAGAAATGTCTACGAATAGGTATTGCCGCTTTGCTTTATCATCCTAGGAGAGATGAAACCATGGAGACTGACCAAGGAGGACGACCGGGGACCGGGAGCAGAGACCCGAGGAGCCCGGGGTAGCGCCCGATCCTCCCATCAGGACCAGGAAGGAGAACTGATTGATCGACTGGAGGGAGGAAAAGATGCTGAACTGTGCCATCCATGGAATTGGAAGAAGAGGAGGCGAACATCCCAGATCTTGCGAGTTCCATCAGTGAAAGGACAGAATGGTAATCGCAAGAGGGGGGCTTGTGGGATGTTTTTACCCATGCATACAAGCCCTACCATAAAAGTGTGCAGTGCTGGCATGGAAAACATCATGATGGCCAGAACTCCCCAGAGAGTGCACAGGGAAAACATGAAGAATAGGCTGCCACCCATTTTTGCCTATGTTGTGAGCACAGGAGGGCACTGCCTAAAACCACCATTGGGCTACACACACAGTAGCCTGAAACCATTGGGAATGGCAATGCTGATTGCCAAAAATCAATTCAGAACTGTGGGGAATTCATTTTCTTAATCCCAAAAATGGTTGCATTACCAGTACTCACCACTATCAGAAAGCCGGCGTTTTAAAACCACCAGACTTTTGTGTAAAACTGAACAAATGAAACAAAACCAGACCAAGGAATGACTTGCTAAGAGGTGGATACAATGTAAAACTATATTCTGAAATGACTTGAAGGAAGTAATTATTTAATGTATTTATAAACATTGTAAGTGATTTAAACTGGGAACAAAAAGTGACATTTAGCTAAAACCTGGTTTAATGAAACTGGATTCTGCCTGACAACTACCCCCGACAGGAGTTGAAACCTGCTCAGCCATTCTTCCCCTTGCCAAAAGGAGTTGTCACCTCTCTGATTAGATTAGGGGTGGAGCAGCTGGGGACTACAGGGAGTTGAACAAAGGCCTGTCCTTGACTCAGGAAAATGTTATATTCGGGGCGTCGCAAAATAGCTTCCTCTTGGGAGAAACTGGGGGGCAGCTGTGCCTCTGTGAACAAGCTGGCTTGGGGGAAGTGGATAAACCAGTTATTCCACCCTGTGATGTGGGAAGCCACACCCCTTTTTTACCAGAGCATAATTTTAAAAAGATAGATAACTCATAGTGCGGACTTGTCAGAATTATATAAGTAATATCATTATTTTTGTGATTTTTCTGTGAACATTTTAAGAGGCGTTAGGACCCTGTGGTGTATTCTGGGGGGTTGCTAGCGGAAAATAGGGTCTCACTCCAAATGTATGCATGTTAAAAATCTGACCATTTATCATCTGTAAAATCTGGAAAGGTTTAGAGGTCGTTATCTGGATGAAAAGGGGAGAATTCTGTCATCAGTGGACACGACATCGTACAAAGACAGGGATTGGATGGTTTGGTGCTACAGAAAATATGTTAACTGGACCTATAATATTAGAAAAATGGTACATAGATAAATATGTATTTGGGTCAGAAATAGATTTGTGTGCAATCTGACAAGGGGAGGTTCCTCTGACCATAAAACCTACAGCATCACTCTGACTCACATTTCCTTCCCCCAATCAAGGGAGAGAGGAGGAATTGGCCAATGATAAGTGAGAGGGGCAGGTTTAGTTATGACCAGGCACACACCCATTTTCAAAACACATAAAAAGAGACTGCTGGGACAGGTAGAGACATTCAATTCCATTTGCTGCAGAACATGATGACCGATGACTTCACATCCAGAGATCCAGACTTCAAATCCATCAATCTCCAGAACCTGTAGCAGAAATTAACTCCAGAATTTGTAGCAGAGAGGCCTGAATCCACCAGCTGAATCCTCTTCAGCAGGCCTCAAAACCAACCAAACTATTCAACAGCCGGGCGAGCAGTTTGAATTTTGCCGAGACTTTTTGCAAGAACCTGCAGCAGTACCCAGAAAGCAGTGTTACATCCAGAATCCAGAGAGGCTAGACCAGCAGAGCAGAGCTGACCCAGATCGCTGTGAGCAGAACCGGTGCCTGATTGACCCGCCGAGCAGACAGAACCGCAGCCGGACGTGTTGACCAGATCCGTGATGAGGCCTAGTTCGAATTTATATTGTGAGTACCTAGCAGAACTTTGCAGAACCAATCTCTTAGTTAAAATAATCTAATCCAAACTATTTTAACCTAAGTAGAACTGCCTCCTAGAAATCGTGTCATCTGTCATTTTTAGAGCTGCACAACTGTCACCTGTCAATTCTGCAGCTGCAAGCTGTCACCTGTCATTTTGAGTTTACTTTAAATCCGAGATTACCTTTATTTAATTGTCCGTATCTCTGGAACCGTTTGGGCTAGGAACGAAATTTAACTTTCATCTGAAAGCTTAGAATCTAGGCTTTCCAACGAACCTAGAACCGACTTCTCCTTACTACTCCTTATACTTTTTCCGCAATCACAATTTACGCACTCACGAAATTTACCGCGATTTGCGATTTTGGCTCAATTTCTCCACTTGCAAAATAGCAGCTCCATTCTTTCTTTTGTTAAAATCCATTGCAACTTGGTAATAACTCATAGAGCATTGCTAAAGTGAGCCTGAACTAATACCAACACGCATCTCCCACTCACCCTGAATCTCTAGAGGGAATTAAAATCAGTTGGCACATTTTCCCATCCATTGCCATCACATTTAAAAAGCATTTTGGGCCTGTGTTTCAAACTCCTACCTGTTTCCTCTAAGCTTGCTGGGGGGGAACTGAATTTCGTATTGTATTTGATTGCATTTCTGAGAACTGTGTGCTCCTCTTTCCATCTCCTTCCATTTCTTACATTGCATAGGGGAGGGGGGTGAATTGCCAGAGAAAAAGTGATTATCTTATCTTTTGCTAAAATCATATCAAGTATTTCTGTACTGCATTTATTCCTCATTGCTTTTCCCTTGAAATCATAAAAGTGTTTTTGTTACTTTATCCATCCTATACTAACTCCTCATTGATTGTAAAGAAGTGTGCTAGTGCCAGATTACCCATTGTTGATCAACATCATATGTCTAAGTGTACTATCAGATATTAATTTATTATAAAGTGTGATATATATATATTGTTTAAATTCTCAAATAAACCTTTTAATTTGAAAAACAAACCTACTTCTTGGCTCAGTGGGGTCAGGGGGATTCTAAGAGGGGGGTGTTATACAAGGGTTGTCATCCAGAATACTGAACTGGATATAAAAATACATCAATAAGGGTTTTCCTCAGCATTCCAGACTAGGCCTTGACTTAGCTGTAGTGTTGATTGAATATCGCTTACAAAAGTGGGGGCTCGGAGCCGGGATATTCTGGGTTAGAATTACCACTTGTGCAGATTAATACAGTGTGCCAACTGACCAGATACACATATCCGGTTAGATCACCACGCTGTTTTACACTGTGAAAGCATCCCTCATAGGAACGCTCTAAGGAAACGGTCTGTTTTGCAAAATAAAATACAAACTTCTGTAAATCAGGAAGGAACTCAAATTCCAGAATGACGACCTTGGTAGATATGAAAATAGCCAGAGAGCACTTCTTACATAAGCTATTTGTGAGAGGTGAGTGGACTCATCAGGACCAAACGGTCTGGTTGCAGGCAATCGCGCTACAGGTCACTGAAACAGGGTCAGATACATGGGGAGATCAGGGTCCCCTACATGTGGCCCTGAGTGATTTATATATGGCCCCTAAAGCCAAAGATGAACATAATAAGATTGCCAGGATAGCGGCCTATTTGTATCTATATATGGGATCCATGCAGGACAAATGTGCTGAAGGCAAAGATATGGCAAATAGGCAACAGATGGCGTTAGAGAAGGCCCAATCTGATCTGGACTCTTCTGAGCAGAGGCTGCTCAGGAGCCAGGAGTCAGAAAAGGACAGCAGACAGTACATCACTAAAATAAAGGAGGATATGGATGTGCTGCAACAGGAAAAGGCGGACCAGGATACCAGATTTCTGGCCTTGCAGAAGGAGTACCAAGAAGGTTTGGACTCCCTACTGCAGAGCCAGAAAAAGCTGGAGCAACAATTAGATTTCAATAGGGCATGTGCCGAGCAGGTAGTCACCCTGCAAAGCCACCTAGATAGGGAGAAGGCAGAGAGCAATAAACTGATTTTGAAAGACCTGGATACCCAGGCGGAGTTTGAACAGGAGCGCCAGAAAGCTGGTGCCTTCCAAAGGCAAAAGGACGACCTGGCGGCACAGATGCAGGCTCTTAGTCAGGAAAGGGATACCTTAGGCCAGGAAGTCTGCCTCTTAAAAAGGAAAATGGAAGAAAATCACCTGGCCCTCCAGGGACTGGGTGACCTCCAAAAAGAACACCAGAACTTGTTAGAGCACACCAGGAGGGTGGAGGAGGCTGTGGTAAGAAAGGAGCAGGCCAGTAGGGATGGGACTGAGGAGGTAACCCTCCTGCAGCAGGGACTGGCCCAGTACTCCAGGACCAATCAGGAGGCACAGAGAGAAAACGAGGCTCTCTGTCAGCACAATGATAGGCTCCAGCAACAGGTAGCCATGCAGGAGAGACTGATAGAGTCTAGTAAGGCCTTAACTGAGGAACTGAAAGCGCAGGCTCTTGCATTGCAACAGGAAGCAAGGGCGGATAGAGATGAGGTTCGCTGGGAAAGAGAAACTCCTGAGCATAACCTCAAGAACCCTAGTACCAGAGGCCTTCATCTCTCCCAGTCCCTGGACTCTGCCACCCCCATGTCCCCTCGCGCACATGAGCCCAGGGCCACAGGGATGGCAGATTACTACCCAGCTAGAAGTATGGGGCTCATAGGCCAGTACCTCCCAAGAATGGATGGGCAGGCATCCGGGTATGGGCACCCAAGCACAGTGCAATTTAGTGGGCAACCCCAGGAGAGTAGGCCCACTAAGGGCATCCTGAAAACCTCTGCCCAGTTAGGTCAGTGGGGGGTATACCCAGCAAATCCTGGTAGCAAGGAGGGATCTGAAGACTCCTCTGAGCGTCACAGGACACAGGAGACCAGGTCCCCACATTCTGCCAACCATTCCCAGGCTCGCAGAATCCGGCAAAACCTGGAAGATCAGACGGGCACCTCTGGGAGCAGCGCTTCTGAGTCTGAGGATGAATGGACCAGGGTTACCCGAACCAAAAAGGCCAATAAGGCAAAAAGGGCCTTGCTTAAGGACCCATTGAAACAAATAAAGGCAATAAGGAGTGTCATCACGCCTTATCATAAGAACGCCAAGTATTCTGTTTGGGAAAACTTGGAGCTCTATGAGCAAATGATGGAGACTTTCCATTTGAAGGACAGCCAAAGCTGTATTCAATATGTAAAGTGGACCTTCTCACCAGAATACTCCAGTTTCTTTGCGGGGCTGGAGGATCAAAATCATTCAAGGTGGTCCACATACAGGGCGGCCATCTTGAAACATTTTTATGTGCACAGAAATCCTCAAGAGGCTCGCAAGGCAGCCTACAATTTTCAATGTGGGGAGGATCAGGCCCCACAAGAGTTTGTGCAAAAATTAAAGCGTGCTTTTGCGCAGACCACCAGAAGGGTGCGCACGGATAGCAGAGAATTTATCAATACGTTTTTCCATGCCTTACCCAAATACATAATGACCTAGCTTGTGAGAGATTTTCATGAGAAAAGATCTTTAGACTGGGTCATTGAACAGGCTACCCGGATCTATGAGGTGCAGAAGCCTATCGAAAATAAAAATAACGCGCCGAAAAACCCCAAAACCAACAGCACCCCTGCTGCTGCCAAGGTGGCAGAGGTAAAGGTTGCCCCCGTTTTAGATTTGGAGATGGGGGGGCCTAAAAACCTGCCTGCACCAAATAATTCACAGCCCAGAAGGCCCTCGGGCCAGTCACAGACAGGGAGTCGAGGAGGTAGTCCCACAAATGGGGTCCCCCGCTCCCCTGACTATGTAAGTCCCCGCTACAAGGGAAACTGACCCATCCTGGGTTATGTGTGGACTCATCCAGCCCAAAGGGGGGGATCCAGCCAAGCGCCTAACCCGGGGAACTTCCCTCCTAACTTCCCAAAGGAGGGCAGAAATTCACCAAATCCTGGGCAGAACTTTTTCCCCAGGTATCCACCCAATTTCCAGCCCCAAAATCATCCATCCTTCTTTCCCCAATTCCCTGAGCCCAGACAACCTAATCCGGGAGAGGGGAGGCCAAGGGTGGAGGGGTACCAAAATCTTCCCAACCAGGGGTACTACCAGAGAAGGGATAGCTACCCTTCACGGGACCAGCCCAGGGGAGAAAATAGAGCCCCGTATCAGCCTGAGCGGGTTTCACAACTTGAGCGCCAGGTCCAAAATATGGCACGAGATCTGGGTCACATACTGAGGGCTCAACAGAACCCTCAGATGAGCATGCCACTGCAGAATGCCCCAAACACTGGACCTGGTGCTCCAGAACAATGACGGGGGCAGCACCACGATAACCCACCGGTTCCCAGGGAGGAGGCACAAGGGGAAGTGGGGTGTAAAGCCTTGGGGGAAGCTTCCTTCCCAACTTGTAAACAGCCCCTGGAAAACCAGGAACCGGAAACAAAATCTCCTACCCCTGAAAGTCTGCCACCCAAGGAGCAGAGAGGAGGTAGGAGAAACAAAGGACCCAAACAGACCCACTTTGTGGAGGAGGTACAGGTCTTCCAATTTGAGGGAGAGGGATCCTCAGAAGATCCTGGAAAAAGGATCTTCTCCTTCAGAGATGGGGGAACTCCTCCCAAGGAAAAATGGGTCCCAAGGGATTCCAATCCAGACTGGGGAGATGTGGAGACTGAGCTACCGCCACCCATCATCTCATCCCAGAACCGACAATACCAAAATCCCAAGGGTCAAACCCATCCTGATGACTGCCTCCAAAAAGGGCGGAGCGGCCCAGAACCTGAACCAGGGGAACCCACAATGGCTCTGATCTCCAGTTGTCAACTTTTTCTTTCAGATTCCCAAGGCTCTCCACAGAATTCTGCCCAAATCTCTTCGCTAGCAATGTCCAAAACCAGAAAGTTAGCCCACCAGTTGTCCAAAAATGTACATTATCTGTGCCCCTTGAGGAGAAGGAGGGAAGATACTATGCCCCGGTACAGGTACAGGGGCATGGTACAATTTTGGCACTGGTGGACACTGGATCCCAAGCTACCCTTCTGTCCAAAAGGGCCTTTGAGGAACTAAATGCAGGAAGGGGGTAGAATTACCGAATTCCTCTCACCTCTCTTCCTGGACAACTGCAGAACTTTGACGGGAAGGAAATTTCCGTTGAGGGGACTGCAGACTTGGACATTAAAATTGGGCGACACAACGTGAAACACCCGGTCATAGTAGTGACTCCAGAGGGCACCCCTTGCTTACTGGGGAATGACCTCCTGAGAAGGTTGTCACCCCTAATAGATTGTGTAAACAAGGTCGTCTGGACCCACACTAGCCGACCAATAAAATTAAAACAGAGTGTCAACCATGTTAGTTTAAACGGCACCTGCCACATGGTTGAACAAAAATCTGACCAAGTAGAATTTCACTTCCAGAACAACCAAACTCCAGACGTGACAGTAATAGCAGTAGGACAACAGACTGGTGATGGGGGGTCTCTCTATTTCTGAAAATCAACCTTCCTTCCAGTTTAAGGTGGTATTCTACACTGGAAGGAAACACCCTGAAATTCTTTACTAATCCACAATCAGAAACTCCCACTCCTATAGTCCAGAAAGATGTGAAATCAGCTCAGAGCCTGGCTGATATTCAGCAAATTGGAGAGCAGTTGTTCATCCCTGTTCAGTTAAATGATGGGAAGGACTCTGTTCTCGCTCGAGTGTGTGTGAACAACGGTAAGAGCTTCATCAGCGAAGCCATGTTCCGCCAACTCCCAAAAGATCCAGCCATTCCCACATTCAAACTGATAGACAAATGGGAAATGGACCTGGAAGCACCTAATTCCAAACATCTCCTGCCAAGCAGGTGTATGCTCAAAATCTCGTTTGGCAACAAGAGCATAGTCCATAATTGTTGGGTCGTGCGAGACGTCACTGCCGCCTTTTACTTAGGCAGTGACATTCTCAATCGCTTTGCCATTAGTTTGGACCTAATAAACTTCAAAGCTTGGTCCCGATTAGCGGATAATCCCATGGGCTTTGATGATCCAGAAAAAGCAATTAGGTCAGCTCAATTGCTACCTTATGCAGTTGAAATTCAGATCAAAGAGGAAGTCACCATCCCAGAAAGGACCCGACAATTCTCCCTGGAAGTGAAAGTAAAAAGAGGACAAAAATTGAAAAACCCTGATGCTTATATCCATCTAAATGCTTCTCTCCAACAGCAAGGGTTAGGGGTAAACCCAACACCATTAGTCAACATAGAACATGACACCATTCCAATACAGGTGGATAACAGCGACTTAAAGAGTATTACTCTAGCCGCAGGCACCATTATTGGAATGGCGGATGATGACCGACATTTTTCCATTAATCTAGGAAATGAACTGTTAGGACCAATCCCCAAGGACTGTTTTGACAGTGACAGTGATGACAATACAACACCGGACAGGATTTTCACCCGGCATGGGGGGAACTTCCTGGTGTACACTTCTTGCCCTTATGGTAAGGAAGATGTGACTTTTGACTTCAGGAGGGATGAGGTGATTTTCCAGGTCCATGAGGGCTGCCTTTCCCACCTGAAGCCTCCAGTCCAAATCAGCACTCTGACCAGGGACTTCTCCACCCAGCTGGAGGAGGCCGCTGAGATAGCCAAACCAGAAGTCTTTCCAGGCTTCAGGCAGATGGTGGAAGAGAGAGTCAACCTAGCTGATGCCTGCGTGACTCTGGAACAGAAGCAAAAGTTGAAACAAGTTTTCTTGGATTTCCGAGATCTCTTTGCGGTAGACTCATATGACTGTGGTCGCACCGACATCCACACCACAGCAATTCCCACGGACCCTGGAATGACTCCAGTGTTTGTGAAGCAATATCGTTTGCCTCTCGCATCCATGGAGTCCCTTACTGAAATAATTAAGTACCTTGAGTCCCGGGAATAATCCGTCCAGTACACAGCACCTTCAATAATCCGGTGATGGGAATATTGAAGCCAAACGGCCAGTGGAGACTCTGCGCCAACCTTAGGGAGCTCAACAAAAGGGTCCATACTTCCCGATGGCCTCTGCCCTACATTGACCAAGGGCTGGCCCAGATTCAGGGGTCACAGGTATTCACAGCAATAGACCTGACCAATGGATACTGGACCGTGCCTGTCAGTAGGGAGGCCCAATACAAACTGGCTTTTACCTTTGGGGGCCAGCAGTACACATGGACCCGGACTCCCTTCGGATACCTCAACTCCGGCAATGAATTCAACATTTTCCTACATAAGGCCATGCCCGACCTGGGTGCGAGGGGTCACCTGGCTTATGTAGATGATGTCCTCATCAAAAGTTCATCTATGGAGGAACACATAGCGGAGATCTGTTATGTTCTGACACAGTTGAGGGCCGCCGGAGCAAAACTTTAATTTCAGAAATCACAGTGGTGTAGAACCCGTGTTAATATCTGGGGGCATAAGATTACTCCTCAGGGTTTCTGTCCCCAAGAAAAGAAAGTGGAAGCACTCCAGAAACGGAAAGACCCCACAACTCTGCGGGAACTAAGGAGCCTCCTTGGACTGACTAATTACAGCAGAAAGTTCATTGAAGGCTACGCAGAGATCACTAGACCCCTGATTCACCTCCTGAAGGGGGGAGTCAAGTGGGAATGGGGTCCAGAACAATCCGAGGCAGTAAGACAACTCAAAAGAAGCCTCTCACAAGCACCTTGCCTAGCTTACCCTGTCAGAAACAAGGAGTTCTTCCTGGAGACGGGGTTCTCTAATACGTGCTTGACGGCAGTATTATACCAAAAGCATGACAAGGTCAATAAAGTAATTTCCTATGCGAGCAAAAGTTTATCCTCTGTGGAGGAAAAATTCAACGATTGTGAGAAGGCACTCCTGGCAACGGTATGGGCATTGAAGAATTACCGCCCGTTTATCTAGGGGGAACACATCATAGTGGAGACTCCACACCAGCCTCTGCAATATCTCCAAAGTGACAGAATCCGGGCCGGAAATGTGAGTAATTCCCGAATTACTTCCTGGATTCTGTCAATGCAAGGCTTTCCTGTGGAGGTCAGATATGGCCAAAACAAGAAGAGTCCCCTCGCGCAAGGTCTGGCTGACTTGCTTGATTGTGCCAGATAAAACTGTCTCGAGGACGAAAGTCTAAAAATCAAGGACAACATGGAGGCATACCTTAATTCCCCACACAAAGTCTTTGAAGAAGACAAGTGTGAGGGAATGCCCACTGTCTATGTGGATGGATGCTCTTACCATGTTGACAACAACGGGGAGAAAGAACTGGTGGCCGGTGTAGGGAATGCATGGGTGAAGGAGTTTCCAGAACCCTCCGCTGGATACAAAATTGGTCCCCGAAGTAGTCAGGTGGCAGAATTGATGGCTGTGCATCAGGCCATCCTCACTGCTGTCCAACATCAACTCCACGAACTGGTCATAGTCACAGATTCGGATTATGTACGGAACGGGTTCGTGGAGCACCTGGTTAACTGGGAAACCAGAGGCATGTTATGCGCTAATAACAAACCCCTGAAACATGGGAAGTTAATCCAAAATATTGATGATCTGGTCACATCTAATGGGATGACCATCTACTGGAAAAAGATCAAGGGTCATTCCAAAGTAGAGGGACCAGACAAAACTGGAAATGACTTAGCTGATCAGCTGGCCAAAACCGGGGCCATCCAAGGGGATCTAATAGAAATAGAGTTCCTGTTGGGGGAAATCCAGGTCACTGCGATCACTAGGTCCCAGATAAATGCTCACAACGATCTTTCAACTGCACAATGGAGTAAGGAGGCCCCTGATGCTGATTTAATTACACCTCAGAAGGGGGATCCAATTATTGGTAAGTTTTACCAACACCTTGAGGACCCTGAGAACTTTGGATACTGATTACATTGTGAAAGAGGACCTAAGAGTGTTGATGAAATGTCCAAAAGTGTTCCAAACCCAAGACGGTTTGCTGGTAAGGAAATCCAAAGCTGGCCACGATCAGTGGGTGGTTCCTACCTCATTCCGAAGCCTGATGTTAAGTCACGCCCATGATGCGGCCACCGCCGGTCATAGGGGGTTTCACACAACACTGGAAATCTTAAGAGTGGTTGCATACTGGCCACACATGGGGCAGGACCGCGACCAATACTTGAAGGGGTGTCTTGTGTGTGCACAATTTCAGCCATCATCCCTCAGACACCGTGCGCCTCTCCAAAAGAAGGGGATGACACTGCCATGGTCAGATTTGCAAATCGACTTTGTAGGCTCTGTGATTCGCTCGTCTAGAGGGAACAAGTACATGTTGACTGTTACATGCTTGTTTACCAAGTGGGTGGAATGTCTCCCGGCCCCAAATTGCAAGGCAGAAACAGCAGCTGCCCTGATGATTAACCACATCTTTTCCCGTTTTGGTCTACCTCAAAAGATTGAGTCCGACAGAGGTAGCCACTTCACCAGTGAAGTAATGACAAAGATGTGGGAGATACTGGGGGTTAAAGGAAGCTACACATTGCTTACAGGCCAGCTTCTTCTGGAGCAGTGGAGAGATACAACCGAACCATTGTGAGCATCTTAAAAAAGTTTGTGGCAGATTCTGGGCCAAGTTGGGATATCCGATTACCTCTGGTCCTAATAGCCATCAAATCTACCCCTTCATCTGCAACTAAAATGTCACCATTTGAGTTGATGACTGGACGCAAGATGGTGCTTCCCCAGCATTTGCTCTACAGAACCCAAGAGCAAACGTTGATAAATGCCTCCACAACTCATGAGTATGTGGAGAATTTAAGGAAACACCTTCAGCATGCATTTGCCTATGCTCAGCGGAATCTAGAAAGATCAGCCGAGAGCATGAAGACCCACTATGATTTAAAAACTACCCGAAAGGAATATAAGGTGGGTGATCGGGTCTATCTATACAATTTCCAAAGGAACCAGGCCAAACAGCGAAAATTCTTGCCTACATGGAAGGGACCGTTTGAAATTATAGACAAGATCTCCCCTGTTGCCTATAAGATCTGCATCCCCAAAGGCAGTCTGGCGGAAGGGGAAGACAAGTGGTTACATATAAATCAGCTAAAGTGTTGCCATCCCAGGCACACTCTGCAACAACTGGAGGAATCCACTGGAATCCCAGAGGGGGCCGCTCCAGAGTAATTCAGTTCCAACCCTAAAATATTCCACATATAGCATATAAAATTCTGTGATCCTTGTATATATATATGTTCTTGTCTCCTAATTTAAAAAAGAAAATGTATATGTTCATATCTTCTGATTCATAAAATGTATATGTTCGCCACACCATTAATAGTGGTGAAGAAATGTCTACGAATAGGTATTGCCGCTTTGCTTTATCATCCTAGGAGAGATGAAACCATGGAGACTGACCAAGGAGGACGACCGGGGACCGGGAGCAGAGACCCGAGGGGCCCAGGGTACCGCCCAATCCTCCCATCAGGACCAGCAAGGAGAACTGATTGATCGACTGGAGGGAGTAAAAGATGCTGAACTGTGCCATCCATGGAATTGGAAGAAGAGGAGGCGAACATCCCAGATCTTGCGAGTTCCATCAGCGAAAGGACAGAATGGCAATCGCAAGAGGGGGGGCTTGTGGGATGTTTTTACCCATGCATACAAGCCCTACCATAAAACTGTGCAGTACTGGCATAGAAAACATCATGATGGCCAGAACTCCCCAGAGAGTGCACAGGGAAAACATGAAGAATAGGCTGCCACCCATTTTTGCCTATGTTGTGAGCACAGGAGGGCACTGCCTAAAACCACCCTTGGGCTACACACACAGTAGCCTGAAACCATTGGGAATGGCAATGCTGATTGCCAAAAAGCAATTCAGAACTGTGGGGAATTCATTTTCTTAATTCCAAAAATGCTTGAATTACCAGTACTCACCACTATCAAAAAGCCGGCGTTTTAAAACCACCAGACTTTTGTGTAAAACTGAACAAATGAAACAAAACCAGACCAAGGAAAGACTTGCTAAGAGGTGGATACAAAGTAAAACTATATTCTGAAATGACTTGAAGGAAGTAATTATTTAATGTATATGTAAAAATTGTAAGTGATTTAAACTGGGAACAAAAAGTGACATTTAGCTGAAACCTGGCTTAATGAAACTGGATTCTGCCTGACAACTACCCCCGACAGGAGTTGAAACCTGCTCAGCCACTCTTCCCCTTGCCAAAAGGAGTTGTCACCTCTCTGATTAGATTAGGGGTGGATCAGCTGGGGACTACAGGGAGTTGAACAAAGGCCTGTCCTTGACTCAGGCAAATGTTATATTGGGGGCATCGTAAAATAGCTTCCTCTTGGGAGAAACTGGGGGGCAGCTGTGCCTCTGTGAACAAGCTGGCTTGAGGGAAGTGGATAAACCAGTTATTCCACCCTGTGATGTGGGAAGCCACACCCCTTTTTGACCAGAGCATAATTTTAAAAAGATAGATAACTCATAGTGCGGACTTGTCAGAATTATATAAGTAATATCATTATTTTTGTGATTTTTCTGTGAACATTTTAAGAGGCGTTAGGACCCTGTGGTGTATTCTGGGGGGTTGCTAGCGGAAAATAGGGTCTCACTCCAAATGTATGCATGTTAAAAATCTGACACTTTATCATCTGTAACCCATATCCCTGGTGCACATTTGTGTAAAATCTGGAAAGGTTTAGAGGTCGTTATCTGGATGAAAAGGGGAGAATTCTGTCATCAGTGGACACAACATCGTACAAAGACAGGGATCGGATGGTTTGGTGCTACAGAAAATATGTTAACTGGACCTATAATATTAGAAAAATGGTACATAGATAAATATGTACTTGGGTCAGAAATAGATTTGTGTGCAATCTGACAAGGGGAGGTTCCTCTGACCATAAAACCTACAGCATCACTCTGACTCACATTTCCTTCCCCCAATCAAGGGAGAGAGGAGGAATTGGTCAATGATAAGTGAGAGGGGCAGGTTTCGTTATGACCAGGCACACACCCATTTTCAAAACACATAAAAAGAGACTGCTGGGACAGGTAGAGACATTCAATTCCATTTGCTGCGGAGCATGCTGACCGACGACTTCACATCCAGAGATCCAGACTTCAAATCCATCAATCTCCAGAAACTGTAGCAGAAATTAACTCCAGAATTCGTAGCAGAGAGGCCTGAATCCACCAGCTGAATCCTCTTCAGCAGGCCTCAAAACCAACCAAACTATTCAACAGCCGGGCGAGCTGTTTGAATTTTGCTGAGACTTTTTGCAAGAACGTGCAGCAGTACCCAGAAAGCAGTGTTACATCCAGAATCCAGAGAGGCTAGACCAGCAGAGCAGAGCTGACCCAGATCGCTTATGAGCAGAACCGGTGCCTGATTGACCCACCGAGCAGACAGAACCGCAGCCTCCTTATACTTTTTCCGCAATCACGACTTACGCACTCGCGAAATTTACCGCGATTTGCGATTTTGGCTCAATTTCTCCACTTGTCAAAATAGCAGCTCCATTCTTTCTTTTGTTAAAATCCGTTGCAACTTGGTAATAACTCATAGAGCATTGCTAAAGTGAGCCTGAACTAATACCAACACGCATCTCCCACTCACCCTGAATCACCAGAGGGAATTAAAATCAGTTGGCACATTTTCCCATCCATTGCCAACACATTTAAAAAGCATTTTGGGCCTGTGCTTCAAACTCCTACCTGTTTCCTCTAAGCTTGCTGGGGGGGAACTGAATTTCGTATTGTATTTGATTGCATTCCTGAGAACTGTGTGCTCCTCTTTCCATCTCCTTCCATTTCTTACATTGCATAGGGGAGGGGGGTGAATTGCCAGAGAAAAAGTGATTATCTTATCTTTTGCTAAAATCATATCAAGTATTTCTGTACTGCATTTATTCCTCATTGCTTTTCCCTTGAAATCATAAAAGTGTTTTTGTTACTTTATCCATCCTATACTAACTCCTCATTGATTGTAAAGAAGTGTGCTAGTGCCAGATTACCCATTGTTGATCAACATCATATGTCTAAGTGTACTATCAGATATTAATTTATTATAAAGTGTGATATATATATATTGTTTAAATTCTCAAATAAACCTTTTAATTTGCAAAACAAACCTACTTCTTGGCTCAGTGGGGTCAGAGGGATTCTTAGAGGGGGGTGTTTTAGAAGGGTTGTCATCCAGAATACTGAACTGGATATAAAAATACATCAATAAGGGTTTTCCTCAGCATCCCAGACTAGGCCTTGACTTAGCTGTAGTGTTGATTGAATATCGCTTACAGTCGTTTTGTAGTTTTTAGTAGAGTAGGGCTGGATATTACTAGATTAGGGTTGTTGAACATTTTGTTAGATGAGAGTGGGAACTTTTCTGTTTAGAAGCAGACCATAACAAGAAGGCTAAAAGATGTGTTAGGAGCAGGTTTGAACTTTTATGTTGGTTACACGGTTAGAACTTTTTTTCATAGAATAGGATATCCCCTGGAGGACAGAGATTTGTAAAGACTAGGTTTAAGACTTCACTTTCATTTGACTCGGCATCTCAAGGTACTTGTAAGAAGCCGGATAACCCAACTTAATTTTGGCCCATCCTTGAAACTCTAATTTTACATATTTACACATTCATATTCTTAGAGTCTTACCCAGCTCCTGTAGACATTTTTCCAACCTAAATCTGAGATACCTGTACTCAATAAAAACCCATATAACTCAGAACATTGTTTGATCATGTATCATTGCTTGACCTTCCTACACATGGTTTCAGAAGTGGGATGCAAAGCTCTGGTACAATGGCCTCAACCCAACTTTAAAAAGTAGATCATTCCTTAAGGAGCTGCTAAAACTCCCTGAGTGGCAAACTACTGCCTGGAGCAACTCCAGAATCTGTTAGCTTTCCACCTATTTTGTGTAGAGAAGATAGCCATCCCGGATGGAGGAAAGGTGCAAATTAGGCACACAATTGAAGTCCAATTACCCACTAGAACCCACAGAATATATCCAAGTGCAACATTTGGTGGATGTAAATGTTGGGGGTATTGATGGTGATTACAGAGGGGATTTGCAACTCATCTTGGCTAAGGATAGGTATGATGACTATGTCATATGTGCCATAGACCCGCATAGCCCAACTGATATGTGAACTGATTGTTAGCCCATAGATAGAGGATGTGACAACCCTGGAATAAGCAATGAGAGGCATAGGAAGGTTTGGTTCCTCATTGCTACCTCAGACCCTTCCAGTTAGTACATCACACACTGTCGTATCCAGGCAGGATCTGAATATCTGTCAGATCCCCTCTCCCTGTTTTGCGAGTGCACAAAGGAATGCCCCATCTTTGAGGGATGCCTTCTGGAAGGTCATAGCTGAAACTGTAGGTGCTCAAAAATAAGGACTGTATTTTATCGAACGGAACAGACTTCTGTATAGAACAGAGAATAATGGGAAGAAAGACACAACTACTGGTTCTGACCCCTTTACAGATGGAGACGGCACACTCCCATCTCACAGTGGGAGACCAAGGTTTTGTGAAGACCCAGGACCACGTGCTCTGCCATTGTTTTTGGACTGCAATGTATGGCTGCATGAACGAATATGCACATCTTGCCCAATCTGCTAAAGTGTTGCCCGAGGTCCTGTTCCAAGAGCTCCCCTTCAACCCTTGCCATTAATTGAAGTGCCTTTTTCAACAATCACAGTGGACATTGTTGGTTCTTTGGAACCATCCAAACAGAGGAATAATTACATCCTCACAATCGTCGATTATGCCCCTCATTATCCCCAAGCTTTCCTCTTGAGGGCCAACACTATGCAACAGATCCTGAAACACCTGCTCCCCTTCTTTCCCAGGTATAGTTCCTTGAGAAGAGTCTCACCAATGAAGGCCAAAATCATGGATGATGTGAAATAACACCTCTGTCTTAAAATTCCACAACCATCATTCCACTTTTCAGAAACTGATATTATTGTAGAGAAATGTCATTGGCCTTATGAAATCAGAAAAGTATTGAGGCAATTGAACTACTGAGTAAGACGAACATATAGGACACACAAAGGTCAGGTCTACCCCAAAAATATTCAGAAGGAGTGGAAAGACATCATTACCCCCACTACTTCATGGGAACTCTGATGGCCTCTGAGAATAGACCCAGTCTCTTCCTTCAAAATCTAGGTTGAAATTGATTGTCAACAGTGGAGGCTCCTCATTCAATTCTCTCTTGGAACACTCGAGGGTTCAATCACTTATTTAATGACTTCGAATTTCCACTCGAAAAGGTGTTTGCCATCTGTTTACAGGAGACATGGTTGTCTGAGGCCCCCCTGAGAGATGGCTTTACTACCTTAATCAATCCAGCCATCAAAAATGCCCATGGGCGCCCAAGCGCAGGACTCATAACTATGGTTCGCCTGTCACAAAACTGGTCCACACCAGAAGCATTTAATCCCAATCCTTTTATTCAAGGTACACTCATGCACGCAATGTGCGACAATGCTGATTCAATAAGGTCATCGCTTCTAATCATAAACTGCTACTGGAATGCGGCTAATATCAATTCGAAGGTACTCATAGATGCTGTATGCTCTATAATGGATAACGCAATTTTAAAACACAGCAATTTAACAATTATTTGCTGTGGAGACTTAAACTGCACCTGGTTTAAATATGCTCCAAAGGATCATACTTACCATCTGATTCCCAAAGATCAGATTGGAGTCAGAGCTCAACAATGGTCAAAGGCAATGAAAATACGTGGTTGTATAATGGTTAATGGTGCAGTCAAAGGTGATAATCCAGCACAACCAACTTGGCATAGAGATCATCTACATAGTATCATCGATTATTTTTGGATTTCAAGAGTGTTTGAGCCAAAGATTAACTCACTGCACGTCCAACAAATGTCCAATAGCGACCATAGACTATTAAACCTTGAATGTCTTTTGTCAACTGCCATTTCCACAGATTTATACAACGTACCCGTCGAAACAAACAGGAGCGGAAATCGGCTGCGGATTAGTCTTAACCAAATTGGCTGCTTAACTGAGAAGCTCATGAGATTGCCTATTGGGATAGATTATACACCCCTTCTATCGATACATACAATCGATTCTAATGATTCGAAAATACAACAAAAAAGTCATAAACATCTGTTCTGCAAGCTCTTGCATGAGAAAAAACAAGAGCTAAGAAGAGACTTGAGGTGTCTAAAAAAAAAAAAAGAAACATGTCAAAGCAAAAATTATTAGTGGAAGTGAGAAACAGACGTACACTGTTTAGAAATTGGGTTACTTCCAACCATATGATAATAGAGCAAGACCGCGCCGAATTAATGATGAAATATATGCTGACTAAAAACACACGCGACATATGGCAAATTTTAAATTTAGGCCAGGCAAATAGCATGAATTCGACACAGAACATCATTTCAGCCGACGTCTGGTGCGAACATTTCTCTAAAGTTTTTAACAGCCAGATCTTTGAACCGGAACTACAGTCTAGGTCCAAAGGTGAGCCATGGAGCACAGAAATGTCGCTTGATGACATAACCTACGCTATTAAATTGCTAAAGAACTCACGCACAGCCGGCCCAGATCTGATCAGTAACGTAATGCTAAAAAAAAACACGCAGCTATGGGCGCCTTTCATTGAATGTCTGTTCAAGAATATCACCAAACATAAATTATTGCCTGAGTCTTGGTTAACTGCAATTGTTGTTCCCATCCACAAAAAGGGGCGTTGGGATTCTCCTGATAACTATCGCCCGATCGCCCTACTTGATTCGATCAGTAAAATCTTTGGATCAAATCTGAGTTCAAAATTGGCAACCTGGGCTTGTGAGGTTGGTATTCTAGATGACCGTCAAACTGGATTCTCAAAGGGCGTTGGCGTTGATGTAAACATCTCAATATTAACCATCCTGAAATTAGAAGCCTTAAAAGCAAATACCAAGTTACATCTGGCCTTCATTGACATGAAGCAAGCCTTCGATGGTATAAATCGTAATCTGCTGTGGCTAAAATTATTAAGATGGAAATGTCCAGCTGGTATACTCAATCCTATCATGGCCCTACATTCCAATACTTCAATTCGAGTTCGTCTAAATAAGGCTGGGGAACTATCCGATAAAATTATAACAACAAGAGGGGTAAAGCAAGGGTGCCCATTGGCAGCTGATCTGTTTAAATTATTTTTAGCAGATCTACAGCCCCACTTAGATCAAGCCCACTGCTTCCCTCCGAAATTACATAGGACTTCTGTACGATACATCGCCTATGCTGATGACCTGGTGCTGCTGGATCGAACTCAAGTTGGACTGCAGCGACTACTTCACTGTCTGTACGATTACTTATCGTCTAATGAGCTTCAAATAAACACTGAAAAAACAAAAATTGTGACAATTGGCCATGTGAGAAGCAAGAAAAATAAAGCCTTTAAGTGGGCGGTCGATGGCCAGCTCTTGTCATCAGTAAACTCAATACGGTACCTTGGAGTGCAGTTCAACAATTCGCTCTGCGAAAACTCACGGGTGGACGCCTTGAAAGCAAAATGTCGAGGACTGGCTCTTCAAGCGGCCAAAATAAACAAAAGCTTCGGCAAGTTTTCGCTAACTCCGATCATAATGTTCTATCAACAAAGGTGGTACCGATTCTGACCTTTGGTGCAGAAGCTAGCTGGCACATAAATGAATACACCTGGAACCAGCTTGAAGGTTGCTTCTGGAAACGTGCATTAAACCTTCCGAAGTGTGTCCCTGTTATCACTTTAAGACATGAACTGTCCTTGAATTCTCTTTATAGCCATATGATCTGGAAATCTATTGCACTGATGCGAAAGATGACAGAAAACAGCAAACCAGCGGCCTACTGCATCTTCTCAGATGAGGACGACTCCACCAGGGCCTGCTTACTAGACCTATGGCGTTCAAGAGTCCAACATTGGGTTGATTCTGCGGAAATTGGCAATTACGATCTGTTCAAACGACCACAACATGCAAAACGAAAATTTGATATCTGGGCATGGACTATCAACCTGGAAGCACACGAGAAATTGGCCTCTTCAAAATGGCTGAGTCCGGATCACAAAAAATTAAACGTACAATCTTCCTATCTTTTGCGATGCTACTCGAGACATTATCGCGAGCAATTCCTAAGATTTCGTTTAAATATTTTGAAAACAAAGGAAATTCTATGGCTAAGAAAGGATGCCTCGTTGAAGGACAATTTATGCCGGTTTTGTCGAGGGTCCACTGAAACCTTAAAACATCTAATTCTTGATTGTCTAGCCACCTGTGACTTACGTTCAAAGCATCTGAGCCAATTTGCGCCTTTAGATGGAGATATGGAGGCTTGGTGGCGACTAATTTCCAGTGGCAATAACATTAAACACGTATGTGCCATCATAAATTACTTAAATATATTGCTTCAGTCTCCATGCTAACCGTGCTTGCAAGTTGGGCGTGCCCCACGAGGGCTTGTGGCGTGACTTTGTCACTTTTTGACTTGAATCTGCTGAGAGCATTTGTGCGTAGGCTTTTAATAGATTAGAAATTGGTCTGTTGGCAGTTTGAGACTAAGCTTGTTTATGTTGCATTTGAATTTTGCTCTTTATCCTTGTATTTTCCTTCTGTCGACCTCAGTCTACTCACGAATGAAGAATCGTGCTAGTTATAGTTATAGCTTTAGAAAATTCAAATTAATCACCTCAAAGAAATCTCTGAACCTTTGAACCTGATCTAATTGTGATGAATCTTTGGGATGTTGTTTTGTGTTGTCTGAATCTTCGAAGTGATCATATGAAACAAAAGTTTTCTCTATATGTTAAAACTGTAGTTTTCAACAGAAAAAAAAAAAAAAAGACTAGGTTTAAGACTTCACTTTCATTTGACTCGGCATCTCAAGGTACTTGTAAGAAGCCGGATAACCCAACTTAATTTTGGCCCATCCTTGAAACTCTAATTTTACATATTTACACATTCATATTCTTAGAGTCTTACCCAGCTCCTGTAGACATTTTTCCAACCTAAATCTGAGCTACCTGTACTCAATAAAAACCCATATAACTCAGAACATTGTTTGATCATGTATCATTGCTTGACCTTCCTACACATGGTTTCAGAAGTGGGATGCAAAGCTCTGGTACAATGGCCTCAACCCAACTTTAAAAAGTAGATCATTCCTTAAGGAGCTGCTAAAACTCCCTGAGTGGCAAACTACTGCCTGGAGCAACTCCAGAATCTGTTAGCTTTCCACCTATTTTGTGTAGAGAAGATATCCATCCCGGATGGAGGAAAGGTGCAAATTAGGCACACAATTGAAGTCCAATTACCCACTAGAACCCACAGAATATATCCAAGTGCAACATTTGGTGGATGTAAATGTTGGGGGTATTGATGGTGATTACAGAGGGGATTTGCAACTCATCTTGGCTAAGGATGGGTATGATGACTATGTCATATGTGCCATAGACCCGCATAGCCCAACTGATATGTGAACTGATTGTTAGCCCATAGATAGAGGATGTGACAACCCTGGAATAAGCAATGAGAGGCATAGGAAGGTTTGGTTCCTCATTGCTACCTCAGACCCTTCCAGTTAGTACATCACACACTGTCGTATCCAGGCAGGATCTGAATATCTGTCAGATCCCCTCTCCCTGTTTTGCGAGTGCACAAAGGAATGCCCCATCTTTGAGGGATGCCTTCTGGAAGGTCATAGCTGAAACTGTAGGTGCTCAAAAATAAGGACTGTATTTTATCGAACGGAACAGACTTCTGTATAGAACAGAGAATAATGGGAAGAAAGACGCAACTACTGGTTCTGACCCCTTTACAGATGGAGACAGCACACTCCCATCTCACAGTGGGAGACCAAGGTTTTGTGAAGACCCAGGACCACGTGCTCTGCCATTGTTTTTGGACTGCAATGTATGGCTGCATGAAGGAATATGCACATCTTGCCCAATCTGCTAAAGTGTTGCCCGAGGTCCTGTTCCAAGAGCTCCCCTTCAACCCTTGCCATTAATTGAAGTACCTTTTTCAACAATCACAGTGGACATTGTTGGTTCTTTGGAACCATCCAAACAGAGGAATAATTACATCCTCACAATCATCGATTATGCCCCTCATTATCCCCAAGCTTTCCTCTTGAGGGCCAACACTATGCAACAGATCCTGAAACACCTGCTCCCCTTCTTTCCCAGGTATAGTTCCTTGAGAAGAGTCTCACCAATGAAGGCCAAAATCATGGATGATGTGAAATAACACCTCTGTCTTAAAATTCCAAAACCATCATTCCACTTTTCAGAAACTGATATTATTGTAGAGAAATGTCATTGGCCTTATGAAATCAGAAAAGTATTGAGGCAATTGAACTACTGAGTAAGACAAACATATAGGACACATAAAGGTCAGGTCTACCCCAAAAATATTCAGAAGGAGTGGGAAGACATCATTACCCCCACTACTTCATGGGAACTCTGATGGCCTCTGAGAATAGACCCAGTCTCTTCCTTCAAAATCTAGGTTGAAAATTAAAATAAGACCTTTAGGATTTAATAGAGCAAATAGCGTACATGCTCTCTCCAGCTACTCAGAGAGTTGAGTGTTTTTTCTTTCATATACAAACTCATTGGGTCAAGAGGCCGATTTTAGAGCTTATTATGAAGGGTCAGAAATGTGAGGCAGACAACTTGGAAGAGGTTTTTCACAAGATGCCATTTTATTAACTCAAAAGGGTTTGACAAACGCCTCACTATCCCTACTCTGATGAGGATAGCCCTGCCTATCAAAATAAAGTAAAGCAAACACTCTAACACAAGTGTCCCTCACACCTATGAATACAACAAACCTAACAAGGTAATGTATGGCAATTCAAATATAAAAAAAATAACAGTTATGTTCAATATAAACCTGATAACTGTTTCACCTTGTAACCTGGGAGAGATCCCCTTCCCCAGATTCAAACAGGATGTTCACTCAAAAGTTCAAAATATGAACGTTCCGTCTTGCAAAAAAGTTCTAATGATAAAGTTCTTGTTGCTCCAAAAGGTCTCTCACATGGACTTTGACCAACAGTTCAAAATGTTCAACAAGTCTTTATCTCTCCACTTGTAGCAGAGAGTTCATCACATCTTATAAAACAAGGATACTTCAACAGTTCGCCTGTTTCAACAAAAATGCTTTTATCAGGATGGTTCCACAACAGTTAAAAAAATACTTACATCAACAATAATGATTTGTGAGGATAATTCCACAACAGTTCACAATATACTTTAGTGGTCTTGCCACTTCTTCATCTTCACAGTCTTTAACCACAACACAGTACTTCAACCACTTCTTCCTGGTCCACTCACCTGCCATCACTACTATTACAAAGTCCCTTGCCCTGGTATACTTGCCTGCCAGGACTCAATGGAAAACTACTAACCCTACCAGTGTGTGTGTGGTAAAGTTTACTTCAAACAACTTAGCAAAGTCTTTTGAATTTTCAGAACATCAGTTTTGTTTTCATGCTTGCTCTTCTTGGGCTTAGACAATGCTTGTTTAGGTCAGTTACACCTATTGCTTCCTTCTCACTCTAGCAATGGGGTTTACAATCAACTTGCTTCTTAATTGACCCCTCTTTGCTTTGGCAATGTTGGTTCTTATTAACTTGCTTCAATAATGCTCTCTGTTGGCTTTGGCAATAATAATTCGTATTTGTTTTTTGCAATATTGTCCTCTCTTGGCCTTGGCAATGACTCTGACTTTTACAAGTATAATGATACCTTTCATGTCTGTTCCCAAAGTTGTTATTCTTTCACTTTAGCCTCTTTGTATCGGTATTCAAAGTGATTATTATTCTGCCAGGTCACTTTTTTTTTACCTCAGTTCGATATGAAAAACAAGTTGACCTGGTCAACGGGCCATCATGGAGCATTCCAGGGGCCAGACAATTCTAGTGAACTCACCGGGTATCGCATATGCGTCCGCTCGCTCCGCTGCCTCCAGGTCTGCTGCTTCCTCTGCTTCACGCTGCTCGGCAAACTGATTCTCTCTAATTTCTGTGGCCCAAACCGGTCGAGAAAGGAGAGTTCCTTGCTCCAGGGACACTCCGGTGCTCACCTGCAACCAGAGCCCAATTTATAATGGGGAAAGCTTTTCAAGTTAACGCTTCCTGCTGCGTGAACTTTGCGTTCACGGTCTTCAGGGGGAAACCGCTGTGTAACCTCTGCATATATGGTATTTGAAGGTCGAGACCCTCTCAGAACAGGCATCTGATCTGCAAATGATGGTAGCTCTGGCGTCTCTGCTTTCCTTCAACTTTTGCTGCAACTGCAACGTGGAGCTACAATCAATCCACGTTCCGCTACTTCTCTCTATGTCCTGCACCTGAGGGGGCCTTTTATACTTACCAGTCTCCATCAGGTGTGGGTCATTAGTACTAATAGACTGCAAATTTCAGTCCAGTGCCTCTGCATCCATCTTCTTTGTCCTAGTACTTTGGGCACTGTGGGACTTGAAGTGCCCAACGTACAAATTACTTTGTTTACTCTGAATGTTATATCCCAATTTACCAACATCACTTCTATCCTTAATTACATTTTCCAAAGGACTGTTATAAGTATTTAATGAGTGGTACTGCTTTTCATGAGAGTTAGAGTTTTCAGAATCTAAGATTTTAATGTTTTCAGATTCACATTTAACATTCCCCTGTTGATCAAAGGAACATTCACCACAAAACCTGTGGGTGACTTCATGAGGGGGGTCATACTCCCAATAAATGATTGATTATGCCATTTTTCACCATCATCATGATAATTAGCTTTGGGAAAGAAAACCTCCCTCTGACAGCCAGCCATTACATATTCTGGCATCACTGGCCTTTCTTTCTCTGAGGAAGACAAATACTGCGCCCCTCCCAACAGAGTTCTCCTGGGGCCCTTCTCCTCCCAGGTGATCCTCCCGGCTAACACCACCCACAGGGTCAGGATCAGGTAGCGGATGCCTCCCCCTGGCCTCCCGGGAGGAGACTTTAGGTACGGTCTTTGTGAGGACTCTGCAGGATTCATCACATTATAGAGTACCTGAGTCTCTATGGGAGAAAATCAAGGAAGAGATTGAGAAAATTATAAAGCCACAGGTTATTGGACCACCCAGTAGCCAGCCGGTGGTGGCCCACAATACTATTAGTCGGAAAGTCTGAAAAAAAACATGGCTGTTCTGCATAGAGACTTGAACAGTGAATGCCATCTTCCCCTTCAATACCGTCCTGATGCCACACATCTATACTTAGTTGAAAAACTAGGGGAGACCTGAGTGCATTTCCAAACCAGACCCGACCAAAGGGTACTGCCAGGCTCCTTTAAAACCTGCAAATAAAGAAAAGATGGTCTTTTCGACACCCACAGGATTGTTCCAATTCACAGTCCTTGCATGGTTCACAGAGCTCCTACTACATTTAAAAGGCTAATGGATATGATTATAAGATCCAAACACACTTTTACCCAGAGCATATCTCGATGACATCATATTAATAGAAACACCTGGGTAGATGTGATTGTGTGAGCCGTTAGAGTCGCAGATCCTGTTGCCAACCCTGCTAAATTCTAAACAGCCCTAATGCAATGAAACTCCTTGGGTTTTTCATAGGGAATGTTTTGGTCCAACCGCAGGGAAAACAGGAGATGCAGTATGAAATAGCTCTATATCCACCAACAAAAAGAACTTATGTCCTTTTTTGGCCTAATTGGGTATTATTATAGGTTTATTTAGATCATAGCACCCTCTTTATTTGAAAAGTTGAAAAACCATTAACCCACAAGTCTGACTTGGAGGAAGAACAAAACAAATTTGAAAAACAGAAAGATTATCACTCCAGTCCGCCCTTATTGCAATGTCGACTTCGCTAAACCCTTTTTTTCTACAAACTGATGCATTCATGATCCGTTTCGAGCTGCATCCAGATTTATGATGACAAGGGACACCTGATTCTATGTACCAGTTGCAAGAGAGAAAATAATGCAACAATAAAACTGCAAGTCCATGACATCAAATGGGCCATTTAAACCCTTTGATACCATTTTGAAGGACGAACGTATTCACTGATCTTTCACCATGTGCCATTAGCATGGCTGGCTCACCAGATTCATGCAGTGGTTCCTCACTCTACAGCCATTTACCTTCAAGCTAGAATTAGTGGGAATGTGACAATAGCATAGACTATTTGAGTAGGGGGAGCCAAAGAGAAAGTTAAGGGGCATTTGGGGAGTTGGAGGCCCTCCATCTAATATGTTATGCGGGGGGCTGAGCCGCAGGGGCCTGGGGTGGTCTGAAGACTTCTCAACATGCCTCCCAGAGGGTGGATTGAGTGGGATTCCTTGGGCCTGTCTCAGGCATGGTATTATGTTGCTCCCCTCACAGGAATGCTAGAGCTCCAAATAGCTCAATGGAGCTACGACTCCCAGCAGCTCGTGTGCCTGACCGGGACAGTTCAAGGAGTCAAGATGAACTAGAGGTGTGAACGCTTAGAAGAAGCAACTTTCCCAGGTATTCGAGAAGAGGAAATCAAGTCGTTAGTGGACTGTGCAGTCAGGTGGGACGCTGCATCCTAAATTCTCCAGGCTCTGATTCTCTCTGCTACTTAGTCCCCTCTTCCCAGAACACATCCCTCTATGTTACACATCCCCTCTTATAGGGACACAAGTCACTCTATATCGCTTCACTGGAGCAAACCTCTCTTCTGGGAACACAGGGCTTTCCTCCCCCTCATTGGAGCCTACTCCTTTGCTGGGGTTCTCTGTTACATATCCCCTCTTCCAGGGATCAAAGTCACTCTCTCTCTTAATCACTTTCACCTCCCCCTTCTTTGGGTCAAGAACCTCTGGTGTATCTCTTTTCTGAAGGGGCTCTTCTGCCCCTCCCCGAGCACACCAGTATTTTGAGCTCACAGAGGGTTTCTCCCCCTCAATGTAGAACACCCCTCTTCTGGGGTGCCAGGGGCTTTACTCTTCCATACTGGAGCACACCACTCTTCTGAGCTCACAGGTCTCTCCTGCCCTCACTGGAGCATATCCGTCTTCAAGTGCTGCAGGGGCTCACCTCTTCCTTACTAGAACACACCCCTCAATGGTGCACTAACCCCTCCTAACTTCGAGGGCCACCCCTTCGTGGTGCTCTGCAACTTTCTCAACTAACTCCTCTTCTCAGTGCCCAGCCCAGAGACAAAGGGCCTGATTCAAGGAATCATTTGCAGGGAAAATTGGGACTTTGCGGGCCATTCTGCGTGCAAAACTCCCTTTGTCGATTCATGGAGTCGACTTTGCAGGACTTTTCCGGACTGTGCGGGGACGTCGTACAGGTTAGGAATGCTTCTGTGAGCAGTCGAGCACCTTGCGCGAGACTCCCCTCAGAGTGTGGGTTGGGCCTACGCAGACCTAAATAGGGGGTGAAACATGCAGAATGAGGAAGAACATAGGCAAATGTGGGTGTGTCGAGGGATGGCCTGCATGAAGAGATTGCACGCCCCCAACTGAGTACAACCAAGCATATTCCTGGAACTGACCGCCAAACTTCATGTCAGGGAATTCAGCACTCAAAGCCCTGGATCAATACACCACCTGAAAGCAGGAGTAATCACTGTGCCGAGGTAAGGTGTGATCAGGAATTTAGGGGTGCATGGACGCAGTTGTGGTGCCGATCGCAGGTCGTGTGTGCGTAGGCAAATTGGTGGGGTGCAGGCACGGTTTACAGGGGTTTGCACGCAGATAGGGCAGGAAAATACTGCAGTTACGGAAGGTGGTACACATGGTGTCAGAGTGCACAGTACAGCTACAGGGGACCCCACACAGTGTCGCCAAGGTGCTGACTTGGTTGCAGGGGACCCCACGCAGGATTTCCAAGGCGTGTTTGCAGAAGGGGAGTGCGCACAGGTAGGTATTAGTGGCTAGATTTGCTTTGTGGGGGGGGGCGTGTTGGGTCGTTCCGGCCGCGACTTGCGCATAGGGTTACTTTGTGGGAGAGAGTCCATGAATACTTGGACCACGCACAAAAACATCTGCGCAGATGGACTTGCAAATTCGATCTCTGTGAGAACTTTTCCATGAATCAGGCACAATGTCTGGTTTTAAGCACCTCACCATCCTTCCATTGGCTGAGGGGGGCGGGCAGAAATGTTTCTGGTCACTCACCCAGCTAGTAGGGCACTCTACATGCTCCGCTCTCCAACACGTGAGGCGAGCCTCCCCTTAACACACAGCAACCTCACTACTGCAAATTTGTCTTGTACGCCAATGAAAAAGTGGCCATAGTTGCAAATAGCAGTTCATTCCGTTCGTGACAGACTGTGGAGATTTCTCGCTTTACCTGTTTACGCCGCTCAATGTGCCAGTGGCCAAGTGCAAAAAATGAAGGGTCCTCACCAAATCTTTTGCACTGAGCCTCAACTCACCATGTGAAAGCCCTGGCCTTTGGCCCAACGCTCATTTTTGCCTGTAGTTTCTTGTAACCATGTACATTCACACTGACTGTGGTACCCTGGGTCTTGACAATTGTGCCTGAGCCACTTATGTCCATGTCCTCCTCATGTTGCTTGTTTTGGACCTTCATCTGGAGGCCACCCATCAGAGCCATCACCCCTTCCCACCCATTTTCTTTTGCTATCATAAAAGATATGTCTGGGATCTGTTCCTTGATTGGTAGTCCCTCGAGCTGAGTATCCTCGATCATCTCAATGCAGAGGCTTCCTTGCTCAATCATGTCTTCCTCCTTATTTCAAATACACACAACTGGGAAGGAACGGAGGATCCCGGGGTCCATTTTAGGACCAGACACATCCAATGTTAGTGTAATTCAATAAAGCTCGATGTTTACATTTATCAGTGTTGCCAGGACCCCGGTCCGTTGAACCCCTCTGCATCCCTATTCCATACATACATTTCACTTGCTCTTTTCAACTCATTTTAAGATTGTTCGAACAGATACTGTGACAAACTGATTCAATATTTCCAACTCTCACTCTAAGGGAAAGCAACCTGAAATCTGAGATTGTAGCGTTAAACCGATAGATCTGTTGGCAGTAAAGCAGAGCAAGAGAGGGCTTGACCGAAGGAACCTGAAGAAACCCAGCACTGGCTGAGTTTGCACACTGCTTTTAAATTGAAATTCAGACCCCTCTTCCCTTCCGATCTTCTGCCAGGTGTCTTTTTCTGCTGGACATCCCTCAGCAACATGAGCAGTCAAGAGCAGATAGAGTACAGGCCAAGCAGGCATGTCCGAAACTCAAGCAGAATGCTGTTTAACAGTCAGCCTACTGGTAGCCATCCCCCAGCCTGATGCTTAGGAAACACAAGAAGAAGGGAGATAGACGAAAGAAGGAGAGAGGAAAAAAGAAAGATGGAAGGAAGCAAAGAAAGATGCCGCGAAAGAAAGAAGGATGGAAGAAAGGAAGACAGAAACAATGAATGATAAGCAATAAAAAAGGAAAGAAGGAAATGGGGAAAGAAGAAAAGAGAGAAGGAAGATTGAAACATGCATTGAAAGAAGAAAAGAAAGGGGCAAAGAAAGAACTAAAGAAGGAAAGGAAGAAAGGTTAAATGAAGGGATCAAGGGAAGGACGACAGATGAACCATAGCGTTTTCAAACAAATATGATCTTGATGCTTTGTGAAACCATCTGAAACACACCTATTGGCCCTCTCTAACTAGCCCTGGACTGTCAACAGACTCTTCAGCTATGTTAAAAGTGCCAAGATACTGCTTACAGTGAATATCAATGTTTTACAAAAACACAAATAAAAGCACAAATAAAACCACAGGGGCCGCTGGAACATTGCAAACTAGTAAGGAAGAAAAGAAAGAAGGAAGAATGAAATGAATGATGAAAAAGAAAGGTGGAATGAAGGAAAGAAAGATTGAACAAAAAAAGAAAGGTGGAATGAAGGAAAGAAAAATGAACACATGAAGAAAGTAAGGGAAGAGGGAAAGATGCAGTGAAGAAAAGAAAAATAGGGAGACGAAAGAAAAAAAGACAGAAAAAGAAATACATAATGAAAAGGAAGTCATGAAGAAAGGACACGCGCTTGTTCTTCTTCTTGCTGATAGATTTGCATCCATCAGCTGTGATTTTTGGAAACCGAGGATTGAGCCTCATTACTCCATCTTCTCGGGTTGAGTGTGTAGTCGTGGGTTAGGATTCTTCTTAGTCTGTGTGGTCTTGTCACAGTTGGGCTGGTTTCACAGGGTCTTCATAGTGATGGGCCGCGGTAGTGGTTGAAGAAAGGAGGGAAGAAAGAAACGAAACAAAGACAAGGAACACCAGATAAATTATGGTGGGTTTAAAAGGCTTGAAAAAACACCTTACACCTAAACTGTGAAAGTACAATATTCCGTTTGAGCCAAGCCACACATGCCACAACACCACCTAGTAACCATCGCTGGATGTACACCTCTAGGTCAGAGCTACATCAGCAAGGCATTTTGGGTATGCAAATTATCTCAAATGTAAGCTATTTGCTACAGAAAATTGGCTTTATCTTACAGGGCAGTGCTACGTTATACATAGCTTAATCAACCCAAGATAGGCATTTCTCAAGACTGCAGACAACTACGCAGCTGTTTTTTTTTCTCAGTACAAATGTTTTTCAAAACAAAACGCAAAACAAAAATTCATTCATCATACTAAGAAAATCCTTTCATCTCTGGCTATTATAGTTAGGCTATGTCCATGAAGGGTGGTCGGTAATTTTTTCGAAAAAAAAATGTCGAATGACAATTTTTTCGAAAAAAAATGTCGAAAAAAAAATGTCGAATTCCGTTTTTTTATATTATATATTTATTTTGGGGTTCGGGATAATGAAAAAAATGGGTAAAACAAAAAAAAAATGTAAAAAAGGGAGGTTGGGGGGGAACCCTCCCATTTCGAAAAAAATGCATTAAAAAAAAAATTCAACATTTTTTTTTTCGACATTTTTCTTTCGAAAAAATTACTTTCGACATTATTGGTTTCAAAGTTATGACTAAAAAACCTCCATGAAGAAGAGCCCCAAATCAAATGCTAACATCTCAGAAACACAACGGCAAACCTGGTCGCCTCATTGCCTTTTCTGTAATGTTCTTTGTTTACCATGTCCAATTATCTTCTTCACCAGGTAGTCCCTAACCAGGGAACGGGTGAGTGTGCAAATTATCTGCAGAGAGATGCCCACTCCTTTAAACAACAATGTCCTCTCCACAACGTACCCTTGCAACAATTTACCACCACCCAATATTTCTGACATGGTTTGAAAGAGCTAATCAACCCGTATAGGGCAACATTGCTGGAAGGAATAATGTCTACATTAAGTAATTTCAAGCATACATCATCAAGCGCCACACCTGCCGGGCCACACTGCATGACCAGAAAAGATGTTCCACTGTCTCCTCCATCAAACAGCCTTTTCTAACATACAAGGGAGACTTTGACATTCCCCATTTGAAAAAGAAACCGCCTGAGAGGCAGACATCCATGTACAGTGGACCAAGCAAGGTCCCGATTAATATTTACCAGGTACCGTGCAGATGCTGCTCCTCTAATGTCCCTGCTCACCTGATCTGAAAAGGAGGACATTGGATATTTTTCTGCACATATGAGTAGAAATAAGGTCACGTTTCAAAATGGGGGATATTCTTATGAATTTCCAGTCCCCATGTTCTGCAAACAGAAAAACATAACCAAAAAACAGCAAAGAAGGATCACTTCCTTTCTTCCTTAACCAGGCAAATATTGCCCTGCACTATATTGCAAACATATGATGACTGCAATCACAGCCTCACATTTGGTACATGTTTCCCACCAAGATGCAACGGTTTGTCCATCGTGACATGAGCAACCTTTTCATGCTTCCTTCTCCAAATAAATTGAAAAATCCACCTCTGGAGCAGAATGCTGCAGTGTCGAGGAATGGTGTATACCACGCCCACAAACAAGAGGCTTGAGAGCAATTCAGCCTTTGCCATTAAGGACCTTTCTCACAGAGCAATTATCAGAACAAACAGACACAGGGGTGTTGCTAGGTTTGGAAATGACCCAGGGCTACGCTAATGTCGGAACTGTCGTGACTGGGGGCTAGCTAGCCATTTGGTTGTAGCTCCTGAGATTCTATCCGGGGCTACAACCAAAAGACCAGGGGCTATAGCCCCGTTAGCCCCCCCTGGCAACGCCGCTGAATAGACATATCATAAATATGCAGGGAAACAGTAATCTCAAAATGCGTGCTGCATGGGGCAATTATTCCCTGAATATCTTTGTCACCCCTAATAGTGATAGCAAAGGGCTCAAAAGCTAAAACAAACAAAAGGAGCGACTGAGGACGCCCTTGCTTCACCCCTGAAGAAACCTGGAAAGGATATGCCAAGGTGCCATTCACAGCGACCTTACTATAACATCCTGTATATATAGAGGGCCGAACCACTGACAAAAAACGGTATTAGCCTATTTGACCTAAAACAATTGACCTAATGACCAATTTGATTGAATTTTGCATGGGTGATTTGGCCTTCGGGGCCAATTTGGTTGCATATATTGCAAATTACCAAACCTGGAGAGCGGGGGTTGCAGGGGTCTACCCCACTCCCTGTGTTTGAATGTGTGTTTAAATTAGGCCCCAAGCAGAATAATTGGGGTCAGTTTGCTGCGATCAAACAAAATGTGGTCAAACACACCCAACCCAAGAAACAGGGCCAAAACCCATGCACATTAACACTTTAACAAAACAATATGACTCAGGCTGTCAAACGCCTTCTCCTGGTCTAAATTCAGAAGGCAGAGAGGAAGATTGTGATCCTTAACATACAAAGATGTCTCTGGTTAGACAGAGGTTGTCAGATATCTTTCTGCCAGGAACCACACATGTCTGATCAGGCTCCACCACAGAAGATACAACAGACTTCAGCTGGAAAAAGAAATCCTTAGGAAATAGTTTATGTTCCGCACTTAGGAGTCTTATTGTCGTCCAATTTCAAATGTCTTTTTGATCCTCTTTATTTTTGCACAAAAGAGTAACATTTGCACCCATCAGGGATTCTGGAAGAACACCCACCCTCAGAGACTCAAAGAAAACAAACAGAGATGATGTCAGGACCCACAATATCCCAAAACACAGCATACAATTCATCTGGTAAGTCATCAGATCCAGGGCTTTTTCCTCCAGGCAGAGATTTCATAGCCATTTCCAAATCCTCCCATAGGAGGTCTCCCTTTAAACCCTGCCTATCCTCCCCAGGCAGAACGAGCTGCAACCGCTGCAAGAAAAAAGCCATAGATTCCGAATCTGTGACCTTATGCGAATACAGTTCACTGTAAAAATCGTAAGCACATTGCCTCATCCCTCCCTGTTGCACAACATCTCGAAACAATACCTCAAACAGGTCTCATTTCCCCCACAAAAGGTTGTCTTGCTGCGCAGGATAATGCCCTTTGTGTATTCCTCATATAAGTCGGAAGCATTTTACAATACATAGCCTCTGACTGTACAGGAAAACCACTATTCAAGAGGGCAGTGACATTTTGAAGCTTCAACTGATAGCGCGACTGAGTACTCCTTCTTGCCATAGCCTCCCATCTCCTTTTTCTCATAAAGAAGCACTGACATCGGCTCTTAACATCTTCCCACCATCCCCATATGGAGGGATGGGAACACTTTAAGGTTTGCCAATCAGTGTAACAGTGCTTGAACCTTTGACACATGTTAACATTGTCCAATAACCTCACAGTCAGCTTCCAAAAACCTTTCCCCCTACAAGGACTTACAGGCAAGACCAAATCCAACTTCAATAATCAATGGTCTGAAAAGAAGACAGTTATAAGGACTACAGAAGCAACCTTTATAGTCGGTTCAATTAAACAAAATATATACTTGACCTTGTTGTGCAATAAGACCTGGACTAGGTCAATTCTGCAGTCTGTGGGTTATGGAGTCGGAAAGAGTCCTGCATGCCTAGATCTTCCATTGGACGGAACGGATGGAGCGGACGGAGCCGATAGAGTAGATGAATGAGATAGGATGGATGAAACAGATTGAGTGGGTGGAACAGATGGGGTGGATGGAACGGATGGGGTGGATGGAACGGATGGAGTGGATGGAACGGATTTAGGGGTGAAATTAATAAATGGATGAACCGGATGAAGTGGATGAAACGGATGGAGTGGATGAAGGCCTAACGTCTAAGGCATGTTTACTGATAACTACCATATCACACCACTACGCTTACTCTCTACTGCATACCATCATCCAACTAGAACACAGCTATTACCCCTGATAATTCGGCCTAGCTGTTCACATACGAATATGACCCCATGAATACCTCCTCACCCTAATAAAACGCAGATGGCTGAGCACATTCCGGCTAACTGTTCACATAGGCGTTCCACAGGCCTAACGCAGCCAGAACCCAGTCTGGGTGTCCACCCACCAGACTGCACACACCCAACTGATATCCACAGCACCACACCTATCGCTAGGAAGCAGCTACCATCCAACAACTACACCAGCTGCACACATATCCGGTGCACCTCCGCACCAAACAACACTATCTCTCTCTACTAACCTGAACTACGATTCCTGAGGACGTTCAACCTACCAGCCCTTTGAGGTCATAGCAAAGATATATAAAGCGCTATATAGATGGCAAGTAACATAACATAACATAACATATATGCAAGGGTACTAGAACTTCGGTCCTAACAACTGGGGAAGTGGAAATTGTATCGTTCACATTTAGAATACATTTGAAATCCCTCCAAGAATAACCCTCCAGTTACATAAAATATACTGAGGTCATATTTTCAGAAGTTCACCCTAAATCAACAGGACAGTAGACACTGGTGAGGCAAATCCTCTGCTCATTTCACAGCCCATCTACAACCAGTCTTCCCTTCACAATACGCTGCATCTTCGGGAAGTCAAAACCTGGGCTGTTGACTAAAATCCCCACAAAAAATCGCATCCCTAAATATCTTTCGGACAAATTCTGTAGAAACCCTCAAACCAGACCTACCAGATCTTTCTACTTGCATTGCCTCAAAATCCCAACGTACAAACTAAAAACAGCAGGAGGAGCCAGCTTCCCAGTTCTGGCCTCCAAATGCTGGAACTTTCTCCCTCTTACGAATAGAGCTGAGCCTTCCTTCTGGTCCTTCAGAGCCAAAGTGAAGAACGATGAGAAGTACTAATAAGCCCTAGGCTCACCCTCGATCCTCTTCTGCTGAAACCTTTGCACCCTGACATACGTCACACTGCTTGTGTATCTCTTGCACTGTCGACCAAACTGTAACTGCCGGCAAAAACTCTATGCTCTTACTTGCATTAATATGCAAACCGACTAACCTGTAACCTATGGTCGACTAGCATTGCTGTCCAATGTACTCTATTTGCATGCATCTGTAACTATGTCATAAGCTCAAGCGCCCAGATACCTCAGGGTTAGGTGCATGTTATAAATAATAAACTAAACCCCTGCATTCCTGTCCTCAGTACATCCCGACCAAAAGGACGGACCACGATCCCACCTGCCTTCCAAAGTCTTATCCACAGTAGCAACAGGGATAGCACATTCCTGCAAAAAAATCCAAAGCCAAGTTTATGACGTTTTAAAAAATCCATAACAGCCACACATTTTGCTGCTTTTATTGATGCTACACAAAAAGAACATAAAAATTGAACAGGCAATACATTGCTAAATCCTACGGTGACACATGTGAGTTGGGAGCGCTAGAAATGTGGAACTACTGCACCTGATTGGTATTCCTGGGCGTGCCCTGCTGCTTGTGCTGGTGTCTCCTAGGACAGTGCCCCACTCTCCTAGACTGGGAAAACAGGAGAAGAGTTGGAGACCCCTCGCAGTTGCGCTAAGTACTAAGATAATACATATATATTAATGATAGTATGTTATCTCTATTAAGGAGTCGTTATAAGTGTAACATGTGTTTTTATTTGTGTTGCCGCCACTTGTTTCGACCATCAGCGGTCTTTTTCAAGGCTATGCAATGACATTGATTACATTACAGTGTCACCCGATAGTGTGTGGTGCCCAAGTGGAGAAGTTTAAAAGGTTCACATGTAGTATTGCAATGAGTGATTGGTGAGTCAAAACAACACATGTACATTAGGCACCCGTTTGGCCTCTAAGCTCCTACGGCGCCTCCTCACTAGACTGGAAGCACCTTGCTCACCATTTTATTGCCACACTCTTGACCATTCCCTAACTACTTGAAGGAGTCATGTTTTTCTTCCTTTTCCCCCATCCCAGGCCTCCAATTGGGTCAATCTTTGGAAAAGCCACTCATTCGGTACATGGGGCTCCTCCCCCAAACTTAACCTAGGATTATCAATTTCCAAGCAACCTACATTGGTACGACTGATCTTCCGTGCCCACCTTGACCATCCGTGTGCTCCCACTCATGGGGGCTTTGCTATCATATTCTATCTTCTCCCACTCTCTCTGAATGTCGCGTCCGACATGACACACATTCGTCAGAAATGATATTGCCATAACCATTTTCAGTTATAACCACGAGTATCTCACCTCGCCTATTGACTGTACTACCTAATGTACATGTGTTGTTTTGACTCACCAATCACTCATTGCAAAGCTCCATGTGAACCTTTTAAACTTCTCCACTAAATCTTATGGTTTTCATGCCTTTTCCTCTTCCCCTTTTTGTGGTCAAGTTCAATGATCCTTCTCCTGAACCATCAGAGCCTTTCTCTGCTCCCTTCTCTTCTATAGAGACAGCGCTCTAGGAGACAGACATATCACTCTCCTTCTCTTTCCTCTTTAGGGTAGCAGAGCAATGCATGGCTGTTTCAACCTGCACCCCTGGGGGAACGTAACATTACCCCTATTCCTCATGCATTGCCATCTCAATAGAGTCAGACAAAGAATGGAAGTCAGAGACTGAACAACTCTGGAGTCTTCAGCCCACCGCATGGAACCTCCTTTGTACCAGATCATGTTACCACAGTCAAATGCTCCTGTTCCCCTCCAAGCTTTTCAGTGGGGACAGAACATGTGCATTCTTGCCCAGGCTTTCTGAATGTTGTTTCCAAACCCGAGCGAACAGCAATTCTGTGCCTCCCTTCCCTTTGCTCCAGCTGCTATCAGAAGAATCTTCCTTTCCCCTCTGCAGCTCTCTTTCCTGAAGGACAGTTTTGGATCACATTTTCAGGCTCAAGTTCAAGGCACCCCTGTTTCAGAACCAGAACATGGAGTTGAGCCACTCAAAGGCTTCCCCTCCATTTCAGCAACTTTGCAAGCCACACCCATAGGGGTTTTATCATCATCATCTGGGCGGGGCTTCCCAGCACTCAAACCTGGAGCTCTAGTATCTATCTAATGTGCAATCCAGATGCTCCACAACCCCTGAGTCTCTCAAGTATCCCTCAGCTGCCTCATTGGCACTATTCCGCTCTGAATCAAGGGCTCCCCCTCCCCCCCCTTTGCAGGTGAATGTTGCTGGAGGGCTACATGACGATTAACACCACCCGTTTCATCTTCTTTCTCAACAATGTTCACATTTGACCAGGGACAGCAGCCTACAGTTTAGATTATTCACAAGATGTCTCAATAAGAAATGCAGTGCCACATTCATTTTCACCCACCTCCATGCTTTCTAAAATGGCCTCCTCAGCCACCAACTCTTCCAAGGTGGTGTCTGGTTGAGAGAAATTAGACTTCTGCTCTTGCAGTGCCATTTCTTTTTGCCTTAAAGGCATAGGACAGTGGGCAGTCCTTGAACACGTGTTCTTTGTAGCCACAGAGGTTACACGAGTTCACAGTTTTACAGTCTGTAGCTCCATGTCCTATATCCTGGCATATGGTACAAAACAGCTGTTTGCAAACCCTTCAGCGTTACATCGTCGGCATTGTTTTGGTTGTCACACGTAAACGCCGTTTAACTGAGCTGCACCCAGTCTAATGCTGCTTGCAACATGGATCAATTCTCCAGTGACAGCGTGTTTACTGAGAATGACTAGCGCCTTAAAGTAGCCGGTATTTACTCCATCATCATCACACATTCGCTCTGCACGCAGCAGCATGCGATTCTGCCTCTGCCAAGTTCTGATGTCTGCCCTTTGCACAAATTAATTCACCCTTGAAACATTTACCCATCTACTTTCAGGCTGGGTCAAAGGTATGAAAATAAAATCATTCAAAGGCTCAAAAGCACATTTTGTATAAAGTGCTTTAAGCATTCTGCAAACAGATGTAAGGCGGTGAAAATTACCTCACACTTCTTTCTTCCAGGACATGCCAAAATATAATCTAATTGGTCAGGTCTGAATTCCTATCCCCTCTGCTGAACCATTTTGCTAAAATGCAGAGCATCCAGGGACTTCTCGCCATTGAGGCAAAACCTCACAGCATTTCGGCGCACCCAATTGGCTGCCATTGGGGATCTTCTTGCAGCGACTCCCTCCTTCTCACATGAAAGGCTCAGAAGCAATGCTGCCACAACTTCTCCAATAAACCGCAAGAGGATCCATAGCATACCACAATGCCAAGCCAGAATGGGATCATCAGTTATGTTATGTCATCCAATGTACAGAGCGCAGCATTCACCACAAGGGCATCTTGGCACTACACTAACAGGTTGGGAGTAGCCTGAGGAAAAAAGATAAAAACAGGAAAAGCAAAATAAAAATGAAAACAGACAAGTTTTCTAAAGTTCACGAAATTTCAAATGATCCTTTGTAGCATGGAGAAGCCAGGGGAGCCTATTCTATAACTGGGCAACCGCCACTGCGAAGGCTCGGCCACCGATGCGTGATCGCGAAAAACATGGAAACCCCAATCAAAGAGGCAGTCACAGATCTGAAAGAACGCTTGGGAACATAAGGACGGAATTTCTCCTGTTGATAATCTGGCCCATTGCCATAATAAGTGCAATGGACTGTACAAAGAGCTTTAAATGCAACGCGCTTGAAAACAGGAAGCCAGTGCAGTGACTTAAGAATTAGAGATGGAAACACAGAAGCCAGAACCAGTTGCAACTCTGGCAGCCGCGTTCTGTAAGGTTTGGAGGCGATGAACTAAGTAAGCATGTTGGGCAAGGTACAGAGAATTGCAATAATCCAAGGTTCTAGAGACAATAGTAGCCACAACCCTGGACAGAGATGTGTAGGAAGAAATGACAGAACTTTACCTAGAACCTTACATTTGAAATGGATCTTCTTCTTTTTAAAATGTTTATGTATGTATTTATAATGCGCTGGAACAAAGCCCTTAGGCACAGAAGCGCGGACAAAAACATACAACAGATACTAAGAAGGACACGCCATCAGGAGTAAGTTATTTGAAAGAAACAACTAATTCTGACAGAAAAAACTTAGATCTGCATTTAAAGGACACAAGATAACTATTGACTAAAATTAATTAAGTATGATTCATACATTAGTAGTAATTGATACATTGGTCAAGTTGTTACATAGGCTCCGAAATGAAGAAAGTCTACTCTGACCACAGCCTGTAACAATACAGTCAGTGTTGGTCCCAGTGCACCATTCTTTAATATGCATCATTCACAAGAGTCTAAAATTCTGCCCTCTTACACAACCAGGGCCCACTTTAGAATTAAACCAAAACAAAAACTTGTTCCTGAGTGTCTCTATAGTTTCCACTTTCTCTGGCTTTTCAACATTGTGATTATAATGTTCCTACATTCCATAGCCAGATCTCTGTGAGAGAAAACATATATTACAGGCATTCTTGACTTCATGACGTGAATATCTCACCCTTGAGAAGCCATAACTATTCTTGGTGATGGATTGGCACGCTATCCAGTGTTATTTGGGGATACAAAGGCCCCTTTCGCCACTTCTACCAAAGTAGAATTCACATCATGGACTTGCTATGGAACTGAGATGCTTTGATCTTATTTGCTGGGTTTTCCTCACTGGTACTCACAGACACAAAGGTTTGACTGCTGTACCCATCCTATTTACCTCTGGCTCTCTCAAATCACACTGACAAGCTTTATTTATCAATCTTACTCAAGGAGGCGTGGGATATAATCTCATCAAAGAAGTCCACCCAATTGCCAAAATCCTGATAAGTTTGACATTGATTCAGATCATAGATGATCTTGTCTTTAATAGAATGCCAGTTTACACTTCCATTAGGCTCCTTATTTTCCGGACATAACTGCGCCATAGACTAAACAATCACAGTGTCCATGCTTTTAGACGGAGAATGCACCACCTCCTTCAAGGCGATGGCACATGGGCAGAGTCACCGGGTTGAATACGACTAGAGACATCATCAAATAAACCAGCAAGATTCTTCTGAATGGTGACTACTTCCTGCTGCACTGCATTTATCCCTGGAACAACCACAGCAGCACCCCGCTCTTTCTCCCCTGAGTCCCAGCAATTTTTCCGGAGACGCTGTCTTCTCAGGGTGCTTCAAGCCATAAACTTCCTCACACAATTATTTCCCATGGCTACACATGCAGGAGGGTCTTCCCTTTCAACCATTTTAGCATGAGAGCCAGTTTCACTTAACAAACGGGACTTAATTTGTAAGACAAGCACTCTAGTAATGGACAAAGTGCAAACACTGGGTAGTTTTCAGCCACAAAGGCAGGGAACAGCTGGCGTGAATCTGACAACAGACCGGAAAATCTAAACCACAAAGGCACAGCAGTGCTGGACACAGCGCTGGGGAGAAGCACACAGCGCAGTGAGCCAAGCCATTTCAATTGCGTCCAGCTTAGACGAAAGAACCTAGAAGCGTGCCGGCCATGCCTGATCCAGCCATCAAGCCGCACTGCAGCCTCAAAAGAAAGGGACTTCAGCCACCTCTGACTGCTTGAGGATGCAAAAGCAATCTCCCATTTAGCTCCACCCCACAGATGGCAGCAACGTTTGCCTCAGCGGACAGGGAAGAAGACATTTTAAAGCCAAGATCCTTAACCTTGGTAACCGGTGCAGGTAGTGCTCCAAGAGGCGCCGGCCAGAAGGCAGGTCTCCAAAGGGAAGCTGAAGATGGTGGGTTCACTACCAGCACTTCTGTTGTGTCTCCATTGAGGCAAAGCCAGTTGTTAACAACAGCAATGAGACAAGAGTGGCAGCATTCAGCCAGTGACTGCAAATTAAGGTCAAGTTGACCTATAATCTTAGTGTAGCCCACATACAAATAACACCAGAATCCCAAAAACTCAATAAGCTTAGTTAAAGGTTGGATATAAACATCAAACGGCAAAAGGAACAGAGCAGAACCCTGAGGAACATTATAAGTGATAGAATAGTGCAGTATATTCTGACATTCTTTGGAGCATTGGGGCATGTTTAACAAACACCAGCTAAATTATGGTGGGTTTAAAAAGTTTTGAAAAAAAACCTTCCACCTGAAATATGAAAGTGCAAAATTCTATTTGAGCCAAGTCACACATGCCACAACGCCTACTAACCATCCCTGGAAGTACACCTTCGGTTCAATGCTACATCAACAAGGCATTGTGGGTATGCAAATTAGCTCAAATGCAAGCCATTTGCTCCATACACTTGCCTATGTCTTACTGGGCAGGATTACTTTATATATTGCTTAATGATGGGGACGAAAGATAGAAGGAAGGAAACAGAGATAGGAAGAAAAATCAATCCAATAAATGAAAGAAGGAAAGAAATTAAGAAAGGGGAAAACATGAAGAAGGGACTAGAGAAAATAATAAAAGAAAGGTGGAAAAAGGTAAAGAAATATGGAATAAAGTAAACAAAGTAGTACAGGTGAGAAAGAAATAAGGGAAGAATGAAGGAGAGGAGGGAAGAAACACAGAAAACAGTCAAATGAATAGTAGGGAACGTAAAAAAAGAACAAAGAAAGAAGAAATCAGGGTAAATGGGATGTGAATAAGGAAGGGATACAGGAAGGAAAGAAATAAGCATTAAAATTAAATAAATAGCAAAATAAAAGAGGAAAATCAATATATATTTGGGAAGGTTTGTTTGAATGTTCGGGGTTGGCACCAGCCCGATAACAGTTGGTTGGCTGAAATGTTGGCCCAAGTCGGCATACCAGTGGGGGTGTACTGGTGATAGTGACATTTGATCACCCCCACCCATTCGCCCAGCACAGGGAAGGTCCTGCCCTGTGATATCAGTATGGACGATGTCGGGAGATTGACGATTTTGCCGTTGTTGGCTCCAGCCCCACAACAGTTGGTAGCATGATGTTTTGGCCCAAAGGCCGGCATACCAGTCCGCGGTGTACTGGCAATGGTGACATTTGACCAAACCCGCCCATTCTCCCTGCACTGGGGTAGAGCGGGGTTCAACCCTGTGCTATCAGTAAAGGCGATTTAGGGATATTACCGATTTTGCGCTTTTTCAAAAATAGGAAGTTAGGACCCAATGTAACATACACAAGGCTATTGCAGGACCCCCGCACCCCGTGCATGTCAGCTACAGATCCCAGCAGTGATGGGTGGGTACTGCTAATATAGTATAATAATGAAAAAGTTAGAAGAAAGGAGAAGAAAAGAAGGAAGAAAGGTAGTAAGACGGAAAGGCAATTTCAAAGGGGCACTCCAAAGTAACATGAATTATTCCATTTTAGAATTGTTTAATTGCACTTCAGAGCTGCCAAATGTTTCCCCGACTCAAGTCTAGTATCGATCCTTTGTACCAGCAGCTGGTGACTGGCGGAGTTGTGGAAAAAGCCCTGTAGTGATGGGTCAAGTCCTGGAGCCATGGCCCCACCCGAGTTGTTATTAAAGATGGCGGCTTTCAGGATCATCTTGAGGGCTTATTTTCAGGCTATTTACTTAACCTATCTGGCACGGCGTTCTCAATGTTGCCACTGGGAATTGCATGAATGTTTTCCCATTAATGTGTCAAAACAAAATGTTTCATCACAGTGCCCCTTTAAAAACCTCTGAAAGCACTTAACACAAGCACTAGCCATATTTGGTTATTTATCACACAATGGCGGAAGCAGGGACACAGGTTTCAAGATCTTAAGTTGTTAAGTGCAGATGTGTCAAGAGTTCTCAATCCAGCTTCTCTGCATGTCCACATTGTGTGATCCTGGGCTAATGTTACCATCGCCCTGAATCTCAGTTCTACCATTTGAAATACAAAGAAGCTAATTTGATGTATAAAGAGCAGAGAATTGAAAAAAACATTTGACAAATCATGAATATTTTTGGTGAATCGGCTTGGGTGAGAACCGATAGGTCAGACAGACCCGGCTGAAAAAAAATGTTCTCACACATGCTGACTGGGGAGAATTCGTGTGTGTCAGCTCCTTTAGAACTGCAGTCATCGATGGCACAATGCCATGCCTGGGCTGTCAGCTTCAGAAATTAAGTCATCAAAGAGTTGACAATTAATGTCTCTTGGCACCAAAAAAATCATTAACTCGACTGCTGTAGAACATTGCTCAAGAAGAGGAGGCTTCCCTGAAGCGGCCACACTCTAAGGGGAAGGTGGGTTCAGGCAGATGGTCTCTAGAGAAGAGGTACAGGCAGTGCCTTGGAGAGCAGTCCAGCGAACACTGCCACAGCACTGGGCCTCTGTCATACACCTATAGTATCTGCACTCTGAAGCGTCCCTACATGTAGGGCGTTGCAACCCCTTAAATAAATACATACATACATACATACATACATACATACATACATACATACATACATAGTAGCAGGGTCGGACTGGGCCATACAATTGTCTCAGGCACCAATGAAAAAGTGGCCCACAGTTGCAAATGGCTATTCATTCCTTTAGTTACACTGTTTCAATAGTACCCAAGGGGGAGTTTTGGGGTAAAATGTGATGCAAATTGCGCATTTTAATGAATATTTATTCAGTAACACTGGTCAAAACTAGTAGCTACATGGTGCAGTAACTCATCAAACTGGCCCACATTGGCCCAAAAAGTGTCCCACAACAGCATTTTGTGTTTTTGGTTCGGCCATGGGCCTATTGCCTTATAGGCCAGTCCGAGCCTGCATAGTAGTACACAATATGGCTTCTTCGAAAACACTTATAACTGAGTATTCACATGGACAACTCGTGTGGCAGCCTTACACAGTCCCACTTCCATGGAACGTTAACACACACAGGTATTCAAATACAATATTTGAATACTGAAACTCTCAGAGATTTCACACAAAGTCACTCATAGAAGCTCAAGACATTGCCAAACTAACAGAACAGTCAAACACATGTAGGGCCTGATTCATTGAATTTTTAGCACAGTGCAAAGTGACTTTGAACTGCCAACAAACACCCTGATTCACAGAGTAGTGCAAAGTGTTTTTTTGCAATGCAAAGTGACTTTGCAACAGTGCAAAGTCAGTGCAAAGTCAGTGTGGAGATGAGAGGTCCCACAAACTCTCTAAATTTGTTGAAACCTTCTGGCAATAAAGACACTTTTTGGAGTATATGACCTAAGGGCACGTTCCTCTCAGGAGGCCATTACATTGGTGTGCCTACATTGGTGTGCCTTTCAATAGAACGTTATCCTAAATTATCAGAACTAGAGGCAAGAGGAGACCTTTTCATTGAATATTTTGAGAACACATTTCAGGTTTGGTACTCAAGATTGCTTAGGAAGACACATTGAAAGATCCAGATGCTTTTTGGAAATAATTGGCAGTGGAGCTGCCTTTAATTCAGGTCTTACATAAGTGAGAGATTGGTACGAGACTAGCAAGGAACTGAGGAATATTATAGAATTCAAGGAATAAGTAGGACACTCATGATCAACAACTGGTGTTAGCACACGTCTGTTACTCCAATTCCACACCCTGAACAAGACCTGTTAGTAAAGGTCGAAACATGTGTTGGCAGCAATGGATTAAAGAAAAACGTCTTGTTTATACATTCTGAACATTGCTTCTGTTTTGTATTCACACCACTTACAATTTTAAGGTATAGCGCACATGGTCACCATGTTTTCTTCAGCTTAATATTTATGATTCAGGGCTAGTGTCAGGTTGGTTGACCATTGCATGCTTGTTTTCTTACCCCTGACTTTCTAGTAGCTATTTCGATCTTTAACGTTTTAAGAAAAAATCAGGTACTAGCTCGATGAAGTATTATCACAACTATACTTACCTCCCTTCATGCTCTCTTTCCCCCATTTTCCTGCCCCACTTAGCTCACTTTTGCAGAGTTTAGCAATGCACTCATACCTTATTTGACTGACACAATACCCCTGCTCACTCCTTCACCCCACGTTCCCCATTACCTCACCCGTGGATCTCTCCAGGCATCCTGCAATCGAAGACAACCATGTGCCTTCACCAACCCAGCTGCCACAAGGACCAAACCCTTTCTCTTCTCTCTCCCTACAAATACTCTCTCCTTGCCCTTATTACTGCTCTTCCCTTTGCAATACCCTCTCTCCGTCAACAACCCAGCAAGTATCCTGTGACCCTCCAGGCTATTCTTTTTCACCCTAGAACATTCTCACTATACACCCCTTTCTCCATAAACACTGTGCCTCGTAGATCTCCTCCAATATCACAAAGACGCAAAACACCCTAATCACCCTTTATCTCTCCAGCCCCACTTCACCTAGTGAACTCTAACCTATTCTCTGCTCAGCTAACCCATCCTGTGCTCCCATGAACCCCTCTGCATTACAAACAGTTAAAGAGTTCATACCTGTCACCTGCTCTTGCCTCTGCTCTCGCCTCAATCCTTCCCTCTTTGCATGCATCTTCCTTGCCTGCTACAAAACAGCCTTTAGCACCCATAACATCAATATACCCACTGATGACACTAATAGTATACACTTTCTACAGACCCATCACCCCGCTGCCCCACACCATCAAAATCCTTGTGAAAGTTGACTTTAACTGACCTGTCAGCATTCTCAAAGCCCACTCCCTTTTCCGATGCCCTTGAATTAGGTTTCCAGAGCAATCACTATAATGAAACTGCTCTCACCTATATCTCCAACTTTTTAACCACTACTCACCACTCCACCATCCTAATTGTTCCCAATCTCCCTACAGCATTTAACACTGTTGGCCATGCCTATGTCCATCTGAGCCTCCTCTTCCTCAGGTTTGTAGACATCATATGATATGATATGGGATTTATAACGCGCCTATTCACAAGGGTTATCGAATGATACTCGATCAGGGGGTCTCCTACCGCTTCAACTGTCCTTCTTCATTTCATTGACCTCTAATGCACATGCCTGCCTGTAGGCGTGCCCCAAGGAACAGTCCTTGGCCCTCTCCTCTTCCCTCCCTACAGGTGCACCCTGGGCAAACTCATCTTGTCCTTTGGCTTTCACTACCACCTCTTTGCAGATGATGGCCAGAACCTTTTGTCATGTCCCTCCTTCATGCCCACTATCTCTGAACGCATCGACAGCTCCCTAGCCGCCATCCATGGCCTGATGTTAACTCTTCCAAGACAGAAGCCATCTTTTTCCCTCCCTACAATGCTAACACCCCCAATCTCCTATCTACCACCTCCTTCCCTCCTAACCACCAGACTTCCTCATCTGATGTTCACATTCTTGCCATCCCCTTTGACTAAGACCTAAGACACCAATTAATAACAGCAGCTGCCTCTGCCTCCAGGATTCACCTTTTCAATGTAAGTAACATTTGAACCCACCTCACTCACCATTTGGCCAAAACCCTAATCTCTAACCTTATGCTCAGCAAGTTTGATTACTTCCAGAGACTTCTCCTTGGACGTCAACTTTCTCCTTTAAACAATGTTCTCAACTTTGCTGCATGCAGCCTGTGGAACCTACGACTGTCCTCTCTCACCTTATGTTGTAAAAGCAAGGAAATATCAAGGCTGTGTACCACACAAGGAAATACACCAAACAGGGGCTATAAAGATTTACAAGTCTTTTAATACTGCGCATTTACAAAGAAACACAGCTCTGATACAGATAGCTATCTGGCTCTCGTTACCCCGCAATGAGTACCAGCCCATCAGAGTGAGGAGGGAGAGGTACTGGACATCTAAACACTTGCATTATTTATACATATCCTTCAATATTGTCTGGCCCCTCTACAGGTTAATAATCTGCGGTCTAGAGTTTGTGCCAAGTTCACATATAGCTCATACAATAATATGCACATGGATTACATAGGTTTGCATTTCCAACTAGTTACAATGGCAAAGTGTATTCCTGGATTTAGCAGTGAGCCTTAGCACATATTGCTTCATAATGTAGTTCTGCCAGTATCCACGCTTGACATTTGCATTACATTGTCTTCGATGTGTGTTAGTGGATGAGGCTTGTTAGTGCAGACAATCCTTAGACCACAAATCATGCTCGGGGCAAGGTCTCATTACCTAGTCTGAACATTTGGCCCTCTGACAATCTAACCATTAACTAGACTCAAAGGTCTGGAAGAGTTGGTTACAAGTTGGAAACCCAGTCCACCATTTTAGAACAGAGAATCACATATGAACAGAAATCAAAATGGCGGATGATCCCAAAATGGAGGCGAAGTCGATCCAAAATCGGAACTTTGCAACACGGTTTTCTTCTCAGAGCAACTAGGCTTAGGCCAATATATATCAGAAGGAGGCACAATATGATTTCCCGTTTATCAAACCCTCCTTTTGGCCTAAGCTAAGTGCTAAACTACTATTAGTTACTTTACGAGTAACTCCACGTCTCAATGTCCATACAACATGAATCACACTCGTCAGAGATATCAATCGCCATGAGGTCTATGATGGAAATTTCCTTCAACACAAATTCATTGGTCATTCTTTCCGGTGTGCGTACCCTTTGTCCTAATGTTCCCATAGTCTGTGCACAACATCCTCCTAACACTGAACATATGACAGGAAGACATTGTATACAGCAACAGCAGAACAACAGAATACCCAGAATAATCAATAAGACCAAAAGTAGCTTCCATCCCCAAGATCGTAAGAAGTCCCAGAACCAAGCGCTAAGATCCAATTTTCCTCAGGAACGTGCACTTCTAAACTAAGGACGTGCAGATTTTGTGTAGCCTTAAAGATGGTTGGGGAGGAATCCGGTACGAAAACGCAACAAGCGGACCCCACTAATTTTCATACTCCACCACGCTCAGCCAAGATGACGTCTAATGCCACCTGGTTCTGTAGTTCCACTAACCTTATCGCTTTCTGTTCTAGAGTCATGTTATAGAGTATGTCAGAGGTCCGGTTGATAGTTCTCCCTAGTACTCTCGCTAGTCTTCTGATATCCTCAGAGTTTAATATTTGCCCCCAAAAAGGTACAAAAGATTTTGCTACGTCACCCAGAACTTGTGATGAAGTATCGCCATATTCATCCCGCCTTGGACGAGCCTTAGAGATTTCTATGGTACTTGCTATGAATACCCCATGTAACAGAATTCCTAAATAACAGGTTCCCTGCCAATCCCTAGGTAGCCATGGGAAAGCTTCATTACCGCAAATGAAGTAGACAGGTTCGCCTACATACAAAGGTCTGTCCTCACTGCTCAAGTTCGCAACATTGGTGCAACCTTGAAATCACCCATTGACTGAGTACCATTCCTCTGTATGCAGAAAGAAACTGAATCGGGGCTATGGTTTTTTTATTTAAAACTTTCTTTATTAATTTTCCAACAATGAAAAAGTGAGACATTACAAGACCGTGCACCAGTCAGAGGACCCCTTAACCCCCCACACCCCCCTCGGAACGATATCCGCTTAATGTCGGGTACAGTTTCATATCAGTTCTAGTGTTGTTGTTGTTCGGCACTCGTGGCTATTATTGAAGTGTCCGGTTGCTCGCTACAGTTTTGTATTGGAGGTGAAGACTGCGAGCTCGAGTCGTCATCTGCGTTTAACAGGTATGCAATATAGAGGCCCCAGATATCGGGGGGGTGTGCGTGGAGGGGCAGAGTTCGTAGGTCGTTTGTTTCGGTGTCTTGACAGTAGGTAACATCTTGGAGCCATCGTTTTAGTGTTGGTGGTGGTCCTCTGCCCCAGTTACAAGCTATTCGTATGCGTGCCAGGACCAAAAGTAGATTCGCCAGTTTTCTGGTATGATCTGGTAGTTGGTTGGTTAGTCCTAGCATGGTTAGTGTTGGGTCAGGTTGTAGATTCACTCCAATTATAGCTGAGATTGTCTCTAGGACTGCTGTCCAGAACGCTCCTATTTCGGGGCACGACCATGCCAGGTGGACAAAGTCGGCTTCCGGGTGCCCACAGCGAGAGCACGAGGCGGATATTGTCGTCCTCTGGGCGTGAAGTCTTGCTGGAGTGTGGTAGACCTGATGGACAAAGTTGAAGTGAATTTGTTTGTACTTTGTGTTTATTGCCACTTTTTTCGTGAGTCGTAGTATGTATGCCCAGTCTTCGTCGGGTATCGTAGTATTCAGCGCTCTTTCCCACCTTGTTCGGGCTTTTTTAAGCAGTGAGTGAGTTTTTCTGTTAACAAGGCCTTGTAGATATTTGACACCTGGCGGCCATCACCTTGGGCTTGAATCACTCCGTGGAGCAGTGGCCAGGTTGGTGGTTGGAGCGGGAACGTGGCAAAGCTAGACTGTATGGCGTGTCGGGTGCGGTAATACATGAAAACGTTGAGGGCATTGTTTCCACCTTTGTCTTGAGCTTCCTGAATCGAGAGGAACGAACCGTTCGGAAACAGGTAGACTAGTGAATGGATTTGCAGTTTCTTGGTCCAGAGCTGGAAAACCTTTTCAGATGTTATGGGTATCCCTGGGATACTTCTCACCGGAAGGAGGGGGGAATATCTGGTTTGGATTCCGTTCCTTTTGGCAATTTCGTTCCAAATCGTATGTGTCGTGACCATTGTGTTCATCGGCATTGAGGGCGCCGTAGGTTCATTAAGTATAACTGCGCAGAGAAGGTAGGGTGTTGCTAGAGCTCTTTCAATTTGCACATGTGGCCGGATGAAGTGTGTTGCATACCAATGGCTCAGGAACTGTGCTTGCGCTGCCCAGTAGTAGCTTTCTATATCAGGTAAAGCCAGTCCGCCTTGCGTTATGGGAAGGATCATAGTGCTGTGTGCTATTCGGGCAACCTTGCCAGTCCAGATAAGGTCGAGGAGGATGGATTTGATTCGCCATAAGAATTTTTGCGTGAGTAGTAGCGGGATGTTTGTAAAAACATAAAGTAGTTTAGGGACGATCACCATTTTCACCAGGGACACTCTGCCCCAAAGTGTGAGGGGGAGCGTTTTCCATCTGTTCACTTTGGTTTGGATAGTGGCAAGTGACTTCTCATAGTTGTCTTGCATGATGTCGGTGTTGGTTCTGGACATGAGGATCCCCAGATATCAGACCTTCGAGTGTTGCCAGTGGAAGCCGAAGTCATCCTGAAATTCTTTGGTTGATTCCGTGAGGGGGAAGATTATCGATTTTGCATTATTGATTTTTAGCCCAGAAAAGTTGCCAAATTTAAGGATTTCTCGCATCACCGGATTCAGGTTGTCATACGGGTCGCGAAGGAAGAGTGCTATGTCGTCGGCGTAGAGTGAAACCACCATTTTGTGAGGGCCGAAGGCGAGACCTCTATGCAGATGATAAAGCCTTAGGTCAGACGCAAGGGGTTCCATGACCAGGGCGAAGAGCAATGCTGTCAGTGGGCAGCCCTGTCTGGTTCCTCGGCGTAAGAGGATTTCGGAGGAGGATTTGTTGCAGAGTTTGATTTTAGATGTCGGGTATTTGTAGAGAAGGCCAATCATTTGGATGAATCGTTTGCTGAGGCCCATTCTTTCTAATATTGCAAATAGGAAGGGCCATTCCACAGAATCAAACGCCTTCTCGGCGTCGAGAAGCACTGCCACCTCTTGATTTTCTGGGTTGAGGGCCTCCATCGCTCCAAACATTCTTCTGAGGCCGAATGATGTATTTCTACCTGGAACGAATCCTGCTTGATCCGCCAGAACCATTGCGGGCATGAGTGTCATCAACCTCCTGCACAGGATCTTTGCAAAAATGTTGTTGTCCAGATTAATTAGTGATATGGGCCTGTAGGAGGCACAATCGTCCTTGGGTTTACCTGTTTTGTGTAGGAGAATGATATTCGCCGTGTAAAGAGTTGGTGGAAGTTGGTCCTTGGTTATGGCTTCTTCGAAGACTTGGAGCAAGAGCAGGGCAAGAATGTCTGCGAAAAATTTGTAAAATTCACCTGTTAGGCCGTCAGGGCCTGGGGCTTTGGTGCTCAGTAATTCTTTAATGACTTCTAGGATCTCCTCTGAGGTGATGGGTGCGTTTAATGGCTCGCGTAGCTCGGCGCTTGTCCAATATTGTTTGGTTGTATTTAGGTATTCTGTTATTTCGGCGGGCTCCCTGGAGTAAATGGAGTTGTATAGGTTTTGGTAGAACTTGCGGAATGTTTCCAGTATGTCGTCTTCAGAGTATACCAGGGTTCCCAACGTGTCCCGCACTGCTTCGACTGTCGTGGGTTTTCGTTCCACGGTGATTAGCCTTGCAAATAGGGCACTGGGTCGTTGCCCCTCGCCGTACTGGCGGATTTTGTTTTGGCTTGCTAGGAATTTGGCTTCTCTATCTGCTAGTGATCTGAAGGAGTCCAATTCTGCCTTGAGAGCGGCTAGCGAGGTGGGAGTATTTGTAGCTGTAGCTGATTGCTCAAGTATTTTGAGGCGATTTTCGCATGTGTTTAGCTCTTCCCTTAGCCTCTTTAGGATTCCATTTTCTTTTGCTAGGCACACTCCTCTGATAAAACATTTCAGTGTCTCCCAGAGTGTTCCCAGCGAAGCCACCGTGCCTTGGTTTGTCTCAAGAAATGCGCCCAGTTCGGAACGCAGTTCATCGACGAAGAGTTGATCTTGGAGGGCTCTGGGCTTGAATATCCATTGGGCCCTGGTGGAGTTGCTCCGAGATGTCGTGCACACTAAGGTGACTGCTGAGTGGTCTGAAATGGACCTGGGTAGGATTTGGCAATCACCCCATTGGAGTCTGCTATGTGCTGACACTAGGATGTAATCAAGTCTCGAGCTGGATTTGTGTGCCCAGGAATAAAAGGTGAACTTTTGAGAGTCACGGTGTTTGCTTCTCCATATATCGATGAGATCGTGCGCTTTACATATTTCGGTTATCTGCATACTCGCCTTGGAGCGAGGAGCAGTTGTTTTGTGTGTTTTGTCTGTACGGGGATCGAGCGGGGTGTTCAGATCGCCGCCCCATATTATTGTGGCTTCCCTGTTTGATGCAATGTGGGTCTGGACCCAGTCAAAATTGTTGGAACCGTCGATGTTAGGGGCATAGGAGTTGATCATGATTATTTCTTCCCCGTCTATGGTTCCTTGAACGAGCAGTGTTCTCCCTTCCGAGTCGCTCTGGGTCCGAATTAGTCTGAAGTTTGTTGATTTGCTGATGAGTATGGCGACACCTCTTGCGTATGATGAAAACGAGGCGAAGTACCTGTGGCATCCCCACGTTTTCGCCTAGTGGTTTTCTGAGTTCGGTCGTAGATGCGTCTCTTGTATGAGAGCCACATCAACATTGTGGCGTCGGAGGTAGTGTAGCAGCTTCCTGGTTTTGGAGGGCTGATTGCCTCCTTTAATGTTCCATGTAGCTAGCTTGAATTTTGCTTGGAGTTGCTCCGTTGTTTCAGCTGCGCTGTCACTGTTTGGTGGTTTTGAGTGCTTAAGGCTGCTTTTTTAGAGTGTATGATGATCCGACAAGGATATTGGTAAGTCCAGGGCGGGGACATTGTTCCCGGTCGGGTTCGGGTGGGGCTGGTTTTGGCCCCAGTCGGTGCACGTCTAAAACTCTTGGCTTGTGTCTTCTGGGGACACTTTCCCCAACTTGTGTCCCATCTCCCCTTTTTACCTCCCCATCAGGCAACCCCCAACCCGCCCGAATGTGACCCCCCCAATTAACATTATGAACAGTGCTGTGCACGGGGCACTGGTGCCCTCCAAGAACACCTATCCCGAGGTGTGTTTAACTGGCTTTTGCTCATTTCCCGATCTCCTAAGTCGAGCTGAATGTGGGGTGCTTTTCAGGGCAGATCGCCCCAATTCCTCACTCTCCCTCGTGGTCTAGGCATTTCACGTAATGGGCGCCATCCGATATTATCGAGAAAGCTGTTGGCTTCTTCTGGTGACAAGAAGAATTGCGTTTTTTCAGCATGGAGGATGCGTAATTTAGCTGGGAAAAGCATTGAATATTGAATTTGCCCCTCTCGGAGGCGGCGTTTAACTCCACCGAAGGCTCTTCGGGACGCTTGCACCGCTGGTGAAAAATCGGGGAATATTTGGATTTTGTCGCCATCGAATTGAATGTCGCCCCTGTCCCTGGCCAACCTGAGTATTAGATCGCGGTCTCTGAAATTCAGCAGTCTGGCAATTATGGGGCGAGTTGCCGACCCTGAAATTGGGCAATTGGTCGGGATCCTGTGAGCTCTTTCAACGACAAATAGTGGCGAGAAGGTGGTTGTTCCAAAGATATCTTTACATAATCGTTCCACGAACTCTTCCATTTTTGCAGGATTTTGTTGCTCTCTGATCCCAACCAGTCTTATGTTGTTGCGGCGACTGCGCCCCTCCAAGTCTTTGTTTTTGGCGACAATTTCTTCTACTTGGCGTTCTAAAGATGACACTTTGGAGGACAGGGCCGTGGAGTTGTCTTCCAGATCGGAGACCCTCTGTCCAACATTGTCGAGCCTCTCGCCGTGTTTATCGAGGCGGTGTTGTATTAAATCGACTTTGGATGATAGGGTGTCAATTTTGGCATCGAGGTTGCCTATTCCTGTTTTGAGATCGAGCAGTATTTCTCGTATGTCGAGAGATTGGTGGGTATTGACTCGGTTTCTTGTTCCATGCTTGGTGATGACACCAACTCTCGGTTCGACTGCTTGGGAGTTTTGGCTATGGCCCCGGTTTCAAACAACAATTTTCGCTGCGATTTGTCCGTTTTGCCCATGCTGATATGGATTTCCGACTCCGTTGGGTGCGGCGGGAAAGGGCCCACCCGTCCGGCCTGGGTGACGGTTGTGTGGTGCTGTGGTCGACATGTCCCAGTGCCGGGGTGCCGAAAAACAGCAGAGGCCCTCCACAAGGTAGCCACTGCCCAGGAGTTGTCGCAACTCGGCGTGGGCCCCAGCGAAGAGTTTTCCCGCTATGTCTTTTAGTCGCTCGACCGCGCTCGGGGCCTCCGCCGGCAGCCGCCTCGGAGATGGCGGGGCCGGGCCATGTAGATCTAGAAGGCTGGAGAGTTTGTGAGTTTTAAAGCCCTTTCACGGCCGGGCTCGGACAGTCTGGGTGGGGCAGCCGCGTGGGCCTCTCGTCTGATCGTTTGCTGGAGAATTGCCTGTGGTTGGGGCCGTTAGCAGTTCACGGAGTCGGAGGCCTATAGAGTGCGGCCGGGCAGCCGTGCTGGGATCTGTGGGCCGGGGAAGAGGCCCGGGGTGGGCGGGGGGGCGCCGCTCCTCCCTGGTGCCGATGGTGTGTGCCCTCACTCTCCGGCTGGGTCTGGAGGGCTCTGTGGGCTGGATGCAAGTGTCAGCGCTCTGACCGACCGGAAGGCCGATGGTGCAGGTGGGCCCGGCGGGCCCTCAGCCGCCTCCGCTATTCTCGGGCCGTGCATTTCGGGCCTACCGCGGGCGCCACCTCCAAGGAGCCCGGGCGCCGCCCGCCTCGCCTGGCAGCCTGCTCCTTAATTGATCTGGGGACGGTCGCTCGGGCGAGGATGATGCTGGAGGGTCGGACACCCCGCGGCCGAAGCGCTGCGCCGCCGCGGCCTCGCCCCTGCCGCCACTGCATTGACCAGGATAATGGCAGACGGCGATGAAGTTGGTATCTGCCAGTCGTTAGAGACTTGGAGTATGTTATCGAGGTGGATGGGGGAGGATTCGGGGGAGAATAAAGCTATTTTATCAGGATCTTTCTCGGGATCGGTGCGGAGCTCTCTAGTGAGCAGCCATCTTGGACGGCTCTCTAGCGCCCTCTGGGCCTATGGTTAACGGTGTAGGAAGGTGGCGGGGCATCCCTATTGCCTATAGGAGTCATCTTGAAAGAGAATAGAGATTGAAAAGGTCGAGACAGTCTAACAAAAGGCCTAATGGAAGCGACATTAGGCTTGCTTCTATTTGCAAAAAGTGAGCATCCCAGGGGTGTTAGAACTTGTCTTTCGAATTCATTCAAATTTGTTCCATCAAAATTCCCTGAGATGCTATCATTCCATCGGCCAAAGAATAGTGCCCTTAAAGAAGCATAACATTCAGTAGTCAGAGGCAAAGGATGAATATACCAGCCCAACCCCCTGTCTCCATGTTGCGGTAAGTGAGAGCAGACCCAGCAATTAGACCTGTTCAAAATGGCATGTGTTGCATTAATTATAAGCAGTAGTGTGTTATTGTGGTAACTCTGTCTGTGTTGAGAGTCTCCAGGAGATAGGGTGTGCAGATGCACAAAAGGTGTAGATACAGTGCGTACATTTTCAGTGGGAAAAAGTGTTTTGAGAGGACATACTTCTTCCATGTACCAAATTCCCAAAGCAATTGCTATTGTGAAACTGGTTAACATGATTACAAGAAAACGTTTTAAGAGACCATGTATTCGATCGTCCATTGTCAATACTGGCCACACTGTCACTTGTTTGTTCCCTATGGGTGGAGGCGGTAGCAGGCATTGTTCCTTTGAAATGAAAAATGCCGGAGTTCATTTTCTGGCCATCTCCCGATCGCGTGTTTTCTTAGTCCTTCCCTACCCCCGGCCAACAACTTTCCTATGTATACAAAAGACAGGGCAAAAGACAAGCCCTATCATGATTTTCCTGGTGGCACAGCCGAACCATGCAGTAAGTCTAGCTCCGTGGACGCAGATCATACCTTGTGACTCCTGGTACGGTGTGATCTCCGAACAACGTGTCATTGCTTCATGATGGAAGTGGTGAATTCGCAACAGAACCTAACAATGGTGAAAAAGGATCTGCAGGATAGTGTGGAGATGAAGCGGCTGTTTTCCCAAGTCCCACGGGCTCAGGGAGTGTCTCCGAAGCACTCTCAGTACTGCTCAATGCTGAGTGATCGTTGGGGGCAGAGCAGGTAAGATTCTCCGTGTCTTCTGTATCGTGTGGCAAAGGGAAGGGAATCCTCTTAACATGCGACGCATGTATCCAGTGACTCTTTCCTTCCACCCGGATTGCTGTCTGTGTGGCCAGGAGGACCTGGTGCGGGCCTCTCCACCGGGGTGCGAGACAGGATGCTTGTTCAAATGCTTTCACAAGCACCCACTGCCCAGGTCGGATACTGTGACCTGGCCCCTCGTGTTTTACCGGAAGGGTTTCTCTCACCTGTTGGTAAACCAAATACAGATTTTTAGTTAACCGGTCACAGTAATCAGAATATCCCTCAGGGCCCGGGGCTTTGGGACGTTTCAAATGTTAGCTGGCCTACCCATGACCACCTCATATGGGGAGAGCCCAGTCTTAGTCTGTGTGGTGGTGCGACTTGACAGTAACACTATCTGTAAGGCGTCCGGCCATTTCAATTTGGTGCCGGCACACGTCTTAGCAAGCTTGTTTTTAAAATTCCATTGTGTCTCTCTACCAATCCAGCAGTCTGTGCATGTCTAGCCGAATGGAACAGTTTATCAATCTGTAATCCTGAGCATATCTGCAGAATTACAGCAGCGATAAAATGTGGACCATTGTCCGACCAGATGACCCTTGGCAAACCAAACCTAGGAAAATATTCCTTAAGCATGGTTTTCGCCGTTGTCATTGCTGTATCGTCTTCACAGCTAAGGCTTCAACCCATTTACTAAAGGTGCAAATAACATCCAAAACAAAATTAAAATTGTTACAAAGTCAAAGTGGATGACTTCGAAGGGGACAGAAGGTGGACCAAAACTAACCCTTGGTGTCGATGTGCCCTTTCCCATTTTGTGCTGTAGACAGATCATGCAACTTTGGACAAAACGCTCAGCTGTTTTTGAGATTTTATCGTTCACCCAGACATTTTCCAACATTTTGCAAACTTTCCTTACACAGATGTGGGTGGGCCCATGAACCATTGCGACCATCATGGTAATGTACGCGTCTGGCAAAATCCATTTTCCCTCTAACTTATCCCCCCAACACCCGTCATCATCCAACCTCACCAAACCGTCAGCCCATTGCTTAGTTTCTTCTAACATGGCATCGGCTTGGATATTCTTTACAGATTCAATACCCTCATCTATGGTACAAACATTTGTGGCTTCCCTTGCAGTGTACATTTCTGAATAGAGATCAGTGGCAGTTTGTTTGGCTATCTGGTCAGCGAAAGCGTTCCCTTTTCCTACATCATTTATGATTTTCTGATGCGCTGCGCATTTCATGATCGCTAACTGAGTTGGAAGTGCAAGCGCTGAAAGTAACCGCACGATCAAGGAGCCATATTGAATCTTTGTTCCATGTGAGGTCAAGAAACCTTGTTCTGCCCAAAGTATACCAAAGTTGTGAACTACCCCAAAAGCATGCTGACTATCAGTATATATGTTTACTCTAAGCCCTTCGGAAAGTTCACAAGCTCGAGTCAATGCAATAATCTCTGCGGCCTGCGCAGAGTTATGCGAAATTCTTTTGGTTTCCAAAATCTGGCTTAGTGTGGTGATGGCATAGCAGCCTTGGATGTACCATCCGGAAGTTTGAAACAGGAGCCATCACAAAACAGCTCCCCTTGTGGGTCATTCAAAGGAGTATCTTTTAGGTCGATCCTGCCTTTAGTCTCTTGCTCTGTGGTGTAAAGGCAGTCATGTGACACTTCATCACTGCAAGCGGTATCTTGCGGGAAAGGTAATAGTTCAGCCGGATTCAATACACAACACCTCTGAATTTTAATGTGCGGTGCGAACAAGATCAATTCGTATCTTGTTAATCGTGCGGAGGTGAGGTGTTGTGTTTGTGTTCTGTTTAATAGAACATCTACGGAGTGAGGTACCAACAAGGTTAAAGCATGGCCTAGGCCCATACTCTTGCTCTGTTTGACAGACACAGCAGCAGCAGCGACAGCTCTCAAACATCTTGGCAAAGTGCATGCAACAGGATCAAGGGCGGAAGAAAAGTAACCGCACAGACTATTCTTCCCTCCATGTTCCTGTGTTAATACAGCCAAAGCACATCCATCACGTTCATGCACGTACAACTCAAAGGCCTTTTCATAATTTGGTGTGCCCAAAACTGGTGCTGAACACAGTGCAGTCTTCAGCAGATCAAACACTTTCTGGTGTTCCAAGTGCCACGGCAATGGCAAGGAAATGCCCTTATTTGTCAAAGCCAACATTGGTTTAATCACAAGTGAGAAGTTGGGGATTCACTGCCTACAGTAAGAAGCCATTCCTGTCAAGGCTCTGACTTCCTTCTGTGTATTTGGGACAGAAATGCTAGAAATGATTTTAATCCATTCAGGCGTAAACCTTCTTCCCTCCTTTGATAGGTGTCCTCCTGTCGACAATATCGAAACTTTTTTAGTGAAGCTTTATGTCCATGTTTTGCTAGGTGAATAAGCAACAACACGGTGCCCTCCTTACAGGCACTTTCTGAGTCAGCAGCTAAAAGAAGATCATCGACATATTGAAGTAATGTACAAGTGGTAGGCAACTCAAGTGTATCAAGCTACTCTTTCAATGCCCTACTATTAATGCTCGGACTTTCCGGGTACCCCTGTGGCGCATGGGTGAATGTAAACGAGCGTCCCCCTAGGGTGACTGCGAACAGGTATCTTCTATCCTTGTGTATAGGAATGCTAAAGAAAGCATTCTTAAGGTCGACAACACTAAAGTGAGTAGCAGAAGCTGGGATCAAAGTTAGTATCGTCGTTACATCAGGCCCAATAGGAAATTGTGGAGCACAATCTTATTGATAGCGTGTAAGTCAATGATGAAATGAAAAGGAATTGCATTATCGCCTTTCTTATACACAGGCAAAATCGGACTATTGCACAAAGTACCTGCAATTTCCTCAATTACCCCACGGTGTACAAAATCGGAGACTATCCACTTCAAAGCTTGCTCACCATCAACCGAAATCATTTACTGAGGAATACGTGGCAACTTTACTCTGTGTTTCAAAATGATTTTAACAGGCTCAATTTGTGGAACACTGACATCATTGTCATCAACTGCCCATACACACTCCGGAACATCACTAAATTCCGGCAGCAAAGGTCTAGTCAGGAACTGAGAGACAGAAGGTTGCTGTGGTGAAATCGTCAAACGCACTCCATCCGAAGAACAATGAATTGCCGAATTTCATTCTTTCAACAGATTCAACCCCAACAAATTCTCTCCACAGTTCATTGTCAAAAGAAATGGACAGTGATGCGTGAATGGACCCAGTGTAATTGGTACCGGCGAAGAAACCGGACAAACTACTGGTGTACCAGAAAACCCTACAGAAACATTGGTTTGCCCTGACAGTGGAATGTTTGGAACCAGTGAATGGTCAATGGAACACTTCTGTGCTCCTGTATCTATCAAGAATAGATGTTTCCTATTTCCCACTATCATTTCAACATAGGGACCTTTCTGATGAACGGGAATAGGCATCGGTTCCAAACCCTGCTTCGGGCAATCCTAGCCAAACAAAATGTCATCAAAAGGGAGGTCTTCGGAAAGATATGCAGTAGAAGGATGATCAAAAATGTTTCTATTATCCACACTCGGTGACTGATTGTCCTGTGAAAAAAAGCTGTGAATTCTGAGAAAACTGCCTTCTATCAGGACCCAGCGCCCCAGGGTGGCCTCTGGATCATCTACCCATGGTACCAAATGTGTTATTCGACCTCTGCTGGAGGATCGGGCATTGTGCTCGCCAATGACCCTCTTGTCTACAATAAACCCATTGGTTCGCATGTAGAGGACCCAATGGCGCATTACCCTGTGGAACATACTGTCCCCTAAACTGTGTACTACTCCCTCTAGGACCTCTAACAATCTGTTGCAATAGCACTTTAGATTTCAGGTCTCCCTTTCTCTTTTCGATTCTCTCTTTTTCATTATTGACTCGGTTTTCATAGTACTGTGCCATATGCAATACTTCAAACTGAGACTTAGCCTGCCAAGCACTCTCAGAAGTCATAATTTGCAACTGGATGTCAGGCAACAATCCACGCACAAATGTGTCTACAAATAATTGTTTTCCAGACTCTGTGCTCAAATCTTGTCCACTGAAATCTGAAAACACTTGTTCAAACCGATTAAAGAATTTGGTAGCACCCTTAGACTTCCCTTGGACACAAGCAGTACGTTTGTCCCAAACAATCCTTCTCTCAGGAATTATGGCTTTTAGTTTTGTCACTATTCTATCAGGCAAAGTCAGTATTACCTGTGGCGGTCTCTCACCAGCTGGTCTATCTCTATCTTGTCTAATCATATTATCCCATGTGTCCCCTAACACTGCTGCATCATCTACTGTCCTAATTTGTTTCCACAAATCAATGGCTAGGAGCACGGGAAATAACAAATTTATATCACTCAGAGTAAATACTGACGACTGCAAGACAGATTCTATCTTTTTATAGAACCCTGTCGGATTCTTTCTAATATCTGGGATGGATTGTCTGATGGTGTTCACTTCCTGTCTTGAGAACGGGGCATGAACAAACTGTGATACATAAAGAGCAGGAATGTCATGAGCAGCAGTTCCTGCTGCAACATTAGCTGGAATCTCAACTTTTGGGACAAATGTTGGTGGAACCTCTCTCATAGGCAACTGAGATATAGGAAACTCTGAACGCTTACTGAGCAACAGAGCTAAATCGAGCGCTAAAGCAGCTGAAGGAGTGTCAGATGTAAAAGCTCCCTTATAGATATTCAATAATTCTGCGGGACAACAAACCTTTCTCTTTATACATTCATCCTGCAGGTATTCTACCATAACCTGTATCACTTTAATTTCTGACATATACTGACTATACGTGTCATATACTTCTATGGGAGATATCGACATGTCTGAAATCTATCTAATCGCATATTTTGTGCATATTTGTGTTTCCTCACTCATCGACCTACAAAGAGGAAGGAACCGTTTCTGTACAAAAATAGCGCTCAAACCATCACCATCAATTTCTTCATTCCGTAACTTTTCCAACTTCCTTCTATATCAAAAGGAGGCACAATATGATTTCCCGTTTAACAATGTAATTGTAATTGGTTATTTATAACGCCGGGGATTGAACCTGTGTTGCAGCACGTTGTTTTGCTTCCAAGACAAGTGCGTTGCCCATGAGCTAACCCCAACACCATGCTCGTGGCTCTCCAGGCTAAATCTCCCTTTAAATTCCTATTCCTTGTCTACAAATCTATGCCTGGTCTTGCCCCCCTCTTCTTAACTAATTGTATCTCTCTCTATTCTCCCACTCGAACACTGCACTTCTTCACACCCCTGTACCTCTCTACAACCTGCCCTCACTGTGCTTCCCACTAATTCTTCTTCATCTTTCTACTTCCCCACTACGTCATTGGAAAGCCCTCCCCCAACACGAAAAGCCAGCCCGTCAGTGGAATTGTCAAAGACCAGACTTACGGTCCACTTGTTTACCATAGAAGAGACATTTCTCTTACCTCACTGGCCCTCGATAACTGTCACCAGCCAATTTCTCCTGAAAATGTCGCAGGGATATTGAAACATTGTAAAAATGCATATTCATCAATGTTAACAGAATAGTACTTTTCCTCATCCTATATGGCTCTATGGCTCGTTATGCTTCCCCTGCATCCACTGGTTCACTCTGATTCAGACATGCAGCCCCTATTGTAAAGGGACCCTACCCAGGGATTGACATTGACTTCTCTAGTGCATCCCAGATTTGTCATTTCTGATTGGAATGGCATCCCGGTTGTTTCATGAATGCACATGCCCTGCAATTCAGTCAATACAAAATATCACACTTAAATAAAAGTAATTTCTTTTGTGCTGAATGTTGATAACAACATAATGCCTGACCCCTGTAGTTGTCAGTGTTTAGTGTAAACCTCCCCATTATGGCAAAAGTGTTCTTCCATGCTACAAACTGCGTATTGGGCTTTTCACAAACCCTCCCTTAATTCCTTCAATCTCCTATATCCTAACGCTCTACATGTATACTATTATTACCATGATTCATGGAATTATTTGCATTTAAAACATAGATTTGTGTGCAAATAATTCAATGAATGAGGGTAATAATACCCTGATGCAAGAAATTATTTGTTGGTAAATCTAATGTCGCATATCTCTGTTTGATGAATGGGGATTTGCGGGCAGACTGGCACGCAAATCCATGTTTTAAACTCAAATAATTCCATGAATACACCACTTCAAGCAACACAACACTACACCTCCTCCACCAATTTACATGCCATACCCCAACCAAAACATCCTAGCACCATCGGCACACATGGCATCCCTATGGAAACAAGCGCCTCTGTGTGCCAGACAAATAACACCAACCTGGCATCAATAGAACAACCAAAATATCTAGTATTGTCCCTCTGCTCCCTAATCTAACCCCCTCCTGCAGTGGTCGAATTGTATGAAAAGAAGTAGTGGAATGATGTTCCTTGCTGACCTTCCCCCACTACGCACAGACCTCATCACCGCGTCGCCTCCCATGCACATCCTAAACCCCCAAACAAACACACCTGCTGTTAGTGCAATGCACTGAAGTGAAAGTTTCAACTTCTTCCTGCACTACTTGGGAATGGTTTCTTTTTCAAATAAAAGTATAGGAACAGTAAAACATAAAAAATAAAAGAAATAGAGGATCACCGCTCCCAACCGCACCCACCCACTTCAACCGCTGCTCTTGCTCTGCTTTAGATATGCCAGAGTGCCTTGAGCCATGTAAACGCAGCCGTGTGCAGCTTCCATCCCAGTGAGATAACATAACATGACACAAAATAACTAATCATTGGATTTGTCAAGTGCTTAATTTGTAAAAAACACCAGTGCCAGGGCCCAAATGTTTTCTAGCACTCCTGTGACACTGCGGGTGGGCACCACTGCTGCCACTACCCGTAGCTGCTCCCCGCAGTGTCCACACATTTGGGGTTACACTACAGCTCGCCCCTGCTCATTGGGGTTGATGGATGCACTGACTATCACCACTTCATAATTAAAATGAGTCTGAGACAATAAGTGCCAGGGCTCAAAAAGAAGTTCCAGGGCTGAGCCCTAGCAAACACCCCCACAAACTACGCACTGGATGTGTCACTGGAAACTCCACGTTTTCATGGCGACGCGCCTGCAGTACATGAATGGACTGGACGCAAACCTGCCTCTGGGCTTAGATAAGAAACCTCAGCAGGTGCAGCACGCTGCTGGCTGCATTTTGCAACATGTCTAATCATTTGGAAGCATCACTCCCATCCTGCTGTGCACCTACTGCTGGTATTCTTCAATGCACGGGGCGGCTTTTGGAGATTTGCAGACACCAGGACCACTCAATCTCTTGGTCCATGTCCTTAGCCAAAGGGCCACCATGTACAGCTTCCCATTCTCAGATGAGCGTCAACTCACTGTGCCAAAGGGGCTTCACCTGGAGCCGGGGTCACCATACCGCAAAGGGACCTTGGAATCAGGCGTTAAGGGTCGGTGGCGTTTATGGCGCCGTAAACCCCTTAACGCCTGGGTCCTAATGATGGCCACTGGCTTTACGCAAGAAGGCTTCAAATCCCCGAGACCTTTCTGTATTATATTGGGCAACAAGTGTTATTTCACAGTTCCCCAGTTCATGCACCATCCTCTGGGAGCTTCATGATGAACATCGAACCAGCTGACTCGTCCTCTCAATAGAAGTATATCCTCTACAGTGATAACACATATAGGTGGTTTTGTGTCAGCTGACACTTTGTAGCATCTTGAGCGATTTTACCACTCTGTATGTAACCTGGAGCATGTTCTTGCTGCATCCCACCACACGTGGACTGTCTTTCTGTCTTTGCTGTGAGAATGCCCTGTTGTCTAAATGATGTACAGCAGGTGAAGGTGTATGGCTCTCCTGGCAGGCATCAAAGGCAGTCCTTCCTATGCATCAGAGCACTCATCCAGATTGAGAAGCACCCTCTGTTTGACTTAAACGACTAGGCTTTACAGCTTCAAAAACAGTGTACTTAGAAGACCCATCCATCCTTCTGGACTGTGGTAGCCCTAGTTTTGTATCCATAACTATGGACACATTGGGGGTCATTACGACCTTGGAGGTAACCATGCCGCAATTTGCGGCATGGGTACCCCCTTACCCTGTACCGGGTTCCTTGAATTAGGAATTACCGGGCCATTCCAACCTTGGAGGACCCGGTAATTCCTCATTCAAGGAACCCGGACCCGGTACATCCCCATTCCCATTCAGGCCCCCATAGGGCTCAATGGGAATGGGGAGGGAGCTAACAACGGGCCCATTAATAACGGGCCCGTTGTTAGCTCCCTGGTCTGCTAGCGGGACCCGCTAAGGGCACCTAGTTTTAGCAGGCGCCCTTTGTGGGTCCCGCGTGCGTAATGGGGCGGTAAAGGGTTGACGGCTCCGGCACCATTACCGGCGCTGTTAACCCCTTACCGCCAAGGTCGTAATGACCCCCATTGACTAATGTGCTACAGAATCAAGGCAAAGACCTGCAGAGACACGGGGAATGTGTCTGCGAAAGCATTGGTTTTCCATTGGCTGCCTTGCTATGCATGCCTCTAGCTCCGGACTTGACCCTAAAATAGGTTATGGTAGAGTTAGTCAGGCCACCATTGGACATCCCCAAATCTCCCTTGTCCTACACACTGACCCTTAGATCCACACTGTAGCATCTTAACCAGTCCCATTATATTTGCACTATGCATCTTTGCAATTACAGAACCCCACTTGTTTGGTAGGTCAATACCACTTATCCCCCTTGCAGATGTAGCTGTGTTTATTAGTTGAAGGTCAAAAGCCCTGCAGGATCTGATTAATGGCCATGCTGACTTTATGAGTGAACGTTTTTCTTGCAATCAATATTTCCAAATTACACATCATGTTTCACTCTAAAAAGAAGCGGAACGAGCCCAATTTGTATCTTAATAAAGCTATTCTTCCAAGAATGTATGATTATCTGGGTGTAAGGCGTGCCCACAAACATCTATGAAAGTAGCATGTAATGATAACCTCTACGTTGCTGAATAAGAGCAATTATGTTATCTTACATTTTCCAGTCAATTTTTGGGGGCAGATCAACCTGCAATTCAGTTTTTAGAGGCCAAGTCAAAGGGAATTGATTGCTGTGCAGGTGGTATTTGGGGTAATCCTTCTGTGGATATTTTGACAAAAATTGAATTGAAATGTTTGTGTTTCACCCTCCACACCAAGCAATGTATTCTGCTGCACTTGACTCCTGATGTTCTGCACTTACCCTTGTACTTGTCACCAGCTGGCTACACTTTTATTTATTGTCTCATTATAATATTTTTTTTGACTGTTTTCCTATGCACTGAACATCCCCTTCCTCCTTCCCCCTGCACTTTTCCCCTTCCTCCCTCCTGTGCACTTGCGCAATCTCAATGTCACCTGGCCTAGCAAGATCAATGTCTGTCATCCGTCTGTTCGCTGCCCTTGCCTAGTCGCGCCTTGAAACACTTGTGTATAGGCGCGTTATAAATGCCATATCATATCATATCATTTTTGTAGCTTATTCCCGTGCCAATCTCTGACAATTTCCAAATAGTAACAGTTCTTTTGTGGCTATCGATTCTTTGTATCGTTGAGACTAATTCTTTGAAGTATAATGTCTCTGGATCAATGCTATAAGAGTAGTTGGTAGGAATATTTGTTGACTTGTTTACGTATTAGCTTTTAGGGATACACATGAATTGATTTTTAATGAACATTTAACAGCTGTGATAGTTTTATGGATTTATAAAATATCTTAATAAAGATTAATTGAATTGAACTACAGTACCACACTCGGACAACCTGAAAGATAGTATTCAGAATATGCTTGAAACCTTAAATATATACATTGAGATTTGACTCAATTAACATCTCAATGATCTATGGAACGGCAGTAGTTTTTTTGAATCTCTGACCAACACAAAGACTTAGCCAAACAAACAAGTGATGCTTGCAATCAGAAAGTTTATTGAACTCACTACAGATAAATCACTCTTTACAGACTAGAGTTACTATTATTCATATACAACTTGTTATATTAATGTTATTAATATCTACTATAGTTCATATTATATTCGTAGGTGAATTTAACAAATGAATTAGTTATATACAAAGTCTAATACAATTGATCAAAATCATTCACTATGTAAATTCTTTATGGTTCTTGTTTCATTCAAAGTCTGTAACTTGTTGATATTTGTATCATTCTCAATATTTAAAACAATACAAATTATTAAAATAAAAAAGAAGGTTTATTGAAGCAAAAGGTTCAGAGAGGTGCATCAGGATAGTGCTTAGCCTTCTTGACACATTGAATACAAGGATGTGCTTGGAATCCAAAGCTAGATTATTTAATTTGCTGGTCATCAACTCTTCCCCCATCTCGCCGGAGACTTTTCCTTGGCTTGTTATCCACGTTGTAGGCCTGTTGGGATTGAGTGGAGTGGTTTTGACCTCATCTTAAAATGGCTGTTCTTGTGTCTTGACTTGTTCTGAGATGACTTTTCCATTGAACACCTCTTGCACAATGGTGTGGATCTTCCTTGTTTTTTGTGGTGCTAGGGAGAAAAAAAAGCACAGAGTGGATTGCAAGCTCTGAAGAATTCTGAGTCCACGGCAACGGACAATAGCAATTCGTCCTGGGTCTTCAGCCGGTCACAGAGGGGTTTCCCCTAGACCCCCAGGCACAATGGCCCAATATCTTGAATGTTTACTAGTGACCTGCTAAACCAAGGGACACTATTGCTGATGGTTGGGTGGGAGATGAGTAGGAGGGGATTTGTCATAATGGTTCACAGCAAAATAACCAGTGTTGTCAGACTGACCACAAAATAAAGGAAACTTGAACATTGCATTTCCACTGAAGACATTGCTTGTGCTCGATGCAAAAAAAGTGCCTTTGCCTTTTGTCAAAAATGGATTTCCAACATAATCTCTGTTGGTGTATAATTAACAGAGCTAACACCCGATGTTGCATGTGCCCATGTCTGTTCCACTGCTTAGCGTATACCCTCGGTACCCCTTTACAGCCTTCCAAGACAATGCCCTATTTTTTTCAAACTTATACACACCCTACATTTTGCACACTTTATTTGACCCCTTTCTATTTCATACTCGATATTTTGATGAGTCACCTCCGGGGTCATGGCATTTCAATGCCAAGGCAATGGTGGGCATTTGAAATTAGATGATATGCTGCGTTCCTATATTTATCTTATGTCCTATCCTCTCACCCTCTACAACGGTTCAATTATACTTATTTGAAAACAAAAACTCACCCAGAAGAAATTCAAAAAAACACAATTTTAGGAACCTAGCGAGAAAGGACAAACACAGGAACAGCCATATATAGTCTTAACATGTGTAGTTACCAATAATTGGTCAATAGATTGTATTAAGTTCAAAAATGTATGTCATCATTGCCTGCCAGCCCCAATATTAAAAATGGATAGTTCAATCACAATTGTCTTTGTCATATGGGCGGCTGGACTCGGGGGACCTTGAGAGGTAATTGGAGAGGGCTACGCCTTTGAAAGTCTTCAAGTCTAGCGTGATCCGCCATTTTCTCTTTACCAGCCAGACCAGATTTCTATTTTTTTTAATAGATCAATCTGCTTCAGGTAAGTGCTTTCTGTATATGTTAGCCAACTGGAATCTTTTATGAACTCGGCAGCATGACCCTCCCCCACCTCCACCATGATCCTCTAAATAACCATAGAGTGTCTGGAGACTGCCCCTAGGTGGTAGCGGTGCACGGTATAAGTTAACATAACATCAGCAAAGCTGTATTGCTTCAAGTCAAATGTTTTTAAAAAGTATGTCATGTTAGAGAAATTCACGCACTGTCAAATGTTGCTGTTAGTGTCACCACTACATTGCAAACAATCCCTACATTTCTTTGGCGATGACTGTAGAGACCACTAACTTACAGTCTAGTCTACACATACCTTTGTCCAATCTAGACTACACTAGTCTAAAATCGGATCTTAGATGAGGAAAGTTAGTGTTTTGGTTGACTTGGTCGCTTTGATTTCAATTAGGTCATTTCCGGTGTCTCGCTCTAGGCCTTTGAGAAGATGCAGCTGGGTCATGTTCAAAGGGTAGATGAGAATTACCTTTCGTTTCAGACTGGGACCCAGAATGGGACCTGGACTGAGACTGTGAACCTCTGCCCTGTGCACCGCCCGATGAACTGTGTGAAGCCCTGGAAGAAAAGGAAACAGAATAGACATGCATGAGCCACTTGTACTGATTTTGGATTGGTCAGAGAAGAGCACATGTGGCTCTTGAACACTGTATACATTTCTGTACATAGCCTATTAAAGCTTTGCTTATACCATACTATGGCCCCTCGGTGCATACTGGCCGCATAAAAATGGACACTGGATCAGGACAGAATTTCTTAAAATTGATCAGAAGGAGAGGACATTGGAGCTTTAGACTGTGTGTGCCAAAGGATTTTACTGTGCTTCTCAAGTATGCGAATGCCTAGCTCTGCGGCACTCAGACATTTGTGGAGAGGGCTATCATTGATCTGAAGGAGTACCACTGTTGCCTGCCATCTTTGGGTCTCCTTTCTTCCGCAGTTTCCTTTGTTAGAAATGTGGGATTTCACTTTGACAAAGGATTTGTGCTAGGACCCCAGATAAGAGCTTTTTCTAGTAGTTATTGTTTGACTTTGAAAGTCCTTTGTAAAGTTCTCTTCATTCTTCCGCAGTAACATAAAGCTAATGTGGTCTCTGTTCTCGTTTCGTCTAAACTTGACGGTGGTCGTTCTTTGTACTTAGGTCTGCTAAGAGGTCTCCAGTGGATTCGAACTACAGCCACACTTCCAATCTTGTACTTTCCATGCCTCACAAATGTTTCTACCTTTATAGAAGAACTGCACTGGTTACCAGCCAAGTGTAGGGTTGACCTCAAGATGCTTGGTGTCATACAGAAAGCATTTTATGGTCTGGGCTCCATTTTTCAAGCAGACATACGGCTCCACTACACCCCAAGACGTCAGCGCTACCCCTTCTAACTAGCGCCTCCTGATTGATGATAGGTTCCACAGTGGCCATCAAGGATGCTGCAACTTTTTGGTATAATCCCCACACTATGGAGCCAACGCCCCCCTTTATTTTCCACTTACTGTCAAATAGCATGGATTTCGGATGGTCCGTGAAAGGTTATTTGTTTCCCTGGTTAAAGGTTCTCCTTCCCGTCCTTTCTGTCTCTTAGCGCAAGATGTCTTGCTGCGTCGAGCTCGCCAAAAAACCCTTACACTTAAACATATTTCCCTACTGCATGGGTTCATGAGTAGCACTGTCAATCTGTTCTATAAAACATCCTGTCTTGTTTTTTTGCTCGTCGAAATGTTGAAAATCCAACAATTTTACCCCGTGTTCATTTTTATAAGCCCCGTTGGTCGACATCATTTGGGCGATTGCCTAGAACTCCCTTGACCTCCAGCACCCATGTATTTTAGCTTTTTAGAAGAAAATGGGCACCAGTAGAGTGGAATGGAGCAATGGATAGCCAACCCGACGACTCACCCTCCATCTCCGTCGAGCAACTGCCTGTAGGTTTCGATCTCCTTCTCCAGCAAGGTCTTGGCATCCTGCAGCTCTTGATAGTCTGAACACTGGCCGTTAAGTTGACAACGGATATGTTCCAACTCCTCTTCCAGAGCATTGATCTTGGCTTGAAGTTGGGCGAGCTGCTGGCAGTAGCGTCCTTCTGTTTCCGCCAGGGTCTCTTCAAGGGATTTTTTCTGCCAAGAACAGGCAAGGAAAGATGATAATGAACAGTAATTAGATGACAATTGTGAATAAAGAGTAGGAGGATGAACAGGGATAGCAGATGAAGAACAAAGAATGACAACTAAAAGCAAGAACTGCCAAGGAACAACAACAAACAACAAGTGTGAACAAGAAATGCAGAGAAAGAACCGGAAATGTCAAGAAAAGAGCAGAGAAGGACAAATCCGTACAAGGACTAGAAAAGAAGAAAATAGAAAAGCAAGGGAGTAACAGGCATGCCAGAGAAGAACATGAATGTCTACGGAATAACAAGGAATGGCAAGCAAGAACAATCAGTGGTCACTACGTTCAGGAAATGTCAAGATAAAACTGGCAGTAGCAAAGAAGAACAAGTAATGGCAAGGAAAAATAAGCACTGGCAAGGAGAAGAAGAAATTGCATCAAAGACAAGGGAAAACAAGACATGACAATAAGGAACTGAGAATAGCGTTGGACTAACATAGAATAGCACCAGAGAAGAGGGAATGATAATGATAATGATAAATGGGGAAATTGCAATGAAGCGGAAACACAAGTAACATGTACTGACAAACAAGGACACATAATGGCAAGGAATGACAAAGTAGAGCTGTGAAGGGGAAGGGAAACAGGGATTGGCAATAATACTATGCACACACCCCTGGGTCTCAGAGCACTCAAATAACAGATGGCATCGTTATCCCGCAGAGTGGCACTCAGTTTATCAATATTGGCAGGGTGAAAGGCAGAGTTCACCTTGCTGGGATTCGAACCTGCCACAGCAGACTGCACACCGAACCAGGGATAAGAGCTCAACTCGCTGTGCTATCTGACCAGATTCAAAGACCGTTGACCAAATGAGGAGAATGGATTGCCAGTGAGAACAGAGAATGGCAAGGAAAACAAGGAATAGCAAAGAAGATTAAGAGGTGGCAAGGAATGGCAAGGAATCGTGAAGGACACGGAAGAACTGGGATGGGCAAGTGAAAATAGATGCTAGGAGAGGACACAGGATGCCAAGGAAAAACAAAGAATGACAAGGAATGAAAAGCGATGGTACAAAATAAAACACGCATGAGCGAAAGAGAGGATGGAATGTTAAAGGAACCACAAGAAAGGATGGGGAAGAGCAAGGAATGAAAAGGAAGGGCAGGAAGGAGAAGTCAGAACACGGGATGTATGAGGAGATAGGGAAAACATGGAGCAAGAAGCCAGAGCATTGAATTATATGAAGAATGCATCACAAGCTAATCAAGAAATAGAAAGGAGGGCAAATAAATTTCAGAAAACAACAAGGGCTGGCAAAAGTAGCAAGTCATATCTAGAGTAAAATAAAGACTGGCGGTGAAGAGATCAGAATGGCAAAGCAGAATCATGAAAAGCAAGAATGTCAAATGGCAGTGAAGATCTTGGAGAACTATGGGGGTGACAAAAGAGATGAATCCATGGAATGGGATGGGCATGGAAAGAAAAAAAAACAAGGGATGGCCAGAAAAGACAAGGAATGGAAAGATATGTAATAACAAGAACAAGCAAGACATCTGCGAACGGTGTATGACAAGCATGGAATAGGAAAGGCAAGGAAAGACAGGGATTGGCAAGACAAGTCCAGGCATTGCAATAGTAGAATTTCAAATGTCTACGTGTCCGAGAGCAGCAGAAAGTCAAGATTCCAAGACCTGCCTTTCTGTGTATGAATAGAGGCAGAAACGTGCAAGGGAGGAGATGGGACTCTTGAGGGCAAACTGTGGCCGATCACTTACCATAGCTAGGGCGACCTGCTAATCGATCTCCAGGGCTTGCATGCTGTGCTTGAGGTCGCAGATCTCCAAATGTGGAGGATGCATGGCATGCCTAAGAAGGACCGGGGTGGTGGAACTCTTGAGGGTAAACTGCGGCCAATCACTTACCATAGCCAGGGCAGTCTGCAGCTCGATCTCCAGGTTTTGCATGCTGCGCTTGAGGTCGCAGATCTTCAAATGTGGATGATGCATAACATGCCTAAGAAGAACCGGGGTGGGGGGACTCTTGAGGGTAAACTGCGGCCGATCACTTACCATAGCCAGGGTGGCCTGCAGCTTGATCTCCAGGGCTTGCATGCTACGCTTGAGGTCGCAAATCTCCAAATGTGGAGGATGCATGGCATGCCTAAGCAGAACCGGGGTGGTGGGACTCTTCAGAGTAAACTGCGGTCGATCATTTACCATAGCTAGGGCGACCTGCTGCTCGATCTCCAGGGCTTGCATGCTACGCTTGAGGTCGCAGATCTCCAAATGTGGAGGATGCATGGCATGCCTAAGAAGGATCGGGGTGGTGGGACTCTTGAGGGTAAACTGCGGCCGATCACTTACCATAGCCAGGGTGGCCTGCAGCTTGATCTCCAGGGCTTGCATGCTACGCTTGAGGTCGCAAATCTCCAAATGTGGAGGATGCATGGCATGCCTAAGAAGAACCGGGGTGGTGGGACTCTTGAGGGTAAACTGCGGTCGATCATTTACCATAGCTAGGGCGACCTGCTGCTCGATCTCCAGGGCTTGCATGCTACGCTTGAGGTCGCAGATCTCCAAATGTGGAGGATGCATGGCATGACTAAGAAGAGCCGGGGTGGTGGGACTCTTGAGGGTTAACTGCGGCCAATCACTTACCATAGCAAGGGCGGCCTGCAGCTCGATCTCCAGGTTTTGCATGCTGCGCTTGAGGTCGCAGATCTTCAAATGTGGATGATGCATAACATGCCTAAGAAGAACTGGGGTGGGGGGACTCTTGAGGGTAAACTGCGGCTGATCACTTACCATAGCTAGGGCGGCCTGCTGCTCAATCTCCAGGGCTTGCATGCTACGCTTGAGGTCGTAAATCTCCAAATGTGGAGGATGCATGGCATGCCTAAGAAGAACCGGGGTGGTGGGACTCTTGAGGGTAAACTGCGGCCAATCACTTACCATAGCCAGGGCGGCCTGCAGCTCGATCTCCAGAGCTTGCATGCTGCGCTTGAGGTCGCAGATCTTCAAATGCGGAGGATGCATGGCATGCCTAAGAAGAACCGGGGTGGTGGGACTCTTGAGGGTAAACTGCAGCCGATCACTTACCATAGCAAGGGCAGCCTGCAGCTCGATCTCCAGGGCTTGCATGCTTTGCTTGAGCGTGCAGATCTCACTCTTGCCCGAGTGGGCCTGATCAGTCCCACAGTCAATCTCTTGCTTCAGTCCTTTGCACTGAGGAGGGGGACAGAGAAGAGCATGAGGTAAATACAAAGGTCGAGAGTGTTCAACACAATCTCTGAGCACATTATCAGCTGTGAAAAAGCTTAGCTTTGTTAGAGTTTGCTTAGTTTTGGTATGAATGCTTTTACCGCTTCGTTGAATTGGCATTCGGCATCTTCGCGGTTCTTTGCGGCCATTTCTTCATACTGCTGACGCATATCGTTCAGGCACTTCAGCAGATCGGTTCCTGGTGCAGCGTTACACTCCACGTTCACCTCGCCACAGGCTCCCTGGTGTCCCTTCACTTCCTGGACATTGGGGCAGAAAAGCAAAGCCTTGAGAAACGTCTTGCTCCAAGGGGCCTTTCCTCAAGTCCGCATATTATCACACCAGTGACTGACAGGCAATTTAGTTTTCAAGTGTAACACAGAGGCGTAGCCAGGATTGTCTAACAAGTGGGGCCTGAAGCTAATGTAGTTGGGCCGACAGCAGTCACATTAACTTCGGTAAATATCTACACAGTGCGGCTGAGGGGGCATTTACAGATTTTGGGTGGGCCTTGCCATCTCAGGCCCTGGTGTAACATACGTATCTCCAGAGGATAGCTCAGGGGCAATGCGCTCGCTGGCTACAGCAATTTTGTTTAACTTCACGGCTCAGGTAGTTTCAAATCCTGAAAAGTGGTACCCCTTGACATACATGGGAAAAAAAAACCTTTTTGCTGGTGTGGATCGTGCCCTGTCTCCAGCTCTTTTACAGACCTCCTTTTTTGGCATCACCAGATACAGTTTGCTGAAGCAGAATGGGCCAGCGCCATTTTAATATTTATGTAAACAACCTAATTTACCACACAATATGATTGTGAAGAAAGCTACAACTGAAGTAGGATGTAGCAGACTGAGTACCCCTTCTGCATTTGTTTTTACATTTTTATCAATAGAATGTTGTCTGGCACTTTTTGCTCTGTTTTCATCGTTCACGTTTTGCCAGGCATAAACAGACACGTATCAGGGCATGAGACAGTGGGCCTGATTCATAGAATTTTTTGCGCGCTGAAAAGTGAATGTGCACACTTTTCAGCGCACACAACTTCTTTTTCCCATTAATGGATTTGACTTTGCATGTCTTTCTGCCATTGCAGGGGTCCGTCACGACTCTGCAGTCAAGCGCTTTGCACGACACTCCATGCAAAGTGTGGGACGGGCCTACGCAAAGAGATAAATAGGCGGCCGAACGTGCATATTCCCCATTCTCCCTGCAAAATGAGGAAGAACGAGGAATAATGTGGGTGTGTGATTTCCTTGCGTGTCCGTCCCTTCACACACAAACCTAACTGTATTCATGGATTCCTACGCGCAACTTCACATCGGGAAAAGTAACAGGCAAAACTCGTGATTTTACGACCACATGATAGGAGATGCAAAGTACAAAACGCATACGAACCAATGCTCCAAGGTAACGTGACGTGACCATAGCAATATAGAGGTGGCGGTATGTAGGTGAGGTGCGGCTTGGAGTTAGGGGTGATGGCATGCAGATTAGCAGGGTGCTGCCATGAATTATGGGGGTTTATACCCAGATGAAACGAGCGATGCCTAGAGTTATGTGAAATGGAATGCAGATTAAATGCGCAGATTTTGGTTACTGGGGTTCGTACTCAGTTTCGCCAGGGTGCTGCTCTGGTTACGGGGGACAGCCCTCAGTATTGCTGGGGTGTTGGATGGTGGGGATAAGGTAGGTGCAAAGGTTGTTATATGTTGCTAATTTTGGTTTACGTGGGGGCGTGTTGTGGGCGTTCTGGGTGCGACTTGTTTTTCTTTGTGCCTCGGGTTACTTTGTGGTTAGAAATCCACTAATACATGGAACGCTCAAAAAACCATTTGCGTGCAGATAGTTGTTTTATGGGCTCAGTACTTTGCAGGGGCTTTTTCTATGACTTGACTCGTGCCTAGTATGTTTTAAACTGGCAATGTCTAAACATTAAAAAGCCAAGGTATTCGAACACTTATTACTGATCTCATTAAAATGTGTTTAAACTTATGACAACCCCTTGCCAAGCATTCCCACACTAAAGATGGAACAGCAGTGTTTATGGGGTTGCTAATGTATGATGGGGAAGAATGCCAAGGCCCTGCCACATTCCTTGTGGGTGTTACTGTAATGTGATATCTTCTCAGTGTGTCATTTCAGTCTTCTTTGCATTCTTTCGTTCCAATCTGCATGCATTCCTGATTCATACCTGTCATTTAATCCAATCTCAGCTGAAGGATCCGAGTTCTATCATAATATTAAAGTTACTGGAAGCACAGAGCAAGCAACGTAACTAGATTGCAATGTGTTCCTAGCAATAGGAACGTGTTTCCTTCTGATCTAAGGAGTGACCAAGTTTTAGAGGGAGGAAAAGATCCAGGGCTATGCTAATGTCAGGACTGTCTGGACTCCGGTCTAGCTAGCCTTTTGGTTGTAGCCCCAGGGCTTCTATCCGTGGCTAAAAACAAAAGACGGGGGCCATAGTACCCCCAACACTCCCCTAGCGATGCCTCTGCTCTGCTCTCTGTCCGCCGGACGTGAGTTATTAGGCTCGAGCTGTTGTTGGACCCTTCGTCTTGTGAGACATTTTCTGAAAATCTCCAACATGCCGGACAGTGCTGGTCAAGTCCTCATACTCTTTTAGCTATTCCCTCTTTGGATACTAACTGACAGGAATGAGAGAGGCAGTTCAGCATATTCCTTTGGTTTTCCTCCTAACCCATTATAGGAAGTTTGTGTTTTCTCGGCTTCGACTCACTGTAGACCTTTGCATATGAATCTATCATAAATCGATACATGTGAAAGGTCCTGAGACATGTTTTGCAATTGAGAAACATTCAACGGAAGGAGACTTTGCATCGATAATACAGAACTAGAGCATCTCTGCTTTGTTTTTGACGGACCTGAGAACCACTCGGTTGACCTGAAAGCTTGTCTTAGAGACAGTTGCTTGAGTGAAGAGTTGGGGGTTTATAAGGGTTGGAGAGAGAAGGATGGTGACAACACCGAAAAAGCCTGTGGTAGGAAAGTGAACCCTACATAGCATTAAAACACTAATTACTACCATAAACACGTCATATATGATAGGACTGGGCTTGTGTATCATGAGCACAGGTGGGTGTATTAGTCTTTGGTCTAGGAAATTGAGTCATGCCATCAAATGATCAGTTCCCCACAACAGGAAGAGGTTAATATGCCATAAGCACCTCCTTGATTTACATCAGGACTACTCTTGATTTATCCATAAAGTGCTATCTCTTTAAAAGGATGGCCATGGTGGGGAAGAGTGAGTCACATGTCAGGCAACATGACACAATTGGCCCACTTCTACATTCATAGGTAGAAGCATGTTGACGTTGCCTTTGGATTCTCAAACCCCCATGTCACCATATGGAACCTGCAACCTGGAGACATCACAGCCCTACCTCCTCATGGTTCTTCTTCAGTTGGGCCAGTTCTTCAGTCAGGCTCTCGACTTCTCTATCCAAGGCCGATATCGCCAAGGTAAGGTCTGCCATGACTTTACGTAGGCCGTTATTATCAGCCACGACACTCTGGAAAAAGTGCTGCTCATTTTCAAACCTGGAATTTAAAAAAAAAACAACGAGCTTGCATTCTTTTTTTTATCTGGCAATGGTTTCAAACTAGAATTTAAAACATGTGTCTTTCCAGCATCTTGGCATAACACTGATCATATCCTATTGCTAGTCACTTGCATGCCTTTGCAGCTGCAATATCAGCACCAACCCAAATCATGAACCGCAAGATCTGTTGCGTCACATTCTGGGTACCATATCCATCACCGGTCAATTGAATATAGATTTTAGGAATCCAATATGTAAATGTTTCATTCCACTCCTATCACCGGCATTTGATATTCTTATACATAGGGGTCCCACATCCAGGGGGTGGATGTTTTCATGGACATACATGGCTCAAGTGTGTTAAATGAGATTGTTTCCTATAATGGTGACAGCCAAACAAGAGAATACGTTGCAGGGGGCATTGCAAGAATGCAGTGAGACAGAGATGTCTAAACAATCCCTTACTGACAGTGAACTGGAGGACATACCCATCAGAAACAGGAATGGGGAAAAATGATCGGTGGGCATCTAGGATTGGGCTTGTGTTCTGTGACCTATCAAGAAAGTCATTGTGGGTACAACCAAATATGAGGGCTCTTGGCCGTGTTAGGCTATATGTGTGCCAACACAGGACAGAGACACACCAAAACAGAACAGACACACAAGAATTTCCTCCAACCTAGCACGAGCTGGTTTTGGCCAATGCGGGCCATTGCTGGGAAAGCACTGTGATCCGACCAATGAAACTTCAATGACACGCTATGTCGAAATTATCTAGCACGGTGCAGATTACACATCCGAAGCCTATGCAAGCATAACCCATTGTCAGCTACTTGCATCAAAAACCACAGAAATGTTGGGGAAATTTTACTTTTTAAGAGAGGCGTAATATAAACTAGTGTATTTTGTTCAGTTTTGGAATTTGTGGATATGTTTATATTTTTCTCTGTCAATTTGAAGGTATCTTAAAATACCAGTTTGCGACAAAGCACCCTCCCAATAAATGTGTGAGGAATTCAAAGGGAGGTATTTGTAATCAAAATGTAATGATCTTTTTTATAAGAAATATATCATAGCAGTAACAAGGACAATGCTGCAATGTAGATCTACCAGCAAACCTATTGTACAAACAGTCTATTTTATAAATCACTAAAATAAATACATATTTTTTTCATTTCTGTCTCCATACCTATCGCCATCCGTCCCGTCTTTAAGACCATTATCGCCACAATTCTTCTTCTGTCCCCATGTTTGCATTTAAGCCAATTTTAGCCCTATTCTCTGTTTTTCCAAATGTTTACATCCATGACCTCAGCAATGCTTTCTCCTTTTTCCTCACTTTTATTTCCACCTCACCTCTGAGTTTCTGAAAAGTGATAATGTGTTGCTCTCTTATAAAACACAGATAAAAAAAACAACCTATTTCAGCTAGACAAATAATAAGTCATTTACAACACTCTGCATTGAGAAATTGCCATTGTCATTTCAATTATGAGATATCTCAAGAAAAGCATATATTTGAGGTGCTGTGGGTTTGTTGTGGTTAAACGGTCACACATATATGGCAAACAATTCACAACTTTCATTTTAGCCCAGACAGAGTGTTGCTAACTGAAACATCCTCCTAATGAAAAACAACAGCATCTGACTGGTCATACCCTGGACCAGGAAATTGTACTTTTTGTGGGTATTAAGTTTCTTAACAGAAGTCAGATGCTTCTCAGCACCATAAGTCCATTTAGAAGAAGGCCCCCCAAACTCACTTCATGTTTAAGTCATCTGCTGCCAGTCTTGCGTTTTCAATCTGCAGGACGACCTTGGAGTTGTTTATGCAACATTCACTTATCTGCAAGATGTAAGGTTAAACAAAGCATGATATCACTTCCTGTCTGGCAATGCATAAAGAACCCACACCACTGAATATTAAGTGGACCCATCCTTCCTTGTTTGGCCACCATGACTGCACTGTCTAAAAGCAAAGATGATTGTTTCTCTTCAATTTCTGTCATTTGAATTCAAACCCTGATGGCTCCGGCTCTTTCACTTGATTCGACCACCCATCTCCTCTTCCAGGCTCTTTTTGTATGTAAAGTAAATAGATTTCTGAGTTTCTCGACTGTCTTCAGGAGGGTGGTCACCACATTTTAAAAACCGAAATGCGTAGAGTGAAACAACAGAGCAGCAAGTGGAACTCTGGTTACATTCCTCTTTTAGGTGGAGATCATTCCAAACAAAAGCACTAATTACACCAACGAATGCCTGTATACTGGTATAGTCTTTTAGCCTTGGAATATAAAAGTGTCATCTACTGGAGAATGAGGACTCGTCCCATTTCTCAGCTTCAGGACTATGTCATATTTTATTAATATAAACAGGTGCAACACGTTGCCTTTTATGGCAGGCTATGCCATTGTTTGCTGGCTCGGCTTGTATTGTATTTGAATAAACAGATGCTTAAAGAATTTGTCAGAATGTCCGTTATAGAGGAGGCGCAGTACCCCATTGCTGGTGTGATTGATGCCGATCCCTTGGAAAGCTTTCCACACAATATGGCATTGTAGCCAATTTTCCACTTCCCCTCCACTTTGACTACCATGGTAGGTATATGCTGGGAACAGTGAAGTTGATCAGAGAAATGTCTCCTGGAAGCCTCTTTCTTTAAGTGCTTCTGCAATCCATCCACTCTGGTCAAGCTGCACATTTGCTAAAATCTCCTGCTTTATCTAGAAGATTGAACACACAGCTAACACTTTATATTCCAGAATATAGAATACGTCCCCTACATTAAATCGTTTCATAGTCACCTCAACACAAAAATACAGTCTATTTTATTTTTCTGCAGGAAACAAACTATTTAAAAAGCAAAGGTTTGAATTTTCATTTTTTTCTCAAGTAGGTCTCTCACCTACCTAACATCTAGCCTCTGTGAATTTGTGAAGGATTAAAAAACCTGCAACTTTCAAGGAACAGCTCTATTTTTTTGTTCTAAAATCCTTGGACCACAGTCGTAGGGTTTTTCCCTTAATTTCATTCCTCATTGCAACAGAAAAGATAATTGCCTGTTCCCAACTTTTAAGCAGTGACCCATCTCCTGGGAGGATAGCTCAGCGGCAACGTGCTCGCCTTGAAAACAAGATCATGGGAAGCAACACAGGTTCGATCCCCTGGTCCAGGCTTAGAATTCTATCGGTGTTAAGTGTGTTATAAATAACCTATCATATCTCCTTCTGCAAGGGATGCTTTTAAGCCATATTGTAGCCGAATAATATGACTCTGAATAAATCCTCCCATGAACCAGTCACATATATTGTAGTACTTAGCCTTGTGGTTTGAAATGGAAGAATAGTTAAAAAGAAAGCCATTTTTCACCAACTTTAATCGAAGCCATTTTGTCTTGCAGAACGTATTTTCAAAGAACACCCAGGCATCATTTAAAATGTGTTATTTTCACCTCATTTTCCTAAAGAACGCGGCATCAAGGGGCATCTATATGGGTAGTGTTTACGCATAAAGAACGCAATAGAATTCAATGAAATTACTCATTGTCGAGCAATATTAATATTTTTGAAGCAGAGCATACAAACTCATTCCTAAAATCTGTTCTTCTATTGTTTTCGCCATGACTAAAAATAAAAATTGATAGCAGCGGCAGAAAAAACCTGCCCTCCTGTTTTCTTCTTTGTTAAGAACCAAAGCAGGCGGCATTGGTTTTCCCTCACATCGCTCCCAACTCTGGAACGCCCTCTCTAACTCTCTCAGAGCAGAACCATCCCTGCCAATCTTTAGAAAAACCTTGAAAACCACCCTTTTCAACTAATCTACTGCCTACGATGCCCCCCTCTTGACTGTCTTGATTTCTCTGCCTGTAACCAAATATGTACTTTTTGCATCTCCTTCTGTTTCCTCTATGTAACTAAGCACGTATCTCTTGTAACAAGCGCCACGATGCCCACGGGCTGCTCTGCGCTCTACAAATGTGAATAAATAAATAAATAAATCCCAAGCACTGGACACATGCTGCCCTGTGAGTGGGATTCTAGCACAGGTTACAGAAATGATAAATTCTCTATGTGGTGAATGAAGAAATGCCAATGGGGTGCAAGCTTGGCCGAAAGCCGGCTCCTTACCTGGTGCTGAAGATCCTCTATTTGCTTGAAGTATTTGCTGTAGTCGGCGGCTGCTGCTCCGCCAGCTCCTCCGGGGCGATTCTTCTCGTACCACTCTCTGATTTTATGCTCGAGCTCACTGTTGGAATCCTCCAAGGCCTTCACTTGGTCCAGGTATGAGGATAAGCGGGTGTTGAGATTCTGCATGGTCTCCTTCTCCCCACCGTTGAGAAGTAAATCCCCTCCACCCTCTGCATCTGCACCACCACTAAAACCACCACCATATCCGCCCCCACCGCCATAGCCACCCCCAGCACCTCCACCACCACCGAAACGGCCACCAGCTCCCCCGGCTCCTCCAGAACTCCTGCTAACCCAGCCATCATGGCCGGCATTGGTCCCAACGGCAGAGTGGGAAGTTACTCTATGACCACTGCTTTGGATGGATGCGCTACTCTGCCTGCTCTTCACACTTTGGTAAGCCATGGTGTTGCGTCAAGTGGATAACCCCTTCAAGCAGAGTGTGGCATCCGGACCGGTGAGCTGGAGAATAAAAAGGATTTCCAACCTTTTATAGGGAATCCAGAGGGTGTTCCATTTCCCCGACCTTACCTGTCCTGGTGACAAGCCCTGCTGCTGGCATTAATTACCGCTAATTAGCACGTACCACCTCATCCACATGTCCATTTCGCTTGAGTTGTGTGCGCCCTGTGGCTGTTTATCATCCAACGATGATGGGAGAAGGGTGGAGCGGCGGAGCCCAACCTTAATGCTTTTCATCTTTTGAGCATAATTGAGCAATTATTTATCCTGGTTTTACCCAATATCGTCTGCCCAGTTTCTGCGCGTGCATTAGCCTCCCACCCTCTGCTTTCTGAGCACTGTGAGCACACACAGCACCGGCAGCTGTCACGCTGGTGCGCCCGGGACTTTTTCAGAGTTCGGCTGGATTAGGTCCCATGACCTAATATTACAGAGAGTCTCGCCACCTTGTCTGTCAAGTGACTCAGCTGGCAGAGAGCACAACAATGTTTGGAGGCAGCTCTAGCTTCCAAGTGCAACTTTGGTGTGCTCACACTAATTCCATACATTCCACAGATTCATTTAAAATCATTTTTTTTTTAAAGTATATTGTGTCTTTAAAAAATTCAGAACATTGGCATGGATTTGACAATGGATGGTCAACTTGAGGGACATGGCAAAGAAACACATGATGAGGAGCAGGATGGGAGCCCCTGAATATTTACAGGCCGATTCATGGAATAATTAGCGCAGCGCAAGTGGGCAAAAACGTGCGAATCGCAGTGGAATAGCGAAAATCGCAGTGCAAGTGCGAAAATCGCACGAAAAGCAGCGCACGTCAATTCATGGAAGGCCGTGCGCGAGAAAACCAGCGGATGTGCGATAAAAAAGTGCGCGGCGCACGTTGGCGCACAGGCCATCTAACAGCGTGCGCCAGGTCACAGCGAAAATCGCACAGGCCACAGCGAAATTCGCACATAGCGCGGCGCACGCAACAAAAGTAGGCGGAACACGGGCGTAACACTCGGAATGGGGAACAACTTGCCAAAACGTGGGCGTCACGGGGGAAGTACAGGGCAGAAGTGCGCGGAACGCCCACACGCTCGCCTACAACACGTATTTATGGAATAGAATAGGGGAAAAAAGCGCACGCTCAAACCAGCGCACAGGCACAAACACGACCGCCACAAGAAAGCAGGCGGTAGCGTCTCTGCGGCTGTAAGAAATGTGCGCCAAAAGGTGCGCCAACAAATAGCACCTATATACTGCCATGATGAATGTCCCATACTGTGGCCCTCCAGGAAAAATGACGTGCAAAGGGGTACCCACAAACACGGACACCCGCTGACAAAAAATACGTGTGCGTGTATACCGGGGTGCGCGGGAAGTCTCACACGCGATTTCAGCAGGGTACGTGCATCACAGGGGTTCGCGTGAAGTCATTCACGCGATCGGGCCTGGGGGAGCGGGCTACGTGTATTTCAGGGGTTCGCGTGAAGTTTCTCACGCGATCGGGCCTGGGGGAGCGTGCTACGTGTATTTCAGGGGTTCGCGTGAAGTTTCACACGCGATCGGGCCTGGGGGAGCGGGCTACGTGTATTACAGGGGTTCGCGTGAAGTCATTCACGCGATCGGGCCTGGGGGAGCGGGCTACGTGTATTTCAGGGGTTCGCGTGAAGTTTCTCACGCGATCGGGCCTGGGGGAGCGTGCTACGTGTATTTCAGGGGTTCGCGTGAAGTTTCACACGCGATCAGGCCTGGGGGAGCGGGCTACGTGTATTACAGGGGTTCGCGTGAAGTTCCTCACGCGATCGGGCCTGGGGGAGCGGGCTATGTGTATTCCAGGGGTGCGTGAGAAGTTCCACACGCGAATAGCCTGGGCGCGTGTATTTCAGGGGTGCGCGGGAAGTTCCACACGCGAATAGCCTGGGCGCCTGTATTTGAGGGGTGCGCGGGAAGTTCCACACGCAAATAGCCTGGGCGCGTGTATTTCAGGGGTGCGCGGGAAGTTCCACACGCGAATAGCCTGGGCGCGTGTATTTGAGGGGTGCGCGGGAAGTTCCACACGCGAATAGCCTGGGCGCGTGTATTTCAGGGGTGCGCGTGAAGTCATTCACGCGATCGGGCCTGGGGGAGCGGGCTACGTGTATTTCAGGGGTTCGCGTGAAGTTTCTCACGCGATCGGGCCTGGGGGAGCGGGCTACGTGTATTACAGGGGTTCGCGTGAAGTTCCTCACGCGATCGGGCCTGGGGGAGCGGGCTACGTGTATTCCAGGGGTGCGTGAGAAGTTCCACACGCGAATAGCCTGGGCGCGTGTATTTCAGGGGTGCGCGGGAAGTTCCACATGCGAATAGCCTGGGCGCGTGTATTTCAGGGGTGCGCGGGAAGTTCCACACGCGAATAGCCTGTGCGCGTGTATTTCAGGGGTGCGCGGGAAGTTTTACACGCGAATAGCCTGGGCGCGTGTATTTCAGGGGTGCGCGGGAAGTTCCACACGCGAATAGCCTGGGCGCGTGTATTTCAGGGGTGCGCGGGAAGTTCCACACGCGAATAGCCTGTGCGCGTGTATTTCAGGGGTGCGCGGGAAGTTTTACACGCGAATAGCCTGGGCGCGTGTATTTCAGGGGTGCGCGGGAAGTTCCACACGCGAATAGCCTGTGCGCGTGTATTTCAGGGGTGCGCGGGAAGTTTTACACGCGATTTCTGCACGGTACGTGTATTTCAGGGGTGCCGGGGAGTCCCACATGTGATTTGACAGTGTGGGTCCTCCCAGGTGTACCCTGTACACCCTCCACGGCCCCTGCAGGCAGCCCACACCACAGGGGACTACCCTGCATCCCTGGTCATGTCCCGCAGGCAGCCCACCCAACATGGGCATGCCCCCCAGCAAAGGCACATGTCTCCTTGAACTAATGAACACCAACTCATGTCCCCTTGCACCCCCACCCCCCAGCACTGTGGGGCACCTGCCAGCAGGCCCCCACCCATGTCCAACTCATGTCCCCCACCACCCCCACCCCCCAGCACTGTGGGGCACCTGCCAGCAGGCCCCCACCCATGTCCAACTCATGTTTCCCACCACCCCCACCCCCCAGCCACCAGGGTCACCCTCCACCAGGCCCCCACCCATGTCTCCCACCACCCCCACCCCCCAGCCACCAGGGTCACCCTCCACCAGGCCCCCACTCATGTCACCCACCACCCCCACCCCCCAGCCACCAGGGTCACCCTCCACCAGGCCCCCACCCATGTCTCCCACCACCCCCACCCCCCAGCCACCAGGGTCACCCTCCACCAGGCCCCCACTCATGTCACCCACCACCCCCACCCCCCAGCCACCAGGGTCACCCTCCACCAGGCCCCCACTCATGTCTCCCACCACCCCCACACCCCAGCAGTGCAGGGGCAGCCTCCACCAGGCCCCCACTCATGTCACCCACCACCCCCACCCCCCAGCCACCAGAGTCACCCTCCACCAGGCCCCCACTCATGTCACCCACCACCCCCACCCCCCAGCCACCAGGGTCACCCTCCACCAGGCCCCCACCCATGTCTCCCACTACCCCCACCCCCCAGCCACCAGGGTCACCCTCCACCAGGCCCCCACTCATGTCACCCACCACCCCCACCCCCCAGCCACCAGGGTCACCCTCCACCAGGCCCCCACTCATGTCTCCCACCACCCCCACACCCCAGCAGTGCAGGGGCACCCTCCACCAGGCCCCCACTCATGTCTCACACCACCCCCCACACCCCAGCAGTGCAGGGGCACCCTCCACCAGGCCCCCACTCATGTCACCCACCACCCCCACCCCCCAGCCACCAGGGTCACCCTCCACCAGGCCCCCACTCATGTCACCCACCACCCCCACCCCCCAGCCACCAGGGTCACCCTCCACCAGGCCCCCACTCATGTCTCCCACCACCCCCACACCCCAGCAGTGCAGGGGCACCCTCCACCAGGCCCCCACTCATGTCTCCCACCACCCCCCACACCCCAGCAGTGCAGGGGCACCCTCCACCAGGCCCCCACTCATGTCTCCCACCACCCCCACACCCCAGCAGTGCAGGGGCAGCCTCCACCAGGCCCCCACTCATGTCTCCCACCACCCCCACCCCCCAGCAGTGCAGGGGCAGCCTCCACCAGGCCCCCACTCATGTCACCCACCACCCCCACCCCCCAGCCACCAGGGTCACCCTCCACCAGGCCCCCACCCATGTCTCCCACCACCCCCACCCCCCAGCCACCAGGGTCACCCTCCACCAGGCCCCCACTCATGTCACCCACCACCCCCACCCCCCAGCCACCAGGGTCACCCTCCACCAGGCCCCCACTCATGTGTACCACCACCCCCACCCCCCCAGCCACCAGGGTCACCCTCCACCAGGCCCCCACTCATGTCACCCACCACCCCCACCCCCCAGCAGTGCAGGGGCATCCTCCACCAGGCACCCACACATGTCCCCCTGCCCCCAGGTCCTGACGATACTCAATCATGGCAGTAATGGCCAGCATACCCAGCACAAACACCCAGGCAAGGATTGCATCCACCCACATAGTGAATGCAATAACATGATACAACCCCAATGGCAAGTCTGTAAATGAACACATGTCCGTCACACACACATACACAATGGGTGCAAGTGAATGTCAAAACCCATATCATGACATGTATGAAACCAATGAGAAAATACCACAAGTGAAAGTTAAAAAAACATGTATTAAAGATGAAAAATAAGTAAAAAAATCAAACATACAACAATGGGGATAACAAAATAAATGGTCCATGTCCGAGAACAAATGTAAAAATAAAAAAAACAAAGTAATCCAAAAACAAATGTTGTCCAAAGCAAAATCATGTGGAAGTAAAATAATGAAAAACCATTTCCTCATGGTGAACACAATAATTAATAAAAAAAATGTTTCTTCAAAAAGCAAACTATATACACGAAAATTCCAGGGTCCATGAGCCCAACACCATAAATGAAACCTACTACTACCTAATGAAAATAATATATACAAAAAAGTGGCCATTGTCCGAGCGGTCCAAAAATACAAAAATTAATAAAGGAAACCAAACACTAACTAACTAAATAACTATATACAAAGGCAGCGGGCAAGTCCTGCGGCTCACTCGGGGATGTTGCTGGCCAGGGCATCATCGAACTCCATGTCGATGTCCTGGAGGCGGGACTCTGTCCTGGCCCCGAGGTCTCGCAGGGATAACCCCATGTCCAGCTCAAACTCCCTGCGAGCTTCCTCGAGGCACTCAGCCCGCCTCAACGCCCGACGCATGGAGAACTCTGCCCTGACCATGGTGAGCCGCTCCTCTTCCGCCCGCTGCCGCTCCGCACCTATCCGCTGGACCAACTGCTCCCACACGGAAGACACCACCATCCCAGGGTTGCCCTGCCCTCCGGCCGATGCCTGCCCCTCTGATCTTGAAGGCCCCGAGCCATGATGCCTCCCACGTCGAGCCTGCTGCTGCCTCCGACGCCACTGCCTCTGCCAGAACGACGGCATCCAGGCTGATGGAAACCACCGACGCCGTTGTGCACGTGCCCTGCCCGATGATGCTGTCACATCTTCCATCTGCTGGGGTCCAGTTGCTGTGTTGTCCACCCCTGCTGGACCTCCGACTCCCAACTGTGGCAGGGATGGGATCCCCACCGAGCTGGCTGCATTGGTCGGGGCAGGTCCACAGGGGGCCCTGGTGGCAGCTGGGCCGGAAGACGGCAAGGAGAACGACTGGTGTATAGCCTGCACAGAGGAGGAGAGGGCCGCCAGATTGGACAACACATGCAGGAAACCCCCGAACATGGCCGATCCCAATTGGGCCACGTCGGCACGGTGCACTTCGTGATGACGTGCGTCCTCCTCCCGGGAAGCACGCACGGCATCACGAATCACAGCCGTGCGCATCGCGACCCCAATCAGGACCTTCTCCACACGGCCAGGGGTTCCCACGTCCGCAGGTGGAGGGGAGTCAGGTGACATGGACATCCCCTCTACCTGCGGACGGGCCTGGGACGGGGCATCCCTGCTGGTGCATGGTGGTGCACTCACAGGGTCAGGGACAGCGACATGCACAGGCCCCTCCACGGTGACCTGTGCTGCCTCCTGCCCCTGGCCCTGGACTGCACCACTTGCACCAGCAGGGATGCCCCCACCAGGCCCCATGTGTGCCCCAGTGGCGGCCTCCTCCTCCTCTGTGCAAACCACCAACCTGGATGGCTCCTCACCGTCTCCCATCGTAGCAGGCCCCTGTGGGGGCTCACCCACCCCTTCCGCTGCAGCCGTGGGGGCATCCCCGCCGCCTTGCTCCACAGCGCCGTCTCCGCCCTCTTCTTCACTAGCCGCGGCGTAGAGGGAGACAAAGAACACAAGCATCAGGGCACTGTACAATGGTCCCCTAGACAGGAAGCAATAGCAGATGAGCACCACTGTCAAAGTACACTTCCATCATGTCCCTCCACAACACATGGGTCAGTCCAGGCAAAACACACACAGTAACAGGCATGGTGCATGCCATGGACATTTCCCTGCATGTCCAATGGACTCTTGAAACATTCAATGATATGTAACTCACATGCATCATGGCTCATGCCTATCACATGCACACACTTCACCTCAGTCACATCCATCTGGCCCCAAACACACCAAACACAGCGGATACAAGGGTAATTTGGCTGCTTCACTGAATCTGTGCATTGTCACACACATGTGTCATGCATCCATGGCATGCACAAGTCACAGACACGCAGGTCAGGCACACAGACATGGCTACCATATATGTACCTGACATCAGCACCCATCCCTCACCCCCACCCATGTCCAGGTACAGAGACTGGCATGCTCTCATGTTCAAAATCTGCATAGGGCTCCCCATGCGGCATTTGAACACATGCAACAACCATGTGGGTCACACATCACTGGTCGCACATGCATTACCATGATGTCCCTGCACACATACATGCATACATGGCCTATGGCACACATACAGGCAAGTATCATAGAACCAGCACACCGCAACATGCCCTGTCTCACACAGTAATGCTTGGACACTTACCGCTCAACTCCAGACGGGCCTCCCTCTCAAGGATCTGGGCGTGGAGCGCTGGGCGTACGCGTTCCAGGACCCTCATCTGGATGGAACTCATGCGGCCCCGGCCCCCCTCCACGAGGCGCCGGGCCTTCACAAGGGTCCTGGACCTCAAGTCCTCCCAGCGCTTCTTGATCTTCAGGACGTTGCGGGTTGCCACCCCCTCCGCGTTGATGGCAACCACACAGTCGGCCCAGATCCTCTCCCGTCCTTCCTTGCTGGCGCGGGACGATCCAAAGAGGGCATCATACTGCCCCAGGACATGCTCCACCAGGACACCAACTTCGTTGTCAGTGAAGCTGGTGCCCCTCTGCCCCTCTGGCCTGGGGTTGCCACTGGTGCCAGATGTGGAAGTGCCCGACATGGCAACCCCAGAGGCAGGTGTGGGTGGGCAACTGGGTCCTGGGGCTGGGCTGTGGAGCGATGTAATCCCAGTCGGGAGTCTTCAGTTCCAGCAGGGGTGGACACAGCAACTGGACCCCTGCAGATGGCTGATGTGCAGGCACCAAATGGCAGGGCACGGTGGCAGCAGGCAGGCAGGCAGGCAGGCAGCAGCAGATGGCACGTGGGAGGCTGCTCGGGGCACTGGGGGGCAGTAACTCGGCCTTCTGGGCAGGAGCGTGGTCTTCCGTGTGTTTTCGCGTGGCCAGCTTGATACGGAATGATTTGGCACGTGAAAATCCTGCACGTCAGTGTGAAATCCGAGGAAAGGCCCTTAGCGCGTAAGCGCGTCAGCACGCATACGCGATTCTATTGGACCAGAGTCCCTCAGCGCGTAAGCGCGTCTGTGACGTGACCCGCACGGGTGTTCCCCACTCAGCACGTGATGACGGAGCACACGTGGAAATACTGCACGTCAGAGTGTCATCGCGTGTAATTGGACAAAAGTGCGCGTACACGCGATTGGCCTATGTACGTGTATTTAATGGGTGCGCGGGCACTTACACACGCAAGTACGTCAGCGAACCTGTATCCCGTGGTGCGTGTGAATTTCCACACGCTATTGGACTGGGAACTGGATTCCAGGGGTGCGCGGGTCACACGCTCGCCTAGAACACGCGCAAAGCATAAATTTGCACACTTTAACAATAACAAGCTCAGACGCCAGGATGAACATACCGTTCCTAGCAGCAGTGGCAGTGGGCTACCAAAGGAGGAGGAGGAGGATAGTCAGGGCCAGAATATTCACACCCAGAACCAGCCTTTTCGGGATGCCTGATGACCAGGTGTATGGGAGGTACAGGTTTCCACCACACATTATACTGGACCTGGTGAGTGAGTGGGAGGATGACCTCACATCACCCACCCTGTGCTCCCAAGCACTCAGCCCCCTGGAGAAGGTCCTCAATGTACTGCACTTCTTAGCCACTGGATCATTTCAGCGGACAAGTGCCATAGTGGGTGGGGTGTCACAGGCCACCCAGTCACGCTGCCTACAACAGGTCTTGAACATCATCACTGCACGCCCATCAGTCCGCAGGCACATATACCTGCCCAGAACACCTGCAGAAAGGCATGCTGCCGCGCTGGACTTTTACGCTGTGGCACGATTCCCCAAAGTGCTAGGTGCCATCGACTGCACCCATGTGGCTCTACGTCCCCCCAGGGCATCTGAGCACATCTATAGGAACCGCAAGCACTGGCATTCCATCAACGTGCATGTAGCATGTAATGCCAAGGGAATCATCACCTCAGTATATGCCAACTATCCCGGCTCCACCCACGACAGCTTCATTTACCGAATGTCCACCCTAAGCCGGGACCTAGAAGCTGGGCGGCATGGCGATACATGGCTGCTTGGTGAGTATGTATGCCACTGCACATGCATGCATGTTGGATACTGAGCAAGGTCACAACCCCACCAATGATACCAATCACCACCTCCACAGGGGACAGTGCCTACCCTCTCAGCCCCCACATGATGACGCCAATTCGGAACCCCACCACGCCACCCGAGGTAAGATATAACACAGCCCACATTACAACCAGGGGCATAGTGGAGCGCACATTCGGAGTGCTAAAGTCACGCTTTCGCTCCCTTGACCGTTCTGGCGGGCAGCTGTTATACGCTCCCCCAGTAGTGTGCAGGATCATAGTGGCAGCATGTGTCCTGCACAACGTTGCAACACGCCGGGGCCTGGCCGTGGACATGGTGGTGGCCCCACATCCCCAACCACATGCACAGCCGCTGCGCATGGGAGGGGAAAGGGCACGGGGGGAGGCAGCCCGTACACAGCTAGTGGCTAATTACTTCACATAGAAATCACACCCCTGTGGAGTTCACACTGCCCTGGCACATTCCATCTGACAATCAATGATGACTCAACCTGACACTGATCCTGAATGTCTGGAGAATGAACCGTGAATACCATATCAGCCTGAGATTGTTCACCTGGAAGTGTCACAATGTGTGCATCCCTACCCACACAGACACCACCAATGCAGTTTTGTGAAGTTACACATTGAAGCAGCTAAAATGAATACCCACTTGCAAAATGCAACAAGAGGACAGTGCCATGTCAGCCAACCCAACCCCAGCACCGCCACACGACACACCGTGCCATGTCATGCTAATTGCAGGTAAACAAAGTAATCCCCACAACATGACACTAGTCTCACTATGTACAGTGTCCCTATTAGAAACCTGCAACACCTGAAATGCTCACAGCAATGCCGGACCAACAACATACTTGAGCACGTACTACCATTAACATGACATCACAAATGTTACATATTAGTAGTCTCACCACCTGGAAATGCCTGCACTCCCACCACTACCAACTGTGCAGTGTTGGCGCCATGTAGAGTTGTAGGTGCACTGCTGCCAACATGGACCCCATCTCCAGACTAGAGGTCCTTGTGTAGACATGAGGAAGGGACCTGCAAATTGGGAGGTAGACACAGAAGAAGAGTTACACATCAATGCAACATGCAGTGTACAACACAACAGCAATATGCACTAGGAATGTATACACAGTATTGACTACAGACTGCCCACACAGCTCATGGGAGTCCAACGTCACTGTGTAATTCACTGTCACTTGGGCACACCCTTTGCAAGCCCATGGAAACGGGAAGCAGGAGGGGTGTGTGTGACTCAAACCCAAGCATCTGAACCAAATACATTACAAGCCTGCATGTGCCCAGCCACAATGCAGCGTATGCCCACAGGAACCACGGAAGCCAACAAATCGTCCCAAAAAAATTGGGAATAAAAGAAATAAAAATAAAAATAAAAATAAGAAACAATCAAAAATAGCCATTGATGGGCCCGGGGAGATTGGGGAGGCCACCCAGGAGGTCCGAGGACAGGATGCACACCAGAACCCACCTGCGTGGATCCTGGGAAGATAAAACACCTCCATGGGCTCATGGCCCACACGGCTACCCTATTGTGGGAGTATCACTGCTGTCGCTATTATCACCCTGTGCAGCTGCATCCGGAGGTGGTTGCACTATGGGAGGCAGCCCACGCAAGGCCCTAGTCTGCTCCTCCATGGCTGTAAGCATGCGGGTGTGGTAGGTCTGGTTCTGGAGGATGAGTGTGCGGAGGTCCCCATGCAACAACTCACGGGATGCCCGGACCTCCGCCCTCGTTGCCTGCATCTCAGCTGAGAGCGTACGGGTGAGACGCTCCAGCTGCTGTTCTGTCCTTTGGTGTGTTGAAGCCTCAAGCTCAACAAGAGTCGTCCTGAGGTGAAGGAGCTCCTGCCTCAGGGCTTCCCTGTGGCCCTGGGACTCAATGGAGATGGCCTCCTGCAGAGTCGCCAGTGCCGCCCGCCTGTCCCTGTTGGACCCCAACATGTCCTCCCTGTGTGACTGGCAGATGGAGTCGGTTGCCTGCTCTAGTCGCTCCATCAGCCTTTCTGGGGGGACAATGGAAGTGGCCACCCTATCCATGGCCTGAGCCATCATCTCGGATGATGCAGCCTGTTGGGTTGCCATACCGTAAATGGATTGCTCCCATGCGGTATTGCCGGGTGGCGTACGGCCACCACGTCGGCGGGCACCACACCTGTCTGGGGCAAGGCGAACTGCGCCTTGCTGTGCCGGCACTGCCTGAGGCTGCAGGACTGCATTCCCCCTCTGATCTGCTGGCCCAGGAACAGGATCAGATGTCGCGGAGTGTGACCCTGCATCCGTAACCACCGAAGGCGTAGCTGCCAACACTGACATCCCCATGGAGGGTTCTGACCCTGGTGCAGGTGGGTGAGACAGAACAAAATCCCTCCCTGGAACACTCACCTGCGACGGCACGTAGGTCTCATCCGAATCAACACCTGAGTACAGCTCGGGGGAGGTGCAGCCAGAGACACCCCTTGAGAGCACGACCTGCAGCACTTGTGGGTTCTCCCCCACCACCACACCACGTCCCTCACTGGTGGTTGGTCGGCCCTCGGACCCCTCCTGGGTCTGCACCATCTCCACAACCCCAGCAGTATCAGGTGCGTCTTCCCCTGCAAAGACATGAAAACAAAGAAATGGAAACAGGCATTAGCACCATGGCACACAATGAGGGCTGAGAAGCAAGAGAACCAGTACTTGATTGACACATGTCCCACATGACTAAAACCCTCCCATGCATGCACCCTCACTGCGTATGAAGTGCAGGCAAATGGCACACACTGATGACACCAAGATGGAAGATGAACACATTTTCTGCATGCTGCCTGGCAGTGGCATCACACATTGGCCTGTGATTGCCAGGTGAAACACACATGCCATCACACAGATGGCATGTACCATTGCTATTGAGTGAAGATGGAGAGGAGGGCAGCACCTATTCATTCAGTCCAGTTCCCGCATGTAATCGCTTTTCTAATTCTAACAGGTCAGATTTTTCACCTGGAGCTGCCAGTCTGAAATGGTCCAATTGCACAGGGACATGTGTGTACAAATGATATCCAGGTAACAAAGTCACTCCACTTTACCATAGCCATGTCAGACATGTGACTAGTGGACAGCGACATGCCTAGTGAAAGTGGTGGAATGCAAACAAACTGACTGAATGAACAGTGAAAAATAAGCAACTATGTTGTGGCAAGGTGACACTTCAAGGGCAACTGGCGTGCAGTTGGGCTAGATGTCTACTGTTGGCAGAAGGGATACTGCTATGGCCAAATGCAGCTGCGCAGGAAGTATTGCATGAAGCACATGGCTGACCCATACGACTCAGGCGCACACACTCTCACCTGGCACACAAACAGAAGCCCTCACACACACACCATGCACATGGATGACACACACATGCATGTGCACTCACCGGACAATGCCTCGTAATCAGCCAGATCTCCCACGCCTTGGATCTGTTCCTCCGTGACGTAGGTCCCAGCGACTGACTCATGTGGAGTGAGTTCCATGTCTACTACTGGAGACCCACCTCCAGTCACTAGAGTTGCGGCTTGACTTGAGGCCAGCTTACTCTTTGCCCTGCGCTTTAGGTCATTCCAGCGCTTATAGCAATCATTGGCTGTGCGCCTCACGATTCCAAGGGCACTTACGATGTCCGCAACGGTCTGCCAGTGTGCCTGGCATTGTGCAGGTGTGGTCTTGGATCCTGCAACAATGACCATCTCGTTGTCATGTCCGGACACATACTCGACAAGTGCATTCAGTTCGTCATCCGTGAAGCTGGGCTTCCTGGATGGGCCGGACTGTGTAGCCGTGTCTGGGGCATCAGCCAGTGCCGGACGAGCACTCTTCCTCTTCCGCTTGGAAGGTGGTGGTGATCCTGAGTGTCCTGCGCCGCTCTGGACACTAGGGGCAGGAGCCCTGGTGGACTCTGTATCAGGAGTGTGGGATTGCACACTCAGCATGGGAGTTGGTGCAGGCATTGGCTCTAGTGTGATGGTGTCAGGGGGAATGTCAGCAGCATGGACTAGGACCGACACTGTCCTGGCTGGGTGTGTGAGGGCTGGGGTGGATGGAGCCGCAGCTGCCCCTGCAGCCTCTCCGCCCTGCCTCCTTGGTGCAGCAGATGACCTTGCTGGCCCAGATGCACGTGGCATGGTGACATCAACGTGCACCAGCGCACGTGTCATAGGCCTGCTGACCTGGAAGTCAGCCATGGAGTCAGCCAGATCTGGTGCCACAATGGGCTGGTCCAACAAGGGCTGAGCATGGATGGTGTCAGCCACATCAGCCTCAACGGGAGGGGGGGGGTTATGGGTGCCCTTGACTGGTCCTCCACACATGGGGTGACAGGCTCACCCTGCAAGTAACGACCACGTCCCCTACCGGATCCACCACGGCCACCACTTGTGGCTCTTCCACCTTTGCCACCCTTACGGAATCCTCGCCTCCCAGCCATGGCACTGATGTAAATGTGCGTATGGGAGTGGCTGGAAACTATTGTCCTGGGCAATAGGGGGTCAAAGGGGTTGGGTACCAGATGGTAATTGTACCCTAGTGCTCTTGCAAGGCTGATTGTAACCCCTGGGGAAAGATGACGGGTCACGCTACGCACAGGAGCCCCAAAAAAGGGAGATGACGTGCACGCAACCCCTCCTAGACCACGTGTGCAGAAAGAAAAACCTGCACTACGCTGTGGCACCCAGTAACACAAGAATGAACGTATGCGTGTCACACGCAGCCTAGAATGACCTCTGAAGGGGTAGGCTACACACGGGGCAAGCACAGATGTTAGATACGTGCGTGACTCACCGTCTGCCTGGTAAACGAGCGTGTAAAAGGAGCACGTTTGGTTGGCAACACCCCCGCCAAAAGAAGATTTGTACGCTGTCTGAGGAGACAGGACAACAGTAGAAGGGAACACTGTTCGAGGGAACAGGCCCAGGTAAACCAGTAAAAGCGAAAAAAGAGAAAAAGCTGTCAGAGGTAACAGGGAATACGAACTTGAAACGCCGTGAAGTAAATCGCGTGTGAAACGACAAGAAGTACAGAATTCACCCACTCGCTCTCCACGAAAAGCACGTACAAGGAAAACGTGTTCTACACATACCTTTTATACAGGGCCACACGTCCAGCGTCACTTACGCGGCGTGTACGCGCTAGGGCCATTTCCACCAATTACACGCTTTGTCACTTCTGCGTGTAGGGCCATTTCCACCAATTACACGCTTTGTCACTTCTGCGTGTAGGGCCATTTCCACCAATCACACGCGATGAGACTCTGACGTGCAGTCTTTCCACGTGTGCTCTGTCATCACGTGCTGTGTGGGAAACACCCGTGCGGGTCACGTCACAGACGCGCTTACGCGCTGAGGGCCTTTGGTCCAATAGAATCGCGTATGCGTGCTGACGCGCTTACGCGCTAAGGGCCTTTCCTCGATTTTCACGCTGACGTGCAGGATTTTCACGTGCCAAATCACTCCGTACCAAGCTGGCCACGCGTAAGCACACGGAAGACCACGCTCCTGCCCAGAAGGCCGAACTACTGCCCCCCAGAGCCCCGAGCACGCTCCCACCTACCATCTGCTGCTGCCTGCTGCCCACGTGCACTGCCATTTGCTGCCTGCGCATCAGCCAGGGGTGCTGTTGCTGTGACCACCCCTGCTGGAACCGAAGACTCCCGACTGGAATTCCATCGCTCCAAAGCCCAGCCCCAGGACCCAGTTGCCCACCCACTCCTGCCTCTGGGGTTGTCATGTCGGGGCAAACACCATCTGTGACCACTGACAACCCCCGGCCAGAGAGGCAGAGGGGCACCAGCTTCAGTGCCACCGAAGTTGGTGTCCTGGTGGAGCAAGTCCTGGGGCAGTATGATGCCCTCTTCGGAAGTTCCCGCGCCGACAAGGAAGGACGGACTCGGATCTGGACTGACATCATGACTGCCATCAACGCGGAGGGGGTGGCAGTCCGGGACTTACAACATGTCAGGAAGCGCTGGGAGGACTTCAGGTTCAGGACCCTGAACAAGGCCCGGCGCCTCTTGAAGGCAGCGGATGCCAAGGGGCGCCGGGGCCACTTGTCGGAAGAACAGATGGGGGTCCTGGAACGCATATCCCCAGCGCTCCACGTCCAGGTCCTGGAGAAGCAGACCCGTCTGGAGTCGAGCGGTGAGTGTACATGCATCCTGATTGTGAGCAGTGCGTGTGGTGATTATTCGGTATTGTGCAGGTTGCACATCTGTTTGTATGGGGTCGAGTATGGGTGGGGGTGTACATGGCCGTGGGGCTGACACATGCGAGGGCTGTAATGTGTGAGACATGGATGGTGCTTGTGTGTGTAGGCTTGCATGGCAAATGCAGTTGTGCGTGCACACATGTTTGTATGTATGTGTATGTAAGTAGACATGTCCGTGATGTCACGCATGTATGTTGTTTTGGGCTGCATGTATGAGCACTGTGTACATGTGCATGTGTGTGTATTTGACAAGGGTGCAACAGTGATGCAACATGGATGCATGTGACTGCGGTATGTGTAAGCCTGATTGGCAGATGTGACATGGATGCCCGTCTGAACAGTGTGACACTTGGCAGAGGTGTACACATGCATGCAAGTGTGGTGGTGTGTGTACATGTGTGGTGCACTTCCTGTGTTGCATGTGATGTCTGGGTCACCTTTGGCTGCTCATGCTGTTGTATGTGTATGGATGGTGGTGGCAGTTGCGATATGGCTGTGGTATGGCTCATGTGTGCGAGTTGCAATGACATGTGTGTTGGGGATTGTGATGACATGTCTGAGGTTTGCCAATGCCACTCATGTGCAACTGTCATGTGTGTATGTGTCCATTGTACAGTGCCCTGTTGCCTGTGTTTTGTTTCTCCCTGTCTGCAGCGTCAACTGATGAAGAGGGCGGAGAAGGTGCTGTGGAGCACAGCGGTGGGGATCCGACCGCCAGCCGGAGACGCAAGGCCCGGCTCCCCTCCCGTGTTGTCATCTCGTCGGGGAGTGAGGAGTCCGGTGCCGCGTCCCAGGCCGCAGCTGCCGGGGGGAGGTCCAAGAGGCGGAGGTTGGAGTTGGACTCCTCGGCAGCAGAAGGGGCAGCTGGGACCCCACAGGGCCCAACAGGGGAAGATGGCACGGAGTCATCCAGGTTGGTGGGGGGTCTGGTGGAGGAGGAGGCCGTGCAAGCACCAGAGACAGGGTCTGGAGGTGGGGATCCCACTGGTGCTAGTGGTGCAGTCCAGGACCAGGGACAGGAGGCAGCACAGGCCGCCGCGGAGGTGCCTGTGTGCAATCCTGTCCCCGATCCTGTCCCTGCATCATCTTGCACCAGCAGGGATGCCTACGTCCAGACCCGTTTCCAGGCAGGGGATGAGCTGACGTCAACTGGCCTTCCTCTGCCTGCGGACGTGGCTATCCAGGTCCGGGTTGAGCCTGTCCTGGCTGGTGTGGCGTTGCGTCAACGGGCCATGCGAGGTGACCTGCAGTCTTTTCATGGAGAGACTGCACGTCATCTCGAATGGCTCGTTGACCACGTCAGCCTGCTGGGACAGGTCACCCAGACCGGATTCCTCCGTCTGATGGGGCTTGTTCCGACCCCCTCCTCAACTGGACCCCCTACGCGCCAGTCGTCCTCTGTGCCATCTTCCCACCCATCAGTCACCTGGGTGCCCTGTGGAGCTGCCTCTGACAGTGCGGCCAGGCTGGTGGAGGAGGCATCCCTGCCACAGTCGGGAGTCGGACGTCCAGCAGGGGTGGCCACATCAACAACTGCATCCCAGCCGGCGGAGGATGTGCAGGCAGCAGGAGGCAGTGCACGGGCAGAGGCAGAGCAGCAGCAGCAACATGGTGGGAGCCATGAAGGCTCGGGGCCTTCGACATCGGAAGGGCAGGCATCGGCCGGAGGGCAGGAGGACCCACGACAGAGAGTGTCTTCCGTGTGGCAGCGGTTGGGCCACGCCATAGGTGCGAGGCAGAGGCGCGGCTCACAATGGTCAGGGCGGAGAACTCCATGCGGAGGGCCCTGAGGCGGGCCGAGTGCCTCGAGGCAATCCGCAGGGGGTTGGAGGAGGACACGGCGTCGTCCCTGCGGACCCTCGGGGCCATGGAACTGGACCGCCTCCGGGACATCGAACAGGAGTTCGATGATGCCCTGGCCCGGAACACCACGGAGTGAGCCGCTGGACTTGCCCGCCGCCTTTGTATATAGTTCTTTAGTTTTAGGTTTCCTTTGTTTTTTCTTATGATTTGGAGTCGACGGACACTGCTCCACTTTTTGTATATAGTTGATATTTAGGTAGGTTTTTTAGGAGGTTTCCTTAGTTCAGTTGTGATGATGGACCCTTGTTATTTTTGTACATAGTTCTTTGTTGCATGGAGAGTTTTTACATTTCACTTTGGACAAAATTTTTTGGATTTGATTTTCTACTTTTGTGTTTTTATGCGGACATGCAGCTTATTTTTTCACATTTACATTGTAGTTAGTTTTCTTTCTTTAGCATTCGTATTTTTTTCCAATACATTTTTTTTTCCATTGTTCACTGTGTGGTTTCATCTCATTGGTTTCATGCATGTCATGTTGTGTGTTTTCCCATTCAATTGGAAAATATGTGTGTGACGGACATGGGTTCATTTGCTTCATGAACATTGGGGGTGTAACATGTGATTTCCATTTCCATGTGGGTGAATGGGTTACTTGGTAGGGCTTTTTGGCTGTGGAGGCTGACCATTACGCACATGATTGGGGATTGTGAGGACCTGGTGGGGGCTGCACATGGTGGCAGGGGGGTGGGGGTGGTGGGAGACATGAGTGGGGGCCTGGTGGAGGGTGACCCTGCACTGCTGGGGGGTGGGGGTGGTGGGAGACATGAGTGGGGGCCTGGTGGGGGCTGCCCATGGTGGCAGGGGGGTGGGGGTGGTGGGAGACATGAGTGGGGGCCTGGTGGAGGCTGCCCCTGCACTGCCGGGGGGTGGGGGTGCAGGGGGACATGAGTGGGGGCCTGGTGGAGGTTGACCCTGCACTTCTGGGGGGTGGGGGTGGTGGGAGACATGAGTGGGGGCCTGGTGGAGGGTGACCCTGCACTGCCGGGGGGTGGGGGTGCAGGGGGACATGAGTGGGGGCCTGGTGGAGGGTGACCCTGGATGCTGGGGGGTGGGGGTGCAGGGGGACATGAGTGGGGGCCTGGTGGAGGGTGCCCCTGCACTGCTGGGGGGTGGGGGTGGTGGGAGACATGAGTGGGGGCCTGGTGGGGGCTGCCCATGGTGGCAGGAGGGTGGGGGTGGTGGGAGACATGAGTGGGGGCCTGGTGGAGGCTGCCCCTGCACTGCCGGGGGGTGGGGGTGCAGGGGGACATGAGTGGGGGCCTGGTGGAGGCTGCCCCTGCACTGCTGGGGGTTGGGGGTGGTGGGAGACATGGGTGGGGGCCTTGTGGAGGCTGCCCCTGCACTGCTGGGGGGTGGGGGTGGTGGGAGACATGAGTGGGGGCCTGGTGGAGGTTGACCCTGCACTGCTGGGGGGTGGGGGTGGTGGGAGACATGAGTGGGGGCCTGGTGGGGGCTGCCCATGGTGGCAGGGGGGTGGAGGTGGTGGGAGACATGAGTGGGGGCCTGGTGGAGGCTGCCCCTGCACTGCCGGGGGGTGGGGGTGCAGGGGGACATGAGTGGGGGCCTGGTGGAGGCTGCCGCTGCACTGCTGGGGGTTGGGGGTGGTGGGAGACATGGGTGGGGGCCTGGTGGAGGGTGCCCCTGGATGCTGGGGGGTGGGGGTGGTGGGAGACATGAGTGGGGGCCTGGTGGAGGCTGCCCCTGCACTGCTGGGGGGTGGGGGTGGTGGGAGACATGAGTGGGGGCCTGGTGGAGGGTGCCCCTGGTGGCGGGGGGGTGGGGGTGATAGGGGACATGGGTGGGGGCCTGGTGGAGGGTGCCCCTGGATGCTGGGGGGTGGGGGTGGTGGGAGACATGAGTGGGGGCCTGGTGGAGGCTGCCCCTGCACTGCCGGGGGGTGGGGGTGCAGGGGGACATGAGTGGGGGCCTGGTGGAGGTTGACCCTGCACTGCTGGGGGGTGGGGGTGGTGGGAGACATGAGTGGGGGCCTGGTGGAGGATGACCCTGCACTGCCGGGGGGTGGGGGTGCAGGGGGACATGAGTGGGGGCCTTGTGGAGGGTGACCCTGCACTGCTGGGGGGTGGGGGTGGTGGGAGACATGAGTGGGGGCCTGGTGGAGGGTGACCCTGCACTGCCGGGGGGTGGGGGTGCAGGGGGACATGAGTGGGGGCCTGGTGGAGGGTGACCCTGCACTGCCGGGGGGTGGGGGTGCAGGGGGACATGAGTGGGGGCCTGGTGGAGGGTGACCCTGCACTGCCGGGGGGGTGGGGGTGCAGGGGGACATGAGTGGGGGCCTGGTGGAGGGTGACCCTGCACTGCCGGGGGGTGGGGGTGGTGGGAGACATGAGTGGGGGCCTGGTGGAGGGTGACCCTGGATGCTGGGGTGTGGGGGTGCAGGGGGACATGAGTGGGGGCCTGGTGGAGGGTGCCCCTGCACTGCTGGGGGGTGGGGGTGGTGGGAGACATGAGTGGGGGCCTGGTGGGGGCTGCCCATGGTGGCAGGAGGGTGGGGGTGGTGGGAGACATGAGTGGGGGCCTGGTGGAGGCTGCCCCTGCACTGCCGGGGGGTGGGGGTGCAGGGGGACATGAGTGGGGGCCTGGTGGAGGCTGCCCCTGCACTGCTGGGGGTTGGGGGTGGTGGGAGACATGGGTGGGGGCCTGGTGGAGGCTGCCCCTGCACTGCTGGGGGGTGGGGGTGCAGGGGGACATGAGTGGGGGCCTGGTGGAGGTTGACCCTGCACTCCTGGGGGGTGGGGGTGGTGGGAGACATGAGTGGGGGCCTGGTGGGGGCTGCCCATGGTGGCAGGGGGGTGGGGGTGGTGGGAGACATGAGTGGGGGCCTGGTGGAGGCTGCCCCTGCACTGCCGGGGGGTGGGGGTGCAGGGGGACATGAGTGGGGGCCTGGTGGAGGTTGACCCTGCACTGCCGGGGGGTGGGGGTGGTGGGAGACATGAGTGGGGGCCTGGTGGGGGCTGCCCATGGTGGCAGGGGGGTGGGGGTGGTGGGAGACATGAGTGGGGGCCTGGTGGAGGCTGCCCCTGCACTGCTGGAGGTTGGGGGTGGTGGGAGACATGGGTGGGGGCCTGGTGGAGGGTGCCCCTGCACTGCTGGGGGGTGGGGGTGGTGGGAGACATGGGTGGGTGCCTGGTGGAGGGTGCCCCTGCACTGCTGGGGGGTGGGGGTGGTGGGAGACATGAGTGGGGGCCTGGTGGGGGCTGCCCATGGTGGCAGGGGGGTGGGGGTGGTGGGAGACATGAGTGGGGGCCTGGTGGAGGCTGCCCCTGCACTGCTGGGGGTTGGGGGTGGTGGGAGACATGGGTGGGGGCCTGGTGGAGGGTGCCCCTGCACTGCTGGGGGGTGGGGGTGGTGGGAGACATGGGTGGGTGCCTGGTGGAGGGTGCCCCTGCACTGCTGGGGGGTGGGGGCGGTGGGAGACATGGATGGGGGCCTGGTGGAGGGTGCCCCTGGTGGCTGGGGGGTGGGGGTGATAGGGGACATGGGTGGGGGCCTGGTGGAGGGTGCCCCTGCACTGCTGGGGGGTGGGGGTGGTGGGAGACATGGATGGGGGCCTGGTGGAGGGTGCCCCTGGTGGCTGGGGGGTGGGGGTGATAGGGGACATGGGTGGGGGCCTGGTGGAGGGTGCCCCTGCACTGCTGCGGTGTGGGGGTGGTGGGAGTCATGGGTGGGGGCCTGGTGGAGGTTGACCCTGCACTGCTGGGGGGTGGGGGTGGTGGGAGACATGAGTGGGGGCCTGGTGGGGGCTGCCCATGGTGGCAGGGGGGTGGGGGTGGTGGGAGACATGAGTGGGGGCCTGGTGGAGGCTGCCCCTGCACTGCCGGGGGGTGGGGGTGCAGGGGGACATGAGTGGGGGCCTGGTGGAGGTTGACCCTGCACTGCTGGGGGGTGGGGTGGTGGGAGACATGAGTGGGGGCCTGGTGGGGGCTGCCCATGGTGGCAGGGGGGTGGGGGTGGTGGGAGACATGAGTGGGGGCCTGGTGGAGGCTGCCCCTGCACTGCCGGGGGGTGGGGGTGGTGGGAGACATGAGTGGGGGCCTGGTGGAGGGTGACCCTGGATGCTGGGGTGTGGGGGTGCAGGGGGACATGAGTGGGTGCCTGGTGGAGGTTGACCCTGCACTGCTGGGGGGTGGGGGTGGTGGGAGACATGAGTGGGGGCCTGGTGGGGGCTGCCCATGGTGGCAGGGGGGTGGGGGTGGTGGGAGACATGAGTGGGGGCCTGGTGGAGGCTGCCCCTGCACTGCCGGGGGGTGGGGGTGCAGGGGGACATGAGTGGGGGCCTGGAGGAGGTTGACCCTGCACTGCTGGGGGGTGGGGGTGGTGGGAGACATGAGTGGGGGCCTGGTGGGGGCTGCCCATGGTGGCAGGGGGGTGGGGGTGGTGGGAGACATGAGTGGGGGCCTGGTGGAGGCTGCCCCTGCACTGCTGGGGGTTGGGGGTGGTGGGAGACATGGGTGGGGGCCTGGTGGAGGGTGCCCCTGCACTGCTGGGGGGTGGGGGTGGTGGGAGACATGGGTGGGTGCCTGGTGGAGGGTGCCCCTGCACTGCTGGGGGGTGGGGGTGGTGGGAGACATGAGTGGGGGCCTGGTGGGGGCTGCCCATGGTGGCAGGGGGGTGGGGGTGGTGGGAGACATGAGTGGGGGCCTGGTGGAGGCTGCCCCTGCACTGCTGGGGGTTGGGGGTGGTGGGAGACATGGGTGGGGGCCTGGTGGAGGGTGCCCCTGCACTGCTGGGGGGTGGGGGTGGTGGGAGACATGGGTGGGTGCCTGGTGGAGGGTGCCCCTGCACTGCTGGGGGGTGGGGGTGGTGGGAGACATGGATGGGGGCCTGGTGGAGGGTGCCCCTGGTGGCTGGGGGGTGGGGGTGATAGGGGACATGGGTGGGGGCCTGGTGGAGGGTGCCCCTGCACTGCTGGGGGGTGGGGGTGGTGGGAGACATGGATGGGGGCCTGGTGGAGGGTGCCCCTGGTGGCTGGGGGGTGGGGGTGATAGGGGACATGGGTGGGGGCCTGGTGGAGGGTGCCCCTGCACTGCTGGGGGGTGGGGGTGGTGGGAGTCATGGGTGGGGGCCTGGTGGAGGCTGCCCCTGCACTGCTGGGGGTTGGGGGTGGTGGGAGACATGGGTGGGGGCCTGGTGGAGGGTGCCCCTGGATGCTGGGGGGTGGGGGTGGTGGGAGACATGAGTGGGGGCCTGGTGGAGGCTGCCCCTGCACTGCTGGGGGGTGGGGGTGGTGGGAGACATGAGTGGGGGCCTGGTGAAGGGTGCCCCTGGTGGCAGGGGGGTGGGGGTGATAGGGGACATGGGTGGGGGCCTGGTGGAGGGTGCCCCTGGATGCTGGGGGGTGGGGTGGTGGGAGACATGAGTGGGGGCCTGGTGGAGGCTGCCCCAGCACTGCTGGGGGGTGGGGGTGGTGGGAGACATGAGTGGGGGCCTGGTGGAGGGTGCCCCTGGTGGCGGGGGGGTGGTGGTCATAGGGGACATGAGTGGGGCCCTGGTGGAGGGTGCCCCTGCACTGCTGGGGGGTGGGGGTGGTGGGAGACATGGGTGGGGGCCTGGTGAAGGCTGCCCCTGCACTGCTGGGGGGTGGGGGTGCAGGGGGACATGAGCAGGTGTGCAGGGTAGTCCCCTGTTTTGTGGGCTGCCTGCAGGGGCCGTGGAGGGTGTACAGGGAACACCTGTGAGGACCCACCCAGCCTAATTGCGTGTGATAATTCCCGCACACCCCTGTAATACACGTACCTGGCCAAATCGCATGTGAAAATTCCCGCGCACCCCTGTAATACACGTACCCAGCCGAATCGCGTGTAGAACTTCCCGTGTACCCCTGTAATACACGTACCCAGCCAAATCACGTGTGATAATTCCCACGTACCCCTGTAATACACGTACCCTGGCCAATCGCGTGTAGAACTTCCCACGCACCCCTGTAATACACGTACCAAGCCAAATCGCGTCTGATAATTCCCGCGCACCCCTGTAATACACGTACCTGGCCAAATCGCATGTGAGAATTCCCGCGCACCCCTGTAATACACGTACCCAGCCGAATCGCGTGTAGAACTTCCTGTGTACCCCTGTAATACACCTACCCAGCCAAATCGCGTGTGATAATTCCCGCGCACCCCTGGAATACACGTACCCAGCCAAATCGCGTGTGATAATTCCCACGAACCCCTGTAATACACGTACCCAGCCAAATCGCGTGTGATAATTCCCGCGCACCCCTGTAATACACGTACCCAGGCTAATCGCGTGTAAAACTTCACGCGTACCCCTGTAATACACGTACCCTGGCTAATCGCGTGTATAACTTCACGCGTACCCCTGATATGCACGTTACCCGCTTTGCGTTCCTTGTTTGGCAGCCCTGTGGACTGGTCCAGGGTTAGCGCTGCCCTTTGCGATGATTTAGCGATTTTGATGGCTTTTCCTTGCGCGAGGGCGTTCTTGGGGGCGTTACTGGCGCTGCTGCAGGGTCGCTGCGATACTCTGCGCCACGGCTGGTTTGGGAGCCTAAAATCCATGAATACGCTGTGCGCGGAAATCGGTTTTAGCGCACGTGCCTGGCGCAGACAATCGCACGCGGACACTCTGCGCCAGCCGCTTGCGACACTTTTCTGCGAAATTCTATGAATTACCCTGTTAGTCGTTACAAACTAAAGTGGTCCCTTTTTTGCGGAACAGGACTTGGTGAATGTTGGAGGAGAATGTTGTTTTAGTGTATTTGGGATTAAGTGGTGACTGAAGATACCAGTAGCTGACACTGGAAAGGTGACGTGTGGAGTGTTCGGGGTAGTGAAGTTAGGAATTGTTGGGGTTCGGGATGGGAATTTTGACAGGTGTTATGGAGTGTAGGTTTGAAAGTGGGGAAGGGGTCTCCAGTGTTAAGGGGAGGGAATTCAATAATGGCAGGAAAAGGCAGTGCAATTGGGCCTAATTACTGGTGAATCCACCGGAAGACCGGCAAATGGAACCAGCAGATTCTAAGTGCCAGGAAAGGGTGGTAAATCCCCATTCTGTGGAGTCCCCTAGGATTCTATATGGGGATTCTGCCACTATTACTGGCCGTGAAAACATACATGGGTCCTGATTCATGGAATTATTAGCATGGTGCAAAGTCACTTTGCACTGCCAACAAACACCCTGATTCACAGAGTGGTGCAAAGCATATTTTTGCAGTGCAAAGTGATTTTGCACCAGTGCAAAGTCACTTTGCACTGTAAAAATGTCCTTTGCACCACTCTGTGAATCAGGGTGTTTTTTGGCAGTGCAAAGTCACTTTGCACCAGTGCAAAGCAATGTTCCCTCTAAATATTTTTCTCTATGTGCAGAACTGATTTTCTGTTGTGCACACATTACTTTGCATGTGCGCAACTGACTAATGAGGTCATCCACTTTGTGAGCATGCCTATTTAGTGAACTACCATCACAGAAGAGAGTTTGGAAAGGAATTTCCTCTTCCCAGCCACTGCAAGTCTTGACAAATTGTACAACACTTTTTCCAAACACATAGGCTAAAATAAAATATGTCATATGTGATTAAACAGAAAACTCATTAACCAGTCTAAGACTTCAACATCTGCCACAGTACCTTGCAAAAGTTTTATGCCACTGGAAAATCACTGATATGTACTACAAAGCACAAATATCTCGTCATAAACTGATGTGGCTGTCAAGAAATTCTGACAGAATACATTGAATTCATGGCAATTAAAAGCAATGTGTCAAAAAACATACGGATAGGAGTTCAAGTGCCACTTTAATGAAGTAAATCATGAAACAGGATAACATGCTTCTAATAATGTGTGTAAGGATGATTATTGTATCGAAATAACTGCAGCTCAGAATATGATAAACAATTCCTGTGCCTCTGCTTACTATCCACATTACGTGTCCTGTGGGTAGTGATAAAACCAACTAAGAGACATATACACCATCCATTTTTACTCCCTAAAAAAAATGAAAGTGTGCCCAACAAAAACGAGAAACCATGGAATGTTGTTGCTTCAACCCACAAAGTTCCACTGATCTTTTTTCGAATTAGTGACCAGTAGAGTAGTGGTATAGGAAGGAACTTTTTTTTTACTCCCTGAAAAATCGTTTGATTCCAAGTAGGGAGCAAAATCTGATTAGAGCCCTTCTTATACCCCTGACATCGGAAGTTAAATGATAGGGCACATAATAAAGTCAATAGTTTTAGTCTTCTATAACTATGAATGCCTCTTCTGTAATTCTTTGTTATCAGTTAAACAAGACACAGGGGGATGCTAGAGCCGATACACACAGAACACATGGTTATACTGAAAATCCCTCAGCAGCTGAGCATAGAAAGAAAAAGAAGCATCTGTTGTCTAGATGGGTACTAGAATTTCCTATCCTTTAGCAAACAAGCAGCACATTTCCTTCAGTGTACTGCCGACATGTCTGACTTGGTTTTTGAAATGAGCTGCTTTTTTCATCAACCTCAAGGAGTGATGACCTGTGCGCTTCCACCCATACCCTTCCCCGGCCAATGCGCTAGCCTCCAATACTAGTTGATAGAACACTGTAAAAAGTGAGGGATTGTAGCAGTAAACACTTACTGGGATTTTTACAGACCCTCAATACTTTGCAAGCAAGGCATATTTAATGCCTCAACATATTATGTGCATTTTAAAAATGTCATGCCTCTGCATGTATGCAATTCTTTTTCAGTGCATACAAGATTGTTTGCAACATACTCCACCCGTATATCATTGTGTAGGATTACACAGTGCTCAGTGAAACCGTTTTTTGTATAGCAGCACGTTACCATAAAATGTGTGAAGGTCTATGCCCAAAAAAAATCTGAACACTTGGAAGCAAGGCAGATTGTGTGAAAAGCATTCTCCTGTCTGAATATCCGGTGCCCCGACACTATGGACGAGCAATCCCATGCATTGTCCATACCCATTATCTCTTGTAGGCAAAGTAAATTATATTGCAATGTGCTCTCCACTTATAGGGTGATGTTAGTAATGCTAATGTTGGAGACACTGAGCATCACATTTGTCTTCTCTAAATCCTTACAGGGCAAATTAATATTTGAGTTTTATAATGTGTTAACTTGCAAGGGGGCTGCTTCAAAACACTTGTGTGGCATATGTACAAAGAAGAGGACGTATGGGATAAGGTTACACATCCAGGTGGCCTTACAGTCAGTATTCAATATTTGAGCAGGTAGTTTGAGTGTATCGTGTGGGTGATGATTTTGGAAAGGCACAATGAGTAACATACATTCTGGCATGTGAATATTATTCGTATTGCAACAAACATAAAACAAGTGGATGTAGGTACACATCTGCTAACCTTTAGCAGAGCCAAGAGAGGAGGAGTAAAGGTTGTCTGGTACTATCCTAATCTGTGTTCTGGGGCAGAAGTTAGAGTCATAAGGTAAAAGAGTGGTAGAATCAGGCTTAGGAGTCATGGGTTGGGAGGGAACATTACTCGGTTAATGTGTGCAGGAATATCTTGGTTAGATTCTTCTGTTCATGGAGCCAGTTTTTCATATTAGTTTTTAATCTCTTATGTGTGTTTTTTGCTGTTAGGGATTTTGGGTATTTACGGTCACTCTCGCATAGTAGTGTAATGCAAATGAGCAGAATATCAAGACGTGTTGCTTATTTTAAGAGAAAGAACATTTCAAGTAATTGCTGTGACTTGTGCCGTATTACATTTTTCTTTAATAGGTGAGAATTCTCTTTGTGCGCTGCTAAAAATCTTTTCAGCGGCACCCAGAAGGAAGCTGGGCAAGCGCATATGTGCACAGCTTAGAGGGAACACTGGTGCAAAGTGACTTTGCACCATGCTAAAAATTCCATGAACCAGGCCCATGGTCTCCTCTAGTGCAATTTAGGTGCCATGCAAAATGACCCCCATTGTTCTTTCTTATTGAACATCTGTGCCTCATGATTGGGCGAAATATAGATTGCAGCCCGTGACCGATTGGTTTTGTCTCCCATCAATTGCACAGGCACTCAGCTCAAACTCACTACTTTTAGATTTATAAGAACTTATAATTTCTTTTCTTTTGTATAGGAGCAGTTGGACACATTTTCCCTAGCTCTCGCCCCCTCACCATCATCATACTGGAACAGCAGGAGAAGAGCTGTGAGTGGGACTCCATGTGTTATCTCTGTACCGCATCAAGTGTATGAGAGACGATATGCACTCAGGCAACCATACCAAATGTAACCACATACAAAAGAGTGGAAGGATGTCAGCACACACCAATGGACATCATGTATTGCTGAGTGAAATCTGACAAGGGCAGAGTGATGTCATGAAGAAGATATACGAGGACGTACAGAAACAATATGAAAATACTTAAGAGTGATGAAGTAACTGCAGTGACAAAAGAAACATGGACGAAATGATAAAGTAATCATATACACAAAGAAGATAACGTACCTTGCTGGCCAATAAGTGTAAATACGCAGTAACGCACGGTACATGAGAAATATAGAATCTAACGTGGCTAGGACGGCCATGATATGAAAATGGATGACAACTTGTGTTAAGATTTGACACATCTCCCTCAGAAATATAACAGGGATGCAGAGTCAGGATGAAGGATGCTATTTCAAGGGATATTGCAAGGCACAAAGGGAAGCAGACGGATAAGCCATGTATGTAATAGATATTTCTCATAGATTAAAGAAGAAGAAAACATTTGGCAAGTATTGGACAACTAACAGTGAATAAGGTCTATTCAAGATGGAGTGGGCAAGTCTCTATGGGCCAAGAGGAGCAAGAACACCCAGTATAATTATATCAAATAGCAATAAACAGGATGTCGAAATTGACAACTTTGTGGTCTCTTCAAATGTGATTCAAAAGTCGAAAACAAGGGCATTCATTGGGCCTCATTACAACCTTGGTGCTAAGTGCACCAACTTTACTACCATGGTGTAAACTCTGTTTACACCATGGTGGATGGCGGATTTACCGCCCCATTCCAAGGTGAGTGGGGCGGTAAATCCCCATTTCCCATTTTCCCTTCCCCATTTCCATTTTTGCCCCATAGGGCATAATGGGAGTGGGGAAGGCGCTAAATTACGCCGCCGTAAATTACGGCGGCGTAATTAGCACCATGGCAGGTTAGCGCCATGGATTTTAACGCCTGCTAAAAGCAGGCGTTAAAATCAGAATCAGGCGTTAAGGGTTAACGGTGGCGTTAACCCTTAACGCCTCAGTTGTAATGAGGCCCATTAAGTTTCGGATGAAGATAGTGATGTGCTTACAATCCCTTCAATGTCCTGGAACAGAGAGCAACTACAAGGTCAACTACAGACAGGAAACTTTGGCTCATGGTTGGACTATTGAGTGATGAAGAACTAATTAGGAAAGCAGGGAGTAATCTGACGTGACTCGAGCACCTGGGTTTCATTTTGCTTATATGCTGCTAGTGATCCAAAAGTTCAAGTTTGGGTGAGCATGCCAACCAATCAGAGGTTCTATGGGAAAACGTGCTATACAATGTTACATAGACCAATCGGCCATCATTTTCTCTGCTATAGTCAGTACTACGTATTTAGAAGTAGATCAAGGCATGGCCTACAAATAAGTGGTAGCCAATGATGTACGAACCCCTATGTTTGCCAAAGGTACATATGTTCCCCTAACCATTCCTTCCCCGCAATAGGTTTTGTAGTTTGTCACATAGGATGACGTCATAGATGACACATGTTGAGGTCTATCATTTCTGTATAATCAAGTTTGTGTGTGAGTGTGTGAGCATCTGTCCATTGATCGTCAGTTCACCCTGCTTTATTAAATTGAGAATAAATTAGTACTTCGCCATATTTTCTTTGTCCAGTTATTCGTTCGGAGATTTTTATCAGTAATTCCATCTAGCAGTGACGCTTCAGGGTGCTAGAGCAAACTTTCATAAAATGTTGCTATTCCTTTTACACATATCTACTACTTATAGCATGTCAAGTTGTGAATGAATGGTTATGATATGATATGATATGGTATTTATAACGCGCCTATACACAAGTGTTTCAAGGCCCCACGAGGCAGGGGAGGAAAAAACAAGGGGAGACATACAACGATCCTACTAGGCCAGGTGTCATTAAGATCGTGCAGGTGCAAGGGAGGAGGGGAAAGGGAGAAGTGCAAGGGGAATGGGAGAGGGGAAAGTGCAGTACAGTGTAATAGCATACAGGAAAGTAACAAGGGCCAGATAGTGGCAGTGCGAGTAAGTGCAGAGAAGTGCTGGGAAGGAGGGGCTGTAGGGATACAGACACAGTCCCGTCGTGCAGGGGGTGCCAGGGAGGCAGTGCAGGGGAGAGTGGCTGGGCCAAGGACCGAGAAGGTGAGTGGCCCAGTTGCAGATTCGGTGCAGTTTAGTAACTTTAGCAGGGGAGAAGGGGAGAGAAAGCGGAGGCAAAGAGGAAGGTTTTGAGGTGCTTCCGGAACCGGAGATGGTTCTCCTCAAGTTTCAGGGGGGCAGGAAGGCTGTTCCAGAGGTAGGCCCCTGCAGCGGAGAGAGATCTGCCACCAACTTGTTGTTTGGAAAAGTGGCTGACCATGAGGGAGTTGGAGGCGAATGAGCGAAGAGCTCGAGAAGGAAGATATTTAGGAAGAGGGAGTTGAAGGTATTGTGGACAATGCAGAGGGTTTTGAACTTGATCCTCGCAGCCACTGGGAGCCAGTGTAGTGATTTCAGTCCTGGGGAGATACAGTCCATGGGCATGAGGCCAATGACAAGTCTTGCAGTTCTGTTCTGGATGAGTTGCACAGGGCGGAGAGTAGAGGCAGGAAGATTTAGATAGAGGCTGTTACAGTAGTCCAGCTTCGAGAGAACCAGGGCTCTAGAGACAGTGAGCTTCTGGGGGAAGGAGAGGAAGGGAAGGATAGCTCTGAGGAGGTGTAGCTGGTAGTGTGACTTCTTAGAGACGTCAGATATGTGAGGAGAGAAGGAGAGTGTGGAATCGAAGATGACCCCGAGGTTTTTTGCCTTGCAGGTAGGAGCAGGAAGAGGGCCAAGAGAGGTCGGCCAGAGAGCTGCAGGGAAGGAGGGAGTGGGTGTACCGATGAGTAGGATCTCAGTCTTACTGGCATTAAGGCAGAGGCCATTGGCGGCACACCAGTCCTGGATAGCAGAAAGACAGTCAGAGATGAGGGAAGGAGAAGAGGAGGCCGATGGTAGCCTGAAAATGAGCTGGGTATCATCTGCATAGCACTGAAAGTAGGGGCAGAGAGCGGCAATGTGGTGGGCGAGAAGTGCCAGATACTGGTTGAAAAGCCAGGGGGAGAGGTTAGAACCCTGGGGGACACCACAGGTAGAGAAAAAGATGTCAGAAAGGAAAGACCCCAGTTGGACCTGGGAGGGTCGATTAGAGAGGAAAGAGGTCAGCCATGCCAGAGCCTGACCAGTGATTCCCAGTTTATCACGGAGACGGTTGAGCAGGATGGTATGGTTGACAGTATCAAAGGCAGAATAGAGATCAAGCAAAATGAGAACACAAGGAATGTTAGAATCAAGGTTCGAGAGCAGGTCCTCACGGATGTTCAGGAGAGCAGTTTCCGTGCTTCTGGCGGCTCTGAAGCCAGACTGATGGTCATGAAGACTGCCAACAGATTCAGCATGGAGATTAAGCTGGGAGATGGCCAGTTTCTCCAGGAGCTTGCCCAGGAAGGGAGTGATAGAGATAGGGTGGTAGTTGGCTGGGCAGGAGAGGTCGGAAGAGGGTTTCTTAAGAAGGGGGTGCACAAGGGAGTGCTTGAGAGGGGATGGGAAGACTCCAGAGGCGAAAGAGTGATTGCAGAAGTCGGCCAGGGCAGAGGCCAAGGAGTCGAGGTGGTCCTTGATGGTTTTGGAGGAACAGGGGTGGGCCTGTTTTGACGAGATTTTCATAGATCGGACTTGTCTCGAAACCTCATCAGCAGAAAAAAGGGGAAAGTCAGAGAAGGTGAGAGGAGGGGTGGCTTCAGAAGGGCCAGAGGGAGAGCAGGGAATAGAGGGGGGGTGATAGAAGGAGAGTGAGGACAGGATGTCCTGAGTTTTAGAGATGAAATGAGAGGCCAGGGCCGTGCAGAGGGCCTGGGAGGGGACAGGAGAGGTAGAGACTGCGGCAGGGTTGGCCAGTTCCTTGCAGATTTTAAAGAGTTCGGCCGAATTGTTAGATGCCGCAGAGATGCGGGCTTGGATGAGGGCTCTCTTCTTGGAGAGAACGGAGAGCCGGTATTGCCTTTGGATCAAGCGACAGGCCAGTTTGTCAGAGGATGCACATGAAGCACGCCATTTCCTCTCTGCCACCCTGCACTTGCGTTTAAGGGTGACGAGATCCGAGTCATACCAGGAGTTACATTTGGCTTTGGGCTTCAGGCGGATTCTCATGACAGGGGCAAGGATATCAAGAGTATCAGATATAGCAGAGTGGAGAGTGGAGAGAGCTGTGTCATGGTGGGAGTCAGCCGAAGGGAGAGGGAGGGGCGAGAAGGTGCAGCAAAAGCCTCAACTGACACGCGCTTCATGGGTCGGATGACCAAGAAGGAAGGTGGCAGTGATGAGGGTGGCTTTGCCTGTGGGGTAGGGCGGGTGAGGTGGGAGGATAGGAGAAAGTGGTCACTCCAGGAGAGAGGAGTGGAGAGAGGGACAGAGAGGGGAAGGTCAGAGGAGATCAGAGCATCAAGAGTGTGCACTGCGGAATGGGTTGGCCCAGAGGGGAGGATAGAGAGTGAGAGAGAGTCGCAGAGGTCACAGAAGAGTCCAGAGGGGGGACAGGAGGCATCCAGGTGGATGTTGAAGTCTCCAAGAAGGAGGAGTTGAGTGGTTGAGGATAGCAGTAAGGAGGAGAGGTCTGCCCACTCAGAGAGGAAGGAGGAGATTTGACCAGTTGGCCGATAGATAGTAGCCAAGGTAAGGGAATGGCTAGGAGAGAGAGAGAGTCAGCAGAAAAGACATTCAAAAGAGGAGTAGATCTGCGTGGGAGTAACAGTGGCAGGAATCCACTCAGGGAAGATGAGGGCCACACCACCCCCAGCACGGTTAGGCCTGGCCACAGAGAGGTAAGAGTGTGGCAAAGCTGGTGACAGAACTGGCCGTGAACCATATCTCAGTGAGACCAAGCACATCAAGGTCCAGTTCCTCTAGAAGACGGCAGATATCAGAGGAATGTTTGACAGCAGAGCGAGAGTTGAGAGTGGCAATGTGGAGAAGGTTGCCATCTTTGAAGGACTTCCGGGGAGGGGTACAGATCAGAGGTACGCCCTGCAGAGGTGAAGAGGGAAAGAGAGAGGGGGCAGGGAGGGAGGGTAGAGGTAAGGTAGCTGAGGAAAGAGGAGGAGGGACAGCAGGAGAGGAAAGGAAGTTGATGAGGCGTGGGAAGCATCTATCAAAGAGGTGAAGGTTGGCCTGAGGGCCTTGGACCAAGGCGGTTCCATTAGCGTAGACATTAATGATGGCCTTAGAGGAGTGGAAGGAGGCCAGGAGGACATCCCAGCGGGTGCCACCATTAATGGGAGAAGAGGAGAGAGGAGAGAGCACAGAGACCATATGAAGGGTCCATAGGTCAGGTGAAGGCACGAAAAAGGGGATGTCAATGAGAGTTTCCTTAGAGGCACTGGTGTAGGTGTTAGCGATAGGGAGACCAGGGTTGGAGACCAGGATGTCCTTTTTAATCTTTTTCCTACCAGATTTGGTGAGGAGAGCAGGATAGTCAATGGAGAAGCAGTTAGAAAAGATCGGTGAGATAGAGAGCACCATGGAAGAGAAGGCAGAGGGGGGAAGACAGGACAAGCGCAAGCGGACAGGGAGAAGGCGGCAAGCCCTAATATACCATAAGTTCAGAACACAGTGAGCACAGACAGTGGAGAGGCCACCTAAATTTGAAAACCTGCGAGGGGAGAAAAAACCTAGTTTACCATAAGTTCAGAACACAGTGAGCACAGACAGTGGAGAGGCCACCTAAATTTGAAAAACCTGCAAGGGGAAAAAAAAACCTAGTTTACAATGGTTATGTAACACAGAGAGGTGAAGGCACCCGGTGAAGAAGTGAACAAATGTGGGGGGTGTGGTGGGTAGGGAGGGCAGGAGGAGCTCACAAGAAGGAGCGTCTGGCGCAAGGCACCTGGCGTCCCCAGCGGACACCGGCAGACACAATGGGAGCTGCACCTGTAAGGAGCTGCCCTTTGCCTAAGGGGGCCCTTAGCACTGCTTGCACTGTTTATGCATTTCAACACTGCCAACAAACAACCTGATTCATGGAGCAATGCAAAGTGTATTTTTGTAGTTGAAAGTCACTTTGCACTGCTCCAAAAATTCCATGAATCAGGCCCACATGGTCTAAATATGAATACAGAAAATTTCTGCTGTACATTTGTTCAAACATATCGGGGCACATGCTCCTGGAGGTGTGATGTAAACAATGCATAGAATTCTGTTACATTACTCCTCTCATTTTCATGCATCTGTATTGTAGAAGCGGAGCACGGATCACCATGTACGATCTGCTTCCCTCCCGCTATGCGAATGGGACAGCTTTTATGTCAACATTCCATTTTCCCGCTGGCGTAAATGCTGTGGGTTCTTCTGGAATCCGCCTGCATTTTACACCATCAAAAAGCAGGTAGATGCCATAGGAACCTGTTGTAAACGTTGACTACCATGCGTAAATCGATTTTAAGTGATAACCAATCCACTCATGCTGAAAATAGAGCTAGCAGGTTCCCGAAACATTGCTCCCTGAAGGAAAGTGGACTTGAGGAGCAAAGCTCTATGCAACATCATTGCTGAGTTCCATCTGTCTGCAGACTTCTGGAATTCTCCAACTCTTGTTCTTAGGTGATCGCGGTCAATTAACCACTGAAGCTGTTTGTGATTTTGTATTCAATGACTGGTTTCATGAACTGTGTGATGTCATTAATGATGTTACACATGATGCTAAATACAAGTAGGAGGGTGAGTCATAAGCTGATCTTAAAACTGCATATTTATTAATTTAGATTACTTTGCTTAAAACCATATAAGAGTTTTAATTAGATTGTTTTCCCTTTATTCGATTCTTCTGCAAGTAGCACATTTAGAGTCTGACTCACAGAAACGTTTTATAATGGCGCAATCCCATAGGAAACACTCTGTGAATCGGGCCCTTCATCTTGATTTTTCGCTTATAAACATATTTCAATTAATATTACTTGTATATGCCCAACAAAATGTACTGTTCTTCAGATTTGCCTGGCATTTCTGCTTGACTGCCCCCTTAGCACAACAAGTCTGCAATAAATAGTGTCATGCAGATTACATTTTGTCTGAGCTTTAGGCTACGTTTCTCATGTAGGGGCCAATCCTGCCCCACTTTGCTGCCCCAAGTCCTATGTTGCTGCATACAATCCTACTATATTACAGTGCATGTAGCAGCGTAAATCGGATAGCAAGAAATATGGCCGCTACAAGAGAATGCTTAAGTTAGAGCTTTCACTGCAGGTATACATGTGGGGGTGCATGGCAGCTAGGTAGTTAGTGTAGAGTCAAGGGAATTGCAGCAGTAAAAATTCTGGAAACCCGAGGCTTAGTGCAAACTTAAATAGCGTACACATGTCAAACGATTGAATAGTCTTTTACGTTGTCTGAGAAGTCAGCAATGTCAGGACATTTATCAGATAGCGTGCACGCAGTTCTGGCCAGGAGGGACAGGAGGAGAAAGTACCTCGAAGCAGACAACATGGAGGCATATTCAACTAACCCCAGGATTTAATTTATTAATATTTTATAATGCGCTTAATACCAGAGACCAGTCTATAAGCACAGGACCGGGACTCAAACTTGTGCTGCTCTGCATTATTTAAAAAAAAATAGTATTTATAAAGCGCACGAGCAGTCCAGAGGCATTGAGGAGCTGATACAAGGATATGTCCTAGTTACATGGTACACAGATCGCCACTGGTTACAATAAACGTAGCAGTTAAGAGCAGACAACGCAAAACTTTCTTTTAGTTACATGATTTATTTATGGATACAGTTAGCGAACAATGAGCACCCGGTCATAGTGAGTGATGACAGGTTCATACGAAAAGCATGGTCTTGATCGCTTTGTGGAAGGCTAGGTGGGAGGTTATTCCTCTGAGGGGAGGTGGTAGCCAGTTCCAGTGGGAGGCAGCAATGAAGAGGAAGCTGGAGCCTCCGGCGGGTGCTCTCAAGACCTTAGGTACTGTGATTTGGTTGGTGTAAGGGGTTCTGGTGGGTTTGGCAGTGTGTCCAAGACATCCAAGACAAACGAGTTGCCCCTGAGCTACCTGAGGATGAGCAACCTAAGGGGTCCAAAGGAAGCTCATTCTGTCCCTACAGTGGCTGCTTTCCCAGCTTTGCCAGATACGCACTCTAGCATTGACCGTGTTGATCTTGTGGACGATCCCACCGATGCTTCGCTTATCGGGGATACCTCTGTCACACAGATCAGCAAGCAGAAGTTCACCTAACTTAGACCAGTATCCAGTGATGTTACCGAAAATAAAAATAACGAATGAAATGTTACTGGAAAAAATACTGAACAATAAATATATAGGGGTTGGGGCAAGGGGTTAAAAAGTGTGGGGGTTGGTTCAGGGTAGGGGTTATAAGTGTAGGTAAATGGGAGGTTTGGGGGAGGACCCCCAATTAAAAAAAAATTATCAATATTTATTTTCGGTAAAATTAAATTTAATTCCATGGCATTTGGTTCGGTAAAATCACATAGGACCAATTAGACGCTGTAAAAATTCCAATTCCTGAGCCCTTGAACCTATGATGCCAAGAAATTGCCCTTTTTGGAAGAAGAGATAAGGGACACAGATGGCATTCACATCACAGGGTTCCCCTCATCTGCAACCTGCACAAACATATTAACTCCGTCTTTATTTGGATTGAATTCATGGGCTATTCTACCAGATATTGAAATACAGTATCCTTGTTTAGATGGAAGCCTGTGGGCGGAACTAAGGCAGATACATTACTGAACTTAACCTCACTACATTGAGTGAAGAAAATCATAATCCCAAAGGTTGGCATGAGGCCCATTGTGACACAAGGGCTGTAGGGTGGTAACACATTAAATCATCTTTGGCCAAGTTTCATATATAGCAAAATATATTGCAAGCCTTCATTTACATTATAGATGAGGCAGTCTGGCTAAAGTGTGGCTAAAGAAATGGCTACAAGAAATGTAAATACGTTCAGGGTTATTCCTATGCGAGTCACCAGCACTAAACTACTAGATGCTAAGGCCTACACTGGCAAGTTGATCAGAGCCTGTAGACTTGTACTATACCCCACCAGTTGCCTTACTCTGGCGAGAGCGCTCATACAATCCAAACTGGATTATTGCAACAGCCTTTATCTAGGAGCAAACAAGTCCATTTTAAATAAACTACAAATTATGCAAAATAACGCGCTTAAAGCAGCCTTGAATATTCCTAAAAGAGAGCACATCTCAGAAGTTAGAAAGCAACACAGGTGGCTCTCTAAACATGACAAAATTGCCCTAAAAACTATCAGCCTCACACACAAAGCGATTAACTCTCAAGCCCCCCCTATCTCACAGACAAGTTCACTTGGAAGGTATCCAATAGATTCACCAGATCATCTAACATGCCATCCCTGGTGGTGCCTAGATACAACCTAAAAAGAGCGGAGGTTCTAGCTTCCCGGTATTAGCCGCCCAGCTTTGGAACTCTCTCCCACAGAACATCCAAACCATTCAAACCTTCAACAACTTCAGAAGTCATGTTATCATATGGATTCTTAACAAAACACAAAACAGTAGCTCTTGATACCATTAATAGCTAGATGATCTGCTCATCTAGTACGTGTGTCACCCATCCTATACTACTGCTATTACCCAATGTATAATATGTTTAATATGTATAATGTTTATGTATATATGTACCACTGTAATTTTACAAACTGTATTAATGCCTTTCAACTGCCTATATCATACCATGTAACCATTCCACCCTCAAGCGCCCAATTACCTCCGGGTCAGGTGCGCGATATAAATAAAATTAACAAACAAAACAATCAAATAAGGCCTCATTGCCCATCGCTACCCAGACCAATTCAGTCCTAAGTCTAGCCTCTGACCCCCACCCAAGTCCAAGGTAGAAACCAGGAAGTATGCAGGGCTGAAGTGGAGCTGCATGCAGAATGCTGGGCCGTGGAACGGGCATGCTTCCTGAAACAAATCCACATTCAGGAATGGTTTTCCACCAAAGGACTCAATCATAGTACCTGGTGGCAGAAGTAATCTTCTACAATGCTGGGTCGTGGAACGGGCATGCTTCCTGAAACGAATCCACATTCAGGAATGGTTTTCCACCAAAGGACTCAATCATAGTACCTGGTGGCAGAAGTAATCTTCTACAAACAGTGTTTCTGAGCAAAGCACTTAGACAAAAGTCTCTCTGTGAAAGCAGGCCATTCTGTTTCCCTGCTCTATGAGCACAACTTTTGATAGTCTAATAGACAAGAATTCATTGCAAAGGCAAACAGAATGCAATCAGATCGGTTAGTGCATGCACAGGTTGTGATCCCCCCCCCTCCCACCAACCCCCCACTATATGTAATTAAAGAGAATCGATGGCCAGGGAAGCAACTATTGTTTAAGTTGAAAAACACCAGATAAGTTGGAATTCAGAGCATGTCGAAACTACAAGCTGCAAACATTGAAACTTCCTCGTATTTCATACGTCCAATTCGTTTAGATTGTACAGCAGATTTCGCAAAGTATATGTACAGAATTCTGCATCTATTGCAATTTAAAACCTCGTATTCATTCATATTTGTAATTGTTGTAATGCCGTCACGAAAGGCTCACGGATTGTCACATGTAAACGTCTTTGTTTACTTCCTTGTTTACAGTAAACTCAGAAATGGAGAGCTGAAGCGTGCATTAGGTAATTCCTGTGGATCTGCGGACATAAACCCCAAAGGGTACTTATTCTTTTCTCCTTGAAGACCCTAAGTCAGAGGTATTCAAAGTGTGTTATACCAAGCCCCCCTTGAGTAACAATGCTGTTGCAGAGCCCCCTCCCTTGAGTAAAAATACTGCTGCTCGCCCCCACCACCCCCAATTGTGATTTATGCTTACATTTTCTATTAAAATCACTCACCCTACTCCCTTTTGGAAGAGCTTCGTGCCCCCCAGTCAGCCCCACAGTTTGAAGACCACTGCCCTAAAATAACACATACATGATACAAAAAGAGGTCCTGGGATGGCAAATAATCTATAAAGGCCCACACATGAACAGATTAACAAGGAATTATGAATATATGAATACTTGAGGACTAGACAGGAGTGAAAAAGGTAGGTTGGCCAACTAAGCCAACAATAGGAGACTGTATACCAAACGACAGGACACAGGAGAAATACAGGAGGTAACCTTTGCAGCAGCATGGGACATTCCAAAGGACCAACATAGGAAGGAATTTCAGGAGCTACCATGGACCTGGATTTTGGCTTGGACACAGGTAGTACTCCCAGAGAACTGAAACAATATATGCCAAGGAGAATTTTCCATCTGCAAGCATTGAAGTCATTGTTCAAGTGCATCAAACATGGATGGCATTTGGGGATGAGAAGATTGCGATTGACCATGGGGACGTCCTGCTGAACATATAAGTGAAAGGACAGTGAACCGTAGTCCACAATAAGAAGTCATTAAACATTTCTGGATGCGTAGCAGGCCGACCCACATGCACACATTTCTCGAAAGGCGCACATCCCAGCAATGAGAAACCAGTGTTTAAGCAAATGTGGAGTGCTTGACTGCTGGGACGAGCAGCAAAGAAGGACGAAGGACTTTTAGCATGGGCCTTTATCTGTTAAGCCCTATCACGATTGGCTGTTAAAGGGGTGATGGCCCCAGTTCACTGAGGATTTCTGTTTCATGTTCTGCCTCACACTATTTCACTTTCCATGCAGAAGTTTTTTAAGTGTACATTTTGTTTGCCACTCGAGTAGATGAAGAAGCATGAATGAAATGAAGGATAGGAAGCTGGTGGTCTTGACGTAGAATGGACGAAGTGCTTATGTTAAAGGATATTTATATCAGGCACTATGACCACCAGAGTGGTCCCCTGACGGTTCTGAACCGCAAGAGGGTAGGGAAAGATAATAGGACTCAGCTGGAAAAGTCTCAGGAGAGCTGTGATGTACTGTGGGCAGCTTCATTTCGGTTGACACCGTTCACTGAGTGTTGGTGTGACTTTTTCGTCCAGTAGCTGTCGTGTGCAGCTATGTGTGGTGTGGTTTGTTTCATTGTTGCGGTGTGGTAAAATGTCTGCGGTGAAGTGTGTGTGGTTTATTGTGCAGTATAGGTGTGGTTGTGGTTTTTTTGTACTGTTTATTTTATAACACAGTCAATATCGGAGTTCAATTTCTAAGCACGGATCTGGGATTCGAACCTCTGTTGCTCTGCATAGTCTTGCTTCCAAGACAGGCACGTTGCCCCTGTGCTATCCTCCATTGACATGTTTTAAAATTTGAGAGGTGTGAGTAGAGGGATGATATTGTTAGTGGGATTTGGTTAGTGGTGGTGCTCCATCGTACCTCCTACGCTATGGCCGCCTGTGATACACATCCCTGCTAGTTTCGCGTATTGCGGTGTTCTTGGGGGGATGGCAGGGGCTTCCTCCTTTATTCTGTGTAAGGTTGAGGGTTGTCTGCAGGGCTATCTGGAGGCAGTGCCCCCCCCTCCACCCAGTGGCCTGGATGGTTAATTTCTGCACCCGCTTTGCCATTTGGCCTATGATGGAGCGCACCTGCCACCTCTTTCCTCAGCCACTTTGGCAGTGCGTTGGGATGGGGGGCTCAGTGGGATCCTTTCCCTGTGCTTTCGTTCTAACTGGTCCCCATGCTTTTTTTGTTTTATTTTTTGTCCGCTTGCCACTCTTTCTCCTTCGACTCTTATCCCCTTTGTTTGTGGTTCAACCTGGGGCACTCCCATCTCCCTCTTTAGACTCTGATTGGTCCCTCCATGGGGACCCGGGTCTCCCTCCTACTCGGAAGGTCTCTCCAGCTCCCTGCACTTGTCGTGGTACAGTTTTATCCTCCGTCTTGTGAGGTGTGTGTTCATTTTGAGGGGTGTGGGTGTTGTTCATTCATTTTCATCTGGTTCTGAGTTGAAGAGGAGTTTTCAAAATTTTAGATGGTCCTTTGGTTTCGAATTTCTTTCGGGAGGGAGTTCCACCAACTGATCCACCAAGTTCTTTCCTTGTGTACTGTTTTTGTTCCAGGCGGATGTCGTTGCTGGATGCAAGTGTTCTGGTCGGCTGGTAAATGGTGATTTTCTTTGTAGGAATTCTGCTCCTTGGCCATGGTTTGCTCCACTGTGTGTTATGCACATTGTTTTGAATATAATTTGTTTTTGAATGGCAGCCAGTGTAGCATCTTTAGCACAGGAGTGATGTGGTCTCTTTGTGATAGTTTAAGGAGGAGTCTGTCCACTGAGTTCTGTATATGGTGCAGTTTCAGCAGTGGATAGACTGGCATTCCGAGGCATAAGCTGTTGGCGTAGTCTGTCCTGGACATGATGAGGGAAATGATGGCTAGTGTTTTGTGCGTAAAGGAGAGAAATTATACTTATGCATATCTGGGGTCCCATTCTGTTTTTCCAGATATCTTACCCTCAGAAAACATTGAAATCATTTACCACTTTGAATACTTGAACACAATCTGGTCGGCTGGTAAATGGTGAAGTTCTTTCCTTGTGTACTGTTTTTGTTCCAGGCGGATGTCGTTGCTGGATGCAAGTGTTCTGGTCGGCTGGTAAATGGTGATTTTCTTTTGTAGGAATTCTGCTCCTTGGCCATGGTTTGCTCCACTGTGTGTTATGCACATTGTTTGGAATATAATTCGTTTTTGAATGGCAGCCAGTGTAGCATCTTTAGCACAGGAGTGATGTGGTCTCTTTGTGATAGTTTAAGGAGGAGTCTGTCTGCTGAGTTCTGTATATGGTGCAGTTTCAGCAGTGGATAGACTGGCATTCCGAGGTACAAGCTGTTGGCGTAGTCTGTCCTGGACATGATGAGGGAAATGATGGCTAGTGTTTTGTGCGTAAAGGAGAGAAATTATACTTATGCATATCTGGGGATCCCATTCTGTTTGTCCAGATATCTTACCCTCAGAAAACATTGAAATCATTTACCACTTTGAATACTTGAACACAATCCTAAAGTCACATTTCAGCTTTGACAAATTCCCTAAAATAATTACTTTAGTTTGGGCTGCATTGTTCTTCAGTTCCTGCTTCCAGAACTACAGCTCAATGGCCCTGGTTATGATTTAAAGGTTCTAGTCAAAAGAATGGAGTTCTCCACAAACAAGATGATCATGACTTTCTCACCTCTTATCCTAAGAACATCTACCTCAGCCATCCACAGAACAGAAACCAAATAATTTATAAACAGATTAAATTAAATCGCCGCCAGCATTCAACCTTACCATAAACCTGTACGCACCGATAAGTGACATATTCATCCCATTGTTTCTGGAGGCATTGATCTGTTGACAAGCCACACCATTTTCTATTGGCTCATCAGCTTCTCTTCCAATAAAAAATAAAAAAACTTAAACTAGGAAAAGCAAATTGAAGTACAGTATATTGCCAAAGGAGCACAGTGCAAGAGTTTGGAAACCAGTGAAATAATGTTGCCAGTTAAGTCTTGATTCAGATCACTTTTGGATACATGGGTTTGACAGCTTCTTGTAAAGAATGGTGATGGCACCTTGCTTGGCATTTCACTTAACCCAAGAAAATGGTCATACCCCACGACCATATCCTACGATTGGCCATGAATTGGCAATATTCTTTTGTGTAACTATCTCTTTTTGAATGGTTGCCCCAGTTCTACTGTAATTTGAGATTGATCATTTGGGAGCTTCAGAATGGGCAACTCAATATGTGCAAAATAAGACATTTGTTTTCCTGACTTTAATCCAGAGTTTTCTTTTAGATGCACAGAATGAGAGCCTGCTGGCCCACTGTGGCTGAAAAGGTTCCCCAGAATTGATCTGCTTAATCATCAAACTTGGAATCAAACAACCAGACTAATTGATTCTGGTGGACATATCAAAGCACATTTGCCTAACTCTCTAAGAGACCCTACAGCAACAGCAAAAATAGACCTTTGAGCATCAGCTGCCTCAGCCGCAAACAATCATCCATTATTTGATGAAGAAAATTGTGGCAGCCTTCTTGACATAGTGAGGCACACAAATCATCAGATCAACCCTTGGGTGGGCCTCCGTCTCAGGTCTCCTGTAGGAGCAGTCACATACATTATGCATTTGCAGCTTCTTCAACACCGCCTGTCTATAAGCAGCTCTCAAGTTGTGCCGGGTAGCTTTTTCTTTATTGTTGTGGGCAAGGCCACTCAACCAGCTCACTTGGCCACATCTTCTAAGAGTGATCACAGCTTACTGACTTGCTCATTTAATTGGTCAATGGGAAGAGTTTGGGAGAAGTATGATTAGGACATAGGGCTTAACCCAGCCTCTAATAGAATAAAATGGAATTAACGTAACATAGACAAAGTGAATGAAGAAGTCAAAGGTGCAGTCAAAAGCACCAACTATGATTGGAAATTGCTGACGTTCACAAATGAGAACTTTGGTGACTTCTTGCACAATGCGACGGAGAGCACAAATGGTAGCAAATGGAATAGGAACAGGGCTAAACACCCTATTAACAAAAAAACACATAAATATGATGAGGCAGTAGCAAAAAAGAAGAAAGAAATGAGGTTCTTGATCCGACTAACCAAGAAACAGAATGGGAATGATAATGATTGTTTGGAGCAAATTTAAAAAATCAGGTCGAAATATAAGAACTGCGTAAAAAATCACTGAGCAATAATGGTTTAGACGGACGCACAGGAAATGCTTGGATATCTCCAGAAGAAAGACTCACAATCTTTCTGGGCTTCATGAACAGCCGAAACAAAGGCTGTGGAGAAAGCACTATCAACACCGTCTCGGAAGGGAAATGAGTTCGGAATTTTTAAGCCATTTGTGGCAATGAGGGGGGGGGAGCCAGCAACGGAAAAATGCAATTATGAAAGGTGTAACACTGTCAACAATGAGCTTGTGGGTGCAATTACTTATGGCACGGACAATGTCTTGGAAGCCATCAAAAGAGCCAGCCCCTCTCGAGCTCCAGGACCAAATAAAACCTCAAATAGCTTGTTCAAGCGAGCCACGATGGAATATGCCGGGATTTTGAGGATCCTCTTTGATGACATCCTGAGGACAGCAACTTATCCATCAACGTGGAGAACTGCGTACATTATGCTGATCTATAAAAGGGGTAGAAGATCTGATGCTAAAAACTATCAACCAATCTCTATCCTAGACGGGGATAGTAAAATGTTTGCGAGTCTGATCCTGAAACACTTGGAAGCCTGGGCACAAAGCAAAAACCTGATTTCACCTTTTCAAACTGGCTTCTGCAAAAACCATGGCACAAACTTGAATGGATACGTGTTGAGCTGTCTTTAAGGAACCTATCCTGTCATACATCTGGAAACCCTGGACTTATCCAATGCCTTCAAAACCTTTTCTAGACCCAGACTCTGGGCAAAATTAAGAAAGTGGGGCATTCTGGGGGTCTATTCAAGTTGATCATCACATTGCACAAAGACACACACATCAAAGTTAGGCTAAACTTGGAGGGCAGCCTATCTGAACAAATATGCACAAGCAATGATTTGAGGCAGGGGTGCATCTCGGCCTCCTGCCTCTTCAACGTTTACGTTGCAGATGCAGGTCTTTCACTGGAGGCAGCCTCCTTTGCCCCTTGGAAAATTGGAAATATTGCAATAAGTTGGATGGCCTATGCCGACGATTTTGTACTACTGGATTCTACCCAAATGGGGCTATGTAGTCTCTTGGCGGCATTTGAAGGTTTTGCGAGGGGAAACAATCTCAAGATCAAATCCCCAAAAAAACAGGTAATGTCGTTTGTAAGGAGAGCATGAAAAGTCACACTAAGTTGTTCTGTGAATGGGGTTGCCCTAGAGAGGGTCAAGACAACTGTTGTCCTTGGTTTCCCAATCACTACTTCATCAGACAGAGATTTCCTCAGGAATTACTTGCGGGCAAAAGCAGAACATTACACCACACAAATTAAAATAATTAAGTTTCATTACTGCAAGTTATCAATTGTCCCCTTAATCAGATTTTTCTAGGGTAAGATTAAGGTTGCTGTATGGCATTGAGTTACTGGAAGACTGTGCACTGTGACTATCTCACTCGGATTGAGAGTGTGATCTGGCGCAAGGTATTGTGGGGTCCCAAACTCAGTGCTTGTGAGTGCCATTAGACACCAACTTGGGCTTACTTCCCTGAAAGCCAAAGGCCATTGGCGTTCTTACGATTGTATGGTAAATTGTGGCGATCTCGTGAAAATACTCTGTATCAAGCCATTACTGAGGTCATAAATTCTGGCCAGGTACCCACAGTGGTAAATTTCATTAACTGTTGTGAAACAATATTGAGCAAATTGGAACTGTCTAAGGACAATTTGGTAAATAACCCAGAATGGGTTAAACGAAGGCTTTTTTAACATGACTGGTGTGCAGATACAGAAAGCCTGCACAAATACATTACTTTGTCCCAATTGCAACATGAACACAGAAGCAGGGAGACTGCATTCCTTACCTGGTGAAATTTCCAAGTGCTAAGATCAGGGACGACTGAATACCTGTGGTTCCGTTGGAACCGTTTTCCAACTAAGGAGGGTCTGTTTAGACGGAAAAGGTTGTTGGTGACAGGGGTTCAATGGTGATTTTGCAAACTGGAAGGTAAAATCGAAAACTTGAGGCACTTGTTAACAGAATGTTTCACACTCAGAATTAGGGGGTACTGTCATTTTCAAAAATCCGGTTGCTTGTTCAGATCAGGAATCTTTTTGGGGAAAATGCATCAAGGGCACGCAAGTGTCAATGGTGGTTTCAGAGGTCACCTTCATCAACCGCCTGAATTTAAATGACTCAAATTAACTCGGACTAACATGAACAGGCTAGCACAGTCCCCTTATCTTTTGGGGATGTATACTCTGGCACCTGAATTTACACGAACAAACACAAACAGGGTGGCACAGTCCCCACAGTTCTTGGGGAGATACGCTCTAGCATCATGGCAAGAACATCTTGTTTCCAAGTTATAAACTTGTCGATTGACCACACCATGAACTGCACTCCTACTCACAAATGTATTGACTTTATGAGTTGAGTACATTGTTTTTGCTTTTAGGGCACAAGCAAATAAGGAATAATCATACTATGAAATGTATTTGTTTAATTCTTTAGTGTTTTTTTTATTTCCGTACTCATCCTTTTATCTTTTTTATTTAAAACATGTTTTGTTAAGGTTGAACTCATTTTAACCAATAAACAAATACAATAAAAATAAATTAAAAAGAAATAATTAACGAGCTATTCCATGGCACATGTAAGATGTCACTGGTCTACGTTTGAGAAAGGGTGAACTCTTGCAAGATGGCTGCCTTTGATTCTATCTTAAATGTAAATGTAGCCCAGTTTTCTGAGACTAAACCCTGATAACTAAGAGGAGAGGATTATGGACAGCTGCAGTCTGCAGCCAGAGAAGACACATTACAGAGTAGAAGGTTGCAGTCCAACATTGAGGCTCCTTGTGGGTCCTCTGAGTGCCATCCAGGTGTGGGAAGGTACACATTGAACACATACAATGCTTCCTGGAAATCATGTAATCTCCAGAAATCACTGCCCCTTCCACCTGGTATCTGATGTCCTATAGAGAAGTCTGGAGATTGCCTGGCAGTCCGTTGCCCTTCAAAGTCTGTAAAGACTCAGGAAGAGTTAGTTACATTTCAATGTCCACAGCACCATCACAAGATCTGTAGGTGCACAATGCTTCTTATACACATATGAAGTTTCGCCCTAAAATATGAAAAGTAGATTGAAAATTCTTCGTTTTGTGCCCAAATGTGTTGGAAAATCTTCCTTTTTGTACTACCGTACTGATTTCTTGAGCAACCAGTTTGGCATCATGGCATGGGCATCGCCACGGATTGACAAAAAGTCACAGGTCCGCCAAACAATAAACTTGTATACCTTCAGCAAACGCCTCCAAAGATTTTCTACTGGCATCAAAACAGATTTAAGTGTGATTTGATTTCTGACTTTTGTACATGATCATTGGTTGAGTCAGAAAAGATTCTGATGGCTTAATTGAACATTCACACGCAACATTGTTTTGATGTCACAGTTTGAATTGCGATTTTGCATGCGATAGCAAGCTCTAGACGTGCACTGCCCAAGACTTGGCAGATGTGTTGGGAAAAGGCATTCATTGCTAAGCACTGAGATGTTTACAAAAACAATGTCAAAAAGCATGCTCCAATGCCAGCAGGCAGTGACATGGTGTGAGTACAGTGTGGGTGTTAGTTCTTCAGGAACAGTGAAAGCTGAAAGACTTCTTGATTTTTGAGTCAGGAGTGACCCCATTGCACTGCCAATTCCACCGACGCAGAACAACTCGTGACTTGACTTTTCTTCTCATTAGGGAATGATGCTGAGGTAGTGCCTTTGGGCCTCATCAGGAGTTGGTCAGTGCAGTAAAAACCTGGCGGTAACTCTATTACCACCCCATTACTGCTCCACCCAATCCAGGGTTTGGGCGGAACGTTGGAGATTTAGCTCCAGCTTTGAGCTGGAGGTAAATCTTGCTGATTCCCACCCATTTACGGCGCTATTACCGCAGCACTATTACTGTGGTGCTAATAGTGCATTGGTAACAGCGCCTAGAATGCCCAATTGGGTCCAATGGACCTAATGGGAATGGGGACGTACCGCCCCCCCAGCCCCACAACTCGGGATGCAGTGCTAATAGCGCCGGACCGACTTGCAGTAACACAATTTGCATTGAGCAGCATCCCGGCGTATTTACAGCTGGGTTACTGCCCAGTCGTGATGAAACCATTTGCGATGGTAATAGAAGAAAAAAGGCACCCGAAGAACATATGATGGAAGAGAAGGAGTAGATAGATTTGTGTGTCAGTTGTAGGAACATAAGATGAGTAGGCCCCTGACCGGGCTTTCTTCTTCTCAGTCTGACATCCTTTTACTGTGTTTTCTACAATAGAAAGAGAAAAATAGCAGATAGGTATCTTTATTTCAGCCTGTTGGATCCACTTTATTGCAATACATGAACCAAATAATCAATAATATTATACACAGGAAATAATTGCTATCTTGAAATTGTTATTCAATGCGGATGCCCTATTAAAAATCCGCCAAAACTATTAAGAAACGACAGATAGAAAACATAGAGCAGTTGACTACATTGGTGCCATTTGGACAGGATTTCCCACCAAGAGCTGTCAGCTCAAGTTATTTATGATGGTGGTGGTGTTGCTATATACCAACACACTTCATATCCCACTATTCTACCGTAGAGACCTCGGGCCATGATCCTTGATAGGCCCCCTTTTGCCCCCCAGGGTTATAGAGCTACCATTTCAGATTCCAATGCCATGAGACTGTTCTACCTTGACCCCCATCTGCCCTTAAATTCAACACCTATGTTATGCCACTGTGACCAGGGGAGTTCAAAATGCCAGTGCCTCAATGTACAATATCATCGTCCTTACTGAGGATGTTCATGTCCTGCACAGTCTGTATCTTTACTTTGTCATCTCTCTATTTAAACGGTCACATTTTACATTGCATTGTAAACGTTTAATGCAAGGGTACAGTGCTGTGCGCAATGTTCTTTCCATTTGCAAGGGTGTCATTCATGTTATGTCGAACTTGCAAGAATTGAATACGTGGCTGCATTACTGTGTGTTGCATTGATTCCATTTCGAGGGGGCCACCGGCAGGGGTGAACTGGGAACCAAAAGAGGCCATGGAAATAATGTTCAAAGTGGCCGCATATTACACATTTTCAGCAAGCCCAACCCTTTTCCTATGGGAACATTTGAAAATACCACACAAATGAGACCCAGGGTGCAGAGGTTTACTGGGAAATCTCCAGAGTTCCCTATTGGCCAGTCCATCGCTGGCCACCTGCTCTGTCTCATTACCTGTCTCAATACTGTAAATTATCCAGCTCCAAAGAAACATCTGCAGCTTTAATCACATGCCTATGACATTAAAATGATGTATGTTTCTTATCTTCAGTGCCCTACCGGTGCTGGGCATTGGCCTGGAGGAGGCATGGCTGCTGGACACAGGAGTCGAAGAAGTGGCAGGATTGGGGACCAGAACAACCTGCAAATTATATAACAGAGGTGAAGGGTGTGCAAGAGGTGGGGGATGAAGAACAAGGACTTTCAGGTGCCCACAGAAGAGCCCAGCACCTGTATAACAGCTTAGTGAGAGAGCAGAGGTGCAACATGTCAGGGGGGAAATTCCTTTGACTAAGGAACAAGGACTTCCATCTGCCCACAAAAGAGCCTGGCACCTGCATGGCTGCTCTCACCCCCAAGCGCCAAGATGCAGACGATTTCCAATTAATGGTGCAACTGGAAGTGGCATCAGTGCCATGACAGCTTCAATGTATGCCTGCTAAGAGACAACATCCAAAAAGATCATAGGAAGCTGGCTGTACATGACAAGTGTCAGGTAGAAACAGAAATGGCACTGGAAGGCGTCACCTTTTATGTTCTGCACTGTATGATCTAGTAAGAGCCGCAGGAGGAAGAACCCATAATGTCTACCACAGCCTTGCGTGCCTTCCACACCAGCACACTCAAATATAAATGCCAACCCTCCACGGAGTGTGTTCTCCTTTACATCTTTAGCCATCATCCCACTAGATCTCCCGTTGGCACCCTGGCCAACTGATATGGGTTGCTCTGACACAAGTAGTCTAGCTCAGTGGCAACGCGCTCGCCTTGGAAGCGACACAGAGCAACACAGGTTCGAATCCCGGGTCTGCGCTTAGATACCATGCGCGTTATAAAAGAGCAATTATAATGATATGACTGTTGAACCATTTATGACACTTGTTCTCCTGTCAGCATCACCTGTGACAGCTTTCCACACACAACTACTCTACTGTGCACTAAGTATGAGCAACTCCAATAGCCACACTCACTCCATGATCCCATCAGCTCGGTTCCTCCCTGTGGTAGCACAGATTCCTCACCTCCATCCGGAGGTTCACAGGAAGAAGAACACAAGTGCCTTGCTGCAGGACTTCCAGAGTGAAGCCCATTGCTGCAGCAGAGGAGCAGGCCTTTGATAGCAAATACAAACACAGTCTCTGTCAAATGATCTGCAATCTATTCCAACCTTTGGTCAGTTTTGATCAGTATCAGCAAAGGTTCAAAACAGTTAACAATAATTGGCCAGAGAACCAGGCATCCCTCGCTCTTAATGTGGGGAACACAAATCTTTTCTTTGATTGCTCAAGGCCATAGACATGCACATCCAGCATTGCAATGGTAACATCAAAATAGCAACCAATTCTTAAGCATGCAGTAAAAGCATGCCCGGTTATCATTTCACTCCCCCACCCCCATCTATATCAACACCTCCCCCGTCTTTAGTCAGGCAACTTTCTGTTCCATCCGCAACATGCCATACACCTTCGAGGCCTCTCTCCGACTGAAAGTTCCCTAATCAATATGTGCTCTTTTATTTATTCAAAGACAAACAGCATAGCTCTGGGTGTGTTCTCTCTGTCTGTCTCTAAGCAGAAGTGCTCCAGGCCTGACCTGTCGGAAATCAAAAAAACATTTATTCACCTGTCATTTCTAAACATCATTCCAAGTCAGTGTGATCAATGGTAAGGGATTAAGGAAGTTGTAGGCTATTTACTGTGGGTAATGAAAAAAGACACCTTAGTTGACAACATTAAACATTATGGGTGGGCAACCTGCGCTGCCCCAGATGTTCGGACCATCTAATCCCATAGTCTCTGTTGCTAATCAGAATGAGGCTAAATTATGGGCAAATGCCTGTTTGCACATCTAAAGTGATCAGTATTACTTATGTGACTTTGGCAACGGAACAAGCAGCACTGAGAAATATATGCAATTAGCAGATATTTTAATTTAATATATGTCCCTGAAGCACAGCAATGCTGCCACTGCTTCACGCAAACTCCCCACAAAATGAATTGCTCATGTGTCCTGCCACCAGTGCCCTCTCTGTCCATCTCTCCCCCAAACGTTCTGCACACGTGCAGGCACTCTCCCTAAAGTACTGTGTGATGTAAGATGTTGAGATATTTTACTGGATCCATTTGCTGTCATGGGTCGTTTCTTCTATGCTGGAGGTAGAGGGCCTTCAGCACCTGAATATACGTGCAGAATACTGTTTTATTTATTATCTAATGTCCATTTTAAAAATCATACTTAGAACAACATACCTTTGTTATACATTCATGGGGCTACAGAGTCACATATGTGTCACTGCTCCTATCCATTCAATGCCCACTGTTTGGACCTATCTTACTTTACCAATTGTCTTGCATCAAATGTCTTGTGAATGTACCACTGACCAAAACTTGCAGCTGTGTCTTCTTTTGGGTTTAAGCATATGATTCAAAGAGGCCTTAACACTTCAATCACATTTAGATCTGGAGATGGAGTACAGACCTAATATAGGCCCTGGCGATCCATGACTCTTCAAGACTTTTAAAAGTATACTCACACAGAAAACAATAAAATCTGATACCTAAACCTTAAATAAGTAATCAAATTACTTTTACAACTCAAGAGTGTAAATCTCAATCTGAGTTACTGTAAATAAATAAATAAAGAACACCAGTCATGATTCAAACATTAAAAGGAGTTTATTCCACTTCAAGCAGTCTCAAGTTCAACTATGTCTTCGGACAGTCATAGAGAAATTGAGCAATTTACATGGCGGCCAGTCGGCCTTAATTACATTTGGGTCTGCTCCGGTTGTTGCAATTCAGATAGTTTATGACCTGCTTAGCACGTGGATCCTCACTCTACGTCATGTCTGTACAATTTACTGTTCTCAGAGCAACACGGTTCACCTGGTTCCCAGTGCAAGGAGGCATTCTTCACATATCTTATCTGTGTTTGTCTTTGACCAAAAGGGCACTTCGCATTTCGGCCCGGTAGTTCCCTTTAACTCTTTCTTCCTAGAATGTGCATGGTACATTATGTTTTCTAAACATTGGTCACGCAATAAGCCTCAGAAAGCAGGAGACAGGAAGACACAAAGACTGCCCTTTATCTCCGTCTGTGCCTATCTGTACAAAGTTCAAAGCTGGTAAAATCATTTAGCTAAGCATTCCTCGCAGAGACACATTTGCCAGTCCTTCAGGCTGCAATCATTTTCTACGTGCAAAATAACAACCAACCAAGTGAGCAAAGAAATGAAATATGATATGATATTTATAACCCACTTAATACCTTGAGGTTTTTTAGCACAGACCCGGGGATCGAACCTGTGTTGCTCCATGTCATCTTGCTTCCAAGTCAAGCACGTTGCCGCAGAGCTGTCCTTCCGAGAGTTTAGGCTAACACAGAATAGATGCTTTTTCAAAAGAGGAAAGAGGAAACAAACACGTAGATAGTCTGAAGAGATTTCAGACAAGCTTATTTATTAGATGTAATCAAAAGACTGAAATGAAGCACATTTTTCTTATTTAAAAAGGGAGATCATGGGTCATAGCACAATTAATTGTACAATTTTGTATAGATGAATACAATGATGATACCGAAACGTAAATTCAGTCATAGCCACTTATATCACTAACACATGGAACATCACTAATAGACTAAATACAAATAGATATTCGTTTTTTAATTTTTGATGTAACTGATTTTAGTTTTCCTCATCTTAAATTCACAGTAACATACAAGAAAGAACATTGTTTGACAAAACACAACTCTAATTGCCTAAGGACATATAAACTATTGTTTAAATGTGTGGACATTTACAAATGTATTTTGGCTAACATTTGATTTGATCAGTTCCCTTATTCATCACTAACACGTAACATGTTTCTACTAAATACATAGTTTCATTAGTCTTCATCTGAGTGAATGTAGCAAAAAGGAGGCTTCCATCTTGTGCAAAGACAGTACAAAATCGGTCTTAAAAACACATAACCAATATACATTGTGGGCACCACCAACAAATTAGAATGTATGTCTTAGTTTCAAATGTGTTTACAAGAAGTATTTGGAACACACTTGCATACACAAATGCACTATGTGCAACATTTATTGTGGGAAAACTAGACCAAGATATACGGTACGGGGTGTAAACCTGTGGTGAATACACACCACCACAGTGTTTAGTATTTGATTGAAAGGCTTTGGCATCTCAAAAGCTTTCACTGCTGAACACAACCCCCGAAATCACAGAGAATGGCCAACATGACTATGTGTAGAGTTCCAAGTACCATTTTTGAGCATTACATTTCTTTACGTGAGGTATAGAGATTACATATTCTCTTCTACATCCAAAAACACAAGAGGTTCTTGTTTATCTCCATTACATACAGATCCCTGTTGTAGGATCAACAGATCAGAAATGCATTGGGCACCGTTTAGCTGCCTGCCTGTCTTCTGGATGCCTCCATAGGATGCATTATTTAGGTTTTAATAAATACTAGATAGTCCTTTCCTTTTTCTGAAATCTTCTTTTAATCAAAACCTAGTGGTGTGTATTTACCACAGGGATACACCCAGTACCAAGAAGGCATATCTTGGTCTAGTTTTCTCACATTAAAAACACACAATGCCAGTAATTAAAGGTACATCAACAAAGAGCAATAGGTTTCCTAGGTACTAGGATACTGAGTAGTTTACTACAGGAAATGTTCTGCACAGGCATCATAGAGTTGATGTCTGCCGTGTCTTGCTGCATGGTAATTGGACTAATGTCAGAATCCTTAATGGATTCAGAAAGGTTTAATTGCAGTACTTTGAAATAATGACTATCACTCAAGTATGGAGTTCCAAACCGTAATGTGTGTTTTCTCCTGCCCTCACCAAAGTGGATATACATCATGCAGCACACATATGAGGATACATGCATATGACATACAACCATCATGCCCTATAGTGGGTAAAATATTAGCAAGGCTGCTACCGATATCAACTACATGGTGTCTGGTGGTAGTAATAAATAGACTGTCTGAGATATTAGCTTGATTAAAGCCAGTGTCATAGATGTGACAGGGCCAGCGTTGTAGCCCTGTCAAAGTTTGGGATGGGAGCCCAACGCAAACCAACATGGGTGCTGAATGCAGGCAGGCTCCCTGCCCACCCCTCCTTACCCGCAAGATCGTGGCAGTCAGCCTCTGGAAGCAGTGGATCCCAGCCACAGGGCTTGCCATACCCAGGAGATGCCGGAGACAGACACCAGCCAGACGAGGTGGCAAAGGGATGCACTACACCAGCGGCCTCCACTATGGCACCAGGGATTTTAAAAATAATAAAGGCCCCACCAGGGAAGTTATAATTTTTTTAAAAAAAGACGCCTAGAAATGCCTTTCCTCACTAGACCACCAGGGTGTTAGGGTGATATTAAAAGTTCCCATGCATACCATCCATGCAATAATCCTGGGACCCCAGCAGGGTCCATGCAGGAAAGGGGTGGGGCTTACTAGCCCTTTAAGCTCTCATCGCCTTCCCCTGTCATATGCCCTGGAGCCAGCTATTTGTTAAGGTAAGTGGACAATCCTGGGAGGGTGTGGGGCATTTAGGTAAGCATGTGTGAATGCTTAAGTGTGGGTTGGGTGAGGACCAGAGGCGGTGGAGGACGCCTGAGAGACCAGAGGAGGCTTGAGCGAAAGGCATGCACAAGCTATTAAAAGGAGGGGGTCCGTGGAGTGTTTATGAGTGAGAGCAGAGAGCATGAGTATTAGAGGTAGAGTAGAAGTAGCAGAGCGGTAGTAGTGGCGGTAGTAGCAGTAGAGGTAGTAGAAGAAGTTGGAACTAAAAGATAGGTAGTGGGAGTTGCAGAGTAGCAAGTGAAGGAAATAAGTAGTAGGTTGATAGTTGGTAGTAGAGGGGTGAGCAGGGCACCATATCCTTCAGTGTCCCTGAGTGTCTGAATATGGGTTAGCGAGGGGGTGAAGAGGACTCCATATCCCTGAGTGTTTTCGGGGGACTAAAGGTAGTAAAGGGGTGTGGCAGTAGTGGAGTAGGAACAGTAGTAGGGAGAGAAGGAAGAGCAACAGTGAGTAGGAGAATAGGAGTGGCTATAGGCATAGCGTGAAATAGAGATTATAATGTGAAGAATAGCAAGAGGCGAGGAAGTAGAGTGAGAGGAAGGAGGGAAAAGGAGGTAACAGAGGTAGAGGGGTAGTTGGAGGTATGAGCACTATTAAGAACAGTAGTAAGAATGGGAAGTAAGATTGACGGGTGGAGGTGAAAAGGCAGAGTGAGAGACTGGAGGGATAGTGACGTGGTGGGAGGAGAATATCTGGAGGGACCAGTATAGTGAAGGATCAGGTACGAGTGGGTGTGAAAGAAGTGATTGTGACAATGGGCTGAAGAAGGCACCATTCCTAACTCCAGAGCACACTAAGCAGGGTAGAGAGGAAAAATGAGAAGAACCCTAGGGAGTCATGTAGCCAACGACTTAGGGAAAGGACATGAAGTCCAGGAAGTGAAAACCACTCAGGGGTTACCGATCCAAGAGCTACTAACATCCCCAATAGGGACGTCTGGGTTAGGGAGGTGGGAACAAAACCAGGGTAGACCAGATAGACCGGGACGGCTCTAGCACCAAAACTCAAGCTCCACTAGGCCCAGGAATCCTTTGCCCCCAGAAATACAGCCCTCCTATCTGTAATTTTATGTCTGGGTGATTCTTTGTGTCAGGCTACCGTGTCACATAGAGCAGAGAAGCTATTAAATATTGTAATTAAATCCTCACCAAGAATCTACGGGCTTGCATCCATCAGATGAGAAATGTTTCAGATAATTTTCCGTTATTTAATCTGAATTTACGGATGTCCTTGGCATAATAACTTTTCACATGTGGGACCAGAATGTGCAGACTATGTTCTCCTTAAAGTAGGATCTACTAAGTATCCCTTCAAAGATTACTTTTGGGCCTGAGCCATCCTTGGAGATGCCTCCCTCAGACACAGGGCCTCATTATGGGTCTGACGGTAATGCACCGGTGCTACCGTGGGTTGCTGCCAGACTCGGAACACTTTTCCAGCACCTGCCTTCCCGGTGCCACCAGGACATTACAATTCCTGGCATATGGGGAAGTCAGGCACTGGAAAATGTTAGTCCCCATTCCCATGGAGCCACATAGGACACCATGGGAGTGGGGACACAGAAGCAGCACCACCGCTGCTAACAGTGCCCAGGCTTCCATGACCAGTCTGCCTACCGGGACGGTTGCGCCTGTCAGGTCAGACCTGCCAGACGCAACGGCCCCTGCAGGGTTACTTGTAGTGTGGCGATCCGGAAAGGTTGCCGATATGTTGCTACTGACACCCGTATTTCTGGACCGCCACACTTGTAATGAGGCCCTTAGACTTTCAATGGACGTTTCAGCCGCTGTTCACTGCACAGGTGCCCCCTCGTCCGAAAAGCTTGATTGCGTGTGATGGAGTTACAACAGTGAATTACATGCCTGTGAAGCCTTGGCTAGTCTTGTTCAGTGTCCATGCATTATTTGTGACTTTTAAGGCCAAACCTATCTTAATTACTCTGCCCAAACCTCTAAGTAAGTTAGTGAATTTTTGATTTGGCTGAATCAGTGGACATTTGGGAGAGTCAGAATTTGGCAGAATATATTTGCTTACGCTTAATCACCACTAGGCCAAAGAACAGGAAAAACTATTTAGTTCAGTGTAGTGTACATTAAGGCTGCCTCTTAGAAAAAGTGAGAAATATTTTAGTTGGGCTTGGCCACTTTGACTTCAGGTAGGACATTCCGGGTGCCTCTTCACCTCTATGAGGATGACGCTGGATCAGGTTAAACCAGTCGATGATAACCAACTTTACTTTGTGACTGGGACCTAGCTCTGATGCGCCACCATTTGAATGCCCGGGTAAACTCTTTGAAGCCCTGGAAGAAAGGAAATCAGAAGTGACATTCAGGGCCCCGTCAATCTTGTTTGACATTGGCTGAGAAGAACATGTGCTGTCAGGTTTCAAAATGTTACACTTTTTCGGACGTACAGGGGCAGTTTGGCAAAAAAGTTTTGCGGGCATCTTATCACTTGCTCCCAGACAACATGTGACATATTCACAAAGGGAATTTGAGTGTGCGCATCTACTATGATTCCCTTCAAAGCCCCTTTTTTACCACCTTTGTGCCCTAGAAAATGGTAAGCATTTTAAAATGTGCAAGAAAAAAAATCACTTTGTGCAGAATTCCCTAACATCAGTTTGTAACAGGTGCAGGGGGTGCACAAGGCATGGTAGGGTCTCCAGCGGTATGAATCACTAGCCCTAATTCATGGAACTTTTAGCACAGTGAAAAGTCACTTTGCACTAGTGCAAAGTCACTTTGTACTGCCAACAAACACAGTGAACTGGCCCTGATTCACAGAGCCTGAATACTATGAAATGCGCTTGTAGTTATGTTTTAGCCTGAGATATAGAATCTGTTATCACTGCAATGGGAAAGAAGAGATTGAGATGTGCGCTTTCGCTCTTGAATTACAGAGGAGGTCATGTTAAACTCATTACATTACACATGCCCTTTTGCATTACTTATACACACTAATTGCTTATAAAGTACCTGAAAGTATTTAGATTAACTGTGGTCTATTTATTCTGTGTTCTAGTTACTTGTGATGGCATGTAGACAGATACAAAGCTAAAGAGGTATTTTTACTACCACCAATGGTAAAAAGCAAGGTACATCAAAACACTGTGAACTAGGGCAAATCATAAAGAGCCGATTCCCCATATTATTGTTTTTGGGTGACATGGTAAGTCTATGCTGAGTATATACACCAAACTACCAATGAACTACTGTCGGAATTTAAATATTATACCTCCTATCGTAATAATTGTATGTGTATTGGCCTACGCCAAGTTGTCTAAACATCATATGCGAACAAACTCCACTGCAAGGTCTTGACCTTAGAGAAAGCAATGCAAGTCGCCATCTTGGATTAAGCCGCCATTTTAGGTTCTCTTGTTATATGGAAGTCACCCTGAATATCAAAATGGAGGCCGAATGACATTCTGAGTAAGATTCTGGCCGTTGTGACCTCTGTACACATGAATAATTAATATGCCTGCAGGCCACTTGTCGGGGTCGCGAACTGAGACCTTGTCCTACCGTTGACCTATATGTAAATATACAACTAAATCAGTGAAACTAATCGAAATGTATATATTACAGGATTGACCTGGCAAGGAACCCATAGGCCCGGCTCATAGAATGGTTAACCCGCGATAGGGTTGGCCAAGGGCTGGACAAACCGTATAAAAGGCCCAGGTATTCCAATGTGCGCTCTCTCACTAACACATCGAACCCTTGTTGAAGTTCTTTATGTTACTCTGAGAGCCAAATAGCTATCCGTTTGTCAATTGACTTGGTAACTGTTGTAGCTTTTAAATAAAGCACTTGTATGTTCTTTGTAACCTGTGTTGGTGTGTTTCTTTCTGGGCTTCCCGGCCTCATATTATTTTTCTGTTTCCACACTACCACCAATGAAATACCACTAAAGATTGGTTTTCAGCTTGCCGCTCATGATCCCCTTATTAAAATAATACTAGGTAGTCCTGCACCTGTGGGGCTCTCAAAATACACCAACACTCCATACTACTGTTCTCTAAGCCAAAGCCTCACTCCTCAGTTGTGGCAGCTGCATCTCTCTAGTCTAACCTGGCTGCTGCTGCATCGTTGGCAGCCTCTTCGTCTTCGTGTTTAACCATGCAGGACAGGCTTTTGGAGTCATATAGTAAAAAGGCCTGTAGCAGGCCTGCATCTGAGACAGGGCGTTGCCAATGCTATTCTGCCAGTAGTCAACCAAACACTGTGGTGAGAAATTGAAGACTTTTCGTCCTTCCAACAGAACGGCAAACTGCTTTCAAAGCAGGTCTTTGTGGGGCAACACAAATAGCACAGGACCTTTTTGAGTCTTCAGTGGCTCACATCGAATCAGTCATTCAATGCATCTGTGTTGGCACATATATGCGCCTTGCAACCAAATTCACTACTGATGTTCAAGACCATTTTCTAGACTTGTCCTTCAAGGGCATCAACCTTTTCCATTAGACCTCCACTGAAGAATTAACAAAGAAGAAGGGAAGCTCACAAGCTGCCAATTCTCTGGTAATTCTCTATAAAGCCACGATTCCATATTCGATCAGAGGTGAAGGTCATTTGACGGTTTTGGGGGATTTTCAAGAATGATGGATCGGACAACTGGAGAGATATCCCAGTACGCATAGACAGAAACACCAGTGTACAACCCCAAAGGGTTTTATCTCACTCATCTCTTCGCCGGCCTCTGCTACAAAAAAACTAGGAGGCAGAGTGGCTTGACATATGAGAAAATGGCATCACATCTTCTGAGCCTCATTGGTTCTTTCTGTTATTTACACAGGGTTTCGACTTCCTCTTCCGGTTAAAGCACCTGTCCCTGTCACCTCACTTCCTGCAGAAAGGTTCCCCAGCTCTGCACAGGGAAATTGCTCATCTGATAGGAGATCTAGCAGTCAAACAAATTCTCCTTTCAGACAAGGGCACTGGTTTCTACTCCAGGATTTCTGCTATTCCAAAGAAGAAATAGCGGGATTGAGGTTAGTGCTGGACATGTCCTACCTGAACCTTTGCCTTCCCATAGAAAAATTCAAGATGGTGGTGCCAGCTCACATGGATTTGGTTATATCAGGACAGGGGTGAGCATATATATCTTCTAGAACTCAAGGCAATTTGGATGGCTCTGAGGTTCTTCTTACCTCTTGTCAGGAAAAGTGGTATTGATCAGGATGGACAGTTGAACATGCAGGTTGCATATCAACAAGCAGGGAGGGAGCAGGTTGCCTTGGCAGACAGGCAATACATATCTGGAAATGGTCTCTGGATCAGGGTATGGCTCTCAGAGCTATTCACCTTCCAGGGGACAGCAACACGGAAGCAGACAAACTCAGCAGGGTGTGAATAAACCATTACAAATGGGAGATACACAAGGAAGCATTGACCCCCAGTGTTCCATAATTGGTGTCATCCGGAGGTGGATCTAATTGCTTCTCCTGATGGAATGTTCAGAGCAAAGTGTCACTGGGGGATCATTCCAGATTCCTTGGAACAATTTGTGGTGCTATGCATTTCCTCCAACACACCTTCTTCAGAGGTTTATCCACAAGGTCTGCATGTTACCCAGCTGAGCAATAATACTAGTAGTTGCGCTATGGCCCTCCAGGACCTGATATTCGGACTTGATACAATTAAGCACATCAAGACCCCCCCTACCCTTGATAACATTCTCTCACCCATTATTGACCCGGAAGGGGGGAGCATACGTCCATCCAGCTCTGGGCACCCTGACCTTACCAGTCTGGTTCCTGCAGAAGCAATGCTTGGACATCTATGGTTGCTGGAGTAAAATCATCTAATCAATCAAAAAGCGAGAAAGGAATCCACCCAAACTCAACACAAAAGCAAACAGGCTTGTAACTGTTTATGTGCCGGCAATAATAATATCAACTCCCTTACCAGCTAAATGAATGACGTTCTATCATTTTCAGTGCACTTGGCACATTCTGGTCTTCCGGTGGACACTGGCCGCACATGTCTTGCAGCCTTTGGATCTCACAGAAACTGAACAGATGGCGTTCCCTTCTTCTAGCCTGGAGGTTAGGCGACATCTGTAGGGTCTGGCTCGAATACATCCTTCAGTCAGAGGCAGGGGTGTTGCTAGGTCTGGAAAAGATCAGGGGTTAAGCTAATGTCAGGACAGGCAGGATTTGGGGCTAGCTATAGCCTTTTGGTGGTAGTGCCTGAGCTTCTATCCAGGGCTACAACCAAAAGACCCAGGGCTGTAGCCCCCTCAGCCCCCCCAGCAACGCCTCCGGTCAGAGGGCTTCACGCGGTGTCGACCTTAATGTTGTATTGGTAGATTAGCACAGAAGCCTTTTGAACCAACGGCATTGACAGATGTGAAATTGATGATTGGTATCATGCCATCACTACGCACCCCAATACTGCGCATTCCAAAATGTTGAAATTCAACAACCTCATTTTGTTGCATATTTCTGTGGGGGGTGGGTAAAGTTAGTAATAAATATGGTGGGGCTATGGTGGGGGTTGCAGCAGATCTCCCCCGGCATATATACGTAGTGAAATGCGGTAGAAAAACAAAGACATTTAACATTTTCGTATGCGCAGTAAAAAATGTGCAGTGATCACACAGATCCAAATGGATTACATGTAAGATGACGCTACTTGTGGCTTTACCTTAAGCTTGCAGGGTGAGTAAAATATAGATGTTAGCTGTTTCTGACGCATCTATAAGATGCTGAAAATTGTCTTGGCTTCTCATATTGATCAAGAAGTACTTCAACCAAATATTTTTCCTGAACCACTGTTCAGTGCAGAGACAACTCGACCCTGTCTGGGTCTATGGCGGCACTAACATTTAATTTTAGCAGAACTACGTTTTTAAGAAAGTCAGATGCACTTTTTATCACATTTCGGGGAGGGGTATTCCCCAAGCCCACATAGCCAAGTGGGTGGCATCAGTGGTCTTAGAAGCGTACAGGCTTCAGAATAAAGCTCCCCAAGTGGGGATTCATGCCCGGGCAGTCAGTGCAAGGGCTCCAGCGATAGCTTTTCACTGGCACCGCTACTGGGATACAACAAGCAAGGCATTTACTTTGGCTTCTCCCTTTGCCTCTTGTAAACATTATTGTTTAGACACCAGCTCCAGGTCAGATGCTGCTTTTTAGGCAAGCAGTTTTGCAGAACCTTTGTACTCCACCTACTCATGAAATAGCCCTCCTCCCATCTTTCTGTGTGTGTTGAAATCACCCATACAGCATGGAGGAGACGAGACAGGACATAGGAGTAAGAAAAGGAACTTACTGTAGTAACTAATATACTCCTAATCTATAGCTCCCTTTCCTCCATATGATCATCCATCCATCCCCTAATAAATTCAGTCAGACAGTAGCCTTGTGTCCGATGCAAAAAAGAGTGCGTGAGGAGCCAGAGGGCGTGTCTAGCGGAGCACGGTCATTCCCGCAATCATGCTATCGGACTTCAAATTTAAAGGAGAAATGCACATTTCATGGAGTAAAGACGTCCTGGTCCCGTCCCTATGCAGGGACGCCCACTCATTATGGAGGAAAGGAGACTATGGCCTGGCAGTACATTAGTAACTACGGTAGCTTGTCCTTCTTAGATTAATATTGGGATGCTGGCACTCCCACTGCAGAGGAGTCATTAGCTGAGGGTAATCTTGTTCTGGTATACGTCTTCTGTTCCATCATTCCATCTTTTTCTTTCCTTGTTTTGAGTGTAACATTGTTCTTTCATTGGGTGCAAAGATCTAATATCAATAAAGCCCCCCCCCCCCTTCATGTTATTACCCAATGGTAATGTTCCTTGTCCCTGGTTAAAGGCCCTCGCTTCGCTCTGGCATATTATCTTCGGCCAACTACCGAGTCCACCTTGTAATGTCCATTGGATTCCAGCACTATTTCTTGATTAATGGTTTTCCTGCTTCGTTGAGCTGGCATCCGGGAAATTTGCCGCTTTTTACTGCTGCGACATATCATTGCGGAGCTGTAGCAAATCGATTCTTGGCGCAGCACGCTCAACTGGCCGCCCTGGGCCTGATTTCCCTTCAACTCCTGGGCATTGGGGCAGAACAAAATTAAGCGTTGAGGAACGCCTGCCAGGTTGCCTTTGCTCATGGCTGCATATGGTCGCAACAATAAAGCCTGACGTTCAAGTTATCTCTCTAGTGCATCTCTGCCAGGCCTCTGGGACTTCTTGGGGGGCTCATTTAGTATTTGCTGAAAGTTCTGAATTGGGAGTAGCATCTTCACTCTGGAAAAAGGGGATTGGAGCACATTTTCATTTATGAGAATTTCAAACTATCAATATATTCAAAAGGACAAGATCTGTTCATTCAGATTGTGTCTGGCTGATGATGGATGACACGTCAAGTATACACAAAAAGCTTGACAGAGGGGAGATTATAATATGGATCATTTTAAAGAAATTATCCTTTAAACGCTTCTTATGCAAAAAGATCTTTAATACTGACCTATATACCCCCATATATAATTTATTTCCCTCCTTGTCAATGAAAGTCTGCGATTATCTCCTGTCTACTTCCTGCCTTCGTTTACAGTACATATCTTGTTTGCCCTGCAGGCAGTCCTTATTTACCCACTCAGAAATGAATTGTAGTTTCTTGCTTATTTTATGTCTAAGTTTGCTCCCCATTTATTTCATCAGCAGAAAAAAGCGCAGACCGTCGCCTTGTTTTTATTACAGTGGCAGATGTGCTTCTTATTCTCCAATACCTATGCCTGGCTTGAAAACTGCACATGCAAGGCAAAAGTTCATTATGTCCCTCTTACTACAGTATATTCATTAAAATTGCAGGGTGAGATGATTTGCAAAATGGAAAGTGGTTCTACTTTAGAAAGAAGCATGTATTTGTGGGTGGGAATACAACACGTATTATACACGTACACGTATAATACGTTCACGTATTAAAGTGAACTCTTATAGATTGTGCCTTCTTATTTGTCATCACCAGACGTAGTTTTCCAGGGCAGTACGGCCAATCCCCTTTTTAACATTCATGTCAATAACCAACTAAACCAAAGCAAATGGTTTCGGTGTAAAGAACCACATGAGATGGGATGTAGGAAACTGAGAATGCTTTCTGCATTTGTTTGGATATGTTATGAATTGAATGATACCTGGCATTTTTTGCAGTGTTTTTATGTTTTATTCTTTGCCAAGCATTCCCGCCCTCCAGTCTGAGCATTTAGACAGTGTACTTGAAAATGGTAATGTCTAAACAATCTGAAAGCCAAAGTATCCCAACACTATTGGTTGATCGTATTGAAATATGTTTACATTTTGACATCCCCTTTGCAAGCATCCTCTTCTCCATACAGTATTATTTATGGAGATACTAAAGTCGGATAAAGAAGAAAACCAGGGCTCTTCAACATCAATCCCTTGTCTTATTGTAGTGTGAGGAACCAGGAATGAGACGCAGACACAGAGGACTCATGGTGATTATTAAAAACATTTATTGAAATGATAAAGGGGTTGGAAAATGACTAATCCAGGAGGCATATCCCTACCTCAACCAAAACTAAGGGTCTGTCAAGTGTCAAGATGTCCAAAGCAAAACTGTCCTTTTGTTAGGACACCTACCCATCTGAGGAGACCGAGGGAATCAACATGCTGGGTGCGTCCTGGAGGTTTTACCCCCGTTATCACTGGTGGGGTCCCCGCTCCTTGGAGTCCACAGGTGTCAGGGGCAGCGCCTTGTGCATGTGCATTCCGCCGCGTCCCGTGCTCCGCACATGCACATAGGGCAGTGGTGTCCGGCTTGCATTGAAAGCCTCGTTTTCGCTGCAGGCCTCGTTTTTGCACTGGATGCTCAGCGCGGAATGGCAGAGAGGCATTGCGTTCCTGGCCTCGATTCCACTGGCTTCCTAATTACGCGGTCGTATCAGGAACTAGTTGCGTCTCAACGTTTCTTGGTTCCTGGCCCTCCGCTTTGCTCCAGTGATTCCTGTCCTTTTGTTGGCCCTGTACTTGCTCTTGGCTTCTTCCTGGTCTAACCTCTGCCTGGGGGGTGGGGGTTGGGTTCTTGGCTTCCCTGGTCTGACCCCTGCCTCTGGAAGGGGGTTTAGGTTCCTGTTTTGCCCTGGTCTGCTCCTAGCCTCGGGTTGTGGGGTCCCAATTCCAGAGCATCCTTCCTTGTTCTACCTTGCCAGTTCCTAGCCCTGTTCCCTTGGCTCTTTATTCCTTGTCCTGGGTCACCTCCTCTCTGTTTTGCCCTCGGTTACCTTGGTTCATTATTCTGCCTTGGGTGGTGTCCATTACCCAGTTGACCATCCTCCACCTGATCCTGTCTGCCTCCTGCCTCCAGCCTGGGTGCCTTCTCTTCGTCGACAACAATGTTCTTTTTCCCCTCAACATCCAGATACAGACATCGACCAGCTCAGCACAACAGTTGGAAACGGCTTTCCCTGCCAGTGCTTGCACTGTTCCTGCGCCACATTAAAATCCAGGGAAGCGCCCATTCGTGGCGTCAGGAATTGGCTCCCCTTCAACCCTGTGCCATAAGGGTGGAAGTGGGGCTGGTTCTTTGCGCTACCTTTCTTCGTGCCACCAACCTACCGACAGACTGGCCTCACCTCAACGCGCATCTCCTGGAAGCTCAGGTATGCAGCGTCCCCGGTACGTACATCTAAACAGATTGAGATGCCTCACTACCAGTTCTGATTCCGAGATGGATGACGCCCAGGAACTTTGAGAAGAGGTTAGGGCCATGAGATCTGAGATGGCTGCTCTACGTCAGGAGAACACAACTTTGCGTCAGATGGTGGTCCAGGGAGCCAGTGCTAATCTCCAGGCCGAGGTTGCCATGACCCACACGGTACCGCTGAAGCTCGATGGGGATCCTAGGCGCGTGGCTGAGTTCTGCAACCATTGCAAGATCCATTTTATGTACCGATCCTCGAAATTCAGTCAAGACAAGGCTAAGATTGGTTACATTGTGGGAAATTTGACCTTGAATGCCCTAGCATGGGCGGCGCCTCTGGTTGCAGCCAACAGTCCCATCCTTAACGATTTTGGAGCATTTGAGAAGGCCTTCCTGGAAGTTTTTCAGTCTCCCAACCTGGCCTCTGCAGCACAGAATCAGTTGGTGGATATAAAACAAGGATCAAGCGATATCATAGCCTATATCAGTCACTTCCGTCAGTTAGCCACCGATTCACAATGGCCAGAAATAACCCAGAAAACTCTGGTCCATCGGGGACTAAGGGAAGAGTATAAGGACGAGTTACTCCATATACCTGAACCAGGCACCTTGCAAGCCCTCCATGAACCAGTGCTTCGGATTGATCATCGATGGGCGGAACGTAAGGGCGAAAGGCGGCAGTATGAAAGAACCCTCTCAAGACCTCTCTCAATGCCAGTAGGAGTACCAGGTACCACTGAGACCGGTCCAGAACCAATGCAGCTAGGTGCTGTAAGAGGACCATTGACCAAGGCTGAGAAGAAACGCCAGAGGGATTTGCTGTTATGTCTGTATTGTGGGGCTGCGGGTCATTATCTGGGAACCTGCCCCCTGCGACCCCGAAGGAAGACGGAAAACTAAAGGGCCTGTCATGTATAGGGAAGGCAACGAAAGGCCTTTCGTCTTTATCAGTCTTTCCTGGTTCTGAGGGAGTCCCGTGACCTATACAGCCCATGGTCTTCATGGTATTGAGGATTGGAGTATCCTGGCAGAAAAAGCCGGTGGAAACATACGGTCTATTGGATTGTGGTGCCTCTGGCAACAATTTAGATGCTGACTTCGCTGTCAAGAACGGCATACCCCTTCTTGCTAAAGATTGTGCCACGTTGATAGAAGCCATCGATGGAACCCTGTTGGCTTCCGGACCGATCCGACAACACTCTGGGGCTCAACAGCTCCAGATCGATGGACATCGGGAGATAATATCACTGGACGTGGTCAAGTCACCTGCTTATCCAATTGTTCTTGGGCTACCTTGGTTACTGCATCATAATCCCAAGATTGATTGGGGAACCCCAACACTGGTGTTCAATTCTAATCACTGTGTTAAAGACTGTTATGTTGCCAGGGCTGTCCCAAGGGCCCTAACAGCAACTATGAGCATTGAGGGTGACAAGACTTCCAGGCTTTGTTCTTTGGAGTTGGTTCCGCCAGAATATGTTGCATTTCTCAATGTGTTCTCGGAACCTGGGAATATACCACTGCCTCCCCACAGAGCCTGCAATTGTTCCATTGAATGGTTACCTAATGTTGTGATTCCTCAAGGAAAGGTTTATTCCTTGTCTCCCAACGAAAGAATGGCACTTCAAGAATACCTGGAGGAATGTCTACGGAAAGGATACATCACTCCCTCCAAGTCTCCGGCATGGTTCCCATTGTTTTTTGTCAAGAAGAAAGAAGGCACCTTACGTCCCTGTGTGGACTATAACCAGTTGAATGACATTACACGGAAGGACAGGTACCCACTGCCTTTGATCAGAGACATAAAGGAATCCCTGCACGCTGCTCGTATATTCTCCAAATTGGATCTTCGGGGAGCCTATTATTTGGTGTGGATCAAACCCGGGGACGAATGGAAGACGGCTTTTAAGACTCCATCTGGGCATTACGAATATCGGGTAATGCCATTCGGCCTGTGTAATGCGCCAGCCGTCTTCCAGCGTTTCATGGATGAGATATTACCTGATTTTATTGCGATTACCATCTGGGTTTACCTTGACAACATTTTGGTGTTTTCTTCTTGCTGGAAGGATCATATCTCCCATGTGAAAGAAGTTCTCAGTCGATTGTCCTCAAACCATCTTTATGCCAAGGCTGAGAAATGCCTTTTTCACCAGGACAGCATCGAGTTCCTCGGTTATTTAGTCAGTAGTTCTGGCATTCATATGGATCCCGCCAAGGTACGAGCCATTCTTGAATGGAAACTGCCACATGATGTGAAATCCCTTCAACGCTTCCTGGGATTCGTCAATTATTTTCAACAATTCATTCCTCGTTTTTCACAGTTGACCACCCCTTTGACTCATTTAACAAGCAGCAAGATACCACTCGTGTGGGAGGCCAAGGCTACGGCAGCATTCAGGTGTCTTAAGGACGCTTTTAGCACTTCTCCTATCTTGCATCACCCAGATGATGAGAGACTGTTCATTGTGGAGGCCGATGCATCCGACTTCACTGTGGGATCAGTTATACTGCAAAAGGACCAAGAATCGGGAACGGAATTCCCTGTGACATACTATTCCCGAAAACTGAACCCCAGCAAACGCAACTATGCAGTCGTCGAGAAGGAGCTCCTGGCCATAAAAACAGCATTTGAAGAATGGCGACACCATCTATTGGGCGGAAGGTATCCAGTAGAGGTGCGTACAGATCATCGCAATCTGCAGTATTTACATTCCTTACAGTGTCGTACTTCTCAAGAGGCCAGATGGGCCTTTTTCTTTTCTCACTATGACTTTGTCAACACCTACGTTCCCAGTATTTAGAACCAGAAAGCTGATGCGCTTTGCCGCTCCCTTGAAGACGACATCGAACGGGACCATCTGGAGCAGCCTTTGATAGCTTCAAGACATTTTTTGTTGCATCTCTCACATTTTTTGCGTTCAGTCTCCTGAGACACATTGGCCCGCCCTGAATGATTGACTTTGTTGAAACAGCCTCTTATCAGTGAGAAGAATGGCATGCTCTACTACAGCACCAGACTGTACATTCCCTCTGCCCCTCTACGGTCTGCTATACTACAAGGATCCCATGACTCCAAGATCGTAGGACATCAGGGCGTTCGATCCACCCAAGAATTGATATCCAGACATCCTGGTGGCCTGAATGGGCTAGTCAGACCAGGCGTTGTGTGAAGAGCTGTCCTGTTTGTGCCCAGACAAAGATACCCCAAAGAAAACCTTTGGAACTGTTTCAACCCATAGAAACGCCACCCTATCCTTGGCATACCATTGCTACAGACTTCATCATTGACCTCCCTCTGTCCAAAGGCTACACTTTTATTATGGTAGTCATCGACTGTTTCACCAAGCTGGCTCATTTCATTCCCTTTTCCAAGATCCCCACAGCGGTTCAAATGGCACGGGCATTCTTTCACGAAATATACCGTCTGCATGGGCTTCCAGAGAAGATACTTACCGATCGTGGATCTCAATTCATCTTGTCCTTTTGGAGCCAACTTTGCCGCCACCTTGATGTACAGCGAGCCCTCTGTTCAGGCTATCATCCACAGACTAATGGCCAGACTAAGTGAACAAACCAGGCTTTGGAACAGTACCTGCGCTGTTACACCAACGCCACCCAAACTAATTGGTCAACTCATCTGGATCTAGCTGAAGTGGCATGTAACAACGCGGTGCACTCTGCCACTGCACTGAGCCTATATCTTTGTACCTTTCATTACATCCCAAGCTTCTGCAGTTGTGTCCAGTCCAGCCCAGCACCGTGCCTTCTGCTGATCAGCTTGTGAACAAGATTCAGGAACTACATACCTTGGCAGCAAGTACCCTTGCTGGTGCTCGCAAATGCATGAAGAATCAGGCAGACAGATGGCGGAGCCGTGAACCCGCTTTGCAGGTAGGGGATCAGATATGGCTTTCCTCCAAGAACCTGCCCATCCATAATTTGCCCTCTAAACTCGCTCCACACTACTTTGGGCCTTTTTGGATAATGAAACAGATACCTTCTGTGGCATTCCGATTCTGGCTACCTTCTTCCTAGCGGTTCCATCCCGTTTTTTATATCTCTTTGCTGAAGCCTTACCTACCTGATCCCTATGGTCATTCTGGCGCTCGTCCCTCAGCTATTGATGTGGAAGGCACACCTGAGTTTGAAGTGCAGGAGATTTGTTATTCACGTATCTGACAAGGGGCTGCTCCAGTTTTTGGTGGACTGGAATGGCTATCCCGCCTGTGATCGGACCTGGGAACCTCGGGGTAATGTACACATTGCAAGCCTTGTTTCTGCGCCTGATGCTCAGCGCGGAGTGGCAGAGAGGTGTTGCGTTCCTGGCCTCCATTACACTGGCTTCCTTATTATGCGGTCGGATCAGGAACTAGTCGCGTCTCAACGCGGCTCGGTTCCTGATCCTCCGCTTCGCTCCAGTGATTCCTGTTCTTTTTTTGGCCCTGTACTTGATCTTGGCTTCTCCCTGGTCTAACCCCTGCCTGGCGGGTGTTGGGTTCTTGGATTACCTGGTCTGATCCCTGCCTCTGGAAGGGGGTTTGGGTTCCTGTTTTGTCCTGGTCTGCTCCTAGCCTCGGGTTGTGGGGTCCCTATCCCAGGGCTTCCTTCCTTGTCCTCCCCTGCCAGTTCCTAGTCCTGTCCCCTTGGCTCTCTATTCCTTGTCCTGGGTTATTTCCTCCCTGTTTTGCCCTCGGTTGCCTCGGTTCATTATTCTGCTTTGGTTGGTGTCCATTACCCAGTTGACTATCCTCTGCTTCCTGCCTCCAGCCTGGGTGCCTGCTCTTCGTGGACACCAACGTTCCTCTTTGCCTCAACATTCAGATACAGACATCGACCAGCTCAGCACAACAGTTGGAAACAGCCTTCCCTGCCAGTGCTTGCACTGTTCTGGTGCCACGTTAAAATCCAGGTTAGCACCCATTCGTGGCGTCAGGAGTTGGCTCCCATTCAACCCTGTGCCATTAGGGTGGAAGTGGGGCTGGTTCTTTGTGCTACCTCTCTTCATGCCACCAACCTACCGACAGAGTGGCATCACCTCAACGTGCATCTCCTGGAAGCTCAGGTACGCAGCGTCCCGGGACGTATATCTTAACACCTGTGTCCAAAATCCTATACTATCCCTCACATTCTACAAGTAACTCTAAGGTGTTAAGGGTAATGTCTTTGGTTTGGAAATTGCCCAAATGTTCCCGTTCATGAAAAATGTATACATCCAACAAAAGTTCCAAATGGATAATGTTCACAGTTCCAGGGAATGACTCTCTTTCCCAGGATTCTCTCCAGCAAAACAAACGTTCAAAAGAATAACCAAGTTCTTTGTAGCCCCAGAGGATACCCCTCCTCCTCTTAGTGTTGCAATCCAGTGCAGGTGAATTGAATCCCTTCCCCAGTTATTTTCCATCTTCATTGCAATTCAAAATACCAAGGGCAGGGATCTTCCTTGGAATTCTCTTTTCAAAATACCACAAATGCAATTAAAAATCCTGAGGGCATACCTCCTCCTTGGGATTCTCTTTTCAAGATACCACAACTTGGATGTGGGTCGCAGACTCGCAAAACACCTGGTATACTCACATGCCAAGACTTTGAGTTTTCTTATGTTTAGTACAATTGGATGTCAGCCCCAGATTTGCCTGCCTGGTATACTCTCAAGCAAGGACTCTCTCTGGTTACTCAGCTTCTCAGGTTAACCCATGTACTGGGACTATGAAGATTATAGGGGATGCACATCAATATCTATCTCTCCGGTCTTATTTTCTGTACCAAGACTTTCTGGTTCACGTCCTGCCAGGTTATTTTTAAGGCTTCTTCTTTGGGGTTATAGAATTTTAGTAACTTAAAGGCTGTATTATGGTTTGAAAGCAACCTCAGTTCCGGGTTGCAGCAGGCACTGATTCTCTTAATGATCAATCCCATTTTTATGTGGCAAATATCCCAAGTTCTTTCACACAAGGGAGTACCTTTCTAGTCCTCCAAAATACTGTCCTGGCATCCCAACCCTTCCTTGTGGACTCACTGGTCTGATACTGTCCTTTCTGCCTCACCCGATCTCATGTGGGTCTTCCTCCAGTTTGTACTGCGCAGGCAGCACCTTTCAGCAGCGGTACAGTGTCTCTATGAAGTCTTGGCTATCCACACTAGTGCAAAGCCCTCATTCTGGCTTCCTGGCTCACTGCAGCAGCTTCGGGCTCCAAACCATCTCTTCTTGCTACACCAGCTGTAGCCAATTTAAATGTCTCGGCATCATGCAGCTCTTTCCAAAAACTAGAGCGGAATGTTGGTTTCCAGGCTCTTGCAATCTTTGTTACTCCGGTCCTCTTCACCGTCCCAGTATTACCCTTTAGTTGCATATAAGGGAATGTGCAGAATTGATTAATGGTTATCACTGGATGTTCTGGTTGGATTTTGCAATATGATATAGATATTTGGGGAATAAGAACAGGGCCGTGAAGTTCTATATGGAAAGGGGGATACCATTTTCTATCCAACGCATTTCACTCGCTCCCATGAGGATCCTTATATGATCCTCCATTGGGCAGCCATCCCCAGGATCGGGATCAGGTAGCAGCTGCCCTTACCTGGCCACATGGGAAGAGAGATTCCCCAGAGAGGGAGTGATGATGTTGCCAGATTCATCACAGTGGTTACTTCTCTAAACATATATTTGGCAATATGTGGTAATGGCCCGCAGCCGAGGGGCGTATTGCCATTAGTACCCCGGCCCATTACACCGGGGTACTAATGATGTTTTTTTCCCAGCTGCGAGACGCGTTGCATTTTGCAGGCAGAAAAAAAATTACAAAACTCTCTGCTGCAGGTAGAAAACATAGCCATTTATCTCTTTCCGTGGCGGCCATAGTAAACAAAGAAAATGTCCTCCATGAAAGGGGAGAAGGGACTATGCGTAGTCCCTTCTCCTTTTCCATGGTGACCATTGAAGTAAATTGAAAAAACAGTAAACAAAAATAATGGGCACCATGGAAAGGGAGAAGGGACTATCATAGTACCTTCTCCCTTTCCATGGCAGCCATTCCGGAATAAAAATGTCAAGTCGGGATCGGAGCGAGCTGCATGCCATTGCGTGCTTGGGATTACCGTTTAGTCAGGCTCGGAATGTAGAAAATGAAAGGTAAGTTCTTCTCTGGTTTTTGCCGTGCTGGGTACTAATGTTCATTCTGTGACTTCTTTCTCATAGTTGCAAGAAATGTCTACCCTGCACATAAAGTCAATTTTATAAACCAACAAAAAAATACCTTTTTCTTTTTCTGGCCCCATGCTTGTCCATACTCTGCCCATCGTTAAAGCAGTCCCCTCCACCATTCTCCCAATCTTCCCATTTATGTTTTCAAATCTTCCCCTGTCCACTGCTCCTGTGAACCACTTCTTTAGTCCCACCCTCTCCTCTATACTCTTCTCCAGCGGTGCACATATTTATTTCCATCTCACCCCCTCCACTCCTTTTCTCCTAAGTGTCTGAAAAGTGATACTTTGTTGCTGTACAAAACACTGAAGGTAAATGAAGGAATCATCTCAGAAAGATGTGCAATAAGTCCATTACGAGACTATACTTAACTAAATAGCCATCATTGTGAGGTACACAGCCATCCTAACTGATAACATGTAACACAGCACACCAATACTTTACAGAAAGGCACTTAATTTTGGAAGCACGGCTTTGTCAAGGTTACACCATCTCATTTCTATAAAAGTTACACCTTTCATTTGAGCCTAATCAGTGTTGGCAATTGAAATGTCCTCGCCTTGAAAAACAACTGAAACTGTCCTATGGGGACATGAACCAGCAAATTGTACTTGTGTGGGTGTTATGCTTCTGGACAAAATAAAGAGGCTACTCAGCTCCTACAAGTGCCCGTGGAGAAGGGGTCACCACAACCGCAGTTCAGTTGGAAGCCATCAGCTGCCATCCTTGCATTGTCAATGTGAAAGATGACCCTAATCTGCATGACATGGTCTTAAACATAGCATGCCATGACGTCCTTGCTGGGAGTGCACTAAACACCAACGGCTGAATGTTAAGTGAGACAACTCTTTGTTCTTCGGCCACCAGGATTGTTCTGTCTAAAAGGAAAAATAATTGTTGCTCATCTATTTCTACCATAAGATATCAATCTTCATGGATTTATGCCTCACAAATAAATGTAGTTGATTAGACAATCCTTCACATCAGACAGGCATTTGCTTTACGTTTTGTAGATAGACGCCTCAACTTCTTGACTGTCTCTAGGAACCAGATAACCAAATGCTTAAACACTCGAAAGCTTAGAGTGATACATAAACTATGCAAAACAGCAAGTGGAACTCTGGGTACATTCCCATTTTAGATGGAGAGCATTCCAACCTATCATCCACACCGAGCTGGAGAAAGATGACATGACAGTTACCATTTCACAGCTTTTGGCCAAGATGACATTTTACCAAAGCAAAATCTCAGTACCTTGAAGTGGGAAAATGGAAAAATACCCTCCCCCCCATTCTCATCCAAACCATGGCCCATGACATCAATACCCAAGCACCCCCCGCGAGAGGAGTTCGACCCATTCACTTCCTCACCAGAAGGAAAGGTCGCCCTGTGTCCACGGCCCACACGCCCGAGAGCCTGCCCACTACCACGTCCGGGAACCGCCAACGTCAGCCTCATGGACCAACTCGATTAGACAACAGCCACAAACACCATCATCGTTAGAGATGGCATGATGACATAGCCAACAGACAAGAGCACACGTGCCACCATGCACATTGGTCACTCACACACCAACCCACACGAAGAACATACTCAGTGCTATGACCCAGAGGACTGATACACCCACAGACATGCATCGTTGTTATTTTCCACATAGGCCTCCTACAGCACCGCAGAAACACAGGATGCCTGAAGAGCTTGTGTACATATGCTTGCAGATGCTTTCTCGCTACCTATCCCTATGAAGACGCCACCCTATATATCTACTGCTGTTTGTGACACCCTGTCGCACTGCTGTTTGAGACACCCTGTTGCCTCTCGCGACCCCCATACTCTGGATCATGTACCGCCACCCAGAAACAAGGCCAAGGTAGGCCGCAAAGCAAGAATCCCCAGGCAGGAGCCTCTCAGATGAAAATCTTCCCAGATGAAAATGCAAAGCGCTGATCACGCAGAACGAGCCCCAACGAGAGCTCACAGCCAAGGCCGCAATGTTGCCATTTACATGCCGCGCTCCCCGCGCCAAGGTTACACCTGCCAATGCCGAATCCTCCTCAGAGCCAAAATACAAATCAAATGCTCATAATTCTGCTCCAGCCATGGTCTCTCCACACATGACCAAGCCGAGCTGACAAGATGCCAAGCTTACGAGACAGAAAGTCACCGGGCTCCCACGTCTTGGGACATGATCTGCAACAACGAAGTAACAAGTTGGACACCTACAGCGATGGGAAAGACATCCACACCAGTCACTAGTCAGACCTGTCCGTTGTCTGCCATTAACACATAGTTGCACATTGTTGACAGTACGAGGTACACCGCAAACTGGGAACAGCGATGGTCCCAGGCTTGGGGGCTCGCAGGTGAACCAATCAGAATACGAGGGGCTCATCACTGACGCCATTCCAGCTAGCCAATCACCAAGTGTCCCCTTGTAACCAATTTGGTGTAGCAACTGTTAGGGACAGCCCAAGTGTACCACCTGACCTATTCTTATCCATTAACCCTTTCTTCTATAGGTAACCATACTGACGCTACCACTCGGGGAGCCAACCCAAAGTGGCGTTAGGTTTTGGGACAGTTTTCCCAGGTGACGCAAGTAGCGCGTCATACTACAGTAAAAAGGGCCTGCGAGCCCCACTAATGCTGAGAGTCTCTCTGGATGCATACGGACTGAGAGTTATCCCTGCCGTTACTATAATAAACAGCAGTAACTACCTTGCTCTTGTGTGTGCCTCATACTCCTTTTGGGGCACGGGAGGAGGTGGGGCCTCCCCAGCCCTGGAGGTCCGCGGATGGCTTTGCCGGCCCCCAGGAAATCACCCCGACAAGTTGGAGGCACTGCTGAGATCTCTTTAAGATCTACCTAACCTAAGGGCAATGACTACAAGGCCTCTTGCGGCGCGGTATTCCGGCAGGGCAGCCCCCTCTGCTGTTGCCTGCTTTTGAGGACTACAGGACCATCGGGGAACTGCGAGACAACCGGACAGCGCAATCCTGACATTGGCCGTCGGGAGCCGACTTGAGAAGTATCCCACCCACAGTTGGCGAGTGTCCAACGTGGTCCAGAAGAGGGGAGGTGGGGAGCCGCTTTGGAGGGGTGCCCGCGGTCGAGCGGCCCCGGCTCACGAGGACTTGATGTGAGTATGGCATACCCAACCAGCAATGTAATGTTGTGCGGGAGGCATTGTAACGAGGGTGGCGGGTGGTTGTTACAGTGTGTGGAAACTGATTTCGACTAATAAGCGGCGATAGATGTGTGAGGTGTAGCGGGACAGGCACGAGGGCCGTCCGCTACAGCGTCACAAAGTGGATTGGGTGGGGCTTCAAGTACCCACGTATGACTGGCAGATCAAACGGATTGGTCTAGATCGCAGATACCTGTATGAGGGAGGTGTGGCTTTCCTACACATTGGCATTGTAGATCAATGAGTAGATGAGGATCCCTACTAGTTGAGCGTTTTAGCTCGGTGGGTAGATGATGTTTTCCCACAGGAGGTAGCTAGATTGTTTCCAGAATGCAGAAGATAATTGGCTGGTTAAGCTCCCCTGGAGAGGGGGCGTATCACACGCGAGGCGAGGCATGGTGCGCAGTCCGATTATAATGGATAATTGATTGTTGATTACTCCACTCCAGACGTAGTGGGAAGACAGCTGTGGGGTTAACGGGGAATAAAGGTGTTAAGGATAGCGCACGTTCATTGGTTCTGAAATTGTACGTAGTGGTAATATCTTGTAGAGGTTGGTGATGTCACCCATAGGGCTTACATAGGACACAACGACCATCTCGTGTTCATCCAGGGGTGGCCGAAGACAGGAAGTATGAAAGGGTAGGGGCGAAGGGGGAGAGGCGGCCGTGCATGGAGAACGCCGTCCGCGCTCGAGAGGGTAGGGGCGAAGTGGGATAGGTCGCCGTGCACGGAGAACGCCCGACAAGGGGGTTGCACCAGAAGAGGGAGGGGACTGAACAGGCAAGTGAGGACAGGAGGAGGAGGAGCTAAATTGAAGGTGTGCCAAGTATAGGCACAGGAAAGTGGGGCAGCTCAAAGGCACGCCACACAGGGCACGTAGCCGCAGGGGGCTTCGTGCGCCATGGCCAAAGGGGGCCATAGTTGCAACATCGGAAAGAAAGAACATCAAAAGCAAAGCATTGTAAAATTGAAATTGCCTTCTTTTCCAGCGGACAGTCGGAGGTCCCCAGTTTATGGAGCCAGGTAAAAGGTTGATGTTGAGAAAAGTGAAATTGTAACATGGCCACGTACTACGGGTCGGGGGCAGGAGCAGGGTTGGGGCTCAGAACAAGTGCTTTAACTACACCACTCCAACACATCTGCGCGACATTGTCACCGCACAAAGAGAAAATTATAAAATACAGCATTGCATGGACACAAGGAACAGACAACAAAATAAGGGTACCGTGGCCGCCCAATGGCAGCTTCGACACGTTTACCTAACAATAGCTACTGACATATCTACATAATACCTACAAAGGGAAAAAGTTAGCTAACCATTTAGAGGTTTTTGTTCTCTGGAAGATGTTCCAGGGAGGTACACCAGGAGTTCGGGGAATGTTCGCAGTACAGGGGCTGAAGGAGGAGAAGGGGATAAGGGAGGAGAAGGAGGTAAAAGAGGAGAAGGTGACAGGAGGGAGTGGGGTTACGACACACAAAAACTCACCCAGCGCTGAAGAAAGTGAGGGGGAGTCAGAAGGATCATTTGCGGTAGCAGAGGCAAGGGTGAAAAAGGAAGGGGCAGGGGACGTGCCAATGGTATGGTAGTAAAAAAGGAGGAGGGGGGATTGTATCCAATAACAGAACTAAGAGAATCTGCCCAACAACAACTAATGGCTGCTGAGGGGTACTAAAACCCCGCATACAGCCCACCACCATACTCACCAACAGATAGCTGCCAAAAGGGGGTGGTAGCGACGGGCACGGCAGATATAAGCAGGCAGGCACGGGGGCGGGGAAGAGGATCCTAGGGGACTTCGCAAACATAGGGCCAGATGAATGGATAGCAGCACAGGTGCTTCTGAAACCCCGGGGGACATTCACAGGGGAATAGGAGGAAGAAGTGAGGAAGGCAAGAAAGAAAGAGATGGACCAGGTACAGGCAAGGCACAAGGTAAGTAAAGAGAGAGAAGGGCGACTTTTACAAGAAGAGGAAGAGATGCTGGAGGAAAGGTTGGCAGAATTGAGGGAAGTACAAAGCGCACTGATTAGACAGTTCGAGCAGGAAACACGGGAAAGAAAGGAAGAGAAGAAAGCAAATAAGGAAGAGAAGGGAAGGCTGAAGGAACAAACAGAAGAAAGGAAGAAGGAAGAAGCGCGCATACAGGCAATAGCTGAAAGAGTGGCAGGCGTGGAGCAACAGGAGATGAGAAGGAAAGAGGAGAAGCGGGAAGAAAATGACAGGGAAATGGGACTGTGGAAAAGGAAGATTATAGAATATATTCAAAAGTGAAGGGGCTATATGGGGGAGAAAGGAAGAAGAGGAGAGGATACTGGCAAAGGTGAGCGAAGAAATAATGGAAGAACTTTGCAGGAAATGAGCGGAAATAGGTGGCGAGGTAGTACAGAAGAAGAATGAGGAATGGGGAGAGAGGAGAGTAGAACATGGAGCGAAAAAGTATACATGCGAGGATAAGGAGGTTGCAACAACATCAACACACGGGGCTGTGGTCAAAGGAGGTGAGTACACAGAAGTAGCCCTAATAGATTTAAGGACAGTGACAGGGGGGGGGAATGCACAGAGTGGGGATCGTCATTTCAAGATGGATTTTGCAGCAAGGAAGTGGAAGGGTCGTGAGAAGATAGAAGAGATGGAAATAGAGAAAGTTTAGATAAACTATACATAACGCGCACTAACTGCGAGTCACGATGGGCATACGAGACACGGGGAGAACAACACACAGAGGAAATGAGAAGGAGAGAAGTGAACAGAAAAACACCACGACCATTAACACCAACACCTGTACACACCCCATATGTCAACAGACTTAGGGACCTCCCAGGACGCAGGCAGGAAGAGCAAGCAGACACACCCATGATGGGACAGGAGGGTAACAGGAGGGGAAGGAAGAGCATGGGAAGTGATAGCGGGAAATACTGTAACATTGACAGTATAGAAGAGCTGCCTAGCATAGAAGGTGATGAATACACCATCATATCGCCACACAGGCGAACGCTAGGGGAAGTAAGGGAGTACAATTTAATGCCACCACTGGAGAGGGGGGATCAAGGCCAAAATATGTCCCATGGAAACATGCAGATAAAGAAAATATTAAATGCAGACTTCCATCTCTGAGTGGAGGAGCAGGGAAATGGATATATGAAATGGAAAAACACACTGCGGGTCAAAAGTTAGTGGGTGATGTAAAGGGGTTACTAATTTCAATACTGAGGGATGCTACAGACGACATCTGGAGGTGGGCGGGTTTCCCAGGGGTAAAAATAAACGACACGTCACATGATGGAGCGCCATTTGCTAACTGTAGGCACGCTCTATGGCAGGCCTTGAGGGTGCAATACCCAGACACCTCAGACATAGGAGCAATAACGTCTCGCAAGATGCGCGAGAATGAGGACCCTGTTGATTACATCCAGGAGATCCAGGAGAAGTGGCGCCTAGAAACACGGGAACCGTGGGACAAGACACTAGCAATCTTTTACCACATACTAATACAAGGGCTCCCGGAAGAAGTACAGAGGCAGTTGAAGAAATTAGTGGGAATGGAAGCAAAGGCATGGACAGAAATACAACGGACAATAGTACACTACTGCATGAGGTGGCAAGAAAAGATGAAACAAAAGGAGGAAGATAGAAATACAGAGGAAACGAAATTTGTCCAAAAGAAACTATCTTAATATGCTATGGAAGGGGCACTGATAACAGCACCCAAGCCCACACAAGCCACTGTAACACAAGACACAACACAACAACAGATAGCACCGTTAAAGCAAAAACAAATTATGACACAGCAAATGCCTCCAAACCCACCATACACAACACACGTGGGAGGGGGTTATATGCAAATGGGGAATGGATACTCAAACAACTACAGAGGGTAGGGAGGACAAATGAGAGGGAGAGGATTGGGCACAAATGCACAAGAACAAGGGGGAGGGTTCCGGGGTTACAACTAATCTGGACAGCAGGGGTACTCAGATAACACAGGAGGATATCCATGGCAAGCCCGGGAACCACCAATATGCTGGATATGTGGAATAGTGGGACACATGTCATGCACTTGCAGAATGAGACTGGGACAAGCAATTTGGGGAGAACAAGGACAGCAGGGACCTATTGGGGAACAGCAATTTTACCAACAACAGCAAGAACCACAGCAACCGCTGCCACAACCCCATGCACCACTGCAACAGCCCCAGCTACAACTTCAAGGGTACATACAACAACCACAAATACAACAACAACCACAACAACAGGCACAGCAAACACAACAGCATCCACAGCTACAAATACATACACACCACCACAGCAACAACATACACACCAACCACAACAGCAGGCGATTGCAACACAACAACAACAGGTCCAAACAGAGCAGCAGCTCACACACATACAGGACAATGCAATATCATCGATTGACACACCTGTAAAAAACACAGAGCTGGGGAGGGAGACAATATTGGGTCACAACCCTTACACAGGGAGTGGACAGTCACTATACCCACAATAGGACAGCCCACAGATGTCCTTGATGTCTCCAATCCTATCAGTAACACCTAACCCTACGGAAGAACCACGCATACAGGTGGCGATAGGTGACAAACATTTTTCCTTCCTAGTTGACACAGGGGCCACTAGGTCATGCATAAGGGAGGGAAAGTTTAACTTGTCAGGCGAAGCTATGAACACTCAAGGATTCTCTGGGGCTAGAGGGTTGGTTACATGCTCACAGCACGACAAATACTGCAGGCTTATTGTGGAAAAACAGTGGCCAGGGCAGAACCAGTAGATGGAGACATCTTCTAATATGGAACAGACATGGCAATAGCATGGCTACCAGGAATTGAAGGGAAAATATGGAGGAGACCAGCAGCTTACCTTTTCGGACCCAAAACACCAGCAGGTGAAAAGGAAGGGGCCACGATGTCAGTGAGCATAGAGAGCATTGTGGCAACAACAGACTACATTGCAGTTCATGCCCAGGACAGGGAAGGGAGAGCATGGAGGGCAGTAATAGCACTAGCTGAGGGATGCCGACTGACACAGGTATCAGATGAGGAGCTCTTTTCGGATGACAATGGAGAAGGGGAGATGGTGTTTGAGATGAGTGTTAACATTTGGTTGAGAGTAACATACAAAGAAGTAGCACAAAAGATGGCAATGGCACTAGAGGCAGCTGCCACTACAGCAGTACCATTTTACGAGGATGACCTGGCAGCAGTACCAGCATCTCTATGGACAACCAGTCCATATGACGTGGGCTGCATAAAAAGCATTGGTGGAGTACAAATAAAATTGTAAAAAGGAGCAATGCTGCCAAGAGTAAAGCAATACCCACTATCAAAGGAAGCAGATGAGGGGATATATGAGACCATAACAGCACTGATAGATAGGGGTATACTAGTTACCATCAGAGTCCCCATGCAACACTGCTGTGTACCCTGTGCGCAAAGCAAAGGGAGGGTCCTGGCATTTCATCCAAGATCTAAGACCCCTCAACCACATTGTAGAAGCAGAATACCCCATAGCGGCTAACCCAGCCACTATACTATGTGGAATACCAGCAGAGTCATCATGGTTCACCATGATTGACCTCAAAAATGCATTTTTCTCCATACCCCTACACCCTGACTCACAAGATCTGACAAACTTCACATACAGCAGCACAAAATGGAAACACACAAGGCTACCACAGGGGTACTGCGAATCACCATCAATCATTAACAGAGTGATACAAACAGATTTGAGTAACATTGATCTGGAAAGCACAGTGTTGCAATATGTAGATGGCATCATCATCTGCAGCACCACAGAGGAAAAGTGCAGGAAAGACTCTGTAAAGTTGGTCACAGTGCTAGCCGAGAAAGGGTACAAGGTAGACAAGGAGAAATTACAGTACTGCCAAGAACAAGTACTGTACATAGGCCAACTAATTTCACAAAAAGGGACAAACATTGCACCACAAAGAGCCCAGGCCATAACAAACACACCACAGCACAGACAGTGAGAGAATTGCAGCAGTTTCTGGGTCTATGCAACTACTGCAGGGCATGGGTCTCCGACTAAAGCTCATACATAGGACCACTGCTTGAGGCCCTCAGAGAAGCACAAAGGGGGGAGAAGAAGCTGGGATGGACAAGAGCAATGACAGAGGCTTTCAGTGAATTAAAAAACATGCCCTCTCCACTGCACCAGTACTAGCAACCCCAAACTATGAAGAACCATTCTACATATTTTCACATTGTGACTCAACAGTAATGAAAGCGGTACTGACACAAAAAACTAGCATGGGACACAAACGAGTAGCATTTTACAGTGGCAATCTAGATCCTGTAATGATGGGTCACTTCCCGTGTGAACAGAGCCTGGCAGCAGCAGCATTTGCGGTAGAAAAATCATCATCAATAAAAATGGGGTGCCCCACTACACTGTACGTAGAACATGCACTCTTTGCAATATTGAATAAACCCAAATCCACATTGACCACTCAGAGGGCAACAGGCTATGAAATTATTTTATCCAGACCAGAAATGAAAATTGTGAGGTGCAGTAATGTAAATCCAGCAAGATTTATAGCAGAGGTAGTAGAATATGTCAACTATGCCCATGTTTGCACACAGGCCATTGAAATTTACTCAAGCACAGAGAGGTCATGTACATTGATGGGTCCTCAACAATTTATCAGAGTGATGGGGATAAGAAGAACAGGTGCAGCAGTGGTACGACTGAGGGACGATTGGACATACGTTCCAGTAAAGTGTGCACAGTTACCACAACACTATTCAGCACAAGCAGCAGAGCTAGTGGCCCTGATTTTAGCCCTCAAGGAAAGCTATGACAAAAGGGTAACAATATATTCTGACAGTGCATATGTCACATCAACAGTGCACTCAGGGTTCATTAAGTGGCAACGAAGAGGGTTCAGAAGAGAAGACGGAACCCCGGTACAGCATGCTGTACTACTTGCTGAACTAATTGAAGTAATTGAAGACCCTAGAGAAATAGCCCTGATAAAGTGTTAGGCCCATACAAACGGGGATGACCCAATTTCAAAAGGTAACAAAAAAGCAGACGCACATGCTAAATATGCTGTGTATTTTGGTGAGATTTGGATCCTTCCAGAAAAACAAAAATATAAGGGTGGCGGGGGCAAGACAGATGCTGATGAAGGCTGGGTACACACACATCCCTGAAACTCAAATAATGGAATTACAGGCAGCAGCACCTATGGCAGAAAAAGAACTATGTGTCAAAAGAGGATGCACCATGTCTCCCACGGACGCATTATGGCGACAGAATAATAGAGGCAAAATAGTGATGCCCCTAGCCTTGTTGAAAACAGCTTTGGCACAGCTACACCACCCCACACACACAGGAAAAGAAGTGATTGCAGCACGAATAAAAGAGGCGTGGTTCTGTCCGAGTTAAATTCACACATTGCAAACTTTATTAGCAATTGTCTCACTTGTCAACAATTTACGGCCAGTCACACACTGCAAGTGATCAAGGGTACTATACCCCGGCCAGAAGGACCCTTTCTGCACCTACATATTGACTACGTTGACATGATCAATGTATGTCAAGGATACAGATACATGATTGTGGTAGTATGCCCATTTTCAAGGTGGATCAAGGCCGGTCCATGCTCCCATGCAGACACCTTCAGTGCAGCTAAGTTCCTGGTAAGGGAAGTGTTCCCGAGGTGGGGGCTGGGGGGTATGCGAAGTGTTGCGGTCTGACAATGGCCCACACTTTGCCAATGAAATGTTCCAACACGTAACTGCCCTCCTTGGTATAAAACACCCACAAGCAAACAGCGTCTGTGAATGCCTCAACGGCCCCTAAAAGAAGAGATAGCCAAGATTCAGCAAACAACCACCAAAAAGAGTTGGCTTTACTGCATCCCCTTGGCTCTGTTTGAATTAAGGAATAGGACAGGGTCAGACCACCATCTCACACCCCACGAGGTGGTGACCAGACACCAAATGCACCTTCCACTCACACCACCATCAAGAGCTATAACAGATTGCCATGCCTCACAAAATGTTTTTGGTGAAGAAATGTACGAATATGTCTCTTCCTTGGTTACTAGTGTCTCCTTTATCTCTCAACAGATCGAAAGGACACGGGGAGGGTCGAAGAACACCCAACAAGAAGAAAAAGCAAACAAAGAACAGGAACAAGACACACATTGGACAGTAAAAGAGGGGGACCACGTTCTTTTGAGGAACTTTAACCAATGGTGGAACAGCCCCCAGTTCACTGGGCCCCACCAGGTAGAAAAACAGCTCCTAGAGCTGGAAAACTGAAAGGACAAAACAGTTTGGTCCCACCTGCATGACATCAAGCCCTACAAAGCACAGAGCCCCCCTTGCATCGACGGAAGGGCCAACGCACCAGCAACGACAACCAATGACAACAGCGACACAGCCCAGACACCAAACCCTCCTAAAGACATAAGTGAACAATCACTCATACCCCACCCCATGGTCACAAGATCCCAGACTAAAGCGAACACAATTCCTAATAAAGAACATTGTCCAATAATTGCAAAGGTACACCACACTGTGTAGACACGTGCATGTTCTCTTCTCCTTTTTGTCTCGCACATGTAGGTACCGCACAGTACTGTTATATATATAAAAAGTTGAATTTAAGTTACTAACGCATACGTCATTGCCCAGAGGTAAATGCTGCCTGTGGATGACAACACCCCAGAAGCACTGTCACACCAATTTGTGTAGGTTATAAAAAGACTAAAACACTCAAAGAAAAGAAAAATACGTGTGTATTATAACACGTTCCTTTTGATCATAGAGCAATCCTTCCCACATCTCCACAAGCACTTACCACCCTTAAGAGATAGGACGCTAAGGAAAGCATGGGAACAGCTTTTCGCCTGGGCTTTGAACGATTATATGATAGGGAGAGCTTCAAAAAACACTAACCAAATAACAAATATTTTGAGAAATGTTCAGGGGGTCGTCTATATCATTAAGAGTAAAGAAGCTGCAAGACCGCAGCAAAGGTAAGAGAACTATGCCAGTGATAATAGGAATTGCAATAAAGATGATAGCCATATTTTTCATCACTGGTCTACTTGCTGGCACTGTCTGGCAGGCACACTATGCTTCCTATGTTATGGCATCACCTTCTACTAACAAACCCCCTACCATGGCTGCAACAGGTACGGTGTCAGGTGGGACAAGTACCCCAAGAGGGAACAGGAAGAGGGATAAACATAGTGCTCCTATTGATAACAATGGGGTAGACACTTATTTTAGTCCGCACACGTCTCAAATAACATGTGGTACCAGCACATGTCCAAAATTGGTAAGGGGACAACTAAGGACAACTGCTATGTGTGCTCATTGATCCCATACGCCATGAGCGCATCCAGAACATTTGTGGCAACTAAGGTACCTGCAAATCAGTGGAGTGCCTGCTATACCTGGCCTTGTTCCAAACAGGAGGACGATTTCAAGGGAAACTAGCAACGCTGAAATGGAATTTGAGGGATACATACCCGTATGAAAATAACTTCATCAAAACACTACCCATGTACGACAATTACTGGCAGCATACACAAGGGCCCCAATATGTGACAGATGGACCTGACAAAGGAGAAACAAAGGAAGTAAAATTGAACTACCTACCATGCGAATGGCGCGCAAGAGAAGTTCCTGGGATACCAGGGTGCTGGGAAAGACCTCTGGTATTAATCTATGGAAAGGTATACACGAAGGAAGGATGGGTGGACGGGGTTGTAGGAAGCAATATGGTGACATTGGCAAAGCCAACAGTAGTAACAGTAACTGAAGAGAACAATAAATGTTACAATGGATGGACAAGGAGCGCACCCCTAATAACTTGGCTAGAGAAGGACGAGGAACCAATAACAATACTTCCAGTAACTGCACCTACACTATGTTATCAACACGATGGGAATGTAGATGTTGGAAGAAATAGCATCTGCAAAAGAACAATAATGATCGCTGAGGGGGGTGCTGGCACAGCAGTTCTGATGGACCATCATTGGGCCTGCGGAACAAAAGCATACCACAGCTTGCCACCATCATGGAATGGAATATTCACTATGGCACACATCAACGTACCATCCCTGGTAGTACCGCAGAAACATGTCAACCTGGGGAACTTCCCCAAGATGGACGAAGGGAAAAAAAGGAAGAAGAGGTCAGTGAAGATAGGAGGAGGAAGGGAGAAGAACAACACGGCAAGCCTGTTGAGAGTAAAGAGACAAGGAGAACCACTGACGGGAAACTACCTGTGGGGAAGATCAGAAACAGCTCTTAGTGATATCCCACCAGAACACAGACTGATCAGCAGAGCGGCAATGTTTTTCTGCTCCATAATACATCCAGGGATGCAGGCATATGCAAATGCGAAGTGGCTCCAGATTACCAGATGGGAACTAATGATGACAATTAACTCCACCGTCAATGGATTCAACGCTATAAAAGAAGAACTGAGGGCAATACAAATGGTGGCACTCCAGAACAGATATGTGCTGGATCTCCTATCAGCAATGGAAGGAGGAGTTTGTGTGAAAATTGGAAGCTCGTGTTGCACATTTGTCCCTGCCAACGACGCAGACAATGGCAGGCTTTCTGAGGCAGTATCACAACTTGCCAAGATACACGCCAAGATGGAAGAAGCAAAGGGAGTGAAGAAAGATGGTAGCTGGTTTTCCTACTTGTGGCCATGGATGCCATCGTGGCTGTCTCAAAATTGTATCAGGATGCATAATCGTGGGAATGGCCGCCCTGTTGGGAATGAGGTTATGGAAAGCAAGGTCAGCGGGCACTACTGATGAATGATTGAAATGATCACCATGCACGCCCTAATGCCAGCTGAAGACAACAAACACACATACATCATAATAAAGGAACGAGAGTGATTACACCAGCAGATACTGGAAGCAGGCTTATATACACCATCAGTGAAGGTAGAAAACCCAAGGAACCCGAAGAATTACGTTGGAAAGCAGGTCTATTGTAAGCCTGGCAGTGGATACGTATACATGTACTGGTCGTTTGAAGATCACGTGAACCAGTATGGACACCTGGCGGGAGTAACGAAAGTATGAAGAGTACGCAGAGACAAGAGAGTGGATAATTTTGTGGTCGACAAGTCGACCAGAGGGGGGACTGAAGTGGGAAATTGGGGAAATACCCTCCCCCATTCTCATCCAAACCATGTCCCAAGACATTAATACCCAAGCACCCCCCGCGAGAGGAGTTTGACCCATTCACTTCCTCACCAGATGGAAAGGTCCCCTGTGTCCACGGCCCACATGCTCGGGGAGCCTGCCCACTACCACATCCGGTAACCGCCAACATCAGCCTCATGGACCAACTCGATTAGACAACAGCAACAAACACCATCATCGTTAGAGATGCCATGACAACATAGCCAACAGACAAGAGCACATGTGCCACCATGCACATTGGTCACTCACACACCAACCCAAATGAAGAACATGCTCAGTGCTATGACGCAGAGGGCAGATACACCCACAGACATGCATCCTTGTTATTTTCCACATAGGCCTGCTACAGCACCGCAGAAACGCAAGACGCCTGAAGAGCAGCTGTACATATGCTTGCAGATGCTTTATCGCTACCCATCCCTATGAAGACGCCACCCTATATATCTACTGCTGTTTGTGACACCCTGTCGCACTGCTGTATGTGACACCCTGTCGCCTCTCGCGACCCCCATACTGTGGATCATGTACCACCACCCAGAAACTAGGCCAAGGTAGGCCGGAAAGCAAGAATCCCCAGGCAGGAGCCTCTCAGACGAAAATCTTCCCAGATGAAAATGCAAAGCGATGATCACACAGAACGAGCCCCAACGAGAGTTCACAGCCAAGGCCGCAACGTTGCCATTTACATGCTGTGCTCCCCGCGCCAAGGTTACACCTGCCAATGCCGAACGCTCCTCAGAGCTGAAATACAAATCAAATGCTCATAATTCTGCTCCAACCACGGTCTCTCCACACGTGACCAAGCCGAGCTGACCAGATGCCAAGCTTACGAGACAGAAAGTCGCCGGGGTCCCATATCTTGGGACACGATCTGCAACAACGAAGTGACAAGTTGTACGCCTACAGCGATGGGAAAGACATGCACACCAGTCACTAGTCAGACCTGTCCATTGTCACCATTAACACATAGTTGCACCTTGTTGCCAGTACCAGGTACACAGCGAGCTGGGAACAGCGATGGTCCCAGGCTTGGGGGCTCGCAGGTGAACCAATCAGAATAGGAGGGTCTCATCACTGACGCCATTCCAGCTAGCCAATCACCAAGTGTCCCCTTGTGACCGATTTGGTGTAGTAACTGTTAGGGACAGCCCAAGTGTACCACCTGACCCATTTTTATCCAATAACCCTTTCTTCTATAGATAACCATACTGACGCTACCACTCGGGGAGCCAACCCGAAATGGCGTTAGGTTTTGGGACAGTTTTCCCAGGTGATGCAAGTAGGTCGTCATACTACAGTAAAAAGGGCCTGCAAGCCCCACTAACGCTGAGAGTCTCTCTGGATGCATACCGGCTGAGAGTTATCCATGCCGTTACTATAATAAACAGCAGTAACTACCTTGCTCTTGTGTGTGCCTCATACTCCTTTTAGGACGCGGGAGGAGTTGGGGCCTCCCCAGCCCCAGAGGTCCACGGACGGCTATGGCGGCCCCTGGGAAATCACCCCGACAACCTTTCCTAGACAGGAAAATGACTAATCGGCTGGCAATATTTTTGACTAATGCAATGCTTATACATTTTGTTTGACTGCAGATATTTAAGGGGGCAAAATAGAATGTTTCTCTTGTAATGAATGAGATTTACTTGTGTTATCCGCCTCTCATAGAGTTAATAAGCTTGCGTTTAGGTGGGATTGGCTGGTAATCCTTTACTATTTCTAAGGCCAAGACACGTGGCCGGGATGCAGCATGAGGGGACAACAGAGGGCAGGCAAATTAGCAGAGGTGTAGGGGGCAGGTGGAGTAGGATATGATGTAGGCCAGTGTCAGGGGAGAATTAGGGGGCACAAGCACTGGCTGAAAAATAACATGTGGATTAGAGAAGTGGTGCAGGAGGCAGGAATATAACACACATTGTACTGACAAACATAGCCTATATCTATAATTCTGAGATTACTCATTGGTTGACACCTCTCCCCTGGGTGTTTATATGGCATCTTACCTACATTTCTATTTCATCTGCTGTGATACCTGTGAGGAATTGCCATCTAGCAAGGGTGCAAAGAACTATCTTTTTTGATTTTTGTTAAATAATAAAATAATACGTGTAATTCCTTCTTTCAAAGAGAAATCTGTTGATCAGATTCCCCTTTCATAATCGCCATGCTAAAAAACATAAAGCCTGATTCACAGAAGTGTTTTATAATGGTGCATCCCATAGGAAAACACCCATAGTGTATATCTGTGTCCTGCTGCCTCAGTATCCTGAGTTGCAGCACCTGATCTGCCAATGGCACATAGCAGGTTCAGAGGTCACATCTGTCTGTTTGACAGCTGTAGTGACAGCCAAGTCTCTGCAGCACTGGGCCTGCATTTAAGATTTCCAACCCTGTATCAAAACTATAATGATCATAATCGCCCATGATGGTGGAAGGCTAAACTCTCAAAATAAAGCTATGCCTAGGTTTATGCTTAGTGCATGACCCCACTTATGATCAAAGCCACCATATCCCAATTGATATTGCACATGTGTCAGCTCCTGTCAGTCAGCTCTAGTGTAAAGGATGTTTATACTGGTCAGCCAGGTGGAGACTCCCAAAGGACAGTACAGGAACCCGAGGACCGGGCCTCTCCTTTGATCCTTTTGGGAAGGCAGATACTATCCTCTGGCAGAAACATCCACACAGCAGGCAGCTGTCCTAGGCCTAGGCAACAAAGGAGCACATTTGTTCAAAAGGAGTAGCCTCACACCAGGGTGCTGCATTTCTAAAGGCCATTGTACTTAGTGGGAAGGGGAGGGGGTGGATTAGAGTATGCAAGAGTTATGTGGTCAATAGCAGGAAACTTCCACCAATTTGTTTCTCTCTGTCCCTCCTTCCCTATCCTGTCCCCTTCATCTCCTCTGGAGCAAAACACTTTGGGTGTGACACCAGAAGGCCAAAGTACACTCTGTTCAATAGCAGGGACTGGACCACTAAGGCAGACTAGCTTTAGTACATTCACATGGGGACTCATGCCTTTAAAAGAAGGGTTTTCCCACCCCTTCATCAAATTCTTTTATATCTTCTAGGATCCTTTGAAAACACACATATTCACTCTAAAATAACTCTCTGAACTTCTTTTGGGAAAGTTGTACTTTCCAAAGCCTTCAGCCTGCGGTGAAGAAGGAGTTGTCCAAGGTAGAAGGAAGATCTGTCCATTTCTGTCCTCTACACACTCACAGAACACATCAGGAGTAACCTCTTCTGTGTAACAGGACCTACTACTCTGCAACAGAATCTCCTGGAGCTTCGAGAGCAGACATTGAATGGAACCATCCTGTCCACGAGTCCCCCTGAGCGAGCCTCACAGCAACTAGAGGGCCAGACCAGCCGATGCTCCCTGTTCTACTGCACCAAATCGGTCAGCCTGTGTTTCCACCATCTTGAACCAGAGGCAAGGCACGGAAGCTGGCTTTGGCACCCCCCCACCAATTTTAACTCTTGCTTGCCCTTTGAACCAGCTCAATGCTGCATTGTGCCCTAACTAAGCCTGACACCTGCTAGCCTGAATCGGCTGTTCAATCCCACGACCTGATCCTAATCACTGATGAATCATATGCCGACTCTGACCAAGGGTTAAACCACGACTCAACCCAGCTAGTCCTTGAATGGCCACCTCATTGACCTGCACATCGACGCACCCAAGATCACCACTGCGACGACCGTCGCCCGGTGACTTGAACCACTGGAGCATCACTCATCAACCCCTCCTAATGACAAAAGCCTGACTCTGCCTGGCCCAAACGTGAAGTGATCCTGGGACCACCTGACATGCATCCTTCAGAGCCTCCCTTCTCATGCAGAGAGCAACCACATGTGCTCCTACTCAAAGCCTGCTTGCCACTTGTGCATACATGATCCAACGTGCCCGAACTGAGCTTCATTCCCGAGCTGAGCTTGATCCAGTCACATCATCGTTCGACACTGGGTCCAACTCCGTCAACCCACGAAGAACTGAATCCAGGTTCTGTTCACCCTGAACTGCCCCCTCGGTACACTTGGGCCCTAGAGACTGGTTAGGTCACGTTTGCTCATGTTTTCAGCAAATATCATTTTTGTGCCTAATACTTTACCTACCACCCCTGGGCCTATGCCCAGAGGGCTACTTAACTCAGTCTGTGCATCTTCTCTGTTCTTCCTTCAACGTGGGTTTTTGTACAGTATTTTCTATTCAGTATATTGCAGACAGTGTTTCTGTTTCAGCTTCATACTCCTCTTAAGAGCATAGTCTTCTCTCTGCCAACGTTACCACAACAAGGTATATTGCTTAACTGTTCCTGTTTTACCCTTGAGATTGCATTGGGTTTTGGTTTGAAGATGTTTGAGGGCTTAATGGGCCATTGTATCCCACCTCTGTGGTGCAGAATCGAATTTATCATGTAGAGGAGCAGGTGGACGCATTTTCCTTAGCTCCCGCCCCATCTATGCCGTCATATTGGAACAGCAGTAGAAGAGCGGTATGTGGGACCCCATGTGTTATCCCTATACCCCATGGAGTGTATGAGAAACAATATGCACTCAGGCAACCATACCGAATGTACACTCGTACTGAAAGAGTGGAAGGATGTCAGCACGCACCATTGGACATTATGTAGTGCTGAGTGAAACCTGAGGAGGGCAGAGTGATGTCATGAAGAAGATATATGAGGACATACAGAAACAATGTAAAAATACTTCAGTGACAATGTAACTGCATTGACAAGAGAAATGTGTACGCAATGATAAAGTAATCATATACAAAGATGATAAAGTAACTTTTTGACCAATAATTGTAAATACGCAGCAACGCAAGGTAGATGATAAGTATAGAAGCTTGCTATAGAGGAAAATATAACTTGGCTAGGATGGCCATGATAGGAAGATGGGCGTCGGCTCATCTTAAGAATCAATCCAGCAACCTCAGAGACAGACCAGGGATGCAGAGTTAGGAGACGATGGAGAAATAGCTTTGTGTGCAGAATAAAGAGGAGTCTATGTTTACCTGGAATCAAGGGTGCTATCTTAAAGAACAATTGCAAGGCACAAAGGGAGCCAGACAGATAAGCCATGTACGTAAAACATATTTCTCTTAGATTAAAGGAGAAGAAAACATTTACAAGAGCCATGTATTGGACAATTAACACTGAATAAGGTCTATACAAGATGGACTGAGCAAGTCTCTAAAGGCAAAGAGGAGCAAGAACACCCAGTATAATTAAATAGCAGTAAATAAGAGGCCGAAATGGACAAATGTGCAGTCTCATCACACATGATTCAGAAATCGAAAAAACAAGGGCTTTTCAATAAGCTTCAGATGAAGACAGTGATGTGCTTACACTCCCTCGAATGTCCCAGAAAAGAGAGCAAATACAAGGTCAACTACAGACGGGAAACTTTTGCTTATGGTTGGACTGATGAAAGATGATGGACTAATTGGGAAAGTGGAGAGTAATCTGATGTGACTCGAGCACCGGGGTTTGGTTTTGCTTACATGCTGCTAGTGAGCCGAAAGCCCAAGGTTGGGTGAGCATGTAAACCAATCAGAGAGTCTATGGGGCAATGCGCTATACAATGTTGCATAGACCAATCTGCTGCTGTTACCTCTGCTATAATCAGCATTAAATGTAGTTAGAGGTAGATCAAGGAGTGCCCTACAGATAAGGGGTAGCCAATGATTTACTAACCCTATGTATGCAATAAGTACATATGTTCCCTTAACCAATCCTTCGCTTCAATAGGTTTTGTAGTTTGCCATATAGGATAACCTCATAGATGACACATATTGGGGTATATAACCTCTGTATGATCAGGTTTGCGTGGGAGTGTGCGAGCATCAGTCCGTTGTTCACCAGTTTGCCCTACTTTATTGGAATGAGAATAAAGTAGTATTTTGCCATATTTTCTGAGTCTGTTCCGTTATTTGGTTTGAGGTCTTTATTGGTAATTCCACCTAGCACAAGAGACAATTCAATGTTCAAAAGCACATTTTGGTAGCAGTGCGGATGGTTCAGGTTTAATCGATCTAGGCCCAGATTCAGAACTTCGGACCTTTGGCTGCTTCCGCCACCAGCCAGAAGACCGCAGAGCTTCCTGTGGAGAATGCTGCGTAACAAAACACATGTAAGAAGGTACGGTTGACAGATACCTCTTTAATGAAATTCCTGACTGGTCCCCGCAGGTGCCCCACACACTGAATGCAAACTAGTCAGTTGAGGAAGTGTCAATGCTGAGGGACTTGAGCTGAGCCACGGATGTAAGTAGAACTTTGAAGATGGCAAAAATAGGGGGAGGGATTGTGTTGTGAATTAAAGGTGTAAAAGTAACAGGATTTTTGGGGATTATAAAGAAGAGAAGTAGATAACCTTGATTCCCGGTTCCAAGGGGGTGGAAGGGTATGCACTAAAAAGACTCTAAATATGGGTGGTAAGAATTCCTGAGGCAAGGCCAACAAGAAGAGTGCGTATCAAACTCCAAGATGGGGTAAAAAATGAGATGAAATACATTTACTAAAGGTAGTAAAGGAAGGCGTACTCAGGAAAATGTATTAAAGTGCACATGTGCATGGGGTTACAATATGTCAGCATCAAGCCTTTGTTGTGTTTGGATTAATAGATATAAAATGATAGTAAAAATCAAGGTGATTATTAGAATTTTAATCAAAAGATGTACGTGAATCAGGAGGACAACAAATCAAAGGAAACTAATAAATAAATATAGTAGAGATGTTTTCAAATCAATGATAAAACAACACAATACTAAACATTGATAGAAAGTGTAAATGAAGGAGCAAAAAGAACATTGTTGCATAGATTTTAAAAGTGGTTAAAATATTTTGATTTTCTGAGAATAAGCGTCAATTGATGGTGTCTGCTCAAATTGATCAGTGCAGTATATTTGATAAAATAAAGAAAAGAACAAATGGTTGGGTAAGTATAGACAGTCGAGATCGACTGGTCATCATGGGTGATACTGCTCTTCTAGACCTATGTAGGACATTGCAAGAATATACAGGCAAGATAAGGAAGTATCATTCGGAGTGTGTTCGAGGCATGACTAATAAGACACTCAGGCCGTGGCCTTAAGAAGGTTAGTTGTCAAAAACAGTATTGCCACAGATGACGACATTCTTGTATGCTACATATAAGGGAAATAAGTTACAGAAAAGGTTGGCTATATTAGAGTTATGGACAATGTACTATAGTGAGAAGAATGATTCAGCTGAGAATGAGGGGTTGCTTACTCCGCATAAAGGGGAGGTTATAATGCCTTCGGCATCCCCTTTCCCCTCCTAAAATAAGAACATAGATACAGAGAAGAAGGGATTTTATACCTTAAAGGAATTGAAAGCATTGGAGGGGTATGTTAATACAACATGCAAGCCCCCTCCTGCTTACAACAGTGAGGACAATGCGGAAGAGAGCAAAAGCAGAGAACACAAATATATATTGACACGCAATGAAAGTAAACATCATGAGGAGAGAAGGGACAGGCAAGATAGAAAGATGGAGACTGAGGAAGCGGGAAAGAAAGAAAGAAAGAAAGAAAGAAAGAAAGAAAGAAAGAAAGAAAGAAAGAAAGAAAGAAAGAAAGAAAGAAAGAAAGAAAGAAAGAAAGAAAGAAAGAAAGAAAGAAAGAAAAAAAGCTGAGGAAATAACAATAGTACAGAATGAATGGTTGGTGGGACAAATACTACTTAAGCTCGACGATACGGGCATTGATGGGGTCCAAGAAAGAGAAGAGTGGGAAAAGAAAGAAAAGGAAGAAGAGAGAGCATATAAGGAAGAGAAATAAAGAGAAAGCAAGTGAAGGGAAGAACGAAGAAGGTACGAGACGAGGAAAGAAAAGGAGAGACTAGAAGAGAAGAAACAGGAGGAATCAGAAGCCAAAGAATGAACCTATGTAGGTTGCAAAGAAGGTGAGAGGAAGATGAATTAAGGGAAATGAGGAGAAGGTATGAAGAAATGAACAGAGGTAGAGGACTAAAAGATGACGAGCTGTCTTTAAGCAGACTAGATCTTGATGATGCAGAGACAGATTATAGTCATACAAGCGCATGCAGATTTTCTAAGAAATCAAACCTAGAGAAAGGGGTAAAATGGTTGGCTCTAGAGTACCCCAAAGAAAGAACACCAGAAATTACACCATACACTGAGCGACCACAAGCATGATCGCGCAGTGCAGGGGATGTGTCCCCGTCTTATGTAAGCAGAATAAGGGAATTACCAGGAGACACATGAACGTGCGAGACTAGCCCTGCCTGAAAATCAAGAAGTGTTAGCAGGTATGATTATGGACCAGGATTTTCACAATTCCCATTATTAGACAAAGGGGGAGGACAACCACAATATATATCATGGCCACACATGGCTAAAGATTATTTAAAATGTAAATTACTGAGTTTAACTTCAGGTGTGGGAAAATGGATTAATGAACTAGAGAGAATAACATCAGGAATTACGCTAGCCACAGGTGACATAAAAGGCCTGCTTGCAACCATCCTAGGGGGGAGGGCTGACGACATTTGGAAACAAGCAGGATATGCAGGTTTGACTCCACAAAACACAACACATGATGGAGCGCCATTTAATAATTGCAGAGCAGATGTATGGCGGGCGCTCAGAGTGCAAAATCCCGATACATCAGGTATGGGTACGATTGTAACTAGGAAAATGGTTGAGGAGGAAGACCCTTTTCCCTTTATTCAAGATATTCAAGAGAGATGGTGCCTTGAGACGAGAGAACCATGTGATAAAATGGTAGCATTAATTTACCACATTTTATATCAGGGACTGCCCGAGGGAGTGCAACGGCAAATGAAGAAACATGTTGGCATTGAAGTGAAGCCATGGCCCGAAATTCAGTTGAGGATTGTGCATCACTGCCGATTGTTCCAAGAGAAGAGTAAGCCGAAAGCCGACAGCAAAAAGCAGGAGGAGTCAAAGTTAGTTCAGAATTAGTTATCAAAATTAGCCATAGAGGGAGCGGTATTGGTGTGGTGGCACAAGTGATGCGACCTGCGCAGCAGAACAACGTAGTGTATTCCACAGATCAGACTGGGTACAATTCTTGGCCAAGAAGAAGAGAGAATGGACCTAGAGGAGGATGACGAGCTGGATTTCAGAACCCTCAGGGAGGGGGAGGATTCAATTGTGGACAGCCGCAATGCTGGAATAGCAGGAAAATAGGACACATAGCCATAACATATAGAAGCAGAGGAGGCATGTAGCAAAACTGGAAAACTTCAGGATGGGGGATTGGCTATCTATATTCTGCAATACAATACAGAACCTCCGAGTATTATGCCCAAGATCACACGCAGACTCAGATGCGTGCGCCACAATCACAGAAGATATAGCAAGTGCCATTGCAAATGCAATTGCCACAAGGGCAACCTCAGCAAGTACCTATGCAAACAAAACTGGTACAAACACAGCAAGCGCAGACACAACAGGTATGATATCACAATGGAATATGAATATAGGAGCCCAGCAAGCATCTGCACCCACATTAAGGAGTGTAACTGTGGCAGGAAGAACTCCTTTCACAGGTAAAGGGATACATTTATATCCACAATAGGACAGCCCAAAGAGCGACCCGATATGTTCAGGACTTTCTGTGACATCAGACCCCCAAGAGGAACCAAGGGTCAAGGTGATGATAGACGGCAAGGCATTTTCATTTCTTGTAGACACTGGAGCAACTTGTTCCTGTGTCCATGAGAGAAATACTCAATGTCAACTATTGCCATGAATGAGCAGGGATTCTCTGGGGCGATGAGCTTAGTTCCTTTCACAGACGAGTTACAAATCTTTGTAGGAGAGCATGACGTGTCTATGCCCTTACTATATTCTAGGCAGACACCAGTTAAGATATTAGGGCGTGACTTGATGACAAAACTTAATGTGACAATGGTGCTCATTACGAGTCCGGCGGTAGCCGTGCCGGTAAAACTGGCAGACTTCTGCTGGTGATTTACAGGCGCCAGACTTGCCGGATTAACCGGGGCATTACAGCCCCGGTGGTCTGGTAAATCCGGCACTGGCAATTCTGTTAATCCCCATTCCCATGGAGTCCTGGCAATGGGGACAGAAGCACCGGCACTGTGCGCAACAAATTAATCATGTTCCAGCATTAGTGATCCCTCAAAGTAACTTCAATATTGCTTAATTTCCAAAAATGAATGATCACCAGAGATGGAAGAGGTCACTCAATCTTCACCGGCTGAAAAGGGAGGACTATTTCTCATCAAAATCAATAAGGGTCTATCAAGGCATTCCATATGAACATAAACAACAAGACTGCAATGATAATTACATATATATTTATGCCAGGACGCCAGACTGCAGTGAACGCCAAGAGGCTGCAAATCACCAGATGGGAGCTACTAGAGACGATTAATGCACAAATAAAAGGATTCAATGCGATTAGAGAAGAATTGAGAGCCATCAGGCTGATGACTCTCCAGAACAGGTATGTCCTGGACTTAATTACAGCAATGGAAGAAGGAGTGTGTGCCAATGTCGGGCCTTCTTGCTGTACATTTACCATCTCATAATGGAGAAAATGGAACCTTGATGGAGGCCATAACTATGCTCATGACCCTGCATATGAAGATGGAAGGTGAAGCTGATGACTAATAAGGCATGACTAATAAGACACTCATGCCGTAGCCTTAAGAAGGTTAGTTGTCAAAAACAGTATTGCCACAGATGACGACATTCTTGTATGCTACATATAAGGGAAATAAGTTACAGAAAAGGTTGGCTATATTAGAGTTATGGAAAATGTACCATAGTGAGAAGAATGATTCAGCTGAGAATGAGGGGTTGCTTACTCAGCATAAAGGGGAGGTTATAATGCCTTCGGCATCCCCTTTCCCCTCCTAAAATAAGAACATAGATACAGAGAAGAAGGGATTTTATACCTTAAAGGAATTGAAAGCATTGGAGGGGTATGTTAATACAACATACAAGCCCCCTCCTGCTTACAACAGTGAGGACAATGCGGAAGAGAGCAAAAGCAGAGAACACAAATATATATTGACACGCAATGAAAGTAAACATCATGAGGAGAGAAGGGACAGGCAAGATAGAAAGATGGAGACAGAGGAAGAGGGAAAGAAAGAAAGAAAGAAAGAAAGAAAGAAAGAAAGAAAGAAAGAAAGAAAGAAAGAAAGAAAGAAAGAAAGAAAGAAAGAAAGAAAGAAAGAAAGAAAGAAAGAAAGAAAGAGAGAAAGAAAGAAAGAAATAACAATAGTACAGAATGAATGTTTGGTGGGACAAATACTACTTAAGCTCGACGATACGGGCATTGATGGGGTCCAAGAAAGAGAAGAGTGGGAAAAGAAAGAAAAGGAAGAAGAGAGAGCATATAAGGAAGAGAAATAAAGAGAAAGCAAGTGAAGGGAAGAACGAAGAAGGTACGAGACGAGGAAAGAAAAGGAGAGACTAGAAGAGAAGAAACAGGAGGAATCAGAAGCCAAAGAATGAACCTATGTAGGTTGCAAAGAAGGTGAGAGGAAGATGAATTAAGGGAAATGAGGAGAAGGTATGAAGAAATGAACAGAAGTAGAGGACTAAAAGATGACGAGATAGATTATCTATGTCATAGAAGCATAGTGCTGATTGAAGCACAAGAATGACTTGAGGAAGAGAGAGTGTCACAATAGACCCGCAGGGAGCTGCAAGGGATAACAAGAATACCAGCATGGATGGTAGTAAAGACAGAGAAAATGTAGGGACAATAATTGGGGATTTATATAGGCAAATGAGGGATAAAGAAGGGTATAAAACACAAGAGAACATAGAAGGATCTCTTCCAAGGGAAACAGGAGGCAGGTCAGATGACATCATAGCAGACAAGCACAGAAAGCTGTCTTTAAGCAGACTAGATCTTGATGATGCAGAGACAGATTATAGTCATACAAGCGCATGCAGATTTTCTAAGAAATCAAACCTAGAGAAAGGGGTAAAATGGTTGGCTCTAGAGTACCCCAAAGAAAGAACACCAGAAATTACACCATACACTGAGCGACCACAAGCATGATCGCGCAGTGCAGAGGATGTATCCCCGTCTTATGTAAGCAGAATAAGGGAATTACCAGGAGACACATGAACGTGCGAGACTAGCCCTGCCTGAAAATCAAGAAGTGTTAGCAGGTATGATTATGGACCAGGATTTTCACAATTCCCATTATTAGACAAAGGGGGAGGACAACCACAATATATATCATGGCCACACATGGCTAAAGATTATTTAAAATGTAAATTACCGAGTTTAACTTCAGGTGTGGGAAAATGGATTAATGAACTAGAGAGAATAACATCAGGAATTACGCTAGCCACAGGTGACATAAAAGGCCTGCTTGCAACCATCCTAGGGGGGAGGGCTGACGACATTTGGAAACAAGCAGGATATGCAGGTGTGACTGCACAAAACACAACACATGATGGAGCGCCCTTTAATAATTGCAGAGCAGATGTATGGCGGGCGCTCAGAGTGCAAAATCCCGATACATCAGTTATGGGTACGATTGTAACTAGGAAAATGGTTGAGGAGGAAGACCCTTTTCCCTTTATTCAAGATATTCAAGAGAGATGGTGCCTTGAGACGAGAGAACCATGTGATAAAATGGTAGCATTATTTTACCACATTTTATATATGGGACTGCCCGAGGGAGTGCAACAGCAAATGAAGAAACATGTAGGCATTGAAGTGAAGCCATGGCCAGAAATTCAGTTGAGGATTGTGCATCACTGCCGATTGTTCCAAGAGAAGAATAAGCCGAAAGCGGACAGCAAAAATCAGGAGGAGTCAAAGTTAGTTCAGAATTAGTTATCAAAATTAGCCATAGAGGGAGCGGTATTGGTGTGGTGGCACAAGTGATGCGACCTGCGCAGCAGAACAACATAGTGTATTCCACAGATCAGACTGGGTACAATTCTTGGCAAAGAAGAAGAGAGAATGGACCTAGAGGAGGATGACGAGCTGGATTTCAGAACCCTCAGGGAGGAGGAGGATTCAATTGTGGACAGCCGCAATGCTGGAATTGCAGGAAAATAGGACACATAGCCATAACATATAGAAGCAGAGGAGGCATGTAGCAAAACTGGCAAACTTCAGGATGGGGGATTGGCTATCTATATTCTGCAATACAATACAGATCCTCTGAGTATTATGCCCAAGATCACACGCAGACTCAGATGCGTGCGCCACAATCACAGAAGATATAGCAAGTGCCATTGCAAATGCAATTGCCACAAGGGCAACCTCAGCAAGTACCTATGCAAACAAAACTGGTACAAACACAGCAAGCGCAGACACAACAGGTATGATATCACAATGGAATATGAATATAGGAGCCCAGCAAGCATCTGCACCCACATTAGGGAGTGTAACTGTGGCAGGAAGAACTCCTTTCACAGGTAAAGGGATACATTTATATCCACAATAGGACAGCCCAAAGAGCGACCCAATATGTTCAGGACTTTCTGTGACATCAGACCCCCAAGAGGAACCAAGGGTCAAGGTGATGATAGAAGGCAAGGCATTTTCATTTCTTGTAGACACTGGAGCAACTTGTTCCTGTGTCCATGAGAGAAATACTCAATGTCAAGTATTGCCATGAATGAGCAGGGATTCTCTGGGGTGATGAGCTTAGTTCCTTTCACAGACGAGTTACAAATCTTTGTAGGAGAACATGACATGTCTATGCCCTTACTATATTCTAGGCAGACACCAGTTAAGATATTAGGGCGTGACTTGATGACAAAACTTAATGTGACAATGGTGCTCATTACGAGTCCGGCGTAGCCATGCCGGTAAAACTGGCAGACTTCTGCTGGTGATTTACAGGTGCCAGACTTGCCGGATTAACCGGGGCATTACAGCCCCGGTGGTCTGGTAAATCCGGCACTGGCAATTCTGTTAATCCCCATTCCCATGGAGTCCCGGCAATGGGGACAGAAGCACCGGCACTGTGCGCAACAAATTAATCATGTTCCAGCATTAGTGATCCCTCAAAGTAACTTTAATATTGCTTAATTTCCAAAAATGAATGCTCACCAGAGATGGAAGAGGTCACTCAATCTTCACCGGCTGAAAAGGGAGGACTATTTCTCATCAAAATCAATAAGGGTCTATGAAGGCATTCCATATGAACATAAACAACAAGACTGCAATAATAATTACATATATATTTATGCCAGGACGCCAGACTGCAGTGAACGCCAAGAGGCTGCAAATCACCAGATGGGAGCTACTAGAGGCGATTAATGCACAAATAAAAGGATTCAATGCGATTAGAGAAGAATTGAGAGCCATCAGGCTGATGACTCTCCAGAACAGGTATGTCCTGGACTTAATTACAGCAATGGAAGAAGGAGTGTGTGCCAAGGTCGGGCCTTCTTGCTGTACATTTACCATCTCATGATGGAGAAAATGGAACCTTCATGGAGGCCATAACTATGCTCATGACCCTGCATATGAAGATGGAAGGTGAACCTGATGAGACAGCAGGAGATCACTGGTTTTCACTTCTGTTGTCATATATTCCAAATTGGCTGGCGAATGCTTTAAAAATACTTGGAGCAATAATGGTCTTGGTATTAATAGGATTTTGTCTTATAAGGATCATCTTGAGACAGTGCCAGAAAACAGCTAAACAAGCTATTGGGATGAGGACAATGATTGATATAACTGCTGGAGCTGGTAAATGAATGTAAGAGGAGGAAAGCCCTTGAAAACCTAAAGTAAAGTCCTTTAGCACCTCCAGGAACAAAGTTCTATTACCTAGGGATGATACAAAATATGTAGGATTGTGGATTGTCTGTCAACCATCAGGAGATTGCTGTGACATATGCAGGTCACCTGAAGGGGGTGACAAAGAAATAGATCCCAAAGAAACAGCAATATGAAGGGTAGATGAAGGAGATTGAAGAGGAAAATATGGTAGAGGACTCGACCAGAGGGTTGAATGTAGAGGAGCAGTTGGATGCATTTACTCTAGCTCCCGCCCCTCACCGACGTCATATTGGAACAGCAGGAGAAGAGCTGTATGTGGGACCCCCTGTTTATCCCTATACCACATCAGCTGTATGAGAGACACTATGCACTCAGGCATCCATACCTAATGTACACTCGTACTGAAAGAGTGGAAGGATATCAGCACATGGCATTTGACATTATGTAGTGCTTAGTGAAATCTGACGAGGGCAGAGTGATGTCATGAAGAAGATATATGATGAAATACTGAAACGATATGAAAAAACCGAACAGTGATGATGTAACTGCAGTGGCAAGAGAAACATGTACAAAATTATAAAGTAATAATATATACAAAGAAGATAAAGTAACTTGCCGACCAATAAGTGTAAATACGCAGTAACACAAGGTAGATCAGAAGTATAGAAGCTTGCTATAGAGGAAAATATAACATGACTAAGACAGCCATGATAGGAAGATTGACGTTGGCTCATGTTAACACTCAGTCCAGCTACCACAGAGACAGACAAGGAGTGCAGAGTTAGGAGATGAAGAAATAGCTATGTGTGCAGAACAAAGAGGAATCTATGTTGGCCTGGGATCAAGGGTAATATTTTGAGGCATAATTGCAAGGCACAAAGGGAGGCAGACAGATAAGCAATGAACGTAACAGATATTTCTCTTAGATTAAAGAAGAGGAAAACATTTGCAATAGCCAAATATTGGACAATTAACAGTGAAGGCGGTCTATACCAGATGGAGTGAGCAAGTCTCTAGAGGCCAAGAGGAGCAAGAACACTCAGAATACTTAAATCAAATAGCAGTAAATAAGAGGTAAAACTAGACGAATGTGCAGTCTCTTCACACGTGATTTAGAAGTAAAAAACAAGGGCTATTCATTAAGCTTTGGATGAAGATAGCGACATGCTTACACTCCCTCAAATGTCCCAGAACAGAAATCAACTACAAGGTCAACTATAGACGGGAAACTTTAGATTATGGTTGGCCTGATGATAGATGATGGACGATTGGCCAAGGGGGGAGTAATCTAATATGACTCGAGCACCTGGGTTTTGTTTTGCTTTTGTGGTGATAGTGAGCAGAAAGTCCAAGGTTGGGTGAGCATGCCAATCAATCAGAGGGTCTATGAGGCAATGTACTATACAATGTTGCCTGGACCAATCCGCTACCATTTTCTCTGATATAATCAGTATTATACATATTTAAAGGTAGATCGGGGCGTGCCCTACAGATAAGGAGCAGCCAATGATGTACTATCCCGTATGTATGTCATAGGCACATATGCTCCCTTAACCAACCCTTCCCTTCAATAGGTTTTGTAGTTTTCCACATAGGATGATGTCATAGATGACGCATATTTAGGTATATAACCTCTGTATAATCAGGTTTGTTTGTGAGTGTGCGAGCATCCATCTGTTGTTCGTCAGGTTGCCCTACTTTATTGACATGAGAATAAAGTAGTATTTTGCCATATTTTCTGAGTCTGTCCAGTTATTTGGTCTGAAATCTATATTGGTAATTCCATCTAGCACAAGAGATGCTTCAAGGTGCTAGAGCACCGTCACAATACCACAAGAGCTTTTCTATTTTGCGTGGGAAGAGCTAAGTCAGAGAAATTACTCCTAGCTGCCTCTGTTTTTAAGTGATTTTACAATGCACGCTGGTGAAGCTCCTAATGTGGTGAAATGTCCAGACGTATCTAGAAAATGCAATTCACATATAAGAGTTTATATCTCCTAAATAAAAAATAATTCTCTTCACATCCCCTAAATTTAAATGGTCAATATTCGCATTAACCACACAACGATTTCACAAACTAAAGTTTGGTATTTTTCTGTGGAAATCAAACTATTTATCAAGGAAAAGGGATGTCAATTGGGGATCAACAGGAGTCGCAATTGCATCCCCTGGCAACTCCTGTGTGACCCCTGGCTAGACCTCTGCGACCCCTGGGGTCTGCAGAGATACAGAGAGAGCCCTCTTTACATACATTTCTTTATAAGTCAGTCTGACTTCATAAAGCAATTATTTCCATTACGGTTTTAATTTCTGTATTGAAGTTGGACTGACCTAAAAAATAACCCTCTCCCGCCATGCCCAACAGAACATTGAAGGCTCTGTCTCCCCTGCTCTGTGCATGACAGGAACTAGAGCTGGTTCCTTGCATGCATGGAGCATGAGAGATGGGCCTGCCTGCTGAGAAGTTTCCTCAGAACAGCAATGGATTTGGAAAAGTGGAGAAAGTGTTTTTTTTGGGTAAATGTTTGTGCATGCGTACCTGAAAGTGTCTGTATGTACATGTATTTTATGTAATGTGTGTGAGTGAGTGCATGATGTATGGGTGGCTGGGAGTGTGAATGATTGATGGATGGTTGTAGTATAAATGAGCATGTGAATGGTGTGCTTGTGTTGAATACCTAAATTACTTACCTGTAATCTTCATTACTCCTACTTTTCCTCGTCCCAGTATTTGCATATTTGCCTATGAAGCGACTTGCCTCATACGTAAGTACTGGGACGAGGAAGAGGAACGTGGAGATAATACTGGGCCAAGGGGCTTATTTTGGGGTTGGAGGAGGAGGGTTGGAGGGAAAGGGGATGTTGGCGGGTTCCAGAGAGTGGATCGGCATTCGAACACCGGCGAGTCTACAGTTCCAGAGTATCCTGCTAAGTTTACTACAGGGACAGCTGCATTACAGCAGAAAACACGTTTTTTTTGGAAAATGACCAACCATTCCAGCACACTAGAAGAAAAACTGCATAATGTATAGCAGTTGAACTTTCCACAAGGATTGTTTTCAGACAAGCCGTTCCCAACGCTGGAGCCACAGTTTTAATGATCTAATATTGTAGACACAGTGAATGTTTTATTATGTTGATCCTCTGATGAATTTCCCCTGAATTAATGAGAACTTATTCGGGAATGAAACATGTCGGACTAGTAAAACTGTGAGATTGGTTCACAGATTTAATAAAGTAGTACAACGAAAAAAATATTTACCTGTACTGACAAACCCTATAACAAAATGTTGGGTTGTGATACTAGACATGAGCATGTGTAATGGTGCAAATTGCTAGTTTCATGTATTGTGTTGTCTTTTAAAAGAATATAAAAACTATTCCTTGTGAACCAGATATTACATTATTTATTGTTTTGTTTAAGAGCTAGGTGTTTGTTTTATGAGTTTGGTTTGATTTAAGATCAACTACTGTGCGTAGCTATTTATTTGTCTACCCTTCTTGTTCTTTTTCTTTTTCTCTTCTTCACTTTTGGTTTTTGAGTTGTCGTTGTCACATTTTCTTAGAGTAATTTTTGTAATTTTAGAATGTTATTTGAATGATATCTATGATAATTTTTTTAGGAACAATTGATGTGTAATAAAAATATGTATTTTTGTATCTATTTTGTGAAGTTGCAATGAGTATATTCACACAAGTTTAAAATTCTGGTATGCCTACACTGTTCGGCGGTTTGTCTACTAATCCTTAAGAAACCTTGGGGAATAATTAAGAGGTGACATGATCTTTTTTTTCTTAAGATTGTTGTGTTGAAAGGGGCTCAATCCTGTCCTCTTGTTTTTTTTTTTTTTTTAAAAACCCTGGTCCTTATTAATACATAGGGATAGGGGATGTGTCAGGGGGGTGAGGCCGGTAGGGGTGCGCTATCACATAGTGGGCATCCAAGATAAAGCAGGCATGATATGTGTTTTTAGTGTCTAGACTTGCATTTTAGTACAGCGAGTCTCTAAATGTCTTAATGTGGCATGACATTTTTACAGGGAATCTAAGATAATGTAAGCATGATGAATGTTGTTACCTGTCTATTGGGTTCAGCCAGTATAGTCACTTCTTACTGTGGCATGACATTTTTACAGGTCATCTATAATAAAGTAAGCATGGTACGTGTTTATTTCCTGTCTAGACTGGCTTTTGGGTGCAGCCAGTCTAGTCATTTCGTATTGTGGCATGAATTTTTTACAGGGCGTCTCTAATAAAGTAAGTATGATAAGTGTTATTACCGGTCTAGACCAATATTTGGGTGCGGTCAGTCTAGCGATTTCTTATTGTGTCATGGCATACTTGTCTGTGCATTTATAATGAAGGAAGCATCACAAATCGTATTACTTATCTAGATTAGCATTTTGCTGTAGTTAGATTAGCCATTGCTTACTGTGGTTTGACAATTTTTTTGTACTGGGCATCTCTGATAAAGTAATCATGATAAGTGTAATTACCTGGATGAATGCAGTCAATACTTACTGTTGCATTTTATATTTTTTTGGGCAGCTATGCTAAAGTAAGCAATTATTACATGGTTAGATTGGCATTTTGGTGCTGCCATTCTAGGTATATCATACTGTGCATCATCAAGGCTACAGCAAGCATGATACGTGTTATCACCTGTCTGGCCTACATTGTGCAGCCAGTTTTGACATGCTTTCTTATGGTGTCATTGCATTTTCAATAGCAAAGCAGTAGGATAGCTCCTCAGATTGAGCACTTGCTGCTGGGATCTATGTGTGATCTGCAGGTCGCAGGTTCAAATCTGGGCAAGATAAACTCAACCTTTCATTCATCCGAGGTGGATAAATGAGTACCAACTTCGGTAGGGATGATAATTCTACCTAACTATGGCTAAGTAGAGTGCTTTGGCAAAAGCACTACATGAATAACAAATCATTCGTTTTAACACATTAAGGCTCCTGTACACTAAAAGTGACTTGCATCTATTGGATTTTTGGATACTGTATTATCACATCAACTGGCAATGCAGGGGATCTACTTTTCATATAATAACAATACCCGACATGCTGCTATAATCGGCATATTATGGAGGTAACTGGCCATGCAATGCTGAAGTGGCATATCTATGGCAGTGCCTCAGTCTATTTTTGATTTTGTGTTTATAGTTTATTAAACACTTTAACACATTTTTAATCATACACTTCACAACTCTTAGTTCATTACAAATGGAAATAAAATACCTCATGCACAACATTCTAAAACAAACATTAAAGACTTTAATTCTTCCAACACAATACAATATACACATATCAGGGCCTTCCTTTCTAAATCCCAGGTTTACATTTTCCACCAATCGGACTAATGACTCCCTTCCCTATTTCATTATGATGGACTAATAGAGAAAAACATTTCCCCCCAACTTTTTGTCTATCACTATTAAAATATTCTCTAAAGCAATGGTCACTTACATAGAGTATCCATACAAGTGCCTAGCCCACTTGATCCCACTGTTTAAATCCTCTAATCCCCTTATGAACTTTCTCCAACCACATGAACCATTTCTGCTTCCCCCGGCTTTTTACAAAGCCGCCAATTTCTTTCTTGCCAAGGGATCCCTCTTATGGGGCCCAACCTTTGTTGGGAGCCTAGTATGTTATGACAAAAGTACATATAAATGAGAATCTTATCACAGAGGAGTGCATCTCTGTATATGTGGCATGACATTTCTACAAGTGTTATTAGCTGTCTAGACTGGCATTCGGGTTCAGCCAGTCTAGTCATTTCTTTCTGTAGCATGAAGGGAGCACCCTTGTTAAAATGTGGTTGGTATCTAAAATATTCTTGGCTCCTTCAGTACGTATTTGGTATTTTAAAATGCATACGTTTATGTACTTTTTTTTTACCGCAAGCCACTTTCAGTAATGCCACCAGGGTTAAAGACGAATTGATGCCATTTAGGTCAAAGGTCAAGTGACATCACTTTCTGTGATGTCACCAGGTCTATGAGGTCACTTACGCTACCCCTGGCATTCTGGTGAATCGATGTCTTTGTCTACTACCCACTGAATAATTAATATCTAATGTCTGTAAATTTGTGAAAACATTTGAAACCTACACCTTTCATGGAAAGACTTTTTCTCAACTTTAAAAACCTTGGAAAGTAGTGATAGAAAATAAAATGTACGTTTCTCCTTTAGTTTAATTTCTCATTCGTGCTGTTCACATAACTCTCTGTCTACTTACACCAGACTACGCCTCAACACCTCTGACATCTGAATGCAGATATATTTGGGCACGCTGAACACATACTGAGTCTCTAACACTCACACCATGTCCTGACTGCTCTCTTCAGCACCCATCCACATGCCTGACCTCATGGGTTGCTCTCTACGGGACCCTGGCCAGCCTCGTTAAGCCTTATTGGCCAAATGCACACACGCATTGTAATCTTACTTCGTGACCTCAAACACCCTGGACTTCGGTCTATTGAGGGTGTTCCCACTACCAGCGCATTGATACTATAATAATGGTAAAAGGCACTTTATAAATGACAAGTACAATGCAATACAATACAATTCCATCAGAATGTGTTATGAGGCCTTCCAGATCCCAACTTTTAGCTCCAATAAATGGCGCCCCCGACATCTTCGAGAGTTTTAGAAAAATCAAATAACTCTGGATAGCTCTTTTTCTTAAGAGAGCCACACATTTTTAGTACAGAACCCCTTGGTTTGAAATGTCGGCCTCTATAAACATAATCTTGGTTACATGTCTTTATACCAAAGTAATTTATAGTGAATGCCCATATATCGAATATTTTATAACAAAAATGTGTTTAGAGAATGCACTTTTTTTTTGGTTTTCTTTGGGGGGTCCTGTCCAAACCACCGTTTCCCACCCCTAAAAACCCATCCCGACCGTTTCCCAAAATTATTTAACCCTTTACCTCACCCTAAATGCATTCACTATAACATGTTTCGTTATAAAATATTCGCTATAAACACTGTCTACCCATAATCTCACGTTGAAGCTATACTATTACGCACAAGGTAGTTTCAACAGACTCAGACACTTACGATAGGTAGTTATTTTCGCCCACTAATGGGGTTATTAAGAAACGGCACACCTAGCGATAATTACACGAGTGTTGCTCACCCATAAATCACTCAATAGAACAACATGAAATCACTGTCAGCATCTCTGTCGAGCAAGCTAATGATTTTAATAAGCAGTGTACACAAATGTATTTTTCACATCTTCATGGTCTTTCACTCGGATTTGCTATCTCTCAGTGGTCAAAGTTTATGAAATGAAGAAGTGGAACTATGTCCCCTGCTGACCTGTCTCTGCTCCCCACAAACCTCATCGCCAGGCCCCCTCCCATGTGCCATACAAACCCCTAAACAAATGTGCCTGCTGTTTGCATCACAGTGCACCGAAGTGCAAGTTTCTCACTTCTTCCAACACTTGGATTTTAAAACCATTCCGAATGGTTTCTTTTTAAAATAAATGTATAGGAACAGTAGTACAACTTAATTAAAAAAGTAGAGGAGCACTGCTCCCAACCACTCCTGCCCACATCACCACTGCTATCTCTGCAAATAAACATAACAAATTGATAGCGACGACAGCGTCCAAATAGAGCTGATAGTGCTTAGTCCAACTATCCTTGGTCCAATCAGGGCTTGGTCCAACTAGCCTTGATCCAATCAGAGCTTGGTCCAACTATCCTTGATCCAATCAGGGCTTGGTGCAACTAGCCTTGGTCTCCAGCTTTGTTCTTGATTAAACCCAAGGATTGAGCACTGGCTTCCCTGTGAGTTGAATTCCAGTATAGATTAATAATGGATAAACCGTCCATATACAATAAATTAAGATATGTAATTCGAATGAACGCACCCCAGACAGCCTTTCTCTTAACTGCTTTTGGAGATCGCCCGTTTGCTTGAAGTGTTTGCTGTAGTCAGGCGCTGATGCTCCCACAGCTCCTCCATGGCGATTCTTCTTGTACCAATCTTTGATTTTAGGGTATTGGGTGAATAGACTTTTTTTCATAAAAACAAATTAAAAAAAAACGATTTAGAAAGACCGCTCTGTGACCGCACAGAGCGGTCTTCCTAAATCCATCTGTCAGCCCCTGCGAGGCACACAAATGCGCGCAGGGGCTGACAGGCACGCCAGGACCTAGAAGCGGCCACGAGGGAACTGGGGTACGTTTATGTGTGTGTGTGTTTGTGTGTGTGCTCTGTGTACATGTCTGTGTGTGTGTTTGTAAGGGTTTTGGGGGAGTCTTGGGAGGGGAGGGAGGCAGCGGTGGCTGATGGAGAGGGACTTGGAGGGTGAAACACCCTATTCTGAGGAAAACCGGGAATGGAGGGTGAGGGTTGGGGTTGGGGGGCTAAACAAATGTTATTATTTCAATTTTTTAGGCCACCTAAAATCTGTCTTTTGGTTAGGTGGCCTACACATATCGAAATAATGACATATAACCGTTTGTACACGCTAGTTCACTGTTTTAATCCTCGATACCTAACCCTTCACTTTTTGAGTGTTGAGATTTTCCATGGCCTCATACTGCCTGGCGGACAGATCCTCCACCACTGCTGTAACCACCAGCACTGTAAGAATAGGAAAGCATGGCAGAACACTTGGCAACCCAGACTCCTGGTACAGGTGTGATCCTGACCGCAGATGTCAGATGATAGCTACTAGCATCAGCACTTTGGACTAATCCTCTACTCTGCCTGTTCTTGGAATCCCTTCCTTCTCCCCCATGGCCACCGTCACCACTGTTACCATCGCTACTTTAAGAATAGGACTCTATGCCACCACCAGTAGAGTAACTAGTACCTTAACTAACACCACTACTTACAGTAGGAGCATCTTTGGGGAGATCCTTTCTTACCCAGTCATTATAGGTGTGTTTGGTACCCAATGCAGCAGTAGGAGGAGATATAACCCCAAACTACTGAATGAATCCCCTACTCTGCCTGCTCTTGAGTCTTTGGTAGGCCACAGTGGTGAGTCAAAAAGCAAATACATTAAGCAAAATGTGGTATTCACAGTGGAGCGCTAGAGACTGAAAAGGGCTTTCATCCTTTTATAGAGCATCCAGTCGCTGTTCCATTTCACAGACCAGTTTGGTCCTGGTGGCAACCTCTGCTGCTTGCATTCATTACCAATAATTCGCCCTTCCCATCTCCTCTAGGTATGCATCGTGCTACAGTTGTGCGTGCCCCAGAGTTGTTTGTCATCTAACGATGATGGACAAAGGGTGGAGTGGCAAAGCCCAGCCTTCATGCTACTTCTTTTCATCTTTGGAGCATCATTAGCTGGTTATTGTCCCTTTTTTTTACCCATTGCATCTGCCCAGTTTCGGTGCATATGTGGTCCTCCCTTCCTCTGTTGACTGACTACTGTGAGAACACAAGGAATCATCAGCTGTGATGCTAGCCTGCCACAGATGTTTTCAGAGTTAAGCTGGATCAGGTCCAATGACCCAGATTCAAGACACTCTTGTTTTCTCGTCTTTGGTGTGACTCCTCTGGTAGAGAGTGTAACAATGTTTGGAGACTCCTCCAGGCCACAAGTGCAATGTATTATGTTTATTGTGTTAATAGAGTTTTATACTGCATCAAATCAACAATGTAGTAATTTCAGAGTGCCAAGGCTTGTCCATGGAGTCATGTACAGTTACCCCACTTGGGGTATCCAAACCTTAATCTGCTGGAACAAAGAAAAGGAATAAGGGGGAGAAACGAGGATGGGAAAGCGGGAAATATATGCAACAAACAAACAGAGGAGGGATATATTGAGGGAAGAATGTTTTGTATGTGTGTGTGTTTTGTATGTTTTGTATGGGTGTGTGTCAGTCTTTTTAGGCGGACCATAGACAAACCTGTCCCCTGGTCGGCGCACCTTCTCCTCACTTTTAGTCTCCCCGTGACAAAACCCCTTCCTACCTCTGCCCTCCCAATACCCCTCACTTGGGCCTTCAGCACCAAGAGGATCACTAGGGACTCTATCCCCTTTCCTATCACTATTGTCTAGTGAAAACATCACTGCAGCTGACCCTCAAAACGAGTAGATCTATACTCCAGTACACTCACCAAAGCTATTGACACCATAGTACCACTCATCCCTAGAAAGCCCAAGCCCAAAGACTACCGCAATTCCTGGTTCACCAAGGTCCTTCAAGCACTGGGATCCAAGAAGAGGCAGGCAGAAGCTCTTTGGAGGAAAAGCCCCTGAGATTCCTCATAACTATAATTTACTAATCTTGCAAAAGAATATAAGCAAGCAATCATAAAGGCTAAAGCTGAAACTTATAATGCTAGAATAGGCAGAGCAAATTCTAACTCACAAGAGCTATTGAAAATACTAAGAGAGCTCGATTCTCCCACAACACTTCCCTCCACTATCCTCAAAGAAGAATCCTGGTGTAACAACATCCAAGACGCTATGAGAAATAAAAGTGGCCTCTTACAGAAATACATTGCCCTCATTCCGGGATTGGTGCTATTCATGGCGCTATTAGCGCCATGACTAGCACCATTACCGGTACTGTGTCCGCCCTCATTCAATGGGGACTTACCGGTCTAGTCTGACCTTTGCAGGACCGGTAAGTCTCCATTGAAAATACCATTCCCCATTCCCATTTCAGCCCCCAAAGGGCTCAATTGGAATGGGGAAAGTGCAAATAATGGTACCATAAATTACGGTACCGTTATTTGCTCCCTGGACCCTTTGCAGCTCCCACTAAGGCCGCCTGGTAAAACCAGGCGGCCTTAGCGGGACCCGCAAAGGGACCTCGTAGTAGGCCGCAAAGGGTTTACTGGCACCAATGTCCTTAACGGTGCCCAGTATCCCTTTGCGCCCTACTCGGAATGACCCCCATTGCCTTAAAACTTAGTTAAACTAACCTGAGCTACCCATCTGCCCCAGTGAAATCATTTGCCACCCTGCCCTTTAATTTCTGAACCATTTCAGAATCAGAAACTACTAACATCATTAAAAGTATTAAACCCTCCAGATGCCTAGATTACATCTGCCCAGCCACCATTATTAAAGAATGTACCCCTGCCCTTGCCCCTTCATTATCAAAGTTATTAATGCCTCCTTTACCACTAACACTGTTCCCACCATCCTCAAAGAAGTCTGGGTCCTCCCCCTATTAAAAATAGCAACTGCTAGACCCTGCACTGCCCAAAACTACAGCCCACTCACTACCATTCGTTTTTTACTCAAAATCCTAGATAGAGCAGCAAAAAACCAGATACAAGGCTACCTAGAATCAAATCTCATCCTGGGAATGTGCCAATCAGGATTCAGACCAGGTCATGGTACGGAATCAGCTCTAGTAGACCTTAAAATATAAATTGACTCATTTAAAAATGAGGGCAAACCAGCCCTTTTACTCCTAGACCTATTGGCAGCTTTTGACCTGGTAAACCATAAAACACTGTACCATCACCTCATGTCAGCCGCCAACATTTCAGTAGAAGCTACCAACTGGATTGCTTCCTACCTTGAAGGGAGAACAATGAGAGTCTTCTCTGAAACTGCCAATGCTGCGCCATGCCTATTCCTTGTGAGGTACCTCAGGGATCATGCGTGTCACCGTCATTGTACAATATTTTGACAAAACCATTATTTAACCTTTTTGGACGAGCTAGGTATCTCATATACCAACTACTAGGATGATACACAAGTCATCCACCCACTGTCAGGATCCTATGACAATGACTCCCTCATGCTCAACAAAGTTTACGCCACCATCCATGCATGGATTGTGGCCAACCATTTATGCCTCAATCATGACAAGACTGAGATCCTACTAGTAGGTTCACAGTCAGTGCTAAAGAACCTTAGCACATACTACTCAGCCTTCACGATAGACGAAATCCAGATCCCAGTCTTCAAAGGGGAACATATCACGACCGCAAGAAACCAAGCTCACTGACTACCAATCAGACAAAGCATTATATTCAAAACACTTACAATTGCTCACAAATGCCTGAGCAAAATGGCCCCACAGTACCTGTCACAAAAAATCGTGAAAGCACAACCAAACAGGCCAGCAAGATCCCTCCATGCTGGTAAATTAACTACTCCAAGAGGGAAAATGGCAAAAGGTGGCGGTGTTAGCTTTCCCTCAGTTGCTGCACACCAATAGAACGCCATGCCAACGGATCTCAGAACACAGGAATCTTACTTGGCCTTCCGCAAAGCCCTGAAAACCTGTCTCGTTGCCTAAACACTGCTAGTCACTGTCGATCCGCTTTGTGATCACTGACATTTGTGTGTTTCTAGTTTTTCTCCCGAAGCTTTATAGAAATGTAACTGGTATGCAACAGCGCCCTGATGCCTGAGGGTTTTTGGCGCTTTACAAATGGAATAAATAAATAGTCCTGCAAAAGAGAGAATGAGGATGAGTCGTTAACTATTGTAATGTTTGGTTTATATTTCCAAGGCAGATTTGGAGAAGTGTAAGTTTGTATGAAATACAATGTTGAGGGGCATATCTATACGTTGTACATCAGGTCAAACTCCAAAATATGAATTCTGTGATTGCAAAGGCGCACCTAAGAGTGTCCTGGTCCAGAAGAGACTGCGTATTCAGACAAATGTTGCTGGTAACAGAAGATAAGGGAAATGGGTGGTCCCATTAATTCAGCAAAACTGAATAAGCCAAACACTTTGATGTCAAAAAGGTTATTATCAAGAGTTTGATCCATGTGATGTCATATTACACTTTACTTTAGGTCATGGTGGGACAGTGTGGTATCTTACTTTTTCGAGAAAACTATTAATGTATTAATGTATTAATGTATACAAAGCTCCAGTCCTGCAGGAAATAAGACTACTTGGAGAATACGCTGCGGATCGAAGTGAAACGCTCTGGTGTTATACTCACTGAAATGTCACTACAGGACCCAGCAGGCACTTGTGAGCCTCTCTGCTGGGAGGGGCTTTATATTCAAGGTTGTGTGCGCACCGCGCGTGCCCACCCGTGAAGCCCCGGTAAGTCCCGCTTTGCCGCAGTAGACTGTTGTTTGGAGAATACGCTGCGGATCGAAGTGAAACGCTCTGGTGTTATACTCACTGAAATCTCACTACAGGACCCAGCAGGTGAAGATATTGGGGAATTAAGGACATTGCCTTTCAATTCAAATATAACCAATGCTAAAACATTAATTTCTATTAATTTTAGGCACTTGTGAGCCTCTCTGGGACACACAGAATAGACCAGGCAGCTGGGACAGACAAAAGTGACCAGGCAGATGGCACACACAGAAGAGACAAAGCAACTGGGATACACAGAAGAGACCAGGCAGCTGGGACACACAGAAGAGACCAGACAGCTGGGTCATACTGAAGAGACCAGGCAGCTGGGACACACAGAATAGACCAGGAAGCGGGACAGACAAAAGTGACCGGGTAGCTGGGACACACAGAAGAGACTAGGCAGCTGGGACACATAGAAGAGACCAGGAAGCTGCGACACACAGAAGTGACCAGGCAGCTGGGACACACAGAAGAGACCAGGCAGCCAGGACACACAGAAGAGACCAAGCAACTGGGACACACAGAAGAGACCAGGCAGCTGGGACACACAGAAGAGACCAGGCAGCTGGGACGCACTGAAGAGACCAGGCTGCCGGGACACACAGAATAGACCAGGCAGCTAGTGCAGACAAAAGTGACCAGGCAGCTGGGACACACAGAATAGACCAGGCAGCTGGGACACACAGAAGAGCCAGGCAGCTGGGACACACAGAAGAGTCCAGGCAGCTGGGACACACAGAAGAGACCAGGCAGCTGGGATACACAGACGTGTTCACGCAGCTGGGACACACACACGTGACCAAGCAGCTGGGACACACAGAATAGACCTGGCAGCTGGCACACACACACACAGAAGAGACCAGGCAAGGCAGCTGGGACACACAGAAGAGACCAGGCAGCTGGGACACACAGACAATACCAGGCAACTGGGACACACTGAAGAGAACAAGCAGCTGGGACACACAGAAGAGACCGGGCAGCTGGGACACACAGACGAGACCAGGCAGCTGAGACACACAGAAGTGTCCAGGCAGCTGGGACACACAGAAGAGACCAGGCAGCTGGGACACACAGAAGAGACCAGGCAGTTGGGACACGCAGAGGAGACCAGGCAGCTGGGACACACAGAAGAAACCAGGAAGCTGGGACACACAGAAGTGACCAGACAGCTGGGACACACAGAAGAGGCCAGGCAGCTGGGATCACAGAAGAGACAAGGCAGCTGGGACGCACAGGAGAGACCAAGCAGCTGGGACACACAGAAGAGACCAGGCAGCTGGGCCACACAGAAGAGATCAGGCAGCTGGGACACACTGAAGAGACAAGGCAGCTGGGACACACAGAAGAGACCAAGCAGCTGGGACACACAGAAGAGACCAGGCAGCTGGGACACACAGAATTGACTAGGCACCTGGGATACACAGAAGAGACCATGCAGCTGGGACACACAGAGGAGACCAGGCAGCTGGGACACAGAGAAGAGACCAGACAACTGAGACATACAGAAATGACCAGGCAGCTGGATACACAGAATTGACTAGGCAGCTGGGACAAGCAGAAGAGACCGGGTAACTGGGACACACAGAAGAGACCAGACAGCTGGGACACGCAGAAGAGACCAGGCAGCGGCGACACACAGAAAGGACCAGGCAGCTAGTCAGCTGTGACACACAGAAGTGACCAATCAGCTGGGACACGGAGAAGAGCCCAGGGAGCAGGGACACACAGATGTGGCCAGGCACCTGAGACACACAGAAGAGACCAGGCAGCGGGATACACAGAAGTGACCAGGCAGCTGGGACACACAGAATATACCAGGCAGCTGGGACACGCAGAAGAGACCAGACAGCAGGGACACACAGATGTGGCCAGGCAGCTGGAACACACAGAAGAGACCAGGCAGCGGGACACACAGAAGTGACCAGGCAGCTGGGACACACAGAATAGACCACGCAGCTGGGAAACACAGAAGTGACCAGGCAGCTGGGACACAAAGAAGAGCCCAGGCAGCTGGGACACACAGAAGAGACCAAGCAGCTGGGATACACAGAAGAGACCAGGCAGCTGGCAGATACAGAAGAGACCAGGCAGCTGGGACAGACAAAAGTGACCAGGCAGATGGGACACACAGAAGAGACAAAGCAGCTGGGATACACAGAAGAGACCAGGCAGCTGGGACACACAGAAGAGACCAGGCAGCTGGGAAACACAGAAGTGACCAGGCAGCTGGGACACAAAGAAGAGCCCAGGCAGCTGGGACACACAGAAGAGACCAAGCAGCTGGGATACACAGAAGAGACCAGGCAGCTGGCAGATACAGAAGAGACCAGGCAGCTGGGACAGACAAAAGTGACCAGGCAGATGGGACACACAGAAGAGACAAAGCAGCTGGGATACACAGAAGAGACCAGGCAGCTGGGACACACAGAAGAGACCAGGCAGCTGGGTCATACTGAAGAGTCCAGGCAGCTGGGACACACAGAATAGACCAGGAAGCTGGGACAGACAAAAGTGACCAGGCAGCCGGGACACACAGAATAGCCCAGGCAGCTAGGGCAGACAAAATTGACCAGGCATCTGGGACACACAGAATAGACCAGGCAGCTGGGACACACAGAAGAGCCAGGCAGCTGGGACACACAGAAGAGTCCAGGCAGCTGGGACACACAGAAGAGACCAGGCAGCTGGGACACACAGACGTGTTCATGCAGCTGGGACACACACACGCGACCAGGCAGCTGGGACACACAGAAGAGACCAGGCAGCTGGCACACACACACACAGAAGTGACCAGGCAGCTGGGACTCACAGAAGAGACCAGGCAGCTGGGACACACAGACGTGACCAGGCAGCTGGGACACACAGAAGAGACCAGGCAGCTGGGACACACTGAAGAGGGCAAGCAGCTAGGACACACTGAAGAGACCAGGCAGCTGGGACACACAGAAGAGACCAAGCAGCTGGGATACAAAGAAGAGACCAGGCAGCTGGCACACACAGAAGAGACCAGGCAGCTGGGTCACACTGAAGAGACCAGGCAGCTGGGACACACAGAATAGACCAGGCAGCTGGGACAGACAAAAGTGACCAGGCAGATGGGACACACAGAAGAGACAAAGCAGCTGGGATACACAGAAGAGACCAGGCAGCTGGGACACACAGAAGAGACCAGGCAGCTGGGTCATACTGAAGAGACCAGGCAGCTGGGACACACAGAATAGACCGGGAAGCTGGGACAGACAAAAGTGACCAGGTAGCTGGGACACACAGAAGAGACTAGGCAGCTGGGACACACAGAAGAGAGCAGGCAGCTGGGTCACACAGAAGAGACCAGGACGCTGCGACACACAGAAGTGACCAGGCAGCTGGGACACTGTAACGCTCACCTGATTCCCGTAGAGGCGCTGGTCTTGACTGGGCGTATACCGTATCTTCAAAGGTGATGTGTAACACACGGCTGGCTCTTTGGGCTGGACCTCTGTGCACTGTATGTCTGACTCGAAGGGTAAGATGTCTGCAGATAGAAAATATGGGATTAAGGAACTGGGTTATTGAATGTCTCTCTCTTCTTCCCTTTCTCTTCTCCTGTAGAACCCCAAAGGTTAACGCTCTCACCTTAGGTAAGTGAACGCCGTGCTCTCCATCTGCCTCGGGGCAGGGTGCTGTAACCAGTTTCTTCACTGGATAAGGGGAGCAGGCCTCTTGACTTCAGAGGACTGCTGTCCGTCGTTTACTGCACAAACGGTAATTTTCGAGTAATTCTAATGTCTTTAAAGTCTTTAGTAATGATGTTTCTTGTTTTGCAGGGTTCCGGCGATGGCGGATGACGGGCTGAAGTGAGTTGAAGATGGAGCCCGTGTGATGAATAGAAGCGCCTGGAAGCATGTAAGTAAGCGCTTGTTGCCTGCTTCACGATGCGCTCTAACTGTCTTTTTATTTTGCAGGTACAAGTTCGGAGCGGCTGCAGGGTGCCGGAATACCCACTGGGTTAGATGTGGAAAGGAGTAATGGCACGTGAGTATTAAAGTTCCCCAATGTCTTTAAACGCACCTTGTTTTGTCTTTAAGATGCGGGATGCAGCGCCGAAGGCCTCCGGAGCGTGCGAAGAGTTGGTAAGCTTTTGTCTTTCAGATGCCGGAATGCAGTGTGAAGACCTCCGGAGCGCAGGAAGAGTAGGTAAGCCTTTGTCTTTCAGATGCCGGAATGCAGCGCGAGGCATTGGTGACAGCCGATGGACCAGGTAAGTGAAGAGCTGTCACTGAAGACCGTAATGCTAACCTGTTCTTTCTTGTCTTTATAGGTGTTGCTGAAGACTGAAGACTGGATTCAGGATGGTAAGCCTTTTTCCTTAGGCCCAGGATCAGATGCAGAAGACACGATGAGCGTTCTGCTGCAGAGGATGCAGAATAACGCAAAGCAAGATTCATCCATCGGGTGTGGTTTAAATAGCCTCCTGTAGTGCTTAGGTGTCTCCTTCCACAGCCACGCCTAGGTAAGAAAAGAGTTCCTGCTTTCCAGAAGAGTTCCAGTGTTCTGAATCTAGGGAGTGGCTCCCGCCCCACCCAACAGGAAAAGTAGTTCCAAACAGAAGAGGATCAGAGGCTCAACTGGCAGGCAAGTAAGCAGCATGGTCTGCTGCAGGTAAGTCCACCCAAGCATTATGAGCCCGGCGCTTCCAGCGCTGGGACTGGGCATAATTATGAGCCTGGTGCCACTGGCGCCAGGACTGGGTCCAAAAGGTCCCAATTGGGACTGGTTGGCACTCGGAACCTGGGTTATGGATCTGCTTCCAAGGGAGTTGGGAAAACCCTGACCTTTTGGAAGCAGAGATCATGACAGTACCCCCCCTCAAGGCCCCTCCCAAACCGGGCTTCTTCGGGGGTTTTGGCTTGTCAGGAAATGTTCGGTGAAATCTTTTGATTAGGCGAGGAGCGTGGACATATTCAGCAGGTTCCCAGGATCTCTCTTGGGGGCCGTAGCCTTTCCAGTCAATTAGGTAAAATAGTTTAGATTTGGAGATCTTGGAGTCTAGAATGCTTCTGACTTCAAACTCGAGTTCTCCATCAACTAGGATAGGTTTTGGAGATTTAGTTAGTCGGGTTTGAGGTTGCACGGGTTTTAATAGAGAGACGTGGAAGACCGGATGTATCTTCATGTGCGGGGGCAAGTCCAACTTGACCGCTACTGGGTTTACTATGGTAGTGATGGAATAGGGACCAAGGTATCTTGGGTTGAATGTGCATGGCCCTTTTAGAGGTAGATATTTGGTGGATAACCAGACTTGATCCCCTACTTGATATTGAGGGGCTTCCTTCCGATGTTGATCTGCTCCTTTCTTGTATTGTTCTTTAGCCCTTTGAAGGTGAGAAACAGCTTCCTTAAAGGCTTGGGTGATTGTAGAATGCAGGTAGTCTACTGCTGGTGTTTCAAGATCTTGGAGGGGATCCAACTCCGAGGTTCGAGGGTGACTGCCGTACAAAAGAAAAAACAGGGTTTTCCCAGTTCCCGAATGGACAGAGTTATTGTAGGCATATTCGGCTATCCAAAGGATGTCTTTCCAAGATTTTTCAGTTTGTTGCAGCATGCAGCGTAAATACTGTTCCAGAGTTTGATTGGTCCTCTCGGTTTGTCCGTCGGTCTGAGGGTGGTGACTGGTCGATAGTCTCACATCAATTTGAGCCGACCGACAGCAACTTCGCCAAAAATGAGAAATAAATTGACTACCTCGATCCGAAATTAGAACCGAAGGAAAACCGTGCAGTCGGACGATGTTTTCGAGAAATTCTCCGGCCAGAGTTGCTGCTGTTGGCAAGCCTTTGAGCGGAATGAAATGCGCCATCTTGGAGAATAAGTCCACGATTACTAGAATCGTATTGTATCCGGAGCATGGAGGTAGATCGGTGATGAAGTCCATAGAAAGCGTATGCCAAGGGCGAGGTGGGATGTCAATAGGGCGTAAGAGGCCTGCTGGTCTTTCCTTTTGACTCTTGTTTTGGGCGCATAATCCACAGGACATTATAAAGTCTCTGATATCTTTTTTCCAAGACGGCCACCAGAAGTAGCGCTTGATCTTTTCTGAGGTCTTGGCCATACCGGGATGTCCTTCCATTAAAGAATCGTGATAACAAGAGATTACTTTTTTCTGTAAATCTGTGCTGGGTAGGTATAATCGTTCTTGGAAATACAATAAGTTGTCCTTTACTGCAAAGTCCTTTCCCTGCAGATGCCAATTCTGTATGTCTGCTGGAGTTACAAGTTGCCTGGCTTTATCCTTAACTTCCTCTATGGATTCTGTGGCGATTACACCCAGAATTCTTTCTTCGGGAATGATTGGTACAGGTTTAGGGTTGATCAAGTGTTCTTCCACTCCCATCCGAGAAAGGGCATCAGCTTTACCGTTCTTTGTACCAGGTCGATAGCTAATTATGAAGTCAAACTCGGCAAAGAATAATGCCCAACGGAGTTGTCTAGAGGATTGGGCTTTTGCGGTTTTCAAATATTGCAGGTTTCGGTGATCCGTAATCACAGTAACGGTGTGTCGGGCCCCCAGCAGATAATGCCGCCAAGCCTTAAAGGCAGACTTGATAGCCAGAAGTTCCTTGTCAGTAATCGTGTAATTGATTTCAGGAGGTGAGAATTTGCGGGACCAAAATGCCACGGGATGCAACTGATTGGTTACCGGGTCCTTTTGTGATAGAACTGCCCCCATGGCAAGGCTTGAAGCATCAGTTTCCACGATGTAGGGGAGTTCGGGGCGAGGGTGTTTTAAGATTGGTGCAGAGATAAATTTAGTCTTCAAATCCTGGAAAGCTTGTTCCGCCTCGGTAGACCATTCAAAACGTTTGTTTTTCTTTAACAAGGCAGTGATGGGCTGGACTATTCGAGAGAATTCGGGGATAAACCTGCGGTAAAAGTTAGCGAAGCCTAACATGCTTTGCACACCTTTTACGGAGGATGGTGATGGCCATTTGAGAACTGCATCGACCTTCTTTGAATCCATACGCACTCCGCCAGGTGATAATATGAATCCCAAGAATTCAACTTCAGTCACGTTGAAAACACATTTTTCCAACTTAGCGAAAAGTTTGTGTTGACGCAATCTTTCGCGGACCATTTTCACGTGTTTCCGATTTTCAGATTCCGATGAAGAATAAACGAGGATGTCGTCAATGTAAACAACAACACACACATCTATGAGCTCTCTGAGGACATCGTTCATAAAATATTGAAAAGCGGCCGGGGCATTGCAAAGTCCGAAGGGCATGACCTGATATTCAAATAGCCCATACTTGGTGCAGAAGGCCGTCTTCCATTCATCGCCCTCTTTTACTCGTACCAAGTGGTAAGCTCCTCTAAGATCCAGCTTTGTATATATGCATGCTTTTCTGACTTGGTCCAGGAGTTCAGGGATCAAAGGTAACGGATATCTATTCTTAACGGTGATCTGGTTCAGGGAGAGATAATCTATACAAGTTCTAAGGTCTCCTTCCTTTTTTGGAACGAAGAACAAAGCTGAAGAAGCAGGGGACTTGGAAGGACGAATAAACCCATTTGCCAGGTATTGATCCAGGTATTGTCGAAGGTGAAGGTTCTCAGGCTCGGTGAGGGCATAAATTCTACTACAAGGAGGAGTAGATCCAGGTATCAGGTCTATCTGGCAGTCATAAGACCTATGAGGAGGTAGAAAGTTAGCCTGATCCTTCCGGAAAACATCTTGGTATTCTAGGTATTCGGCAGGTAACTGGGGAGTCTCTGAAGAAATTGCTGCCAGTGCAACACCAGGTGGAGGGTGACAAGTAGAGACACATTCTGGAAACTGGACCGTTCTTGCTCGCCAATCGATCAGAGGATTGTGTTTCTCTAACCAAGGTATTCCTAGAATAATCTGAAACTGAGGGGCCTTGATCACATCGAACACGATCTTCTCATGGTGTCCATCTTGACTTACTAGCGTCACCTCTTGAGTGGTATGCGTTACTGGCCCGGAGGCTATCTCCGTACCATCCACCGTAGTAATGACGTCCTTTACAGCCTTGGGACAAAGAGTTAGATTCATCCTCAAAACCATTTCATGATCCACATAATTGCCGATGGCACCGCTGTCGACGTAAGCTTCAATTGCATGTAATCGATCCGGATTATCAGGGCTAATGAGGACCATAGGTATCACGAAATGCGAGGTCACGGAACTGGTTTTCACGCTCGGCAAGAGGACCTCTATTCTTGTCGGGCGAGGTCGTTTCCCTGCTCAGAGTTTGTAACTTTGGTAACTGCAGCTCCTACTGCCTTCTTGGCAGGTTTCACCGGACAGTCTCGAAGAAAGTGCCCTGAGTTTCCGCAATAGAGGCATAATTGCAACTGTTTTCTCCTTTCCCGCTCCTTTTGTGTTAGAGGACCTTTCAGACCCCCTATTTGCATGGGTTCCCCGGAGTCTACTCCTTTGGAAGGAGTTGGCGGTTTGGAAAATACTCGAGCATCAAACTTGGAACGATCGGCCTTCCTGTTCTGCAGTCTGTGATCTATTTGAACGACTAAGTCTATATAGTCCGAACAATCTTGTGGGGGATTCACTACTTGGGCTAACACATCTTTGAGCTCTCCACGTAGACCTCTATAAAACAGCGTAATCCTTTTGTCCTCAGGCCATTGAGTTTCCACTATCAGTCTGTTGAAAGACGCAATATAAGCCAAAAGGTCTTGATTACCTTGTCGCAACGAAAGAAGCTCATTGTCCAAGGCCTGCCCCTGTGAATGTCTTGCGAACAGTTTTTCCATACTGAGCTGAAAAGCTTGAAAATCATGGAGGACCGGATCATCTTGATTTACTAGAGGGATCGACCAGTCTGCCGCATTGCCACTAAGGTACGAAAGCACGAAAGCTATTTTAGCTTGATCAGTTGGAAAGGCTGCTGGCCGGCATAAGAAATGCAACCGGCACTGATTGATAAATACTGCAAACCTCTTTGGGTCACCAGAAAATCGTTCGGGCGGAGCCAGAGGTACATTCCCAGGTAGGTTGATCTGCACTGGATTCATAGAGGATGTAGAAGGAAGATTTCCCCCAGATGCGGGTAACGGGGTCTGTCCGGCTTGTGACTGTAGCAATTGTCTAGCGGGATCATCTGTTCGCTCCTTGGAAATAATCAGTTCCCTTCTTAGAGCGTTCGTTTCCTGACGGGCTGCATGCACTTCTGCCCTTAGTTCCCCAAGTAACTGGGCTAGCTGGTCGGTATCCGAGGTTTCCATAGCGCCTGGACGGGAGTTTTGTGGTAGGCTTTGCGTTCTATAACGCTCACCTGATTCCCGTAGAGGCGCCGGTCTTGACTGGGCGTATACCGTATCTTCAAAGGTGATGTGTAACACACGGCTGGCTCTTTGGGCTGGACCTCTGTGCACTGTATGTCTGACTCGAAGGGTAAGATGTCTGCAGATAGAAAATATGGGATTAAGGAACTGGGTTATTGAATGTCTCTCTCTTCTTCCCTTTCTCTTCTCCTGTAGAACCCCAAAGGTTAACGCTCTCACCTTAGGTTAGTGAACGCCGTGCTCTCCATCTGCCTCGGGGCAGGGTGCTGTAACCAGTTTCTTCACTGGATAAGGGGAGCAGGCCTCTTGACTTCAGAGGACTGCTGTCCGTCGTTTACTGCACAAACGGTAAGTTTCGAGTAATTCTTATGTCTTTAAAGTCTTTAGTAATGATGTTTCTTGTTTTGCAGGGTTCCGGCGATGGCGGATGACGGGCTGAAGTGAGTTGAAGATGGAGCCCGTGTGATGAATAGAAGCGCCTGGAAGCACGTAAGTAAGCGCTTGTTGCCTGCTTCACGATGCGCTCTAACTGTCTTTTTATTTTGCAGGTACAAGTTCGGAGCGGCTGCAGGGTGCCGGAATACCCACTGGGTTAGATGTGGAAAGGAGTAATGGCACGTGAGTATTAAAGTTCCCCAATGTCTTTAATCGCACCTTGTTTTGTCTTTCAGATGCGGGATGCAGCGCCGAAGGCCTCCGGAGCGTGCGAAGAGTTGGTAAGCTTTTGTCTTTCAGATGCCGGAATGCAGTGTGAAGACCTCCGGAGCGCACAAAGAGTAGGTAAGCCTTTGTCTTTCAGATGCCGGAATGCAGCGCGAGGCATTGGTGACAGCCGATGGACCAGGTAAGTGAAGAGCTGTCACTGAAGACCGTAATGCTAACCTGTTCTTTCTTGTCTTTATAGGTGTTGCTGAAGACTGGATTCAGGATGGTAAGCCTTTTTCCTTAGGCCCAGGATCAGATGCAGAAGACACGATGAGCGTTCTGCTTCAGAGGATGCAGAATAACGCAAAGCAAGATTCATCCATCGGGTGTGGTTTAAATAGCCTCCTGTAGTGCTTAGGTGTCTCCTTCCACAGCCACGCCTAGGTAAGAAAAGAGTTCCTGCTTTCCAGAAGAGTTCCAGTGTTCTGAATCTAGGGAGTGGCTCCTGCCCCACCCAACAGGAAAAGTAGTTCCAAACAGAAGAGGATCAGAGGCTCAACTGGCAGGCAAGTAAGCAGCATGGTCTGCTGCAGGTAAGTCCACCCAAGCATTATGAGCCCGGCGCTTCCAGCGCTGGGACTGGGCATATTTATGAGCCTGGTGCCACTGGCGCCAGGACTGGGTCCAAAAGGTCCCAATTGGGACTGGTTGGCACTCGGAACCTGGGTTATGGATCTGCTTCCAAGGGAGTTGGGAAAACCCTGACCTTTTGGAAGCAGAGATCATGACAGACACACAGAAGAGACCAGTCAGCCGGGACACACAGAAGAGACCAGTCAGCTGGGGCAGACAAAAGTGACCAGGCAGCTGGGACACACAGAAGAGACCGGGCAACTGGGACACACAGAAGAGACCAGACAGCTGGGACCCGCAGAATTGACCAGGCACTTGGATACACAGAAGTGACTAGGCAGCTGGGACACGCAGAAGAGACCAGGCAGTGGGGACACACAGAAAAAACCAGGAAGCTAGTCAACTGTGACACGCAGAAGTGACCAAGCAGCTGGGACACGCAGAAGAGACCAGGCAGCAGGGACACACAGATGTGGCCAAGGAGCTGGGACACACAGAAGAGACCAGGCAGCGGGACACACAGAAGTGACCAGGCAGCTGGGACACACAGAATAGACCACGCAGCTGGGACAAACAGAGGTGACCAGGCAGCTGTGACACACAGAAGAGTCCAAGCAGCTGGGATACACAGAAGAGACCAGGCCGCTGGGACACACAGAAGATACCAGGCAGCTGAGTCACACTGAAGAGACCAGGCAGCTGGGACACACAGAATAGACCAGGCAGCTGGGACAGACAAAAGTGACCAGACAGATTGGACACACAGAAGAGACCAAGCAGCTGGGATACAAAGAAGAGACCAGGCAGCTGCGACACACAGAAGAGACTAGGCAGCTGGGTCACACAGAAGAGACCAGGAAGCTGTGAAACACAGAAGTGATCTGACAGCTGGGACACACAGAAGAGACCAGGCAGCCGGGACACACAGAAGAGACAAGGCAGCCGGGACACACAGAAGAGACCAAGCAGCTGGGACACACAGAAGAGACCAGGCAGCAGGGATACAAAGAAGAGACCAGGCAGCTGCGACACACAGAAGAGACTAGGCAGCTGGGACACACAGAATAGACCAGTCAGCTGGGACAGACAAACGTGACCAGGCAGATGGGACACACAAAAGAGACCAAGCAGCTGGGATACAAAGAAGAGACCAGGCAGCTGTGACACACAGAAGAGACTAGGCAGCTGGGTCACACAGAAGAGACCAGGTAGCCGGGACACACAGAAGAGACAAGGCAGCCGGGACACACAGAAGAAACCAGGCAGCAGGGACATACTGAAGAGACCAGGCAGCTGGGACACACAGAATAGACCAGGCAGCCGGGGCAGACAAAAGTGACCAGGCAGCTGGGACACACAGAAGAGACCAGGCAGCTTGGTCACACAGAAGAGACCAGGAAGCTGCGACACACAGAAGTGATCAGACAGCTGGGACACACAGAAGAGACCAGGCAGCCGGGACACACAGAAGAGACAAGGCAGCCGGGACACACCGAAGAGACCAAGCAGCTGGGACACACAGAAGAGACCAGGCAGCAGGGATACAAAGAAGAGACCAGGCAGCTGCGACACACAGAAGAGACTAGGCAGCTGGGACACACAGAATAGACCAGTCAGTTGGGACAGACAAACGTGACCAGGCAGATGGGACACACAGAAGAGACCAAGCAGCTGGGATACAAAGAAGATACCAGGCAGCTGCGACACACAGAAGAGACTAGGGAGCTGGGTCACACAGAAGAGACCGGGCAGCCGGGACACACAGAAGAGACAAGGCAGCCGGGACACACAGAAGAAACCAGGCAGCAGGGATATACTGAAGAGACCAGGCAGCCGGGACACACAGAATAGACCAGGCAGCCGGTGCAGACAAAAGTGACCAGGCAGCTGGGACACACAGAAGAGACTAGGCAGCTGGGACACACAGAAGAGCCCAGGCAGCTGGACACACAGAAGAGCCAGGCAGCTGGGACACACAGAAGAGACCAGGCATTTGGGACACACTGAAGAGACCAAGCAGCTGGGACACACAGAAGAGACTAGGCAGCTGGGACACACAGATGAGACCAGGCAGCTGAGACAAACAGAAGTGACCAGGCAGCTGGGACACACAGAAGAGACCAAGCAACTGGGACACGCAGAGGAGACCAGGAAGCTGGGACACAAAGAAGAGACCAAGCAACTGGGACACGCAGAGGAGACCAGGCAGCTGTGACACACAGAAGAGGCCAGGCAGCTGGGATCACAGAAGAGACAAGGCAGCTGGGACACACAGAAGAGGCCAGGCAGCTGGGATCACAGAAGAGACAAGGCAGCTGGGACACACAGAAGAGACCAAGCAGCTTGGACACACAGAAGAGACCTGGCAGCTGGGACACACAGACTTGTACACGCAGCTTGGACACACAGACGTGACCAGGCAGCTGGGACACACAGAAGTTACCAGGCAGCTGGGGCACACAGAAGTGACCAGGCAGCTGGGACTCACAGAAGAGACCAGGCAGCTGGGACACACAGACGTGACCAGGCAGCTGGGACACACAGAAGAGACTAGGCAGCTGGGACACACTGAAGGGACCAGGCAGCTGGGACACGCAGAGGAGACCAGGCAGCTGAGACACACAGAAGAAACCAGGAAGCTGGGATACACAGAAGTGACCAGGCAGCTGGGACACACAGAAGAGTCCAGGCAGCTGGGATCACAGAAGACACAAGGCAGCTGGGACACACAGAAGAGACCAAGCAGCTGGGACACACAGAAGAGACCAGGCAGCTGGACCACACAGAAGAGACCAGGCAGCTGGGACACACTGAAGAGACAATGCAGCTGGGACACAAAGAAGAGACCAGGCAGCTGGGACACACAGATGAGACCAGGCAGCTGGGACGAACAAGAGGAGACCAGGCATCTGGGACACACAAAAGAGACCAGACAGCTGGGACACACAGAAGAGACCAGGCAGCTGGGACACACAGACAATACCAGGCAACTGGGACACACTGAAGAGAGTAAGCAGCTGGGACACACAGAAGAGACCGGGCACCTGGGACACACAGACGAGACCAGGCAGCTGAGACACACAGAAGTGACCAGGCAGCTGGGACACACAGAAGAGACCAGGCAGCTGGGACACACAGAAGAGACCAGGCAGTTGGGACAAGCAGAGGAGACCTGGCAGCTGGGACACACAGAAGAAACCAGGAAGCTGGGACACACAGAAGTGACCAGGCAGCTGGGACACACAGACGAGGCAAGGCAGCTGGGATCACAGAAGAGACTAGGCAGCTGGGACACACAGAAGAGACCAAGCAGCTGGGACACACCGAAGAGAGCAGGCAGCTGGGCCACACAGAAGAGACCAGGCAGCTGGGACACATTGAAGAGACAAGGCAGCTGGGACACACAGAAGAGACCAGGCAGCTGGGACACACAGAAGAGACCAGGCAGCTGGGAAACCAGAACTGACTAGGCACCTGGGATACACAGAAGAGACCATGCAGTTGGGGCACACAGAGGAGACCAGGCAGCTGGGACACAGAGAAGAGACCAGACAACTGAGACATACAGAAGTGACCAGGCAGCTGGATACACAAAATTGACTGGGCAGCTGGGACACACAGAAGAGACCGGGCAACTGGGACACACAGAAGAGACCAGACAGCTGGGACTCGCAGAAGAGACCAGGCAGCGGCAACACACAGAAAGGTCCAGGGAGCTAGTCAGCTGTGACACACAGAAGTGACCAATCAGCTGGGACACGGAGAAGAGACCAGGCAGCAGGGACACACAGATGTAGCCAGGCAGCTGAGACATACAGAAGAGACCAGGCAGCAGGATACACAGAAGTGACCAGGCAGCTGGGAGACACAGAATATACCAGGCAGCTGGGACACGCAGAAGAGACCAGACAGCAGGGACACACAGATGGGGCCATGCAGCTGGAACACACAGAAGAGACCAGGCAGCGGGACACACAGAAGTGACCAGGCAGCTGGGACACACAGAATAGACCACGCAGCTGGGACACACAGAAGTGACCAGGCAGCTGGGACACAAAGAAGAGCCCATGCAGCTGGGACACACATAAGAGACCAAGCAGCTGGGATACACAGAAGAGACCAGGCAGCTGGCAGCCACAGAAGAGACCAGGCAGCTGGGTCACTCTGAAGAGACCAGGCAGCTGGGACACACAGAATAGACCAGGCAGCTGGGACAGACAAAAGTGACCAGGCAGATGGGACACACAGAAGAGACAAAGCAGCTGGGATACACAGAAGAGACCAGGCAGCTGGGACACACAGAAGAGACCAGGCAACTGGGTCATACTGAAGAGACCAGGCAGCTGGGACACACAGAATAGACCAGGAAGCTGGGACAGACAAAAGTGACCAGGTAGTTGGGACACACAGAAGAGACTAGGCAGCTGGAACACACAGAAGAGAGCAGGCAGCTGGGTCACACAGAAGAGACCAGGAAGGTGCGACACACAGAAGTGACCAGGCAGCTGGGACACACAGAAGAGACCAGGCAGCCAGGACACACAGAAGAGAACAAGCAACTGGGACACACAGAAGAGACCAGGCAGCTGGGACACACAGAAGAGACCAGGCAGCTGGGACACACTGAAGAGACCAGTCACCCGGGACACACAGAATAGACCAGGCAGCTAGTGCAGACAAAAGTGACCAGGCAGCTGGGACACATAGAATAGACCAGGCAGCTGGGACACACAGAAGAGCCGGGCAGCTGGGACACACAGAAGAGTCCAGGCAGCTGGGACACACAGAAGAGACCAGGCAGCTGGGACACACAGACGTGTTCACGCAGCTGGGACACACACAAGTGACCAAGCAGCTAGGACACACAGAATAGACCAGGCAGCTGGCACACACACACACAGAAGAGACCAGGCAAGGCAGCTGGGACACACAGAAGAGACCTGGCAGCTGGGACACACAGAAGAAACCAGGAAGCTGGGACACACAGAAGTGCCCAGGCAGCAGGGACACACAGAAGAGGCCAGGCAGCTGGGATCACAGAAGAGACAAGGCAGCTGGGACACACAGGAGAGACCAAGCAGCTGGGACACACAAAAGAGACCAGGCAGCTGGGCCACACAGAAGAGACCAGGCAGCTGGGACACACTGAAGAGACAAGGCAGCTGGGACACACAGAAGAGACCAGGCAGCTGGGACACACAGAAGAGACCAGGCAGCTGGCAGACACAGAAGAGACCAGGCAGCTGGGTCACACTGAAGAGACCAGGCAGCTGGGACACACAGAATAGACCAGGCAGCTGGGACAGACAAAAGTGACCAGTCAGATGGGACACACAGAAGAGACAAAGCAGCTGGGATACACAGAAGAGACCAGGCAGCTGGGACACACAGAAGAGACCAGGCAGCTGGGTAATACTGAAGAGACCAGGCAGCTGGGACACACAGAATAGACCAGGAAGCTGGGACAAACAAAAGTGACCAGGTAGCTGAGACACACAGAAGAGACTAGGCAGCTGGGACACACAGAAGAGAGCAGGCAGGTGGGTCACACAGAAGAGACCAGGAAGCTGCGACACACAGAAGTGACCGGGCAGCTGGGACACACAGAAGAGACCAGGCAGCCGGGACACACAGAAGAGACCAAGCAACTGGGACACACAGAAGAGACCAGGCAGCTGGGACACACAGAAGAGACCAGGCAGCTGGGACACACTGAAGAGACCAGCAGCCGGGACACACAGAATAGACCAGGCAGCTAGTGCAGACAAAAGTGACCAGGCAGCTGGGACACACAGAATAGACCAGGCAGCTGGGACAAACAGAATAGACCAGGCAGCTGGCACACACACACACAGAAGAGACCAGGCAAGGCAGCTGGGACACACAGAAGAGACCAGGCAGCGGGACACACAGAAGTGACCAGGCAGCTGGGACACACAGAATAGATCACACAGCTGGGACACACAGAAGTGACAAGGCAGCTGGGACACAAAGAAGAGCCTATGCAGCTGGGACACACAGAAGAGACCAAGCAGCTGGGATACACAGAAGAGACCAGGCAGCTGGCAGACACAGAAGAGACCAGGCAGCTGGGTCACACTGAAGAGACCAGGCAGCTGGGACACACAGAATAGACCAGGCAGCTGGGACAGACAAACGTGACCAGGCAGATGGGACACACAGAAGAGACAAAGCAGCTGGGATACACAGAAGAGACCAGGCAGCTGGGACACACAGAAGAGACCAGGCAACTGGGTCATACTGAAGAGACCAGGCAGCTGGGACACACAGAATAGACCAGGAAGCTGGGACAGACAAAAGTGACCAGGTAGTTGGGACACACAGAAGAGACTAGGCAGCTGGGACACACAGAAGAGAGCAGGCAGCTGGGTCACACAGAAGAGACCAGGAAGGTGCGACACACAGAAGTGACCAGGCAGCTGGGACACACAGAAGAGACCAGGCAGCCGGGACACACAGAAGAGACCAAGCAACTGGGACACACAGAGAGACCAGGCAGCTGGGACACACAGAAGAGACCAGGCAGCTGGGACACACTGAAGAGACCAGTCAGCCGGGACACACAGAATAGACCAGGCAGCTAGTGCAGACAAAAGTGACCAGGCAGCTGGGACACACAGAATAGACCAGGCAGCTGGGACACACAGAAGAGCCGGGCATCTGGGACACACAGAAGAGTCCAGGCAGCTGGGACACACAGAAGAGACCAGGCAGCTGGGACACACAGACGTGTTCACGCAGCTGGGACACACACAAGTGACCAAGCAGCTAGGACACACAGAATAGACCAGGCAGCTGGCACACACACACACAGAAGAGACCAGGCAAGGCAGCTGGGACACACAGAAGAGACCTGGCAGCTGGGACACACAGAAGAAACCAGGAAGCTGGGACACACAGAAGTGACCAGGCAGCTGGGACACACAGAAGAGGCCAGGCAGCTGGGATCACAGAAGAGACAAGGCAGCTGGGACACACAGGAGAGACCAAGCAGCTGGGACACACAAAAGAGACCAGGCAGCTGGCCACACAGAAGAGACCAGGCAGCTGGGACACACTGAAGAGACAAGGCAGCTGGGACACACAGAAGAGACCAGGCAGCTGGGACACACAGAAGAGACCAGGAGCTGGGACACACAGAACTGACTAGGCACCTGGGATACACAGAAGAGACCATGCAGCGGGGACACACAGAGGAGACCAGGCAGCTGGGACACAGAGAAGAGACCAGACAACTGAGACATACAGAAATGACCAGGCAGCTGGATACACAGAATTGACTAGGCAGCTGGGACATGCAGAAGAGACCGGGTAACTGGGACACACAGAAGAGACCAGACAGCTGGGACACGCAGAAGAGACCAGGCAGCGGTGACACACAGAAAGGACTAGGCAGCTAGTCAGCTGTGACACAAAGAAGTGACCAATCAGCTGGGACACGGAGAAGAGACCAGGGAGCAGGGACACACAGATGTGGCCAGGCAGCTGAGACACACAGAAGAGACCAGGCAGCGGGATACACAGAAGTGACCAGGCAGCTGGGACACACAGAATATACCAGGCAGCTGGGACACGCAGAAGAGACCAGACAGAAGGGACACACAGATGTGGCCAGGCAGCTGGAACACACAGAAGAGACCAGGCAGCGGGACACACAGAAGTGACCAGGCAGCTGGGACACACAGAATAGACCACGCAGCTGGGACACACAGAAGTGACCAGGCAGCTGGGACACAAAGAAGAGCCCAAGCAGCTGGGATACACAGAAGAGACCAGGCAGCTGGCAGACACAGAAGAGATCAGGCAGCTGGGTCATACTGAAGAGACCAGGCAGCTGGGACACACAGAATAGACAAGGAAGCTGGGACAGACAAAAGTGACCAGCTAGCAGGGACACACAGAAGAGACAAGGCAGCTGGGACACACAGAAGAGAGCAGGCAGCCGGGACACACAGAATAGCCCAGGCAGCTAGGGCAGACAAAATTGACCAGGCATCTGGGACACACAGAATAGAACAGGCAGCTGGGACACACAGAAGAGCCAGGCAGCTGGGACACACAGAAGAGTCCAGGCAGCTGGGACACACAGAAGAGACCAGGCAGCTGGGACACACAGACGTGTTCACGCAGCTGGGACACACACACGCGACCAGGCAGCTGGGACACAGAGAAGAGACCAGGCAGCTGGCACACACACACACACACAAGTGACCAGGCAGCTGGGACTCACAGAAGAGACCAGGTAGCTGGGACACACAGACGTGACCAGGCAGCTGGGACACACAGAAGAGACCAGGCAGCAGGGACACACTGAAGAGGCCAAGCACCTAGGACACACTGAAGAGACCAGGCAGCTGGGACACACAGAAGAGACCAAGCAGCTGGGATACACAGAACAGACCAGGCAGCTGGCAGACACAGAAGAGACCAGGCAGCTGGGTCACACTGAAGAGACCAGGCAGCTGGGACACACAGAATAGACCAGGCAGCTGGGACAGACAAAAGTGACCAGGCAGATGGGACACACAGAAGAGACGAGGCAGCTGGGTCATACTGAAGAGACCAGGCAGCTGGGACACACAGAATAGACCGGGAAGCTGGGACAGACAAAAGTGACCAGGTAGCTGGGACACACAGAAGAGACTAGGCAGCTGGGACACACAGAAGAGAGCAGACAGCTGGGTCACACAGAAGAGACCAGGAAGGTGCGACACACAGAAGTGACCAGGCAGCTGGGACACACAGAAGAGACCAGGCAGCCGGGACACACAGAAGAGACCAAGCAACTGGGACACACAGAAGAGACCAGGTAGCTGGGACACACAGAAGAGACCAGGCAGCTGGGACACACTGAAGAGACCAGTCAGCCGGGACACACAGAATAGACCAGGCAGCTAGTGCAGACAAAAGTGACCAGGCAGCTGGGACACACAGAATAGACCAGGCAGCTGGGACACACAGAAGAGCCGGGCAGCTGGGACACACAGAAGAGTCCAGGCAGCTGGGACACACAGAAGAGACCAGGCAGCTGGGACACACAGACGTGTTCACGCAGCTGGGACACACACAAGTGACCAAGCAGCTAGGACACACAGAATAGACCAGGCAGCTGGCACACACACACACACACACAGGTCAGACCAGGCAAGGCAGCTGGGACACACTGAAGAGACCTGGCAGCTGGGACACACAGAAGAAACCAGGAAGCTGGGACACACAAAAGAGGCCAGGCAGCTGGGATCACAGAAGAGACAATGCAGCTGGGACACACAGGAGAGACCAAGCAGCTGGGACACACAAAAGAGACCAGGCAGCTGGCCACACAGAAGAGACCAGGCAGCTGGGACACACTGAAGAGACAAGGCAGCTGGGACACACAGAAGAGACCAGGCAGCTGGGACACACAGAAGAGACCAGGAGCTGGGACACACAGAACTGACTAGGCACCTGGGATACACAGAAGAGACCATGCAGCGGGGACACACAGAGGAGACCAGGCAGCTGGGACACAGAGAAGAGACCAGACAACTGAGACATACAGAAATGACCAGGCAGCTGGATACACAGAATTGACTAGGCAGCTGGGACATGCAGAAGAGACCGGGTAACTGGGACACACAGAAGAGACCAGACAGCTGGGACACGCAGAAGAGACCAGGCAGCGGTGACACACAGAAAGGACCAGGCAGCTAGTCAGCTGTGACACACAGAAGTGACCAATCAGCTGGGACACGGAGAAGAGACCAGGGAGCAGGGACACACAGATGTGGCCAGGCAGCTGAGACACACAGAAGAGACCAGGCAGCGGGATACACAGAAGTGACCAGGCAGCTGGGACACACAGAATATACCAGGCAGCTGGGACACGCAGAAGAGACCAGACAGAAGGGACACACAGATGTGGCCAGGCAGCTGAAACACACAGAAGAGACCAGGCAGCGGGACACACAGAAGTGACCAGGCAGCTGGGGCACACAGAATAGACCACGCAGCTGGGACACACAGAAGTGACCAGTCAGCTGGGACACAAAGAAGAGCCCAGGCGGCTGGGACACACAGAAGAGACCAAGCAGCTGGGATACACAGAAGAGACCAGGCAGCTGGCAGACACAGAAGAGATCAGGCAGCTGGGTCATACTGAAGAGACCAGGCAGCTGGGACACACAGAATAGACCAGGAAGCTGGGACAGACAAAAGTGACCAGCTAGCTGGGACACACAGAAGAGACAAGGAAGCTGGGACACACAGAAGAGAGCAGGCAGCCGGGACACACAGAATAGCCCAGGCAGCTAGGGCAGACAAAATTGACCAGGCATCTGGGACACACAGAATAGACCAGGCAGCTGGGACACACAGAAGAGCCAGGCAGCTGGGACACACAGAAGAGTCCAGGCAGCTGGGACACACAGAAGAGACCAGGCAGCTGGGACATACAGACGTGTTCACGCAGCTGGGACACACACACGCGACCAGGCAGCTGGGACACACAGAAGAGACCAGGCAGCTGGCACACACACACAAGTGACCAGGCAGCTGGGACTCACAGAAGAGACCAGGTAGCTGGGACACACAGACGTGACCAGGCAGCTGGGACACACAGAAGAGACCAGGCAGCAGGGACACACTGAAGAGGCCAAGCACCTAGGACACACTGAAGAGACCAGGCAGCTGGGACACACAGAAGAGACCAAGCAGCTGGGATACACAGAACAGACCAGGCAGCTGGCAGACACAGAAGAGACCAGGCAGCTGGGTCACACTGAAGAGACCAGGCAGCTGGGACACACAGAATAGACCGGGAAGCTGGGACAGACAAAAGTGACCAGGTAGCTGGGACACACAGAAGAGACTAGGCAGCTGGGACACACAGAAGAGAGCAGGCAGCTGGGTCACACAGAAGAGACCAGGAAGCTGCGACACACAGAAGTGACCAGGCAGCTGGGACACACAGAAGAGACCAGCCAGCCGGGACACACAGAAGAGACAAGGCAGGCGGGACACACAGAAGAGACCAAGCAACTGGGACACACAGAAGAGACCAGGCAGCTGGGACACACTGAAGAGACCAGGCAGCCAGGACACATAGAATAGACCAGGCAGCTAGGTCAGACAAAAGTGACCAGGCAGCTGGCACACACAGAATAGAGCAGGCAGCTGGGACACACAGAAGATCCAGGCAGCTGGGACACACAGAAGAGTCCAGGCAGCTGGGACACAAAGAAGAGACCAGGCAGCTGGGACACAAAGACGTGTTCACGCAGCTGGGACACACACACGTGACCAGGCTGCTGGGACACACAGAAGAGATCAGGCATCTGGCACACACACACACAGAAGTGACCAGGCAGCTGGGACTCACAGAAGAGACCAGGCAGCTGGGACACACTGAAAAGGCCAAGCAGCTGGGACACACAGAAGAGACCAGGCAGCTGGGACACACAGACGAGACCAGGCAGCTGAGACACACAGAAGAAACCAGGAAGCTGGGACACACAGAAGTGACCAGGCAGCTGGGACACACAGAAGAGGCCAGGCAGCTGGGATCACAGAAGAGACAAGGCAGCTGGGACACACAGAAGAGACCAAGCAGCTGGGACACACAGAAGAGACCAGGCAGCAGGGCCACACAGAAGAGACCAGGCAGCTGGGACACACTGAAGATACAAGGCAGCTGGGCCACACAGAAGAGACAAGGCAGCTGGGACACACAGAAGAGACCAGGCAGCTGGGACGCACAGAATTGACCAGGCAGCTGGGACACACAGAAGTGACTGGGCACCTGGGATACACAGAAGAGACCATGCAGCTGGGATACACAGAAGAGACCAGGCAAGGCAGCTAGGACAGACAGAAGAGACCAGGCAGCTGGGACACACAGACAAGACCAGGCAGCTGGGACATGCAGAGGAGACCAGGCAGCTGGGACACACAGAAGAAACCAGGAAGCTGGGACACACAGAAGTGACCAGGCAGCTGGGACACACAGAAGAGGCCAGGCAGCTGGGATCACAGAAGAGACAAGACAGCTGGGACACACAGAAGAGACCAGGCAGCTGGGACACACAGAACTGACTAGGCACCTGGGATACACAGAAGAGACCATGCAACTGGAATACACAGAGGAGACCAGGCAGCTGGGACACACAGAAGAGACAAGGCAGGCGGGACACACAGAAGAGACCAAGCAACTGGGACACACAGAAGAGACCAGGCAGCTGGGACACACTGAAGAGACCAGGTTGCCAGGACACATAGAATAGACCAGGCAGCTAGGTCAGACAAAAGTGACCAGGCAGCTGGTACACACAGAATAGAGCAGGCAGCTGGGACACACAGAAGATCCAGGCAGCTGGGACACACAGAAGAGTCCAGGCAGCTGGGACACAAAGAAGAGACCAGGCAGCTGGGACACAAAGACGTGTTCACGCAGCTGGGACACACACACGTGACCAGCCTGCTGGGACACACAGAAGAGATCAGGCAGCTGGCACACACACACACAGAAGTGACCAGGCAGCTGGGACTCACAGAAGAGACCAGGCAGCTGGGACACACTGAAAAGGCCAAGCAGCTGGGACACACAGAAGAGACCAGGCAGCTGGGACACACAGACGAGACCAGGCAGCTGAGACACACAGAAGAAACCAGGAAGCTGGGACACACAGAAGTGACCAGGCAGCTGGGACACACAGAAGAGGCCAGGCAGCTGGGATCACAGAAGAGACAAGGCAGCTGGGACACACTGAAGATACAAGGCAGCTGGGCCACACAGAAGAGACAAGGCAGCTGGGACACACAGAAGAGACCAGGCAGCTGGGACGCACAGAATTGACCAGGCAGCTGGGACACACAGAAGTGACTAGGCACCTGGGATACACAGAAGAGACCATGCAGCTGGGATACACAGAAGAGACCAGGCAAGGCAGCTAGGACAGACAGAAGAGACCAGGCAGCTGGGACACACAGACAAGACCAGGTAGCTGGGACATGCAGAGGAGACCAGGCAGCTGGGACACACAGAAGAAACCAGGAAGCTGGGACACACAGAAGTGACCAGGCAGCTGGGACACACAGAAGAGGCCAGGCAGCTGGGATCACAGAAGAGACAAGGCAGCTGGGACACACAGAAGAGACCAGGCAGCTGGGACACACAGAACTGACTAGGCACCTGGGATACACAGAAGAGACCATGCAACTGGAATACACAGAGGAGACCAGGCAGCTGGGGCACAGAGAAGAGACCAGACAACTGAGACATACAGAAGTGACCAGGCAGCTGGATACACAGAATTGACTAGGTAGCTGGGACACGCAGAAGAGACCCGGCAACTGGGACACACAGAAGAGACCAGACAGCAGGGACACGCAGAAGAGACCAGGCAGCGGCGACACACAGAAAGGACCAGGCAGCTAGTCAGCTGTGACACACAGAAGTGACCAATCAGCTGGGACATGCAGAAGAGACCAGGCAGCAGGGACACACAGATGTGGCCAGGCAGCTGGGACACACAGAAGAGACCAGGCAGCGGGATACACAGAAGTGACCAGGCAGCTGGGACACACAGAATATACCAGGCAGCTGGGACACGCAGAAGGGACCAGACAGCAGGGACACACAGATGTGGCCAGGCAGCTGGAACACACAGAAGAGACCAGGCAGCGGGACACACAGAAGTGACCAGGCAGCTGGGACACACAGAAGTGACCAGGCAGCTGGGACACACAGAAGAGACCAAGCATCTGGGATACACAGAAGAGACCAGGCAGCTGGCACACACAGAAGAGACCAGGCAGCTGGGTCACACTGAAGAGACCAGGCAGCTGGGACACACAGAATAGACCAGGCAGCGGGGACAGACAAAAGTGACCAGGCAGATGGGACACACAGAAGAGACAAAGCAGCTGGGATACACAGAAGAGACCAGGCAGCTGGGACACACAGAAGTGACCAGGCAGCTGGGTCATACTGAAGAGACCAGGCAGCTGGGACACACAGAATAGACCAGGAAGCTGGGACAGACAAATGTGACCAGGTAGCTGGGACACACAGAAGAGACTAGGCAGCTGGGACACACAGAAGAGAGCAGGCAGTTGGGTCACACAGAAGAGACCAGGAAGCTGCGACACACAGAAGTGACCAGGTAGCTGGGACACACAGAAGAGACCAGGCAGCCGGGACACACAGAAGAAACAAGGCAGCGGGGACACACAGAAGAGACCAAGCAACTGGGACACACAGAAGAGACCAGGCAGCTGGGACACACTGAAGAGACCAGGCAGCGGGGACACACAGAATAGACCAGGCAGCTAGGGCAGACAAAAACGACCAGGCAGCTGGGACACACAGAATAGACCAGGCAGCTGAGACACACAGAAGAGCCAGGCAGCTGGGACACACAGAAGAGTCCAGTCAGCTGGAACACACAGAAGAGACCAGGCAGCTGGGACACACAGCCGTGTTCACGCAGCTGGGAAACACAGACGTGACCAGGCAGCTGGGACACACAAAAGAGACCAGGCAGCCGGCACACACACATACAGAAGTGACCAGGCAGCTGGGACTCACAGAAGAGACCAGGCAGCTGGGACACACAGATGTGACCAGGCAGCTGGGACACACAGAAGAGACCAGGCAGCTGGGACACACAGAAGAGACCAGGCAGTTGGGACAAGCAGAGGAGACCTGGCAGCTGGGACACACAGAAGAAACCAGGAAGCTGGGACACACAGAAGTGACCAGGCAGCTGGGACACACAGACGAGGCAAGGCAGCTGGGATCACAGAAGAGACTAGGCAGCTGGGACACACAAAAGAGACCAAGCAGCTGGGACACACCGAAGAGAGCAGGCAGCTGGGCCACACAGAAGAGACCAGGCAGCTGGGACACATTGAAGAGACAAGGCAGCTGGGACACACAGAAGAGACCAGGCAGCTGGGACACACAGAAGAGACCAGGCAGCTGGGAAACCAGAACTGACTAGGCACCTGGGATACACAGAAGAGACCATGCAGTTGGGGCATACAGAGGAGACCAGGCAGCTGGGACACAGAGAAGAGACCAGACAACTGAGACATACAGAAGTGACCAGGCAGCTGGATACACAAAATTGACTGGGCAGCTGGGACACACAGAAGAGACCGGGCAACTGGGACACACAGAAGAGACCAGACAGCTGGGTCACACTGAAGAGACCAGGCAGCTGGGACACACAGAATAGACCAGGCAGCTGGGACAGACAAAAGTGACCAGGCAGATGGGACACACAGAAGAGACAAAGCAGCTGGGATACACAGAAGAGACCAGGCAGCTGGGACACACAGAAGTGACCAGGCAGCTGGGTCATACTGAAGAGACCAGGCAGCTGGGACACACAGAATAGACCAGGAAGCTGGGACAGACAAATGTGACCAGGTAGCTGGGACACACAGAAGAGACTAGGCAGCTGGGACACACAGAAGAGAGCAGGCAGTTGGGTCACACAGAAGAGACCAGGAAGCTGCGACACACAGAAGTGACCAGGTAGCTGGGACACACAGAAGAGACCAGGCAGCCGGGACACACAGAAGAAACAAGGCAGCGGGGACACACAGAAGAGACCAAGCAACTGGGACACACAGAAGAGACCAGGCAGCTGGGACACACTGAAGAGACCAGGCAGCGGGGACACACAGAATAGACCAGGCAGCTAGGGCAGACAAAAACGACCAGGCAGCTGGGACACACAGAATAGACCAGGCAGCTGAGACACACAGAAGAGCCAGGCAGCTGGGACACACAGAAGAGTCCAGTCAGCTGGAACACACAGAAGAGACCAGGCAGCTGGGACACACAGCCGTGTTCACGCAGCTGGGAAACACAGACGTGACCAGGCAGCTGGGACACACAAAAGAGACCAGGCAGCCGGCACACACACATACAGAAGTGACCAGGCAGCTGGGACTCACAGAAGAGACCAGGCAGCTGGGACACACAGATGTGACCAGGCAGCTGGGACACACAGAAGAGACCAGGCAGCTGGGACACACAGAAGAGACCAGGCAGTTGGGACAAGCAGAGGAGACCTGGCAGCTGGGACACACAGAAGAAACCAGGAAGCTGGGACACACAGAAGTGACCAGGCAGCTGGGACACACAGACGAGGCAAGGCAGCTGGGATCACAGAAGAGACTAGGCAGCTGGGACACACAGAAGAGACCAAGCAGCTGGGACACACCGAAGAGAGCAGGCAGCTGGGCCACACAGAAGAGACCAGGCAGCTGGGACACATTGAAGAGACAAGGCAGCTGGGACACACAGAAGAGACCAGGCAGCTGGGACACACAGAAGAGACCAGGCAGCTGGGAAACCAGAACTGACTAGGCACCTGGGATACACAGAAGAGACCATGCAGTTGGGGCACACAGAGGAGACCAGGCAGCTGGGACACAGAGAAGAGACCAGACAACTGAGACATACAGAAGTGACCAGGCAGCTGGATACACAAAATTGACTGGGCAGCTGGGACACACAGAAGAGACCGGGCAACTGGGACACACAGAAGAGACCAGACAGCTGGGACTCGCAGAAGAGACCAGGCAGCGGCAACACACAGAAAGGTCCAGGGAGCTAGTCAGCTGTGACACACAGAAGTGACCAATCAGCTGGGACACGGAGAAGAGACCAGGCAGCAGGGACACACAGATGTAGCCAGGCAGCTGAGACACACAGAAGAGACCAGGCAGCAGGATACACAGAAGTGACCAGGCAGCTGGGAGACACAGAATATACCAGGCAGCTGGGACACGCAGAAGAGACCAGACAGCAGGGACACACAGATGTGGCCAGGCAGCTGGAACACACAGAAGAGACCAGGCAGCGGGACACACAGAAGTGACCAGGCAGCTGGGACACACAGAATAGACCACGCAGCTGGGACACACAGAAGTGACCAGGCAGCTGGGACACAAAGAAGAGCCCATGCAGCTGGGACACACATAAGAGACCAAGCAGCTGGGATACACAGAAGAGACCAGGCAGCTGGCAGACACAGAAGAGACCAGGCAGCTGGGTCACTCTGAAGAGACCAGGCAGCTGGGACACACAGAATAGACCAGGCAGCTGGGACAGACAAAAGTGACCAGGCAGATGGGACACACAGAAGAGACAAAGCAGCTGGGATACACAGAAGAGACCAGGCAGCTGAGACACACAGAAGAAACCAGGAAGCTGGGACACACAGAAGTGACCAGGCAGCTGGGACACACAGAAGAGGCCAGGCAGCTGGGATCACAGAAGAGACAAGGCAGCTGGGACACACTGAAGATACAAGGCAGCTGGGCCACACAGAAGAGACAAGGCAGCTGGGACACACAGAAGAGACCAGGCAGCAGGGACGCACAGAATTGACCAGGCAGCTGGGACACACAGAAGTGACTAGGCACCTGGGATACACAGAAGAGACCATGCAGCTGGGATACACAGAAGAGACCAGGCAAGGCAGCTAGGACAGACAGAAGAGACCAGGCAGCTGGGACACACAGGCAAGACCAGGCAGCTGGGACATGCAGAGGAGACCAGGCAGCTGGGACACACAGAAGAAACCAGGAAGCTGGGACACACAGAAGTGACCAGGCAGCTGGGACACACAGACGAGGCCAGGCAGCTGGGATCACAGAAGAGACAAGGCAGCTGGGACACACAGAAGAGACCAGGCAGCTGGGACACACAGAACTGACTAGGCACCTGGGATACACAGAAGAGACCATGCAACTGGAATACACAGAGGAGACCAGGCAGCTGGGGCACAGAGAAGAGACCAGACAACTGAGACATACAGAAGTGACCAGGCAGCTGGATACACAGAATTGACTAGGTAGCTGGGACACGCAGAAGAGACCCGGCAACTGGGACACACAGAAGAGACCAGACAGCTGGGACACGCAGAAGAGACCAGGCAGCGGTGACACACAGAAAGGACCAGGCAGCTAGTCAGCTGTGACACACAGAAGTGACCAATCAGCTGGGACATGCAGAAGAGACCAGGCAGCAGGGACACACAGATGTGGCCAGGCAGCTGGGACACACAGAAGAGACCAGGCAGCGGGATACACAGAAGTGACCAGGCAGCTGGGACACACAGAATATACCAGGCAGCTGGGACACGCAGAAGGGACCAGACAGCAGGGACACACAGATGTGGCCAGGCAGCTGGAACACACAGAAGAGACCAGGCAGCGGGACACACAGAAGTGACCAGGCAGCTGGGACACACAGAAGTGACCAGGCAGCTGGGACACACAGAAGAGACCAAGCATCTGGGATACACAGAAGAGACCAGGCAGCTGGCACACACAGAAGAGACCAGGCAGCTGGGTCACACTGAAGAGACCAGGCAGCTGGGACACACAGAATAGACCAGGCAGCGGGGACAGACAAAAGTGACCAGGCAGATGGGACACACAGAAGAGACAAAGCAGCTGGGATACACAGAAGAGACCATGCAACTGGGACACACAGAAGTGACCAGGCAGCTGGGTCATACTGAAGAGACCAGGCAGCTGGGACACACAGAATAGACCAGGAAGCTGGGACAGACAAATGTGACCAGGTAGCTGGGACACACAGAAGAGACTAGGCAGCTGGGACACACAGAAGAGAGCAGGCAGTTGGGTCACACAGAAGAGACCAGGAAGCTGCGACACACAGAAGTGACCAGGTAGCTGGGACACACAGAAGAGACCAGGCAGCCGGGACACACAGAAGAAACAAGGCAGCGGGGACACACAGAAGAGACCAAGCAACTGGGACACACAGAAGAGACCAGGCAGCTGGGACACACTGAAGAGACCAGGCAGCGGGGACACACAGAATAGACCAGGCAGCTAGGGCAGACAAAAACGACCAGGCAGCTGGGACACACAGAATAGACCAGGCAGCTGAGACACACAGAAGAGCCAGGCAGCTGGGACACACAGAAGAGTCCAGTCAGCTGGAACACACAGAAGAGACCAGGCAGCTGGGACACACAGCCGTGTTCACGCAGCTGGGAAACACAGACGTGACCAGGCAGCTGGGACACACAAAAGAGACCAGGCAGCCGGCACACACACATACAGAAGTGACCAGGCAGCTGGGACTCACAGAAGAGACCAGGCAGCTGGGACACACAGATGTGACCAGGCAGCTGGGACACACAGAAGAGACCAGGCAGCTGGGACACACAGAAGAGACCAGGCAGTTGGGACAAGCAGAGGAGACCTGGCAGCTGGGACACACAGAAGAAACCAGGAAGCTGGGACACACAGAAGTGACCAGGCAGCTGGGACACACAGACGAGGCAAGGCAGCTGGGATCACAGAAGAGACTAGGCAGCTGGGACACACAAAAGAGACCAAGCAGCTGGGACACACCGAAGAGAGCAGGCAGCTGGGCCACACAGAAGAGACCAGGCAGCTGGGACACATTGAAGAGACAAGGCAGCTGGGACACACAGAAGAGACCAGGCAGCTGGGACACACAGAAGAGACCAGGCAGCTGGGAAACCAGAACTGACTAGGCACCTGGGATACACAGAAGAGACCATGCAGTTGGGGCACACAGAGGAGACCAGGCAGCTGGGACACAGAGAAGAGACCAGACAACTGAGACATACAGAAGTGACCAGGCAGCTGGATACACAAAATTGACTGGGCAGCTGGGACACACAGAAGAGACCGGGCAACTGGGACACACAGAAGAGACCAGACAGCTGGGTCACACTGAAGAGACCAGGCAGCTGGGACACACAGAATAGACCAGGCAGCTGGGACAGACAAAAGTGACCAGGCAGATGGGACACACAGAAGAGACAAAGCAGCTGGGATACACAGAAGAGACCAGGCAGCTGGGACACACAGAAGTGACCAGGCAGCTGGGTCATACTGAAGAGACCAGGCAGCTGGGACACACAGAATAGACCAGGAAGCTGGGACAGACAAATGTGACCAGGTAGCTGGGACACACAGAAGAGACTAGGCAGCTGGGACACACAGAAGAGAGCAGGCAGTTGGGTCACACAGAAGAGACCAGGAAGCTGCGACACACAGAAGTGACCAGGTAGCTGGGACACACAGAAGAGACCAGGCAGCCGGGACACACAGAAGAAACAAGGCAGCGGGGACACACAGAAGAGACCAAGCAACTGGGACACACAGAAGAGACCAGGCAGCTGGGACACACTGAAGAGACCAGGCAGCGGGGACACACAGAATAGACCAGGCAGCTAGGGCAGACAAAAACGACGAGGCAGCTGGGACACACAGAATAGACCAGGCAGCTGAGACACACAGAAGAGCCAGGCAGCTGGGACACACAGAAGAGTCCAGTCAGCTGGAACACACAGAAGAGACCAGGCAGCTGGGACACACAGCCGTGTTCACGCAGCTGGGAAACACAGACGTGACCAGGCAGCTGGGACACACAAAAGAGACCAGGCAGCCGGCACACACACATACAGAAGTGACCAGGCAGCTGGGACTCACAGAAGAGACCAGGCAGCTGGGACACACAGATGTGACCAGGCAGCTGGGACACACAGAAGAGACCAGGCAGCTGGGACACACAGAAGAGACCAGGCAGTTGGGACAAGCAGAGGAGACCTGGCAGCTGGGACACACAGAAGAAACCAGGAAGCTGGGACACACAGAAGTGACCAGGCAGCTGGGACACACAGACGAGGCAAGGCAGCTGGGATCACAGAAGAGACTAGGCAGCTGGGACACACAGAAGAGACCAAGCAGCTGGGACACACCGAAGCGAGCAGGCAGCTGGGCCACACAGAAGAGACCAGGCAGCTGGGACACATTGAAGAGACAAGGCAGCTGGGACACACAGAAGAGACCAGGCAGCTGGGACACACAGAAGAGACCAGGCAGCTGGGAAACCAGAACTGACTAGGCACCTGGGATACACAGAAGAGACCATGCAGTTGGGGCAGACAGAGGAGACCAGGCAGCTGGGACACAGAGAAGAGACCAGACAACTGAGACATACAGAAGTGACCAGGCAGCTGGATACACAAAATTGACTGGGCAGCTGGGACACACAGAAGAGACCGGGCAACTGGGACACACAGAAGAGACCAGACAGCTGGGACTCGCAGAAGAGACCAGGCAGCGGCAACACACAGAAAGGTCCAGGGAGCTAGTCAGCTGTGACACACAGAAGTGACCAATCAGCTGGGACACGGAGAAGAGACCAGGCAGCAGGGACACACAGATGTAGCCAGGCAGCTGAGACACACAGAAGAGACCAGGCAGCAGGATACACAGAAGTGACCAGGCAGCTGGGAGACACAGAATATACCAGGCAGCTGGGACACGCAGAAGAGACCAGACAGCAGGGACACACAGATGGGGCCAGGCAGCTGGAACACACAGAAGAGACCAGGCAGCGGGACACACAGAAGTGACCAGGCAGCTGGGACACACAGAATAGACCACGCAGCTGGGACACACAGAAGTGACCAGGCAGCTGGGACACAAAGAAGAGCCCATGCAGCTGGGACACACATAAGAGACCAAGCAGCTGGGATACACAGAAGAGACCAGGCAGCTGGCAGACACAGAAGAGACCAGGCAGCTGGGTCACTCTGAAGAGACCAGGCAGCTGGGACACACAGAATAGACCAGGCAGCTGGGACAGACAAAAGTGACCAGGCAGATGGGACACACAGAAGAGACAAAGCAGCTGGGATACACAGAAGAGACCAGGCAGCTGGGACACACAGAAGAGACCAGGCAACTGGGTCATACTGAAGAGACCAGGCAGCTGGGACACACAGAATAGACCAGGAAGCTGGGACAGACAAAAGTGACCAGGTAGTTGGGACACACAGAAGAGACTAGGCAGCTGGGACACACAGAAGAGAGCAGGCAGCTGGGTCACACAGAAGAGACCAGGAAGGTGCGACACACAGAAGTGACCAGGCAGCTGGGACACACAGAAGAGACCAGGCTGCCGGAACACACAGAAGAGACCAAGCAACTGGGACACACAGAAGAGACCAGGCAGCTGGGACACACAGAAGAGACCAGGCAGCTGGAACACACTGAAGAGACAAGTCACCCGGGACACACAGAATAGACCAGGCAGCTAGTGCAGACAAAAGTGACCAGGCAGCTGGGACACACAGAATAGACCAGGCAGCTGGGACACACAGAAGAGCCGGGCAGCTGGGACACACAGAAGAGTCCAGGCAGCTGGGACACACAGAAGAGACCAGGCAGCTGGGACACACAGACGTGTTCACGCAGCTGGGACACACACAAGTGACCAAGCAGCTAGGACACACAGAATAGACCAGGCAGCTGGCACACACACACTCAGAAGAGACCAGGCAAGGCAGCTGGGACACACAGAAGAGACCTGGCAGCTGGGACACACAGAAGAAACCAGGAAGCTGGGACACACAGAAGTGACCAGGCAGCAGGGACACACAGAAGAGGCCAGGCAGCTGGGATCACAGAAGAGACAAGGCAGCTGGGACACACAGGAGAGACCAAGCAGCTGGGACACACAAAAGAGACCAGGCAGCTGGGCCACACAGAAGAGACCAGGCAGCTGGGACACACTGAAGAGACAAGGCAGCTGGGACACACAGAAGAGACCAGGCAGCTGGGACACACAGAAGAGACCAGGCAGCTGGCAGACACAGAAGAGACCAGGCAGCTGGGTCACACTGAAGAGACCAGGCAGCTGGGACAGACAAAAGTGACCAGTCAGATGGGACACACAGAAGAGACAAAGCAGCTGGGATACACAGAAGAGACCAGGCAGCTGGGACACACAGAAGAGACCAGGCAGCTGGGTCATACTGAAGAGACCAGGCAGCTGGGACACACAGAATAGACCAGGAAGCTGGGACATACAAAAGTGACCAGGTAGCTGGGACACACAGAAGAGACTAGGCAGCTGGGACACACAGAAGAGAGCAGGCAGGTGGGTCACACAGAAGAGACCAGGAAGCTGCGACACACAGAAGTGACCAGGCAGCTGGGACACACAGAAGAGACCAGGCAGCCGGGACACACAGAAGAGACCAAGCAACTGGGACACACAGAAGAGACTAGGCAGCTGGGACACACAGAAGAGACCAGGCAGCTGGGACACACTGAAGAGACCAGCAGCCGGGACACACAGAATAGACCAGGCAGCTAGTGCAGACAAAGGTGACCAGGCAGCTGGGACACACAGAATAGACCAGGCAGCTGGGACAAACAGAATAGACCAGGCAGCTGGCACACACACACACAGAAGAGACCAGGCAAGGCAGCTGGGACACACAGAAGAGACCAGGCAGCGGGACACACAGAAGTGACCAGGCAGCTGGGACACACAGAATAGATCACACAGCTGGGACACACAGAAGTGACAAGGCAGCTGGGACACAAAGAAGAGCCTATGCAGCTGGGACACACAGAAGAGACCAAGCAGCTGGGATACACAGAAGAGACCAGGCAGCTGGCAGACACGGAAGAGACCAGGCAGCTGGGTCACACTGAAGAGACCAGGCAGCTGGGACACACAGAATAGACCAGGCAGCTGGGACAGACAAAAGTGACCAGGCAGATGGGACACACAGAAGAGACAAAGCAGCTGGGATACACAGAAGAGACCAGGCAGCTGGGACACACAGAAGAGACCAGGCAACTGGGTCATACTGAAGAGACCAGGCAGCTGGGACACACAGAATAGACCAGGCAGCTGGGACAGACAAAAGTGACCAGGCAGATGGGACACACAGAAGAGACGAGGCAGCTGGGTCAAACTGAAGAGACCAGGCAGCTGGGACACACAGAATAGACCGGGAAGCTGGGACAGACAAAAGTGACCAGGTAGCTGGGACACACAGAAGAGACTAGGCAGCTGGGACACACAGAAGAGAGCAGACAGCTGGGTCACACAGAAGAGACCAGGAAGGTGCGACACACAGAAGTGACCAGGCAGCTGGGACACACAGAAGAGACCAGGCAGCCGGGACACACAGAAGAGACCAAGCAACTGGGACACACAGAAGAGACCAGGCAGCTGGGACACACAGAAGAGACCAGGCAGCTGGGAAACACTGAAGAGACCAGTCAGCCGGGACACACAGAATAGACCAGGCAGCTAGTGCAGACAAAAGTGACCAGGCAGCTGGGACACACAGAATAGACCAGGCAGCTGGGACACACAGAAGAGCCGGGCAGCTGGGACACACAGAAGAGTCCAGGCAGCTGGGACACACAGAAGAGACCAGGCAGCTGGGACACACAGACGTGTTCACGCAGCTGGGACACACACAAGTGACCAAGCAGCTAGGACACACAGAATAGACCAGGCAGCTGGCACACACACACACAGGTCAGACCAGGCAAGGCAGCCGGGACACACAGAAGAGACCTGGCAGCTGGGACACACAGAAGAAACCAGGAAGCTGGGACACACAAAAGAGGCCAGGCAGCTGGGATCACAGAAGAGACAAGGCAGCTGGGACACACAGGAGAGACCAAGCAGCTGGGACACACAAAAGAGACCAGGCAGCTGGCCACACAGAAGAGACCAGGCAGCTGGGACACACTGAAGAGACAAGGCAGCTGGGACACACAGAAGAGACCAGGCAGCTGGGACACACAGAAGAGACCAGGAGCTGGGACACACAGAACTGACTAGGCACCTGGGATACACAGAAGAGACCATGCAGCGGGGACACACAGAGGAGACCAGGCAGCTGGGACACAGAGAAGAGACCAGACAACTGAGACATACAGAAATGACCAGGCAGCTGGATACACAGAATTGACTAGGCAGCTGGGACATGCAGAAGAGACCGGGTAACTGGGACACACAGAAGAGACCAGACAGCTGGGACACGCAGAAGAGACCAGGCAGCGGTGACACACAGAAAGGACCAGGCAGCTAGTCAGCTGTGACACACAAAAGTGACCAGGCAGCTGGGACACACAGAATAGACCAGGCAGCTGGGACACACAGAAGAGCCGGGCAGCTGGGACACACAGAAGAGTCCAGGCAGCTGGGACACACAGAAGAGACCAGGCAGCTGGGACACACAGACGTGTTCACGCAGCTGGGACACACACAAGTGACCAAGCAGCTAGGACACACAGAATAGACCAGGCAGCTGGCACACACACACACAGGTCAGACCAGGCAAGGCAGCTGGGACACACAGAAGAGACCTGGCAGCTGGGACACACAGAAGAAACCAGGAAGCTGGGACACACAAAAGAGGCCAGGCAGCTGGGATCACAGAAGAGACAAGGCAGCTGGGACACACAGGAGAGACCAAGCAGCTGGGACACACAAAAGAGATCAGGCAGCTGGCCACACAGAAGAGACCAGGCAGCTGGGACACACTGAAGAGACAAGGCAGCTGGGACACACAGAAGAGACCAGGCAGCTGGGACACACAGAAGAGACCAGGAGCTGGGACACACAGAACTGACTAGGCACCTGGGATACACAGAAGAGACCATGCAGCGGGGACACACAGAGGAGACCAGGCAGCTGGGACACAGAGAAGAGACCAGACAACTGAGACATACAGAAATGACCAGGCAGCTGGATACACAGAATTGACTAGGCAGCTGGGACATGCAGAAGAGACCGGGTAACTGGGACACACAGAAGAGACCAGACAGCTGGGACACGCAGAAGAGACCAGGCAGCGGTGACACACAGAAAGGACCAGGCAGCTAGTCAGCTGTGACACACAGAAGTGACCAATCAGCTGGGACACGGAGAAGAGACCAGGGAGCAGGGACACACAGATGTGGCCAGGCAGCTGAGACACACAGAAGAGACCAGGCAGCGGGATACACAGAAGTGACCAGGCAGCTGGGACACACAGAATATACCAGGCAGCTGGGACACGCAGAAGAGACCAGACAGAAGGGACACACAGATGTGGCCAGGCAGCTGGAACACACAGAAGAGACCAGGCAGCGGGACACACAGAAGTGACCAGGCAGCTGGGACACACAGAATAGACCACGCAGCTGGGACACACAGAAGTGACCAGGCAGCTGGGACACAAAGAAGAGCCCAGGCGGCTGGGACACACAGAAGAGACCAAGCAGCTGGGATACACAGAAGAGACCAGGCAGCTGGCAGACACAGAAGAGATCAGGCAGCTGGGTCATACTGAAGAGACCAGGCAGCTGGGACACACAGAATAGACCAGGAAGCTGGGACAGACAAAAGTGACCAGCTAGCTGGGACACACAGAAGAGACAAGGAAGCTGGGACACACAGAAGAGAGCAGGCAGCCGGGACACACAGAATAGCCCAGGCAGCTAGGGCAGACAAAATTGACCAGGCATCTGGGACACACAGAATAGACCAGGCAGCTGGGACACACAGAAGAGCCAGGCAGCTGGGACACACAGAAGAGTCCAGGCAGCTGGGACACACAGAAGAGACCAGGCAGCTGGGACACACAGACGTGTTCACGCAGCTGGGACACACACACGCGACCAGGCAGCTGGGACACACAGAAGAGACTGTAAGAGGATTCAATTCAGCACTACAGCTAAGTTAACGCCTAGTCTAGAATACTGAATGAAAACCCTTATTGATATATCTTTAGTCCAGTTCATGCGTTCTGGATGACTACCCCTATATAACACCCCTCTCTTGGAATCCCCCTGACCCCACTGAGCCAAGAAGTAGTTCTGTTTTGCAAGTTTAAAAGGTTTATTTGATAATTTAAAATATATATATATCACACTTTATAATAAATTAATAATTGAATAGCACACTTAATCTGATATGATAAAGATCAACAACGGAGAATCTGGCACTAGCACACTTCTTTATAATTACTAAGGAGTTGAGATTAAATGGATAAGGTAGCACACTGGTAAATAGGAACAAAAGTATAATGTGGTAGAGGATGCTTTATGTAAGCTCAGGTGGATGCAATATTCAATGAATGCAGTACAGAAAATACTCAATATGATTTCAACCAAACAATGTAATCACTTTTCTCTGGCAATCCACTCCCCCCCCTCTTTATGCAATGCAAGGGAATGGGAGGAAACACACAGTTCTCAGAAATGCAATCAATGTAATCAGTTCAATCCCAGCAAGCTTACAGAAAACAGATGGGAGTTTTGAAAACACAGGCCCAAATGCTTTGATATGTGCTAGCAATGGATGAGAAATATGCTGGAAATGCTTTTTAATTCCCTTTCAGAGGTTCAGGGTGAGTGGTATCTAGTTAATATTAGTCCAGGCTCACACTAGCAATGGGGCAGGGATAGTTAGCAGGTTAAACGAATTTCTGGCAAATGGAAGGCAAGCAGCAGCAGTTTTTACATGTGAAGAAATTTGCAAATCGCGGCAAAATTCGCGGATGCGCCGAGCGCTATTACAGAGGAACCACAAGGACTATCTCTATCGTTTTGGGGTCCTAGGAAAGCCTAGGATCTCAGCTTCCAAATTAAAGTTACTGCAAGTCTCTAGCACAAACGGTCGCGGAGATATGAGCGATTTAGTAAAGGTCGTTTTTGGTTTTGCAAATTTTAAACGCACACTTTTTCAGCTTTAAAAATGATGGCAGGATAACACAATTTCTAAGCTGCAGTTCTACTTAGATTAAAATAGGATTGAATTATATTATTTTAACTAGGAGATTGGTTCTGCACAGTTTTCTAGGTACTCTCACTATGTTCTTGAGTGAAATGGGCCTCGCCACGGATCTGGTCAGGGTTTTAGACTGGACTCTGGTCTGGTCTGGTCTCTGCACTTCACAGTGATCTGGGTCAGCTCTCTCTGCTGGTCTGGGTCTCTCTGGGTACAGCACTGCTTTCTCTCTGGTCTGGTCTCTTAGTTCTGGATAGATTGAAGTCTCTAGTTTGGCTCTCTGGAGGTTTGATGGAGGTAAGTATGGATTTTTCCGGCAGAGCGTCCCGCTGCAGATGGATTTGGAAGGTCCCTATCTGTCCTGACTCTCTGCTTTTATGTGTTTAGAATGTGGGTGTGTTCTAGCATCACTGACCCTACCTCTCTCTCAGCTTCTAATTGGTCAAACTTCCATTTATCATTTGATTGGGGAATGAACTGTGAGTCAGAGGGATGTCATTTTATGGCTTGCAGATAGGACACTCCTCTGTCAGATTGCACACATTCTATATTTGATAATAAAAGACATATTTCACAGTTACACAGTTGCTTGAAATTACATATACATGGTGTGGCTGAATTTAGCCATGTCTCTGTCCAAATCTGCTGTTTCTAGGAGCTTGCATTCAAAAATGGCAACTTCTAGCACTTTTCATGTGCTGAACAACATTGGATCTTCATTAAATTTTATACAACTGTTCCTCACATATCTACCCACATACCAATGCATTTTCGTTTGTCTAGCTGAAACAGGGAGTCTGTAATATTAATAAACAATGGGGTTTTGCCCCAGAACATCACACAAATTGGAGTTTGGGCTTGAATTAAAGGTACATTTTTTAAAGTAAGGCTCTCAAAGTTATACATTTCTGTCATTTGATTACAAAGAGTTATCAGTGTTTTTGTAAACTATATATTTTACTTTCAATTCAGTCCTCAGAGTGTTGAGGTCCGCCTCCAAGACTTGGGTGGGTCAGTCACAGATCTCTGCTGGCTGGCAGGGCTTTGTTGACATTAAACATTCAGAATTAACATATTCCTTTCAGAGGAAAGGGTCCTTTGTGTGGTCTCTGGGAAGCTCCCAGCCAGTCTGCCTTCTATCAATCAAGAGGTCATGTGAAATTCTAACTCCTGGTGTAAAGCTCTGGAGGTGAGAGGGTTTCCCAGGCTTCAGGCCTCTGGGAACAGCATGTGGCTAATTTTTAATTAAAATGCAGCCTTTGAAGTCAGCTAAGTCAAATCCCTTTGTCAGCTACTGCACTCAGTTCTCCTGTCAGAGTTTATACCGCCAGCGCCCCCTTGAGGATTTTGTTGGTACTGCATGCAATTTTGGGATTTTCTTGGATTAATGCATTCTAAACAGGAATGGTTCTTACATGGTAGTAAATCCTTGCTTAACATTGTTTTGATGGGGCTCCTTACAGTAAAATGGTTATGTGGAACCCCACAAAAGGGTTGAATCTTTAAAGTGGTCCAATGAGTCACGATTTCAGCAACTTTTTGACATCAGTAACAGTGGATTTTGTTAACAAAGACCTTTCTTTACACTGGTGGGTGGCAAGTTAGGTAACCATTTTGGTGTGCGCACAACTGCGCAGCTCTCCTGGATTCTGGGATGAAATGATGGGCGGCGACAGCGCATCCCCATCTTTACGCACTCCAATGATTTATTTTTGTTCTGGGGTAAAATGATGGGCAGCGACAGCTTAATCCCCATATTTACCCCTTCTAATGATTCCACATGGGTCAAAACCCTCCACAAACCCCCCCGCCCGACTGCGCTTTGACTTGAGTCGAGGGGGAGTCGGTTGCAAGGGAGGTTTTGAACCCTGGCGCTGGTATGTCCACATTATCTTCTTCTTCTTCTGTAGATGGCACAGTTCAGCATCTTCTTTTCCATCCGGTACTGATCGATGGTTCTCCTCGCCGGTCCTGATGGGAATATTGGGCGGTCCACTGGGCCCATTGAATCTTCGTTCCCGGTCTCCGTATCATCCTCCTTGGCCCGTCTTCAGGTTTTCTTTCTCCTAGGTCGACAAAGGAAGAGCGGCAATACCTACTCATAGACTTTTTCCACCACTGTTGAGATGGTGGGACAGCATATGCATTTCATCATGACGAAACATTACATTCTTATTTTGATAAAAAACAGTATAACTAAGAGACAGTTTCATGCAAATCACAGTATGTTAGAGACTAGATGTGGTATGTTTTATGATTGGAACTGAATTAGTCTGAGACAGTGCCTGCTAGGATTCCAGAGGATTCCTCCAGTTGTTGCAGAGTGTGCCTGGGATGGCAACACTTTAGCTGGTTAATGTGGACCCACTTGTCTTCCCCCTCTGCCGAAGGACCTTTGGGGATGTGGATTTTGTAGGCCACAGGGGAGATCTTATCGACGATCTCAAAGGGTCCCTTCCATGTAGGCAAAAATTTGTGCTGCGTGGCCTGGTTCCTTTGGAAGTTGTATAGATAGACCCGGTCTCCCACCTGATATTCCTTCCTGGAAGTTTTCAGGTCATACTGGGTCTTCATGCTATCAGCCGATCTTTCTAGATTCCGCTGAGCATAAGCAAAAGCATGTTGGAGGTGTTTCCTTAAATTCTCTACATACTCATGAGTAGTGGAGGCATTTATCAGTGTCTGCTCTTGGGTCCTGTAGAGCAAATGCTGAGGAAGCACCATCTTGCGCCCAGTCATCAACTCAAATGGTGACATTTTGGTTGCAGATGAAGGGGTAGATCTGATAGCCATTAGGACCAGAGGTAATCGGATATCCCAACTTGGCCCAGAATCTGCCACAAACTTCTTTAATATGCTCACAATGGTTCGGTTATATCTCTCTACTGCCCCAGAAGAAGCTGGCCGATAAGCAATATGCAACTTCCTTTTGACCCCCAGTATCTCCCACATCTTTGTCATTACTTCACTGGTGAAGTGGCTACCTCTGTCTGACTCAATCCTTTGAGGTAGACCAAAACGGGAAAAGATGTGGTTAATCATCAAGGCAGCTGCCGTTTCTGCCTTGCAGTTTGGGGCTGGGAGACATTCCACCCACTTGGTAAACAAGCATGTCACAGTCAACATGTACTTATTCCCCCTAGCCGAGCGAATCACAGGGCCTACAAAGTCGATTTGTAAATCTGACCATGGGAGTGTCATTCCCCTCTTTTGTAAAGGCGCCCGGTGCGTGAGGGATGATGGCTGAAATTGTGCACACACAAGACAACCCTTCAAATATTGGTCGAGGTCCTGCCCCATGTGTGGCCAGTATGCAACCTCTCTTAAGATTTCCAATGTTGTGTGAAACCCCCTATGACCGGCGGTGGCCGCATCATGGGCGTGACTTAACATCAGGCTTCGGAATGAGGTAGGAACCACCCACTGATCGTGGCCAGCTTTGGATTTCCTTACCAACAAACCGTCTTGGATCCGGAACATTTTTGGACATTTCATCAACACCCTTAGGTCCTCTTTCCCAATGTAATCGGTATCCGTCAGGGGAAAGTTCTCAGGGTCCTCAAGGTGCTGGTAAAATTTACCAATAATTGGATCCCCCTTCTGAGCAGTAATCAAATCATCATCAGGGGTCTCCTTACTCCATTGTGCAATTGAAAGGTCGTTGTGAGCATTTGTCTGGGACCTAGTGATAGCAGTGACCTGGATTTCCCCCAACAGGGACTCAATCTCAATTAGATCCCCTTGGATGGCCCCGGTTTTGGCCAGCTGATCAGCTAAGTCATTTCCAGTTTTGTCTGGTCCCTCTACTTTGGAATGACCCTTAATCTTCTTCCAATAGATGGTCATCTCATTCGAGGTGACCAGATCATCAATGTTTTGGATCAACTTCCCATGTTTCAAGGGTTTGTTGTTAGCACATAACATGCCTCTGGTTTTCCAATTAACCAGGTGCTCCACGAACCCGTTCCGTACATAATCCGAATCTGTGATTATGACCAGTTCGTGGAGTTGATGCTGGACAGCAGTGAGGATGGCCTGATGCACAGCCATCAATTCTGCCACCTGACTACTTCGGGGACCAATTTTGTATCCAGCGGAGGGTTCTGGGGACTCATTCACCCATGCATTCCCTACGCCGGCCACTAGTTCTTTCTCCCCGTTGTTGTCAACATGGTAAGAGCATCCATCCACATACACAGTGGGCATTCCCTCACACTTGTCCTCTTCAAAGACTTTGTGTGGGGAATTAAGGTATGCCTCCATGTTGTCCTTTATTTTTAGACTTTCGTCCTCGAGACAGTTTTCTCTGGCACAATCATGCAAGTCAGCCAGACCTTGCGCGAGGGGACTCTTCTTGTTTTGGCCATATCTGACCTCCACAGGAAAGCCTTGCATTGACAGAATCCAGGAAGTAATTCGGGAATTACTCACATTTCCGGCCCGGATTCTGTCACTTTGGAGATATTGCAGAGGCTGGTGTGGAGTCTCCACTATGATGTGTTCCCCCTGGATAAACGGGCGGTAATTCTTCAATGCCCACACCGTTGCCAGGAGTGCCTTCTCACAATCGTTGAATTTTTCCTCCACAGAGGATAAAGTTTTGCTCGCATAGGAGATTACTTTATTGACCTTGTCATGCTTTTGATATAATACTGCCGTCAAGCACGTATTAGAGAACCCTGTCTCCAGGAAGAACACCTTGTTTCTGACCGGGTAAGCTAGGCAAGGCGCTTGTGAGAGGCTTCTTTTGAGTTGTTTTACTGCCTCGGCTTGTTCTGGACCCCATTCCCACTTGACCCCCCCCTTCAGGAGATGAATCAGGGGTCTGGTGATCTCTGCGTAGCCCTCAATGAACTTTCTGCTGTAATTAGTCAGTCCAAGGAGGCTCCTTAGTTCCCGCAGAGTTGTGGGGTCTTTCAGTTTCTGAAGTGCTTCCACTTTCTTTTCCTGGGGACAGAGGCCCTGAGGAGTAATCTCATGCCCCAAGAAATTAACACGGGTTCTACACCACTGTGCTTTCTGAAAGGAAAGTTTTGCTCCGGCGGCCCTCAACTGTGTCAGAACATAACGGATCTCCGCTATATGTTCCTCCACAGATGAACTTTTGATGAGGACATCATCTACATAAGCCAGGTTACCCCTTGCACCCAAGTCGGGCATGGCCTTGTGTAGAAAAATGTTGAATTCATTGCCGGAGTTGAGGTATCCGAAGGGAGTCCGGGTCCAGGTGTACTGCTGGCCCCCAAAGGTAAAAGCCAGTTTGTATTGGTCCTCCCTGCTGACAGGCACGGTCCAGTATCCATTGGTCAGGTCTATTGCAGTGAATACCTGTGACCCCTGAATCTGGGCCAGACCTTGGTCAATGTAGGGCAGAGGCCATCGGGAAGTATGGACCCGTTTGTTGAGCTCCCTAAGGTCGGCGCAGAGTCTCCACTGGCCGTTTGGCTTTAATATCCCCAGCACCGGATTATTGAAGGTGCTGTGGACTTGACGGATTATTCCCCGGGACTCAAGGTTCTTAATTATTTCAGTAAGGGACTCCATTGATGCGAGAGGCAAGCGATATTGCTTCACAAACACAGGAGTCATGCCAGGGTCCGTGGGGATTGTTGTTGTGTGGATGTCAGTGCGACCACAGTCATATGAGTCTACCGCAAAGAGATCTTGGAAATCCAAGAAAACTTGTTTCAACTTTTGCTTTTGTTCCAGAGTCACACAGGCATCAGCTAGGTTGACTCTCTCTTCCACCATCTGCCTGAAGCCTGGAAAGACTTCTGGTTTGGCTATTTCCGCGGCCTCCTCCAGCTGGGTGGAGAAGTCCCTGGTCAGAGTGCTGATTTGGACTGGAGGCTTCAGGTGGGAAAGGCAGCCCTCATGGACCTGGAAAATCACCTCATCCCTCCTTAAATCACAAGTCACATCTTCCTTACCATAGGGGCAGGAAGTGTACACCAGGAAGTTCCCCCCATGCCGGGTAAAAATCCTGTCTGGTGTTGTATGGTCCTCACTGTCACTGTCAAAACAGTCCTTGGGGATTGGTCCTAACAGTTCATTTACAATATCAATGGAGAAATGTCGGTCATCAACCGCCATTCCAATAATGGTGCCTGCGGCTAGAGTAATACTCTTTAAGTCGCTGTTATCCACCTCTATTGGAATGGTGTCATGTTCTATGTTGACTAATGGAGTTGGGTTTACCCCCAACCCTTGCTGCTGGAGAGAAGCATTTAGATGTATGTAAGCATCAGGGTTTTTCAACTCTTGTCCCCTTTTAACTTTCACTTCCAGGGAGAATTGTCGAGTCCTTTCTGGGATGGTGACTTCCTCTTTGATCTGAATTTCAACTGCATAAGGTAGCAATTGAGCTGACCTAAATGCTTTTTCTGGATCATCAAAGCCCATGGGATTATCCGCTAATCGGGACCAAGCTTTGAAGTTTATTAGGTCCAAACTAATCGCAAAGCGATTGAGAATGTCACTGCCTAAGTAAAAGGCGGCAGGGACGTCTCGCACGACCCAACAATTGTGGACTATGCTCTTGTTGCCAATGGAGATTTTGAGCATACACCTGCTTGGCAGGAGATGTTTTGAATTGGGTGCTTCCAGGTCCATATCCCATTTGTCTATCAGTTTGAAGGTGGAATGGCTGGATCTTTTGGAAGTTGGCGAAACATGGCTTCGCTGATGAAGCTCTTACCGTTGTTCACACGCACTCGAGCGAGAACAGAGTCCTTCCCATCATTTAACTGAACAGGGATGAACAACTGCTCTCCAATTTGCTGAATATCAGCCAGGCTTTGAGCTGATTTCACATCTTTCTGGACTATAGGAGTGGGAGTTTCAGATTGTGGATTGGTATAGAATTTCAAAGTGTTTCCTTCCAGCGTGGAATACCACTTTAGACTGGAAGGAAGGTTGATTTTCAGAAATAGAGAGGACCCCCCATCACCAGTCTGTTGTCCTACTGCTATGACTGTCACGTCTGGAATTTGGTTGTTCTGGAAGTGAAATTCTACTTGGTCAGATTTTTGTTCAACCATGTGGCAGGTGCCGTTTAAACTAACATGGTTGACACTCTGTTTTAATTTTATTGGTCGGCTAGTCTGGGTCCAGAGGACCTTGTTTACGCAATCTATTAGGGGTGACAACCTTCTCAGGAGGTCATTCCCTAGTAAACAAGGGGTGCCCTCCGGGGTCACAACTATGACCGGGTGCTTCAACTTATGTCGCCCAATTTTTATGTCCAAATCTGCGGTCCCCTCAACGGGAATTTCCTTCCCGTCAAAGTTCTGCAGTTGTCCAGGAAGAGAGGTGAGAGGAATTTGGTAATTCTCTCCCCTTCCTGCATTCAGTTCGTCAAAGGCCCTTCTGGACAGAAGGGTAGCTTGAGATCCAGTGTCCACCAGTGCCAAAATTGTACCCTGCCCCTGTACTTGTACCGGGGCATAATATCTTCCCTCCTTCTCCTCAAGGGGGCACAGATGATGCACATTTTTGGACAACTGGTGGGCTAACTTTCTGGTTTTGGACATCGATAGCGAAGAGATTTGGGCAGAATTCTGTGGAGAGTCTTGGGAATCTGAAAGAAAAAGTTGGCAACTGGAGATCAGAGCCATTGTGGGTTCCCCTGGTTCCGGTTCTGGGCTGCCCCCCCCTTTTTGGAGGCAGTCCCCAGGATGGGTTTGAACCAGGGGATTTTCTTGCTGTTGGTTCTGGGATGAGATGGTGGGCGGCGGTAGCTCAGTCTCCACATCTCCCCAGTCTGGATTTGCATCCCTAGGGACCCATTTTTCCTTGGGAGGAGTTCCCCCCTCTCTGAAGGAGAAGATCCTTTTCCCAGGATCCTCTGAGGATCCCTCTCCCTCAAATTGGAAGATCTGTACCTCCTCCTCAAACTGAGTCTTTTTGGGTCTTTTGTTTCTCCTACCCCCCCTCTGCTCCTTAGGAGGCAGACTTTCAGGGGCAAGAGATTTTGTTTTCGGTTCCTGGGTTTCCAGGGGCTGTTTACAAGTGAGGAAGGAAGCTTCCTCCAAGGCTTTACACCCCCCTTCCCTTTGTGCCTCCTCCCTGGGAACCGGTGAGTTATCGGGGTGCTGCCCCCGTCATTGTTCTGGAGCACCAGGTCCAGAGTTGGGTGCGTTCTGCGCCGGCACGCCCATCTGAGGGTTCTGCTGAGCCCTCAGTATGTGACCCAGATCCCGCGCCATGTTTTGAACCTGGCGCTCTAACTGGGAAACCCGCTCAGGCTGATACGGGGCCCTGTTTTCTCCCCTGGGCTGATCCCGGGAAGGGTAGCTGTCCCTTCTTTGGTAGTACCCCTGGTTGGGAAGATTTGGGTACCCCTCCACCCTTGGCCTCCCCTCTCCCGGATTCAGTGGTCTGGGCTCGGGGAATTGGGGAAAGAAGGATGGATGATTTTGGGGTTGGAAGTCGGGTGGATATCTGGGGAAAAAGTTCTGCCCAGGGTTTGGTAAATTTCTGCCCTCCTGTGGGAGGTTTGGAGGGAAGTTCCCTGGGTTAGGTGCTTGGCTGGATCCCCCCCCCCGGGCTGGAGGAGTCCACACATAGCCCAGGATGGGTCGATTTCCCTTGTAGCGAGGACTTACATAGTCAGGAGAGCAAGGGACCCCATTTGTGGGGCTGCCTCCCTGGCTCCCTGTCTGGGACTGGCCCGAGGACCTTCTGGGCCTAGCATTATTAGGTGCAGGTAGGTTTTTAGGCCCCCCCATCTCCAAATCCAAAACGGGGGTGACCTTTACCTCTGCCACCTTGGCAGCAGCAGGGGTGCTGTTGGCTTTGGGGTTTTTCTGGGCATTGCTTTTATTTTCTATGGGCTTCTGCACCTCATAGATCCGGGTAGCCTGTTCAATGACCCAGTCTAAAGATCTTTTCTCATGAAAATCCCTCACGAGCTGGGTCATGATATATTTGGGCAAGGCATGGAAAAACGTATTTATAAACTCTCTACTATCTGTGCGCACCCTTCTTGTGGTCTGTGCAAAAGCACGCTTTAACTCCTGCACAAATTCTTGTGGGGCCTGATCCTCCCCACATTGCAAATTGTAGGCTGCCTTGCGAGCCTCTTGAGGATTTCTGTGAACAGAAAAATGTTTCAGGATGGCCGCCTTATAGGTGGACCATCTTAAATGATTTTGGTCCTCCAGCCCCGCAAAGAAACTGGAGTATTCCGGGGAGAAGGTCCACTTTACATATTGAATGCAGCTTTGGCTGTCCTTCAAATGGAAAGTCTCCATCATTTGTTCAAACAACTCTAAGTGCTCCCAAACAGAATACTTAGCGTTCTTATGGTAAGGCGTGATGACGCTCCTGATCGCCTTAATCTGCTTTAAGGGGTCCTTAAGCAAGGCCCTTTTTGCCTTATTGGCCTTTTTGGTTCGGGTAACCCTTGTCCATTCTTCCTCGGACTCAGAGGCACTGCTCCCAGAGGTTCCCGTCTGTTCTTCCAGGTTTTCCCGGATTCTGCGAGTCTGGGAATGGCTGGCAGAATGTGGGGACCTGGTCTCCTGTGTCCTGCGCAGTTCAGAGGAGTCTTCAGATTCCTCCTTGCTGCCAGGATTTGATGGGTACCCCCTCCACTGACCTAACTGGGCAGAGGTTTTCAGGATGCCCTTAATGGGCCTACTCTCCTGGGGTTCCCCATTGAACTGTACTGTACTTGGGTGCCCATACCCGGATGCCCACCCCTCCATTCCTGAGTGGTACTGGCCTATGAGCCCCATACTCTTAGCTGGATAGTAATCTGCCATCCCTTCGGCCCTGTGCTCATGTGCGCCAGGGGACATGGGGGTGGTAGAGTCCAGGGACTGGGGGAGATGAAGGCCCCGGGGGTTAGGGCCCCTGCGGTTATGGTCAGGAGTCTCTCTTTCCCAGCGGACCTCATCTCTATCCGCCCCTGCTCCCTGTTGCAATGCAAGAGCCTGCATTTGTGCTTTCAGTTCCTCTGTTAAGGCCTTACTCGACTCTATCAGTCTCTCCTGCATCGCTACCTGTTGTTGGAGCCTATCATTGTGCTGGCAGAGAGCCTCATTTTCCCTCTGTGCTTCCTGGTTGGTCCTGGAGAACTGGGCCAGTCTTTGCTGCAGGAGGGTTACCTCCTGAGCTGTGTCCCTATTGGCCTGCTCCTTTCTTGCTAGAGCATCCTCCACCCTCCTGGTGTGCTCTAGCAAGTTCTGGTGTTCTTTTTGGAGGTCACCCAGTCCCTGGTGGGCCAGGTGATTTTCTTCCATTTTTCTTTTTAAATGGCAGACTTCCTGGCCTAAGGCGTCTCTTTCCTGACTAAGAGCCTGCATTTGTGCCGCCAGGTCGTCCCTTTGCCGTTGAAGGGCACCAGCTTTTTGGCGCTCCTCATAAAACTCTGCCTGGGTATCCAGGTCTTTCAGAATTAGTTTGTTGCTCTCTGCCTTCTCTCTATCTAGGTGACTTTGCAGGGTGACTACCTGCTCAGCACATGCCCTGTTAAAGTCTAATTGTTGCTCCAGCTTTTTCTGGCTCTGCAGTAAGGAGTCCAAACTGTCTTGGTGCTCCTTCTGCAGGGCCAGAAATCTGGTATCCTGTTCTGACTTTTCCTTTTGCAGCACATCCATATCCTCCTTCATTTTAGTGATGTACAGTCTGCTGTCATTTTCTGACTCCTGGCTCCTCTGCAGCCTCTGCTCAGAAGAGACCAGGTCAGATTGGACCTTCTCTAACACCATCTGTTGCCTATTTGCCAGATTTTGGCTTTCAGCACATCTATCCTGCATGTCTCCCATATATAGGTACAGGTATGCCGCTATCCTAACAATCTTGTCGTGTTCCTCTTTGGCTTTAGGAGCCAAATATAGTTCACTCAGGGCCACATGTAAGGGACCCTGATCTCTATATATATCTGACCCTGTTTCAGTGACCTGTTGTGTGATGGCCTGCAACCACGCATCCTGGCCCTGTTCAACCCATTCACCTCTCACAAATAGCTTATGCAAGAGGTGCTCTCTGGCTATTTTCATGTCTACTAAGGTCGTCATTCTAGAGATTGGTCTCTGTCCTGACTTACAGAAGTTTGTATTTTATTTTTGCAGAACAGAACTTTTCTTGGAGTGTCCCTTTTGAGGAGTGCTTTACAGCGTAATGCAGTGTGGTGATCCGACTGGATGTATGTATCCCGTCAGTTAGCACACTGTATTAAGCTGCACAAGTGGTATTCTAACCCAACGTCTTGGCTCGAGCCCCCAATTTGTAAGAGGATTCAATTCAGCACTACAGCTAAGTTAACGCCTAGTCTAGAATACTGAATGAAAACCCTTATTGATATATCTTTAGTCCAGTTCATGCGTTCTGGATGACTACCCCTATATAACACCCCTCTCTTGGAATCCCCCTGACCCCACTGAGCCAAGAAGTAGTTCTGTTTTGCAAGTTTAAAAGGTTTATTTGATAATTTAAAATATATATATATCACACTTTATAATAAATTAATAATTGAATAGCACACTTAATCTGATATGATAAAGATCAACAACGGAGAATCTGGCACTAGCACACTTCTTTATAATTACTAAGGAGTTGAGATGAAATGGATAAGGTAGCACACTGGTAAATAGGAACAAAAGTATAATGTGGTAGAGGATGCTTTATGTAAGCTCAGGTGGATGCAATATTCAATGAATGCAGTACAGAAAATACTCAATATGATTTCAACCAAACAATGTAATCACTTTTCTCTGGCAATCCACTCCCCCCCTCTTTATGCAATGCAAGGGAATGGGAGGAAAGCACGCAGTTCTCAGAAATGCAATCAATGTAATCAGTTCAATCCCAGCAAGCTTACAGAAAACAGATGGGAGTTTTGAAAACACAGGCCCAAATGCTTTGATATGTGCTAGCAATGGATGAGAAATATGCTGGAAATGCTTTTTAATTCCCTTTCAGAGGTTCAGGGTGAGTGGTATCTAGTTAATATTAGTCCAGGCTCACACTAGCAATGGGGCAGGGATAGTTAGCAGGTTAAACGAATTTCTGGCAAATGGAAGGCAAGCAGCAGCAGTTTTTACATGTGAAGAAATTTGCAAATCGCGGCAAAATTCACGGATGCGCCGAGCGCTATTACAGAGGAACCACAAGGACTATCTCTATCGTTTTGGGGTCCTAGGAAAGCCTAGGATCTCAGCTTCCAAATTAAAGTTACTGCAAGTCTCTAGCACAAACGGTCGCGGAGATATGAGCGATTTAGTAAAGGTCGTTTTTGGTTTTGCAAATTTTAAACGCACACTTTTTCAGCTTTAAAAATGATGGCAGGATAACACAATTTCTAAGCTGCAGTTCTACTTAGATTAAAATAGGATTGAATTATATTATTTTAACTAGGAGATTGGTTCTGCACAGTTTTCTAGGTACTCACACTATGTTCTTGAGTGAAATGGGCCTCGCCACGGATCTGGTCAGGGTTTTAGACTGGACTCTGGTCTGGTCTGGTCTGGTCTCTGCACTTCACAGTGATCTGGGTCAGCTCTCTCTGCTGGTCTGGGTCTCTCTGGGTACAGCACTGCTTTCTCTCTGGTCTGGTCTCTTAGTTCTGGATAGATTGAAGTCTCTAGTTTGGCTCTCTGGAGGTTTGATGGAGGTAAGTATGGATTTTTCCGGCAGAGCGTCCCGCTGCAGATGGATTTGGAAGGTCCCTATCTGTCCTGACTCTCTGCTTTTATGTGTTTAGAATGTGGGTGTGTTCTAGCATCACTGACCCTACCTCTCTCTCAGCTTCTAATTGGTCAAACTTCCATTTATCATTTGATTGGGGAATGAACTGTGAGTCAGAGGGATGTCATTTTATGGCTTGCAGATAGGACACTCCTCTGTCAGATTGCACACATTCTATATTTGATAATAAAAGACATATTTCACAGTTACACAGTTGCTTGAAATTACATATACATGGTGTGGCTGAATTTAGCCATGTCTCTGTCCAAATCTGCTGTTTCTAGGAGCTTGCATTCAAAAATGGCAACTTCTAGCACTTTTCATGTGCTGAACAACATTGGATCTTCATTAAATTTTATACAACTGTTCCTCACATATCTACCCACATACCAATGCATTTTCGTTTGTCTAGCTGAAACAGGGAGTCTGTAATATTAATAAACAATGGGGTTTTGCCCCAGAACATCACACAAATTGGAGTTTGGGCTTGAATTAAAGGTACATTTTTTTAAAGTAAGGCTCTCAAAGTTATACATTTCTGTCATTTGATTACAAAGAGTTATCAGTGTTTTTGTAAACTATATATTTTACTTTCAATTCAGTCCTCAGAGTGTTGAGGTCCGCCTCCAAGACTTGGGTGGGTCAGTCACAGATCTCTGCTGGCTGGCAGGGCTTTGTTGACATTAAACATTCAGAATTAACATATTCCTTTCAGAGGAAAGGGTCCTTTGTGTGGTCTCTGGGAAGCTCCCAGCCAGTCTGCCTTCTATCAATCAAGAGGTCATGTGAAATTCTAACTCCTGGTGTAAAGCTCTGGAGGTGAGAGGGTTTCCCAGGCTTCAGGCCTCTGGGAACAGCATGTGGCTAATTTTTAATTAAAATGCAGCCTTTGAAGTCAGCTAAGTCAAATCCCTTTGTCAGCTACTGCACTCAGTTCTCCTGTCAGAGTTTATACCGCCAGCGCCCCCTTGAGGATTTTGTTGGTACTGCATGCAATTTTGGGATTTTCTTGGATTAATGCATTCTAAACAGGAATGGTTCTTACATGGTAGTAAATCCTTGCTTAACATTGTTTTGATGGGGCTCCTTACAGTAAAATGGTTATGTGGAACCCCACAAAAGGGTTGAATCTTTAAAGTGGTCCAATGAGTCACGATTTCAGCAACTTTTTGACATCAGTAACAGTGGATTTTGTTAACAAAGACCTTTCTTTACACTGGTGGGTGGCAAGTTAGGTAACCATTTTGGTGTGCGCACAACTGCGCAGCTCTCCTGGATTCTGGGATGAAATGATGGGCGGCGACAGCGCATCCCCATCTTTACGCACTCCAATGATTTATTTTTGTTCTGGGGTAAAATGATGGGCAGCGACAGCTTAATCCCCATATTTACCCCTTCTAATGATTCCACATGGGTCAAAACCCTCCACAAGACCAGGCAGCTGGCACACACACACAAGTGACCAGGCAGCTGGGACTCACAGAAGAGACCAGGTAGCTGGGACACACAGACGTGACCAGGCAGCTGGGACACACAGAAGAGACCAGGCAGCAGGGACACACTGAAGAGGCCAAGCACCTAGGACACACTGAAGAGACCAGGCAGCTGGGACACACAGAAGAGACCAAGCAGCTGGGATACACAGAACAGACCAGGCAGCTGGCAGACACAGAAGAGACCAGGCAGCTGGGTCACACTGAAGAGACCAGGCAGCTGGGACACACAGAATAGACCGGGAAGCTGGGACAGACAAAAGTGACCAGGTAGCTGGGACACACAGAAGAGACTAGGCAGCTGGGACACACAGAAGAGAGCAGGCAGCTGGGTCACACAGAAGAGACCAGGAAGCTGCGACACACAGAAGTGACCAGGCAGCCGGGACACACAGAAGAGACAAGGCAGGCGGGACACACAGAAGAGACCAAGCAACTGGGACACACAGAAGAGACCAGGCAGCTGGGACACACTGAAGAGACCAGGCAGCCAGGACACATAGAATAGACCAGGCAGCTAGGTCAGACAAAAGTGACCAGGCAGCTGGCACACACAGAATAGAGCAGGCAGCTGGGACACACAGAAGATCCAGGCAGCTGGGACACACAGAAGAGTCCAGGCAGCTGGGACACAAAGAAGAGACCAGGCAGCTGGGACACAAAGACGTGTTCACGCAGCTGGGACACACACACGTGACCAGGCTGCTGGGACACACAGAAGAGATCAGGCATCTGGCACACACACACACAGAAGTGACCAGGCAGCTGGGACTCACAGAAGAGATCAGGCAGCTGGGACACACTGAAAAGGCCAAGCAGCTGGGACACACAGAAGAGACCAGGCAGCTGGGACACACAGACGAGACCAGGCAGCTGAGACACACAGAAGAAACCAGGAAGCTGGGACACACAGAAGTGACCAGGCAGCTGGGACACACAGAAGAGGCCAGGCAGCTGGGATCACAGAAGAGACAAGGCAGCTGGGACACACAGAAGAGACCAAGCAGCTGGGACACACAGAAGAGACCAGGCAGCAGGGCCACACAGAAGAGACCAGGCAGCTGGGACACACTGAAGATACAAGGCAGCTGGGCCACACAGAAGAGACAAGGCAGCTGGGACACACAGAAGAGACCAGGCAGCTGGGACGCACAGAATTGACCAGGCAGCTGGGACACACAGAAGTGACTAGGCACCTGGGATACACAGAAGAGACCATGCAGCTGGGATACACAGAAGAGACCAGGCAAGGCAGCTAGGACAGACAGAAGAGACCAGGCAGCTGGGACACACAGACAAGACCAGGCAGCTGGGACATGCAGAGGAGACCAGGCAGCTGGGACACACAGAAGAAACCAGGAAGCTGGGACACACAGAAGTGACCAGGCAGCTGGGACACACAGAAGAGGCCAGGCAGCTGGGATCACAGAGGAGACAAGACAGCTGGGACACACAGAAGAGACCAGGCAGCTGGGACACACAGAACTGACTAGGCACCTGGGATACACAGAAGAGACCATGCAACTGGAATACACAGAGGAGACCAGGCAGCTGGGACACACAGAAGAGACAAGGCAGGCGGGACACACAGAAGAGACCAAGCAACTGGGACACACAGAAGAGACCAGGCAGCTGGGACACACTGAAGAGACCAGGCAGCCAGGACACATAGAATAGACCAGGCAGCTAGGTCAGACAAAAGTGACCAGGCAGCTGGCACACACAGAATAGAGCAGGCAGCTGGGACACACAGAAGATCCAGGCAGCTGGGACACACAGAAGAGTCCAGGCAGCTGGGACACAAAGAAGAGACCAGGCAGCTGGGACACAAAGACGTGTTCACGCAGCTGGGACACACACACGTGACCAGGCTGCTGGGACACACAGAAGAGATCAGGCAGCTGGCACACACACACACAGAAGTGACCAGGCAGCTGGGACTCACAGAAGAGACCAGGCAGCTGGGACACACTGAAAAGGCCAAGCAGCTGGGACACACAGAAGAGACCAGGCAGCTGGGACACACAGACAAGACCAGGCAGCTGAGACACACAGAAGAAACCAGGAAGCTGGGACACACAGAAGTGACCAGGCAGCTGGGACACACAGAAGAGGCCAGGCAGCTGGGATCACAGAAGAGACAAGGCAGCTGGGACACACAGAAGAGACCAAGCAGCTGGGACACAAAGAAGAGACCAGGCAGCAGGGCCACACAGAAGAGACCAGGCAGCTGGGACACACTGAAGATACAAGGCAGCTGGGCCACACAGAAGAGACAAGGCAGCTGGGACACACAGAAGAGACCAGGCAGCTGGGACGCACAGAATTGACAAGGCAGCTGGGACACACAGAAGTGACTAGGCACCTGGGATACACAGAAGAGACCATGCAGCTGGGATACACAGAAGAGACCAGGCAAGGCAGCTAGGACAGACAGAAGAGACCAGGCAGCTGGGACACACAGACAAGACCAGGCAGCTGGGACATGCAGAGGAGACCAGGCAGCTGGGACACACAGAAGAAACCAGGAAGCTGGGACACACAGAAGTGACCAGGCAGCTGGGACACACAGAAGAGGCCAGGCAGCTGGGATCACAGAAGAGACAAGGCAGCTGGGACACACAGAAGAGACCAGGCAGCTGGGACACACAGAACTGACTAGGCACCTGGGATACACAGAAGAGACCATGCAACTGGAATACACAGAGGAGACCAGGCAGCTGGGGCACAGAGAAGAGACCAGACAACTGAGACATACAGAAGTGACCAGGCAGCTGGATACACAGAATTGACTAGGTAGCTGGGACACGCAGAAGAGACCCGGCAACTGGGACACACAGAAGAGACCAGACAGCTGGGACACGCAGAAGAGACCAGGCAGCGGCGACACACAGAAAGGACCAGGCAGCTAGTCAGCTGTGACACACAGAAGTGACCAATCAGCTGGGACATGCAGAAGAGACCAGGCAGCAGGGACACACAGATATGGCCAGGCAGCTGGGACACACAGAAGAGACCAGGCAGCGGGATACACAGAAGTGACCAGGCAGCTGGGACACACAGAATATACCAGGCAGCTGGGACACGCAGAAGGGACCAGACAGCAGGGACACACAGATGTGGCCAGGCAGCTGGAACACACAGAAGAGACCAGGCAGCGGGACACACAGAAGTGACCAGGCAGCTGGGACACACAGAAGTGACCAGGCAGCTGGGACACACAGAAGAGACCAAGCATCTGGGATACACAGAAGAGACCAGGCAGCTGGCACACACAGAAGAGACCAGGCAGCTGGGTCACACTGAAGAGACCAGGCAGCTGGGACACACAGAATAGACCAGGCAGCTGGGACAGACAAAAGTGACCAGGCAGATGGGACACACAGAAGAGACAAAGCAGCTGGGATACACAGAAGAGACCAGGCAGCTGGGACACACAGAAGTGACCAGGCAGCTGGGTCATACTGAAGAGACCAGGCAGCTGGGACACACAGAATAGACCAGGAAGCTGGGACAGACAAATGTGACCAGGTAGCTGGGACACACAGAAGAGACTAGGCAGCTGGGACACACAGAAGAGAGCAGGCAGTTGGGTCACACAGAAGAGACCAGGAAGCTGCGACACACAGAAGTGACCAGGTAGCTGGGACACACAGAAGAGACCAGGCAGCCGGGACACACAGAAGAAACAAGGCAGCGGGGACACACAGAAGAGACCAAGCAACTGGGACACACAGAAGAGACCAGGCAGCTGGGACACACTGAAGAGACCAGGCAGCGGGGACACACAGAATAGACCAGGCAGCTAGGGCAGACAAAAACGACCAGGCAGCTGGGACACACAGAATAGACCAGGCAGCTGAGACACACAGAAGAGCCAGGCAGCTGGGACACACAGAAGAGTCCAGTCAGCTGGAACACACAGAAGAGACCAGGCAGCTGGGACACACAGCCGTGTTCACGCAGCTGGGAAACACAGACGTGACCAGGCAGCTGGGACACACAAAAGAGACCAGGCAGCCGGCACACACACATACAGAAGTGACCAGGCAGCTGGGACTCACAGAAGAGACCAGGCAGCTGGGACACACAGATGTGACCAGGCAGCTGGGACACACAGAAGAGACCAGGCAGCTGGGACACACAAAAGAGACCAGGCAGTTGGGACAAGCAGAGGAGACCTGGCAGCTGGGACACACAGAAGAAACCAGGAAGCTGGGACACACAGAAGTGACCAGGCAGCTGGGACACACAGACGAGGCAAGGCAGCTGGGATCACAGAAGAGACTAGGCAGCTGGGACACACAGAAGAGACCAAGCAGCTGGGACACACCGAAGAGAGCAGGCAGCTGGGCCACACAGAAGAGACCAGGCAGCTGGGACACATTGAAGAGACAAGGCAGCTGGGACACACAGAAGAGACCAGGCAGCTGGGACACACAGAAGAGACCAGGCAGCTGGGAAACCAGAACTGACTAGGCACCTGGGATACACAGAAGAGACCATGCAGTTGGGGCACACAGAGGAGACCAGGCAGCTGGGACACAGAGAAGAGACCAGACAACTGAGACATACAGAAGTGACCAGGCAGCTGGATACACAAAATTGACTGGGCAGCTGGGACACACAGAAGAGACCGGGCAACTGGGACACACAGAAGAGACCAGACAGCTGGGTCACACTGAAGAGACCAGGCAGCTGGGACACACAGAATAGACCAGGCAGCTGGGACAGACAAAAGTGACCAGGCAGATGGGACACACAGAAGAGACAAAGCAGCTGGGATACACAGAAGAGACCAGGCAGCTGGGACACACAGAAGTGACCAGGCAGCTGGGTCATACTGAAGAGACCAGGCAGCTGGGACACACAGAATAGACCAGGAAGCTGGGACAGACAAATGTGACCAGGTAGCTGGGACACACAGAAGAGACTAGGCAGCTGGGACACACAGAAGAGAGCAGGCAGTTGGGTCACACAGAAGAGACCAGGAAGCTGCGACACACAGAAGTGACCAGGTAGCTGGGACACACAGAAGAGACCAGGCAGCTGGGACACACAGAAGAAACAAGGCAGCGGGGACACACAGAAGAGACCAAGCAACTGGGACACACAGAAGAGACCAGGCAGCTGGGACACACTGAAGAGACCAGGCAGCGGGGACACACAGAATAGACCAGGCAGCTAGGGCAGACAAAAACGACCAGGCAGCTGGGACACACAGAATAGACCAGGCAGCTGAGACACACAGAAGAGCCAGGCAGCTGGGACACACAGAAGAGTCCAGTCAGCTGGAACACACAGAAGAGACCAGGCAGCTGGGACACACAGCCGTGTTCACGCAGCTGGGAAACACAGACGTGACCAGGCAGCTGGGACACACAAAAGAGACCAGGCAGCCGGCACACACACATACAGAAGTGACCAGGCAGCTGGGACTCACAGAAGAGACCAGGCAGCTGGGACACACAGATGTGACCAGGCAGCTGGGACACACAGAAGAGACCAGGCAGCTGGGACACACAGAAGAGACCAGGCAGTTGGGACAAGCAGAGGAGACCTGGCAGCTGGGACACACAGAAGAAACCAGGAAGCTGGGACACACAGAAGTGACCAGGCAGCTGGGACACACAGACGAGGCAAGGCAGCTGGGATCACAGAAGAGACTAGGCAGCTGGGACACACAGAAGAGACCAAGCAGCTGGGACACACCGAAGAGAGCAGGCAGCTGGGCCACACAGAAGAGACCAGGCAGCTGGGACACATTGAAGAGACAAGGCAGCTGGGACACACAGAAGAGACCAGGCAGCTGGGACACACAGAAGAGACCAGGCAGCTGGGAAACCAGAACTGACTAGGCACCTGGGATACACAGAAGAGACCGTGCAGTTGGGGCACACAGAGGAGACCAGGCAGCTGGGACACAGAGAAGAGACCAGACAACTGAGACATACAGAAGTGACCATGCAGCTGGATACACAAAATTGACTGGGCAGCTGGGACACACAGAAGAGACCGGGCAACTGGGAAACACAAAAGAGACCAGACAGCTGGGACTCGCAGAAGAGACCAGGCAGCGGCAACACACAGAAAGGTCCAGGGAGCTAGTCAGCTGTGACACACAGAAGTGACCAATCAGCTGGGACACGGAGAAGAGACCAGGCAGCAGGGACACACAGATGTAGCCAGGCAGCTGAGACACACAGAAGAGACCAGGCAGCAGGATACACAGAAGTGACCAGGCAGCTGGGAGACACAGAATATACCAGGCAGCTAGGACACCCAGAAGAGACCAGACAGCAGGGACACACAGATGGGGCCAGGCAGCTGGAACACACAGAAGAGACCAGGCAGCGGGACACACAGAAGTGACCAGGCAGCTGGGACACACAGAATAGACCACGCAGCTGGGACACACAGAAGTGACCAGGCAGCTGGGACACAAAGAAGAGCCCATGCAGCTGGGACACACATAAGAGACCAAGCAGCTGGGATACACAGAAGAGACCAGGCAGCTGGCAGACACAGAAGAGACCAGGCAGCTGGGTCACTCTGAAGAGACCAGGCAGCTGGGACACACAGAATAGACCAGGCAGCTGGGACAGACAAAAGTGACCAGGCAGATGGGACACACAGAAGAGACAAAGCAGCTGGGATACACAGAAGAGACCAGGCAGCTGGGACACACAGAAGAGACCAGGCAACTGGGTCATACTGAAGAGACCAGGCAGCTGGGACACACAGAATAGACGAGGAAGCTGGGACAGACAAAAGTGACCAGGTAGTTGGGACACACAGAAGAGACTAGGCAGCTGGGACACACAGAAGAGAGCAGGCAGCTGGGTCACACAGAAGAGACCAGGAAGGTGCGACACACAGAAGTGACCAGGCAGCTGGGACACACAGAAGAGACCAGGCAGCCGGGACACACAGAAGAGACCAAGCAACTGGGACACACAGAAGAGACCAGGCAGCTGGGACACACAGAAGAGACCAGGCAGCTGGGACACACTGAAGAGACCAGTCACCCGGGACACACAGAATAGACCAGGCAGCTAGTGCAGACAAAAGTGACCAGGCAGCTGGGACACACAGAATAGACCAGGCAGCTGGGACACACAGAAGAGCCGGGCAGCTGGGACACACAGAAGAGTCCAGGCAGCTGGGACACACAGAAGAGACCAGGCAGCTGGGACACACAGACGTGTTCACGCAGCTGGGACACACACAAGTGACCAAGCAGCTAGGACACACAGAATAGACCAGACAGCTGGCACACACACACACAGAAGAGACCAGGCAAGACAGCTGGGACACACAGAAGAGACCTGGCAGCTGGGACACACAGAAGAAACCAGGAAGCTGGGACACACAGAAGTGACCAGGCAGCAGGGACACACAGAAGAGGCCAGGCAGCTGGGATCACAGAAGAGACAAGGCAGCTGGGACACACAGGAGAGACCAAGCAGCTGGGACACACAAAAGAGACCAGGCAGCTGGGCCACACAGAAGAGACCAGGCAGCTGGGACACACTGAAGAGACAAGGCAGCTGGGACACACAGAAGAGACCAGGCAGCTGGGACACACAGAAGAGACCAGGCAGCTGGCAGACACAGAAGAGACCAGGCAGCTGGGTCACACTGAAGAGACCAGGCAGCTGGGACACACAGAATAGACCAGGCAGCTGGGACAGACAAAAGTGACCAGTCAGATGGGACACACAGAAGAGACAAAGCAGCTGGGATACACAGAAGAGACCAGGCAGCTGGGACACACAGAAGAGACCAGGCAGCTGGGTCATACTGAAGAGACCAGGCAGCTGGGACGCACAGAATAGACCAGGAAGCTGGGACATACAAAAGTGACCAGGTAGCTGGGACACACAGAAGAGACTAGGCAGCTGGGACACACAGAAGAGAGCAGGCAGGTGGGTCACACAGAAGAGACCAGGAAGCTGCGACACACAGAAGTGACCAGGCAGCTGGGACACACAGAAGAGACCAGGCAGCCGGGACACACAGAAGAGGCCAAGCAACTGGGACACACAGAAGAGACCAGGCAGCTGGGACACACAGAAGAGACCAGGCAGCTGGGACACACTGAAGAGACCAGCAGCCGGGACACACAGAAGAGACCAGGCAGCTAGTGCAGACAAAAGTGACCAGGCAGCTGGGACACACAGAATAGACCAGGCAGCTGGGACAAACAGAATAGACCAGGCAGCTGGCACACACACACACAGAAGAGACCAGGCAACGCAGCTGGGACACACAGAAGAGACCAGGCAGCGGGACACACAGAAGTGACCAGGCAGCTGGGACACACAGAATAGATCACACAGCTGGGACACACAGAAGTGACAAGGCAGCTGGGACACAAAGAAGAGCCTATGCAGCTGGGACACACAGAAGAGACCAAGCAGCTGGGATACACAGAAGAGACCAGGCAGCTGGCAGACACAGAAGAGACCAGGCAGCTGGGTCACACTGAAGAGACCAGGCAGCTGGGACACACAGAATAGACCAGGCAGCTGGGACAGACAAAAGTGACCAGGCAGATGGGACACACAGAAGAGACAAAGCAGCTGGGATACACAGAAGAGACCAGGCAGCTGGGACACACAGAAGAGACCAGGCAACTGGGTCATACTGAATAGACCAGGCAGCTGGGACACACAGAATAGACCAGGAAGCTGGGACAGACAAAAGTGACCAGGTAGTTGGGACACACAGAAGAGACTAGGCAGCTGGGACACACAGAAGAGAGCAGGCAGCTGGGTCAGACAGAAGAGACCAGGAAGGTGCGACACACAGAAGTGACCAGGCAGCTGGGACACACAGAAGAGACCAGGCAGCCGGGACACACAGAAGAGACCAAGCAACTGGGACACACAGAAGAGACCAGGCAGCTGGGACACACAGAAGAGACCAGGCAGCTGGGACACACTGAAGAGACCAGTCAGCCGGGACACACAGAATAGACCAGGCAGCTAGTGCAGACAAAAGTGACCAGGCAGCTGGGACACACAGAATAGACCAGGCAGCTGGGACACACAGAAGAGTCGGGCAGCTGGGACACACAGAAGAGTCCAGGCAGCTGGGACACACAGAAGAGACCAGGCAGCTGGGACACACAGACCTGTTCACGCAGCTGGGACACACACAAGTGACCAAGCAGCTAGGACACACAGAATAGACCAGGCAGCTGGCACACACACACACAGAAGAGACCAGGCAAGGCAGCTGGGACACACAGAAGAGACCTGGCAGCTGGGACACGGAGAAGAGACCAGGGAGCAGGGACACACAGATGTGGCCAGGCAGCTGAGACACACAGAAGAGACCAGGCAGCGGGATACACAGAAGTGACCAGGCAGCTGGGACACACAGAATATACCAGGCAGCTGGGACACGCAGAAGAGACCAGACAGAAGGGACACACAGATGAGGCCAGGCAGCTGGAACACACAGAAGAGACCAAGCAGCTGGGATACACAGAAGAGACCAGGCAGCTGGCAGACATAGAAGAGATCAGGCAGCTGGGTCATACTGAAGAGACCAGGCAGCTGGGACACACAGAATAGACAAGGAAGCTGGGACAGACAAAAGTGACCAGCTAGCAGGGACACACAGAAGAGACAAGGCAGCTGGGACACACAGAAGAGAGCAGGCAGCCGGGACACACAGAATAGCCCAGGCAGCTAGGGCAGACAAAATTGACCAGGCATCTGGGACACACAGAGTAGAACAGGCAGCTGGGACACACAGAAGAGCCAGGCAGCTGGGACACACAGAAGAGTCCAGGCAGCTGGGACACACAGAAGAGACCAGGCAGCTGGGACACACAGACGTGTTCACGCAGCTGGGACACACACACGCGACCAGGCAGCTGGGACACACAGAAGAGACCAGGCAGCTGGCACACACACACACACACAAGTGACCAGGCAGCTGGGACTCACAGAAGAGACCAGGTAGCTGGGACACACAGACGTGACCAGGCAGCTGGGACACACAGAAGAGACCAGGCAGCAGGGACACACTGAAGAGGCCAAGCACCTAGGACACACTGAAGAGACCAGGCAGCTGGGACACACAGAAGAGACCAAGCAGCTGGGATACACAGAACAGACCAGGCAGCTGGCAGACACAGAAGAGACCAGGCAGCTGGGTCACACTGAAGAGACCAGGCAGCTGGGACACACAGAATAGACCAGGCAGCTGGGACAGACAAAAGTGACCAGGCAGATGGGACACACAGAAGAGACCAGGCAGCTGGGTCATACTGAAGAGACCAGGCAGCTGGGACACACAGAATAGACCGGGAAGCTGGGACAGACAAAAGTGACCAGGTAGGTGGGACACACAGAAGAGACTAGGCAGCTGGGACACACAGAAGAGAGCAGACAGCTGGGTCACACAGAAGAGACCTGGAAGGTGCGACACACAGAAGTGACCAGGCAGCTGGGACACACAGAAGAGACCAGGCAGCCGGGACACACAGAAGAGACCAAGCAACTGGGACACACAGAAGAGACCAGGCAGCTGGGACACACAGAAGAGACCAGGCAGCTGGGACACACTGAAGAGACTAGTCAGCCGGGACACACAGAATAGACCAGGCAGCTAGTGCAGACAAAAGTGACGAGGCAGCTGGGACACACAGAATAGACCAGGCAGCTGGGACACACAGAAGAGCAGGGCAGCTGGGACACACAGAAGAGTCCAGGCAGCTGGGACACACAGAAGAGACCAGGCAGCTGGGACACACAGACGTGTTCACGCAGCTGGGACACACACAAGTGACCAAGCAGCTAGGACACACAGAATAGACCAGGCAGCTGGCACACACACACACAGGTCAGACCAGGCAAGGCAGCTGGGACACACAGAAGAGACCTGGCAGCTGGGACACACAGAAGAAACCAGGAAGCTGGGACACACAGAAGTGACCAGGCAGCTGGGACACACAAAAGAGGCCAGGCAGCTGGGATCACAGAAGAGACAAGGCAGCTGGGACACACAGGAGAGACCAAGCAGCTGGGACACACAAAAGAGACCAGGCAGCTGGCCACACAGAAGAGACCAGGCAGCTGGGACACACTGAAGAGACAAGGCAGCTGGGACACACAGAAGAGACCAGGAGCTGGGACACACAGAACTGACTAGGCACCTGGGATACACAGAAGAGACCATGCAGCGGGGACACACAGAGGAGACCAGGCAGCTGGGACACAGAGAAGAGACCAGACAACTGAGACATACAGAAATGACCAGGCAGCTGGATACACAGAATTGACTAGGCAGCTGGGACATGCAGAAGAGACCGGGTAACTGGGACACACAGAAGAGACCAGACAGCTGGGACACGCAGAAGAGACCAGGCAGCGGTGACACACAGAAAGGACCAGGCAGCTAGTCAGCTGTGACACACAGAAGTGACCAATCAGCTGGGACACGGAGAAGAGACCAGGGAGCAGGGACACACAGATGTGGCCAGGCAGCAGAGACACACAGAAGAGACCAGGCAGCGGGATACACAGAAGTGACCAGGCAGCTGGGACACACAGAATATACCAGGCAGCTGGGACACGCAGAAGAGACCAGACAGAGGGGACACACAGATGTGGCCAGGCAGCTGGAACACACAGAAGAGACCAGGCAGCGGGGCACACAGAAGTGACCAGGCAGCTGGGACACACAGAATAGACCACGCAGCTGGGACACACAGAAGTGACCAGGCAGCTGGGACACAAAGAAGAGCCCAGGCGGCTGGGACACACAGAAGAGACCAAGCAGCTGGGATACACAGAAGAGACCAGGCAGCTGGCAGACACAGAAGAGATCAGGCAGCTGGGTCATACTGAAGAGACCAGGCAGCTGGGACACACAGAATAGACCAGGAAGCTGGGACAGACAAAAGTGACCAGCTAGCTGGGACACACAGAAGAGACAAGGAAGCTGGGACACACAGAAGAGAGCAGGCAGCCGGGACACACAGAATAGCCCAGGCAGCTAGGGCAGACAAAATTGACCAGGCATCTGGGACACACAGAATAGACCAGGCAGCAGGGACACACAGAAGAGCCAGGCAGCTGGGACACACAGAAGAGTCCAGGCAGCTGGGACACACAGAAGAGACCAGGCAGCTGGGACACACAGACGTGTTCACGCAGCTGGGACACACACACACGCGACCAGGCAGCTGGGACACACAGAAGAGACCAGGCAGCTGGCACACACACACAAGTGACCAGGCAGCTGGGACTCACAGAAGAGACCAGATAGCTGGGACACACAGACGTGACCAGGCAGCTGGGACACACAGAAGAGACCAGGCAGCAGGGACACACTGAAGAGGCCAAGCACCTAGGACACACTGAAGAGACCAGGCAGCTGGGACACACAGAAGAGACCAAGCAGCTGGGATACACAGAACAGACCAGGCAGCTGGCAGACACAGAAGGGACCAGGCAGCTGGGTCACACTGAAGAGACCAGGCAGCTGGGACACACAGAATAGACCGGGAAGCTGGGACAGACAAAAGTGACCAGGTAGCTGGGACACACAGAAGAGACTAGGCAGCTGGGACACACAGAAGAGAGCAGGCAGCTGGGTCACACAGAAGAGACCAGGAAGCTGCGACACACAGAAGTGACCAGGCAGCTGGGACACACAGAAGAGACCAGCCAGCCGGGACACACAGAAGAGACAAGGCAGGCGGGACACACAGAAGAGACCAAGCAACTGGGACACACAGAAGAGACCAGGCAGCTGGGACACACTGAAGAGACCAGGCAGCCAGGACACATAGAATAGACCAGGCAGCTAGGTCAGACAAAAGTGACCAGGCAGCTGGCACACACAGAATAGAGCAGGCAGCTGGGACACACAGAAGATCCAGGCAGCTGGGACACACAGAAGAGTCCAGGCAGCTGGGACACAAAGAAGAGACCAGGCAGCTGGGACACAAAGACGTGTTCACGCAGCTGGGACACACACACGTGACCAGGCTGCTGGGACACACAGAAGAGATCAGGCAGCTGGCGCACACACACACAGAAGTGACCAGGCAGCTGGGACTCACAGAAGAGACCAGGCAGCTGGGACACACTGAAAAGGCCAAGCAGCTGGGACACACAGAAGAGACCAGGCAGCTGGGACACACAGACGAGACCAGGCAGCTGAGACACACAGAAGAAACCAGGAAGCTGGGACACACAGAAGTGACCAGGCAGCTGGGACACACAGAAGAGGCCAGGCAGCTGGGATCACAGAAGAGACAAGGCAGCTGGGACACACAGAAGAGACCAAGCAGCTGGGACACACAGAAGAGACCAGGCAGCAGGGCCACACAGAAGAGACCAGGCAGCTGGGACACACTGAAGATACAAGGCAGCTGGGCCACACAGAAGAGACAAGGCAGCTGGGACACACAGAAGAGACCAGGCAGCTGGGACGCACAGAATTGACCAGGCAGCTGGGACACACAGAAGTGACTAGGCACCTGGGATACACAGAAGAGACCATGCAGCTGGGATACACAGAAGAGACCAGGCAAGGCAGCTAGGACAGACAGAAGAGACCAGGCAGCTGGGACACACAGACAAGACCAGGCAGCTGGGACATGCAGAGGAGACCAGGCAGCTGGGACACACAGAAGAAACCAGGAAGCTGGGACACACAGAAGTGACCAGGCAGCTGGGACACACAGAAGAGGCCAGGCAGCTGGGATCACAGAAGAGACAAGGCAGCTGGGACACACAGAAGAGACCAGGCAGCTGGGACACACAGTACTGACTAGGCACCTGGGATACACAGAAGAGACCATGCAACTGGAATACACAGAGGAGACCAGGCAGCTGGGGCACAGAGAAGAGACCAGACAACTGAGACATACAGAAGTGACCAGGCAGCTGGATACACAGAATTGACTAGGTAGCTGGGACACGCAGAAGAGACCCGGCAACTGGGACACACAGAAGAGACCAGACAGCTGGGACACGCAGAAGAGACCAGGCAGCGGCGACACACAGAAAGGACCAGGCAGCTAGTCAGCTGTGACACACAGAAGTGACCAATCAGCTGGGACATGCAGAAGATACCAGGCAGCAGGGACACACAGATGTGGCCAGGCAGCTGGGACACACAGAAGAGACCAGGCAGCGGGATACACAGAAGTGACCAGGCAGCTGGGACACACAGAATATACCAGGCAGCTGGGACACGCAGAAGGGACCAGACAGCAGGGACACACAGATGTGGCCAGGCAGCTGGAACACACAGAAGAGACCAGGCAGCGGGACACACAGAAGTGACCAGGCAGCTGGGACACACAGAAGTGACCAGGCAGCTGGGACACACAGAAGAGACCAAGCATCTGGGATACACAGAAGAGACCAGGCAGCTGGCACACACAGAAGAGACCAGGCAGCTGGGTCACACTGAAGAGACCAGGCAGCTGGGAAACACAGAATAGACCAGGCAGCTGGGACAGACAAAAGTGACCAGGCAGATGGGACACACAGAAGAGACAAAGCAGCTGGGATACACAGAAGAGACCAGGCAGCTGGGACACACAGAAGTGACCAGGCAGCTGGGTCATACTGAAGAGACCAGGCAGCTGGGACACACAGAATAGACCAGGAAGCTGGGACAGACAAATGTGACCAGGTAGCTGGGACACACAGAAGAGACTAGGCAGCTGGGACACACAGAAGAGAGCAGGCAGTTGGGTCACACAGAAGAGACCAGGAAGCTGCGACTCACAGAAGTGACCAGGTAGCTGGGACACACAGAAGAGACCAGGCAGTCGGGACACACAGAAGAAACAAGGCAGCGGGGACACACAGAAGAGACCAAGCAACTGGGACACACAGAAGAGACCAGGCAGCTGGGACACACTGAAGAGACCAGGCAGCGGGGACACACAGAATAGACCAGGCAGCTAGGGCAGACAAAAACGACCAGGCAGCTGGGACACACAGAATAGACCAGGCAGCTGAGACACACAGAAGAGCCAGGCAGCTGGGACACACAGAAGAGTCCAGTCAGCTGGAACACACAGAAGAGACCAGGCAGCTGGGACACACAGCCGTGTTCACGCAGCTGGGAAACACAGACGTGACCAGGCAGCTGGGACACACAAAAGAGACCAGGCAGCCGGCACACACACATACAGAAGTGACCAGGCAGCTGGGACTCACAGAAGAGACCAGGCAGCTGGGACACACAGATGTGACCAGGCAGCTGGGACACACAGAAGAGACCAGGCAGCTGGGACACACTGAAGAGGCCAAGCAGCTGAGACACACAGAAGAGACCAGGCAGCTGGGACACACAGACGAGACCAGGCAGCTGAGACACACAGAAGAAACCAGGAAGCTGGGACACACAGAAGTGACCAGGCAGCTGGGACACACAGAAGAGGCCAGGCAGCTGGGATCACAGAAGAGACAAGGCAGCTGGGACACACAGAAGAGACCAAGCAGCTGGGACACACAGAAGAGACCAAGCAGCTGGGACACTCAGAAGAGACCAGGCTGCTGGGCCGCACAGAAGAGACCAGGCAGCTGGGCCACACAGAAGAGACCAGGCAGCTGGGACACACAGAAGAGACCAGGCAGCTGGGACACACTGAAGAGACCAGGCAGCGGGGGGACACAGAATAGACCAGGCAGCTAGGGCAGACAAAAGCGACCAGGCAGCTGGGACACACAGAATAGACCAAGCAGCTGGGACACACAGAAGAGCCAGGCAGCTGGGACACACAGAAGAGTCCAGTCAGCTGGAACACACAGAAGAGACCAGGCAGCTGGGACACACAGCCGTGTTCACGCAGCTGGGAAACACAGAGGTGACCAGGCAGCTGGGACACAAAAAAGAGACCAGGCAGCCGGCACACACACATACAGAAGTGACCAGGCAGCTGGGACTCACAGAAGAGACCAGGCAGCTGGGACACACAGACGTGACCAGGCAGCTGGGACACACAGAAGAGATGAGGCAGCTGGGACACACAGAAGAGTCCAGTCAGCTGGAACACACAGAAGAGACCAGGCAGCTGGGACACACAGCCGTGTTCACGCAGCTGGGAAACACAGACGTGACCAGGCAGCTGGGACAAACAAAAGAGACCAGGCAGCCGGTACACACACATACAGAAGTGACCAGGCAGCTGGGACTCACAGAAGAGACCAGGCAGCTGGGACACACAGACGTGACCAGGCAGCTGGGACACACAGAAGAGACCAGGCAGCTGGGACACACTGAAGAGGCCAAGCAGCTGAGACACACAGAAGAGACCAGGCAGCTGGGACACACAGACGAGACCAGGCAGCTGAGACACACAGAAGAAACCAGGAAGCTGGGACACACAGAAGTGACCAGGCAGCTGGGACACACAGAAGAGGCCAGGCAGCTGGGATCACAGAAGAGACAAGGCAGCTGGGACACACAGAAGAGACCAAGCAGCTGGGACACACAGAAGAGACCAAGCAGCTGGGACACACAGAAGAGACCAGGCTGCTGGGCCGCACAGAAGAGACCAGGCAGCTGGGCCACACAGAAGAGACCAGGCAGCTGGGACACACAGAAGAGACCAGGCAGCTGGGACACACAAGAAGAGACCAGGCAGCTGGAACACACAAAATAGGCCAGACAGCTGGGACACACAGAAGTGCCCAGGCAGCTGGGATACACAGAAAGGACCAGGCAGCTTGGAAGTTGGGACACACAGAAGAGACCAGACAGCTGGGACACACAGAACTGACCAGGCACCTGGGATACACAGAAGAGACCATGCAGCTGGGACACAAAGAGGAGACCAGGCAGCTGGGACACAGAGAAGAGACCAGACAACTGAGACACACAGAAGTGACCAGGCAGCTGGATACACAGAAGTGACTAGGCAGCTGGGACACGCAGAAGAGACCAGGCAACTGGGACACACAGAAGAGACCAGACAGCTGGGACACACAGAAGAGACCAGGCAGCTGGGACACACAAGAAGAGACCAGGCAGCTGGGACACACAAAATAGACCAGACACCTGGGGCACACAGAAGTGCCCAGGCAGCTGGGATACACAGAAGAGACCAGGCAAGGCAGCTGGGACACACAGAAAGGACCAGGCAGCTTGGAAGTTGGGACACACAGAAGAGACCAGACAGCTGGGACACACAGAACTGACCAGGCACCTGGGATACACAGAAGAGACCATGCAGCTGGGACACAAAGAGGAGACCAGGCAGCTGGGACACAGAGAAGAGACCAGACAACTGAGACACACAGAAGTGACCAGGCAGCTGGATACACAGAGGTGACTAGGCAGCTGGTACACGCAGAAGAGACCAGGCAACTGGGACACACAGAAGAGACCAGACAGCTGGGACACACAGAAGAGACCAGGAAGCTGGGTCACACAGAAGAGACCAGGCAGCTGTGAAGCACAGAATAGACCAGGCTGCTGGGACAGACAAAAGTGGGCAGGTAGATGGGACACACAGAAGAGGCCAAGCAGCTGGGGCACACAAAATAGACCAGGCAGCTGGGACACACAGAAGAAACCAGGCAGCTGGGTCATACTGAAGAGACCAGGCAGCTGGAACACACAGAATATACCAGGCAGCTGGGACAGACAAATGTGACCAGGTAGCTGGGACACACAGAAGAGACTAGGTAGCTGGGACACACATGAAGAGACAAGGCAGCTGGGACACACAGAAGAGACCAAGCAGCTGGGACACACAGAAGAGACCAGGCAGCTGGGACACACAGAAGAGACCAGGCAGCTGGGTTACACTGAAGAGACAAGGCAGCTGGGACACACAGAATAGACCAGGCAGCTGGGACAGACACAAGTAACCAGGCAGATGGGACACACAGAAGAGACCAGGCAGCTGGGACACACAGAAGAGACCAGGCAGCTGGGACAAACAGAAGTGACCAGGCAGCTGGGACATACAGAATAGACCAGGCAGCTCGGACACACAAAAGTGAGCAGGCAGCAGGTAGACACAGAAGAGACCAGGCAGCTGGGACATGCAGAAGAGACCAGCCAGCTGGGTCACACAGATGAGACCAGGCAGCTGGGTCACACAGAAGAGACCTAGAAGCTGCGACACACAGAAGTGACCAGGCAGCTGGGACACACAGAAGAGACCAGGCAGCTGGGACACACAGAAGAGGCAAGGCAGCTGGGACGCACAGAAGAGACCAAGCAGCCAGGACTGACAGAATAGACCAGGCAGCTGGGGCAGACAAAAGTGACCAGGCAGCTGGGACACACAGAAGAGACCAGGCAGCTGGGACACACAGAAGAGCCCAGGCAGCTGGGGCACACAGAAGAGACCAGGCAGCTGGGACACACAGACGTGACCACGCAGCTGGGACACACAGATGTGACCAGGCATCTGGGACACACAGAAGTTACCAGGCAGCTGGGGCACACAGAAGAGACAAGGCAGCTGGGACACACAGATGTGACCAGGCAGCTGGGACACACAGAAGAGACCAGGCAGCTGGCACACACACACACAGAAGTGACCAGGCAGCTGGGACTCACAGAAGAGACCAGGCAGCTGGGATACACAGATGTGACCAGGCATCTGGGATATACAGAAGAGACCAGGCAGCTGGCACACACACACACAGAAGTGACCAGGCAGCTGGGACTCACAGAAGAGTGCAGGCAGCTGGATCACAGAAGAGACAAGGCATCTGGGACACACAGAAGAGACCAGGCTGCTGGGCCACACAGAAGAGACCAGGGAGCTGGGACACACTGAAAAGACCAGGCAGCTGGGACAGACAAAAGTAAACAGGCAGATGGGACACTCAGAAGAGACCAGGCGGCTGGGACACACAGAAGAGACCAGGCAGCTGGGACAAACAGAAGTGACCAGGCAGCTGGGACATACAGAATAGACCAGGCAGCTCGGACACACATTAGTGACCAGGCAGCAGGTAGACACAGAAGAGACCAGGCAGCTGGGACACGCAGAAGAGACCAGGCAGCTGGGACACACAGAAGAGACCAGGCAGCTGGGTCACACAGAAGAAACCTAGAAGCTGCGACACACAGAAGTGACCAGGCAGCTGGGACACACAGAAGAGACCAGGCAGCTGGGACACACAGAAGAGGCAAGGCAGCTGGGACACACAGAAGAGACCAAGCAGCTGGGACACACAGAAGAGACCAGGCAGCTGGGACACACTGAAGAGACCAGGCAGCCAGGACACACAGAATAGACCAGGCAGTTGGGGCAGACAAAAGTGACCAGGCAGCTGGGACACAAAGAAGAGACCAGGCAGCTGGGACACACAGAAGAGCCCATGCAGCTGGGACACAGAGGAGACCAGGCAGCTGGGACACACAGACGTGACCACGCAGCTGGGACACACAGACATGACCAGGCAGCTGGGACACACATAAGTTACCAGGCAGCTGGGGCACACAGAAGAGACAAGGCAGCTGGGCCACACAGATGTGACCAGGCAGCTGGGGCATACAGAAGAGACCAGACAGCTGGCACACACCACACACAGAAGTGACCAGGCAGCTGGGACTCACAGAAGAGACCAGGCAGCTGGGATACACATAAGGGACAAGGCAGCTGGGACACACAGATGTGACCAGGCATCTGGGACATACAGAAGAGACCAGGCAGCTGGCACACACACACACAGAAGTGACCAGGCAGCTGGGACTCACAGAAGAGGCCAGGCAGCTGGGATCACATAAGAGACAAGGCAGCTGGGACACACAGAAGAGACCAAGCAGCTGGGACACACAGAAGAGACAGGGCTGCTGGGCCACACAGAAGAGACCAGGCAGCTGGGACACACTGAAAAGACAAGGCAGCTGGGACACACAGAAGAGACCAGGCAGCTGGGACACACAGAAGAGACCAGGCAGCTGGGACACACAGAAGAGACCAAGCAGCTGGGACACACAGAAGAGACCAGGCAGCTGGGACACACTGAAGAGACAAGGCAGCTGGGACACACAGAAGAGACCAGGCAGCTGGGACATACAGAAGAGACCAGACAGCTGGGACACACAAGAAGAGACCAGGCAGCCGGGACACACAAAATAGACCAGACAGCTGGGACACACTGAAGAGACAAGGCAGCTGGGACACACAGAAGAGACCAGGCAGCCGGGACACACAAAATAGGCCAGACAGCTGGGACACACAGAAGAGACCAGACAGCTGGGACACACAGAACTGACCATGCACCTGGGTTACACAGAAAAGACCATGCAGCTGGGACACACAGAGGAGACCAGGCAGCTGGGACACAGAGAAGAGACCAGGCAGCTGGATACACAGAAGTGACTAGGCAGCTGGGACACGCAGAAGAGACCAGGCAACTGGGACACGCAGAAGAGACCCGACAGCTGGGACACACAGAAGAGACCAGGCAGCGGGGACACACAGAAAGGACCAGGCAGCTAGTCAGTTGGGACACACAAAAGAGACCAGGCAGCGGGACACACAGAAGTGACCAGGCAGCTGCGACACACAGAATAGACCAGGCAGCTGAGACACACAGAAGTGACTAGGCAGCTCGGACACACAGAAGAGACCAGGCAGCTGGGACACACAGAAGAGGCAAGGCAGCTGGGACACACAGAAGAGACCAAGCAGCTGGGACACACAGAAGAGACCAGGCAGCTGGGACACACTGAAGAGACCAGGCAGCCAGGACACACAGAATAGACCAGGCAGTTGGGGCAGACAAAAGTGACAAGGCAGCTGGGACACAAAGAAGAGACCAGGCAGCTGGGACACACAGAAGAGCCCATGCAGCTGGGACACAGAGGAGACCAGGCAGCTGGGACACACAGACGTGACCACGCAGCTGGGACACACAGACATGACCAGGCAGCTGGGACACACATAAGTTACCAGGCAGCCTGGACACACAGAAGAGGCAAAGCAGCTGGGACACACAGAAGAGACCAAGCAGCTGGGACACACAGAAGAGACCAGGCAGCTGGGACACACTGAAGAGACCAGGCAGCCAGGACACACAGAATAGACCAGGCAGTTGGGGCAGACAAAAGTGACCAGGCAGCTGGGACACAAAGAAGAGACCAGGCAGCTGGGACACACAGAAGAGCCCATGCAGCTGGGACACAGAGGAGACCAGGCAGCTGGGACACACAGACGTGACCACGCAGCTGGGACACACAGACATGACCAGGCAGCTGGGACACACATAAGTTACCAGGCAGCTGGGGCACACAGAAGAGACAAGGCAGCTGGGCCACACAGATGTGACCAGGCAGCTGGGGCATACAGAAGAGACCAGACAGCTGGCACACACCACACACAGAAGTGACCAGGCAGCTGGGACTCACAGAAGAGACCAGGCAGCTGGGATACACATAAGGGACAAGGCAGCTGGGACACACAGATGTGACCAGGCATCTGGGACATACAGAAGAGACCAGGCAGCTGGCACACACACACACATAAGTGACCAGGCAGCTGGGATTCACAGAAGTGGCCAGGCAGCTGGGATCACATAAGAGACAAGGCAGCTGGGACACACAGAAGAGACCAAGCAGCTGGGACACACAGAAGAGACAGGGCTGCTGGGCCACACAGAAGAGACCAGGCAGCTGGGACACACTGAAAAGACAAGGCAGCTGGGACACACAGAAGAGACCAAGCAGCTGGGACACACAGAAGAGACCAGGCATCTGGGACACACAGAAGAGACCAAGCAGCTGGGACACACTGAAGAGACCAGGCAGCTGGGACACACTGAAGAGACAAGGCAGCTGGGACACACAGAAGAGACCAGGCAGCTGGGACATACAGAAGAGACCAGACAGCTGGGACACACAAGAAGAGACCAGGCAGCCTGGACACACAAAATAGACCAGACAGCTGGGACACACTGAAGAGACAAGGCAGCTGGGACACACAGAAGAGACCAGGCAGCCGGGACACACAAAATAGGCCAGACAGCTGGGACACACAGAAGAGACCAGACAGCTGGGACACACAGAACTGACCATGCACCTGGGTTACACAGAAGAGACCATGCAGCTGGGACACACAGAGGAGACCAGGCAGCTGGGACACAGAGAAGAGACCAGGCAGCTGGATACACAGAAGTGACTAGGCAGCTGGGACATGCAGAAGAGACCAGGCAACTGGGACACGCAGAAGAGACCCGACAGCTGGGACACACAGAAGAGACCAGGCAGTGGGGACACACAGAAAGGACCAGGCAGCTAGTCAGTTGGGACACACAGAAGAGACCAGGCAGCGGGACACACAGAAGTGACCAGGCAGCTGCGACACACAGAATAGACCAGGCAGCTGAGACACACAGAAGTGACTAGGCAGCTCGGACACACAGAAGAGACCAGGCAGCTGGGACACACAGAAGAGGCAAGGCAGCTGGGACACACAGAAGAGACCAAGCAGCTGGGACACACAGAAGAGACCAAGCAGCTGGGACACACTGAAGAGACAAGGCAGCCGGGAAACACAGAATAGACCAGGAAGCTGGGACAGACAAAAGTGACCAGGCAGCTGGGACACACAGAAGCGACCAGGCAGCTGGGACACACAGAAGAGCCCACGCAGCTGGGACACACAGACGTGACCAGGCAGCTGGGACACACAGAAATAACCAGGCAGCTGGGGCACTCAGAAGAGACCAGACAGCTGGGACACACAAGAAGAGACCAGGCAGCCGGGACACACAAACTAGACCAGACAGCTGGGACACACTGAAGAGACAAGGCAGCTGGGACACACAGAAGAGACCAGGCAGCTGGGACATACAGAAGAGACCACGCAGCTGGGAAACACAAGAAGAGACCAGGCAGCCGGGACACACAAAATAGGCCAGATAGCTGGGACACACAGAAGTGACCAGGCAGCTGGGACACACAAGAAGAGACCAGGCAGCCGGGACACACAAAATAGGCCAGATAGCTGGGACACACAGAAGTGACCAGGCAGATGGGATACACAGAAGAGACCAGGCAATGCATCTGGGACACACAGATGTGACCAAGCAGCTGGGACACACAGAAGAGACAAGGCAGCTGTGACACACGGATGTGACCAGGCAGCTGGCACACACGCACATAGAAGTGACCAGGCAGCTGGCACACACAGAAGAGGCCAGGCAGCTTGGTTCACAGAAGAGACAAGGCAGCTGGGACACACAGAAGAGACCAAGCAGCTGGGACACACAGAAGAGACCAGGCAGCTGGGCCACACAGAAGAGACCAGGCAGCTGGGACACACTGAAGAGACAAGGCAGCTGGGACACACAGAAGAGACCAGGCAGCTGGGACACACAGAAGAGACCAGGCAGCTTGGAAGCTGGGACACACAGAAGAGACCAGACAGCTGGGACACACAGAACTGACCAGGCACCTGGGATACACAGAAGAGACCATGCAGCTGGGACACACAGAGGAGACCAGGCAGCTGGGACACAGAGAAGAGACCAGACAACTTAGACACACAGAAGTGACCAGGCAGCTGGATACACAGAAGTGACTAGGCAGCTGGGACACGCAGAAAAGACCGGGCAACTGGGACACACAGAAGAGACCCGACAGCTGGGACACGCAGAAGAGACCAGGCAGCGCGGACACACAGAAAGGACCAGGCAGCTAGTCAGCTGGGACACACAGAAGAGACCAGGCAGCGGGACACACAGAAGTGACCAGGCAGCTGGGATACACAGAATAGACCAGGCAGCTGGGACACACAGAAGAGACCACGTAGCAGGGTCACACTGAAGAGACCAGGCAGCTGGGACACACAGAATAGACCGGGCAGCTAGGACAGACAAAAGTGACCAGGTAGCTGGGACAGATAGAAGAGACTAGGCAGCTGGGACAGACAGAAGAGACAAGGCAGCTGGGACACACAGAAGAGACCAAGCAGCTGGGATACACAGAAGAGACCAGGCAGCTGGGACACACAGAAGAGACCAGGCAGCTGGGTCATACTGAACAGACCAGGCAGCTGGGACACACAGAATAGACCAGGCAGCTGGGACAGACAAAAGTGACCAGGTAGCTGGGACAGATAGAAGAGACTAGGCAGCTGGGACAGACAGAAGAGACAAGGCAGCTGGGACACACAGAAGAGACCAAGCAGCTGGGATACACAGAAGAGACCAGGCAGCTGGGACACACAGAAGAGACCAGGCAGCTGGGTTACACTGAAGAGACAAGGCAGCTGGGACACACAGAATAAACCAGGCAGCTGGGGCAGACAGACGTGACCAGGCAGCTGGGACACAGAGAAGAGACCAGGCAGATGGCACACACAGAAGAGACCAGGCATCTGGGACACACAGAAGAAACCAGGAAGCTGGGACACACAGAAGTGACCAGGCAACTGGGGCACACAGAAGAGACCAGGCAGCTGGGACACACAGAAGAGACCAGTCAGCCGGGACACACAGAATAGACCAGGCAGCTAGTGCAGACAAAAGTGACCAGGCAGCTGGGACACACAGAATAGACCAGGCAGCTGGGACACACAGAAGAGCCGGGCAGCTGGGACACACAGAAGAGTCCAGGCAGCTGGGACACACAGAAGAGACCAGGCAGCTGGGACACACAGACGTGTTCACGCAGCTGGGACACACACACGTGACCAAGCAGCTAGGACACACAGAATAGACCAGGCAGCTGGCACACACACACACAGAAGAGACCAGGCAAGGCAGCTGGGACACACAGAAGAGACCTGGCAGCTGGGACACACAGAAGAAACCAGGAAGCTGGGACACACAGAAGTGACCAGGCAGCTGGACACACAAAAGAGGCCAGGCAGCTGGGATCACAGAAGAGACAAGGCAGCTGGGACACACAGGAGAGACCAAGCAGCTGGGACACACAAAAGAGACCAGGCAGCTGGGCCACACAGAAGAGACCAGGCAGCTGGGACACACTGAAGAGACAAGGCAGCTGGGACACACAGAAGAGACCAGGCAGCTGGGACACACAGAAGAGACCAGGCAGCTGGGACACACAGAACTGACTAGGCACCTGGGATACACAGAAGAGACCATGCAGTGGGGACACACAGAGGAGACCAGGCAGCTGGGACACAGAGAAGAGACCAGACAACTGAGACATACAGAAATGACGAGGCAGCTGGATACACAGAATTGACTAGGCAGCTGGGACATGCAGAAGAGACCAGGTAACTGGGACACACAGAAGAGACCAGACAGCTGGGACACGCAGAAGAGACCAGGCAGCGGCGACACACAGAAAGGACCAGGCAGCTAGTCAGCTGTGACACACAGAAGTGACCAATCAGCTGGGACACGGAGAAGAGACCAGGGAGCAGGGATACACAGATGTGGCCAGGCAGCTGAGACACACAGAAGAGACCAGGCAGCGGGATACACAGAAGTGACCAGGCAGCTGGGACACACAGAATATACCAGGCAGCTGGGACACACAGAAGCGACCAGACAGAAGGGACACACAGAAGAGACCAGGCAGCTGGGACACACAGACGTGACCACGCAGCTGGGACACACAGACGTGACCAGGCAGCTGGGACACACAGAAATAACCAGGCAGCTGGGGCACTCAGAAGAGACCAGACAGCTGGGACACACAAGCAGAGACCAGGCAGCCGGGACACACAAAATAGACCAGACAGCTGGGACACACTGAAGAGACAAGGCAGCTTGGACACACAGAAGAGACCAGGCAGCTGGGACATACAGAAGAGACCACGCAGCTGGGACACACAAGAAGAGACCAGGCACCCGGGACACACAAAATAGGCCAGATAGCTGGGACACACAGAAGTGACCAGGCAGCTGGGATACACAGAAGAGACCAGGCAAGGCATCTGGGACACACAGATGTGACCAAGCAGCTGGGACTCACAGAAGAGACCAGGCAGCTTTTACACACAGAAGAGAGAAGGCAGCTGTGACACACGGATGTGACCAGGCAGCTGGCACACACACACATAGAAGTGACCAGGCAGCTGGCACACACAGAAGAGGCCATGCAGCTTGGATCACAGAAGAGACAAGGCAGCTGGGACACACAGAAGAGACCAAGCAGCTGGGACAGACAGAAGAGACCAGGCAGCTGGGCCACACAGAAAAGACCAGGCAGCTGGGACACACTGAAGAGACAAGGCAGCTGGGACACACAGAAGAGACCAGGCAGCTGGGACACACAGAAGAGACCAGGAATCTTGGAAGCTGGGACACACATAAGAGACCAGACAGCTGGGACACACAGAACTGACCAGGCACCTGGGATACACAGAAGAGACCATGCAGCTGGGACACACAGAGGAGACCAGGCAGCTGGGACACAGAGAAGAGACCAGACAACTGAGACACACAGAAGTGACCAGGCAGCTGGATACACAGAAGTGACTAGGCAGCTGGGACACGCACAAAAGACCGGGCAACTGGGACACACAGAAGAGACCCGACAGCTGGGACACGCAGAAGAGACCAGGCAGCGCGGACACACAGAAAGGACCATGCAGCTAGTCAGCTGGGACACACAGAAGAGACCAGGCAGCGGGACACACAGAAGTGACCAGGCAGCTGGGATACACAGAATAGACCAGGCAGCTGGGACACACAGAAGAGACCAGGTAGCAGGGTCACACTGAAGAGACCAGGCAGCTGGGACACACAGAATAGACCGGGCAGCTAGGACAGACAAAAGTGACCAGGCAGATGGGACACACAGAAGAGACCAAGCAGCTGGGATACACAGAAGAGACCAGGCAGCTGGGACACACAGAAGAGACCAGGCAGCTGGGTCATACTGAAGAGACCAGGCAGCTGGGACACACAGAGGAGACCAGGCAGCTGGGACACAGAGAAGAGACCAGACAACTGAGACACACAGAAGTGACCAGGCAGCTGGATACACAGAAGTGACTAGGCAGCTGGGACACGCACAAAAGACCGGGCAACTGGGACACACAGAAGAGACCCGACAGCTGGGACACGCAGAAGAGACCAGGCAGCGCGGACACACAGAAAGGACCAGGCAGCTAGTCAGCTGGGACACACAGAAGAGACCAGGCAGCGGGACACACAGAAGTGACCAGGCAGCTGGGATACACAGAATAGACCAGGCAGCTGGGACACACAGAAGAGACCAGGTAGCAGGGACACACTGAAGAGACCAGTCAGCCGGGACACACAGAATAGACCAGGCAGCTAGTGCAGACAAAAGTGACCAGTCAGCTGGGACACACAGAATAGACCAGGCAGCTGGGACACACAGAAGAGCCGGGCAGCTGGGACACACAGAAGAGTCCAGGCAGCTGGGACACACAGAAGAGACCAGGCAGCTGGGACACACAGACGTGTTCACGCAGCTGGGACACACACACGTGACCAAGCAGCTAGGACACACAGAATAGACCAGGCAGCTGGCACACACACACACAGAAGAGACCAGGCAAGGCAGCTGGGACACACAGAAGAGACCTGGCAGCTGGGACACACAGAAGAAACCAGGAAGCTGGGACACACAGAAGTGACCAGGCAGCTGGACACACAGAAGAGGCCAGGCAGCTGGGATCACAGAAGAGACAAGGCAGCTGGGACACACAGGAGAGACCAAGCAGCTGGGACACACAAAAGAGACCAGGCAGCTGGGCCACACAGAAGAGACCAGGCAGCTGGGACACACTGAAGAGACAAGGCAGCTGGGACACACAGAAGAGACCAGGCAGCTGGGACACACAGAAGAGACCAGGCAGCTGGGACACACAGAACTGACTAGGCACCTGGGATACACCGAAGAGACCATACAGCGGGGACACACAGAGGAGACCAGGCAGCTGGGACACAGAGAAGAGACCAGACAACTGAGACATACAGAAATGACCAGGCAGCTGGATACACAGAATTGACTAGGCAGCTGGGACATGCAGAAGAGACCGGGTAACTGGGACACACAGAAGAGACCAGACAGCTGGGACACGCAGAAGAGACCAGGCAGCGGCGACACACAGAAAGGACCAGGCAGCTAGTCAGCTGTGACACACAGAAGTGACCAATCAGCTGGGACACGGAGAAGAGACCAGGGAGCAGGGATACACAGATGTGGCCAGGCAGCTGAGACACACAGAAGAGAACAGGCAGAGGGATACACAGAAGTGACCAGGCAGCTGGGACACACAGAATATACCAGGCAGCTGGGATACGCAGAAGAGACCAGACAGAAGGGACACACAGATGTGGCCAGGCAGCTGGAACACACAGAAGAGACCAGGCAGCGGGACACACAGAAGTGACCAGGCAGCTGGGACACACAGAATAGACCACGCAGCTGGGACACACAGAAGTGACCAGGCAGCTGGGACACAAAGAAGAGCCCAGGCAGCTGGGACACACAGAAGAGACCAAGCAGCTGGGATACACAGAAGAGACCAGGCAGCTGGCAGACACAGAAGAGACCAGGCAGCTGGGTCATACTGAAGAGACCAGGCAGCTGGGACACACAGAATAGACCAGGAAGCTGGGACAGACAAAAGTGACCAGCTAGCTGGGACACACAGAAGAGACAAGGCAGCCGGGACACACAGAATAGCCCAGGCAGCTAGGGCAGACAAAATTGACCAGGCATCTGGGACACACAGAATAGACCAGGCATCTGGGACACACAGAAGAGCCAGGCAGCTGGGACACACAGAAGAGTCCAGGCAGCTGGGACACACAGAAGAGACCAGGCAGCTGGGACACACAGACGTGTTCACGCAGCTGGGACACACACACGCGACCAGGCAGCTGGGACACACAGAAGAGACCAAGCAGCTGGCACACACACACACACAAGTGACCAGGCAGCTGGGACTCACAGAAGAGACCAGGCAGCTGGGACACACAGACGTGACCAGGCAGCTGGGACACACAGAAGAGACCAGGCAGCTGGGACACACTGAAGAGGCCAAGCACCTAGGACACACTGAAGAGACCAGGCAGCTGGGACACACAGAAGAGACCACGCAGCTGGGATACACAGAACAGACCAGGCAGCTGGCACACACAGAAGAGACCAGGCAGCTGGGTCACACTGAAGAGACCAGGCAGCTGGGACACACAGAATAGACCAGGCAGCTGGGACAGACAAAAGTGACCAGGCAGATGGGACACACAGAAGAGACAAAGCAGCTGGGATACACAGAAGAGACCAGGCAGCTGGGACACACAGAAGAGACCAGGCAGCTGGGTCATACTGAAGAGACCAGGCAGCTGGGACACACAGAATAGACCGGGAAGCTGGGACAGACAAAAGTGACCAGGTAGCTGGGACACACAGAAGAGACTAGGCAGCTGGGACACACAGAAGAGAGCAGGCAGCTGGGTCACATAGAAGAGACCAGGAAGCTGCGACACACAGAAGTGACCAGGCAGCTGGGACACACAGAAGAGACCAGGCAGCCGGGACACACAGAAGAGACAAGGCAGGCGGGACACACAGAAGAGACCAAGCAACTGGGACACACAGAAGAGACCAGGCAGCTGGCATATACAGAATAGAGCAGGCAGCTGGGACACACAGAAGAGCCAGGCAGCTGGGACACACAGAAGAGTCCAGGCAGCTGGGAAACACAGAAGAGACCAGGCAGCTGGGACACAAAGACGTGTTCACGCAGCTGGGACACACACACGTGACCAGGCAGCTGGGACACACAGAAGAGATCAGGCAGCTGGCACACACACAGAAGTGACCAGGCAGCTGGGACTCACAGAAGAGACCAGGCAGCTGGGACACACAGACGTGACCAGGCAGCTGGGACACACAGAAGAGACCAGGCAGCTGGGACACACTGAAAAGGCCAAGCAGCTGGGACACACAGAAGAGACCAGGCAGCTGAGACACACAGAAGAAACCAGGAAGCTGGGACACACAGAAGTGACCAGGCAGCTGGGACACACAGAAGAGGCCAGGCAGCTGGGATCACAGAAGAGACAAGGCAGCTGGGACACACAGAAGAGACCAAGCAGCTGGGACACACAGAAGAGACCAGGCAGCAGGGCCACACAGAAGAGACCAGGCAGCTGGGACACACTGAAGATACAAGGCAGCTGGGCCACACAGAAGAGACAAGGCAGCTGGGACACACAGAAGAGACCAGGCAGCTGGGACGCACAGAATTGACCAGGCAGCTGGGACACACAGAAGTGACTAGGCACCTTGGATACACAGAAGAGACCATGCAGCTGGGATACACAGAAGAGACCAGGCAAGGCAGCTAGGACAGACAGAAGAGACCAGGCAGCTGGGACACACAGACAAGACCAGGCAACTGGGACACACTGAAGAAAACAAGCAGCTGGGACACACAGAAGAGACCGGGCAGCTGGGGCACACAGATGAGACCAGGCAGCTGAGACACATAAAAGTGACCAGGCAGCTGGGACACACGGAAGAGACTAGGCAGCTGGAACACACAGAACAGACCAGGCAGCTGGGACATGCAGAGGAGACCAGGCAGCTGCGACACACAGAAGAAACCAGGAAGCTGGGACACACAGAAGTGACCAGGCAGCTGGGACACACAGAAGAGGCCAGGCAGCTGGGATCACAGAAGAGACAATGCAGCTGGGACACACAGAAGAGACCAAGCAGCTGGGACACACAGAAGAGACCAGGCAGCTGGGCCACACAGAAGAGACCAGGCAGCTGGGACACACAGAAGAGACCAGGCAGCTGGGACACACAGAAGAGACCAGGCAGCTGGGACACACAGAACTGACTAGGCATCTGGATACACAGAAGAGACCATGCAACTGGGATACACAGAAGAGACCAGGCAGCTGGGACACACAGAAGAAACCAGGAAGCTGGGACACACAGAAGTGACCAGGCAGCTGGGACACACAGAAGAGGCCAGGCAGCTGGGATGACAGAAGAGACAAGGCAGCTGGGACACACAGAAGAGACCAAGCAGCTGGGACACACAGAAGAGACCAGGCAGCTGGGCCACACAGAAGAGACCAGGCAGCTGGGACACACAGAAGAGACCAGGCAGCTGGGACACACAGAAGAGACCAGGCAGCTGGGACACACAGAACTGACTAGGCACCTGGATACACAGAAGAGACCATGCAACTGGGATACACAGAGGAGACGAGGCAGCTGGGACACAGAGAAGAGACCAGACAACTGAGACATACAGAAGTGACCAGGCAGCTGGATACACAGAATTGACTAGGTAGCTGGGACACGCAGAAGAGACCCGGCAACTGGGACACACAGAAGAGACCAGACAGCTGGGACACGCAGAAGAGACCAGGCAGCGGCGACACACAGAAAGGACCAGGCAGCTAGTCAGCTGTGACACACAGAAGTGACCAATCAGCTGGGACATGCAGAAGAGACCAGGCAGCAGGGACACACAGATGTGGCCAGGCAGCTGGGACACACAGAAGAGACCAGGCAGCGGGATACACAGAAGTGACCAGGCAGCTGGGACACACAGAATATACCAGGCAGCTGGGACACGCAGAAGAGACCAGACAGCAGGGACACACAGATGTGGCCAGGCAGCTGGAACACACAGAAGAGACCAGGCAGCGGAACACACAGAAGTGACCAGGCAGCAGGGACACACAGAAGTGACCAGGCAGCTGGGACACACAGAAGAGACCAAGCATCTGGGATACACAGAAGAGACCAGGCAGCTGGCACACACAGAAGAGACCAGGCAGCTGGGTCACACTGAAGAGACCAGGCAGCTGGGACACACAGAATAGACCAGGCAGCTGGGACAGACAAATGTGACCAGGCAGATGGGACACACAGAAGAGACAAAGCAGCTGGGATACACAAAAGAGACCAGGCAGCTGGGACACACAGAAGAGACCAGACAGCTGGATCATACTGAAGAGACCAGGGAGCTGGGACACACAGAATAGACCAGGAAGCTGGGACAGACAAATGTGACCAGGTAGCTGGGACACACAGAAGTGACTAGGCAGCTGGGACACACAGAAGAGAGCAGGCAGCTGGGTCACACAGAAGAGACCAGGAAGCTGCGACACACAGAAGTGACCAGGTAGCTGGGACACACAGAAGAGACCAGGCAGCCGGGACACACAGAAGAGACAAGGCAGCTGGGACACACAGAAGAGGCCAGGCAGCTGGGATCACAGAAGAGACAAGGCAGCTGGGACACACAGAAGAGACCAAGCAGCTGGGACACACAGAAGAGACCAGGCAGCTGGGCCACACAGAAGAGACCAGGCAGCTGGGACACACAGAAGAGACCAGGCAGCTGGGACACACAGAAGAGACCAGGCAGCTGGGACACACAGAACTGACTAGGCACCTGGATACACAGAAGAGACCATGCAACTGGGATACACAGAGGAGACCAGGCAGCTGGGACACACAGAAGAAACCAGGAAGCTGGGACACACAGAAGTGACCAGGCAGCTGGGACACACAGAAGAGGCCAGGCAGCTGGGATCACAGAAGAGACAAGGCAGCTGGGACACACAGAAGAGACCAAGCAGCTGGGACACACAGAAGAGACCAGGTAGCTGGGCCACACAGAAGAGACCAGGCAGCTGGGACACACAGAAGAGACCAGGCAGCTGGGACACACAGAAGAGACCAGGCAGCTGGGACACACAGAACTGACTAGGCACCTGGATACACAGAAGAGACCATGCAACTGGGATACACAGAGGAGACCAGGCAGCTGGGACACAGAGAAGAGACCAGACAACTGAGACATACAGAAGTGACCAGGCAGCTGGATACACAGAATTGACTAGGCAGCAGGGACACACAGAAGAGACAAGGCAGCCGGGACACACAGAAGAGACCAAGCAACTGGGACACACAGAAGAGACCATGCAGCTGGGACACACTGAAGAGACCAGGCAGCGGGGACACACAGAATAGACCAGGCAGCTGGGACACACAGAAGAGCCAGGCAGCTGGGACACACAGAAGAGGCCAGTCAGCTGGAACACACAGAAGAGACCAGGCAGCTGGGACACACAGCCGTGTTCACGCAGCTGGGAAACACAGACGTGACCAGGCAGCTGGGACACACAAAAGAGACCAGGCAGCCGGCACACACACATACAGAAGTGACCAGGCAGCTGGGACTCACAGAAGAGACCAGGCAGCTGGGACACACAGACGTGACCAGGCAGCTGGGACACACAGAAGAGACTAGGCAGCTGGGACACACTGAAGAGGCCAAGCAGCTGAGACACACAGAAGAGACCAGGCAGCTGGGACAAACAGACAAGACCAGGCAGCTGAGACACACAGAAGAAACCAGGAAGCTGGGACACATAGAAGTGACCAGGCAGCTGGGACACACAGAAGAGGCCAGGCAGCTGGGATCACAGAAGAGACAAGGCAGCTGGGACACACAGAAGAGACCAAGCAGCTGGGACACACAGAAGAGACCAAGCAGCTGGGACACACAAAAGAGATCAGGCTGCTGGGCCGCACAGAAGAGACCAGGCAGCTGGGCCACACAGAAGAGACCAGGCAGCTGGGACACACAGAAGAGACCAGGCAGCTGGGACACACTGAAGAGACCAGGCAGCGGTGACACACAGAATAGACCAGGCAGCTAGGGCAGACAAAAGCGACCAGGCAGCTGGGACACACAGAATAGACCATGCACCTCGGACACACAGAAGAGCCAGGCAGCTGGGACACAAAGAAGAGTCCAGTCAGCTGGAACACACAGAAGAGACCAGGCAGCTGGGACACACAGAAGAGACCAGGCAGCTGGGACACACAGAACTGACTAGGCATCTGGATACACAGAAGAGACCATGCAACTGGGATACACAGAGGAGACCAGGCAGCTGGGACACACAGAAGAAACCAGGAAGCTGGGACACACAGAAGAGACCAGGCAGCTGGGACACACAGAAGAGACCAGGCAGCTGGGACACACAGAAGAGACCAGGCAGCTGGGACACACAGAACTGACTAGGCATCTGGATACACAGAAGAGACCATGCAACTGGGATACACAGAGGAGACCAGGCAGCTGGGACACACAGAAGAAACCAGGAAGCTGGGACACACAGAAGTGACCAGGCAGCTGGGACACACAGAAGAGGCCAGGCAGCTGGGATCACAGAAGAGACAAGGCAGCTGGGACACACAGAAGAGACCAGGCAGCTGGGCCACACAGAAGAGACCAGGCAGCTGGGACACACAGAAGAGACCAGGCAGCTGGGACACACAGAAGAGACCAGGCAGCTGGGACACACAGAACTGACTAGGCACCTGGATACACAGAAGAGACCATGCAACTGGGATACACAGAGGAGACGAGGCAGCTGGGACACAGAGAAGAGACCAGACAACTGAGACATACAGCAGTGACCAGGCAGCTGGATACACAGAATTGACTAGGTAGCTGGGACACGCAGAAGAGACCCGGCAACTGGGACACACAGAAGAGACCAGACAGCTGGGACACGCAGAAGAGACCAGGCAGCGGCGACACACAGAAAGGACCAGGCAGCTAGTCAGCTGTGACACACAGAAGTGACCAATCAGCTGGGACATGCAGAAGAGACCAGGCAGCAGGGACACACAGATGTGGCCAGGCAGCTGGGACACACAGAAGAGACCAGGCAGCGGGATACACAGAAGTGACCAGGCAGCTGGGACACACAGAATATACCAGGCAGCTGGGACACGCAGAAGAGACCAGACAGCAGGGACACACAGATGTGGCCAGGCAGCTGGAACACACAGAAGAGACCAGGCAGCGGAACACACAGAAGTGACCAGGCAGCTGGGACACACAGAAGTGACCAGGCAGCTGGGACACACAGAAGAGACCAAGCATCTGGGATACACAGAAGAGACCAGGCAGCTGGCACACACAGAAGAGACCAGGCAGCTGGGTCACACTGAAGAGACCAGGCAGCTGGGACACACAGAATAGACCAGGCAGCTGGGACAGACAAAAGTGACCAGGCAGATGGGACACACAGAAGAGACAAAGCAGCTGGGATACACAGAAGAGACCAGGCAGCTGGGACACACAGAAGAGACCAGGCAGCTGGATCATACTGAAGAGACCAGGGAGCTGGGACACACAGAATAGACCAGGAAGCTGGGACAGACAAATGTGACCAGGTAGCTGGGACACACAGAAGTGACTAGGCAGCTGGGACACACAGAAGAGAGCAGGCAGCTGGGTCACACAGAAGAGACCAGGAAGCTGCGACACACAGAAGTGACCAGGTAGCTGGGACACACAGAAGAGACCAGGCAGCCGGGACACACAGAAGAGACAAGGCAGCTGGGACACACAGAAGAGGCCAGGCAGCTGGGATCACAGAAGAGACAAGGCAGCTGGGACACACAGAAGAGACCAAGCAGCTGGGACACACAGAAGAGACCAGGCAGCTGGGCCACACAGAAGAGACCAGGCAGCTGGGACACACAGAAGAGACCAGGCAGCTGGGACACACAGAAGAGACCAGGCAGCTGGGACACACAGAACTGACTAGGCACCTGGATACACAGAAGAGACCATGCAACTGGGATACACAGAGGAGACCAGGCAGCTGGGACACACAGAAGAAACCAGGAAGCTGGGACACACAGAAGTGACCAGGCAGCTGGGACACACAGAAGAGGCCAGGCAGCTGGGATCACAGAAGAGACAAGGCAGCTGGGACACACAGAAGAGACCAAGCAGCTGGGACACACAGAAGAGACCAGGCAGCTGGGCCACACAGAAGAGACCAGGCAGCTGGGACACACAGAAGAGACCAGGCAGCTGGGACACACAGAAGAGACCAGGCAGCTGGGACACACAGAACTGACTAGGCACCTGGATACACAGAAGAGACCATGCAACTGGGATACACAGAGGAGACCAGGCAGCTGGGACACAGAGAAGAGACCAGACAACTGAGACATACAGAAGTGACCAGGCAGCTGGATACACAGAATTGACTAGGCAGCCGGGACACACAGAAGAGACAAGGCAGCCGGGACACACAGAAGAGACCAAGCAACTGGGACACACAGAAGAGACCATGCAGCTGGGACACACTGAAGAGACCAGGCAGCGGGGACACACAGAATAGACCAGGCAGCTGGGACACACAGAAGAGCCAGGCAGCTGGGACACACAGAAGAGGCCAGTCAGCTGGAACACACAGAAGAGACCAGGCAGCTGGGACACACAGCCGTGTTCACGCAGCTGGGAAACACAGACGTGACCAGGCAGCTGGGACACACAAAAGAGACCAGGCAGCCGGCACACACACATACAGAAGTGACCAGGCAGCTGGGACTCACAGAAGAGACCAGGCAGCTGGGACACACAGACGTGACCAGGCAGCTGGGACACACAGAAGAGACTAGGCAGCTGGGACACACTGAAGAGGCCAAGCAGCTGAGACACACAGAAGAGACCAGGCAGCTGGGACAAACAGACAAGACCAGGCAGCTGAGACACACAGAAGAAACCAGGAAGCTGGGACACATAGAAGTGACCAGGCAGCTGGGACACACAGAAGAGGCCAGGCAGCTGGGATCACAGAAGAGACAAGGCAGCTGGGACACACAGAAGAGACCAAGCAGCTGGGACACACAGAAGAGACCAAGCAGCTGGGACACACAGAAGAGACCAGGCTGCTGGGCCGCACAGAAGAGACCAGGCAGCTGGGCCACACAGAAGAGACCAGGCAGCTGGGACACACAGAAGAGACCAGGCAGCTGGGACACACTGAAGAGACCAGGCAGCGGTGACACACAGAATAGACCAGGCAGCTAGGGCAGACAAAAGCGACCAGGCAGCTGGGACACACAGAATAGACCATGCACCTCGGACACACAGAAGAGCCAGGCAGCTGGGACACACAGAAGAGTCCAGTCAGCTGGAACACACAGAAGAGACCAGGCAGCTGGGACACACAGCCGTGTTCACGCAGCTGGGAAACACAGACGTGACCAGGCAGCTGGGACACACAAAAGAGACCATGCAGCCGGCACACACACATACAGAAGTGACCAGGCAGCTGGGACTCACAGAAGAGACTAGGCAGCTGGGACACACAGACGTGACCAGGCAGCTGGGACACACAGAAGAGACCAGTCCGCTGGAACACACAGAAGAGACCAGGCAGCTGGGACACACAGACGTGACCAGGCAGCTGGGACACACAGAAGAGTCCAGTCAGCTGGAACACACAGAAGAGACCAGGCAGCTGGGACACACAGCCGTGTTCACGCAGCTGGGAAACACAGACGTGACCAGGCAGCTGGGACACACAAAAGAGACCAGGCAGCCGGCACACACACACATACAGAAGTGACCAGGCAGCTGGGACTCACAGAAGAGACCAGGCAGCTGGGACACACAGACGTGACCAGGCAGCTGGGACACACAGAAGAGACCAGGCAGCTGGGACACACTGAAGAGGCCAAGCAGATGAGACACACAGAAGAGACCAGGCAGCTGGGACACACAGACGAGACCAGGCAGCTGAGACACACAGAAGAAACCAGGAAGCTGGGACACACAGAAGTGACCAGGCAGCTGGGACACACAGAAGAGGCCAGGCAGCTGGGATCACAGAAGAGACAAGGCAGCTGGGACACACAGAAGAGACGAAGCAGCTGGGACACACAGAAGAGACCAAGCAGCTGGGACACAGAGAAGAGACCAGGCTGCTGGGCCGCACAGAAGAGACCAGGCAGCTGGGCCACACAGAAGAGACCAGGCAGCTGGGACACACAGAAGAGACCAGGCAGCTGGGACACACAAGAAGAGACCAGGCATCTGGAACACACAAAATAGGCCAGACAGCTGGGACACACAGAAGTGCCCAGGCAGCTGGGATACACAGAAAGGACCAGGCAGCTTGGAAGTTGGGACACACAGAAGAGACCAGACAGCTGGGACACATAGAACTGACCAGGCACCTGGGATACACAGAAGAGACCATGCAGCTGGGACACAAAGAGGAGACCAGGCAGCTGGGACACAGAGAAGAGACCAGACAACTGAGACACACAGAAGAGACCAGACAGCTGGGACACGCAGAAGAGACCAGGCAGCTGGGACACACAAGAAGAGACCAGGCAGCTGGGACACACAAAATAGACCAGACAACTGGGGCACACAGAAGTGCCCAGGCAGCTTGGATACACAGAAGAGACCAGGCAAGGCAGCTGGGACACACAGAAAGGACCAGGCAGCTTGGAAGTTGGGACACACAGAAGAGACCAGACAGCTGGGACACACAGAACTGACCAGGCACCTGGGATACACAGAAGAGACCATGCAGCTGGGACACAAAGAGGAGACCAGGCAGCTGGGACACAGAGAAGAGACCAGACAATTGAGACACACAGAAGTGACCAGGCAGCTGGATACACAGAAGTGACTAGGCAGCTGGTACACGCAGAAGAGACCAGGCAACTGGGACACACAGAAGAGACCAGACAGCTGGGACACACAGAAGAGACCAGGCAGCTGTGACGCACAGAATAGACCAGGCTGCTGGAACAGACAAAAGTGGCCAGGTAGATGGGACACACAGAAGAGGCCAAGCAGCTGGGACACACAAAATAGACCAGGCAGCTGGGACACACAGCAGCTGGGACACACAGAAGAGACCAGGCAGCTGGGACACACTGAAGAGACAAGGCAGCTGGGACACACAGAAGAGACCAGGCAGCTGGGACACACTGAAGAGACAAGGCAGCTGGGACACACAGAAGAGACCAGGCAGCTGGGAAATACAGAAGAGACCAGGCAGCTGGGACACACAAGAAGAGACTAGGCAGCTGGGACACACAAAATAGGCCAGACAGCTGGGACACACAGAAGAGACCAGACAGCTGGGACACACAGAACTGACCATGCACCTGGGTTACACAGAAGAGACCATGCAGCTGGGACACACAGAGGAGACCAGGCAGCTGGGACACAGAGAAGAGACCAGGCAGCTGGATACACAGAAGTGACTAGGCAGCTGGGACACGCAGAAGAGACCAGGCCACTGGGACACGCAGAAGAGACCCGACAGCTGGGACACACAGAAGAAACCAGGCAGCGGGGACACACAGAAAGGACCAGGCAGCTAGTCAGTTGGGACACACAGAAGAGACCAGGCAGCGGGACACACAGAAGTGACCAGGCAGCTGGGACACACAGAATAGACCAGGCAGCTGAGACACACAGAAGTGACCAGGCAGCTCGGACACACAGAAGAGACCAGGCAGCTGGGACACACAGAAGAGGCAAGGCAGCTGGGACACGCAGAAGAGACCAAGCAGCTGGGACACGCAGAAGAGACCAGGCAGCTGGGACACACTGAAGAGACAAGGCAGCCGGGAAACACAGAATAGACCAGGAAGCTGGGACAGACAAAAGTGACCAGGCAGCTGGGACACACAGAAGCGACCAGGCAGCTGGGACACACAGAAGAGCCCAGGCAGCTGGGACACACAGAAGAGACCAGGCAGCTGGGACATACAGACGTGACCACGCAGCTGGGACACACAGACGTGACCAGGCAGCTGGGACACACAGAAATAACCAGGCAGCTGGGGCACTCAGAAGAGACCAGACAGCTGGGACACACAAGAAGAGACAAGGCAGCCGGGACACACAAAATAGACCAGACAGCTGGGACACACTGAAGAGACAAGGCAGCTGGGACACACAGAAGAGACCAGGCAGCTGGGACATACTGAAGAGACCACGCAGCTGGAACACACAGACGTGACCAGGCAGCTGGGACACACAGAAATAACCAGGCAGCTGGGGCACTCAGAAGAGACCAGACAGCTGGGACACACAAGAAGAGACAAGGCAGCCGGGACACACAAAATAGACCAGACAGCTGGGACACACTGAAGAGACAAGGCAGCTGGGACACACAGACGTGACCAGGCAGCTGGGACACACAGAAATAACCAGGCAGCTGGGGCCCTCAGAAGAGACCAGACAGTTGGGACACACAAGAAGAGACAAGGCAGCCGGGACACACAAAATAGACCAGACAGCTGGGACACACTGAAGAGACAAGGCAGCTGGGACACACAGAAGAGACCAGGCAGCTGGGACATACTGAAGAGACCACGCAGCTGGGATACCCAGAAGAGACCAGGCAAGGCATCTGGGACACACAGATGTGACCAGGCAGCTGGGACTCACAGAAGAGACCAGGCAGCTTGGACACACAGAAGAGACAAGGCAGCTGTGACACACGGATGTGACCAGGCAGCTGGCACACACGCACACAGAAGTGACCAGGCAGCTGGCACACACACACACAGAAGAGGCCAGGCAGCTTGGATCAGAGAAGAGACAAGGCAGCTGGGACACACAGAAGAGACCAAGCAGCTGGGACACACAGAAGAGACCAGGCAGCTGGGCCACACAAAAGAGACCAGGCAGCTGGGACACACTGAAGAGACAAGGCAGCTGGGACACACAGAAGAGACCATGCAGCTGGGACACACAGAGGAGACCAGGCAGCTGGGACACAGAGAAGAGACCAGACAACTCAGACACACAGAAGTGACCAGGCAGCTGGATACACAGAAGTGACTAGGCAGCTGGGACACGCAGAAAAGACCAGGCAACTGGGACACACAGAAGAGACCCGACAGCTGGGACACGCAGAAGAGACCAGGCAGCGCGGACACACAGAAAGGACCAGGCAGCTAGTCAGCTGGGACACACAGAAGAGACAAGGCAGCTGGGACACAAAGAATAAACCAGGCAGCTAGGGCAGACAGACGTGACCAGGCAGCTGGGACACAGAGAAGAGACCAGGCAGATGGGACACACTGAATTAACCAGGCAACTGGGACACACAGAATAGACCAGGCAGCTGGGACACACAGAAGAGACCAGGAAGCAGGGTCACACTGAAGAGACCAGGCAGCTGGGACACACAGAATAGACCGGGCAGCTAGGACAGACAAAAGTTACCAGGCAGATGGGACACACAGAAGAGACCAAACAGCTGGGATACACAGAAGAGACCAGGCAGCTGGGACACATAGAAGAGACCAGGCAGATGGGTCATACTGAAGAGACCAGGCAGCCGGGACACACAGAATAGACCAGGCAGCTGGGACAGACAAAAGTGACCAGGTATCTGGGACACATAGAAGAGACTAGGCAGCTGGGACACACAGAAGAGACAAGGCAGCTGGGACACACAGAAGAGACCAAGCAGCTGGGATACACAGAAGAGACGAGGCAGCTGGGACACACAGAAGAGACCAGGCAGCTGGGTTACACTGAAGAGACAAGGCAGCTGGGACACACAGAATAAACCAGGCAGCTGGGGCAGACAGACGTGACCAGGCAGCTGGGACACAGAGAAGAGACCAGGCAGATGGGACACACTGAAATGACCAGGCAGCTGGGACACACAGAAGAGACAAGGCAGCTGGGACACACAGAATAAACCAGGCAGCTGGGGCAGACAGACTTGACCAGGCAGCTGGGACACAGAGAAGAGACCAGGCAGATGGGACACACTGAAGTGACCAGGCAGCTGGGACACACAGAAGAGACCAGGCATCTGGGACAAACAGAAGAAACCAGGAAGCTGGGACACACAGAAGTGACCAGGCAGCTGTGACACACAGAAGAGGCCAGGCAGCTGGGATCACAGACGAGACAAGGCAGCTGGGACACACAGAAGATACCAAGCAGCTGGGACACACAGAAGATACCAGACAACTGGGCCACACAGAAGAGACCAGGCAGCTGGGACACACTGAAGAGACAAGGCAGCTGGGACACACAAAAGAGACCAGGCAGCTGGGACACACAAGAAGAGACCAGACAGCTGGGACACACAGAAGTGACCAGGCAGCTGGGATACACAAAAGAGACCAGGCAAGGCAGCTGGGACACACAGAAAGGACCAGGTAGCTTGGAGGTTGGGACACACAGAAGAGACCAGGCAGCATGGGCACACAGAAGAGACCAGACAGCTGGGACACACAGAACTGACCAGGCACCTGGGATACACAGAAGAGACCATGCATCTGGGACACACAGAGGAGACCAGGCAGCTGGGACACAGAGAAGAGACCTGACAACCGAGACACACAGAAGTGACCAGGCAGCTGGATACACAGAAGTGACTAGGCAGCTGGGACACGCAGAGGAGACCAAGCATCTGGGACACACAGAAGAGACTAGGCAGCTGTGACACGCCGAAGAGACCAAGCAGCTGGGACACACAGAAGAGACCAGGCAGCTGGGGCACACAGAAGAGACCAGGCAGCTGGGAGACACAGAAGAGACAAGGCAGCGGGGACACACAGAATAGACCAGGCAGCTGGGACACACAGAAGTGACCAGGCAGCTGGGACACACAGAATAGACCCGGCAGCTGGGACACACAGAAGTGACCAGGCAGCTGGGATACACAGAAGAGACCAGGCAGCTGGTACACAGAGAAGGGAACAGGCAGCTGTGAACCGCAAAAGGGGTCAGGCAGGTGGGACACACAGAAGGGACCAGGCAGGTTGGACACACAGAAAGGACCAGGCAGCTAGGCAGCTGGGACACACAGAAGAGACCAGGCAACAGGGACACACAGAAGAGGCCAGACAGCTGGGACACACAGAAGAAACCTGTCAGCTGCGACACACTGACGTGACCAGGCAGCTAGGCAGCTGCAACACACAGAATTGACCAGGCAGCTGGGACACACAGAAGAGACCAGGCAGCAGGGATGCACAGACGTGACCAGGCAGCTGGGACATGTAGAAGAGACCAGGCAACAGGGACACGCAGACGTGACCAGACAGCCGTGTGTCTATTCTGGTCTATTCTGCGTGAATAGACCGGGCAGAATAGACCAGGCAGGTGGGACACAAAGAAGAGACCAGGCAGCTGGGACACACAGAGGAGACCAGGCATCTGGAACCCACAGAAGTAACCAGGCAGCTGGGGCACACTGAAGAGACCAGATAGCATGGACACACAGAAGTGACCAGGCAGCTGGGACACACAGAAGAGACCAGGTAGCTGGGAAAGACAGAAGTGACCAGGCAGCTGGGACACACAGAAGTGACCAGGCAGCTGGGACACATAGAATAGACAAGGCAGCTGGGACACACAGAAGTGACCAGGCAGCTGGGGCACACAGATGTGACCAGGCAGCTGGCACACACACACACACACAGATGTGACCAGGCAGCTGGGACTCACAGAAGAGGCCAGGCAGCTGGGATCACAGAAGAGACAAGGCAGCTGGGACACACAGAAGAGACCAAGCAGCTGGGACACACAGAAGAGACCAGGCAGCTGGGCCACACAGAAGAGACCAGGCAGCTGGGACACACTGAAGAGACAAGGCAGCTGGGACACACAGAAGAGACCAGGCAGCTGGGACACACAGAAGAGACCAGGCACCTGGGACACAAAAGAAGAGACCAGGCAGCTGGGACACACAAAATAGACCAGACAGCTGGGACACACAGAAGTAACCAGGCAGCTTGGAAGCTGGGACACACAGAAGAGACCAGGCAGCGGGACACACAGAAGTGACCAGGCAGCTGGGATACACAGAATAGACCAGGCAGCTGAGACACACAGAAGTGACCAGGCAGCTGGGACACACAGAAGACACCAAGTAGCTGGGATACACAGAAGAGACCAGGCAGCTGGGACACACAGAAGAGACCAGGAAGCGGGGTCACACTGAAGAGACCAGGCAGCTGGGACACACAGAATAGACCAGGCAGCTAGGACAGACAAAAGTGACCAGGCAGATGGGACACACAGAAGAGACCAAGCAGCTGGGATACACAGAAGAGACCAGGCAGCTGGGAAACACAGAAGAGACCAGGCAGCTGGGTCATACTGAAGAGACCAGGCAGCTGGGACACACAGAATAGACCAGGCAGCTGGGACAGACAAAAGTGACCAGGTAGCTGGGACACATAGAAGAGACTAGGCAGCTGGGACACACAGAAGAGACAAGGCAGCTGGGACACACAGAAGAGACCAAGCAGCTGGGATACACAGAAGAGACCAGGCAGCTGGGACACACAGAAGAGACCAGGCAGCTGGGTTACACTGAAGAGACAAGGCAGCTGGGACACACAGAATAAACCAGGCAGCTAGGGCAGACAGACGTGACCAGGCAGCTGGGACACAGAGAAGAGACCAGGCAGATGGGACACACTGAAGTAGCCAGGCAGCTGGGACACACAGAAGAGACCAGGCAGCTGGGACACACAGAAGAAACCAGGAAGCTGGGACACACAGAAGTGACCAGGCAGCTGGGACACACAGAAGAGTCCAGGCAGCTGGGATCACAGACGAGACAAGGCAGCTGGGACACACAGAAGATACCAAGCAGCTGGGACACAGAAGAGACCAGACAGCTGGGCCACACAGAAGAGACCAGGCAGCTGGGACACACTGAAGAGACAAGGCAGCTGGGACACACAGAAGAGACCAGGCAGCTGGGACACACAGAAGAGACCAGGCAGCTGGGATACACAAGAAGAGACCAGACAGCTGGGACACACAGAAGTGACCAGGCAGCTGGGATACACAAAAGAGACCAGGCAAGGCAGCTGGGACACACAGAAAGGACCAGGTAGCTTGGAAGTTGGGAGACACAGAAGAGACCAGGCAGCAGGGGCACACAGAAGAGACCAGACAGCTGGGACACACAGAACTGACCAGGCACCTGGGATACACAGAAGAGACCATGCAGCTGGGACACACAGAGGAGACCAGGCAGCTGGGACACAGAGAAAGGACCAGGTAGCTTGGAAGTTGGGAGACACAGGAGATACCAGGCAGCAGGGGCACACAGAAGAGACCAGACAGCTGGGACACACAGAACTGACCAGGCACCTGGGATACACAGAAGAGACCATGCAGCTGGGACACACAGAGGAGACCAGGCAGCTGGGACTCACAGAAGAGGCCAGGCAGCTGGGATCACAAAAGAGACAAGGCAGCTGGGACACACAGAAGAGATCAAGCAGCTGGGACACACAGAAGAGACCAGGCAGCTGGGCCACACAGAAGAGACCAGGCAGCTGGGACACACTGAAGAGACAAGGCAGCTGGGACACACAGAAGAGACCAGGCAGCTGGGACACACAGAAGAGACCAGGCACCTGGGACACAAAAGAAGAGACCAGGCAGCTGGGCACACAAAATAGACCAGACAGCTGGGACACACAGAAGTGACCAGGCAGCTGGTATACACAGAAGAGACCAGGCAAGACATCTGGGACACACAGAAAGGACCAGGCAGCTTGGAAGCTGGGACACACAGAACAGACCAGACAGCTGGGACACACAGAATTGACCAGGCACCTGGGATACCAGAAGAGACCATGCAGCTGGGACACAGAGAAGAGACCAGACAACTCAGACACACAGAAGTGACCAGGCAGCTGGATACACAGAAGTGACTAGGCAGCTGGGACACGCAGAAGAGACCGGGCAACTGGGACACACAGAAGAGACCTGACAGCTGGGACACACACAAGAGACTAGGCGCGGGGACACACAGACAGGACCAGGCAGCTAGTCAGCTGGGACACACAGAAGAGACCAGGCAGCGGGACACACAGAAGTGACTTTGCAGCTGGGATACACAGAATAGACCAGGCAGCTGAGACACACAAAAGTGACCAGGCAGCTGGGACACACAGAAGACACCACGCAGCTGGGATACACAGAAGAGACCAGGCAGCTGGGACACACACAAGAGACCAGGAAGCGGGGTCACACTGAAGAGACCAGGCAGCTGGGACACACAGAATAGACCAGGCAGCTAGGACAAACAAAAGTGACCAGGCAGATAGGACACACAGAAGAGACCAAGCAGCTGGGATACACAGAAGAGACCAGGCAGCTGGGACACACAGAAGAGACCAGGCAGCTGGGTCATACTGAAGAGACCGGGCAGCTGGGACACACAGAATAGACCAGGCAGCTGGGACACACAGAAGAGACCAAGCAGCTGGGATACACAGAAGAGACCAGGCAGCTGGGACACACAGAAGAGACCAGGCAGCTGGGTTACACTGAAGAGACAAGGCAGCTAGGACACACAGAATAAACCAGGCAGCTAGGGCAGACAGACGTGACCAGGCAGCTGGGACACAGAGAAGAGACCAGGCAAATGGGACACACTGAAGTATCCAGGCAGCTGGGACACACAGAAGAGACCAGGCAGCTGGGACACACAGAAGAAACCAGGAAGCTGGGACACACAGAAGTGACCAGGCAGCTGGGACACACAGAAGAGTCCAGGCAGCTGGGATCACAGACGAGACAAGGCAGCTGGGACACACAGAAGATACCAAGCAGCTGGGACACACAGAAGAGACCAGATAGCTGGGCCACACAGAAGAGACCAGGCATCTGGGACACACTGAAGAGACAAGGCAGCTGGGACACACAGAAGAGACCAGGCAGCTGGGACACACAGAAGAGCCCAGGCAGCTGGGACACACAAGAAGAGACCAGACAGCTGGGACACACAGAAGTGACCAGGCAGCTGGGATACACAAAAGAGACCAGACAAGGCAGCTGGGACACACAGAAAGGACCAGGTAGCTTGGAAGTTGGGAGACACAGAAGAGACCAGGCAGCAGGGGCACACAGAAGAGACCAGACAGCTGGGACACACAGAACTGACCAGGCACCTGGGATACACAGAAGAGACCATGCAGCTGGGACACACAGAGGAGACCAGGCAGCTGGGACACAGAGAAAGGACCAGGTAGCTTGGAAGTTGGGAGACACAGGAGAGACCAGGCAGCAGGGGCACACAGAAGAGACCAGACAGCTGGGACACACAGAACTGACCAGGCACCTGGGATACACAGAAGAGACCATGCAGCTGGGACACACAGAGGAGATCAGGCAGCTGGGACTCACAGAAGAGGCCAGGCAGCTGGGATCACAGAAGAGACAAGGCAGCTGGGACACACAGAAGAGACCAAGCAGCTGGGACACACAGAAGAGACCAGGCAGCTGGGCCACACAGAAGAGATCAGGCAGCTGGGACACACTGAAGAGACAAGGCAGTTGGGACACACAGAAGAGACCAGGCAGCTGGGACACACAGAAGAGACCAGGCACCTGGGACACAAAAGAAGAGACCAGGCAGCTGGGACACACAAAATAGACCAGACAGCTGGGACACACAGAAGTGACCAGGCAGCTGGTATACACAGAAGAGACCAGGCAAGACATCTGGGACACACAGAAAGGACCAGGCAGCTTGGAAGCTGGGACACACAGAAGAGACCAGACAGCTGGGACACTCAGAATTGACCAGGCACCTGGGATACACAGAAGAGACCATGCAGCTGGGACACACAGAGGAGACCAGGCAGCTGGGACACAGAGAAGAGACCAGACAACTGAGACACACAGAAGTGACCAGGCAGCTGGATACACAGAAGTGACTAGGCAGCTGGGACACGCAGAAGAGACCGGGCAACTGGGACACACAGAAGAGACCTGACAGCTGGGACACACACAAGAGACTAGGCAGCGGGGACACACAGACAGGACCAGGCAGTTAGTCAGCTGGGACACACAGAAGAGACCAGGCAGCGGGACACACAGAAGTGACCAGGCAGCTGGGATACACAGAATAGACCATGCAGCTGAGACACACAGAAGTGACCAGGCAGCTGGGACACACAGAAGACAAAACGCAGCTGGGATACACAGAAGAGACCAGGCAGCTGGGACACACACAAGAGACCAGGAAGCGGGGTCACACTGAAGAGACCAGGCAGCTGGGACACACAGAATAGACCAGGCAGCTAGGACAAACAAAAGTGACCAGGCAGATGGGACACACAGAAGAGACCAAGCAGCTGGGATACACAGAAGAGACCAGGCAGCTGGGACACACAGAAGAGACCAGGCAGCTGGGTCATACTGAAGAGACCAGGCAGCTGGGACACACAGAATAGACCAGGCAGCTGGGACAGACAAAAGTGACCAGGTGGATAGGACACATAGAAGAGACTAGGCAGCTGGGACACACAGAATAGACCCGGCAGCTGGGACACACAGAAGTGACCAGGCAGCTGGTACAGAGAGAAGGGAACAGGCAGCTGTGAACCGCAGAAGGGGTCAGGCAGGTGGGTCACACAGAAGGGACCAGGCAGGTTGGACACACAGAAAGGACCAGGCAGCTAGGCAGCTGGGACACACAGAAGAGACCAGGCAACAGGGACACACAGAAGAGACCAGACAGCTGGGACACACAGAAGAAACCTGTCAGCTGCGACACACTGACGTGACCAGGCAGCTAGGCAGCTGCAACACACAGAAGTGACCAGGCAGCTGGGACACACAGAAGAGACCAGGCAGCAGGGATGCACAGACGTGACCAGGCAGCTGGGACACCAAGAAGAGACCAGGGAGCTGGGACACACAGAAAGGACCAGGCAGCTGGGACATGTAGAAGAGACCAGGCAACAGGGACACGCAGACATGACCAGACAGCCGTGTGTCTATTCTGGTCTATTCTGCGTGAATAGACCGGGCAGAATAGACCAGGCAGGTGTGACACACAGAAGAGACCAGGCAGCTGGGACACACAGAGGAGACCAGGCATCTGGAACCCACAGAAGTGACCAGGCAGCTGGGGCACACTGAAGAGACCAGATAGCATGGACACACAGAAGTGACCAGGCAGCTGGGACACACAGAAGAGACCAGGTAGCTGGGAAAGACAGAAGTGACCAGGCAGCTGGAACACGCAGAAGTGACCAGGCAGCTGGGACACATAGAATAGACAAGGCAGCTGGGACACAATAGAAGTGACCAGGCAGCTGGGGCACACAGATGTGACCAGGCAGCTGGCACACACACACACACACAGATGTGACCAGGCAGCTCGGATTCACAGAAGAGGCCAGGCAGCTGGGATCCCAGAAGAGACAAGGCAGCTGGGACACACAGAAGAGACCAAGCAGCTGGGACACACAGAAGAGACCAGGCAGCTGGGCCACACAGAAGAGACCAGGCAGCTGGGACACACTGAAGAGACAAGGCAGCTGGGACACACAGAAGAGACCAGGCAGCTGGGACACACAGAAGAGACCAGGCACCTGGGACACAAAAGAAGAGACCAGGCAGCTGGGACACACAAAATAGACCAGACAGCTGGGACACACAGAAGTGACCAGGCAGCTGGTATACACAGAAGAGACCAGGCAAGACATCTGGGACACACAGAAAGGACCATGCAGCTTGGAAGCTGGGACACACAGAAGAGACCAGACAGCTGGGACACACAGAATTGACCAGGCACCTGGGATACACAGAAGAGACCAATCAGCTGGGACACACAGAGGAGAACAGGCAGCTGGGACACAGAGAAGAGACCAGACAACTGAGACACACAGAAGTGACCAGGCAGCTGGATGCACAGAAGTGACTAGGCAGCTGGGACACGCAGAAGAGACCGGGCAACTGGGACACACAGAAGAGACCTGACAGCTGGGACACACACAAGAGACTAGGCAGCGGGGACACACAGACAGGACCAGGCAGCTAGTCAGCTGGGACACACAGAAGAGACCAGGCAGCGGGACACACAGAAGTGACCAGGCAGCTGGGATACACAGAATAGACCAGGCAGCTGAGACACACAGAAGTGACCAGGAAGCTGGGACACACAGAAGACACCAAGCAGCTGGTATACACAGAAGAGACCAGGCAGCTGGGACACACAGAAGAGACCAGGAAGCGGGGTCACACTGAAGAGACCAGGCAGCTGGGACACACAGAATAGACCAGGCAGCTAGGACAGACAAAAGTTACCAGGCAGATGGGACACACAGAAGAGACCAAGCAGCTGGGATACACAGAAGAGACCAGGCAGCTGGGACACACAGAAGAGACCAGGCAGCTGGGTCATACTGAAGAGACCAGGCAGTGGGGACACACAGAATAGATCAGGCAGCTGGGACAGACAGAAGTGACCAGGTAGCTGGGACACATAGAAGAGACTAGGCAGCTGGGACACACAGAAGAGACAAGGCAGCTGGGACACACAGAAGAGACCAAGCAGCTGGGATACACAGAAGAGACCAGGCAGCTGGGACACACAGAAGAGACCAGGCAGCTGGGTTACACTGGAGAGACAAGGCAGCTGGGACACACAGAATAAACCAGGCAGCTAGGGCAGACAGACGTGACCAGGCAGCTGGGACACAGAGAAGAGACCAGGCAGATGGGACACACTGAAGTAACCAGGCAGCTGGGACACACAGAAGAGACCAGACAGCTGGGACACACAGAAGAAACCAGGAAGCTGGGACACACAGAAGTGACCAGGCAGCTGGGACACACAGAAGAGTCCAGGCAGCTGGGATCACAGACGAGACAAGGCAGCTGGGACACACAGAAGATACCAAGCAGCTGGGACACACAGAAGAGACCAGACAGCTGGGCCACACAGAAGAGACCAGGCAGCTGGGACACACTGAAGAGACAAGGCAGCTGGGACACACAGAAGAGACCAGGCAGCTGGGACACACAGAAGAGATCAGGCAGCTGGGACACACAAGAAGAGACCAGACAGCTGGGACACACAGAAGTGACCAGGCAGCTGGGATACACAAAAGAGACCAGGCAAGGCAGCTGGGACACACAGAAAGGACCAGGTAGCTTGGATGTTGGGAGACAAAGAAGAGACCAGGCAGCAGGGGCACACAGAAGAGACCAGACAGCTGGGACACACAGAAATGACCAGGCACCTGGGATACACAGAAGAGACCATGCAGCTGGGACACACAGAGGAGACCAGGCAGCTGGGACACAGAGAAAGGACCAGGTAGCTTGGAAGTTGGGAGACACAGGAGAGACCAGGCAGCAGGGGCACACAGAATAGACCAGACAGCTGGGACACACAGAACTGACCAGGCACCTGGGATACACAGAAGAGACCATGCAGCTGGGACACACAGAGGAGACCAGGCAGCTGGGACTCACAGAAGAGGCCAGGCAGCTGGGATCACAGAAGAGACAAGGCAGCTGGGACACACAGAAGAGACCAAGCAGCTGGGACACACAGAAGAGACCAGGCAGCTGGGCCACACAGAAGAGACCAGGCAGCTGGGACACACTGAAGAGACAAGGCAGCTGGGACACACAGAAGAGACCAGGCAGCTGGGACACACAGAAGAGACCAGGCACCTGGGACACAAAAGAAGAGACCAGGCAGCTGGGCACACAAAATAGACCAGACAGCTGGGACACACAGAAGTGACCAGGCAGCTGGTATACACAGAAGAGACCAGGCAAGACATCTGGGACACACAGAAAGGACCAGGCAGCTTGGAAGCTGGGACACACAGAAGAGACCAGATAGCTGGGACACACAGAATTGACCAGGCACCTGGCATACACAGAAGAGACCATGCAGCTGGGACACACAGAGGAGACCAGGCAGCTGGGACACAGAGAAGAGACCAGACAACTGAGACACACAGAAGAGACCAGGCAGCTGGGACACACAGAAGAAACCAGGAAGCTGGGACACACAGAAGTGACCAGGCAGCTGGGACACACAGAAGAGTCCAGGCAGCTGGGATCACAGACGAGACAAGGCAGCTGGGACACACAGAAGATACCAAGCAGCTGGGACACACAGAAGAGACCAGATAGCTGGGCCACACAGAAGAGACCAGGCAGCGGAGACACACTGAAGAGACAAGGCAGCTGGGACACACAGAAGAGACCAGGCAGCTGGGACACACAGAAGAGCCCAGGCAGCTGGGACACACAAGAAGAGACCAGACAGCTGGGACACACAGAAGTGACCAGGCAGCTGGGATACACAAAAGAGACCAGGCAAGGCAGCTGGGACACACAGAAAGGAGCAGGTAGCTTGGAAGTTGGGAGACACAGAAGAGACCAGGCAGCAGGGGCACACAGAAGAGACCAGACAGCTGGGACACACAGAACTGACCAGGCACCTGGGATACACAGAAGAGACCATGCAGCTGGGACACACAGAGGAGACCAGGCAGCTGGGACACAGAGAAAGGACCAGGTAGCTTGGAAGTTGGGAGACACAGGAGAGACCAGGCAGCAGGGGCACACAGAAGAGACCAGACAGCTGGGACACACAGAACTGACCAGGCACCTGGGATACACAGAAGAGACCATGCAGCTGGGACACACAGAGGAGACCAGGCAGCTGGGACTCACAGAAGAGGCCAGGCAGCTGGGATCACAGAAGAGACAAGGCAGCTGGGACACACAGAAGAGACCAAGCAGCTGGGACACGCAGAAGAGACCAGGCAGCTGGGCCACACAGAAGAGACCAGGCAGCTGGGACACACTGAAGAGACAAGGCAGTTGGGACACACAGAAGAGACCAGGCAGCTGGGACACACAGAACAGACCAGGCACCTGGGACACAAAAGAAGAGACCAGGCAGCTGGGACACACAAAATAGACCAGACAGCTGGGACACACAGAAGTGACCAGGCAGCTGGTATACACAGAAGAGACCAGGCAAGACATCTGGGACACACAGAAAGGACCAGGCAGCTTGGAAGCTGGGACACACAGAAGAGACCAGACAGCTGGGACACACAGAATTGACCAGGCACCTGGGATACACAGAAGAGACCATGCAGCTGGGACACACAGAGGAGACCAGGCAGCTGGGACACAGAGAAGAGACCAGACAACTGAGACACAAAGAAGTGACCAGGCAGCTGGATACACAGAAGTGACTAGGCAGCTGGGACACGCAGAAGAGACCGGGCAACTGGGACACACAGAAGAGACCTGACAGCTGGGACACACACAAGAGACTAGGCAGCGGGGACACACAGACAGGACCAGGCAGTTAGTCAGCTGGGACACACAGAAGAGACCAGGCAGCGGGACACACAGAAGTGACCAGGCAGCTGGGATACACAGAATAGACCAGGCAGCTGAGACACACAGAAGTGACCAGGCAGCTGGGACACACAGAAGACACCACGCAGCTGGGATACACAGAAGAGACCAGGCAGCTGGGACACACACAAGAGACCAGGAAGCGGGGTCACACTGAAGAGACCAGGCAGCTGGGACACACAGAATAGACCAGGCAGCTAGGACAAACAAAAGTGACCAGGCAGATGGGACACACAGAAGAGACCAAGCAGCTGGGATACACAGAAGAGACCAGGCAGCTGGGACACACAGAAGAGACCAGGCAGCTGGGTCATACTGAAGAGACCAGGCAGCTGGGACACACAGAATAGACCAGGCAGCTGGGACAGACAAAAGTGACCAGGTAGATAGGACACATAGAAGAGACTAGGCAGCTGGGACACACAGAATAGACCCGGCAGCTGGGACACACAGAAGTGACCAGGCAGCTGGGATACACAGAAGAGACCAGGCAGCTGGTACACAGAGAAGGGAACAGGCAGCTGTGAACCGCAGAAGGGGTCAGGCAGGTGGGTCACACAGAAGGGACCAGGCAGGTTGGACACACAGAAAGGACCAGGCAGCTAGGCAGCTGGGACACACAGAAGAGACCAGGCAACAGGGACACACAGAAGAGACCAGACAGCTGGGACACACAGAAGAAACCTGTCAGCTGCGACACACTGACGTGACCAGGCAGCTAGGCAGCTGCAACACACAGAAGTGACCAAGCAGCTGGGACACACAGAAGAGACCAGGCAGCAGGGATGCACAGATGTGACCAGGCAGCTGGGACACCAAGAAGAGACCAGGGAGCTGGGACACACAGAAAGGACCAGGCAGCTGGGACATGTAGAAGAGACCAGGCAACAGGGACACGCAGACGTGACCAGACAGCCGTGTGTCTATTCTGGTCTATTCTGCGTGAATAGACCGGGCAGAATAGACCAGGCAGGTGTGACACACAGAAGAGACCAGGCAGCTGGGACACACAGAGGAGACCAGGCATCTGGAACCCACAGAAGTGACCAGGCAGCTGGGGCACACTGAAGAGACCAGATAGCATGGACACACAGAAGTGACCAGTCAGCTGGGACACACAGAAGAGACCAGGTAGCTGGGAAAGACAGAAGTGACCAGGCAGCTGGGACACGCAGAAGTGACCAGGCAGCTGGGACACATAGAATAGACAAGGCAGCTGGGACACACAGAAGTGACCAGGCAGCTGGGGCACACAGATGTGACCAGGCAGCTGGCACACACACACACACACAGATGTGACCAGGCAGCTCGGACTCACAGAAGAGGCCAGGCAGCTGGGATCACAGAAGAGACAAGGCAGCTGGGACACACAGAAGAGACCAAGCAGCTGGGACACACAGAAGAGACCAGGCAGCTGGGCCACACAGAAGAGACCAGGCAGCTGGGACACACTGAAGAGACAAGGCAGCTGGGACACACAGAAGAGACCAGGCAGCTGGGACACACAGAAGAGACCAGGCACCTGGGACACAAAAGAAGAGACCAGGCAGCTGGGACACACAAAATAGACCAGACAGCTGGGACACACAGAAGTGACCAGGCAGCTGGTATACACAGAAGAGACCAGGCAAGACATCTGGGACACACAGAAAGGACCAGGCAGCTTGGAGGCTGGGACACACAGAAGAGACCAGACAGCTGGGACACACAGAATTGACCAGGCACCTGGGATACACAGAAGAGACCAATCAGCTGGGACACACAGAGGAGACCAGGCAGCTGGGACACAGAGAAGAGACCAGACAACTGAGACACACAGAAGTGACCAGGCAGCTGGATACACAGAAGTGACTAGGCAGCTGGGACACGCAGAAGAGACCGGGCAACTGGGACACACAGAAGAGACCTGACAGCTGGGACAACACAAGAGACTAGGCAGCGGGGACACACAGACAGGACCAGGCAGCTAGTCAGCTGGGACACACAGAAGAGACCAGGCAGCGGGACACACAGAAGTGACCAGGCAGCTGGGATACACAGAATAGACCAGGCAGCTGAGACACACAGAAGTGACCAGGCAGCTGGGACACACAGAAGACACCAAGCAGCTGGGATACACAGAAGAGACCAGGCAGCTGGGACACACAGAAGAGATCAGGAAGCGGGGTCACACTGAAGAGACCAGGCAGCTGGGACACACAGAATAGACCAGGCAGCTAGGACAGACAAAAGTGACCAGGCAGATGGGACACACAGAAGAGACCAAGCAGCTGGGATACACAGAAGAGACCAGGCAGCTGAGACACACAGAAGAGACCAGGCAGCTGGGTCATACTGAAGAGACCAGGCAGCTGGGACACACAGAATAGATCAGGCAGCTGGGACAGACAAAAGTGACCAGGTAGCTGGGACACATAGAAGAGACTAGGCAGCTGGGACACACAGAAGAGACAAGGCAGCTGGGACACACAGAAGAGACCAAGCAGCTGGGATACACAGAAGAGACCAGGCAGCTGGGACACACAGAAGAGACCAGGCAGCTGGGTTACACTGGAGAGACAAGGCAGCTGGAACACACAGAATAAACCAGGCAGCTAGGGCAGACAGACGTGACCAGGCAGCTGGGACACAGAGAAGAGACCAGGCAGATGGGACACACTGAAGTAACCAGGCAGCTGGGACACACAGAAGAGACCAGACAGCTGGGACACACAGAAGAAACCAGGAAGCTGGGACACACAGAAGTGACCAGGCAGCTGGGACACACAGAAGAGTCCAGGCAGCTGGGATCACAGACGAGACAAGGCAGCTGGGACACACAGAAGATACCAAGCAGCTGGGACACACAGAAGAGACCAGACAGCTGGGCCACACAGAAGAGACCAGGCAGCTGGGACACACTGAAGAGACAAGGCAGCTGGGACACACAGAAGAGACCAGGCAGCTGGGACACACAGAAGAGATAAGGCAGCTGGGACACACAAGAAGAAACCAGACAGCTGGGACACACAGAAGTGACCAGGCAGCTGGGATACACAAAAGAGACCAGGCAAGGCAGCTGGGACACACAGAAAGGACCAGGTAGCTTGGATGTTGGGAGACACAGAAGAGACCAGGCAGCAGGGGCACACAGAAGAGACCAGACAGCTGGGACACACAGAACTGACCAGGCACCTGGGATACACAGAAGAGACCATGCAGCTGGGACACACAGAGGAGACCAGGCAGCTGGGACACAGAGAAAGGACCAGGTAGCTTGGAAGTTGGGAGACACAGGAGAGACCAGGCAGCAGGGGCACACAGAATAGACCAGACAGCTGGGACACACAGAACTGACCAGGCACCTGGGATACACAGAAGAGACCATGCAGCTGGGACACACAGAGGAGACCAGGCAGCTGGGACTCACAGAAGAGGCCAGGCAGCTGGGATCACAGAAGAGACAAGGCAGCTGGGACACACAGAAGAGACCAGGCAGCTGGGACACACTGAAGGGACCAAGCAGCTGGGACACACAGAAGAGACCAGGCAGCTGGGCCACACAGAAGAGACCAGGCACCTGGGACACAAAAGAAGAGACCAGGCAGCTGGGCACACAAAATAGACCAGACAGCTGGGACACACAGAAGTGACCAGGCAGCTGGTATACACAGAAGAGACCAGGCAAGACATCTGGGACACACAGAAAGGACCAGGCAGCTTGGAAGCTGGGACACACAGAAGAGACCAGACAGCTGGGACACACAGAATTGACCAGGCACCTGGGATACACAGAAGAGACCATGCAGCTGGGACACACAGAGGAGACCAGGCAGCTGGGACACAGAGAAGAGACCAGACAACTGAGACACACAGAAGAGACCAGGCAGCTGGGACACACAGAAGAAACCAGGAAGCTGGGACACACAGAAGTGACCAGGCAGCTGGGACACACAGAAGAGTCCAGGCAGCTGGGATCACAGACGAGACAAGGCAGCTGGGACACACAGAAGATACCAAGCAGCTGGGACACACAGAAGAGACCAGATAGCTGGGCCACACAGAAGAGACCAGGCAGCTGGGACACACTGAAGAGACAAGGCAGCTGGGACACACAAGAGACCAGGCAGCTGGGACACACAGAAGAGCCCAGGCAGCTGGGACACACAAGAAGAGACCAGACAGCTGGGACACACAGAAGAGACCAGGCAGCTGGGACACACTGAAGAGACAAGGCAGCTGGGACACACAGAAGATACCAAGCAGCTGGGACACACAGAAGAGACCAGATAGCTGGGCCACACAGAAGAGACCAGGCAGCTGGGCCACACAGAAGAGACCAGGCACCTGGGACACAAAAGAAGAGACCAGGCAGCTGGGCACACAAAATAGACCAGACAGCTGGGACACACAGAAGTGACCAGGCAGCTGGTATACACAGAAGAGACCAGGCAAGACATCTGGGACACACAGAAAGGACCAGGCAGCTTGGAAGCTGGGACACACAGAAGAGACCAGACAGCTGGGACACACAGAATTGACCAGGCACCTGGGATACACAGAAGAGACCATGCAGCTGGGACACACAGAGGAGACCAGGCAGCTGGGACACAGAGAAGAGACCAGACAACTGAGACACACAGAAGAGACCAGGCAGCTGGGACACACAGAAGAAACCAGGAAGCTGGGACACACAGAAGTGACCAGGCAGCTGGGACACACAGAAGAGTCCAGGCAGCTGGGATCACAGACGAGACAAGGCAGCTGGGACACACAGAAGATACCAAGCAGCTGGGACACACAGAAGAGACCAGATAGCTGGGCCACACAGAAGAGACCAGGCAGCTGGGACACACTGAAGAGACAAGGCAGCTGGGACACACAGAAGAGACCAGGCAGCTGGGACACACAGAAGAGCCCAGGCAGCTGGGACACACAAGAAGAGACCAGACAGCTGGGACACACAGAACTGACCAGGCACCTGGGATACACAGAAGAGACCATGCAGCTGGGACACACAGAGGAGACCAGGCAGCTGGGACACAGAGAAAGGACCAGGTAGCTTGGAAGTTGGGAGACACAGGAGAGACCAGGCAGCAGGGGCACACAGAAGAGACCAGACAGCTGGGACACACAGAACTGACCAGGCACCTGGGATACACAGAAGAGACCATGCAGCTGGGACACACAGAGGAGATCAGGCAGCTGGGACTCACAGAAGAGGCCAGGCAGCTGGGATCACAGAAGAGACAAGGCAGCTGGGACACACAGAAGAGACCAAGCAGCTGGGACACGCAGAAGAGACCAGGCAGCTGGGCCACACAGAAGAGATCAGGCAGCTGGGACACACTGAAGAGACAAGGCAGTTGGGACACACAGAAGAGACCAGGCAGCTGGGACACACAGAAGAGACCAGGCACCTGGGACACAAAAGAAGAGACCAGGCAGCTGGGACACACAAAATAGACCAGACAGCTGGGACACACAGAAGTGACCAGGCAGCTGGTATACACAGAAGAGACCAGGCAAGACATCTGGGACACACAGAAAGGACCAGGCAGCTTGGAAGCTGGGACACACAGAAGAGACCAGACAGCTGGGACACTCAGAATTGACCAGGCACCTGGGATACACAGAAGAGACCATGCAGCTGGGACACACAGAGGAGACCAGGCAGCTGGGACACAGAGAAGAGACCAGACAACTGAGACACACAGAAGTGACCAGGCAGCTGGATACACAGAAGTGACTAGGCAGCTGGGACACGCAGAAGAGACCGGGCAACTGGGACACACAGAAGAGACCTGACAGCTGGGACACACACAAGAGACTAGGCAGCGGGGACACACAGACAGGACCAGGCAGTTAGTCAGCTGGGACACACAGAAGAGACCAGGCAGCGGGACACACAGAAGTGACCAGGCAGCTGGGATACACAGAATAGACCATGCAGCTGAGACACACAGAAGTGACCAGGCAGCTGGGACACACAGAAGACACCACGCAGCTGGGATACACAGAAGAGACCAGGCAGCTGGGACACACACAAGAGACCAGGAAGCGGGGTCACACTGAAGAGACCAGGCAGCTGGGACACACAGAATAGACCAGGCAGCTAGGACAAACAAAAGTGACCAGGCAGATGGGACACACAGAAGAGACCAAGCAGCTGGGATACACAGAAGAGACCAGGCAGCTGGGACACACAGAAGAGACCAGGCAGCTGGGTCATACTGAAGAGACCAGGCAGCTGGGACACACAGAATAGACCAGGCAGCTGGGACAGACAAAAGTGACCAGGTGGATAGGACACATAGAAGAGACTAGGCAGCTGGGACACACAGAATAGACCCGGCAGCTGGGACACACAGAAGTGACCAGGCAGCTGGTACAGAGAGAAGGGAACAGGCAGCTGTGAACCGCAGAAGGGGTCAGGCAGGTGGGTCACACAGAAGGGACCAGGCAGGTTGGACACACAGAAAGGACCAGGCAGCTAGGCAGCTGGGACACACAGAAGAGACCAGGCAACAGGGACACACAGAAGAGACCAGACAGCTGGGACACACAGAAGAAACCTGTCAGCTGCGACACACTGACGTGACCAGGCAGCTAGGCAGCTGCAACACACAGAAGTGACCAGGCAGCTGGGACACACAGAAGAGACCAGGCAGCAGGGATGCACAGACGTGACCAGGCAGCTGGGACACCAAGAAGAGACCAGGGAGCTGGGACACACAGAAAGGACCAGGCAGCTGGGACATGTAGAAGAGACCAGGCAACAGGGACACGCAGACATGACCAGACAGCCGTGTGTCTATTCTGGTCTATTCTGCGTGAATAGACCGGGCAGAATAGACCAGGCAGGTGTGACACACAGAAGAGACCAGGCAGCTGGGACACACAGAGGAGACCAGGCATCTGGAACCCACAGAAGTGACCAGGCAGCTGGGGCACACTGAAGAGACCAGATAGCATGGACACACAGAAGTGACCAGGCAGCTGGGACACACAGAAGAGACCAGGTAGCTGGGAAAGACAGAAGTGACCAGGCAGCTGGAACACGCAGAAGTGACCAGGCAGCTGGGACACATAGAATAGACAAGGCAGCTGGGACACAATAGAAGTGACCAGGCAGCTGGGGCACACAGATGTGACCAGGCAGCTGGCACACACACACACACACAGATGTGACCAGGCAGCTCGGATTCACAGAAGAGGCCAGGCAGCTGGGATCCCAGAAGAGACAAGGCAGCTGGGACACACAGAAGAGACCAAGCAGCTGGGACACACAGAAGAGACCAGGCAGCTGGGCCACACAGAAGAGACCAGGCAGCTGGGACACACTGAAGAGACAAGGCAGCTGGGACACACAGAAGAGACCAGGCAGCTGGGACACACAGAAGAGACCAGGCACCTGGGACACAAAAGAAGAGACCAGGCAGCTGGGACACACAAAATAGACCAGACAGCTGGGACACACAGAAGTGACCAGGCAGCTGGTATACACAGAAGAGACCAGGCAAGACATCTGGGACACACAGAAAGGACCATGCAGCTTGGAAGCTGGGACACACAGAAGAGACCAGACAGCTGGGACACACAGAATTGACCAGGCACCTGGGATACACAGAAGAGACCAATCAGCTGGGACACACAGAGGAGAACAGGCAGCTGGGACACAGAGAAGAGACCAGACAACTGAGACACACAGAAGTGACCAGGCAGCTGGATGCACAGAAGTGACTAGGCAGCTGGGACACGCAGAAGAGACCGGGCAACTGGGACACACAGAAGAGACCTGACAGCTGGGACACACACAAGAGACTAGGCAGCGGGGACACACAGACAGGACCAGGCAGCTAGTCAGCTGGGACACACAGAAGAGACCAGGCAGCGGGACACACAGAAGTGACCAGGCAGCTGGGATACACAGAATAGACCAGGCAGCTGAGACACACAGAAGTGACCAGGAAGCTGGGACACACATAAGACACCAAGCAGCTGGTATACACAGAAGAGACCAGGCAGCTGGGACACACAGAAGAGACCAGGAAGCGGGGTCACACTGAAGAGACCAGGCAGCTGGGACACACAGAATAGACCAGGCAGCTAGGACAGACAAAAGTTACCAGGCAGATGGGACACACAGAAGAGACCAAGCAGCTGGGATACACAGAAGAGACCAGGCAGCTGGGACACACAGAAGAGACCAGGCAGCTGGGTCATACTGAAGAGACCAGGCAGTGGGGACACACAGAATAGATCAGGCAGCTGGGACAGACAAAAGTGACCAGGTAGCTGGGACACATAGAAGAGACTAGGCAGCTGGGACACACAGAAGAGACAAGGCAGCTGGGACACACAGAAGAGACCAAGCAGCTGGGATACACAGAAGAGACCAGGCAGCTGGGACACACAGAAGAGACCAGGCAGCTGGGTTACACTGGAGAGACAAGGCAGCTGGGACACACAGAATAAACCAGGCAGCTAGGGCAGACAGACGTGACCAGGCAGCTGGGACACAGAGAAGAGACCAGGCAGATGGGACACACTGAAGTAACCAGGCAGCTGGGACACACAGAAGAGACCAGACAGCTGGGACACACAGAAGAAACCAGGAAGCTGGGACACACAGAAGTGACCAGGCAGCTGGGACACACAGAAGAGTCCAGGCAGCTGGGATCACAGACGAGACAAGGCAGCTGGGACACACAGAAGATACCAAGCAGCTGGGACACACAGAAGAGACCAGACAGCTGGGCCACACAGAAGAGACCAGGCAGCTGGGACACACTGAAGAGACAAGGCAGCTGGGACACACAGAAGAGACCAGGCAGCTGGGACACACAGAAGAGATCAGGCAGCTGGGACACACAAGAAGAGACCAGACAGCTGGGACACACAGAAGTGACCAGGCAGCTGGGATACACAAAAGAGACCAGGCAAGGCAGCTGGGACACACAGAAAGGACCAGGTAGCTTGGATGTTGGGAGACAAAGAAGAGACCAGGCAGCAGGGGCACACAGAAGAGACCAGACAGCTGGGACACACAGAAATGACCAGGCACCTGGGATACACAGAAGAGACCATGCAGCTGGGACACACAGAGGAGACCAGGCAGCTGGGACACAGAGAAAGGACCAGGTAGCTTGGAAGTTGGGAGACACAGGAGAGACCAGGCAGCAGGGGCACACAGAATAGACCAGACAGCTGGGACACACAGAACTGACCAGGCACCTGGGATACACAGAAGAGACCATGCAGCTGGGACACACAGAGGAGACCAGGCAGCTGGGACTCACAGAAGAGGCCAGGCAGCTGGGATCACAGAAGAGACAAGGCAGCTGGGACACACAGAAGAGACCAAGCAGCTGGGACACACAGAAGAGACCAGGCAGCTGGGCCACACAGAAGAGACCAGGCAGCTGGGACACACTGAAGAGACAAGGCAGCTGGGACACACAGAAGAGACCAGGCAGCTGGGACACACAGAAGAGACCAGGCACCTGGGACACAAAAGAAGAGACCAGGCAGCTGGGCACACAAAATAGACCAGACAGCTGGGACACACAGAAGTGACCAGGCAGCTGGTATACACAGAAGAGACCAGGCAAGACATCTGGGACACACAGAAAGGACCAGGCAGCTTGGAAGCTGGGACACACAGAAGAGACCAGATAGCTGGGACACACAGAATTGACCAGGCACCTGGCATACACAGAAGAGACCATGCAGCTGGGACACACAGAGGAGACCAGGCAGCTGGGACACAGAGAAGAGACCAGACAACTGAGACACACAGAAGAGACCAGGCAGCTGGGACACACAGAAGAAACCAGGAAGCTGGGACACACAGAAGTGACCAGGCAGCTGGGACACACAGAAGAGTCCAGGCAGCTGGGATCACAGACGAGACAAGGCAGCTGGGACACACAGAAGATACCAAGCAGCTGGGACACACAGAAGAGACCAGATAGCTGGGCCACACAGAAGAGACCAGGCAGCTGGGACACACTGAAGAGACAAGGCAGCTGGGACACACAGAAGAGACCAGGCAGCTGGGACACACAGAAGAGCCCAGGCAGCTGGGACACACAAGAAGAGACCAGACAGCTGGGACACACAGAAGTGACCAGGCAGCTGGGATACACAAAAGAGACCAGGCAAGGCAGCTGGGACACACAGAAAGGAGCAGGTAGCTTGGAAGTTGGGAGACACAGAAGAGACCAGGCAGCAGGGGCACACAGAAGAGACCAGACAGCTGGGACACACAGAACTGACCAGGCACCTGGGATACACAGAAGAGACCATGCAGCTGGGACACACAGAGGAGACCAGGCAGCTGGGACACAGAGAAAGGACCAGGTAGCTTGGAAGTTGGGAGACACAGGAGAGACCAGGCAGCAGGGGCACACAGAAGAGACCAGACAGCTGGGACACACAGAACTGACCAGGCACCTGGGATACACAGAAGAGACCATGCAGCTGGGACACACAGAGGAGACCAGGCAGCTGGGACTCACAGAAGAGGCCAGGCAGCTGGGATCACAGAAGAGACAAGGCAGCTGGGACACACAGAAGAGACCAAGCAGCTGGGACACGCAGAAGAGACCAGGCAGCTGGGCCACACAGAAGAGACCAGGCAGCTGGGACACACTGAAGAGACAAGGCAGTTGGGACACACAGAAGAGACCAGGCAGCTGGGACACACAGAACAGACCAGGCACCTGGGACACAAAAGAAGAGACCAGGCAGCTGGGACACACAAAATAGACCAGACAGCTGGGACACACAGAAGTGACCAGGCAGCTGGTATACACAGAAGAGACCAGGCAAGACATCTGGGACACACAGAAAGGACCAGGCAGCTTGGAAGCTGGGACACACAGAAGAGACCAGACAGCTGGGACACACAGAATTGACCAGGCACCTGGGATACACAGAAGAGACCATGCAGCTGGGACACACAGAGGAGACCAGGCAGCTGGGACACAGAGAAGAGACCAGACAACTGAGACACAAAGAAGTGACCAGGCAGCTGGATACACAGAAGTGACTAGGCAGCTGGGACACGCAGAAGAGACCGGGCAACTGGGACACACAGAAGAGACCTGACAGCTGGGACACACACAAGAGACTAGGCAGCGGGGACACACAGACAGGACCAGGCAGTTAGTCAGCTGGGACACACAGAAGAGACCAGGCAGCGGGACACACAGAAGTGACCAGGCAGCTGGGATACACAGAATAGACCAGGCAGCTGAGACACACAGAAGTGACCAGGCAGCTGGGACACACAGAAGACACCACGCAGCTGGGATACACAGAAGAGACCAGGCAGCTGGGACACACACAAGAGACCAGGAAGCGGGGTCACACTGAAGAGACCAGGCAGCTGGGACACACAGAATAGACCAGGCAGCTAGGACAAACAAAAGTGACCAGGCAGATGGGACACACAGAAGAGACCAAGCAGCTGGGATACACAGAAGAGACCAGGCAGCTGGGACACACAGAAGAGACCAGGCAGCTGGGTCATACTGAAGAGACCAGGCAGCTGGGACACACAGAATAGACCAGGCAGCTGGGACAGACAAAAGTGACCAGGTAGATAGGACACATAGAAGAGACTAGGCAGCTGGGACACACAGAATAGACCCGGCAGCTGGGACACACAGAAGTGACCAGGCAGCTGGGATACACAGAAGAGACCAGGCAGCTGGTACACAGAGAAGGGAACAGGCAGCTGTGAACCGCAGAAGGGGTCAGGCAGGTGGGTCACACAGAAGGGACCAGGCAGGTTGGACACACAGAAAGGACCAGGCAGCTAGGCAGCTGGGACACACAGAAGAGACCAGGCAACAGGGACACACAGAAGAGACCAGACAGCTGGGACACACAGAAGAAACCTGTCAGCTGCGACACACTGACGTGACCAGGCAGCTAGGCAGCTGCAACACACAGAAGTGACCAAGCAGCTGGGACACACAGAAGAGACCAGGCAGCAGGGATGCACAGATGTGACCAGGCAGCTGGGACACCAAGAAGAGACCAGGGAGCTGGGACACACAGAAAGGACCAGGCAGCTGGGACATGTAGAAGAGACCAGGCAACAGGGACACGCAGACGTGACCAGACAGCCGTGTGTCTATTCTGGTCTATTCTGCGTGAATAGACCGGGCAGAATAGACCAGGCAGGTGTGACACACAGAAGAGACCAGGCAGCTGGGACACACAGAGGAGACCAGGCATCTGGAACCCACAGAAGTGACCAGGCAGCTGGGGCACACTGAAGAGACCAGATAGCATGGACACACAGAAGTGACCAGTCAGCTGGGACACACAGAAGAGACCAGGTAGCTGGGAAAGACAGAAGTGACCAGGCAGCTGGGACACGCAGAAGTGACCAGGCAGCTGGGACACATAGAATAGACAAGGCAGCTGGGACACACAGAAGTGACCAGGCAGCTGGGGCACACAGATGTGACCAGGCAGCTGGCACACACACACACACACAGATGTGACCAGGCAGCTCGGACTCACAGAAGAGGCCAGGCAGCTGGGATCACAGAAGAGACAAGGCAGCTGGGACACACAGAAGAGACCAAGCAGCTGGGACACACAGAAGAGACCAGGCAGCTGGGCCACACAGAAGAGACCAGGCAGCTGGGACACACTGAAGAGACAAGGCAGCTGGGACACACAGAAGAGACCAGGCAGCTGGGACACACAGAAGAGACCAGGCACCTGGGACACAAAAGAAGAGACCAGGCAGCTGGGACACACAAAATAGACCAGACAGCTGGGACACACAGAAGTGACCAGGCAGCTGGTATACACAGAAGAGACCAGGCAAGACATCTGGGACACACAGAAAGGACCAGGCAGCTTGGAGGCTGGGACACACAGAAGAGACCAGACAGCTGGGACACACAGAATTGACCAGGCACCTGGGATACACAGAAGAGACCAATCAGCTGGGACACACAGAGGAGACCAGGCAGCTGGGACACAGAGAAGAGACCAGACAACTGAGACACACAGAAGTGACCAGGCAGCTGGATACACAGAAGTGACTAGGCAGCTGGGACACGCAGAAGAGACCGGGCAACTGGGACACACAGAAGAGACCTGACAGCTGGGACAACACAAGAGACTAGGCAGCGGGGACACACAGACAGGACCAGGCAGCTAGTCAGCTGGGACACACAGAAGAGACCAGGCAGCGGGACACACAGAAGTGACCAGGCAGCTGGGATACACAGAATAGACCAGGCAGCTGAGACACACAGAAGTGACCAGGCAGCTGGGACACACAGAAGACACCAAGCAGCTGGGATACACAGAAGAGACCAGGCAGCTGGGACACACAGAAGAGATCAGGAAGCGGGGTCACACTGAAGAGACCAGGCAGCTGGGACACACAGAATAGACCAGGCAGCTAGGACAGACAAAAGTGACCAGGCAGATGGGACACACAGAAGAGACCAAGCAGCTGGGATACACAGAAGAGACCAGGCAGCTGAGACACACAGAAGAGACCAGGCAGCTGGGTCATACTGAAGAGACCAGGCAGCTGGGACACCTAATAGATCAGGCAGCTGGGACAGACAAAAGTGACCAGGTAGCTGGGACACATAGAAGAGACTAGGCAGCTGGGACACACAGAAGAGACAAGGCAGCTGGGACACACAGAAGAGACCAAGCAGCTGGGATACACAGAAGAGACCAGGCAGCTGGGACACACAGAAGAGACCAGGCAGCTGGGTTACACTGGAGAGACAAGGCAGCTGGAACACACAGAATAAACCAGGCAGCTAGGGCAGACAGACGTGACCAGGCAGCTGGGACACAGAGAAGAGACCAGGCAGATGGGACACACTGAAGTAACCAGGCAGCTGGGACACACAGAAGAGACCAGACAGCTGGGACACACAGAAGAAACCAGGAAGCTGGGACACACAGAAGTGACCAGGCAGCTGGGACACACAGAAGAGTCCAGGCAGCTGGGATCACAGACGAGACAAGGCAGCTGGGACACACAGAAGATACCAAGCAGCTGGGACACACAGAAGAGACCAGACAGCTGGGCCACACAGAAGAGACCAGGCAGCTGGGACACACTGAAGAGACAAGGCAGCTGGGACACACAGAAGAGACCAGGCAGCTGGGACACACAGAAGAGATAAGGCAGCTGGGACACACAAGAAGAAACCAGACAGCTGGGACACACAGAAGTGACCAGGCAGCTGGGATACACAAAAGAGACCAGGCAAGGCAGCTGGGACACACAGAAAGGACCAGGTAGCTTGGATGTTGGGAGACACAGAAGAGACCAGGCAGCAGGGGCACACAGAAGAGACCAGACAGCTGGGACACACAGAACTGACCAGGCACCTGGGATACACAGAAGAGACCATGCAGCTGGGCCACACAGAGGAGACCAGGCAGCTGGGACACAGAGAAAGGACCAGGTAGCTTGGAAGTTGGGAGACACAGGAGAGACCAGGCAGCAGGGGCACACAGAATAGACCAGACAGCTGGGACACACAGAACTGACCAGGCACCTGGGATACACAGAAGAGACCATGCAGCTGGGACACACAGAGGAGACCAGGCAGCTGGGACTCACAGAAGAGGCCAGGCAGCTGGGATCACAGAAGAGACAAGGCAGCTGGGACACACAGAAGAGACCAGGCAGCTGGGACACACTGAAGAGACCAAGCAGCTGGGACACACAGAAGAGACCAAGCAGCTGGGCCACACAGAAGAGACCAGGCACCTGGGACACAAAAGAAGAGACCAGGCAGCTGGGCACACAAAATAGACCAGACAGCTGGGACACACAGAAGTGACCAGGCAGCTGGTATACACAGAAGAGACCAGGCAAGACATCTGGGACACACAGAAAGGACCAGGCAGCTTGGAAGCTGGGACACACAGAAGAGACCAGACAGCTGGGACACACAGAATTGACCAGGCACCTGGGATACACAGAAGAGACCATGCAGCTGGGACACACAGAGGAGACCAGGCAGCTGGGACACAGAGAAGAGACCAGACAACTGAGACACACAGAAGAGACCAGGCAGCTGGGACACACAGAAGAAACCAGGAAGCTGGGACACACAGAAGTGACCAGGCAGCTGGGACACACAGAAGAGTCCAGGCAGCTGGGATCACAGACGAGACAAGGCAGCTGGGACACACAGAAGATACCAAGCAGCTGGGACACACAGAAGAGACCAGATAGCTGGGCCACACAGAAGAGACCAGGCAGCTGGGACACACTGAAGAGACAAGGCAGCTGGGACACGCAAGAGACCAGGCAGCTGGGACACACAGAAGAGCCCAGGCAGCTGGGACACACAAGAAGAGACCAGACAGCTGGGACACACAGAAGAGACCAGGCAGCTGGGACACACTGAAGAGACAAGGCAGCTGGGACACACAGAAGATACCAAGCAGCTGGGACACACAGAAGAGACCAGATAGCTGGGCCACACAGAAGAGACCAGGCAGCTGGGCCACACAGAAGAGACCAGGCACCTGGGACACAAAAGAAGAGACCAGGCAGCTGGGCACACAAAATAGACCAGACAGCTGGGACACACAGAAGTGACCAGGCAGCTGGTATACACAGAAGAGACCAGGCAAGACATCTGGGACACACAGAAAGGACCAGGCAGCTTGGAAGCTGGGACACACAGAAGAGACCAGACAGCTGGGACACACAGAATTGACCAGGCACCTGGGATACACAGAAGAGACCATGCAGCTGGGACACACAGAGGAGACCAGGCAGCTGGGACACAGAGAAGAGACCAGACAACTGAGACACACAGAAGAGACCAGGCAGCTGGGACACACAGAAGAAACCAGGAAGCTGGGACACACAGAAGTGACCAGGCAGCTGGGACACACAGAAGAGTCCAGGCAGCTGGGATCACAGACGAGACAAGGCAGCTGGGACACACAGAAGATACCAAGCAGCTGGGACACACAGAAGAGACCAGATAGCTGGGCCACACAGAAGAGACCAGGCAGCTGGGACACACTGAAGAGACAAGGCAGCTGGGACACACAGAAGAGACCAGGCAGCTGGGACACACAGAAGAGCCCAGGCAGCTGGGACACACAAGAAGAGACCAGACAGCTGGGACACACAGAAGTGACCAGGCAGCTGGGATACACAAAAGAGACCAGGCAAGGCAGCTGGGACACACAGAAAGGAACAGGTAGCTTGGAAGCTGGGAGGCACAGAAGAGACCAGGCATCAGGGGCACACAGAAGAGACCAGACAGCTGGGACACACAGAACTGACCAGGCACCTGGGATACACAGAAGAGACCATGCAGCTGGGACACACAGAGGAGACCAGGCAGCTGGGACACAGAGAAAGGACCAGGTAGCTTGGAAGTTGGGAGACACAGGAGAGACCAGGCAGCAGGGGCACACAAAAGAGACCAGACAGCTGGGACACACAGAACTGACCAGGCACCTGGGATACACAGAAGAGACCATGCAGCTGGGACACACAGAGGAGACCAGGCAGCTGGGACTCACAGAAGAGGCCAGGCAGCTGGGATCACAGAAGAGACAAGGCAGCTGGGACACACAGACGAGACCAAGCAGCTGGGACACGCAGAAGAGACCAGGCAGCTGGGCCACACAGAAGAGACCAGGCAGCTGGGACACACTGAAGAGACAAGGCAGTTGGGACACACAGAAGAGACCAGGCAGCTGGGACACACAGAACAGACCAGGCACCTGGGACACAAAAGAAGAGACCAGGCAGCTGGGACACACAAAATAGACCAGACAGCTGGGACACACAGAAGTGACCAGGCAGCTGGTATACACAGAAGAGACCAGGCAAGACATCTGGGACACACAGAAAGCACCAGGCAGCTTGGAAGCTGGGACACACAGAAGAGACCAGACAGCTGGGACACACAGAATTGACCAGGCACCTGGGATACACAGAAGAGACCATGCAGCTGGGACACACAGAGGAGACCAGGCAGCTGGGACACAGAGAAGAGACCAGACAACTGAGACACACAGAAGTGACCAGGCAGCTGGATACACAGAAGTGACTAGGCAGCTGGGACACGCAGAAGAGACCGGGCAACTGGGACACACAGAAGAGACCTGACAGCTGGGACACACACAAGAGACTAGGCAGCGGGGACACACAGACAGGACCAGGCAGTTAGTCAGCTGGGACACACAGAAGAGACCAGGCAGCGGGACACACAGAAGTGACCAGGCAGCTGGGATACACAGAATAGACCAGGCAGCTGAGACACACAGAAGTGACCAGGCAGCTGGGACACACAGAAGACACCACGCAGCTGGGATACACAGAAGAGACCAGGCAGCTGGGACACACACAAGAGACCAGGAAGCGGGGTCACACTGAAGAGACCAGGCAGCTGGGACACACAGAATAGACCAGGCAGCTAGGACAAACAAAAGTGACCAGGCAGATGGGACACACAGAAGAGACCAAGCAGCTGGGATACACAGAAGAGACCAGGCAGCTGGGACACACAGAAGAGACCAGGCAGCTGGGTCATACTGAAGAGACCAGGCAGCTGGGACACACAGAATAGACCAGGCAGCTGGGACAGACAAAAGTGACCAGGTAGATAGGACACATAGAAGAGACTAGGCAGCTGGGACACACAGAATAGACCCGGCAGCTGGGACACACAGAAGTGACCAGGCAGCTGGGATACACAGAAGAGACCAGGCAGCTGGTGCACAGAGAAGGGAACAGGCAGCTGTGAACCGCAGAAGGGGTCAGGCAGGTGGGTCACACAGAAGGGACCAGGCAGGTTGGACACACAGAAAGGACCAGGCAGCTAGGCAGCTGGGACACACAGAAGAGACCAGGCAACAGGGACACACAGAAGAGACCAGACAGCTGGGACACACAGAAGAAACCTGTCAGCTGCGACACACTGACGTGACCAGGCAGCTAGGCAGCTGCAACACACAGAAGTGACCAGGCAGCTGGGACACACAGAAGAGACCAGGCAGCAGGGATGCACAGACGTGACCAGGCAGCTGGGACACCAAGAAGAGACCAGGGAGCTGGGACACACAGAAAGGACCAGGCAGCTGGGACATGTAGAAGAGACCAGGCAACAGGGACACGCAGACGTGACCAGACAGCCGTGTGTCTATTCTGGTCTATTCTGCGTGAATAGACCGGACAGAATAGACCAGGCAGGTGTGACACACAGAAGAGACCAGGCAGCTGGGACACACAGAGGAGACCAGGCATCTGGAACCCACAGAAGTGACCAGGCAGCTGGGGCACACTGAAGAGACCAGATAGCATGGACACACAGAAGTGACCAGGCAGCTGGGACACACAGAAGAGACCATGCAGCTGGGACACACAGAGGAGACCAGGCAACTGGGACACAGAGAAAGGACCAGGTAGCTTGGAAGTTGGGAGACACAGGAGAGACCAGGCAGCAGGGGCACACAAAAGAGACCAGACAGCTGGGACACACAGAACTGACCAGGCACCTGGGATACACAGAAGAGACCATGCAGCTGGGACACACAGAGGAGACCAGGCAGCTGGGACTCACAGAAGAGGCCAGGCAGCTGGGATCACAGAAGAGACAAGGCAGCTGGGACACACAGACGAGACCAAGCAGCTGGGACACGCAGAACAGACCAGGCACCTGGGACACAAAAGAAGAGACCAGGCAGCTGGGACACACAAAATAGACCAGACAGCTGGGACACACAGAAGTGACCAGGCAGCTGGTATACACAGAAGAGACCAGGCAAGACATCTGGGACACACAGAAAGCACCAGGCAGCTTGGAAGCTGGGACACACAGAAGAGACCAGACAGCTGGGACACACAGAATTGACCAGGCACCTGGGATACACAGAAGAGACCATGCAGCTGGGACACACAGAGGAGACCAGGCAGCTCGGACACAGAGAAGAGACCAGACAACTGAGACACACAGAAGTGACCAGGCAGCTGGATACACAGAAGTGACTAGGCAGCTGGGACACGCAGAAGAGACCGGGCAACTGGGACACACAGAAGAGACCTGACAGCTGGGACACACACAAGAGACTAGGCAGCGGGGACACACAGACAGGACCAGGCAGTTAGTCAGCTGGGACACACAGAAGAGACCAGGCAGCGGGACACACAGAAGTGACCAGGCAGCTGGGATACACAGAATAGACCAGGCAGCTGAGACACACAGAAGTGACCAGGCAGCTGGGACACACAGAAGACACCACGCAGCTGGGATACACAGAAGAGACCAGGCAGCTGGGACACACACAAGAGACCAGGAAGCGGGGTCACACTGAAGAGACCAGGCAGCTGGGACACACAGAATAGACCAGGCAGCTAGGACAAACAAAAGTGACCAGGCAGATGGGACACACAGAAGAGACCAAGCAGCTGGGATACACAGAAGAGACCAGGCAGCTGGGACACACAGAAGAGACCAGGCAGCTGGGTCATACTGAAGAGACCAGGCAGCTGGGACACACAGAATAGACCAGGCAGCTGGGACAGACAAAAGTGACCAGGTAGATAGGACACATAGAAGAGACTAGGCAGCTGGGACACACAGAATAGACCCGGCAGCTGGGACACACAGAAGTGACCAGGCAGCTGGGATACACAGAAGAGACCAGGCAGCTGGTGCACAGAGAAGGGAACAGGCAGCTGTGAACCGCAGAAGGGGTCAGGCAGGTGGGTCACACAGAAGGGACCAGGCAGGTTGGACACACAGAAAGGACCAGGCAGCTAGGCAGCTGGGACACACAGAAGAGACCAGGCAACAGGGACACACAGAAGAGACCAGACAGCTGGGACACACAGAAGAAACCTGTCAGCTGCGACACACTGACGTGACCAGGCAGCTAGGCAGCTGCAACACACAGAAGTGACCAGGCAGCTGGGACACACAGAAGAGACCAGGCAGCAGGGATGCACAGACGTGACCAGGCAGCTGGGACACCAAGAAGAGACCAGGGAGCTGGGACACACAGAAAGGACCAGGCAGCTGGGACATGTAGAAGAGACCAGGCAACAGGGACACGCAGACGTGACCAGACAGCCGTGTGTCTATTCTGGTCTATTCTGCGTGAATAGACCGGACAGAATAGACCAGGCAGGTGTGACACACAGAAGAGACCAGGCAGCTGGGACACACAGAGGAGACCAGGCATCTGGAACCCACAGAAGTGACCAGGCAGCTGGGGCACACTGAAGAGACCAGATAGCATGGACACACAGAAGTGACCAGGCAGCTGGGACCCACAGAAGTGACCAGGCAGCTGGGGCACACTGAAGAGACCAGATAGCATGGACACACAGAAGTGACCAGGCAGCTGGGACACACAGAAGAGACCAGGTAGCTGGGAAAGACAGAAGTGACCAGGCAGCTGGGACACGCAGAAGTGACCAGGCAGCTGGGACACATAGAATAGACAAGGCAGCTGGACACACAGAAGTGACCAGGCAGCTGGGGCACACAGATGTGACCAGGCAGCTGGCACACACACACACACACACAGATGTGACCAGGCAGCTCTGACTCACAGAAGAGGCCAGGCAGCTGGGATCACAGAAGAGACAAGGCAGCTGGGACACACAGAAGAGACCAAGCAGCTGGCACACACAGAAGAGACCAGGCAGCTGGGCCACACAGAAGAGACCAGGCAGCTGGGACACACTGAAGAGACAAGGCAGCTGGTACACACAGAAGAGACCAGGCAGCTGGGACACACAGAAGAGACCAGGCACCTGGGACACAAAAGAAGAGACCAGGCAGCTGGGACACACAAAATAGACCAGACAGCTGGGACACACAGAAGTGACCAGGCAGCTGGTATACACAGAAGAGACCAGGCAAGACATCTGGGACACACAGAAAGGACCAGGCAGCTTGGAAGCTGGGACACACAGAAGAGACCAGACAGCTGGGACACACAGAATTGACCAGGCACCTGGGATACACAGAAGAGACCAATCAACTGGGACACACAGAGGAGACCAGGAAGCTGGGATCACAGAAGAGACAAGGCAGCTGGGACACACAGACGAGACCAAGCAGCTGGGACACGCAGAAGAGACCAGGCAGCTGGGCCACACAGAAGAGACCAGGCAGCTGGGACACACTGAAGAGACAAGGCAGTTGGGACACACAGAAGAGACCAGGCAGCTGGGACACACAGAACAGACCAGGCACCTGGGACACAAAAGAAGAGACCAGGCAGCTGGGACACACAAAATAGACCAGACAGCTGGGACACACAGAAGTGACCAGGCAGCTGGTATACACAGAAGAGACCAGGCAAGACATCTGGGACACACAGAAAGCACCAGGCAGCTTGGAAGCTGGGACACACAGAAGAGACCAGACAGCTGGGACACACAGAATTGACCAGGCACCTGGGATACACAGAAGAGACCATGCAGCTGGGACACACAGAGGAGACCAGGCAGCTGGGACACAGAGAAGAGACCAGACAACTGAGACACACAGAAGTGACCAGGCAGCTGGATACACAGAAGTGACTAGGCAGCTGGGACACGCAGAAGAGACCGGGCAACTGGGACACACAGAAGAGACCTGACAGCTGGGACACACACAAGAGACTAGGCAGCGGGGACACACAGACAGGACCAGGCAGTTAGTCAGCTGGGACACACAGAAGAGACCAGGCAGCGGGACACACAGAAGTGACCAGGCAGCTGGGATACACAGAATAGACCAGGCAGCTGAGACACACAGAAGTGACCAGGCAGCTGGGACACACAGAAGACACCACGCAGCTGGGATACACAGAAGAGACCAGGCAGCTGGGACACACACAAGAGACCAGGAAGCGGGGTCACACTGAAGAGACCAGGCAGCTGGGACACACAGAATAGACCAGGCAGCTAGGACAAACAAAAGTGACCAGGCAGATGGGACACACAGAAGAGACCAAGCAGCTGGGATACACAGAAGAGACCAGGCAGCTGGGACACACAGAAGAGACCAGGCAGCTGGGTCATACTGAAGAGACCAGGCAGCTGGGACACACAGAATAGACCAGGCAGCTGGGACAGACAAAAGTGACCAGGTAGATAGGACACATAGAAGAGACTAGGCAGCTGGGACACACAGAATAGACCCGGCAGCTGGGACACACAGAAGTGACCAGGCAGCTGGGATACACAGAAGAGACCAGGCAGCTGGTGCACAGAGAAGGGAACAGGCAGCTGTGAACCGCAGAAGGGGTCAGGCAGGTGGGTCACACAGAAGGGACCAGGCAGGTTGGACACACAGAAAGGACCAGGCAGCTAGGCAGCTGGGACACACAGAAGAGACCAGGCAACAGGGACACACAGAAGAGACCAGACAGCTGGGACACACAGAAGAAACCTGTCAGCTGCGACACACTGACGTGACCAGGCAGCTAGGCAGCTGCAACACACAGAAGTGACCAGGCAGCTGGGACACACAGAAGAGACCAGGCAGCAGGGATGCACAGACGTGACCAGGCAGCTGGGACACCAAGAAGAGACCAGGGAGCTGGGACACACAGAAAGGACCAGGCAGCTGGGACATGTAGAAGAGACCAGGCAACAGGGACACGCAGACGTGACCAGACAGCCGTGTGTCTATTCTGGTCTATTCTGCGTGAATAGACCGGACAGAATAGACCAGGCAGGTGTGACACACAGAAGAGACCAGGCAGCTGGGACACACAGAGGAGACCAGGCATCTGGAACCCACAGAAGTGACCAGGCAGCTGGGGCACACTGAAGAGACCAGATAGCATGGACACACAGAAGTGACCAGGCAGCTGGGACACACAGAAGAGACCATGCAGCTGGGACACACAGAGGAGACCAGGCAACTGGGACACAGAGAAAGGACCAGGTAGCTTGGAAGTTGGGAGACACAGGAGAGACCAGGCAGCAGGGGCACACAAAAGAGACCAGACAGCTGGGACACACAGAACTGACCAGGCACCTGGGATACACAGAAGAGACCATGCAGCTGGGACACACAGAGGAGACCAGGCAGCTGGGACTCACAGAAGAGGCCAGGCAGCTGGGATCACAGAAGAGACAAGGCAGCTGGGACACACAGACGAGACCAAGCAGCTGGGACACGCAGAACAGACCAGGCACCTGGGACACAAAAGAAGAGACCAGGCAGCTGGGACACACAAAATAGACCAGACAGCTGGGACACACAGAAGTGACCAGGCAGCTGGTATACACAGAAGAGACCAGGCAAGACATCTGGGACACACAGAAAGCACCAGGCAGCTTGGAAGCTGGGACACACAGAAGAGACCAGACAGCTGGGACACACAGAATTGACCAGGCACCTGGGATACACAGAAGAGACCATGCAGCTGGGACACACAGAGGAGACCAGGCAGCTCGGACACAGAGAAGAGACCAGACAACTGAGACACACAGAAGTGACCAGGCAGCTGGATACACAGAAGTGACTAGGCAGCTGGGACACGCAGAAGAGACCGGGCAACTGGGACACACAGAAGAGACCTGACAGCTGGGACACACACAAGAGACTAGGCAGCGGGGACACACAGACAGGACCAGGCAGTTAGTCAGCTGGGACACACAGAAGAGACCAGGCAGCGGGACACACAGAAGTGACCAGGCAGCTGGGATACACAGAATAGACCAGGCAGCTGAGACACACAGAAGTGACCAGGCAGCTGGGACACACAGAAGACACCACGCAGCTGGGATACACAGAAGAGACCAGGCAGCTGGGACACACACAAGAGACCAGGAAGCGGGGTCACACTGAAGAGACCAGGCAGCTGGGACACACAGAATAGACCAGGCAGCTAGGACAAACAAAAGTGACCAGGCAGATGGGACACACAGAAGAGACCAAGCAGCTGGGATACACAGAAGAGACCAGGCAGCTGGGACACACAGAAGAGACCAGGCAGCTGGGTCATACTGAAGAGACCAGGCAGCTGGGACACACAGAATAGACCAGGCAGCTGGGACAGACAAAAGTGACCAGGTAGATAGGACACATAGAAGAGACTAGGCAGCTGGGACACACAGAATAGACCCGGCAGCTGGGACACACAGAAGTGACCAGGCAGCTGGGATACACAGAAGAGACCAGGCAGCTGGTGCACAGAGAAGGGAACAGGCAGCTGTGAACCGCAGAAGGGGTCAGGCAGGTGGGTCACACAGAAGGGACCAGGCAGGTTGGACACACAGAAAGGACCAGGCAGCTAGGCAGCTGGGACACACAGAAGAGACCAGGCAACAGGGACACACAGAAGAGACCAGACAGCTGGGACACACAGAAGAAACCTGTCAGCTGCGACACACTGACGTGACCAGGCAGCTAGGCAGCTGCAACACACAGAAGTGACCAGGCAGCTGGGACACACAGAAGAGACCAGGCAGCAGGGATGCACAGACGTGACCAGGCAGCTGGGACACCAAGAAGAGACCAGGGAGCTGGGACACACAGAAAGGACCAGGCAGCTGGGACATGTAGAAGAGACCAGGCAACAGGGACACGCAGACGTGACCAGACAGCCGTGTGTCTATTCTGGTCTATTCTGCGTGAATAGACCGGACAGAATAGACCAGGCAGGTGTGACACACAGAAGAGACCAGGCAGCTGGGACACACAGAGGAGACCAGGCATCTGGAACCCACAGAAGTGACCAGGCAGCTGGGGCACACTGAAGAGACCAGATAGCATGGACACACAGAAGTGACCAGGCAGCTGGGACCCACAGAAGTGACCAGGCAGCTGGGGCACACTGAAGAGACCAGATAGCATGGACACACAGAAGTGACCAGGCAGCTGGGACACACAGAAGAGACCAGGTAGCTGGGAAAGACAGAAGTGACCAGGCAGCTGGGACACGCAGAAGTGACCAGGCAGCTGGGACACATAGAATAGACAAGGCAGCTGGACACACAGAAGTGACCAGGCAGCTGGGGCACACAGATGTGACCAGGCAGCTGGCACACACACACACACACACAGATGTGACCAGGCAGCTCTGACTCACAGAAGAGGCCAGGCAGCTGGGATCACAGAAGAGACAAGGCAGCTGGGACACACAGAAGAGACCAAGCAGCTGGCACACACAGAAGAGACCAGGCAGCTGGGCCACACAGAAGAGACCAGGCAGCTGGGACACACTGAAGAGACAAGGCAGCTGGTACACACAGAAGAGACCAGGCAGCTGGGACACACAGAAGAGACCAGGCACCTGGGACACAAAAGAAGAGACCAGGCAGCTGGGACACACAAAATAGACCAGACAGCTGGGACACACAGAAGTGACCAGGCAGCTGGTATACACAGAAGAGACCAGGCAAGACATCTGGGACACACAGAAAGGACCAGGCAGCTTGGAAGCTGGGACACACAGAAGAGACCAGACAGCTGGGACACACAGAATTGACCAGGCACCTGGGATACACAGAAGAGACCAATCAACTGGGACACACAGAGGAGACCAGGAAGCTGGGACACAGAGAAGAGACCAGACAACTGAGACACACAGAAGTGACCAGGCAGCTGGATACACAGAAGTGACTAGGCAGCTGGGACACGCAGAAGAGACCGGGCAACTGGGACACACAGAAGAGACCTGACAGCTGGGACACACACAAGAGACTAGGCAGCGGGGACACACAGACAGGACCAGGCAGCTAGTCAGCTGGGACACACAGAAGTGACCAGGCAGCGGGACACACAGAAGTGACCAGGCAGCTGGGATACACAGAATAGACCAGGCAGCTGAGACACACAGAAGTGACCAGGCAGCTGGGACACACAGAAGACACCAAGCAGCTGGGATACACAGAAGAGACCAGGCAGCTGGGACACACAGAATAGACCAGGCAGCTAGGACAGACAAAAGTGACCAGGCAGATGGGACACACAGAAGAGACCAAGCAGCTGGGATACACAGAAGAGACCAGGCAGCTGGGACACACAGAAGAGACCAGGCAGCTGGGTCATACTGAAGAGACCAGGCAGCTGGGACACACAGAATAGATCAGGCAGCTGGGACAGACAAAAGTGACCAGGTAGCTGGGACACATAGAAGAGACTAGGCAGCTGGGACACACAGAAGAGACAAGGCAGCTGGGACACACAGAAGAGACCAAGCAGCTGGGATACACAGAAGAGACCAGGCAGCTGGGACACACAGAAGAGACCAGGCAGCTGGGTTACACTGGAGAGACAAGGCAGCTGGGACACACAGAATAAACCAGGCAGCTAGGGCAGACAGACCTGACCAGGCAGCTGGGACACAGAGAAGAGACCAGGCAGATGGGACACACTGAAGTAACCAGGCAGCTGGGACACACAGAAGAGACCAGACAGCTGGGACACACAGAAGAAACCAGGAACCTGGGACACACAGAAGTGACCAGGCAGCTGGGACACACAGAAGAGTCCAGGCAGCTGGGATCACAGACGAGACAAGGCAGCTGGGACACACAGAAGATACCAAGCAGCTGGGACACACAGAAGAGACCAGACAGCTGGGCCACACAGAAGAGACCAGGCAGCTGGGACACACTGAAGAGACAAGGCAGCTGGGACACACAAAAGAGACCAGGCAGCTGGGACACACAGAAGAGATCAGGCAGCTGGGACACACAAGAAGAGACCAGACAGCTGGGACACACAGAAGTGACCAGGCAGCTGGGATACACAAAAGAGACCAGGCAAGGCAGCTGGGACACACAGAAAGGACCAGGTAGCTTGGATGTTGGGAGACACAGAAGAGACCAGGCAGCAGGGGCACACAGAAGAGACCAGACAGCTGGGACACACAGAACTGACCAGGCACCTGGGATACACAGAAGAGACCATGCAGCTGGGACACACAGAGGAGACCAGGCAGCTGGGACACAGAGAAAGGACCAGGTAGCTTGGAAGTTGGGAGACACAGGAGAGACCAGGCAGCAGGGGCACACAGAATAGACCAGACAGCTGGGCCACACAGAACTGACCAGGTACCTGGGATACACAGAATTGACCATGCAGCTGGGACACACAGAGGAGACCAGGCAGCTGGGACTCACAGAAGAGGCCAGGCAGCTGGGATCAGAGAAGAGACAAAGCAGCTGGGACACACAGAAGAGACCAAGCAGCTGGGACACACAGAAGAGACCAGGCAGCTGGGCCACACAGAAGAGACCAGGCAGCTGGGACACACTGAAGAGACAAGGCAGCTGGGACACACAGAAGAGACCAGGCAGCTGGGACACACAGAAGAGACCAGGCACCTGGGACACAAAAGAAGAGACCAGGCAGTTGGGCACACAAAATAGACCAGACAGCTGGGACACACAGAAGTGACCAGGCAGCTGGTATACACAGAAGAGACCAGGCAAGACATCTGGGACACACAGAAAGGACCAGGCAGCTTGGAAGCTGGGACACACAGAAGAGACCAGACAGCTGGGACACACAGAAGAGACCATGCAGCTGGGACACACAGAGGAGACCAGGCAGCTGGGACACAGAGAAGAGACCAGACAACTGAGACACACAGAAGTGACCAGGCAGCTGGATACACAGAAGTGACTAGGCAGCTGGGACACGCAGAAGAGAACGGGCAACTGGGACACACAGAAGAGAACTGACAGCTGGGACACACACAAGAGACTAGGCGCGGGACACACAGACAGGACCAGGCAGCTAGTCAGCTGGGACACACAGAAGAGACCAGGCAGCGGGACACACAGAAGTGACCAGGCAGCTGGGATACACAGAATAGACCAGGCAGCTGAGACACACAAAAGTGACCAGGCAGCTGGGACTCACAGAAGACACCACGCAGCTGGGATACACAGAAGAGACCAGGGAGCTGGGACACACACAAGAGACCAGGAAGCGGGGTCACACTGAAGAGACCAGGCAGCTGGGACACACAGAATAGACCAGGAAGCTAGGACAAACAAAAGTGACCAGGCAGATGGGACACACAGAAGAGACCAAGCAGCTGGGATACACAGAAGAGACCAGGCAGCTGGGACACACAGAAGAGACCAGGCAGCTGGGTCATACTGAAGAGACCAGGCAGCTGGGACACACAGAATAGACCAGGCAGCTGGGACAGACAAAAGTGACCAGGTAGCTGGGACACATAGAAGAGACTAGGCAGCTGGGACACACAGAAGAGACAAGGCAGCTGGGACACACAGAAGAGACCAAGCAGCTGGGATACACAGAAGAGACCAGGCAGCTGGGACACACAGAAGAGACCAGGCAGCTGGGTTACACTGAAGAGACAAGGCAGCTGGGACACACAGAATAAACCAGGCAGCTAGGGCAGACAGACGTGACCAGGCAGCTGGGACACAGAGAAGAGACCAGGCAGATGGGACACACTGAAGTAACCAGGCAGCTGGGACACACAGAAGAGACCAGGCAGCTGGGACACACAGAAGAAACCAGGAAGCTGGGACACACAGAAGTGACCAGGCAGCTGGGACACACAGAAGAGTCCAGGCAGCTAGGATCACAGACGAGACAAGGCAGCTGGGACACACAGAAGATACCAAGCAGCTGGGACACACAGAAGAGACCAGATAGCTGGGCCACACAGAAGAGACCAGGCAGCTGGGACACACTGAAGAGACAAGGCAGCTGGGACACACAGAAGAGACCAGGCAGCTGGGACACACAGAAGAGACCAGGCAGCTGGGACACAAAAGAAGAGACCAGACAGCTGGGACACACAGAAGTGACCAGGCAGCTGGGATACACAAAAGAGACCAGGCAAGGCAGCTGGGACACACAGAAAGGACCAGGTAGCTTGGAAGTTGGGAGACACAGAAGAGACCAGGCAGCAGGGGCACACAGAAGAGACCAGACAGCTGGGACACACAGAACTGACCAGGCACCTGGGATACACAGAAGAGACCATGCAGCTGGGACACACAGAGGAGACCAGGCAGCTGGGACACAGAGAAAGGACCAGGTAGCTTGGAAGTTGGGAGACACAGAAGAGACCAGGCAGCAGGGGCACACAGAAGAGACCAGACAGCTGGGACACACAGAACTGACCAGGCACCTGGGATACACAGAATAGACCATGCAGCTGGGACACACAGAGGAGACCAGGCAGCTGGGACTCACAGAAGAGGCCAGGCAGCTGGGATCACAGAAGAGACAAGGCAGCTGGGACACACAGAAGAGACCAAGCAGCTGGGACACACAGAAGAGACCAGGCAGCTGGGCCACACAGAAGAGACCAGGCAGCTGGGACACACTGAAGAGACAAGGCAGCTGGGACACACAGAAGAGACCAGGCAGCTGGGACACACAGAAGAGACCAGGCACCTGGGACACAAAAGAAGAGACCAGGCAGCTGGGACACGCAAAATAGACCAGACAGCTGGGACACACAGAAGTGACCAGGCAGCTGGTATACACAGAAGAGACCAGGCAAGACATCTGGGACACACAAAAAGGACCAGGCAGCTTGGAAGCTGGGACACACAGAAGAGACCAGACAGCTGGGACACACAGAATTGACCAGGCACCTGGGATACACAGAAGAGACCATGCAGCTGGGACACACAGAGGAGACCAGGCAGCTGGGACACAGAGAAGAGACCAGACAACTGAGACACACAGAAGTGACCAGGCAGCTGGATACACAGAAGTGACTAAACAGCTGGGACACGCAGAAGAGACCGGGCAACTGGGACACACAGAAGAGACCTGACAGCTGGGACACACACAAGAGACTAGGCAGTGGGGACACACAGACAGGACCAGGCAGCTAGTCAGCTGGGACAGACAGAAGAGACCAGGCAGCGGGACACACAGAAGTGACCAGGCAGCTGGGATACACAGAATAGACCAGGCTGCTGAGACACACAGAAGTGACCGGGCAGCTGGGACACACAGAAGACACCACGCAGCTGGGATACACAGAAGAGACCAGGCAGCTGGGACACACACAAGAGACCAGGAAGCGGGGTCACACTGAAGAGACCAGGCAGCTGGGACACACAGAATAGACCAGGCAGCTAGGACAAACAAAAGTGACCAGGCAGATGGGACACACAGAAGAGACCAAGCAGCTGGGATACACAGAAGAGGCCAGGCAGCTGGGACACACAGAAGAGACCAGGCAGCTGGGTCATACTGAAGAGACCAGGCAGCTGGGACACACAGAATAGACCAGGCAGCTGGGACAGACAAAAGTGACCAGGTAGATGGGACACATAGAAGAGACTAGGCAGCTGGGACACAAAGAATAGACCCGGCAGCTCGGACACACTGAAGTGACCAGGCAGCTGGGATACACAGAAGAGACCAGGCAGCTGGTACACAGAGAAGGGAACAGGCAGCTGTGAACCGCAGAAGGGGTCAGGCAGGTGGGACACATAGAAGGGACCAGGTAGGTTGGACACACAGAAAGGACCAGGCAGCTAGGCAGCTGGGACACACAGAAGAGACCAGGCAACAGGGACACACAGAAGAGACCAGACAGCTGGGACACACAGAAGAAACCTGTCAGCTGCGACACACTGACGTGACCAGGCAGCTAGGCAGCTGCAACACACAGAAGTGACTAGGCAGCTGGGACACACAGAAGAGACCAGGCAGCAGGGATGCACATACGTGACCAGGCAGCTGGGACACCAAGAAGAGACAGGCAGCTGGGACACACAGAAAGGACCAGGCAGCTGGGACATGTAGAAGAGACCAGGAAACAGGGACACGCAGACGTGACCAGACAGCCGTGTGTCTATTCTGGTCTATTCTGTGTGAATAGACCGGGCAGAATAGACCAGGCAGGTGGGACACACAGAAGAGACCAGGCAGCTGGGACACACAGAGGAGACCAGGCATCTGGAACCCACAGAAGTGACCAGGCAGCTGGGGCACACTGAAGAGACCAGATAGCATGGACACACAGAAGTGACCAGGCAGCTGGGACACACAGAAGAGACCAGGTAGCTGGGAAAGACAGAAGTGACCAGGCAGCTGGGACAAACAGAAGTGACCAGGCAGCTGGGACACATAGAATAGACAAGGCAGCTGGGACACACAGAAGTGACCAGGCAGCTGGGGCACACAGATGTGACCAGGCAGCTGGCACACACACACACACACAGATGTGACCAGGCAGCTGGGACTCACAGAAGAGGCCAGGCAGCTGGGATCACAGAAGAGACAAGGCAGCTGGGACACACAGAAGAGACCAAGCAGCTGGGACACACAGAAGAGACCAGGCAGCTGGGCCACACAGAAGAGACCAGGCAGCTGGGACACACTGAAGAGACAAGGCAGCTGGGACACACAGAAGAGACCAGGCAGCTGGGACACACAGAAGAGACCAGGCACCTGGGACACAAAAGAAGAGACCAGGCAGCTGGGACACACAAAATAGACCAGACAGCTGGGACACACAGAAGTGACCAGGCAAGACATCTGGGACACACAGAAAGGACCAGGCAGCTTGGAAGCTGGGACACACAGAAGAGACCAGACAGCTGGGACACACAGAATTGACCAGGCACCTGGGATACACAGAAGAGACCAATCAGCTGGGACACACAGAGGAGACCAGGCAGCTGGGACACAGAGAAGAGACCAGACAACTGAGACACACAGAAGTGACCAGGCAGCTGGATACACAGAAGTGACTAGGCAGCTGGGACACGCAGAAGAGACCGGGCAACTGGGACACACAGAAGAGACCTGACAGCTGGGACACACACAAGAGACTAGGCAGCAGGGACACACAGACAGGACCAGGCAGCTAGTCAGCTGGGACACACAGAAGAGACCAGGCAGCGGGACACACAGAAGTGACCAGGCAGCTGGGATACACAGAATAGACCAGGCAGCTGAGACACACAGAAGTGACCAGGCAGCTGGGACACACAGAAGACACCAAGCAGCTGGGACACACAGAAGAGACCAGGAAGCGGGGTCACACTGAAGAGACCAGGCAGCTGGGACACACAGAATAGACCAGGCAGCTAGGACAGACAAAAGTGACCAGGCAGATGGGACACACAGAAGAGACCAAGAAGCTGGGATACACAGAAGAGACCAGGCAGCTGGGACACACAGAAGAGACCAGGCAGCTGGGTCATACTGAAGAGACCAGGCAGCTGGGACACACAGAATAGACCAGGCAGCTGGGACAGACAAAAGTGACCAGGTAGCTGGGACACATAGAAGAGACTAGGCAGCTGGGACACACAGAAGAGACAAGGCAGCTGGGACACACAGAAGAGACCAAGCAGCTGGGATACACAGAAGAGACCAGGCAGCTGGGACACACAGAAGAGACCAGGCAGCTGGGTTACACTGAAGAGACAAGGCAGCTGGGACACACAGAATAGACCAGGCAGCTAGGACAGACAAAAGTGACCAGGCAGATGGGACACACAGAAGAGACCAAGCAGCTGGGATACACAGAAGAGACCAGGCAGCTGGGACACACAGAAGAGACCAGGCAGCTGGGTCATACTGAAGAGACCAGGCAGCTGGGACACACAGAATAGATCAGGCAGCTGGGACAGACAAAAGTGACCAGGTAGCTGGGACACATAGAAGAGACTAGGCAGCTGGGACACACAGAAGAGACAAGGCAGCTGGGACACACAGAAGAGACCAAGCAGCTGGGATACACAGAAGAGACCAGGCAGCTGGGACACACAGAAGAGACCAGGCAGCTGGGTTACACTGGAGAGACAAGGCAGCTGGGACACACAGAATAAACCAGGCAGCTAGGGCAGACAGACCTGACCAGGCAGCTGGGACACAGAGAAGAGACCAGGCAGATGGGACACACTGAAGTAACCAGGCAGCTGGGACACACAGAAGAGACCAGACAGCTGGGACACACAGAAGAAACCAGGAACCTGGGACACACAGAAGTGACCAGGCAGCTGGGACACACAGAAGAGTCCAGGCAGCTGGGATCACAGACGAGACAAGGCAGCTGGGACACACAGAAGATACCAAGCAGCTGGGACACACAGAAGAGACCAGACAGCTGGGCCACACAGAAGAGACCAGGCAGCTGGGACACACTGAAGAGACAAGGCAGCTGGGACACACAAAAGAGACCAGGCAGCTGGGACACACAGAAGAGATCAGGCAGCTGGGACACACAAGAAGAGACCAGACAGCTGGGACACACAGAAGTGACCAGGCAGCTGGGATACACAAAAGAGACCAGGCAAGGCAGCTGGGACACACAGAAAGGACCAGGTAGCTTGGATGTTGGGAGACACAGAAGAGACCAGGCAGCAGGGGCACACAGAAGAGACCAGACAGCTGGGACACACAGAACTGACCAGGCACCTGGGATACACAGAAGAGACCATGCAGCTGGGACACACAGAGGAGACCAGGCAGCTGGGACACAGAGAAAGGACCAGGTAGCTTGGAAGTTGGGAGACACAGGAGAGACCAGGCAGCAGGGGCACACAGAATAGACCAGACAGCTGGGCCACACAGAACTGACCAGGCACCTGGGATACACAGAATTGACCATGCAGCTGGGACACACAGAGGAGACCAGGCAGCTGGGACTCACAGAAGAGGCCAGGCAGCTGGGATCAGAGAAGAGACAAAGCAGCTGGGACACACAGAAGAGACCAAGCAGCTGGGACACACAGAAGAGACCAGGCAGCTGGGCCACACAGAAGAGACCAGGCAGCTGGGACACACTGAAGAGACAAGGCAGCTGGGACACACAGAAGAGACCAGGCAGCTGGGACACACAGAAGAGACCAGGCACCTGGGACACAAAAGAAGAGACCAGGCAGTTGGGCACACAAAATAGACCAGACAGCTGGGACACACAGAAGTGACCAGGCAGCTGGTATACACAGAAGAGACCAGGCAAGACATCTGGGACACACAGAAAGGACCAGGCAGCTTGGAAGCTGGGACACACAGAAGAGACCAGACAGCTGGGACACACAGAAGAGACCATGCAGCTGGGACACACAGAGGAGACCAGGCAGCTGGGACACAGAGAAGAGACCAGACAACTGAGACACACAGAAGTGACCAGGCAGCTGGATACACAGAAGTGACTAGGCAGCTGGGACACGCAGAAGAGAACGGGCAACTGGGACACACAGAAGAGAACTGACAGCTGGGACACACACAAGAGACTAGGCGCGGGACACACAGACAGGACCAGGCAGCTAGTCAGCTGGGACACACAGAAGAGACCAGGCAGCGGGACACACAGAAGTGACTAGGCAGCTGGGATACACAGAATAGACCAGGCAGCTGAGACACACAAAAGTGACCAGGCAGCTGGGACTCACAGAAGACACCACGCAGCTGGGATACACAGAAGAGACCAGGGAGCTGGGACACACACAAGAGACCAGGAAGCGGGGTCACACTGAAGAGACCAGGCAGCTGGGACACACAGAATAGACCAGGAAGCTAGGACAAACAAAAGTGACCAGGCAGATGGGACACACAGAAGAGACCAAGCAGCTGGGATACACAGAAGAGACCAGGCAGCTGGGACACACAGAAGAGACCAGGCAGCTGGGTCATACTGAAGAGACCAGGCAGCTGGGACACACAGAATAGACCAGGCAGCTGGGACAGACAAAAGTGACCAGGTAGCTGGGACACATAGAAGAGACTAGGCAGCTGGGACACACAGAAGAGACAAGGCAGCTGGGACACACAGAAGAGACCAAGCAGCTGGGATACACAGAAGAGACCAGGCAGCTGGGACACACAGAAGAGACCAGGCAGCTGGGTTACACTGAAGAGACAAGGCAGCTGGGACACACAGAATAAACCAGGCAGCTAGGGCAGACAGACGTGACCAGGCAGCTGGGACACAGAGAAGAGACCAGGCAGATGGGACACACTGAAGTAACCAGGCAGCTGGGACACACAGAAGAGACCAGGCAGCTGGGACACACAGAAGAAACCAGGAAGCTGGGACACACAGAAGTGACCAGGCAGCTGGGACACACAGAAGAGTCCAGGCAGCTAGGATCACAGACGAGACAAGGCAGCTGGGACACACAGAAGATACCAAGCAGCTGGGACACACAGAAGAGACCAGATAGCTGGGCCACACAGAAGAGACCAGGCAGCTGGGACACACTGAAGAGACAAGGCAGCTGGGACACACAGAAGAGACCAGGCAGCTGGGACACACAGAAGAGACCAGGCAGCTGGGACACAAAAGAAGAGACCAGACAGCTGGGACACACAGAAGTGACCAGGCAGCTGGGATACACAAAAGAGACCAGGCAAGGCAGCTGGGACACACAGAAAGGACCAGGTAGCTTGGAAGTTGGGAGACACAGAAGAGACCAGGCAGCAGGGGCACACAGAAGAGACCAGACAGCTGGGACACACAGAACTGACCAGGCACCTGGGATACACAGAAGAGACCATGCAGCTGGGACACACAGAGGAGACCAGGCAGCTGGGACACAGAGAAAGGACCAGGTAGCTTGGAAGTTGGGAGACACAGAAGAGACCAGGCAGCAGGGGCACACAGAAGAGACCAGACAGCTGGGACACACAGAACTGACCAGGCACCTGGGATACACAGAATAGACCATGCAGCTGGGACACACAGAGGAGACCAGGCAGCTGGGACTCACAGAAGAGGCCAGGCAGCTGGGATCACAGAAGAGACAAGGCAGCTGGGACACACAGAAGAGACCAAGCAGCTGGGACACACAGAAGAGACCAGGCAGCTGGGCCACACAGAAGAGACCAGGCAGCTGGGACACACTGAAGAGACAAGGCAGCTGGGACACACAGAAGAGACCAGGCAGCTGGGACACACAGAAGAGACCAGGCACCTGGGACACAAAAGAAGAGACCAGGCAGCTGGGACACGCAAAATAGACCAGACAGCTGGGACACACAGAAGTGACCAGGCAGCTGGTATACACAGAAGAGACCAGGCAAGACATCTGGGACACACAAAAAGGACCAGGCAGCTTGGAAGCTGGGACACACAGAAGAGACCAGACAGCTGGGACACACAGAATTGACCAGGCACCTGGGATACACAGAAGAGACCATGCAGCTGGGACACACAGAGGAGACCAGGCAGCTGGGACACAGAGAAGAGACCAGACAACTGAGACACACAGAAGTGACCAGGCAGCTGGATACACAGAAGTGACTAAACAGCTGGGACACGCAGAAGAGACCGGGCAACTGGGACACACAGAAGAGACCTGACAGCTGGGACACACACAAGAGACTAGGCAGTGGGGACACACAGACAGGACCAGGCAGCTAGTCAGCTGGGACAGACAGAAGAGACCAGGCAGCGGGACACACAGAAGTGACCAGGCAGCTGGGATACACAGAATAGACCAGGCTGCTGAGACACACAGAAGTGACCGGGCAGCTGGGACACACAGAAGACACCACGCAGCTGGGATACACAGAAGAGACCAGGCAGCTGGGACACACACAAGAGACCAGGAAGCGGGGTCACACTGAAGAGACCAGGCAGCTGGGACACACAGAATAGACCAGGCAGCTAGGACAAACAAAAGTGACCAGGCAGATGGGACACACAGAAGAGACCAAGCAGCTGGGATACACAGAAGAGGCCAGGCAGCTGGGACACACAGAAGAGACCAGGCAGCTGGGTCATACTGAAGAGACCAGGCAGCTGGGACACACAGAATAGACCAGGCAGCTGGGACAGACAAAAGTGACCAGGTAGATGGGACACATAGAAGAGACTAGGCAGCTGGGACACAAAGAATAGACCCGGCAGCTCGGACACACTGAAGTGACCAGGCAGCTGGGATACACAGAAGAGACCAGGCAGCTGGTACACAGAGAAGGGAACAGGCAGCTGTGAACCGCAGAAGGGGTCAGGCAGGTGGGACACATAGAAGGGACCAGGTAGGTTGGACACACAGAAAGGACCAGGCAGCTAGGCAGCTGGGACACACAGAAGAGACCAGGCAACAGGGACACACAGAAGAGACCAGACAGCTGGGACACACAGAAGAAACCTGTCAGCTGCGACACACTGACGTGACCAGGCAGCTAGGCAGCTGCAACACACAGAAGTGACTAGGCAGCTGGGACACACAGAAGAGACCAGGCAGCAGGGATGCACATACGTGACCAGGCAGCTGGGACACCAAGAAGAGACAGGCAGCTGGGACACACAGAAAGGACCAGGCAGCTGGGACATGTAGAAGAGACCAGGAAACAGGGACACGCAGACGTGACCAGACAGCCGTGTGTCTATTCTGGTCTATTCTGTGTGAATAGACCGGGCAGAATAGACCAGGCAGGTGGGACACACAGAAGAGACCAGGCAGCTGGGACACACAGAGGAGACCAGGCATCTGGAACCCACAGAAGTGACCAGGCAGCTGGGGCACACTGAAGAGACCAGATAGCATGGACACACAGAAGTGACCAGGCAGCTGGGACACACAGAAGAGACCAGGTAGCTGGGAAAGACAGAAGTGACCAGGCAGCTGGGACAAACAGAAGTGACCAGGCAGCTGGGACACATAGAATAGACAAGGCAGCTGGGACACACAGAAGTGACCAGGCAGCTGGGGCACACAGATGTGACCAGGCAGCTGGCACACACACACACACACAGATGTGACCAGGCAGCTGGGACTCACAGAAGAGGCCAGGCAGCTGGGATCACAGAAGAGACAAGGCAGCTGGGACACACAGAAGAGACCAAGCAGCTGGGACACACAGAAGAGACCAGGCAGCTGGGCCACACAGAAGAGACCAGGCAGCTGGGACACACTGAAGAGACAAGGCAGCTGGGACACACAGAAGAGACCAGGCAGCTGGGACACACAGAAGAGACCAGGCACCTGGGACACAAAAGAAGAGACCAGGCAGCTGGGACACACAAAATAGACCAGACAGCTGGGACACACAGAAGTGACCAGGCAAGACATCTGGGACACACAGAAAGGACCAGGCAGCTTGGAAGCTGGGACACACAGAAGAGACCAGACAGCTGGGACACACAGAATTGACCAGGCACCTGGGATACACAGAAGAGACCAATCAGCTGGGACACACAGAGGAGACCAGGCAGCTGGGACACAGAGAAGAGACCAGACAACTGAGACACACAGAAGTGACCAGGCAGCTGGATACACAGAAGTGACTAGGCAGCTGGGACACGCAGAAGAGACCGGGCAACTGGGACACACAGAAGAGACCTGACAGCTGGGACACACACAAGAGACTAGGCAGCAGGGACACACAGACAGGACCAGGCAGCTAGTCAGCTGGGACACACAGAAGAGACCAGGCAGCGGGACACACAGAAGTGACCAGGCAGCTGGGATACACAGAATAGACCAGGCAGCTGAGACACACAGAAGTGACCAGGCAGCTGGGACACACAGAAGACACCAAGCAGCTGGGACACACAGAAGAGACCAGGAAGCGGGGTCACACTGAAGAGACCAGGCAGCTGGGACACACAGAATAGACCAGGCAGCTAGGACAGACAAAAGTGACCAGGCAGATGGGACACACAGAAGAGACCAAGAAGCTGGGATACACAGAAGAGACCAGGCAGCTGGGACACACAGAAGAGACCAGGCAGCTGGGTCATACTGAAGAGACCAGGCAGCTGGGACACACAGAATAGACCAGGCAGCTGGGACAGACAAAAGTGACCAGGTAGCTGGGACACATAGAAGAGACTAGGCAGCTGGGACACACAGAAGAGACAAGGCAGCTGGGACACACAGAAGAGACCAAGCAGCTGGGATACACAGAAGAGACCAGGCAGCTGGGACACACAGAAGAGACCAGGCAGCTGGGTTACACTGAAGAGACAAGGCAGCTGGGACACACAGAATAAACCAGGCAGCTAGGGCAGACAGACGTGACCAGGCAGCTGGGACAAAGAGAAGAGACCAGGCAGATGGGACACACTGAAGTAACCAGGCAGCTGGGACACACAGAAGAGACCAGGCAGCTGGGACACACAGAAGAAACCAGGAAGCTGGGACACACACAGAAGAGTCCAGGCAGCTGGGATCACAGACGAGACAAGGCAGCTGGGACACACAGAAGATACCAAGCAGCTGGGACACACAGAAGAGACCAGACAGCTGGGCCACACAGAAGAGACCAGGCAGCTGGGACACACTGAAGAGACAAGGCAGCTGGGACACACAGAAGAGACCAGGAAGCTGGGACACACAGAATAGACCAGGCAGCTGGGACAGACAAAAGTGACCAGGTAGCTGGGACACATAGAAGAGACTAGGCAGCTGGGACACACAGAAGGGACAAGGCAAGGCAGCTGGGACACACAGAAAGGACCAGGTAGCTTGGATGTTGGGAGACACAGAAGAGACCAGGCAGCAGGGGCACACAGAAGAGACCAGGCAGCTGGGACACACAGAAGAGACCAGGCAGCTGGGTTACACTGAAGAGACAAGGCAGCTGGGACACACAGAATAAACCAGGCAGTTAGGGCAGACAGATGTGACCAGGCAGCTGGGACACAGAGAAGAGACCAGGCAGATGGGACACACTGAAGTAACCAGGCAGCTGGGACACACAGAAGAGACCAGGCAGCTGGGACACACAGAAGAAACCAGGAAGCTGGGACACACAGAAGTGACCAGGCAGCTGGGACACACAGAAGAGTCCAGGCAGCTGGGATCACAGACGAGACAAGGCAGCTGGGACACACAGAAGATACCAAGCAGCTGGGACACACAGAAGAGACCAGACAGCTGGGCCACACAGAAGAGACCAGGCAGCTGGGACACACTGAAGAGACAAGGCAGCTGGGACACACAGAAGAGACCAGGCAGCTGGGACACACAGAAGAGACCAGGCAGCTGGGACACACAAGAAGAGACCAGACAGCTGGGACACACAGAAGTGACCAGGCAGCTGGGATACACAAAAGAGACCAGGCAAGGCAGCTGGGACACACAGAAAGGACCAGGTAGCTTGGATGTTGGGAGACTCAGAAGAGACCAGGCAGCAGGGGCACACAGAAGAGACCAGACAGCTGGGACACACAGAACTGACCAGGCACCTGGGATACACAGAAGAAACCTGTCAGCTGCGACACACTGACGTGACCAGGCAGCTAGGCAGCTGCAACACACAGAAGTGACCAGGCAGCTGGGACACACAGAAGAGACCAGGCAGCAGGGATGCACAGACGTGACCAGGCAGCTGGGACACCAAGAAGAGACCTGGCAGCTGGGACACACAGAAAGGACCAGGCAGCTGGGACATGTAGAAGAGACCAGGCAACAGGGACACGCAGACGTGACCAGACAGCCGTGTGTCTATTCTGGTCTATTCTGCGTGAATAGACCGGGCAGAATAGACCAGGCAGGTGGGACACACAGAAGAGACCAGGCAGCTGGGACACACAGAGGAGACCAGGCATCTGGAACCCACAGAAGTGACCAGGCAGCTGGGGCACACTGAAGAGACCAGATAGCATGGGCACACAGAAGTGACCAGGCAGCTGGGACACACAGAAGAGACCAGGTAGCTGGGAAAGACAGAAGTGACCAGGCAGCTGGGACACACAGAAGTGACCAGGCAGCTGGGACACATAGAATAGACAAGGCAGCTGGGACACACAGAAGTGACCAGGCAGCTGGGGCACACAGATGTGACCAGGCAGCTGGCACACACACACACACACAGATGTGAACAGGCAGCTGGGACTCACAGAAGAGGCCAGGCAGCTGGGATCACAGAAGAGACAAGGCAGCTGGGACACACAGAAGAGACCAAGCAGCTGGGACACACAGAAGAGACCAGGCAGCTGGGCCACAAAGAAGAGACCAGGCAGCTGGGACACACTGAAGAGACAAGGCAGCTGGGACACACAGAAGAGACCAGGCAGCTGGGACACACAGAAGAGACCAGGCACCTGGGACACAAAAGAAGAGACCAGGCAGCTGGGACACACAAAATAGACCAGACAGCTGGGACACACAGAAGTGACCAGGCAGCTGGTATACACAGAAGAGACCAGGCAAGACATCTGGGAAACACAGAAAGGACCAGGCAGCTTGGAAGCTGGGACACACAGAAGAGACCAGACAGCTGGGACACACAGAATTGACCAGGCACCTGGGATACACAGAAGAGACCAATCAGCTGGGACACACAGAGGAGACCAGGCAGCTGGGACACAGAGAAGAGACCAGACAACTGAGACACACAGAAGTGACCAGGCAGCTGGATACACAGAAGTGACTAGGCAGCTGGGACACGCAGAAGAGACCGGGCAACTGGGACACACAGAAGAGACCTGACAGCTGGGACACACACAAGAGACTAGGCAGCGGGGACACACAGACAGGACCAGGCAGCTAGTCAGCTGGGACACACAGAAGAGACCAGGCAGCGGGACACACAGAAGTGACCAGGCAGCTGGGATACACAGAATAGACCAGGCAGCTGAGACACACAGAAGTGACCAGGCAGCTGGGACACACAGAAGACACCAAGCAGCTGGGATACACAGAAGAGTCCAGGCAGCTGGGACACACAGAAGAGACCAGGAAGCGGGGTCACACTGAAGAGACAAGGCAGCTGGGACACACAGAATAGACCAGGCAGCTAGGACAGACAAAAGTGACCAGGCAGATGGGACACACAGAAGAGACCAAGCAGCTGGGATACACAGAAGAGACCAGGCAGCTGGGACACACAGAAGAGACCAGGCAGCTGGGTCATACTGAAGAGACCAGGCAGCTGGGACACACAGAATAGACCAGGCAGCTGGGACAGACAAAAGTGACCAGGTAGCTGGGACACATAGAAGAGACTAGGCAGCTGGGACACACAGAAGAGATAAGGCAGCTGGGACACACAGAAGAGACCAAGCAGCTGGGATACACAGAAGAGACCAGGCAGCTGGGACACACAGAAGAGACCAGGCAGCTGGGTTACACTGAAGAGACAAGGCAGCTGGGACACACAGAATAAACCAGGCAGCTAGGGCAGACAGACGTGACCAGGCAGCTGGGACACAGAGAAGAGACCAGGCAGATGGGACACACTGAAGTAACCAGGCAGCTGGGACACACAGAAGAGACCAGGCAGCTGGGACACACAGAAGAAACCAGGAAGCTGGGACACACAGAAGTGACCAGGCAGCTGGGACACACAGAAGAGTCCAGGCAGCTGGGATCACAGACGAGACAAGGCAGCTGGGACACACAGAAGATACCAAGCAGCTGGGACACACAGAAGAGACCAGACAGCTGGGCCACACAGAAGAGACCAGGCAGCTGGGACACACTGAAGAGACAAGGCAGCTGGGACACACAGAAGAGACCAGGCAGCTGGGACACACAGAATAGACCAGGCAGCTGGAACAGACAAAAGTGACCAGGTAGCTGGGACACATAGAAGAGACTAGGCAGCTGGGACACACAGAAGAAACAAGGCAGCTGGGACACACAGAAGAGACCAAGCAGCTGGGATACACAGAAGAGACCAGGCAGCTGGGACACACAGAAGAGACCAGGCAGCTGGGTTACACTGAAGAGACAAGGCAGCTGGGACACACAGAATAAACCAGGCAGCTAAGGCAGACAGATGTGACCAGGCAGCTGGGACACAGAGAAGAGACCAGGCAGATGGGACACACTGAAGTAACCAGGCAGCTGGGACACACAGAAGAGACCAGGCAGCTGGGACACACAGAAGAAACCAGGAAGCTGGGACACACAGAAGTGACCAGGCAGCTGGGACACACAGAAGAGTCCAGGCAGCTGGGATCACAGACGAGACAAGGCAGCTGGGACACACAGAAGATATCAAGCAGCTGGGACACACAGAAGAGACCAGACAGCTGGGCCACACAGAAGAGACCAGGCAGCTGGGACACACTGAAGAGACAAGGCAGCTGGGACACACAGAAGAGACCAGGCAGCAGGGACGCACAGACGTGACCAGGCAGCTGGGACACCCAGAAGAGACCAGGCAGCTGGGACACACAGAAAGGACCAGGCAGCTGGGACATGTAGAAGAGACCAGGCAACAGGGACAAGCAGACGTGACCACACAGCTGTATGTCTATTCTGGTCTATTCTGGGAAGAATAGACCAGGCAGGTGGGACACACAGAAGAGACCAGGCAGCTGGGACACACAGGGGAGACCAGGCATCTGGAACACACAGAAGTGACCAGGCAGCTGGGGCACACTGAGGAGACCAAGTAGCTGGGAAAGACAGAAGTGACCAGGCAGCTGGGACACATAGAATAGACAATGCAGCTGGGACACACAGAAGAGACCAGGCAGCTGGGACACACAAGAAGAGACCAGACAGCTGGGACACACAGAAGAGACCAGGTATCCTTGTCTTCTCTCTCCATCCTTACCCTCTTTTCCTCCTCAACTTGCTCTGTTTTTCCACCAGTAGGGCTCCTTGCCTGTCTGTCTTCCCCCATCTCTATCTCTCCCTGTGTCTATGTCTGTTTCTCTCTCTCTCTCTCTCTCTCTCTCTCTCTCTGTCTCTGTGTGTCTCTGTGTATGTCTCTCTCTCTCTCTCTCTCTCTCTCTCTCTCTCTCTCTCTATCTCGCTCTCTCTCTCTCTCTCTCTCTCACTATGTCTGTTTCTCTCTCTCTCCCTGTGTCTCTGTCCTTCTCCCTGTGTGTTTCTGTCTCTCTCCTTGAGTTTCTGTGTGCCTCTCTCTGGTCGCTGGTGTGCTGACGGGGGCAGCAGAGCTAAGGAGGCCCCTTGAACAGTTACCCTTGTCTTCCCTCTCCATCCTTCCCCTCCTTTGTGCCTCAATCTGGTCTATGTTTCCACCAGTAGGGCTCCTGGCCTTTATGTCTCTCTCTCTCTCTCTCTCTCTCTCTCTCTCTCTCTCTCTCTCTCTCTCTCTCTCACTCTCTCTCTCTCTCTCTCTTTCTCTGTGTCTGTCTCTCTCTCTGCCTGTGTCTCTGACCCTCTCCCTGTGGGTCTGTGCCTCTCGCCCTGAGTGTCTCTCTCTCTCTTCCTGTGTCTCTGTGTCAGTCTCCGTGTCTCTTTCTCCGTGTGCCTCTCTCCGTGCCTCTCTGCGTCTACCTTTCGTTCTCTTTTTTCCTTTTTTCCTCTCACCATCTCTGCCAGCCCGCTGCTCCAACTTCCTCTCTACCCCTTCCCTTTTTCCAATGGGATCCCGTCTCCCCCTTGCATTCAAGGGTACTCCCCAGGCCCATGGGTTCCATGCCAGTGGGTGTACCTAGATAATATGCCTGCCACCAATGCCCTGCCTTGTGCCTACAGACCCGTGCAGGCAATGACCTGTGTCCAGTGTGTCCAATTTATCCTACTGGCAATGAGCTTACTCCTCTTCCCATAATAAATCTGTTCCTGGTTTCTACAAATACGTTGGGTCCTTCATTGTGTTCCCACTTTTCAGTGTAACCTGCCTGTTATTGCAGAGGGGGGGACCCAGTCCGTCTACATACACAACACACCCCCACCAGATCTGTTGACTCCCTGGTCCAAAACTGTGGCTCTGACTGGGGTCTCCCGCGCGGCCTCCGCTCTTTTAGCCTGACTCCCACTTCCACAGTTTTCTGGTGCCTGTGACTCGGATCCAGAACCAGGTTTTGGTCCCTGATAACCCAAAGAGCACATTAATGTCTGCACCATGTCTGCCTAAACTCACCCTAGTTCTGCGGCCTGCACTCCTCTCCTCTGTCCAATTTCCCTCAGTCCATTTTCCCGCTTTTTGAATCCACAGAGCAGTCCCAGAGAAGAGGAGTTCCTACCCTGAGAGCTGCCTGCTGTACCTGTGCTTGGCTTCTGGACCAGGTAGTAAGGTACGATCTGTAGTATTAGCCACACGCACCAACATTGCCAACTAGTAGCTTGAGGGCAGGGCTCCTAGTCTCTGCAGCGGGTGGCAACACTGAGGGTAAGTCAGTGTACCTATTCAGTTTAGCCAGGTCCCACTCCCATATTTACACACTAGCGCCTTGCCACTGTTAGAGGAGAATCTGCACACCTATGCAACATCACACAATTGTACTGGCAAATTCTATGGTGTATCTTTCCAGATAATCTACCCAACTAGTTATAGCCTCCAGTACACAACCCCTAATTGTATTTGTTGTTTGGTTTTAAACCTGAGAGTGCCTCTAGGAGCCTCGCCAATAGACTTAATTCACTATTGCACTTAGAAGCAGTCAGAATCTGGCATGAAGTGCTACAAACAATTGCATACAATTTAGTGCTATTAGGATTGGAAAATTATAGACATTCGTTTTTTCTGCACCATTCTACTTAACCCCCACCACCCATGTCCAGCTTCCCTCAGTCAGTCCCGCACCCCCTGACCCAGTTAATCAAGGCAGTCCAACTCTTATACTGCTCTGGTATTAATCCTACATCAATAGCCTCATTGCACTCCCAAGCACAGGTCATCCACCAACATCTATGCATCCTATCACAAGTCAGTGCTACCAGACATTATTAGCCTTAATGCACACCCATCTGCTAAAGCACAGCTCCCTCGTTTACACCCTCCAACCAGAACATACTATGCCTGACCCATGCCCCCATTAGCCATCCCCATGCACCACTCGCTTAATAGTAACCATTCACCACTACTAACCTATTTTAACCCACCCCAGTGCTGGTGCTCCACTGATAGCTTTTGTTAGACCCCTTCTCAACTTATTCTCACTGCACACCTCCAGTGAAGTGAAGTTCCCCCTATTCCCAGTGCACACCTCTCAGTGATGTGCAAGATTATGCTTTATGCTGGTTTAAGTGTACAGTGTAATTCAACTGGTGCACAGGCTGTGTGCGGGGTATGGTTTCTGCCGTGGTAGTAAGTTGCAAATGTGAAGGCTATTATAATTAAACTCATGTTCAGGGGGGCAGGATGGGTGCAGTGGTATCTCTCTCCTCTGTTGCAAGTATTAGAGGAGCATTATTAATGCTCCAACATATCCAATCCCAGGGCAGATTCACAGTCCTTTAGAAGCCGCACCTTGTAGATGGAAACTACCCTCTCCTCCAACAGTCGCACAATCCCCTATAAGGGGCAGGGGTGATACTCATCACATAAGAGCAGGAACACAATGGTGGCTGGGGGGAGGGGGCAGAGGCATAGAGGACTGTTGGCCGATTCCCTGCAAGCCTCTCACCATGTACACTATTAACTAAGAGAGAGTGCAGGTTCATACCCTTTCTGTGTATTGTCAGCAATTGATCTAAGGTTAGACTATCCCAGGGACGGAGCCTGCTGCGCCTCCCTTCTCGCACAGCTCTATAGGCCCCCAAACTTCCTACAAACAATGTTCTTCACCACTGTCACACTTGCAGACACACACACACACACACATCGAATGATAAAAGATACAGCTTTCTTGTATCTAGTACCCGTGTCATCCAGCGCAGAGTTCAGTCTGGAGCTGCTCTATCGTGTGTAAGCCCCTGAGCAGAGCTGAGAAGAGGCTGAGCAGTAGCTCCTCAGTCAGAGCCATCTAGATAAGTGCCGTACCTCAAGGCTGTGACATACTAGCTGGACTTCCTGAGAGAATGGTGGTTTGCACCTGAGACGTAGTTTCTTTAACTGATGGGTCAAGGCAATGCCAGATTAGTGCCCCGTGGCGAATTAGCAGAAATAGGTGTGCCTCACGAGGAAGGTACATCAGGGGTTTGTGAGGGGGGGGGATGGTAGGGCTTTGCCAAGTTGGTTTGCTAACAAGCAGTACTTGCCAGAGGACGTCAGCTGCTGTGGAGGATACTGTCTTTTACCTCCTTTACCGCTCCCCACCCCATGAGTGTCCTGCTTAGATTCTATACTACCACATCCCATTACTCCTGCCTGGTTCAAGCCTTGCTCCACCAGATGTGAAATTAGGCACAAGAAAAGTCTTCCAGCGGAGGTACTAGAGGACTTCATTATCACATGGGGCATGGTGCTCTCATGTAAGAGGAATTTTCAGAGAAGAAGATAATTCTGCAGGCCCTAACTCCCCTTCCCACCAAGCTATCCCACTCCTCCACTCCACCGCAGCCTCTCCGAGCTCCAGGCCCTAACACCCCCAATACCGAGCAATCAATCCCATTCCTCCAGGATGGAGTGTAAAAGCAAGAGGAAATATCGAGGCTGAGTACCACAAAAGGAAATACACCAAACACGGGCTTATAAAGATTCACAGATCTTTATTCGACTGCACAGTTTACAAAGAAACAAAATCAGATAGCTATCTGGCCCTCAGTACATCACAGTGAATACCAGCCCTTCAGTGTGAGAAGTGAGAGGTACTGGACATCTGGACATTCACACATTTATACAATTTTAGTAACAATGTCCATCCCCTTTGCATGTTAATAATCCATGGTCTAGAGTTCGTACTGAGTTCACTTATGGCTTCTACAACAATATGCACACAGATTACATTCGGTTTACATACAAACAAGTTACAATGGCAACAGTGTATTCCAGGATTTAACAGTAAGCCTTAGCACATGTCCCTTCACAATGCAGTTCAGCCAGTGTCCATGTTCGATATTTACTTTACATTGGGCCTCATTACGACCCAGGCGGTAAGGGGTTTACGGCAGCGTAAACAGCGCCGACCCTTACCGCCTGAGTACGAGGTCCCTTAGCGCCATGGCGGATTTAACACCTGCTTTTAGCAGGTGTTAAAATCCATGGCGCTAAGGGACCATGGAGTTAATTACGCCACCGTAATTTACGGTGGCGTAATTAACGCCTTCCCCACTCCCATTATGCCCTATGGGGCAAAAATGGGAATGGGGAAGGGTAAATGGGGATTGGGGACTTACCGCCCCGCCAAGGTCGGAATGGGGCGGTAAGTCCGCCAACCACCATGGCGTAAACGTACTTTACGCCATGGTGGTAAAGTCACGGCCCAGGCGGTAACTTACCGCCTGGGTCGTAATGAGGCCCATTGTTTCAATGTATGTTGGTGGATGAGGCTTATTGGTGCAGACAATCCTAAAACTACTAGTCAGGCATGGGACAAGGTCTCTTTACCCAGTCTTAATATTCGGCCCATGGACAGTCTAAACATTAACTAAGGTGCAAGGGTCCGGAAAGGCTTGGTTATAAGTTGGAAACACAGTCCACCATTTTAGAACACAGAGTTAAATTTGAACAGAAATCAAAATGGCAGATAATCCCAATTTGGCGGCGAAGTCAATCTAAAATCAGAACTTTGCAACGCGGTTTTCTTCGCAGAGCGACTGGACTTAGGCCAATGTATATTAGAAAGGAGGCACAATATGATTTCCCGTTTAACAAACACTCCTTTTGGCCTAAGCCAAGTGCTAAACTAATTCTCACTTTACAAATAACTCCACGTCTCAATGACCATACACCCTGAATCACAATCATCAGAGATATCGATCGCCATAAGGTCAGAAACAGAGATTTCCTTCAACACAAATTTGTTCGTCATTTTCTCTGGGGCGCGTACCTTTTGTCCCGCTGTTTCCATCATCTGTGCACAACATCCTCCTAACACCGAACATATGCCAGGAAGACACTGTATACAACAACAGAAAAACAACAGAATACCCAAAATGATCAGCAAGATTGAAAGTAGCTTCCATCCCCAAGATCGTAAGAAGTCCCAGAACCAAGTGCTAAGATCCCAGTTTCCCTCGTGAAAATGCACTTCTGAACTAAGGAAGTGCAGATTTTGTATTGCCTTAAAGATGGTTGGGGAGGAATCTGGACTGAAAACGCAACAAGAGGACCCCACTAATTTACATACTCCACCACGCTCAGCCAGGATGACGTCTAATGCCATCCGGTTCTGAAGTGCCACTAACCTTATCGCTTTCTGTTCTAAAGTCATGTTATAGAGTATGTCAGTGGTCCGGTTGATGGTCCTCTCCAGTACTCTCGCTAGTCTTCTGATATCTTCAGAGTTTAATATTTGCCCCCTAAATGGTACGAAGGATTTCGCTATGTCAGCCAGAACTTGTGCTGAAGTATCGCCATTCTCGTCCCGCCTTGGATGAGCCTTAGAGATTTCTATGTTGCTTGCTATGAATACCCCGGGTAACAGAATTCCTAAATAACAGGTTCCCTGCCAATCCCTAGGCAACCATGGGAAAGCTTCATTACCGCAAACAAAGCCGACAGGTTCGCCTACATACAAAGGTCTGTCCTCACTGGTCAAGTTCGCAACGTTAGTGCAGCCCTTGAAATCACACATTGACTGAGTACCATTCCTCTGTATGCAGAAAGAAACTGAATCGGGCTGTGGTTAACAGTGTAGGAAGGTGGCGTGGTGTCCCTATTGCCTATAGGTGCCATCTTGAAAGAGATCAAAGATTGAAAAGGACGAGAAAGTCCATCAGAAGGCCTAATAGAAGCAACGTTAAGCTTGTTCCTATTTGCAAAGAGTGAGCATCCCAGGGACATTAGAACTCGTTTCTCAAAATCATTCAAATTCGCTCCATCAAAGTTCCCCGAGATGCTATCGTTCTATCTGCCAAAAAATAGTGCCCTCAAAGAAGCATAGCATGCAGTAGTCAAAGGTAAAGGATGAATATACCGTCTCCGTGTTGCTGTAAATGTGAGCAGACCCAACAATTAGACCTATTAAAAATGGCATGTGTGGCATTCATTATGAGTAATAAAGTGTTATTGTGGTAACTCTGTCTGTGCTGAGAGTCTCTAGGAGATAGAGTGTGCAGATGCATGAAAGGTGCAGAAAGAGTAGGTACATTTTGAGTGGGTAAAAGAATTTCAAGCGGATGTACTTCTTTCAAATACCAAAAACCTAAGGCAATTACTATTGTGAAGCCGGTTAACATAATCACAAGACAACAATACGTTTTCGGGGACCACGCATTCGATTGTTCATTGTTACGATCGGACACACAGGGCCTCATTACGACCCTGGCGGTAAGGGGTTTACGCCAGCGTTAGCTGCGCCGACCCCTTACCGCCAATTACGAGGTCCCTTAGCGCCATGGCGCTTTTAACACCTGCTTTTAGCAGGTGTTAAAATCCATGGCGCTAAGGGACCATGGAGTTAATTACGCCACCGTAATTTACGGTGGCGTAATTAACGCCTTCCCCACTCCCATTATGCCCTATGGGGCAAAAATGGGAATGGGGAAGGGTAAATGGGGATTGGGGACTTACCACCCCGCCTAGGTCGGAATGGGGCGGTAAGTCCGCCTACCACCATGGCGTAAACGTAGTTTACGCCATGGTGGTAAAGTCACGGCCCAGGCGGTAACTTACCGCCTGGGTCGTAATGAGGCCCCCAGTCTCTTATTTGTTCCGTACGAGTGGGAGTGGTTGCAGGCATTGTTTCTTCAAACGAAAACACTCCAGAATTTATTTGCTGGCGATCTCCTGGTCGCGTGTTTTATTAGTCCTTCCCTAACCCCAGCCAACAGAATCCCTTACGTACAAAAGAACGTGGCCAAAAGACAAGCCCTCCGATGATTTTCCCGTTGGCACAGCCGAACCGTGCAGTAAGTCTAGCTACGTGGACGCAGATCGTACCTTGCGACTCCTGGTACTGCTTGATCTGTGAACAACGTTAGTTGCTTCCTGATGGAAGTGATGGATTTGTGACAGACTCTGACACTGGTGAAAAAGGATCTGTGGGAGAGTGTGGAGATAAAGCGGCTGTTTCCCCAGACCCCATGGGCTCAGGGAGAGTCTCCAAAGTGCTCTCGATGCTGCTCAATACTTTGTGATCGCTGGGAGCAGCGCAGGTAAGGGTTTCTGTGTCTTCTGTATCGTGTGGCAAAGGGAAGGGAATCCTCTTGACATGCGATGCGTGTATCCAATGCTTTCACCCCGACACTCATACTGCTGTCTGTGTGGCCAAAAGAACCTGATGCGGGCCCCAACGCAGTGCGAGGCAGGATGCTCTTTCGAATGCTTTGAGGAGCACCCACTCCCCAGGTCCGATACTATGACCTGGCCCCTCATATTTTACTGGAAGGGCTTCTCGTACCTGTTGGTAAATCAAATACAGATTTTTAGTTAACCGGTCACAATAATCGGAAAGAAGTACATGTTCAGTGTCCCGCAAAGATCTCGGTTTAGGCAGATTCCAAATGTGAGCTGGCCTACCCATTACCACCTCAAATGGGGAGAGCCTAGTCTTAGGGCCTCATTACACGGAAGGCGGTAATGGTTAACGGTCACGTTAATGGTAACGGTGACCGTTAACCATTACCGCCTTACTACGAGGTCCCTTAGCGGGTTGGTGCTTTAACGCCTGCTTTTGGCAGGTGTTAAAAACCAACCCGCTAAGGGACCTTGGTGCTAATTACGGCACCGCAAAAATGGGAATGGGGAAGGGGAGTGGTGGAAGGGGGAATTACCGCCCCGCCAACCTTGGAATGGGGCGGTAATTCCCCTTTCCACCATGGCGGTGCCGGTATTTTACCGGCATGGACCAAGGTGCTAATAGCACCTTGGTCCTCCACCTTCCGTGTAATGAGGCCCTTAGTCTGTGGGGTCGTTCTCATTGATAACAACACGATCGATAAGGCATCTGGCAATTTCAGTTTGGTGCAGGCACACGTCTTAGCGAGCTTGTTATTTATGATGCCGTTATGTCTCTCTACCAAATCAGCATGTCTAGCCGAATGGAACCGTTTATCGATCTGTAATCCCGCGCATATCTGCAGAATTACAGCAGCGATAAAATGTGGGCCATTATCCGACCAGATGACCCTTGGCAAACCAAACCTAGGAAAATATTCCTTAAGCACGGTTTTCGCCGTTGTGATTGCTGTGGCATCTTTAACAGGAAAGGCTTCAACCCACTTAATAAAGGCGCAGATAACAACTAGTAGATAGTTGTAATTATTACAATGCTCCATTTCAATGAAATCAAAGTGGATGACCTCATAGGGGACAGAAGGCGGACCAAAACTACCCCTTGGAGTCGATGTGCTCTTTCCCATATTATGCTGTTGACAGATCATACAACTCTGAACAAAACATTCAGCTATTTTGGAGATATTATCATTCACCGAGACATTTTGTAACATTTTGGTAACTTTCCTCGGACAAATGTGGGTGGGGCCATGAGCAATTGCGACCATCATTGGAATATACGCATCTGGCAGCAACCATTTTCCTTCTAACTTGTCCACCCAACATCCATCATCATCCAATCTTGCCAAACCCTCAGACCATTTCTTAGATTCTTCTAATGTGGCATCAGCTTGAATACTCTTTAGAGATTCGAAACCTTCATCCAAAGTACAAACATTTGTGGCTTCCTTTGAAGTATACATTTCTGAATAGAGATCAGTGGCAGTCTGTTTGGCTATCTGGTCAGCAAAAGCGTTCCCTTCTCCCACATTATCTATGATTTTCTGGTGAGCTGCGCATTTCATGATTGCTAACTGAGTGGGGAGTGCAAGTGCTGAGAGTAACCGTACTATCAAGGAGCCATACTGGATCTTAGTTCCATGTGAGGTCAAGGAACCTCGTTCTGCCCAAAGTCTACTTTGTGTTGTAAAGTTGTGAACCACCCCAAAAGCATACTGACTATCAGTATATATATTTACTCTAAGCCCTTCGGAAAGTTCACAAGCTCGAGTCAATGCTATAATCTCTGCGGCCTGCGCAGAGTTATGCATGATTCTTTTGGTCTCCACAATCGTGCTCAATGTGGTGATTGCATAAGAAGGCGCGGATGTACCATCGGAAGTTTGAAACAGGAGCCAAAAAAACAGCTCCCCTTGTGGATTGTTCAAAGGAGTGTCTTTCAAATCGATTCTGCCTTTAGTCTCTTGCTCTGTGGTGTAGAGGCAGTCATGTGACGCTTCGTCACTGCAAGCAGTACTTTGCGGGAAAGGTAAAAGTTCAGCCGGATTCAGAACGTAACACCCCTGAATTTTAATGTGCGGAGCAAACAAGATCAATTGGTATCTCATTAATCGTGTGGAGGTGAGGTGTTGTGTTTGTGTTCTGTTTAATAGAACATCTACAGAGGGAGGTACCATCAGGGTTAAAGCATGGCCTAGGACCATACACTCTCTCTGTTTTACAGATGCAGCAGCAGCAGCGACAGCTCTCAAACATCTTGGCAAAGCACATGCAACAGGATCAAGGGCGGAAAAAAAGTAGCCACACAGCCTATTCTTCCCTCCATTTTCCAGCGTTAATACAGCTAAAGCACATCCATAACGTTCATGCACATATAACACAAAGGCCTTTTCATAATTTGGTGTGCCCAAAACTGGTGCTGAACACAGTGCAGTCTTGAGCAGATCAAAGGCTTGCTGGTGTTCCAAGTTCCACGGCAATGGCGAAGAAATGCCCTTCTTTGTCAAAGCCAACATTGGTTTAATCATTAACGAGAAGTTCGGGATCCACTGCCTACTGTAAGAAGTCATTCCTATCAAGGCTCTGACTTCCTTCTGTATATTTGGACAGACATGCTAGAAATGATTTTTATCCGCTCAGGCGTCAACCTTCTTCCCTCCTTTGACAGGAGATAGCCTAAATAGGCGACCTCCTGTCGACAATACTGAAACTTTTTTAGTGAAGCTTTGTGTCCATGTTTTGCTAGGTGAATAAGCAACAACACAGTGCCCTCTTTACAGGTACTTTCTGAGTCAGGAGCTAAAAGTAGATGTTTTACATATTGAAGCAGTGTACAAGTGGTGGGCAACTCAAGTGTATCAAGCTGCTCTTTCAAAGCCCTACTATAGATACTCGGATTTTCCGTGTAACCTTGTGGCACAAGGGTAAATGTAAACGAGCGCCCCCCTAAGGTGAACGCGAACAGATATCTACTATCCTTGTGTATAGGAATGCTAAAGAAAGCATTCTTAAGGTCTACACTCTAAAGTGAGTAGCAGAAGCCGGAATCATGGTTAATATTGTCGTCACATCAGGCACAATGGGAAATTGTGGAGCAACAATCTTATTGATGGCACGTAAATCAATGATGAAACGAAAAGGAATTGCATTATCGCCTTTCTTATACACAGGCAAAATCGAACTATTGCACAAATTACCTGCAATTTCCTCAATTACCCCAGAATGTACAAAATCAGAGACTATGCATTTCAAAGCTTGCTCACCATCAATGGAAATCCTATACTGAGGAATACGTGGCAACTTTACTTCATGTTTCAAAATGATCTTAACAAGCTCAATTTGTAGAACACCGACATCATTGTCATCAATTGCCCACAAACACTCTGGAACATCACTAAATTCTGGCGGCAAAGGTCTAGTCAAGAACTGAGAGACATAAAGTTTCTGTGGTGAAATCGTCACACGCACTCCATCCGAAGAACAATGAATTACCACATTTAATTCCTTCAACAGATTCAACCCCAACAAGTTCTCTCCACAGTTCGTAGTCAAAAGAAATGGACAGTGGTCCGTGAATGGACCCACGGTAATCGGTACCGGCAAAGAAACCGGACAGTCTACTGGCATACGAGAAAACCCTACAGAAACATTGTGCTCCTGTATCTACCAAGAATAGATGTTTCCTATTTCCCACTATCATTTCAACGTAGGGACCTTTCTGATTAATGGAAATAGGCGTCGGTTCCAAACCCTGCTTCGGGCAATCCTAGCGAAACAGAATGTCATCAAAGGGAAGTTCTTCAGAGAGATATGCAGCAGAAGGATGGTCAAAAATGTATCTATTATCCACACTCGGTGCCTGATTATCCTGTGAAAAAGGTTGTGAATTTTGAGAAAACTGACTTCTACCAGGACCCACTACCACAGGGCAGCCTCTGGATCGTTTACCCATGTTACCAAATGTGTTATTCGACCTCTGCTGGAGGATCGGGCATTGTGCACGCCAATGGCCCTCTTGTCTGCAATAAGCACACTGGTTCACGTTTACAGCACCCAAAGCACATTTCCCTGTGGAGCGTACTGTCCCCTAAATTGCGAAGTACCCCCTCTAGGGCCTCTGACAATTTGTTGTTATAGAACTTTAGTTTTCAGGTCTCCCTTTCTCTTTTCAATTCTTTCTTTCTCATTATTGACAGTACTGAGCCATATGCAACACTTCAGACTGAGACTTAGCTTGTCAAGCGCTCTCCGAAGACATACTTTGCGACTGGATGTCAGGCAACAATCCACGCACAAATATGTCCACAAAAAGTCATTTTCCAGACTCTGTGCTCAAATCTTGTCCACTGAAATCTGAAAACACTTGTTCGAACCGATTAAAGAATTCGGTAGCACCCTCAGACTTCCCTTGGACACAAGCAGTAAGTTTGTCCCAAATAATCCTTCTTTCAGGAATGATAGCTTTTAGTTTCGTAACTATCCTATCAGGCAAAGTCAGTATTACATGTGGCGGTCTCTCGGCAGCTGGCCTTTCTCTATCTTGTCGAACTATATTAACCCATGTGTCTCCTAACCCTGGTACATCATCTACAGTCCTAATCTGTTTCCATAAATCAACAGGTAGGAGCACAGGAAATAACAAATCTATATAGCTCAGAGTAAATACTGATGACTGCAAGACAGATTCTATCTCTTTATAGAACCCTGTCGGATTCTTTAGGAATATTGGGAATGGATTGTTTAATGGTGTTTACTTCCTGGCTTGAGAACGGGACATGAACAAACTGTGACACATAATGTGCAGGAATATCCTGAGCAGCAGTACCTGTTGCAGGATTAGCTGGAATCTCGACTTTTGGGACAAATGTCGGCGGAACCTCTCTCATAGCCAACTGAGAGATGGGAAACTCCAAATGCTTAACAAGCAACATAGCTAAATCGAGTGCTAAAGCAGCTGAAGGAGTGTTCGATGAAAAAGCTCTCTTGTAGATATTCAATAATTCTGTGGGACAACAAATCTTTCTTTTTATGCATTCATCCTGCAGGTATTCTACCATTACCTGTATCACTTTCCTCTGCATTTCCGGAGTGTACTGACCATACGTGCCATATACTTTTACGGGAGTTATCGACATGTCTGAAATCCATCTAATCGCGTCTTTTGTGAAAATTCGCGTTTCCTCATTTATTGACTTACAACAAGGAAGGAACCGTTTCTGTACAAACATAGCGTCCAAACTATCACCATCAATTTCTTCATTCTGTAACCTTTCCAACTCCCTTCTATGCTAAAAAACCCTCTTGACGTGCTAATGTACTTTCTCCGCAGTGTCTCTTGAATATGCTAAAACATTCAGATCCCTCAACCCTTGGGGGAGATCTATATCATTTAGTCTGTTCCACATTACACATAAATGAATTCTCAACCCTTCAATGAAAACGTTTTTCTCAGGACAACTTGCTAGATTAGAGAGTGTGTTAAAAACATCAGCTTGTTCACCCTTCTCCATGCACTGTCTAGCCCAAACAGTCAAATCGCACCTTTTCTCTTTAGATGCAGTATTACGAGTTACAATCTTTGATTCCGCTCCCTTATCAACTACAAGCGGAACAGAACCACTTTGAGGAGGAAGAGTAGACAAATCTTGTACAATCGGTAACAAAGGTGCTATCACTGGTGGAGAAGCCAAATCTACAAAACCTGTAACAGTAGACAAAGGCAGAGGATCAGTTGGAGGAGCAACGATAGGAGGAGGAACAACAGCCGGAAGAAGAGGAACATTAAGAGAAACGATAGGAGGAGCGGGAACAACTACGGGAGGAGGAACAACAGCAGGAAGAGGCAAAACAACAGGAATATCTACATACGGAGGTGGCGCAGTGGCACCAGGCCTTCGTTCATTTAGAAGTTTGTCAATTAGTTCATCAGACACATGAAAGTCTTTATACGGATACATTTTCTGAATACCAAGTGAAAAAGACGAACAAGACAGAAAAGTAGGTGCACACCAGAATTTGATATATTTTAAGGGAATATTCTCAAAGTATTCTTAATTTCTCACGAGGTGCAGGGGAGGAAAGGAGGGTTTTGGCCCCTATAGTAGACAAGAACAGAGGAAGAGGACCCAAGATTGGAGTCCTCCCATCCCCTGCACACTCTGGGGATATGCAGCAAAAGTGTAATTATTTAGGGAAACATTTCAGTGTTCTATTAGTGAATTTTGTGAAGTAACATGTTAGATTTTGGTGTTCTTTATTGAAATCAAGCGAGAGGACTGTTAATGGTGTTAAAAAATAAAGGAGAAAGGTCTCCCATTTATTCATAAATGGTAATTGAAGCAGAAGCAATCACGAATAGCAGTACATTGTCTACATAATCACAGTTGATAGAGATTCCAATTTGGATGGCTTGACGCATTTCGGGGACAATCCTCTTCTTCAGAAGCCTCTGTGGAACTATTGTTGAGCATAGTATATACATAGAAAAAGCAAAAAAAATATAAAAGAAAGAGTGTTGTTAGACATAGCTCCAGTAGGTTGGTGACTCATTCATTGTGAAATCACACTTATAGTGTCTCTTACTGTATAGAGACATTCATCCGTTTGAAGTTTGTACAGGTACCATACATTTCTAGACCTTAATCTATTCTAATACATGGCAAACAGGGTGAATAGTATATCATATAACATTCAGGGAATTTCAGTGGACCTATAATGACCATGATCGGGGATGCATCGGATGCTGTCTTAAGTTTCAAGGAGGAGTCCTGTTTAAGTACATGAACAGTAGTAAAAAGGTATGTAAAAGAGGTAAAATAATAATACCTCAATAGTTAAGTGGATTGAAGTACTGATAGGTAGGATCCGTGTCATGCGAGGGATCAACAATCACAGTCCTGGTGGGATCTGATGGATAGCGATAGGGCACTACAACAAAAAAAAGTGACCAAAAACAATGTATGAAACCAACATGTGAAACTCATGTCAAGGTTCAAGGAGAGTCTGTGTTTAATACAATCAATGGCTAAATGCCCTCTTTGAAAATAAATTCACTGTTGAAATGCAGGAACAACATCCATTATCAAGGTGCCGAAAAGGAGTGGGAAAATATAATCTGTAATGAAAAGATGTATAGATATGCATATCTATGATAGTACAACTATCAATACATGTACAATGTCTAAATAGGTGATGGAACAAGTACGTAAACAACAAATGCAGTATACTAACCTAATAATTGCCAGGAGTGTAGCAAAAGAGCCTCCTATGGCAGTGATTGTTTCCAATGGGACATTCGTATCATCGCCGAGCCGCGCGCGGAATGGCGAACAGCATCAAATGGCAGTGAGTAAGAAGTTGAACGCCGTGAATGTTCTCTGCAGAGAATAAAAGTTCCTGTATAACTACATCGGACGTCATGGATGCCCGGGGGCAGGGTACGGCAATAGAATAGGCTACAAATGCAGAGTAATAGTGCGTACCTGATTTCTAGCGTGTGCAGTGTAGGATGCGTTCCGTGGCTAGATCTGTGTCCTTGGAGACAAGGGATTGTGTAGAAACTGGCGCTTCTATAGTGGGCGTTACTCAGATCACGAGTAGGAAGGAACGTGTAGGGGAAATGAAGACAGTCACTCTAGTCTAGTATTGCAATTCTGTATTTCATGCATATGTACAATGAATATTCGTTTCAAGTATAGTAATGAACATATTACACACATTTGTATATAGATAGACATCAAGTTTGCCGTGTAAACACAATTCGCCTGTTAGGGTTAACTCATGGTAACAAGGTCAAGTACTGTCCGGATACATTTCTGTCTAAATCCACAATGTTGACAGATCAGCATCTCTAAAGGAGGTAAGTATTTATAACAACATCTGATCGAGATGGTAAACATATTGAGCCCGCTTGGGTTTGTTCATATTAATACATTCAGCAATGGTAATGATAGTGTATTGTATTACCACATTATTAATTAAGCAAAACGCCTAATTGAGGTGCTATCTTATCAGTCTGAATTTAGGTCGAAATAGAGACAGATTTTTTTTCAGAACAATAGTCACATATTTTACCATGGTTGAAAACAGTCAAATTGTTGATTGGTTGAGGAAATGACAATTGTTAAACAACTCATTATATGCCATAAGAGCATGTATGTGTCCTAGTCTTTAGAGATGCCGTTCCACATTGTTCCACATTGTTAACTGGTCAACCCACTTCAAGGAGCTGGTGTCCTTACATTCTATGTATAGATACACATGCAAACATAATTAATTTAAAACATAACGGATACATATTATGTCATATAATGAGATATCAAGTTGTTCATTAGTTAAAGAAATGCCAATTATAGGGCAACTCATTATATGCTGTAGAAGGATGTTTGTAACCTAGTGTTTGAAGATGGCACGTAATGAAGAGTTAAGGGTCTATAATATTAGTACTGTACAGGTATGCAGTGTTTCTAGATGAAACAATTCAAGGAAGTTTCCTCATTGAGGCCCATAGGGTGTTTGGTGTCCAAAAGGTATATCCAATACTTTTCTCTTTGAGACAGAAGCTTTGTGTAGTTACCACCTCATTGTGGTTTCCTTACAACTTCGATGACCTGAAATCTCAATTGTGCAATGTTATGTCTGGCTTCCATAAAGTGTCTTGCCACTGGTGATTTCGGGTTGTGGCACCGGATGGTGGATTTATGCTCAGATATCCGTTCTTTCAAGGATTAACTACAATTAATCTTGTAGTCTGTCCAATGTATAGTTTACCGCAGGGACATTTCAGAGCATATATAACACCTGACGTCATACAGGTGGCAAAGCATTTGATCTTTATTTTTTTGCCCGTTGATGGGTGGGAGATGGTGTCTCCTTTAATCACATTGTTACAGTTAATGCAATTAACGCATGGGAAAGTCCCCATTTTTTTAGTTTGAAGAAGCCTCTGTTTATCCTTGTTTGGTCTTTCTGCCTTCACGAGTCTATCTCTAAGTTTACAGCCTCTTTTGAATTCCATCATTGGTGTTCTTGGAAAAAGTTATTTTAGGTGTTCATCGCTTTGTAGTATGTTCCAATGTTTTCGTATAGACTTACTGATCTGAAAACTTTGTTGTGAAAACTTTGAAATGTACATCAGAGGAGCAGCATTGCTCTTGGGCTTAATAGATCTATTTCTGTTAGAAGGTTGGATCTCATGTTAGCGTCTTGTAAGATGTCGTCTGGGCATCCTCGTCTTTCAAAACTTTCAATCAATTGAGAACATTCGACATCCAAACTGGCTGGATCAGATATGATTCTCTTCAATCTCAATATCTGGCCATAGGAAAGACTTTTCAATATGGGTTTGGGATGAAAACTGGTAAAGTGTAACAGGTTATTGACATCTGTGGGTTTATGATAGATGGTGGTAGTTATTTTTCCTTCATGGATCTTCAGTCTAGCATCTAAACAATGTAGATCTGGTTCTCCAACGTCCATTGTAAATTTGATATTCGGATGTACTGAGTTCATGTAGGACAAGAAGTCATCCAATTCGGATCTTGTGCCGCACCAGACCCCAAAGATGTTGTCTATAAACCGTTTCCATAGAATAATCTTGGCAGACCATATTTGATTGTTCAGGACATGTTCTGATTCAAATCTGTACATGAAGGAGTTTGCATAAACAGGGGCCATTGCGGACCCCATTGATGTTCCTGATATCTGGTTATAGAAAGTTCCTTGGAATCGGAAATAGCTGTTGTGTAAAATCAGCGTAAGTAATTTGGTGATAAATTCTGGATTGCCTCGGATTTGTTCAGAGTTGGAAAGAAGCCAATCAACAGCATCAATGCCTTCATTATGTGGTATCGAAGTGTAAAGGCTGCATACATCCATGCTAAAGATCAAGCAGTCCGGGCTAATTGCTGAGATTTCTGCAAGGCAGTTCAGGAAATCTGTGGTATCTTTAAGATATGTAGGGATCTCCTGAATTAAGGGTTGTAGTAGTCGGTCCACGTAAATAGCCAGGGGATCGAAGATGCTCTCCGTACCCGCAACTCTAGGTCTCAGTGGGGGATTCTGGTTGTCTTTATGGATTTTCGGGAGGCCATAAAACACTGGTGTTATGGGGGGTTTGTTGCTAAGGAATTGGCTTGTTTTAATACTAATCCAGTCGTTATCCAGTGCATTGTCTATTGAGGTTTCAATAGGGTCTTAATGTCCTGAAGAGGATCACCATTCAATTTGGTGTATGTTGTGTCATCATTGAATTGTTCCAAGCATTTTTTGGTGTAATATCTTGTATCCATAACCACTATGGCTCCTCCCTTGTCCGCCGGTTTGATAGTGACTTCTTCATCTTTTGCCAAAGTCTCGATGTGCTCGAGTTGACTGTTCTTAATGTTGATTGGCAATGATTTACGGTAGTTGATTCATTTAAAGTCATTGAGTACTTTTCTCTCAAACAAGTCAAGGATAGGGTTTTGTATCGTTGTGTCGAAGGAACTCTTAGGTCGTAGCTCTAAGTTGTCTTCTGTCACATTGTCTTGTCCTGGTTCACTTTTGAAAAACATCTTTAGTCTGATCTTCCTCATGAGTTTGTGGAGACAAATTTATTCTTAAAATAGAGATATGTTACATGTGGGGACGAATGAAAGACCTCTATTGAGGATAAACAGTTGGTTGCTTGATAAAGGCTTGCTTGAGATGTTAATCACTAAGTTTTCAGTTACTTGTTTTTGACTTTTTGTGGTCTTTTTCCCTATTCTGGTCTTTCTCTTTGTCGTTCTCTTAGGCCTAAAAAAGGCCCTGATGGTGTTGCTGTTTGTCCCGTGTGTTGTTCCGTCGGTACCTCAGGGTGGGCGTCCTCCGTCTCACTCTGAGGGGTCGGTGGGTGATGTCTTGAAGTCTGAGAAATTGGATCTCCTATACTCCCACTGCTACTGTTGCTGCCAGAGTTAGGAGAGTTGGGGTGTGGTGGTCTATTTCTACTCAGGTTTCGATGGTGATAAAACTCTTGCCAGGTGTAGATGATATCGTTTAAGTAGTCGAAGGTATCTCATTTGAATTTTCTTAGTTTCCTTTGTTCAATGTCTGCCTTGTAGTTGTTTCGTTTATCATTAATATCTTCAAGAAGGCTCTTTTGTTCATCTGCTGATTTAAATTCCGATAGGTGAGATTTCAAAGCTTCAATATCTGTGTCGATGGTGTTTAAAGACTTCGAGAGTTCATCTATGGTTAATAGGATGAGGTCGAGTGAGCACCTATTTAGGATCTGATCCCATTTGGCAATGAATGCCTTGCTCTCACTACATAGAGTCGGTCTTAGATATACCCTTAGACTCCTGGGTATTCTCTGGGACTTATAGTATTCAACAAGTGTTGTAGCATGGCGTTTCTGTGCTATTTCACATCTAATAAGTTTCTCTAGCTGTGAGACTAGTCTTTCTGGATTTGCTGTGGTTTGCAAATTTTTCTCTGTGCTTTTGATAAGAGACAGGATACGCTTCGCTTCCTCAGCACCAAAGGCTAGGGTTGTATCATGTTTGTCGGTCAATTCATTAATTCTAGAAAATGACATATTCAATAGTTGAGTTAAGGGGGGTGCTACCAACTTGTTGTGCCACACTGGAGGGAATCCAATGAACAAACAACACGAACAAGACAGAAGAGTAGGTGCACACCAGAATTTGATATATTTCAAGGGAATATTCTCAATGATACCACCAATGTGGTGTTAGTATTCTTAATTTCTCACGAGGTGAAGGGGAGGAAAAGAGGGTTTTGGCACAAAAACCCTATAGTAGACAAGAACAGAGGAAGAGGACCCAAGATCGGAGTCCTCCCGTCCCCTGCACACTCTGGGGCTACGCAGCAAAGGCGTAATTATTTAGGGAAGAAAGCCCTATCCAGACTCAGACTGTTAATTTTGACCGTACAACAATGCTTTTTCGGCATTGGACATATGATGGTGCGCATGTTTTTCCCTACTTTTAAGTTGCTGCATAGCTTCTTCCTTCCAATTCTGTAATACATCAAATGCTGCAGTTCTAGCCTTTTTCTTTAATAATATATACTCTAAATATTCTATACAAGGAATTTCAAAACTACCATTGCTTGGCCACTGAGGTTCGGAAGCATGTCTAATTTGTCTGTGTCAAATATCATTAAACACTATACTACCTATGCCATGCTTAGAGTACATAGTACATTCCGGAGACCCCTCCATTGGTGCCGGTCGGCCAAATTCCAAAGATTGTCTGTCCTTGCGGAATAATGCCCTTAACCAGGCAGACAATTTCTCAGGCATATCAGATTACTGGTTTTACCTGGTCAATAATTGTACTCGCGAGTGCAATGCCCCAAAACAAATTATCAGGATACTTAAGAATCGGGTCACAACTCACCTGATCAAAGAACTAAGGAGGTATGATCGGATTTCTAAGGACACAAAGGACCCACCTGGTTGGTGATTTCGGCAAAACTGCCTGCCTTAATATATGGACCCTCGTCAAAATGCCGTCTCGGACCGCGGGCTCACCGTCCAGGGATTGGGTCGCGCAGTACTGTTGAGGTATCGCTTCTCATCCAAGAAAGGGGCCCCCTTTGTCACCATCCGAACCCGGTCCGATTGCCGCGTCAACCTTCAACGAGATGGCATCAATCTTGAGGGTCCCTATTCAGGCGCCATCTGTAACAGCAACAGGAAATATCGAGGCTGAGTACCACAAAAGGAAATACATCAAACAGGGGCTTAAAAGATTCACAGATCTTTATTCGACTGCACAGTTTACAAAGAAACAAAATCAGATAGCTATCTGGCCCTCAGTACATCACAGTGAATACCAGCCCTACAGTGTGAGAAGTGAGAGGTACTGGACATCTGGACATTTACACATTTATACAATTTTAGTAACAATGTCCAGCCCCTCTGCAAGTTAATAATCCAGGGTCTAGAGTTTGTGCCGAGTTCACTTATGGCTTATACAATAATATGCACACGGATAACATTCGGTTTACATACAAACAATTTACAATGGCAACAGTGTATTCCAGGATTTAACAGTAAGCCTTAGCACATGTCCCTTCACAATGCAGTTCCGCACATGTCCACGTTCGATATTTACTTTACATTGTTTCGATGTATGTTCGTGGATGAGGCTTATTGGTGCAGACAATCCTAAAACCACAAGTCAGGCATGGGACAAGGTCTCTTCACCCAGTTTAAACATTCGGCCCGCAGACAGTCTAAACATTAACTAAGGTGCAAGGGACGGGAAGGCTCGGTTACAAGCTGGAAACACAGTCCACCATTTTAGAACACAGAGTTACATTTGAACAGAAATCAAAATGGCAGATGATCCCAATTTGGCGGCAAAGTCAATCTAAAATCGGAACTTTGCAATGCGCTTTTCTTCGCAGTGCGACTGGGCTTAGGCCAATATATATTACAAAGGAGGCACAATATGATTTCCCGTTTAACAAATTTCCTGTTTAACAGGAGGAGTGTGTCAGGTTTCCCTGCCGTCCTGGTACGGTAGTAGGGAAAGTGCGGGCAGTAGCGAAATACAAGTGTAGGCACGCCCGTAATCGCATGCTTTTTCACAAGGATGCGGGCCGCATGAATAACACTTTCTGCTTACCTGGAACGCAGCCTGGCGCCTGGAAGGTCGCTTGGCAACGCTGGCGCCTCTACACCGCAGGTTGGCCCGCCCTGCGCTGACGGCAGCACGCAATGCAGTCACATGATTCATCCTTCTTAAGCCCTTCCCACTGAAGTTGCCGGCGCTTATGAACAACCTTCGGTGTTACGGACCTTGCTTTTTGTGTTTTTGTAAACTTTCCTTCTTGCCTTCCTCGCTATGACCACGGACCGCTAATAGTTTTGCATTTCTGGATTCTGATTCTGCTTTTGTCGCCTGCACCCTGCCTGACCACGGACCGCTGCTGTTTTGCCTTTGGATTTCGACTCAACCCTTCATTGCCTGCCTCCTGCCTGATCACGGACCGACTTTGGGTTTATCTTTGGACACGTTTGAGTACCTTGCCGGCTGCACGTTGCCGGACCTGGAAAATTCATAGGATTGTCTTTGGATTTCGTCTTCTTTACCTTGCTCACCTTGCTTCACGGAACTTTGCACAGTGCCTGGAAATAACTTTGTATTTGGGGACTAAGTACACGGACTAGAGACTTTTTTGGGTGTACGTTTTTGCCATCAAAGGAACTTGCCACGCATGTCAGTTGCTCTTGAACTCTGTTTTTTCCGTCGGACAGGAGTCCAATACGGTAAGACTGTTATTCTGCTAATTTGACTCTTTCATGTTTCTGCCTTAGCCAATTCCTAATTCCTGGTTCCCCTCTCTGTGAATTTACTTGGCTGCATATCATTTTATTGGGTACATTGTGTAGTGTTTTCCTGGTTACACAATATTGACTATTGCCTTGTCTTCAGCTGGGGGTGTGTACTTCAGCCTACCTTGTGTCCAGTTCTACGACGCCAGTGGTGTGTACTCCTGCCTACCTTGTGTCCAGTTCTACGACACCAGTGTCATCGGTCTCCTGTCTTTCCATTAATAGACCATTCTGGTTGTGAATTCTAACAATCAGACAGGTACATTATTTGGAAGACTTCTTCGTCTACACTACGAGGCAACTCGCTCCATCTCAAGTATTCAGTTGCTCTGACAGAGTGGGATAGATTACTCGGTGGGCGGGGGTGTTAGGGAATGGAGCTCACTGGCATTTCACTCTAGCCTCTGCAAGCTTCCTCCAGGTCCCAACACACCAAGCCTCTGCAGCACCCACTTAGCAATCTATTTGCAATTTCGCACCTGAAATCACAAATCGGTGAAGAAAAATTCCTGAGCACACAGCCCAGGCTGCTCACCTCGTCAGTCGCCTTAGCACTCTGCAGAGTCAGCAGCACTTAGGTTGACTGTGGCACAGTCTGCAATTGCGCAATGTGTGCATCATGTGATGGGAGCACAACCAGTCAGCAGACAGTCTAGCTGCAGGGCACGTGCGGTTCCCAGGGACGGGCGGTGCCCCTCAAAATGCACAGGTGGGACCCCGGCCCGTCAGCCCAGGGCAAAGAAATCAGCAGCAAGTGTGATGCAAACCATCCAGGCTGGTCAGGAATGTATCTTTTGATTGTATTGTCACTGTGTAATAAAACCCCATTACCAGCATGTAATGAGTTGAGAGTGCATTGGAATGTGCAGAAGTCTGTGTGCCTCTCCCTGCTTTCGAAATCTGTTATTAAAGCAGTAAGTTTGTCCCATTTCTGGACTCCTCTGTTTCTTGGCTGTGGGGATTTCCCCTGAGCTCAAACTCTGGCTTTTTACTTCGCTTCAGAGGTGACATGGCCATGGTTTATTAGATATCGCATAGAGACCTTCGACACCATTGACCATCGCATTGCGTAGTTTCTGCTGTGTCGTAATGGGTAGTGCCTTGAGTATTATGTTTCTTTGTTTTTGATGGATCATAGACAGGTGCCATCATTTTACCCCCATTAACGCAAGACATAACCATCTGGTATGTGGGGTACCACAAGGATCACCTTTGTCTTATATACACTTTTTAATGTTTATGTGTAAGCATTAGTAGGACTGATGACTCATTCGGCTTCTCATTTTTTACCACCATTGATGGTACCCAACTCCTTATCCATTGAGACTCATAGTGGGGTGCCACGTCGTCTCTGTTCAAAACAAGTATGTCTGTAATTGCTATCTAGATGGGGAAAAGCTCTCTTCCCCTGAATTCGGATGAATCAGAGGACATTGTATTTGGACGCTCACCTATTTGGGATTTACAGTTCTGGCCTACTGCAAAGGGGCAAAGTACGATACCAGTATCATGCGTAAAAATATGGGGTCCGAATTTGAAGATGCACGGTCATTGAACCCCTATATTTTTCAGTCTTCAACACGTTCTTTTTTTTCAGCTGAGACTCTTTCCCCAGATCTTTCCATTCTTGACAACTTCTGCAAGAATCTGGACTGCATCCTCTTGTATTCGCACTACACTAGAGTATGCTAATTCTCTTTACTTCAGGCTCCAGGAGTGCCTGATCAGGTGTCACCAGGTTGCTCAGAACTCTGCAGCATGCTCACTGTTTAATACTCATCCTTCCTGCTCTCAACTCTTAGATCAAGCGCGTCTCTCACCCGGGTGTCCAAAGTGAAGGGCAGTCAAAGAAAAGGGCAATTCCTGTATTGACCTGTTCGGACCAGGAGGACCCATGACCCTAACCCCCGCTAAAACAGCAGGTAAGCATGCACCAACATGTGTTTACACCCTCTATCCCCACAGGCCATCCCCACCCTCAATGGTCCCCCTGTGTTGTTCCCTTGTGCCCCCCCCTTCTTGCACACAGGAGTCTGTCCTGATACATTCTGGTTTCACCATCACCATCTTGTGGCCAATGCTGGATTTGACTTTTATGGACTTCATTCATTCATGGTGTGTCACCCTTTCTCAACTCTCATGCTGGACTTCCTTTGCATCTTGTACTCATTTTGACCCTGAATCATGCTGTTCCCATGTTCATCTTGTATCCAGACTTGCAACATTATGTGTTACTACTGACTTCTGCAATTGTATTCACTCTCCCCTCTTGCTTCTCCACTCTTTTTGACTGCTTACTCTCTGTCCTATACCCCCTCTCCCTTTTCCTATCTCCTCCCCTCATCCCCTTACTTTATTTATTCACTTACTCTATCAGAATTGTCCCTGGACCTAGTATGATAGCAACCTCGCCTGTCGCTCCCCCATCCCCTTACTGTTCCCCCCCTCCCTCCAGCACTATCTGAAACGTTGTCAGGCCTAGTACAATATTTGCTTGTTTCGTTCCCTACCTTTCTGCACCCCTCTCCCTCACCTTTTGTTTTCCTCCGGCTCTACCAGAAATGTCATCAGCCCTAGTATGGTAGTCACCTGTCTGTTTCCATTTCCTTCCCACTCTCCCCCTCAATTCCTTATCCATGTCTTAGCACTTGCACTATCTGAAATGTCGTCAGGCCGAGTACGATAGTTAACTTTACATCCTTACTGTTTATGGCCTGTAAGAATGTCGCTGTATTTTCCCTTGTTCCCTCCCTTGCCTTGAAGCGCTTTGAAACACATTGTGTATAGGCGCTATATAAATAAACTATCATATCATATCTTACCTTTTTGACTAAATTGCACTGGCTGGCTGTCAAGTAGATGATCACTTTTGAATCATTGTGCATTCAGGGCCCTTATGTGTCTTCCTGGGCCATGGCCTCCCACACCCAATCGCCTACACCCTCTGCCCCTCCCAGCACTTTATCTTGGCACCCACTGGCCTGTGCCACCCCAGGCCTGCGCTTACCTTTTTATTGATGGTATACTATTCCACCGAGGCACTTACAGCTGCACACTCCCTAACACTTCCCACTTGATACACCTGACACTTACCCCCTATTCGCCCACCCCTTCTCTCTCTCTGCACTTGCACGTTCTGAATGCTCACAAGGCCTAGTAGGTCAACCTCCATCTTACAGTGTTATATCTAATTGTACACCCATGTTCCCTCCCTGCTGCCCTGTGGGCACTTTGAAACACAATGTACTTGTTGTATAATTGCCTTACAAATGCACAATAAATAAATAAAATAAAATTGTCGGTCATGTCATTCCAAGAAGGGACCTTCATTTTTGTTCTCAGGATTTTTGACTTCTACTTCTACGAGTAGAACATTGTGTTCCACAACTCATGCACCCCTTTTACAAGGTCACTTTCGACTGCATCTCAAGGGAGGACAGTCGTATTTGATGTCTACTTCAATAATCTTCCAATAATCTGCTGGGTTTTTTGAAAACCTGCATTTTTTCCCCATAAGCTTTAGACTCATCTGTTTATAGCAGCCTTCTCCTGCAGAGTATTCGGTGATGTGGAGGTGCTATATTCTGATGTAGTCACTAGCGCTAGCACGCATTAAAAGCACTTATGGTTGCAACGTACTTTACAAATGAAGATAACATAACATTACATAACAGAAATTCTTAGAGTAGACTTATTTACGTAGAGTGTATGCTGAGCAGTTCATAGGGCCAAAATGCTTGGATCGCTTGCCATATAATGAGATGCCGCAGTCCTGAGCCATTCTAGTCCTTGATGTGGCAGCATTTCGGTAGGTCAATAACACCCACTATGAACACGTTGATTATGCAACCAAATGTTCTGCGAGGGAGCGCGCCGAGCAAAGTGAGGCCTGGGTGTTCGCTGTCTTCTCCGCGGTGCACAACAGGCCACTGGAGGACCCTGCCCCCGGGACTGCAGAGGCAGACAGGGGGCGCCAGGTAACAGGAAAGCGGAGGAGGGGACTCGCAGTGGGGAAGGACAGGCAATGGGGGAACGAAGGGGACTGGTCCAACCCACACAAGGGGAGTAAAAACAGCACTCTAGGGGAGCCACCCTATTTGCCAGGACTTATAGCAGAGGACAACTGATGCCCGCCTGGCCACACCAGAGAGAATGTGTCGAAAGATAATTGTGTACATTTTGTGTTTATTTTTCGCAGCAGAGGTACATGGTGCATTCAGGCTGGAATGGCTTTCAGAAACCATAAGGGACAGCACAGTTACTGAGGTGTAACACCAACGGGGTCATAACTTCCGAGGATCCACAGGGAGAGTGGTGGGTAAAAAAAAAAAAGAAGCAAAGTACAGTAAAAGTAATGGTAAAGTAAAGTGATGTAAAGTGAAAGGAGGAAAAGTAAAGTGAAAGTAAAGTAAAGCGAAGGAAAGTGAAGTAAGGAAATGAAAAGCGGCGGGACTAGGGCAGGAGGTGGAAGGGTCTAGCAAGCATAAAGATATATGTGTGTGGGAAGACAAGTTAGGTTGGGGACTGGGCAAGGGTCCAAAGTCACAGCAAAAGGATTCATCAGCTGGGGAGGGAGTAGAGGACATAGAGGTAGGAAACAAAGGAGATGGAGAAAGGGGTAAGAGACAGGGAGAGAATAGGGGAAACCTAGAGAGGTGGGGAGAAGCCAAGAAATGATTAAACACAAGGATCAGGAGAGAGTTCCAGAGAGCTAGGGACATAATGAAAGCATGGAAGAGGACAACGGTCCGGGGGAACGATGGGGAAAGAGGCAACTCCACAGGGGGAAGCAAGCCAGTGGGAAGATTACCAGTCACCCAAGAAATGTTAAAGTGGCAATGGCAGGACACATGGGGAACTTCAAAGAAGGAGAAACTGGGTAAGATGACAAAGAACCTGGGGATATTGGGCACTGGGTAAGAGGTCAAGGCACCTAGATAAACAGGGAAGAGCGTGAGAGGTCCAGAGACCGGGGAAATGAGCAAGAGATCAAGGCACCTGGGGATAGTAGGAAGAGGTAAGAGAACAGGGGTCAAGATGTTTTGGAATAGGGGAAAGAGCTGTAACAGTTCAAAGACACTTGGGCAATGGGGAATTGTTTAAGTGGGCAGGAGACCTGCAAAAGGAGGAACCATGAAATAGGTCAAAGCACCTGGGCAACACATAAATGTGTACGAGTTTTAGTAGCCTGCGGGTCGCAGGAGGAGATCACCTGGGGAAAGTACAAACGTGTAAGGGCACCAGCGCAGAGCAGAATCCTGATGCTGAACTGTAAAAACAGAACACCTCTAAGTTACCTCCTGCCTAATAAGGCAGCTGCAGCCTGTTCCACCCATTTGGGGGCCAAAAAAGTGTTAAAGATCAACAGGGAAGGAAACTGTACCTGGGGCTCCCTTCTAATGTTCTCCTCTTTCCTGGTCCCCTTTCCACAAGGACACATATTTCCAATTGGGGGCCAAAGCCTCAAAGTCCAGCCCCTGGACCTTTTCTGCTGTCAGCAACACACCCTGAATTTCTTCTTCAGTCCACCAGCAAGCGCCAACTTTGGAAAATCATTAAAGACATGAGCAGCACAGGATCTACTGTTTAGAAAAAGTAAGCCAGCATCTTTTCAAACATATGTAGTGCATGCATTATGTTTTTCAGAGGGAAGATAGAATAGTTCTTTGGCATATATATGTATATTTGTGTAGAATTAGTTAGGTTATTACATATCTATACATACAAAAGTCTAGGGCAGAATTGGTACTTTAACCGGATGAAGGTCTCTGTGGTCCAACACAGTGACTCTGCCCATCTCCACAGTCCAGCCATTCACATATATCTACTCACTGCATACACCCTTTACAAATAAACAGAAATATTGTGCAGGACAAAAACTGAAAATGTCTCACCTAGAGCTGTCATGGAATGAAAGAATAAAATCTAAACTGCAGTTGGAATGGTACAGATGGCTCCTGCCATAAGTGTGGGAGTGGGGATGGTAATCAGATAAGAGCCTAGGCCCCTGTCTCGTGTTGCTGATGTGAGCATTAAGAGCTCAGAAATGCAGCCTTATATAAAACATTTATGGGGAAAGAGAGCCAAATGAGGAAGGAGGTCTTATGCAAAAATGCAGCCTGTTCCACTTCATAGGGAAAGGGACAGAGAAAATGCTAAGCTACATGTTAAAATGGGAGAGCCACTGAAGGCTGTGAAGAGAAAAGGGGTGAACATTGAAAAGTGGAAAGGAATGCCGTGGGAGGTGCCCTTTTGGCGTAAGCATAAAAGGAATGATAAGGTGAATAATACACAAATATAATAGGTGTAGCCGCAGAACAGGATTGCACAGAAATACAATAAGAAAGGAAACAAAATGAGAAGAAAATGGATGAAAGAATCAGTGTGGCAAAAGGCTGAAATGTGAGAGCTCACTAACAGATTGGATGAGACAATTAATATGAAAAAAAGGCAAATGGTCTGATATACAGTGGTGGCTGGGGGGATGGGGTGGTTTGGCCTATGTTAAGAGTGTGCACAGATAACCACGTCTGGGGTGGGAGTAGGCTTGCTCTAGGAGATTGCTTAATGGCCCTCAAATGGATTGCTAGAGTTAAAGCAAATCAGTGTTGCCACTGACCCGCTCACAGTCCCACCAATATGCACCATCCATGGGATGTAGCTCTGCCGTGAGCTTTTAGTAGTTTTGCGTAGCTAGATAAAAAGAGAGGTATAAGACCCCAATTTTGCAGATGAACTTTCACCAGACAGACTGGCCTTATTTTTACACTTTTGGCACTTAGTCTCACTTTCACAGAATATAAAAAGTTGTGCAATCCCAAACCCATACTTACACACAGAAATCTAGGGCAGCATTGGTACTTTATCCAGATAAAGGTCTCTGTGGGCCAAAGTAGAGGCTCTGCCCATCTCCACAGTCCAGCCATTCGCACATATCCACACACTGCATACACCCATTAAAAATAACAGAGATATTATGCGGGGCATAACATAAAATGTCAGTGGAGACGTCATCTTCCCATCAGGCTGCACTTTAGCATAGGTTCTATTATTTTTAAAGCTGCTTCTGCATATGCCACCGGTCTGGCCACATCACCTGAAAACAAAATGAAAGCAGGAATCCCTCCCCGCAAAGCTTAAGAGTTCCAACTTTAACATGCGGATTGTTAAAAATCAGCATATGGTGACCAACCTGGGTGGGGGAAGGGGAAGACCAGAAATGCATCATCATGAAATGGTTTTTTCAAGGGACATCAGTTGAGAAGCGACTGAGGCAAAAAGAGTCTACCACATGTTGGCCAGATTTTAGGGGTTTTATAGGCTGGTACGCTGCTTATCTGCTTACCAGTCCCACCCTTGACCTCCCGCCTCCAAACCTGCCCACCTCCCCTGATTGGTACTTCCCCCTCGTCATAACTGACCTTCCGAGGGCAGTCCTCTGCCCGTTGCAGCCCCAAGGCAAAGTGTGGCTCCCAGAGAGGCGGCTCCAGATTGTGCCTGCAGGTGTCAGCACGAGAAGCCAGTGGCCAGCCGTCAACCAGCAGCAACTCCCCAAGTAAGTGTGGCACGGGTGGGGAGTAGAGCAATCACTCTACTCCAGAAAGCCCTGCCACTCTACATTACCCTACATCATAACATAGAACATAGAGTTGTGAACATTAGCCTGTGTCACATCTACATAGAATTGTGGTTGTTAGCAAGTATCACACCTAGATAGAACTGTGAAGGTTTGCCTATGCCACAGCCAGATAGGATTGTGAATGTTAACTAAATGCCTCACTTAGATGGAATTATGAATCTTAAGTAAATGCCACACTTGGATGCAACTGTGAATGCTAAGTAAATGCCACACTTAGATGGAATTGTGAATCTTAAGTAAATGCCACACTTGGATAGAATTGGAAATGTTAGCAAGCGCCACAGTTAGAGATAGAAATGAGAACCTTAGCATATGCCACACTCAGATAGAACTGTGGAAACTAACCTGCGTCGCATCTAGACAGGATTTTTTAATGTTGGCAGATCCCACACTTGGATAGAGTTGTGGCTGTTGGCATATCCCACTCTTAGATAGAATTGTGAATGTTAAGCAAACATGGACTTTCAAATCTAGGTACAGCCTACCCTTTGTCTATTGTAAGGTGAAATGTAATGTATTGGGATACCTGGGCCTCTCTCTCGCTCTGCAGGACCCTCAGATCTAGGTGTGATCTCCATCTCTGGCTCTTATATGTTGAGACCCACCTATTGTGGAACCTAGACCTTTCTTCCACTGTTTAAGACTCGCATATCTAGGTATTGTGAAACTTGGGCCTCTTCACTTCATATCTGTAATCTAGATTGTGCACTAAAAGTTTACTGTGTTGAATTCTGCCTCTCAAGACTGGGTCACATCTAGATATTGTGCTCAAGTGATATTGTGTTGCATCCCACCACCTTAGCCTATAATACACTGGAAGTTTACTGTGTTGAATTCTGCCTCTCAAGACTGGGTCACATCTAGATATTGTGCTGAAGTGATATTGAGTTGCACTGCACCTCCCTAGCATATTTCTAATCTAGATTGTGCACTGAAAGTTTATTGTGTTGAATTCTGCCTCCTAAGACTGTGTCACATTTAGATATTACACCCAAAGATTACTGTGCTGTACTCTGCCTCTCAAGACACTGTCACTACCAGATATTGCACCCATAGATTACTGTGTTCTACTCTGCTTCTTAAGACTGTCACATATTGTCTGTGCGCCGAGAGGTGTCACATTCCACCCCCTTAGCCCATCTCGAATCTAAATAGTGCACTGAAAGCTTACTGTGTTGAATTCTGCCTCTTATGACAGTGTCACATCTTGACTGAGCGCTGAAAGGTGTCACACTCCACCCCCTTAGCCTATCTCCAACCTAGATAGTGCACTGAAAGTCTACTGTGTTGAACTCTACCTCCTATTCCCGTAATGTCACTATATATCCCAATGTATTACCCAACCCTCTCGTCATCATGTGTGCCCACCGTGCCCGTGTGTCACTGTGCCCTCTGCTTTCTTATCACCATGCTGTTACTATATAGCGTATGGCCCCGTCTGTCACCGTAAACCCAGCCCATTGTCATTGTGTGTTTGTGTGTCCGTGTGTCAATAAGATGAACCATCATAGGGGGGAGAATAAGGTTAAGAAGCATAGAAACAAGGCAGTGAGGATCTGACAACAGTGGAGGGTGGCACGAGTCAGCAATTAATTTACAAGTAACCATGGGAGGAAATAGTGGGGATCAGATCACCCAGTCTCAGGTAAGGTTAAGAGTGGATGGTGTATGAACCTAGGCGCTAGGGAGGGGCTATTCCTTGAAGAGGAGGGTCTGGAGTTCTTTCATGAACTGTAGAAGTGAGGGGGTGAGCCAGATTTTGACAGTGAGGTGGTTCCATGGTCTTTGGGTGTAGACAGAGAACACATGCCTTCTGTTTTTTTAACTTCCTTCACCGGCAGAGTTAAAGTCTGCACACATCCTTACTTCTGGTGGATCGTAGGCCTCTGCAGATACTGAGTTTCTCAGTGAGGTAGCTTAGGGACTTCAGGATCAGGGGCCTTGTAGAAGATGCAGAAGGATTTGAAGATGATACGGGCTGGCACCATGGAGACACTGCGGTTCTCAGGGTTGGGGTGACTTGGTCGAATTTGCGGAGTGCTTTGATGAGTTGTGCTGCTGTCAGGGTAGTTGCCAGAAGGCCTTCCAAAAGGGCATTGCCACCATCCAGATGGGAGAGGCCCAAGGCTTGAACAGCAGATCTGAAGTTATTTTCAAAGGAGAGAAATTTGGTACCAAGATGTTTGTGTCTTCCTTGCTGTGTGCGGTTTGAAGGAGAGGTGTCTGTCGATGTCGCACCCAAGGGACTTGGCACAGGTGGCCATCAGGTGGTGTGAAGGCCTTGAGGTACATAGCAGAGAGCCAGGTCTGGACGTCTGGATGTTTGGTGTTTTTGGTCAGTAGTAGGAATTCAGTTTTGGAAGGGTTGAGCTTCAGGTAAGCACTGGACATCCGCGACTGGATCAATAAGAGACAGGCCTTGAGCCTGTGGATGTCTTTGATGGAGGATATCTTGAGGTAGAACTGCATGTCATATGCGTATTGGGGGATGTGGATGTTGTATGAGCAAGGAGGGTTTCAAGCAGTTCCATGTAAAGACTGAAGATCACCGGGAGAGGTTGGATCCTTGCAGAACTCCACAGGAGGTGGGTAGAGTTGGTTATCTGAAAGGAATCCATTTGCACAAACTGGTGGTGATTAGCAAGGTACCATTTTAAGCAGCTGAGGACAATCTCGCTGATCCCCACTTGGCGATGTAGATTGTCGGTGAGTGTCTGGTGGTCCACTGTGGTCCACTATCTAAAATGCAGCTGAGAGGTCAAGGACAACCAGGAGGCAAGGATGGCCATCATCAAGGATTTTAAGGGCATCGTTGATCACCTTGATAGTATCTGTTTCTGTGCTGCATCTGCGTCTAAAGCCAGAATGGTATGACTAAAGGAGGTTGATGTGTTTAAGGAGTTGCGTGGCTACTGAGTTCTCATTGTATCAGCGGATTTCAGGGGCTGCCACACAAATACAAATCAATCTGCACTGATTTTCTGATTGGAACCTCTTATGTAAACCTGTGAATTGAGGTGAATTCTATGTGGACATGAACTCTGCCTCAATAAAAACATTTCACTTTAAGGATGCTAGGCTATATATGTATTAAATGTATAAATGTATTAAAGGAAGTAGAATGTTCTCGTCCTCTTTGCCCCTTTGGCATCTCCTGACGTATATCTTTTTACACAGCTTGTTCTTCACGAGCCAGCTTCGGCCTGCAGGCTTGGCAGTTACAGAATTACTATTCCGGAGATCACCCTGTGGTTAAAACTTAAATGTTTTTAACATAAATTTTAAATGTTAAAACGTTTTGATTAACTAAGTTGACAATACACACCCTGATGAAGGACTAATAAGGTCTGAAATGCATTGGACATTGATGCATCTGCCCATAATTATAACTAAATATAGGTCTCTCTTGTAGACCATTAGAACTAGTGAATAGAACTGGTTTATTTTGAATTACCTGGATTCTTACCATTTGTCTACATGATTATATCCCTTAAGTGGAAAATAGGGTATGCATCCCACACCGAAGGCTGAGAAGCATGGGTTCTTTCTCTCTTCTGATAAAACTTAAATGTAATCACAGGCAATCATGCCACCGTACTTCAAGGCTCCACTTGAGCAAATGTCGAGCCCATCATGTATGTAAACACCTATCGCTTACTAATTTTCTATTGTTTTTCCAATCTGCCTCAGAAAACAGTAACATCCACTTTCTTCCCAACACACTAGGATAAACCTTCCTATGCCCTATCTGTCTACGGCTCAAATAACAGGACCTACTCACAGACATAAGCAACAACTAATTATTACTTCCCCCAATGCACCCGTCTGTCCATGGTACCTGTGCTCTCTATCCAATCTTCTTATATTTCCCAGGTTTCCCCTTTTCTGCAGACTAAGATCTGAGTGCCCTGGGTGGGTGGGTACAATACACCAACCTCTGGATAAACGATTTCAGTTTTTGATTGCGACATTCGTGTTTTGACACAGCATAAAAGCCTCATAACATAGCATATGATCTGTACTTTGGAATGTCAAATGTTTGGCCTTGCTTTCTTGAAGCAAGCATATCAATCAAAGAGTAAACATCCGTAGTAGGGCTTGAATAATCCTGCCATGTTTATGAGTCTTTCAAGAAATGAATAATCACTGGTTACCAGATGAAGCATTATAAGTGTGGACTTGAATGGCCTCTCCAATCAAAGCTCCCATCTGTGTTGCATTATTGAGCGGGTGACACTCTTCTCTTTAGGCTTTGCTCACACAGCTAGGTAGGCAATGAGTCACGCTCACAACTGTGCAGTTCGCCTATGAATTAAAAGTTGACCAGCACAGTTAAAGGTGCCATTTCAGGTACTATTGCAGGTTCGGGTACTGCTGCGGCCCCCTTTGTGTGATAATATCGGCGTGGTACTGTGATAAGGAACAGTGTGGGTAAGAGCATGAGAGAGTCTCACCACTTAAAAGGAGACATTTTCATGCACATATTTTTACACGGTCAGGGCTGAGGAGCGTATCTAGCCATATGTTGCTCTTCAACGAAGATGCTGTAATGAAAACACTAGTGATCCATTTCAAGAATATGTTGGAGGCCACCCATTGTTGGCGTGGGTAGCTAAAACTCAGAGTTTACAGTGGGGGCTGGAGGGGGGGCGGATGGCCTTACTTGCTCAGGTGCTATTTAGGGTGTAGGCGCACATGATGGACAGACACTACTGGCTGGAAACAAATTAGGCATGCCTGTAGGTTCAGGGATGCCTGAAAGCTTGCTCTTTCATGGTCATCTGAAGACTAGTGCAAGACTAGTCTACGTCTAGTCTACGCTGTGATCAGATCTCTAGGGACAAAGGGCCTTTGTGCAGGATGAACGGCTTTCTAGGTGAGTCTAGACCCAATTATTTGGGATAGGTCAGTTCAAGGTGGCCACAGGATCTCTTCCTAAATTGAGGATGCATGCTTTCCTTCCTGCCAAGTGAATGTTTTGGGTCTTGGCTACAAGGTGCTTGGAAACCTGTCCATATAGGAAAGACAAACATCCCTCTTCTGAGCCTTCCAGAGAAGCCAACCTATGAACTTCCGATGGGTTGCCGCTGCTCACATTTTAGGTCAGCGGCACTGAAAGGGTATCCCAGGAAACACAGGTGCCCCCTGAGGCCTTCTTTGATTTGGGCTTCTCAGCAGCCTGATGATTATCTGACTTCCTGCCCCACATTGCAAACTTAGGATTCACAGCAATATGAAGGCATAGGTTTACTCTCAGAAGTGCGTGAGTGCAGCAAATCTCCAAGTCACTTTCCCCAAGAACCATGTGGGGACATTTTACATTTAGAAGAGCAAAATGTGTTTGGAAATCCTTATGTCAGCTCTTCTAACCCACTGGGAATTCCTTGAGCAGCATTGCAGGCCACCATTTTCAGCTCCTCTGTTGTGTCGCGGGAGGGGCCAGTCCACATGCTAATCTGTTCTGCACCCCCATCCCCAAAGCAGACACTGATCCCAAGCTGTTTGGACACACCTCCTTACTCAGGGGCAAGCACCACGCTAGGTTCACATCAGCCTTGTTGGGCCTCATTCAGTGGATTATTGTTTACTTAGAACAGAGCTAAAATGAATAGATGGGCCTTAACCTTGGATCTTCATTGGGACCTACCACACATCATCAGTGTTTCATAGTCTTGGGGGAAGCCTATATAGCATCAGGAAAAAGAGCTTTCATGGATGTCTATCTGATACATCATTAATATACCAGCTCAGAAGTAGGACTCAAACAGCATACACCAACAGCTATTATTTTACAAAGAAGTTATATTTATTGAGTGATGGAAGAAAAAAAAGCCCACACCCATTTTTTCTAACAATATTTCTCCCTCTGTATATCTCAGAGATCAATGAAAGTGGTTAATGAGAAATTAAACATTTTGCCAGAAGATCATTTTGTTGTAAGGCTCTCTTTATTTTCTTGCCTCTCTCATGGTTTCATTTTCTCTTTGACCGCCTGCACCTTTTGGGAGACAACTTTTCCATCAACCACCTCCTCGACAATGGTCGTCACTTTTCAGGTTTTGCTTGCTTCTGAAATTGAGGCAGTGCAAGAGATCATGAGCACTTTTTGAAATGGAGGCAATGCAATATTCCCAGGCCACATATGATTAAATGACATTGCCAGTGTTGGGGGTGGGGGGTGGGGGCGGGTCAAAAGGGAATCTGAAAAGACTGCACAGAGACGGATACATTGGCCCATGATGTGGTCAAAGTTTAAGCTCAAACAAGCAACTTCCCAACCAACCAAGTAACCAACCAACCAACACGAGTGGATTACTTTTAGTAAATGAAATAACACTGAGAAATTTAAGTTATTACTATACAACAAGTTGGCATAAGGTGTAAGACTTCCTCTCCAGTCCTCTAACATTATCCTTGACCTTTCCATTCCTTCCCCGCTCACCTTCATTATCTTTTTCCCTTAACCTAGTGGAGTTGTTTTGTTGTGTCATAGTTAATACTGCACCCAGTAGAACTCAGTATGTACTGTCTTTATTTGAACTATTTTGCAAAATATGACATTATACTTATTCTTATTTTGAACTATATCATACTGCCACTACACTTGTATAACAACTCTAAAAAGCAACTTAAATAAATATTGCCTAGGCATAAAAATGGAAGCCTGTACAATGAGGCAAAGAAAATTCCTTTGAAAAATAGAAAATGCTGGCGTTATATGGGTGTATCATATGCCATCTAGCGTTCTGACTCTCTCTCTTCCTTTCCTTTTCTCCCTCTTTCTCTGTCTCTCACTCTCTCGCTCTCTTCTCTCTAGTCCTCTCTGTCTCACTCCATACATCTGTCTCTTTCTACGTGGGTGGTGGTCGTATTGTCAAGTGTGCCCTTGCAGATCCACCACAGCCTTTACTGACTGATATGTGGATATTTGTACATATTTTACCAATTGTACAAATATTGTTTTTCGGTTCTTTTTAATATTTTACAGTGTTCATTTCTAATGATCACTTCCTGTATTATATATTGCAGTTATAGTAAGAATGTTAGACCTGTCTTACTGTGCAAAGCCAATTATCAAACCATAGACTATTCAAATACCTCATTATCATTTCTCAATTTCAATTACCCAAAGCCCTCAACCATAAGCCGGAACGACACTCAAGGACCAATCCTTTCACCCAAAACAAAGCCATTCTGGCCAGACAGACGAGAGCCTAAAAATTCGAAATTAGGAAAGCAAAACATACCTTCTACACCTCCCACATCGCCAATGCAAACAACCCATGCAAAGAACTCTTCAGCTCCTTTTTTGCAATCTCCCTTCTCAAGTTCTCAAAGCGTCTTGCCAAAAGCCGCCCCTTAGGCTTCCTATGAGACCCGTGTCCACTGGCCCTTCTCAAAAACATCAGCTCATTCACCTGTGCAGGCACCCTCACCAGATCCATGATCAACCACCCACTAACAGCAGGTATTTTCCACCTGAATACAAAAACGTTCACATCAAACCACACCTAAAAAGCCCTCTTTTGACCCCCTCCTCCCTTCCAATTACTGCCCCATCTCCAACAACTGCTTCATACCCAAACTAATAGGCTACACAGCCTACTTCCAGCTGAGCCTCTTCAACAAGGGTCCCAGCCTTCTTGACTCTACCCAGTCCAGTTTCAGATCCCTCCATGGAACTGAAACCTCCCCGGTCTCGGTCTTCGATGAACTGAAAAGAACAGCATACTCTGAGGACTGTGTTGGTCTCATCCTCCTTGACCTCTTAGCACCTAGATGCCCGAGGGCTTGGTGCACTTCATAAATGTAAAAATAAATGCATACAAAAATATCCTTTGACATGATTAACCACTCCATCCTCATGAACATACTCTTTGACCTTGGCATAAGGACTCCACTTTCAGATGGATGTACTCTTTCCTCTCTGTCCGCTCGCAAATTGTCTCTTGCCATCTTTTCTCCTCTGCCACCGCTCAGTCCTGCACAGAGTTCCCCAGGGAGTCTACCTCTCCCCTGTCCTTTTCATCCTCTACCTTTCTCCCCTCCCCAAGCTCACCCGTTCCCACAATCTCACCTGTTACAACTATGCTGACACCCAGATTATCCTCAAGATTCCCAACTCACCCTCCTCACGCCACCCACACCTTGCTTCCTGCCTCACAGACATTGACCTCTGGATGATTAACAATCTCCTGCTCCTCAACCCCGGAAACACCAAAATCCTAATCTGTGGCAAAACAGCTCTCCTTCCCCAACCTATCCCTTGTCCACATTCATTAGGACATGCCCCCACTGCATCTCCCTCAGTCAAAAACTTAGGATGCACCTTTTGCTCAGAACTGACCCTTTCCCATCACATCAATGTAGTCTCCAGATCATGCACCTTCCACCGCCGCCTCCTCAAGCAGATCTTTCCTTCTCTCTCCCACCCTCATAGAGTTTGAGCAATCATCTCCATCATCCTCTCATGCCTATATTACTCCAACTACCTCTACCTAGGTGCGCCTACATTCCAACTGAGAAAGCTCCAATGGGTTGTAAACTCTGCAGCAAGGCTTCTCCACACATGCTCTCCCAGAGAACACATCATGCATGCACTCAGGACACTGAAGTGGCTGCCCATCACCCGACAGGCCTCTTTCAAAGCCGTGTGCATTACCAACCACGCAATCCACAAGAAAGGCCCGGAATCTGAGAAAAAAAACAGTCACTCACTATCACCCCACCAGAATCCTCAGATCCGATCAGGGTCTACACACCTCCTGGTAGTCCCTCCGTTCAAGTTCTCCTCCAGATTAGGAGGTACCTGTTTCTCTGTCCTCGCACCCACCTTCTGGAACCCACTCCCCCTCTTGCTCGGCCTCTTAGAGGATCAGCTGCCTTCAGGAAAGTCCTCAAAACTTGGCTGTTTTTCCAACTTCGTGATCCCCCCAACTTCATGATCCCCCCATCTCCCCATGCCACTCCCTGCTTATCACGCATACATTTCCTGCAGCAGTCTCCCTTCCACTTTCGCACACTCCCCCCACCTGTACATCTCTGAGATACTATCCACTTGTTTCCTTTCAGCTGTTTTGCTCTGACATCCATCCTTCCTTGTGGTACCTCAATCACACCTGGAGGACTCCTGCAACTCACACCTAAAACTAATCCTGACATTGGCCCAGGTATTGCACCCGTATGGGCTTGGAGAAGAGAAATGCATCGCACTTAAAATGCACCTTGGGAAAATGATGCTGATCCTCCCGTAGGAGGCAGGTACCTCACAGCCCTTGCGCATGGTTGACATGGCAGGTAACTCTATAGCACAGGATGGTGCGCCAGGCTTCTGCACAAAATCGTGAAAAGGGGTCCTTGTTTTGTCACTAGAAGGAACTAGGGATGGCAATCTCTCACTATAAGAACCTCTCAGCGGGTGAGTGTTATGCATTCATCGAGCACTTAGATCGCCTGTAAAACATAGCATTGCTCCTTGTACGTAGATGGATACCAGGAAATTGACATTTTTATTTGTATAACCAACCCATTTCTTCCTTCGCACACAGCATATTTGCAACTTAGAGGAAGGCACAGTTCACTCCATACACCCTGTACACACATATAACACAAACACTATTGCACATCACCACTGCCATGAGAATGAAGCTACTTTTAACGACAAACATTTGAACTGTAGCTTCCCACATATCTCGCTACCTCCTTAAAAACAATCACTCCCTTTAGTCTATAGTATTTCTCTGCTGCAACTATACGCACTCCATTTAGACACGGGTGTCAAACAGGGTCTTGGCCACCATCACATAACTTTGATGACTGAAATGCACACATGCATAATAGCACTTCCCAAAATCTCCCAAATGTTTTGCACTCCGGTCCCTCCAAGGGCGCATTGGGACCATAATTACGGTGAAAGGCGCTATAACAAATGACAAAAAGAAAAAAAAAATCTGGAGTACTCCAACTGTACTGTTTTGTAAATACCCCAATGAGAAAGGGGAAGGGGACAGATAGCACCAGTGCAGGTTCCGGCCTGCTTTACATAAAATCAAAAGGCATCTTGGGAAAATGTATGTACATGGCTTGTTGTGTGGATGAGAGTCACATTTTTAGTTGTAACCACAAAATGGCTACAGATATTTATATTTGATAAACTGATTTTTGATTTTAAAAAAAAAACATGTATGCTTTAATCACTAAGAAAATAATGCACACCGTGTTTGGTGCTCATTTTATTTTTCACAGAACTCATCCTAACATTAACATGTCTGTAACATTGCACCATATATACTTATTTGGAAGCCTCAGGATGTGGATGTGATGATAGAATGACTAGCATCAGTCACTCCGCTGTGTCTTCTGGAGATATTTTCTTTCCCCATGCTGATTCTTAGAATGTTCTCAGGATAAGGATGTCTCTGCAGATGCTCAGCCCCCAATGCACAGAGATCCTAGGAGAATTCATTGTGGTGTTGTTCCCTGCTGTGATCTCACAGTCTGAGCAAGAGGGCGGACTCTGAGTTAATATGGCCATCACTTCCCACACCAACTGAATTTCCTAGGTATTCCACTGTATCAACTGTTAGCTACTGTATTGCCCTACTGATGCACATACATTTAGTCATTTGAAAGTGCACTACCACTGCAAGCTGCATCCAGCCTCCCATCACACTGTGTTTCCTAGGTGATTTAGCCTGCCATTATATTGTGTTTTGTAGCTGCTTTAGCCTGTTATCACACCGTGCCTTGATAGTTTTATCTAGCCTGCCACTATATTGTGTTTTGTAGCTGCTTTAGCCTGTTATCACACCGTGCCTTAATAGTTGCATCTAGCCTGCCACTATATTGTGCTTTGTAGCTGCTTTAGCCTGTTATCACACCGTGCCTTGATAGTTGCATCTAGACTGTCACTATATTGTGTTTTGTAGCTGCTTTAGCCTGTTATCACACCGTGCCTTGATAGTTGCATCTAGCCTGTCACTATATTGTGTTTTGTAGCTGCTTTAGCCTGTTATCACACCGTGCCTTGATAGTTGCATCTAGCCCGCCACTATATTGTGCTTTTTAGCTGCTTTAACCTGCCACTACACCATGCCTTGATAGTTGTATCTAGCCTGCCACTATATTGTGTTTTGTAGCTGCTTTAGCCGGTTATCACACCATGCCTTGACAGTTGCATCTAGCCTGCCACTATATTGTGCTTTTTAGCTGCTTTAGCCTGTCAACCGTGTCACCCCTGTGCCCCTGTACTCTCAGCCTACCCAGCTATACGCTATAGTATAAGTTGTAATACCCTATACGTCAGCAGAATGCATATTAGCACGACCCTATCAACATACACCCCACTGCTGCTCCTCCAACTAATACTGGTAACTATGGACCAATCTAAATATGTACCCTGCCCTACTATCCATAGAAACTTTAGGCTTCACACTAGACTTTCCACCCTCTACGAAGAGCAGGCACCTAGCAATGTCTACTCGAACCATCGTACCATTCCCAAAAACCAGACTAGGAACTTAACGCATCCCAAACCACAACTACCTGCTAGCACCATAACGAAAGAACCCACCCTAGATAACTCTGACATCAACTGTCTTGCTAAAACAACATCCATAACAGGAGCACTGATCAATGCTAGATCAGTCGTGGCCCATGCCACTGAAATAGCCGACCTCCTTACTCTAGATAACCTCGACCTCCTAGCAGTCACAGCAGAAACCTGGCTACATGACGCAGCAGGTCCAGCCCTCTCCCTAGCTATACCCAAGGAGTATCAACTACTAAGACTAGACCACCAGAAAACCAGAGGCGGCGGCTTAGCCATCATCTCCAAATCCAACCTGAATGTAAGATTAACACCACCGGCCACCCTAAAATCCTGCGAACTCCTCACTGCTAAATTACCAATATCCCCATGCCAAACCCTAACTATCTCATTTATAGGCCACCAGGGCCCCTAGGCCTATTCGAAGAGGAAATATCCAGCCCCTTAGCGAGCAACACAAAAAAGTCATCCCAGACAATGATCCTTGGTGATCTTAACCTAGGTCTTAATGACCCAGATGACAACCAAGCGCAGGCTATTGCCACCATGCTTGAGGGACACGGACTCACCCAAAAATGTCTCACCCCCACCCACGACAAAGGGAGAATATTAGACTCGGTAGCCACCTCCAACTGACCTAGTACCATCACCAAAATTACACCCCAACCGTGGACTGACCACTTCCTCATTAACTTCTACCTAACATTCAACAAGATGCTCAGGATTGAAAAAATAATGGCACCATCAGTGCCCACTGGATCCAGAAAAAAAATCACACCTGACAATATCTTACCCCTACTCCTACCAACCATCAATGCCCTGCCAACAGATTCTGACCCAAATACCATGGTCAAAATATACAACAACACCATGACCATAGCCATGGACACCGTCGCCCCACTGAAGAATTGTAAAAGTAAACAACAATCCCACCTCAATACTTGGTTCACCCCCCATCTAAAAGAACTGAGATTGGAAAAAAGGAAGCTTGAAACTGTATGGCAACACACCCCCTCAGCTGAAAACAAACTTAAGCTCAACCAATGCGCTACCAACTACAAGAAAACAATAATTCAAGCTAAAAAAGACGTTTATAATGACAGACTCTCTAACGCGTGCTCCAAAACAAAGGAATTATTTGCAATCCTGCGAGAACTTGAATCTCCTATACCACCACCTGACAACGTACCCAAAGACAAGCAATGGTGTACCAATATCCAAAACGCCCTCGCAAATAAAGTGAAAGCACTACAATCCAAAATTATCCTAAAAAAAGCCTCGCTCCCTATCAGTGAAACTCCCAGTACGCCGACACCCATGACTACTCCCAATCTTAGCTTAACGCCTTTCAAATTCGCTAAAGTCTCTACTCATGAAACTGAAAAAATCATTGCCTCACTAAAACCCTCAAACTGCAAAGGTGATTACTGCCCGGCCCAGATAATTAAGAATGCCGCCAGAGACCTAGCCCCATTCGTCACCAAAAGTATCAATGCCTCCTTCTCATCTAGCACAGTCCCATGCAGTTTAAAAGAGTCCTGGGTTCCCCCCCTGCTAAAAAAACAAACCCTGGACCCCTTCGTCCCCACTAACTATAGGCCCATCACCACGGTCGCCTTCCTCCTGAAGATAATCGACAGAGTGGCCTATCTCCAAATTCAAAAATACCTGGAGACTAGCCAACTCCTTGGCACTCGTCAATCTGGCTTCAGACCTCAGCACGGCATGGAGACCGCACTTATAGATCTCAAAGCCCAAATTGACGAACTTAACGACAAAGGAAACACAGCTATGCTACTCCTCCTTGACCTGTCGGCGTCCTTTGACCTAGTGGACCACGCAGTACTTTGCAAACACCTAGCGTCAGCCGCCCACTTCTCAAGTGAAGCTATAGTCTGGGTTCAATCCTTTCTCGACAATAGAAGCATGCAAGTCTTCTCCAACTTAGACTCTCCAGACCCTATCCAGACAACATGTGGAGTCCCACAGGGCTCCTGTGTCTCTCGCCAACGATGTACAATATCTTTACTAAACCTCTATTAAACAAATTGGACAGACTGGGTGTCGCCTGCACAAATTATGCAGACGACACCCAGATCCTCATCTCCTTTTCCGGAAATTTTGTTACGGATACAGCTTTAGTAAATAAAATGTACACCCTCATTCAGGCATGGATGGCAACCCATGGCCTCTGCTTGAATGATGACAAAACAGAGATCCTCATTCTAGGCTCACCTAAAAACTTTAAAAAACTCGATTCCAACTACAGTTCCTTCAATATCGACGGCAACATAATCTCCGTCGCCAAAGAGGTGAAGACTCTTGGTTTCTACTTGGACTCCACCTTGTCCTTAAAGAAACAAGTTAACTCCCTGGCCTCATCCACTGCCTACACTGGCAAACTCATTAAAGCATGCAGACCCTTCCTCTCACCAGCTAGCTGCAGTATCCTGGCCAATGCACTGATCCTCTCAAAACTGGATTACTGCAACACACTTTATGCAGGCGCTAACAAATACATCATCAATAAACTCCAAACCCTGCAAAACAACGCGCTCAGAACGTCCTTGAACCTTGCAGTGAGAGAGCACATTTCAAATGTGCGCAGACACTACAATTGGCTAAAAATCAGCGATAGGATCACCTTCAAAATTGTCACATTAACATTCAAATGCCTGAACAATGCTGCCCCCCTCATACCTCAGGGACAGAATAATAAGAAAAACCTCTTCACGACCAACCAGAACAGACAACTCTTTCTGCCTCCAAACCCCAAGATTCCGACTAAAGAAAACAGGAGGCAATAGCTTCCCCGTGCAAGCAGCTCAGTACTGGAATGCCCTACCAGTTGAACTAAGACGGGATCAGTCCTACAACAGCTTCAGGCACCATACCCGCACCTGGCTCCGTCGCAATGACCTTTGAAACTTGAGACCTTGTGTATTGTGTACTGATACCATACGCACCTCTCCACTCTATCATGTAAAACGTACATAATGCATCTCCTGTTTATAATATGTACCTATATGTAAAGTAAAGATTGTATATAATGTAATTACTGTATATAACATATAATACCAACATGTGATAACACTGTAACCTGTAACCAAGTTCTAAGTATTCTTGTTACTCTGTGCGCCCAGCTACCCAAGGGTTTTCTGGCGCCCTATAAATAAACAATCAACCAACCAACCAACATTAAAATGTCTGTAACATTTCACCATATATACTTATTTGGAAGCCTCAGGATGTGGATGTGATGATAGAATGACTAGCATCAGTCACTCCGCTTGGCCTTCTGGAGATATTTTCTTTCCCCTGATTCTTAGAATGTTCTCAGGATAAGGATGTCTCTGCAGATGTTCAGCCCCCAATGCACAGAGATCCTAGAATTCATTGTGGTGTTGTTCCCTGCTGTGATCTCACAGTCTGAGCAAGAGGGCGGACTCCGAGTTAATATGGCCATCACTTCCCACACCAACTGAATTTCCTAGGTATTGTTGCAATGAATTGGATAATATTAACTCTGTTTTTATCTATAGTTTTTTCACTGAATTTCAAGGGTTTTGTTATGCTATACTTCGTCATGCCCCACTGGCCATCGGCCATCGCCACTCTCAATGTTGCATCAATTATTAAACACCAAGGCTAAATGTCCATGGATTTATGCCATGTTCAGTGACCACAGCCTATGTCTGTGGCCCATACCCCCTTCCTAGTAAATAATCAGGTCTGTAAGAAACCTAAGGGTAGTCTCATTCCTAAACCCCCTGGATCCTCTTCTCAGGTGGCTAAGGAAAGTCATTATCTCTTGGATGCTGATGCTGGGGTGGAGAAGCGAGGGAGGATCACCTGGGTGGAGAGTACTCAGATTTTAGGAGTGGGATACCCTTGGGAGAGACATGGTATCCCCCTTTCCCTAATAATGACCTACCTGACCCTTCCTTGACCTTTATGTGCTACTACAATACTTTTCCAAAATTTGACAGTTAAAAGTACTGGGACGAGGAAGAGGAGACTGGGAGTACTAAACACTATACCTTCCTTTTACCACTCTGGTACTGGGACAAAGAAGATGCCTGCACAGAGTGAAGCATATCCCTTTAATCATGGTCAGGAAAACCTTAATAAAGCGACACACCTGTAACCTGTTAACTGGTTGCAGTTGTATATAATGAGGGTCAGAGAAAGATGCTGAAAGCACAAAGGGAGGCTGCAGGGGAGAGACCTGCAGAAGAACCCTTGTGTATGGAAGCAGTTGTGGTGGGACCAGAGCAGGAGCCAGGTTGCTGGTAGAGACTCCAAAGAACTGTTGTGGCTTAATGAAAGTGGGCTGTGTCATGGCACAGGTGTGGGATCCACCAATGCAGAGCAGTAGGAGCAGTGGGAAAATCCTGGAGGGAGAGGACACCGTCCGCATTGGAAGAGAAGCCTCTTCGAGGTGCCTGCATGCAGGGAAGACTTGCCGGCAGACAAGCAGGGCTTGCAGTAGAAGTTCCGCCCGCATCATGGGCAGATGGAAGCTGCAAGGGCCATCGGAGGGAGCCACCATTTGTCGGTGAGTGTCAGAGGGAACACTTGGGTACTTGGGCACCCAAGCGCTCCAAACAGACCAGAATTAGTAATGCCCTTTGAAACAAACACAATATATCCCTATTGAATACCAAACCAAGGAGAAACTTGAAACTAAATATAACGAGTAAAAAGAAAAGACACTCCAGGACTCTGTGCCAATTAGCGGCAAAACATTTTTTTTTTACTTTATTCCATAAAGGTGCTCTTAATGATAACACGTGTTTCGGCTCGGTAGAGCCTTTCTCAAATCTGGGCTAATGTTCATGATCAAAATAATCAACTTGCATTGCAACAGTGCCAATGTAATGTTACGTCTTTTCACTCATTTTGTTAGTCGTATTCTTAATGATCGAACACAGCTGACGCGAGTGATTTCTCTGTATTACGGAAGAAATTGTGGGATCAATCCCAATCATTAAGAATACTACTAACAGAATGAGCAAATTAACGGGTTAGGCTTTATACTGTTAAACTCCAAAGAACTGCAACATTCTCTCACACTCTGATGTACTACAACTTAAATTAATTATTTTTCTACAATTGGAATATTGTAGTTATCAAGATTATTTGGTGCTTAACGAGTCGCCCAGTGGACCAGCTGTCCAAAAAAGCCAAACCATTTTTCTTTACATATAACGAGTGTATTATAAATAACGAACTACATGAAAATGTACAATTGAGCATGACAAATGCATCGTAATCACAGAACTGAAATGGAAACTTCAAATTAAACCTAATGAATGCAATTTAAACACTGAACTGAATGAAAAGGTGACATTATATATACCAGAAGTATATTGAATACGAAACTGAATGAAACGCTAAAATTAGATATCTTGAATACTGAATGTTTTAAAAACTTTATGAACAAAGCAAACCTTAAAGAACAATTAAAATGCCCATGTGAAAACAAACTCCGGAAAAATGGCATAAGTGTGAAAGAGTGCCATAGGAAGTGGGATAGGAATAAAACCCCACAAAGGTGAACTTTTATGAATGAATGCAATGCGGCAAGGCCACAGAATGGCAAGAGGTGTGTGATACATGGTGGCAAAATCAAGAGGTTGACAAGAAGAAACCAAAGTAGTGTCCACTTACACATAAAGCCAAGAGGCCAACAAAGTGGAATAAAGTGAAAGTGACTTGGTACACAGGGGCAGGAGCTGAAGAACCTGTGTGGCCTAGAACCTAGCTAGACATGTTGATATTTTGTATTGTATTTTAGGTGGTGATACTCACCCTACTTGATGTTTACGGGAATAAGGCAACTCGCGATTTTCTGTCCTGAAGAAGGTTGCAAGATCCAAGGGGCCATGAATGGGGATGTCCCGAAAAGACAAACGAAACACGTGTAGACATAAGTCTGTGTGATTAAGAACACGCAGGCAGTACCATCACAGAATTTGATAGAGGACTTTTGTTGATCACTGTGTAAACAAGTAAGCGGAGGCCATCCAGGAAGGTGGCCATGAGACAATAAGATTTATGTGTTGTGATAACAAAGTAGGAAGTTGAAAGAGTGGTAGGAGTGAATCAGTATGAATGTGTGATGCAGATATTTGTTTTTGATAAAATGTTTGATTTTATATTTTATGAAATTTTTATATGAGAATAAAAGTTTTTAGAAATCAACAATTGGTACATTTATTGATATTGATAAATAAATAAATGCTGTGATTAGCTAATCCCTGTTCTGTTGGTCCAATATCAGATTTATTGTTATATTATGCCTGGAGGACCAGGGACTTTAATCAGGCACCCCTTTTGTGTATAATATTGTAGTACAGCCCGTGGCTGTAGGGGCAATAAGCAACTGATTGACAGTGTTAATCTAAAAATGGAAGGAGTGAACCTTTTCTCCTTCACGGATGAGCATTATAAAAAAATGCTAGGTGCTCCAGCATTACTAGGTGATGCAACACCAGCAGCTACAACTAGTGGTGAGGTGGATGGCCTAGAGAAAATTAATTAAAAAATGAAGAAATTGACGAGGACAGACTTACATGGCAAATGTATGCTTAAATACCTCAAGGCGGGAATTATTCCCGATGGCTTACAGGTTAGGAACATCCCGCGGATATTTGTTGATAAACCCAAATTTCAGAAAAATTTCAGCGGGGTGGGCAACAGATGCTCGCGGGATTGGATCCTTCTGATTGTAGGAACCGCAGAACAAGAGGCTAAAAAACAGGGAGATGAATTGGCAGAACTGGAGAAATTGTTCCTAGACAATAAAAACACTGAAGATGCAAAAAAACTGTTAGAAGATTTGGAGATAGAAATAAAGAAGTTCAAACAATTGAATTTGGATCGCAAAATTATTAAATTACAGAAAGATGTATCCAATTACAGAGAAGAAAGAACCTACCCATATCTGAGAGAGGGGTTCTTCAGTGATCTGGCAAAAGCCCAATCCAACAGAAGGAACAATCGATATTTATCCTTTTCCAATACCTCTGGATCCTCCAGTGGTTCAGATCCCTCCCTTAACAACCAAACGGGTCCCAATTTAGGGGGGAGAGCAGGTCCCTCTAACCAGCTGGGTTTTCCCAGAGGCAATCAAAGGGGGCGACCAAGACAGGGACCAGGAATGCATACCAGGCAGTGGTACATGAATCAGTGAGCCAGGAACAAATCCCGGTCTTTAATCTATCTACAGAGACCTTAAGTGGGATAGAACTCAGCTTGCTGTCCAGAGGTCTCTCGTTTGTGCCTGCCACAAGAGCAGACAGTTTTGATACGGAAGTGGAATTACATAAATTCTTCCGTAACATACGACTAAAACACTATTTTGAGATTTTTCTGCCAAGCCAAAAGAAAGATAATCAATCCTCCAATCAGGTGGAAAGTGTGCCCAACGTGACGGGATTGAAAACTAAGTCAACTTTCAATCCCCCCATGTATGCTTGTCCTCCAGAGATTGTTACCTTTGAGAATCGGGTAACAAAAGAAGTTTTGAAAGCCATCCAAATTAAGAATTATACCCCAGATAATTTGAGTGCCAATGAGAGAGAGGCTTTGAGAGTTTTATGTGACCGAAGAGATATCACTATTAAACCCGCTGACAAGGGGGGTGGGATTGTGATTATGTCAACAGAAGATTATGAAAAAGAATGTACCCGCTTACTAAGCAATGAGAAATTTTATCAAAAAATGTTGCTAGATCCAACTCCTAAACTAGAAGAAGAAATAAAAAGTCTGACAAAACCATGCAGAAAGAGAAATGTGGATAAGTAGCCAAGAAGGTTGTTTCCTGAGATAAAGTCAACCTAGAAAGGCGGCTTTTTACACTCTCCCCAAAATTCATAAAAGGATGATTAATCCATCGGGCAGACCCATAGTGGCGGCCATAGATTCTCTCCTGGAACCACTCTCGGTGTACGTAGAATTCTTTCTTAAACGTTTTGTGGCACAAATGCCATCTTATGTGAAAGATTCAGGTGATATGATCACAATAACCCAAAATCAGACTATAGAGGCCAATGATATTCTGGTCCCAATGGATGTAGAGTCCCTCTACACCTCCATCCCTCAGACAGAATGTCTGGAGGTGTTGGGTACAATCCTGAACAAAAGAACAGAACCACATACTCCACCTACAGAGTTTATACAAGAATGTGCACGTATTGCAATGACTGAACATTTCTTTCTGTTTAAACAAAATCTCTTTAAGCAGAGAAAGGGAGTCAGCATGGGGGCAACATTTGCTCCAGATGTTGCGAATCTGTTTATGGCCGAGTACGAAGACAAATATATCTTAGGTGAACAGAGCCTGCTAAAACAACAAGGGAATCTGTATCTGGGCCTTCGGGCCTGGTACAGATATATTGATGTTGTATTCATGATATGGAGGGGAACAAGTGAAACATTAAATCAATTTCACCAATGGTTAAATACATGTGACAATAACATCAAATTCACGATGGAATGGCATGTAACTCAGGTAAGCTTTCTAGATCTACTCATTAAAAAATCAGACCAGCGGTTGGTGACCACTCTTTTCCAGAAAAACACTGATAAGAATACGTTGCTACATTATTCTAGTTTTCATCCGGCAGGCCTCCGTCAGAACTTACCCTACGGGCAGTTTCTAAGGATATGGCGAAACTGCCCCGAAAAAACAGAATATAAAAAACATGCAAAAGATCAAAAAGGGAGGTTACTGAATATAGGATATCCAAAAAAACTAGTGAAGGATAACTTGAAAAGAGCATTGAATAGCAACAGAGATGAATGTCTGGTTCCTAAAGAGAAAAAGAAACAGGAGAGACTAGTCTGTGTCACAACGTTTAATCCAGTAAGTGATGAGATTAAAAGAATTGTGAATCGGAACTGGGATATAATCAAACAACCAGGAAGTCTGTCAAAGAAACCCATCTTCGCCTTCAAAAAGAATCAAAACCTGAGACAGCGTCTGGTACACACATATAGAGACTCGAGTGTAGAACAAACTGTATTGAATCAATGGGGTCTTCCCCCTGTTAGAGGCCACCATAAATGTGGAAATTGTGTGTCTTGCCCCTTATCAGAGACAAGAGGGGAGTTCAACCCTGGGGCGATTAAATGGAAGATGAACACACATACGAATTGTCGCACTAAAAATGCGATTTACATTATTAGATGTCCTTGCAATCTCCTCTATGTGGGTAAAACCACAAGAGAGATTAGACAGCGCATAGGAGAACACCGCAGCTGCATTCGAAATAAGGTAGCGGAAAAACCTCTGGTTGACCACTTCAACCTCAAACAACATAAAGATACTGATCTAAGATGGTTCGTGTTACAAACTTTAAAAATCCAAAAAAGAGGAGGAGATATATCCACCCAGCTTCACAAAATGGAACAACGTTGGATATACCGTTTAGATACGGTAAGGAATGGCCTCAATCTTTCAGTTGAATGGGGAGCTCTTATCACACATTAATACGTGATCACACACTAATGCGTGACCTGTTGCAATTCGGGTTTTTTCTTGTAATGTTAAATAGTCCCTTTTTAGTGTTTACATTCGTCAGTAGAGAGATAGTCCTCTTTCTTGCTCGATGCATGTACGAGCATATAAACGCGCGTGAGACACAAGGAATTAGCACCGGAAGACAGACGCAATACGCATTGCAGACGGGCTCGTGAAGGAGAAGGGAAAAGGTAAGTAGAATGGCCTAACGGCAGACTGGGTAGAAATAAGGGAAATAGTAAAGAGATGGAGGGTGCTCTATACTGGAGAACTTTAAGGACTGGACTGTGGCAATTTAAAACTGAAACTGTAAGCACAAAGGAGGACTATTTTGAAAATGAGAGTTAGTGGGTTAAACAGTGAAGTGTTGAAAGGCTGTAATTGAAAGGTCAATTTCTAGTATTTCCCGTAATTTATTTTTCAGATCCTGTTGTAGGATCGTTATCAGAGTGACATCTGGTGGCTACAGATAGAAACAATTCTCTGTACACAATACGCTCCAACAGTTGTAAGTATTCTGACCATCTAGTAATAAATAGCTCCATGATTCCTGTGGGAACCGCTAAGCTTACACATTTCCACTCCTGTTTTCCCTGCCCTATAGGAGCCTTTTTCTATCCGATTGCCGGATCTAAATACGAAGAACCCCTCTTGTATGAGTCTGTAGAAATTACATTAATTCATGAATACAACTGATTTGTGAATATAGCAACATAACTAATCTGAGTAAGTACATGAACAAAATCATGTTAATGTTTGGGTTTATTTGCATCTTTAATGTTGACAGAGTATAGTGGCCATCATGCTGAGATGTGGTTAGGATTTATCCGATTATCAATTAAATGGGTGTCATTAAACCTATCACTCATATATATTGATACAATGATTACTGATTAGAATCATTTTTCTACACATTTACTGTGATTTAAATAAGAGGGAATAGCTTGCTAATGAATTGGAATAGATGATTGATTAATTGATATTTTAGCTAGATATGTTGATATTCTGTATTGTATTTTAGGTGGTGATACTCACCCTACTTGATGTTTACGGGAATAAGGCAACTCCCGATTTTCTGTCCTGAAGAAGGTTGCAAGATCCAAGGGGCCAGGAATGGGGATGTCACGAAAAGACAACCGAAACACGTGTAGACATAAGTCTGTGTGATTAAGAACACGCAGGCAGTACCATCACAGAATTTGATAGAGGACTTTTGTTGATCACTGTGTAAACAAGTAACCAGAGGCCATCCAGGAAGGTGGCCATGAGACAATAAGACTTATGTGTTGTGATAACAAAGTAGGAAGTTGAAAGAGTGGTAGGAGTGAATCAGTATGAATGCGTGATGCAGATATTTGTTTTTGATAAAATGTTTGATTTTATATTTTATGAAATTTTGATATGAGAATAAAGGTTTTTAGAAATCAACAATTGGTACATTTATTGATATTGATAAATAAATAAATGCTGTGATTAGCTATTCCCTGTTCTGTTGGTCCAATATCAGATTTATTGCTAGAACCTAGGGATCCTGGTTGCGCGACCTGTGGTGTTTTGAACGTGTGGTCTGACAACTGTGCCTAGACCAGTGAGCCCTGAATGAGTGTGAAACAAATCAAGGAGAAATATTGTGAATAAACTGGTGAAGACAACCAGAAGGAGGACAATGTTGACCTTGAGTTTTGCTGTACTTTTGAAAAGACTAAAATAAACTTGGTGGAGGTGAAGTCTTGGGGTCGGTCACCCAGAGACTTGAGGAAATGTATATGTTGTCTTTGGCTTGAGGACAATGCCTCATGACCCCTTTACTTTGTGAACTGTGTTGCTTGGAACTTGGGAAAGGGAACCCCAAGGATTATTTAGAACTGTATTGAGATGTTCTGTGAAACTTTCTTGCACTTGGGAAAGGGAAGCTGAAAGAAAGCCGAGAGCTGGAAGAAGCTCAGACTTTGAGTTAAGCGCTGTTTATATTGCTAGTAACATCCCTACACATTGTTTAGTGTTAGTTGTGAGGGCAAGAATAGGTTTTGGACGCAGACAGACTTTTAAGTTGAACTTGTTGACTCATACTTTCTGTAGTTTTGTGCCGGTAGTGAAATCCTCCCTTACTGTAGGGCAAGTTACGCCTTCAACCAGACTGACATTTAAGTTAATACATATATTTTGTTTTAACTTTAAGTCTATTTTCTGTGTTTTACTTCATGATGCCTTCACAGATCACACCAGCCATGGTTTTTGACCTGGTGAAATTGTCACAGCATTTGGCTGTGTCCACTGTCTCTGTTGCCACAACTAGGCGATAAGACTGTGGACCACTGGTCATGGCCTTCTGCCAATTAGGCTAAATGTCTGTGAACATGGCCAGTGTGCCGGGTCAACACCCAAGGCCCATATCCCTCTCAATATCAAGTTATCAGATCCCAAAATCCATGGACGCTGCTCCTATTCCGCCAGCACTCCTAAAAGTGCACTGGCCACTGACCATTGGCCTATTCTCTCTTTTGCCCTCTCTTCTTTTATTTCAGCGGTAGCTTGACCTAGGATATACCTGCAGTAACATACCCCAGTCAACAGGATCCAGTCTTGTAGTACTGCAGTAATCCTACCCGTTAATCATTTTTTTCCATTTAACACAATGTCACTGTCCATGCACACCCCTTCTTCTTTGTAGAGCCCCCCCTTCTGCTCACTGTGTGTAAATCCTCCATGATGCTCTCCTATTATTCACTTTCAGTTGGAGGATCCTGTGATGCAATTTGTTTCTGAGTCTTGTGACATTTCTGTGGGAATCCTTTAGATTCCCCCAGTAAGACGAAAATATTCGGCCAAAAAAACAAGCTCCTCAGCCTACCGAAATGCTCTAACTACACATGTGCTCCTCTTTCTCCCTCCCCACCCCTATCCTGATAGAAAACAACCCCTTTGCCTCTACAAACCTCATTTTGAGCACTTTTCTTTGTCATCTTCGCACATTGCAGTAATTGCTCTCATTAAGCCAAACAAAAGCTTTTCATTTCTGAAAAGCCTCACTGCTGCAATGCACCAATGGAGATATGTTAATGTTTTTTTAGCACCCCATTCTCCATCAAATATTTCACATTTGGTACAATACTTTCTGGTTGTTTTTTATGCTAAGGGTGTCAATGGAAGCACATTTTTCTCAATAGGAGGGTGGTAGGCTAAAAAGAACATATTTTTGTTATTTTCTTAATACCTTTTGAACCATTTGTCACATTTTCTCTAAAATGTCAAGTTTAGATCGGCCCATGGCAGACAATTTATTTAAAAAATGTCATCCAAATCCATCCAGTGACTCAACGGTTATTAGCAATAGATTTTTGGGAAAAGTCAATATAAATAGGTTTTATCTTAATGATGGTTAGGAGGAAATGTTTTTGGAATTTCAGAAAATAACTAACAATGTCCATATCAAAGATAGACATTCATTCTGAGCATATGCCACGTCTAGAGAAATCTGAAATGCTTAATATCTCAAAATTGTCTATGTCAATTTTCATTTTTTTTCCAGGGCATTAATTGCTGATGAGGTCTAGGTTCATTCAAAAATTACACGAACGTAATCAGATGAATTTGAGTTGCTTCAAAATTAAAAATAAAAATAAGAACAATCTTAGGAAATATATAGGACAAATCTTACCTGGGACACATATTTCAAGCTTCTCTTCTGGAACCTTCCGGCATTGAGAACCTCTGTAAATATCAAAATTACGTTTTGTTTAATTAATTCCCAAAAGTGTATGCACTTAAATGCGCTGGTTTGTACACTGAGAAATGCATTTCTCTTTTTGCCTAAGCTGTTATAATTTTGGAAGCTTTAATCACACATAGGCTTTTGTTAAGGACCTTGAAATAAATAATTCATATACTGATCATCATTAAAATGCTGTATGAAACATTACATTACCTATATGTACAGTTACGGACTCCAGTGTTACAGATCTCATTTGTCTTATTCAAATGTTGTTTATAGCTTTAATATTGATACAAAATGATGTTTTTGGTACATTAAACTTTGCAGAGGCATGACTTACCATAAACAACAGATTCATGTTATTTGGTGATGCAGTTGTATGACTTTGTAATAGCTAGCGGGCCTTAACTGGCCTCTCCACCCAGCAGGCGCCGGTAGGTCTCAATTTCCTGCTCCAGTCGAGTCTTGATGTTTAGCAGCAGGTCGTACTCCAGAGTCTGGTTCTCCATGTCGGCCCGCAGCTGGCACAGCTGCTTCTCCAGGCTGTCGACGATTGTTTGGATCTGCCCAAGCTGGGCATGGTAGCGACCATCAACCTCGGAAAGAGTGCAATCTAGAGACTTTTTCTGGAGGAGGAAGAAACACATGAAGTTGTGGAGCTGAGGCGACAAAAACAAATCCACTTCCCTACAGTGCAATACCTAAGACAGCTAGGGTTAGCTTCAATGTGTCCTACTTTGTCACTTCCTTTTTCCATCCACTAGTCAGTTATTTTCCCTATTTTGTCACATAAAAAATCATGAAACAATTCCTCCAGTGACTCATTAATGTGTTTATTTTAATTCACACCGTTATTCTAGGGATGGAGTAGCCTGCCAAGAAACCTAGTGACCACCAAAATTGCTGGTGCCTGTGAAAGTCTTGGCAGGTTGAGATACATTCCCTTCCGGATCTCCTCATGGACCTACTGGCTGATCCTCCGCTGCATTACACTCTATTTAATTGTTTTTTTACAACTTAATGAGAAGAGGCAATTGCATGTGCCAAAGGAGCAGGTCACATACAGATGTCCCCTACTTGTGCCATGTTCAAAGACAGCAGATTTGCACCCGAGGCACTGGCGACTTCAGCGCAGCTGATGTGGTAGCATTACCCTTAGCCTGTTGAGGTTAAACCTTCCAAATTACTCCTGATTAAATGGGAAAACAGCAATTCACATAGGATGCCACCAATGAATGATTATTACCTAGTGTGTTTGCCCAACAGATTTCGAAATGGATGGCTATTGACAAGATCCTTTTTCCAGATAATATTTTCTTCGGAATATCTGTTATATTGGGAAGCCTCCCTGTACGTATGTCTATAGACCAGCTGGCGATTAACTTGGGTAATCTTCTCAGTTTCGTGGCTGTTGTTGACTGAAAAGTAGGTGGGATCGTAAATGACTTGACTGACACTGCTCTGGTCCTAACAAAAATGAGCACTTTGTGAAGATCCTTCTTAAATATTCCAAAATAATCTTCCACCAAAGCTGATCTATTGTTACAAGCTCCAAGAAACCCAGGAGGTCGTCCTTCTGGGACGGGCACCGGTTCCTGGCACCACTGAGGTCCGCCTCAGACTGAGGTGGTGAAGGCAGTTAGTACCCCGGGCTGACATCTAATGTAATAGTCTTTTTTCTTAATTGGAAAATCGGTTTCGCTTGTCTCCCACGTGCCAACTTCCCATTAAGAAATACAAACGAAAATGGCCTCCAGAAAAACAGAAAAGGGACACTGTTTCTTTTCTATTTCCATGACGTCCAGTATATGGAAACCAGAGCATGACTGGAGGCAGGGACAGGTTGGGAGGGGAAACGGATGGGGGTGGAGAGTGGGGAGGATTGGGAAGAGGATTGCTGAAGGGCTGAGGGACTGTCGGATGAGGTAGGAGAGGAGGCCCGTGCTATAGAAGCTGTGCTGATACTAACTGCCTGGACAACATCTCTCTGAAGCATTTAGGAGATTGAAAGGACTAAAGTGAAAAACATTACAGGTCGGGAAATGCAAAGGACTGAATGGAGGCTAAGCATGTTTCTAGATGAGGAGAGCAAAGAAACTTTAGTTGAAGAGGAGAATAAAGGAGAAAGCAGAATCCGGAGAAAACAACACCACGCTGAGGTGAATTATTTTTCCAGTGACTTGCAGAGGAGCTGGCAATCTAGCACTTCTGACTTGTGCCACAGTATTGCAAGGAAGAAGTGTACAATAGTCTTATGCCACAATAGACTCCACACTCTCTGCCCTACAGATGAATGTTTACGATCTGCCCGAAAATGTTTTGTTTGCTGGCAGACTGCCCACAATAAAACTGCTCATGCCCCCGCATTTACCATTCATAGAAAACGGGGGCCAGAGAAATTTGTGTCCCTGACTCCTTTGTTAAGGATGCGGGGGACAACCCTGCAACTCTCAAAGCCATACTGAACATAGGGTGTAGGGGACACCCCTGCAACCCTGTTCCTAATGTTCGGGATGTTAGGCTGTGACCAAATGGTACTACTTAGGTCCGAACAAAGCATCCATACAGACAGTTTTTTTGGAGCAAATTGGGTAGTACACTACAGATTCAAGTGACATCATTCAGTTCGGTGCTTCCTTTTTAGTATCTGCAAAGAACCCCAGGAGGAAAGTACTAAGACACAATTAAAGAAGCAAAGCCAAAAGCATGGGAAAGCCATCTGGAATAATGATCCCAAACACTCAATAGAAACTCACTGGAATTCTCTTCATGACAGAGAAGAGGATACCCTCATGCGCCTTGTGGGCTTTGCTAAAATACACAAACAACTGAGAGAGTGGGTGATAGAGAAAAGACCCTCAGATAACAAAAGTGGCACTGCATATCTTATTTACAAAGTACTTTATATGCCCTGAACACCAACAACGAAATGAAGGCATTCCTCGCCGATGAATGTACTTCATGACTTATGCATTTCTGTGCTAAACCATGAATACTACAAATTAACTGCCTGATTCATGGAATTATTTGTGCCAAAAACAGGGATTTGTGCGCCATTCTCCCCGCAAATCCCCATTTATCAAACGGGGATTTGCGAGCAGAATGGCACACAATTCCCTGTTTTTGGCGCAAATAATTCCATGAATCAGGCAGTAAGTCTTTTTGCCAAAACTAACTTCCTCCTATGCTGTACACATGTATGTTTGTTCATGAATTCTAATGCTTTCTTGTTACGTCACAGATTCCATTCATATGGAACTTTGGATCAAAAAAAGATGGCCGACAAGGAGGTTCATTCTCTGCACAGCTTAAATGGTCAGGCTCAAGTTTTCTTTTAAAAGCCCTCCCTTATCCGAAGGGCGCTTTACAAAATTCTATAATATTTTTCAGCAATAAGCAATTTATAGTAAGATAAAAAAAACTATTTTATATTTTAGAAACATGGAACCATAAACCATATAAGAGTACATTAAAAATCAAGCGAGAAGTAATAAAGCAAGTCTGAACAAATTCATTTTCGAGAACTTTTAAAAACTCAAAAATGAAGAACACATTAGAAGAGTGATAAAAAGAGAGTTGAAAAACCATTGAGCTGCAGCCAAAAAGGCCTGCTTAGACAATTTTGTTGGGTTACATTTCTTGATACTCAGTCTTCTAATGTCTGTGCTGCGTGCGTCTCTGCAGTCACCGGAAAGAACCAATTTCTCCACCAGATATGCTGGAGTATCCGAGACAAATAGCTTAAAAGCCATACAATCTAATCATTCAGAGGAAATAGTGAAGCTGAAGTAAATGTGGGGTGATGTGACCAATTTACGGGCCCCAGCCACAAATAGTGCGCCGACATGCAAAACATGTAAAAGTGCAGACCACCTTAGCTCATGGCATCCCTTCCCATGTCCTGATGCGTCCATTAACATGTACTGAGTACCCTTATACATTGGTGATTGTTCTAAAAATATCTGTGCTATGACGAGGACAGTGGTCGAAGTGGGCGGAAGAGGTTGGGAGCGGTGCGCCTCTGCTTCTTTTTTTTAATTAAGTTTTACTGTTCCTATACTTTTATTTTAAAAAGAAACTGTTCTGGAATGGTTTCATTTTAAAATAAAACTGTAGGGAGAAGTTGAAACTGAACGTTCCGTTAAACAGAGGCGCATTTGTTTAGGGGTTTGTATGGTGCGTGGGAGGGGGTGTGCGATGGGGTTTGTGGGGAGCAGGGTCAGCCAGCAGGGCACATAGTTCCACTACTTCTTTTCTAACACATCGACCAATGGCAGGATGTTTTGCTGACTGCACCCCCAGGAAATGTATGGGGTGCACCTCTGCAGAATATTTGTGTTTGATATGCAACAATAATGGATACATATTCACTGACTGCAATTTTAACGCTTTCATACTAGTATTCTCGAATATGTGTGAGAAATAGAAATTAAAAATCTCCAAGGTAATACAACACCAGGCCGTATGATCAGCTCCTCCAATCCTGATCTCGATGTTTCCCTGTTTTAATATAACGCCTTGTAATCTTTTTACAGACTGAATTTGAAACAGTATGCTTCAAGATTCAGAGCTTGTGAAACACTGCGCTGACAACATGTTAACATAGCCACAGCACTGAAAGCATCTGAGAATACAATGAAAATAAAGCAAGATTTTAAAGCAATTTTGGATTGAATCAAAAATATTTTATGCCAAAAATGCATTCTTCCAGAAAATCTAACCTTTACACCTAAAAGATGTAAAGACATTGTTCTGGGAATGTTCTTTGTTTAAAAATGAAATAGCCCTGGAAACAACAACAATAAATGAAGAAGAAATGCAGAGGTGATTGGCGTGACCCTTATGGATCTATAGGCGAGGGCGTGAAGTGTGCTGTGGTATGATGTCTTTCAACCCTTCACTCTCAGAGTGGACAAGATTTCAGAAGAATAAAGAAAATCAAAAGGACTCACTGAGTGGGTAACGAAATAGCCCACATTTATTTTACCACTCTTCCATATTCTGAATATTGGAGAAAATCAGAGTAATTACTTGGCTGGGAGTAATTCCTCCAGAAAAAAAGGGGGGACGCATCGGTAGCAGAAATACTACAGGTAGGTAGTAGATGTTCCAAGCCCCACTGGGGACTCACAAAAACATGAACAATGAACACATCCATAACCCCTGGCAGTAGAGTACTCCAGCTAATTCTGCCAAACTCGTAATGAGACCCAGAAACGTTCCCAGAAAAAGTATCCATCGGACGAGCAGTGTGACTATTGCTTTCCATTCCCAAGGGTTAACACGGCACAAGCTGCAAGGTTGCTTCCCGCCTGTGTGCATCATTGGCAAGGCCTTACATATTGTATACTGACCAGCTCTTGAGGCTGAATAACCATAAACAGAGCTCAGAGCTTCCTCTCCTTCGTCCAGAAGCTCACTCTCTCTCCCAAGCTCTGGTTTTCTCTAGGTTGGACTACTGTAACAGCCTCTTTCTAAATATATCTTCCTCTACTCTCCGCCCTCTGCAACTAATCCAGAACAGGACTACAAGACTTGTCCTTAGCCTTAAACCATGGGATCGTATCTCTCAAGCTCTGAAATCTCTCATTTGCTCCCTGTGGATGCAAGGATTACATTCAAAACCGTCTGCATTGTCCACAAGGCTTTCTGGGGCCTGGGTCCAAAATACCTTCAGCTATCCCTCCGCAAATACCTCCCCTCTTGAGCTCTTCTCTCCTCTACCTCTAACTCCCTCAGGGTCAGCCGTTTTTCAAAGAAACAAGCTGGGGGTAGATATTTGTCTTCAGCTGGGGTCTCCCTCTGGAACAGCCTCCCTGCCATTCTAAAACTTCAGGAGAACCATCTCCGGTTCCAGAAGCACCTCAAGACCTTCCTCTTTGCTTCTGCCTTCGCTTGCCCTCTCCCTTGCAGATCGGCTCTCTCTTGGCACTGTGCACCTGCTACCCTCTGTCCCCTGGGCCCAGGTACCTGCTCACACCCTCCTGCACTGCCTCCTGGCCACCCCCTGTACTGGGGACTGTATCTGTACCCCCATTTTCTTCTTTTTCTGCACTTATCAGACTTACCCAGTCTGCTGCCGTAAACACAGCACTTTCCACCCGCTGGCTGCACTACCACTGTTTATTGCCTCTGTTATCTATTTATTTTATTTATTATTATTTATCTGTTCTCCTCTTCTCCGTACTTTCCACTCTCCCCCTTCTACACACTTTTCCCCTTTCCCTCTCCCATGCACTTGCGCGTTCTAAATTTCACTGGGCCTAGTAAGATTGTTGTTTTGTTCTCCCGTTCCCCTCCCTTGCCTTGTCGCACTCTGAAACACTTGTGTACGAGCACGATACAAATACGATATTATATCATATCATAGAAGCCATCTGGAGGCCTATGACCAAAATGGATCATCAAATAAATGTCTATGTGGAGAGGAACACATATGTAAACATGTAATAAAAAGAAACAGTGAAAACAAGTATGTACCTGCATACAATACGAAGTGGAGGACATGACAGAGGAACTCATAAACAAGAAGGCAATTAAGACAAGCAGAAGAGCCATGTTACGGGATTGGTGGTCAGAAGCAGTTTCACGGGGAACAGGAGATGTATTACACAACATATGTTTTTTGCTGAAATGATGTGTCAGGAATAGCCCCCAAACAGAAGAAATGGTGAAACCAACAGGAACCGAATTCCAAAGGCCCCCTAAAACCCCCTGAGACACAGGAGAGGAATACAAGAGTGGGTGCCGAAAAGGGAGAGGCTAGAACTCTTTATTATCTGGCAACTTCCATTGGCATGTCTGGTTTCAGATCAAAGTTCTACTTTCAAAATATAGACAACCAACATTCCTCAGTATACAGTTCCAACAACATGTCTGAAAGTACACAATGTCAAGTCTACTGTAGTGTTAATTAGTAATACTGAATTTCAGATAATGCCCAATCCAATAGGGCGAGACGGTGTCACCCCCAATATGAAATGGGGTAGAGGGCGCGACGCACTCCCCACACTCATAAAACCTGATAACCCATCTAACTTTCATTAAAACTACACTCTCTCCCACCTGGCTTCTGGCTTAGTTTGGAAAGAGAATCGTTAAACAATGATTTCTCTGCCATATTCCGGCAAATATATTTAAAGGGGCATGTGTTCGGGGAAAGAAATGGGAACAACCAGGCAGAGTTTTATTCAAAACATTGTGCATCACCTTTAGATGCCTCCATGGAAATGCTCCCATCTACTTACACCATGTAATATAAAAAAAAAAAACAAGCACCAGATCACTAAGATCTAACAACCACTCACTATTGCCAATACCCCACTGCAAAAATACGAGAGCAGGGCCCGCCAGTTTCCAACACTTAGCCCCCAAACACTGGAACGCTCATCCACTCTCCATCAAAAATGCGGAAACCCTCAAGGGGTTCAAAAAACTAATGAAAACCTGGCATTTAATCAATAGCAATAACATAGCCCTCACAACATGTTGTAAATATGTCGCCCCCTATGTATATACTCCTGTGCTATGAACATGTGTCTTCTGCTTTACTCTATGTATTGTTTCCAATATTATTGCGCCTTGCCCGCCTCTGTAATGTATGCATCCTCAAGCTGTCTGTAACCTCGCCGTGATACCCAAGGGTCTGGGCGAGTAACAAATGTAATAAAATAAAAAAAATAAAAAGTAAAGGGACTCAAAGGCAGAACGAAAAGGCATAGCATATGGAAAGGGTGCCAAGAGGGCATTTGAAGGCTGGGGATAAGGTGGGCACAGGATGAGACATGAAATCAAATGAAGACAAGAAGGCAAACGCCTAAAAGAGAAAGAGGGAAGGAGGGAGGATAGCTCAGGGGCAACATGCGCGTCTTGGAAGCAAGACTACGAAGCAACACAGGTTCGAATGGGTATTAAGCGCGTTATAAATAACCTATCATATCAAATGACACAAGGATGCAGCGACAAATGATTCTGAGATAAAACAGATATTCATGGCAATCAATGTGCATTTCTTTCTATGCTTTTAAATCACATTTGGCCACTGAATATTTACCAAACAATATTTCATCAGGACCCTGGCATGTTTGTTATCTCTATAAATGTATTGACCTATCTGCGGCCAGATGGGACTAACAGCGTCTTACCATGGCTTGCTGGGCCTGTAGCTCTATCTCCAGCCCCTGTATGGTGCGCCGCAGCTCCACAATCGCACTCATGCTGGACTGCACCAAGTCGCTGCTGTGGGTAATCTCTTTTTGCAGTTCTGCGCTCTGAAATGTCCAAAGTGGAGAAAGGTTACCATATGCCACAAAATGGACCTAGGTCAAGGGTCTGCAACCAGTGGCTCGATAGATGTTTCAGTCTATGACTTCCATGAGTCCTCACTATTAACTATGCTGGTTGGGTCTGGTGGGAGCTGCAATCCAGCACATCTGGTGACCCAAACACTGCAGATCCCGGATATAGCAGAATTTTCAGAATTAAGGATCCGGTGCTAAAAACAAGGGTGCCAGTGGCATTCCCCCACCCCTTATTTTTGGATAAGGGTATCCCTTTGTACTTCCATTGCCCTTGACTCCTTTCTCCATTTACCCGGTTGACTCTTACTCCACTTCTATTAGTAGAGGGAAAGTCACTGGCATCATTTTTGCACCCCCTTTCTGGTGCCAGCTTTCAGACCCTGAATATGGGAAATATCTGGCGCGCAAACATTTGTTTGTTAGATATTAAGCAACAGTCAGCGACCACAGGTGAAGGACCCTGAGATGGGTGCTGGTAAAAACAACATTTATACGACAAAGACTGATATGCAAATGGATATTTCCTATCTGTGAAATGTACACTGAGCTAAAGTGTGGCTACAGACTCTCGAGAGGGTACCTTCCCAAAGAGCAGGTCAATGGGCCGTGTTTGTTCTCACAGAGGGGCCCCCATGACAACATTTTGATTATTTCCCGGGCCTGAGATCTAGTCACCCCAAGTTTCCCAGGGTCATCCAGACGTGGACCCCTTGCTCACTGTGCCCAGAGAGGCACAGCTCCACCTCACTGATGTTGCCCAACAAGGCTGAAACTCGTGTATGTGGTTGCTGTTGGTACTCTTGTTCAGAAGGGTATTGCCATAGCATTTCGGTGCTGGACTGCCCATGTGGGCGGGACAAAGACTGATATGCAAATGGATATTTCCTATCTATGAAAGGTAGTGTGAGCTAAAGTGTGGCTGCGGACTCTCGAGTGGGTACCTTCCCAAAGAACAGGTCAATGGGCTGTGTTCTTTCTCGCATAGGAACACCTATGACTAAATTTTGATTTGGACATTTATATGTAGACATCTTAAAACAAGGAATCCAAGTTGAGGACATTCTTTCTTTTCAATTAACACAACTTTAGAGCTGTATTTCTGAAGCACTTCTGCAGAGAACTGCTTACCCCAGTTGGAATATTTTTGATAATAATTCACTTTAACCATCAGCTTTGCCTTGGATAACCAATCAACATTTCTTTGGTGTTTAAATTTGTTTGGAATAGCACCAATGCCGAAACCTTTGACAGCTTCAGAGCTCATTGGGACACAGCATACATACAGACAAATTCCAACACACACATGGTTAAGGCACCTAAAATGAACACTGATAAGGAATTATTCCTGGTCCCTGCGTGCCTACTTGAAGAAAAAATACTTTTGTGTTCCCTCGAGAGAAGGGGGTATAGTCTGTTGCAGGGCATTCCATTGTTCAGATACACTGTTCTGGAGTGATCTAGCAATGTTGCATATTGTTCAGTGGTTAGTTTGTGAGTGTCCCGATCTTATGTTTCCCACGCAGTACATGGTCCTTCTCCAGAGCACCACAGTGCAATTTCCAATTAAGCAGGATATGAGATGAAAATAGTGATGCGGCACCTGCAGTACACATGCCTGTGTACTCAATTCCCTCCCCACATATTGCTCTACTGGTATCTTTCAAAATGTATCCCTTGATGCTTCCATAACTCCAAAATGTTCTTTCATATTAAAATATCAAATGTAAACATGTGTTTATTTATTTATTTATTTATTTATTTATTTATTTCGTTTACATTGCTCATGACCTTCAGTGCAATATAGAGGTCAAACGTTCCTTGACACGTCTTCTACCTTCCAGAGTTACCTTTTGATGGAACCAGTCTTCGGCATCCTTGCGGTTCTTCTCTGCCATCTCTTCATACTGACACCGCATGTCGTTCAGCAGCTTTCCCAGGTCCATGCCAGGGGCAGCATCCATCTCAACATTTACTTGCCCGGTGCCGGCCATTTGGATGATTTGAACTTCCTAGAAAATTGAAATTTCATGAGATTCTGCATTAGGCTTTTTATTGTGTCTTGTTTGTGTTTGTGCAAGAGAGGGCGAACAGAGGACTTGGAATAATTACATTGACTCTTATTGTAAAGATAACCCCCCCCCCCTCTCTTTTCAAGCTTCTTTTTCAGCTTTGAAGATAGTTTCAAAGTGCTGCAAACCTCACAAAAGTTATACAGTGATATGGCCCCCTGAATGGCTCTGGTAGTAAACCACAATACTTATATTGGACCTGCGGCCTTGCCAGATAGAGAAGAGTTGTCATTTGAATCCTGAACACATTTGCCTTTTCTGATAACTTCTCAATCACTTTGCAGTGAATTTGAATCTCAACCTGAGCAGTATGTTAAAGGACATGAGCTTGGTTTTGTGGGCAGAATTGTCAGACACTCTGTCATGTCGGAAAAACCTCAATTGGGGATTGATTTCACATAATAATTCTACTGGAGCATCATGGAAGTCCTATTCGACTGCTCTGACTTCACATCAGAGCATTATGGAATTCATGATCAACTGCTGTGACATTACGTCAGGCATTATGGAATTCATGATCAACTCCTGTGACATCAGGGCAGGAAGATGCAGCATTTTCTCATTCATGGGAGAGGCCCCCCTGCAATGCTGATCCATGGGCACAGGGCAGGGAGAAGAAAAAACGGCTGGGTGTGCCAAACACAACATAACTCTTTAAATGGGTTTCTTTCGACTAGGGATTACATTCACTCTTGATGCCTAACATTATCACTCGGAACCCCTCATTGCAATAGATGTCTGTTACTATTGTTTGTTATTTGTGTAGCTTTTCATGCTGGCCTTCTTCGAGCTTTAAGAGTTGGACCCAGGAATGAACCCAAGTTGCATGGTGGAATCCTGTTTCTAATGGGACGACATTGTTACATCGCCAGCCTTATTTTCGCAGAATTTTGTGGCGAACATTTGCATCTGAAATAACTCCCTAAAATGGGGGAGGAGACGGGGTAAGGGGATATAAGGGGTGGGGGGTATGGGGAATAGGGACTAGATAATAGGGAATTGGGAGTTTGGGTGGATCCTCCCCAAATATATATTTTTAAAAAATCGATGTTTTTACAGTCACAAATATTTGGCAAACAACTCTGTGAAAAAAAAAATAATAATAAAATAAACATGCTGATCTAAGAACACAGAACCGTTTCTAAGACCAGCACGTTGCCCCTCATCTATCTTCCCATCTTGCTAACAACTACCTATCTATACATTTATATGGGGGTGAACACAAGTTAAGCAAAATGAATTTAGGAATTGTTTACAGATTCCAAAACAAGGAATGCAGCAGATAGATGTGTGATCTTCGGCATTAAACCCTACTTCGTATAACCCATCTATTCGTGTACAGACATTTCTGAATCTCATCCGTTGAAATAAGCACATTGGGGAAACTCAGGCTTAGAGGTTGTAGTGTATGGGCGCTCAACTTGCACTGCGATGTGTAGGGACAAGGATCACACTTCTTTCCGCAGTGAGGCCCACGTACGCTTCAAGGGATCTCACCTGGGACACAGATAAGTCTAGTGCAGTGAGTTTTATACGCCTTTCTGTGTATATTTTGATCCGCGTATGTGTGTACTATCTGTATAAAAAGCTCAAACAATCGATTTTAAGCTGCAACCATAATGTTCTGTTAACAAAGCACCTTCACTGAAATGTGCAAGTTTGTATTATAGCAATCACCACCGTGTTGGGGAGCGTATAGGGCGTGTAACAGCCCACCAGCTTGAGTCTGCCGAGCGAATCGAGGGCCTCTGCGAGGGCTAAAGGCTGTTTCCAGTCCTGTATGCTCCCGAACTAAGGTCTGATTGCTGTGTGCCACCCGCAAATCCCCCCTTTTTTTCCTGGGAGACGGGCTGTGCCAACTTGCGCACATGCAATCTCCCATATAAAAAAAAAAAACAAAAAAAACAAAGATGGCCGATGCCATAGGAAAAATGACAGGGACACAGTCCCGTTTCGATGTGTATGTTGTGGGAGGTGAGGCAGAGGGTTCCGGGAGAAGAGGCCTGTGGCAAGCAGGTATATCGGGAGAGTAGGAGGGGGGTGTGGCTTGGCAAGGGTGCTAGAAGGTAAAACAAAGATGGCCGATGCCATAGGAAAAATGAAAGGGACACAGTCCCGTTTCGATGTATATGTTGTGGGAGGTGAGGCAGAGGGTTCCGGGAGAAGAGGCCTGTGGCAAGCAGGTAAATCGGGAGAGTAGGAGGGGGTGTGGCTTAGCAAGGGTGCTAGAAGGTAAAACAAAGATGGCCGATGCCATAGGAAAAATGAAAGGGACACAGTCCTGTTTCGATGTGTATGTTGTGGGAGGTGAGGCAGGGGGTTCCCGGGAGAAGAGGCCTGTGGAAAGCAGGTATATCGGGAGAGTAGGAGGGGGTGTGGCTTGGCAAGGGTGCTAGAAGGTAAAACAAAGATACCCGATGCCATAGGAAAAATGAAAGGGACACAGTCCAGTTTCGATGTGTATGTTGTGGGAGGTGAGGCAGAGGCAGAGGGTTCCGGGAGAAGAGGCCTGTGGCAAGCAGGTATATCGGGAGAGTAGGAGGGGGCTGCGGCTTGGCAAGGGTGCTAGAAGGTGGTGGTATAGGCCGGGGCAGGATGGAGAAAGTCCAGGGGACGAAGACCACCAAAACAGCTGGGAAAGGGTGGTATGTGGCTGAGGGAATGAGGGCAGGTACTGCCAGTTTCCATATGTTTTTCCAGCCACCTGATTGGCTGAGCACCTTTCCCTGGGTGTGAGTATGGCAGCTTAACCATAACATTCCTTTAACATAGTTTTTTTTCTCTATCATACATTTGTACTAATGGAATCTTTATATCGTCTTGTTTAATGCCCAGCAAATGACTCTCTGCTGTCCCAGAGTTTGGATCCAGCTCTCTTTGTAAGGACAGTGATGAGCGGGAGGGATGTGGGGTAATGCCCAGCTTATGGGACAAAGGAATGTAAGGCTCAGACTGACCAATTGGCTTGGTGAATAATGCACAGTGCTTTGAAGGTGACATTTTGTTCGACTGGGGGGAGGGGCAATCAAGTGATTTTGATGTTTATAGCAATGCAATCTATTGTATTACTAATTCAAAGTATTGGATGGTGCTGACCAGTTCTGCATTAACACGGGTAGAGGAGGCGGTCTAAATTGGAGATTAGCGATCTATTATCATTAGATCCGTTTTAAATCGAGGAGTTGAAAGTGGTCGCAGCATGAAGTTGCTGAATTCGAAATAAAATCTGATTTTTAACAGTCTTTTTACAGAAACTAGTAAACATCAATTTTTCCATGGAGGTTGGGGGGAAGAGGTGTTGGTTGCGACACCTACAAGCCAAAACTATTGCATTAGAGTGCAGACTGGGCATACTGGCATTTGAGGAGGGACACACAGCTTGTAAGTGTTGTTTGGTTATTTGCCCACCTATTGTCTGCCCATGGCCATGCTAATCCCTATGGCCATTCCCACCCATTCCTGCCTCTTCCCGTCCAAAACACCTCCTCATGGGAACTCTTTGAGCTAATTTTAATCAAGCCTTACCATCAGGCTTTGCACTCAAAGTGCCTGCCAGTGTTTGTTCAAAGCAGTCTTTTGAGAGTTAATGAGTTAATTGGAGTTGTAAACATGCTACTGGTGTAACAAAACTGTCTTACCCAGGTCTGCCTTCAGAGGAGAGAAGGAGGGAAGGAGGAGGAAAAGAAGTGAGTCTTATGGAGCTTCCAGAATTTGAGAAGATCCTGCTCAAGGTGCAGCGGGAGGCTTTTCCGAAGGAGGGAGCCCGCAGAGGAAAGTGAAAAACGTCCCGCTTGTTGGAACTGTTTTCATACATGAAGCCAAAAACTCACCATGTGCATTTAATACAAGATCTATCCCCTTTTTCTGAGGCACGTAAGGAAGAGCGATGTTGCACCCTCAAGTTAAATGGCAAAGGAGCTGCTAATTGCTTGCACCTTCTGCATCTCATTAGGAGTTATGAGAACATGTTAGCGGCTGTCAATCAGGCTTTGCAAATGCTCTGATCAAGGCACACACCCCTTTACAAGGAGACATGACCTGAGGGCAGAACTATGGAAGACACTCATTCCAGGAACATGTGTGTGTGTGTTGCTAATAATACTTGATGTAACATCATTTGATACTGTGACAGGCGTGTCCACTATCCAATCTTACATTTAATTATTTTTTTTGTAAAATCTTTTTATTGGCATTTGTAAATCAGGTTACAATCTGTTTAATTCAATCTACTGAGGCGATGGAACACATAAGAAAACAAATAAAAAAGCATTCAGGCTGCGCGAAAAAGCATTAGTGCGGTTTCGGGGTAGGCTTTCTAATTTTCAGCACCGAGCGTTGGTTGCCTCCTCCAGCCGTCTTTACCACTGGAATGTCCCCATTCCCCTCTCTGCCCATCACCGAAAAACCATGGGCCATAAACAATAAACAAGACATAATTAACCAGTGAGAAAGCTAGGTTTTCCTCCTGGGGAGTTGGATCGGGAGGTCATTCCTTTAAGCAGATAATCTATTCTGCTGAGAGTTTTACGGTGAGTCAACACACCTGTGGCGGCAAGCACCACATAAATTGTAATGACAAAAATCACACAATTCCTTCTAAACATCCTGCCCATGAACCGGAAAAAGGAGAGCCAAAGTTTCACGTGTTTTTGAAAATGAACCCTAATTTGACTCCATTTTGTCACCCAAAATCTCTCGGAATCAAGAGTAAAGTATTGTTAGTTTTTACCAAACCATAACGTATAACCCAAAACACATCCAAAGACTCAAAGCTTTAACGTTGCTGCCGGGCACCTATGGTTAGATAATGCTAAACAGTGCTCAAAGAGTATGAGGCCCAGCCCACCCACGAGCGCTTATCCCCCACCATGGGCAGCCAACCGCCACAGCCACACGCCATCACTTACCTGTAAACTCCAGGCCAGAGGACCTGGGGCACAGCATCAGAGGGGGAGGCCTGCAGCCACTGTTGACAATGGGCCCCGACACACCACAGGGGATCCGAGCAGGAAGCATCTGCACTCAACTCGGGTGCCGGCCCTGCAGGAGAACCAGGAGCACAATCCCCCGCACATGAACCGTCGTCCCGCAGAGGGACTGTCCATGGGGCCAGCAGACGGTGTTATCTGGTGTCCTGCATCGGAAAGAAGGAATTTGGTCGGAACACAGAATCATTTGAACTGGGGCTCATATGTAAGTGGGAGGTATGATACCTCAGAAGAAAATAGTGTGAAACAGGGATCCTGGAAAGGAGGCAGGGCCTCAGAGGTAAGTACTGGGACGAGGAAGAGGGACATGGAGGTAATGTAAGTGAATGTGTATTCCCACAGAGTAAGTGCTTCTGCTGGGTTCTGGTTCTGGGTGCAGATGGACAAAATTTGGTCCTGGGTTCCTGATTATATTATTCTCGGAACACGGTTCTCTAATTCATGCTTATCTTCATTTGTCAATAATGTCCGAACTGTGATTCAATGCCGAGTCAACATGTGTTTCACATCTTTACAGAATGGAGCTTCATCAGGGCTTGTGAAAATATCAATTAGCAATGTCTGAGAAGAGAAACACATATCCTGCGTCTGACTCAGCAATCTACGGTAAATAAAAAAGAGTTGTTGCTTTATTGAAAAATGCACCCATCAGAAAAGGTATAAGTGCATGAGCGCTTGGCGTTTAGAGGAATTTATACACGGTGTTGGCATCTGGGGTCTCTGGCAAAGGGATAGCCTCTGCCTGCAGCTCACCTTCTTTGTCAATCAACTTTGGATTCTTTTAACATGTTTGCACTATATGTAGCACACCCTCTCCCTTCTATTGGAAAAGTGAATTTGTGTGTTTGTGGAGGAGAAAATAGTTCACATCCTCGTTTGCTCTTAGCTATTGGGACTGGCTGTTAGTTCTTAGGGCTTGGAGCAGGACCTGTGGCACAAGGGCTTGAAATTGAAGCATTTATATATATGGGCACTTCTGAACTGCACGCACCAACACAGCACCAAAGCTATCTTGCAAAAGTGCTGTTGCTTTGAACAAAAATGGCGTTTGTTTACGGATTCCGTTACAAAGGTGTCCTACACTCAAGTACGGTACAACTATCAGTGTTCTATAAAAACAGCTAAGGCTCAGTATTTTGCTCACCATATTCTCAGACTCCCTGCTCTTTGAAAGAGCGCTTCTTGGTAGCCAAGGAACCGTGAACCCCGCTCAGCTCCCCTCGATGTCCACCCGCACTCAAGCCCACTGTGACCATATTGCTTCTTTTTTTCAAGCGAAAATTCGCAACATATGGGAGAAGATAGGTGTGGAGAGATTTACTTCTCTGGGCATTACTAACTCCCTGACCTATTTGGTGGAACATTGCCCTAGCACTTGTGACAGTCACTGAACCTTTGGTTACTGATGTTTTATTAAAACTGAAATCTGCCTCCCCTGTGGATCATATCCCTCTTCACATTCTTCAGGATAAATCTATGAATACGGTTCCTCTGCGTATTGAGGCACTTGCATATTCGTGTGGCATTGGCTTTATTGCTCAGCCCCTTAAACATGCTGTGGTTTCTCCGTTGCTTAAAAAACCCCATCTTGAACCAGCAGTGGCCGAAAACAATGGCCCAATTTCTCTCCTTCCGGCTATGACGAAGCTGCTGCAAACTATTATTACTCCTCAGCACTTGGCTTATTTTGAGGCCAATAACATTCTCCATCCCCTCCAGGCTGGCTTTCGGCCAGGGATGGGCATGGAATCAGTAATGATTGCACTCCACGACGATATTGCAACGTCACAGGACCGTGGAGAGACGAGTATTCTTATTTCACTCAACCTCGATGCGGCCTTTGACACCATTGACCACCAGAGATTTTTACAGTGCCTTTATGACACTGGAGTGTTCGGGGTCCCTCTGATATGGTTTATGTCTTTTCTTGCTGATCGCACCCAGGTGATGTGTCTCCCCCTTTCACTTCTCCCCCTATGGTGTTTGATTGTGGAGTCCCACAAGGCTCAGCACTTTCCCCATTGCTTTTTAATTTATACATGGTGGTGCTGGCCAAACTTATTTCCAGCTTTGATGTGCACTTTTTTATATAAGCGGATGACACCCAGATTTTCTTACTCCCAAGGAAAGTCCCCCCGAACTTCTGAGAAAATGCCTCTCAGCGGTGGGGCAGTGGATGACCGAAAACTGGCTTAAGCTAAATGGGGAGAAGACAGAGGTATTGGTGGTTGGCCAGGCTTCTAATGGCCCCAGCATGGATGCCAGACTATTGGCCGGTATGTCTTGGACCCTGTCCGAAGCCTTCAACTGTAGTTAAGAGCCTTGGTGTTAAGATCGTAGCCTCTGGCTCCAGAGAAGCGCAAATCTCTTCGGTTTGCCAGAGTGGTTTCGCTAAATTGAAAGTTCTGAAGAAGGCACTTCCTTTTCTTCCTAATGAGACAAGGACCAGAATTGTGACTGCCTCTATTATGAGCGCAATTGATTATTGCAATGGCATTTACCTTGGCCAGCCAGAGGCTCTACTCAAACGCCTCCAGATCCTTCCGAATGCAGCAGCCAGGCTTGCTCTTAGCACTCCTAGTTTGTCTCACTCTTACAATCTTCTTCAGCGCCTCCACTGGCTGCCCATCAGAACTCGGGTGAAATTTAAGGTCTTATGCACAGTTCACGTGCTATTCATTCTGCTGGAGCAGATTTTTTTTTTCAAGCAAAGCTCTCCCTTTACCAACCAATGAGATCTCTCTGTTCGTCCAATCAGTTTCTGGTGTCCGTCCCCCGCTTTCTTCGTGCTTGTGCGGGAGGTAAAGCTTTCTCTGTGCTGGCCCCATCTTTGTCGAATGTCCTCCCACTTCATATTAGGAGCAACCTCGTTCTATCTATCTTTCGTATACAGCTCAAAACTCTGTTGTTTTAAATGTGGGATTCTCCCCTCCTCGCTCCGTTTTTTTTTTCCTCAGAGCCTTGATGCCTCAAGGTCTTTGCTGCACTTTATAAATGCTCTTACATTACATTACATTACATGGTCAATCTCTCGCCCCCAACCTAGCACAAATCATCCTCTTTCAGATCCACCAAAGTGCCTGGAGGCCATGCCAATGGCAGCTGTGTGCACTATACATTCCGGCAACATAACATAACATAAATTGCCACTTCCATAATACACTGATGAGACTCTGCTAATTCAAGTGTTTGAATCATCCGCCTTATTCTCCTCCTAGAAGGGTTGCATACATAGACACAGCAAAGCAAACCACGCATAGCATCGCACAACAGCACATGACGGCTACCAGTCGAAAATCACACCCGGTGTAAACCGAACTAAAGCTGCCAACAGCACATCTCAACCCTCTTGCTCTTATATCCCGCTCAGTCCTGCTAACTTACACCCCCTTACCCGCTTGCTTTACAGATCCGCCAGAGCGCCAAGGGACCACACAGGTGGTGACAGTGCGCGGTATAAAATCCTTTAAAATAACAGTACCCGTAGCACATTTTACACACATACACTGCTCATGGCTTATTTTACACATGTCAATGTATACCTTTGCACATTTGTCCCATTTTCTCCACCTGGTCTCTTTGCGCAAGGAAGGAACTGATAGACCAACACTCCTGTATCCTCATATCATTGAACTCATATTTTCAGATTATTTCGTACAGTTTGTTTTTCCTTTTTTTACATTCCAGGATGCAGCTGGAGGCCGTGACTGCCACCTAGTGGAGATGTGTAGTATACAGATCAGGCTGTGCCTCTAGGCTTGGGTTCATTGCAGAGGCAGCCCTGAGGGAAATGTGTAACAATTGAGTGGACTGGCCGCTGCCCTTCAGCTACAAGCTATCTGTGGTCAGGGAGGTGCAACTCTGCAATATGTATCGGACCTCTGTAAGCCACCATATGGCTTTCATGGGAATCTGTTGCCACATGTGTGTTGCCTTAATAGCAGGATCTGCTATCCTCCAACTTGCTGAATTCGGAAGCACGTGAGTCTGCGCAAATCCCATTAGAATTCAATAATCAAAGGGGGAGCGGGGTGAGAGATCGCATACTGTTACAGTGAGCAGTTACTCAGTTCCATGTGAAAATGTCGCCAGGTAGGTGATGTTTTTTTCCTGACCTCTAAAGCACTTTTTTCATGACCACTAAAATACTTTCCCCAAATATTCTAAAAGGGGTATAATTTTATATTGCAAACTCCCATGTAGAATATTTGGAGAAAGTGTTTGATTTTAATGAGGGTGTATTTTTTTGGGAAATGTCACTAACTGGCGGCCATTTCCCAGGCAACTATATCACTAGACACCGCCAACTCCAGAAGCAGCAGTGTAAAATCACCAAACCGTATTTATGTATTTATTGCTTACTTGTTAGGTGCTTATACAGCAAGTAGAATACTGTTTCAAAGTGCCCACAGGGCAAAGGGAGGGAACAAGGGAGTGAAACACATGACAAAACACAATATTTAAGAGCAGTTGGAGGGAAAAAGGACAAACCTATTATGCCTTATGAGTATCCAGAACGTGCAAGTGCAGCAAGAAAGCGGGCAGAGGGGGTAAGTGCTGGGGAGTCCAAACTCATGGGTGAGCCACAGATGAAGTGCTAGGATTGTTGAGTGCTAGACGGCCTGGAGCCGCCTTAGGTGTAAGTGCGAACTTCCAGAGCGGAGGGTGTGAAAATGCACGTTCTGAGGGTAGACAGGAGTTGGGCCAATTGGGTGTGGGAGTTCAGGGTCCAGAGGATGCATAAGGGCCCCAGACACAAAACACAGCAACTTTGGGATTATCAGTGGAGAGAGAAAGGGAAGGAGTGGATAAAGAGGAAAGCCTTGAGGAGCTTCCGGAATTTAAGAAAGTCCTGCCTAAGGCACAGAGGGAGTGGGAAGCCTGTTTCATAGGAGGGAGCCAGCTGAGGAAAGCGACGGCCACCAACCCTCTGTTTACAACACGCTTTACACACAAAGAGTTGATGCCACTGGAACATAGTGGTCCAGAGGGAGAATATTTTGTAAAAAAAAATTGAAGATAGTGAGGTCCTTGGGCCCAGACAGCCTTGTGTATGATGTAGAGGGATTTGAATTTAATCTGTGCAGCAACTGGGAACCAGTGAAGACTTTTTAGGGCCGGAGAGATGTGGTCCCTGGGTTTAAGGCCAAGGATAAGTCTTGCAGCCCGATTCTGGATTAGCTGGAGAGGTCACAGAGTGGAAGATGGTAGATTCAGGAGGAGGCTATTGCAATAGTCATGCATAGAGAGAACCCGGGCTCGGGTAACATTAAGCCTCTGGGGGAAAGTGAGAAAGGGAGAATTCCTTTGAGAAGGAAGAGCTGAAAGTGAGACTTCTTGGCAATGCACTGAGTGTGAAGGAGAGAGAGGAGTCGAAGATGACTCCAAGGTTTTTGGCTTCAGAAGAAGGAGCAGGGGGAAAGCCCAAGGAGGTAGGCCAGAGTGAAGGGAAGAAGGAGGCAATAGGGGGTCTCGATGGGAATGATCTCAGTTTCACAGGCGTTGAGGCAGAGATCGTTGGAGTTGCACCAGGACTGGATGGCAGATAGGCAGTCAGGGATGATGGAGGGTGCAAGAGGGTCAGCAGGAAGTTTGAAAAGGAGCTGTGTGTCTTCTGCGTAACACTGGAATCTGGAGGAGAAGGAGGCGATGAGGCATGCCAGCAGAGCCTAGTAGATGTTAAAGAGCCAAGGGGATGAGGATAGAACCCTGGGGGACACCACATGTGGCGAAGGAAGTAGGACAGGAGGAGGTGCCCAGGGTGACTTGGGAAGATCGGCCAGTTAGGAAGGATGTCAGCCAGTCTAGTGCCCGTTCCAAGATACCAAGGGTATCGTTGAGCCTTGGCATGAAGATGGAATGGTTGACCTTGTCAAAGGCAAAGGAGAGATTGAGAACGATGAGGACAGCTGGGTTCCATGCAATAATGTTGCCACAAAAATCTCGCCATGCAAAAATATCGCAGAAAAATTTCCTTTTTTTTTTGCCCCTGTCCCCATATATATGGTCACCCATATAATATCGCCACAACCTTTTCCCGGCGATATTATTTACGGCAACCATATATATGGGGATAATATTACCTGATACCGACAGCTGGGGAGTTTTACTCGAGAGATGCGAGCAGTTCTTCACAGTTGTTCAGAAGAGCAGTTACAGTGCCTCTGAATGCTCAGAATCCAGATTGATGGTCCGGAGACTACCAACAAGTTTGGTGTGTGAGTTGAGTTGGGGCAATGCCAGCTTCTCCGGAAACTTCCCCAGGAAGTGGGTGATGAAAATAGGGTGGTAGTTCGGAAGGCAGGTAGGGTCTGCTGAAGGTTTTTTCAAGAGTGGGTGCACAAGGGAGTGCTTATGGGAGGAGGGGAATGATCCAGTGTCAAACGACTGATTTCAGAAATCAGCGAGTTCAGGGGCAGGAGCGCCAATGTTGTCCTTGGCGGTCCTGGATGAGCAAGGGGAAACCTGTTTAGAAGTGATCTTCAAGGAGCAGACAACTCTGGTAACTTCTTCAGGTGTGAGAGGGGAGAAGGAGGAGAAGGAAGAAGGAGGAGGATGGGGGGCCAAGGGAAGTCAGGGGGTGTGGGATGGATTGTGAGTGTGTGTAGCAAGGGTGATCAGGATGTCCTGAATTTTGGTGGTGAAGTGTGTGGCCAGTGTGTTGCAGAGGGCATGGGAAGGAGAAGGGGAGGAGGAGACTGCGGAAGGGTTGTCTAGTCCCCTACAGATCTTGAAAAGTTCAGCCGTGTTATTGGATGCACCAGAAACCAGTGCCTGTATGTGGGCTCTTTTCTTGGCATGGATGTCTGTATTGCCTTTGCAGCAGGCGGCAGGCCAGTTTGTCAGAGGATGAGCCTGAGGTTTGCCTCTTCCATTCTGCTGCCATGCACTTTAATTTCAGGGCCGCAAGTGCAGAGTCGTACCAGGTGTTACACTTAGAGGCAGGTTTCAGGGGATCCTCATGACTGGGGCAAGAATGTCAAGAGTATTGGTGATGGACAAGTGGAGTTTGCTGAGGGCAGAGTCACAGGTAGAATCAGAGATAGAGGGTGGGGGGATGAAGGTGGAAGCGAAGGCAGGAGCTGGCACTCGTTTCATTGGGTGGATGTCAGCAAACAAGGCTGCAGGGCTTTGGGGGGAGGAGCATCAGAGGGCTCAAGGGTCAAAGGTGGGATGAGAGAAGAGAATGGTCAGATCAGGAGTGCAGGGTGACTAGTGAGGGGAGAGAGATATCAGAGTGTATGAGGGCATCCAGAGTGTGTCTAGCTGAGTGGGTAAGCTCAGAAGGGAGAATGGAGAGGGAAAGTGAGGTGCAGAGGTCAGTGAAGAGAATGGATGGAGAGGCAGGAGAGTCCATTTGGATGTTGAAATCACCCAGGAGGAGGAGGCTTGAGGTGGATGAACGTAAGGAACAGCAGAAATCAGCCCATCCAGAGAGGAACAGGGGGGTGGCGCCTGGAGGCCGGTAGATGATAGCAATGGTCAGGGTGGAGATGGGAGAGATGACCAAGTTGCAAGCAAGGCTTTCAAAGGAAGAGTAGAGCTGGTTGGGTAAGATGGAAGCAGGAACCCACTCATGGAAGATTAAGGCAACCCCCCCTCCCACCCTGCCAGTGCGGCGAGGACAAGGCTTGGAGATGATCTTGAAGCCATCAGGGAGGAGGGAATCAAAAGCAGTGACTGAGCTGGCATTGGACCGTGTCCTGGTAAGAGCAAGAATGTCGAGGTCAGTGTCTTCAAGAAGGAGGCAGATGTCAGCGGAGTGTTTGTTGGCTGAGCGAGCGTTAAGAGTCGCCAGGTGGAGGATGTCTGTGCCTTTGAAGGTTTTCTGAGATGGTCTACAAGGGCGTGGTAGGTTGCTTTTAAAACTATTTTCGTGTGATAGTAAAGTGCAAATGCTATTGAGCAGGCACTTACTATTCTATACTGACGTGTTGGTGAAGGAAGTAGCCCCTACCAAAGTTCTCCATGCAAAATTATTGTAAAGGGTTTTTTAATATATGTATCAAATTGATGTTATGATGCACTTGTCACTTTAGTCACTTTAAATGATGTATTAAATGCATTTTCCATTTGAGCTCTGGGCACGATGCCCTCTACCCTTAATAACTCCAAGTCTCTTTTGAGTGATATGTCAGGGGCGTGGTACACCAGTCAGAGGAGGGAGAGATAGAGCATAAGGGAGAGATGGAGGAGAAGGAAGTAAGTTAATGAGATAAGGCAGGATCCGGTTAAAGAGAAGGAGGTTGGGTTGTGGACCCTGAACCAGGATAGTGCCTGTGTGATAGACATTAACGAAGCAACGTGAGGATGACAAGCTGGCCAAGAGAACTTCTCACGGCCAAGAGGACTTTCCACTTGGTGGCACCCTTAATGGTAGAGGATGTGGAAGGAGAGAGAGTGGAGATAAGATGGGGGGTCCATAGATCTGGAGAGGGGACAGAGAGGAGGATGTCAGTGAAAACCTCTCTAGTGGAAGCATTGACATAGGTGTCTGCGATGGGAGGTCCAGGGTTTGCACTCACAATGTCTTTTTTGTGCTTGTTCCTACTGAACTTGGTGAGAGAGGGAGGATAGGTTATAGTGCGTCAGTTAGAGAAAATAGAAGAGATGGCAAGACCATAGGGGCAGCAGTGGTTAGTTGAGGAATGAAAGAAGAGCCGGACAGCACAGTTCTAGCTAGACTCACCAGGTGGCCCAGTAGAAGTAGTCAAAAAGGCATACATGCAAACCAGAAAGGAATAGAATTTAAAAAGACAAGAGGTTCAAAGATTCTTTTAAAAACAACAATAATAATATTGTTTTGTAAAAAAAATAAACACACCTAAAATCGTTTTTTTTAAAAGGAGGCACACATGTAATGTAGGAGGTTCACAGATGAAAGAAGTAAAACACACCTAAAATCGTTTTTTAAATTTCTTTTTAAAGAAGGCACAAATGCAGTGAGAGAAGATGTAGGTTAGTTGCAGCAAGGAAGGCAAAGTGCCAAGGCACAGTAAAAGCTTCAGAAGAGGTTAGTGGTAGAGGTGAGCTATAACTTACTTGCAGATCTGCAGGGAGCATAGATGTCCAAGGATGCAACAACATGAGGAAGCAGTAATTAGTCTGGAGGCTGATTCACAGTTTGCAGAGGGGTGGGGAGCCCTCCAGGCTCTCCTCCTCCCAGGCAGTCAAAGACAGGCAGGGAGTTTAGAACCAGGACCTGGGAGGCGGGCTGGTTTCACCTACCGGTTCGCCTGATTGGGCCATTGATGGAAGAGGGGCCCAATCACAGCAGGGATTTCTACCCCAAAGCAAGCACTCCAGTGCCTACAAATACAGCGGTGGCCATGAGGAAGAGGATGGCCCTCAACTAAAGCCAATGAATAGTAGAATGCACACAGGCACACAGCAGCAGTACAACTCGGCAAGCATTTGTCTTTTACATTGAAGTCTTGCAAAACATAAATATATAGGTTCTGATTCATGGAACGTTTTCCTATGGGATTGCACCATTATAAAACACTTCAATGAATCAGGCCCTTAGTCTTTCTGATATTTAGGCAAAAACAAAACCCCAACAGGGCTTACCTTTCATCTGGGTGGTCAAGGGGCTCCTCCAAGACTTGTAGTGAGGAGAGAGCAATTAAAATAACAGGCTAGCATGAGCCAGTACGCATGTACTCTGGAACCCAAACTTCCCTTCATCATTCACACCACAGTGTAACCAATGTGTGTGCAACAGTTTCAGGTGCATCCCAGCCCATGAGCTGCATGGGTGCAGGCCAGCTAGCCCTGTTAAGTGTTTTTCTTGGGGTTTTGGGACCCTGCCATCCACGCCTCGATACATGTCCTGCAATGTCCCAAGGGCTTTGTGACACTCCAGGCCCCCTGGCTGCCTCTATTTGATATGTGTGAATGATGCTCAGGTGGGCATTTGTAATACTTTCACCAGGGCCCATGCCAACCTTGCTACGCCACTGATTGCATCTGTCACCTACAGGTAACACACAGATGTCTGCAGCAGGCACACTAGCCCACCAAGCACTCTCTTACCATCTGTTAATGTACCCTTCACTCTACTCACTTGAACTTGAAGTCATTGGCTGCCAGCTTGGCATTGTCGATCTGCAGAACGACCCCTGCGTTGTCTTCTGTAGCAGCAGTAATCTGTGGAAGAGGCATGTGATGAGGAACAAGACACAATGGCGTGACTTTATCATGGAGACGTGACAGCACCCTCATGTCACCCACATTTCTCCTTTTAGGCAACTTCTCTGACAATATATACTGATATACTGTTCAAACTTCATGTATGCATTTCCACTTACAGTGATTGGCTGTTTAGAAAAGTACTTTAATGCTCAATGCATTCCAAAAATTAATTCTCCTTAATATGTTTGATCTGTGTGAAATTACACCCACCCACAAACACTGTAGGGTTTGGAAGGGAGTAGAGAGTTTTGTATATATATTATCATTATTGTTAGGGTAGTTTTTGAGGGTGCGTCTAGCTTGGGAAGCAACACAGCTCTTTACAATCATATGGGGGTGAACACAGTGAGGCAAGCAGAGGGAAAGGGAGCAGGGGAGCTAACAACAGGGAAGGGCAGGCAGTTTTGTGGACAATGCATCTACAAGCAACCAGGGGAGGAAGCAGTGGGGAGGAGATCACTCTGTCTCCTTTAGGGTGGGTAGTGGAGGGTGTACAGACCTAGGTTTTAGGCATGGCCATTCCTTGAACAGGAGGGTCTAGAGCTCCTTCCTCAACTGCAGAAGTGATGGGGTGACTCTGATGTTGACCGGGAGCAGAGGCATAAGGGTAGGGCCGGAGTGAGCAAGGTCCACCCAAAATCTGTAAATGCCACCTCAGCAGCGCTGTGTGGGCATTAGGGATGTAACGGTATAACGGTATACCGTTAAAGATACCGTGAACCACTTAATTGAACAATAATAACCGTCACATTGTTTATACCGGTGTACCGTTTATACCGTTAACTGTGGTTTTCAATCTGATTTGGAAAGGCTGCAGTAACCAATTGCTGCTCAGTCAAGGTCTTGCACTGTTGGATGTGCCATCTGCCAAGTAGTTTCAGTTGGAGCAGTTTTTAATACCATTCCATAAAGCACACATGTCTGACCATCAGTATCAGTATGTTAGCAATAGGAAGAATAAATACAGTGCCAAGAAGGAAAAGGGGTTTACTTTGGGTTGGCGGCATTGGGGTTTATATATGTATAATGGATAATGTTTGCTAAACATATGACAATGGGGGGATTTCCCTGGTTCTATCATTGAATTTACATATAAGTCACACTGCGAAATTCACTCATCTCTGTGGTTATTCCCTGCTGCCATACCAAAGGGTAAGATGTCTGTGATTACTGAACACCTTTTGGCCCGCAAGTAAACTAAAGGCTGTAACGTAAAGAGCGTGCGTGTGTATGCCCACAAGCGTATACTACCATCAGCCCCCATTGATCTGTGGCATACAGGTTATAAAGATGGCAACATGTTCATCTTCACCAGTAGCCAGTGGGGAGCTAAAAGCCTAAATGACCACTTAAGAAAAGCTATTCAGTTTGCTTTACCAGTCGCAGCAGACCCCCCCGCCCCCACCTCCTCCTCTCCACACGTGTGTTTGTGTTTGGTGGAAGCAAGAGGTGGCATTTCAGTGGAAAGTATGTTGAAAAGCCCACTTCTGGCCTTGGGTGCCTGGTTTTGTTTGTGATGATAATTCTGACAATGTATTACCTTTTAGAAAATATTTGTTAGGATTGGTTAACTCCACCTGCTATACCGCGATAACCATGATATACTGTCATTTGGCAAGAGGGTTATCGTACCACCATAAAACTAATACCGTGACACCCCTAGTGGGCAAGAACCAATTTTAATGTCACTGCGTTGGCCCAACTACATTAACGCCAGGCCCCACTTGTTAGACAATCCTGGCTATGCCTCTAATGGGGAGGAAGTTCCAGAGTTTTGGGGCATAGACAGAGAAGGCCTGTCTTCTGGTGTTTGTCCTTCCTACACCGGCAGAAGGAATATAGGTTTCTTTGTAGCACTGAACGTCGCCTTCAGGCTGCTGCAATGTACTATAGGTAGAAGATATTTGTGGAATGGATTCTTAATTCATAATTTATTTTATTTTTGTTTCATGCAGCTGCTGAAGCTGCTACTAATTGCTGGTGGCCACGGTGTGCAGAAGAGGGTATAATAAGTCAATCTATGATCAAGATGGAACAAAGGCAGCAAGTAGTTCAGAGGGGGGCCCTGAGGACCATTTAGATTTCTCTGAGTATCCATCAACAATTGAGCGCCTGGAGACCATGCAAATGGTAGCGGTGCATGCTATAAATCAACCTAATGTAGCATAACAAGACAGCTCGCAATACTGTCAGGAGAGTAGATGGAAGTGCCTGCAAAATAGGCTCCACTGGTAGTGCAAAAGACAACACGCGAGGGAGGCCAAGCGCATTGCAGCTGGCCAATATGGCAGGGGTGTGCTGTACAAGACATCTGTGCATTTCATCACATTCTTAGACTAATAACTGTGCAAAGTTGATCTGAAATGTACAGAGGAGGGGAATGTTACGAACTGACGCAATGCCAAATAAGTATGATTTCAGAGGTAGAGCTTTGGGAGAGTTTGGAGAATCTATTCCCAGGCAGGGCAGGGAGTGTGCGACAGTGCATCACTGCAAAGTCACTTTGCACCATGCAAAAAGTCCCATGAATCGGTCTGGTGTTTCAGTTCAGCTATGCGCCTTGGGGTGCCTCTCAAAGCAATGCATTATGCGTGGTTACAAGGCAGCGAAGAAGGCAAAATGCCAGCGTTCTTAGGACTTGAAAACGTTTCTGACAAGCTCTTCATTTTACCAAATGGACTTGGCTTTTGGGCAGTTATGACGCGCTTACATTTGTGGACATTGTGAATAAGGTGAAAAACACAGATTCCGAACGGGAGTGTTCCTTAAAGAGACACACCACAGAAGCATCTTTAATTCTAGCTTCACTGCTCTGAAGATCGACTACAAAACCAAGCCTCTCCCTGCCTGCAACTTTCACCTGCAACATATTGGGGTAAGCCTGGTATCTTTTGGGACATGCACATCGGTGCCTGACCCAGCTCTGCCACCCATTGGTTGCACTTGCCTTGTTAAGCCAATCAGAGCAACCAGGAGGTGGGAGCCGGCCATTACACCCGAGGCCCACAATGAAGGCCTCTGTCTGCTCCCTGTCTGCTACCAGATTGCTGCCTGTGGTTTTTACTTCTACCCCTGCACATCAGCTACCATGATGCTACCTCATACCTCAATGAAATATGGACTACAATGACATTCACAGCACCTTCACTATGGGTTAGTTCCCTCAATTTAGACACACTTCTACCCTCTGTGGATTTCTCTTACTTCTCTGCTTGTCTCCCATGTGTTACACTCTTGATTGCATACCATTCTACGCCTACTGCTAGCATCTGAATCCAACTGTAATTTCAAAACTAGCTGTGCTTTGCATTTTAGTTGAAAGTCAAATCTAGCATTGCTTTGCATTTTAGTTGAACGTCAAATCTAGCTGCACAAATCTAGCTGTGCTTTGCATTTTAGTTGAAAGTCAAATCTAGCTCTGCTTTGCATTTTAGTTGAAAGCCAAATCGAGCTGTGTTTTGCATTTTGGTTTTAAATCAAATCTAGCTGTGCTTTGCATTATTAGTTTAAAGTCAAATCTAGCTGCATTGTTTGCATTTTGGTTGAAAGTCAAAACTAGCTGCATTTGCATTTTTGGTTTAGGATCAATCTAGCTGTGTTTTTGCAAACCTGCTGTCCCCTTTGCTTGTATTGAGTGCTTCTCTGTAACCTGCTGGCCCAGTGACTGCTGCGTACCATTCTACTATTACCCGCTTTCCCTCTCCCCCCCTCTCTACTCACTCATGGTGCTTTCTGTTTCTCCTATCTTCTCCAACTGCTTCTCCATCGACTATCCTTCCCTTCTCACTAAGTCTGGTAAGTTCAAAAAAATATCTTGGCTTTCAACCCTGGTCTCCTATCGCTGACACCTATTCAAGTGCTTCCTCCAGACAGACCGTCACTGACATCCTCTCTTTGTCATTGCTATGGACTCTTCATATGATCTCTGTGCTCTGTCCTCTCTCCTCCTCTCCCTTTAATGGTGCCACTTGCCGGGAATCCCGTATGGCCCCCTTTGGCTCCTCTAAGGTCATCATTAATGTCTACCTAAATGGCACTGTGATGTTCCAAGGCCCTCAGGCCACTCTCCTCCTCTTCGACAGTCGCTTCCCTTGCCTCATCAATTTCTTTTAATCTCCTTCTGTCGCCACTGCCTCCCCCTTGGCTAAATTGCCCTCTCTTCTCCCCTTTTCTGCCCCCCCAAGGGTCCTTCTACTTCAACTCCACAGGGCGTACCTCTGATTTTTACTCCTCCTCGGAAGTCCTTTAAGACTGGCAACCTTCTTCATCTTGCCACTCTCAATTCTCACTCTGATGTTAAACACTCCTTTGACATCTGCCACCTCCTTGAAGAATGTGACCTCGATGTCCTTGGTCTCACAGAGACATGGTTCACGGCCAGCTCTGTCACAAGCTTTGACACTCTCCTCCCTGATGGATACAAGATCCTCTCTGCACCCAGATCCACCCGGTCTGGATGGGGTGTAGCCCTGATCTTCCCTGAGTGGATTCCTGCCTCTATCATTCCCACACAGACATATTGATATTTTATTTCTATCCCGTTTGTACACAAGTGTTTCAGAGCGCGACAAGGCAAGGGAGGGGAACAGGGGAGAACAAAACTGCGATCTTACTATGCCCAGTGACATTGACAACGCGCAAGTGAGAAACAGATAAATAACAATAAATAAATAATAAAGGCAACAAACAGTGGTAGTGCAGCCAGCAATTTGCAAGTGCTAGGTTTAAGGCAGCAGACAAGGTTGGTCTGATAAGTGCAGGAAGAAAAAGGGGAGGGCTGTGTGGGTACAGATACAGACCCCAGTGCAAGGGGTGGCCCGGAGGCAGTGCGGGAAGGTGACGGGGTGAGCAGGTATCTGGGCAGAGGACAGAGGGTGGCCAGGTGCACGGTGCCAAGAGAGAACAGATCAGCAGGGAAGAGGGGGAGCGAACACAGAAGAAAAGAGGAAGGTCTTGAGGTGCTTCCGGAACCAGAGATGGTTCTCTTCAAGTTTTAGAGTGGCAGGGAGGCTGTTCCAGAGGGAGGCCCCAGCCGAAGACAGAGATCTACCCCAGCTTGTTTCTTCGAAAAACGACTGACTCTGAGGGAGTTGGAGGTAGAGAAGAGAAGAGCTCGAGAGGGGAGGTATTTGCGGAGGGATAGCTGAAGGTATTTTGGACCCAGGCCCCAGAAAGCCTTGTGGACAATGCAGAGGGTTTTTAATTTAATCCTTGCATCCACTGGGAGCCAATGGAGAGATCTCAGAGCTGTAGAGATACGATCCCAGGGCTTGAAGCAAAGGACAAGTCTCGCAGTCCTGTTCTGGATTAGTTGAAGAGGTCGGAGAGTAGAGGCAGGTAGATTTAGAAAGAGGCTGTTACAATAGTCCAACCTAGAGAGAACCAGAGCTTGGGATACCATGAGCTTCTGGGGGAAGGAGAGGAAAGGCAGAGTACCTCTGAGGAGGTGCAGTAGGAAATTTGACTTTTTAGAGACCTCAGAGATGTGGGCGGAGAAGGAAAGGAAGGAGTCAAAGATGATCCCGAGGTTCTTAGCCTCGTAGGTTTGGGTAGGAGGAGGGCCAAAGGAGGCGGGCCACAGAGAGAGGAGAAAGGATGGTGAAGGTGTGCCGATGAGGAGGATCTCCGTCTTGCTGGCATGCAGACAAAGATCATTGGTGGCACACTAATCTTAAACGGCAGTTAGGCAATCAGAGATGAGAGAGGGAGAGGAGGTGGCAAAGGGCAGCCTGAAAATGAGTTGAGTGTCGTCAGCGTAGCACTGGAAATTTGAGCAGAAAGTGGCAATGCAGTGGGCCAGAGTTGCAAGGTATTGGTTGAAAAGCCAGGGCAAGAGGCTAGACCTCTGGGGAACACCACAGGTAGAGAGAAAGATAGATGAAAGGAAGGACCCAAGTTGGACCTGGGAGGGTTGATCTGAGAGGAAAGAGGTCAGCCAGGCCAGACCAGAGCCTGATCAGTGATATCCAGGTTTTCATGGAGACGGTTGAGCAGGATGGTATGGTTGACTGTGTCGAAGGCAGAAGAGAGATTGAGGAGGATGAGGACAGAGGGAAATACTCCTCTTTCGAAAGCATTATCTGCAGGCTTTCTCTTTCTCCTGGCCACTCTCTTTCCGTGGCTACTATCTATCAGCCTTCTGCTCAGGTCACCTGTTTTCTAACTGAGTGGGTGGTCCTCTCCACCTCCCTCCTGGCCTCAACCACTCAACTTCTTCTTCTTGGTGACCTCAATATCCATCTAGACTCTCTCTGTTCCTCCTCTGTACTCTTCCATGACCTCTGCGATTCCCACTCCCTTTCTATCCTCCGCTCTGGCCCGATTCACTCTGCAGGGCACACACTTGATATTTTTTTAATCTCCTCTGACCTTCCCCTCTCCATCCCTCTTACCACTCCTCTCTCCTGGGGCAATCACTCCCTCCTCTCTTCCATCTCTCGCTCTCTACCCCCAGGCAAGCAATCCCCAACACTGCCACCAATCTTCTCGGACATCCGTCCCATGAAGCATGTGTCCATTGAGGCTTTCGCCGCCACCTTCTCCTTGCCACTGCCTCTGCCTGATTCACACCCTGACACAACCCTTTCCTTGCTCTACTCTTCTATCTCTGACACTCTCGATGCTCTTGCCCCTGTCATGAGGATCCGTTTGAAGCCCAAATCCAAGTGCAATTCTTGGTACAACACTGACCTAGCTACCCTCAAATGTAAGTGCAGGGTGGCTGAGAGAAAATGGAGGGCTTCTTGTTCATCCACGGACAAAAGGGCAATAGCAACTCTCTGCCATACTAAAAAGAGAGCACACATCCAAGCCTGTGTCTTTGCGGCATCCAACAACTCGCCCAAACACTTCAAAATCTGCAAGGAGCTGGCCAACCCTGCTGGAGTCTCTACCGCTCCTGTTGCCTCCCAGGGCCTTTGCATGACCCTTGCCTCTCACTTCATTTCTAAAACACAGGATGTCCTGTCCACCCTCGCTTGCCTTCCCCCTCCTCTCCCGTCTCCTTCTACAAACAATGGCTCTCCTGAAGCCCCCCTGCCCTCCTTCTCCTCCTTTCCCCTTTTCTCCCTTGACAAAATCCCTAGACAAGTCCGATCTATTAAAGTCTCATCAAAACAGGTTCTTCCCTGTTCCTCCAAAATCATCAAGGACCACATTGACACCCTTGATCCTGCCCTGGCCAATTTCTGCAACCTCTCCTTCGCCTCTGGAGCCTTCCTCTCCCCTCTGAAGCACTCTCTTGTGCACCCTCTTCTCAAAAAACACCACAGAGAAAGGTCAAGAACTTTCCAACACTGCCAGTTGAGGTGTGAATGCTTCCTCCACTTGCCATCGGGGTCCAGGCCGATGCATTTCCCTTCTGGAAAGACATAATAGCTGGAGGGCGATGATGGGTTTTCTCTGATACTTTCACTGTAGATGAAGGAGCAAGCCATCAAACAGAGAGGTTCAAGTCCTTTTAATGGAGAATTTGAAGGGTGTTGCAACTCCATTCAGCAACTTTATGGACATACACAATGGATACAATAAAAGCAGGATTATCTTAATGGTTAATTAACTAGTGTTTCATGTGACACATCGCAAGCATTTATAAGACACCCACCAATGTTTATTAGTTTGAGAGCTGCATTGAGCTGGGGTGCATTTTATAACAACTCTTTACAGCTTTTAACAGTGGCTGGAGCATAGCTCACACCCATGTGATACGACTTCCTCCAGGGAAGCCCTCTGTTTCATTGGTGCACATGCGTTCAATATTCATTTGTGTGCATTTGGGGGGAAAACCTATAGAGAGAGTCTACAGTCCACATTTCATTGTTGAATTATGGATGTTTTTTTTTTATCTCATATAGAAAAGGTAGTGGGAAGAAGTCCTTATTCAGAAAACCATCCACAGCAACCTCATAACTGCTCAGACGTCACTTGAATACATTTTCCATGTGCACTGGACATGTGACGAAAAGAAAGAATTTGCTTATTTCGGGGCATTTTATCCCTTTTGAAATTTTAAGTTGAGTCCCATTATTTTCTTATATACACGTTTTACTGTAGATGTTAATATAGCCTTATAGACCGAGGGAAGAGTAATTATTGCAGGATAATGGCACATTCTCCCCCCTCCCATGCACTGTGGCCCTCCCGTTCTCCGATGCACTTGCGCGTTCTCAATGTCACTGGGCCTCGTAAAATCGTTGTTTTTGTTTCTCCCCTGTTCCCCTCCCTTGCCTCGTCGCGCTCTGAAACACTTGTGTACGAGTGCGATACAAATAAAATATCAATATTAATATCATGTGCTGCAGGACATCATTTGGGAGAATCTCAGACGATAACAACCACTTCTCAGGCAATAACGACCACTCCCACGGTCTGCAAGTCTATCAGCGTATAATGGTGATAGCAATATATTTTTGGGGTTGAGGTGGTGAAGTCAAAACTGTTACTTGAACAATGAGCAGATACACAGCAACATTTTAGTAAATAAAACGTGGTTGTATTTTGTACCATTTAAATATCGAGGATGTCTTGATAAGGTAAGCATTTTAATTGTATATTTGGATGCCCTGGAACAATTTAGCACATGTTTTCATTAGTTATAAAGTAAAAATGAACAGATTCTCTATACAAAAGTAAAAGCGTTGTTCTATTTTTTAACCTTCATTTTGGTGCATCCCATTGTATATTTTCTGGCATGGTCAAGGAACAGTTAAAAAAAGATTTTCCCAGACAAGGAACGCCGTGTTAAAAGAAATCTTGCTCAGAAATTGTGTTGCTGTTTCTTGAATGCAGAGAAAGGACTTCTGTTGTGTTCCCATCTCCTTTTGAAGTAAGAAGGCCAGATTCTCCATTTTCTTGCGCAAGTGCGATGATGCGCCCCATCAATTGCACCAAAAAAGGAGGAGCCCAGTTCTCAAAGGGCATCTGAATGAGCGCATCGTAGAGGCACTAATCCAGATGTTCCACCCGCCCCCTTTTGAGCATTTGTGCAAAGAAGGGGGCATTTGTGGGCTTTTAAAAGCGCATACCCAATTCGCAATTGAAGTTATTTTTTTACGGTGTTATAATTTGTTTTTGAAGTGTGACAGCCATGGTTTAAAGTGCATCTGTGACACTAGCATTTGCCTCCCCAAATTGGGGAGGGAAATGCTTTTTTTCAGTAATTCCGCAGAGACGGCCCCTTTGATGCCCATCACAGTGAAATGCCCCCCCAGCAACCGCGTGGTCGCTGGGAGCCTGTCATATTCCCGACACTAATATTTGCAAGGGGGCTGGAGAGCACATCTTTACGCCCCTGTCCAGCCCCTCCTGAAACGCGCATCTCACCATTGAGAATAAGGTGACCTAGACATTTCAGCAATGAGCACAAATGAAACAAGCACATTCTCTGTGCTCCTTGCAAGTGCGTTCATTCATGGGAATGTGACCCAGCGTGCTTGGAATGCATTCACTAGCAGTAGTTATTGACTACATTGTGAGCATTTTGATAGGCTGATAGAAGATCAAAAATGATGCTTATGTGCTAATATTTGTTACAAGGAAGTGGGCGTGCCTTTCATTTCAGTACACTGTATTTAAAAAACAGTTGCACTTTGTAAAGTTTTGATTAACATAAATGCTGTCTACCTACCTATATACACACTTCATATAATGCAGGGTAATTCTAATGGGTTGGACTGAACAACCTTGATAAAACTGAAGAAGGGCATTGCTTTTTAGTGATTCAATGAGCCAACAAATTCGAGGTAATCAAAATATCTGATAGTGCTATTATTAGGCCCAGTATGCTGGCCAGCTCCGTATCTGCAAAGCATGTTTGACGTGGCCTTTGGTAATAAGAAAAGGCATTTCATGATGCACAGTCCATGTCAATGGCATTGCTATGGTTACCAAAGACCATCAATATGATGCCCGATTTAAAAAAAAAATGCGCGAAACCCCACACCCCCCCCCCCAAAACACCGTCTACCATTGGTAATGTGAGAGTAGAATAGGCTGTTTCAGTCAAAAAGCCACACATACCACAGCACCACCTAGAAGTTCACCTATTTCAGGGATATCCACTAGATGGTGCTGTGACATGTGTTACTTGTCAATTTAAATGGACTTTTCTGTAGTTGCCAGGGAACTTTAATAAGTCCTTTATTTATTTGCATTTACAGGAATTTTGCTTTTTTTAGTTGCGTAATTGTTTTTTTTTGTTTTAGTTGTATATTTATAATGCGCGAGGTTTCTACGTGCGGACCCGGGGATGGAACCTGTGTGGCTTTGTGTTGTCTTGCTTCCAAAGCGAACACGTTGCCGCTGAGCTATCCTTCCGGGACACGTTTACACGTCAGCAAACTCATTCACTAAATTGTTCCCAATACTACAGAAATAAAGCCACTGCTGCTTCTCGAATCAGCTGCCAATAAACGGTTAAATATTCTGTTATCATTTTTAAAACTATGATTGTTCATCTTATGCTGCAGGAGCTTTGGGAAATTGTCTTTCCTCAAGGCAGAAGAGGTTCAGGAATGATTGTCTATGCTGCTGTTTTGTTGAAAAATGATTCCTAATTACCAAATCATTTTACAATTGAGAATGTGTTTCAGCACAACCAGAAGGAGAGCAAAGAGTGTGCTCCAATCACATAACACATAACAGAAAGCCCAATGCAAACCGCTTAGATACAAAATGAAACATTCCATGTGCCAGGGGAAAACACAGTTGCAATCCTGCAATTCAGTGACGAAGGACCAGATCTTCGGCCCAAATATGTCTCCTTTTGCACCCAGGCAAGACACACTTGTCCAACCCTACATGTAAACCACCAATAGTATTACTTTGGCCCAGTTGCAGCAAGATGAAACCGTCGCTATAGCCGGCCAAAGTGATCTTTACCAGCCTATAAATGCGGTCAATGAAGCTATGGAACTTTGTAAAGCCATATGAAGAGAAAGAGTCAAGACAGTATGAGTTCCGAACACTAAATAAGGTCAACTGAGGTAAAGGGTTTATAGACATTTCAGAAATGAGAGAAAACACCGATTACATATTATTTGTATGTTTTAGTTGGAATGTATATTGTGCCTTAAACCAAGGCGCTATACATAGGATCCGAGCCGTACATAGACACTGAATGCTAAATAGAAGGACAAGGTTGAAATGGAAGGGCTGTGGCAGGTGTTTTTTGCTAAGGTGATGGGGTAGAGGTTTGGTTTTCTTTAGGCATCCTTTAGTGTCTAAGGAGTAGAGACTTTACCTGTGTACAAACAGTAAGATAAGGTAATGGGTGCCATCACTGTTTGGTTGTACACCCTCCCGAGTAAGCTTGTTGGAATTTGGCTCGGGATAACGGGCGTTGAGAGATTGATGGATTGTCTTTGATGGTATGAGAGATGACATCACATAGCAAAGGAAAAATATGTTTGCAGATGTAATAATGGGCACATGACACCCTCTGCAGAGCATCCCGGGCAACATATTGGGCCTCATTACGAGCTTGGGGGTAACCATGGTGCTATTAGCGCCATGGCTGCCTCCAAAACCTCATCGACTCCTCCCTGGTGAATGGAGCTATTACCACCGCATCCCAAGATTGGCGGGGGCAGTAATTCCCCATTCACGAGGGCGTTTCCCCATTCTCATTTGAGCCCCCATAGGTCTCAATGGGAATGGGGAAGGCGCTAATAACGGTACCGCAAATTGCGGTACCGTTATTAGCTCCAAAGTCCCTTTGCGGGTCCCGTCCTTAACGCCTGGTAAAACCAGGCGTTAAGGGAGGATCCGTAAAGGGAACTCGTAGTAGGGCGGTAAGGGATTTCCGGCAACGGTGCCCTTACTGGTGCCGGTAATCCCTTACCGTCCACCTCGTATTGAGACCCTTTGACTAAAATTCACTACTGCAAACCAATAGGCCTGTAGGGCAAGGCGTGTTACCTCTCCGGTGCCCTAAACGTATCATGAAAACACCGGAGAGAGAGGAACTTTAACTTTCATTACATGTGCTACTCATTAAATGTTGCTGCACAGACACTGACTTTCCCTGTGCGTTAGTGTGCTATCCCTAGTCTGCGGCACAGACACTGCCTTTCCCTGTGCGTCAGTGTGCTATCCCTAGTCTGCGGCACAGACACTACCTTTCCCTGTGCGTCAGTGTGCTATCCCTAGTCTGCGGCAAAGACACTACCTTTCCCTGTGCGTCAGTGTGCTATCCCTAGTCTGCGGCACAGACACTACCTTTCCCTGTGCGTCAGTGTGCTATCCCTAGTCTGCGGCACAGACACTGACTTTCCCTGTGCGTCAGTGTGCTATCACTAGTCTGCGGTGGTGGGATGCCTATCTAGGTGAAAGACAGAGAGGAACTGTTCTTGTCTAATCTTGTTCTAAAAATATATTGGTTCTCAACTAGTCATTATTCATTTTTATTGTCGACCATTGTTGCAATAGCTTTAAAAGGATTATTTAAAAGAAGAATGTCTCAGTGGCAAAATAAACAAAAACAGTGTTGGGAGCCTTCACTTCTAAATGTATTATCCCAGAAGTTTAGCAAGGTGTGTGTTGATGCCTTAACACATCCATAGTACATCTTCAACTGGTTTCAGTTACCACCTACGTCAGGACGGTCAGTTCAAACATCAGTCATGGACCACCTTGATTGTCTATTCTGTTTGCCGTTGGCACTGTCCTTTAGTGTAATTGCTTCGTGCTCTGATCATTGCACATCCTGTAGGGGACAAAGTAACATAGAGAGATATGTAGTGCTCAATTAGAAAGATCAACTGCCTAGAGGGCTTCATACATAAGATGCATCTTACATGCATCAAGTTACCACATTCTATCAGCTCCATAATGGATTAAATACAAGGCTGGAGTATATAAAGAGAGACTGGGCTTGAGACTGCCACTTTCTTGCAGACTTCCTTAGAAAGAAATCGTAATATTAGAATAATATGTTTTGAATATTTCGGGAATTCTTTTTTCTTGCTATATGACTCGGGCTCCTGGAATCCAGTCTTGAAAAAGCACCTGAGTTGGCAAAATCCCTGTCTTATTGGTTAATTTGAATACAAATTGATTAAAAAAATTGAGTCACTGAAAGACTATGGGCCCGATTCATGGAATGTTTAGCGCGGTGCAAAGTGGATTTGCACTGCCAACAAACACTCTGATTAACAGGGCAGTGAAAAGTTGCGCAGGTGCAAAGTCACTTTGCACTGCAAAAATACACTTTGCAACACCCTGTGAATAAGGGTGTTTGTTGGCAGTGCAACGTCACTTTGCACCAGGACAAAGTCACTTTGTACTGGACTAAAAGTTCCATGAATCGGGCCCTATGATTTCTGTAAAATGCCAACAATCATAGGCTGGAACGCATGTAAGCCAACACTGAGGATGCCCATTTCTTTGAATCCAATGAACAAAGCAGCCACAGATGAAAAGAGAATCGGCTATGAGTAAAAGCAATCGGATGGGCGCCATGATCATTGTGGCTATTTGTGATATCAGAAGCGTAGCTGGCAACCAGGGGGAAGACAGTGGTCATATTCTAGACACCTATTAACATGTATATTCACATTGGCAAGAGTTAGGCAAGATTGTACGCAGTACCCTTTGGGTGCACTACAACAACCCTGACCTCCTAGCAATAGGAACCCAACCTTTGGTATAAGTCTGTACTACACAGGTTGGTAGCGTGATTGAGCAGCCTCTCAAGAGGGGTCAATGGGAGCTGTATCGGAGTTACACAGAGATTCACAGTGACAAGTATTGAAATAAATTCTTACACACAAGGTTTCTTGAATAAATTTATTTATCAGTCATTTAGAGTAAGCCTTCTTCAGAAGGGGGCAATACAATAGTAAAACTCAAATATACTTCACAAAATACATACTCTTAATATTTCTTAGTGAGTAAGTACCCTTTTGGGATGTCCCACAGGCACAACCTACTCTCTCAGGTGACTACAACAGCTAGGGTGCTGGGGACATTCATATAACACTGTTGCATTTAGAATATTTTTAGGATGTCAAAGGAAAAGGTTATTAGAACATACAAGAGACCACACATATTCTCAAGCAGGCAAATACTTTAGGATCCTCCAATAAGAGTCTTTCTGTGTAACAGGCTGCGCCAAAGTCAATGGGCAAAAGTCTATATGGGCTGAAGCAATTCTTTTCAGGTAAGTAAGAAAAGTCTTTGCACAATGTTTTAGAAATCTTTGAAGAAAAAGAAGAATCAATGTAGGGCCATAAGCTTTTAGAATTGTGAGTAGTAGAAGATGCAAGCAACTCTACAACAAGAGGTAAGTTCTCTCAGACTTTTACAGTAACTTTGTATTGAAGAAAAAGTGCAGCAGATGAATTCTGTTCCTGAACAGCTCTGCAGATCTCACTGCTCCTGGGCTCAGTCGTGGGGACAAGAGGGAGGACTTCTGGGGACTCCTGCACTGCAATGGGACGGTCACCACTTGCAACCAGAAAACTTCAAACAATTGGCTGTTCGGTGTTTCAGCTCCTCAAGTCTAACGCAAATAGCAACACTGTGGTTCCTGGCTGTCAAGATGGGCTTTCCTTGCTTCTGAGGTCCCACACTCTGTTGATGGAGCTCAGACTCGGTCAGTCCTGCTTCCTGGGAGTCCGGATGATCTTCCTGAAGCTCTTGGCCAGCTTAAAAGCAGCACACACGAACAGGTGTTTCTCTCCCTGGCTATTCGGTTTCCAGCAGCAACTCTGTGGAAAATTCAACCAGCTCCTAGAGGATGTCCAGGTGGCTTACTTTGGAGTTGATTTGTCCCACCAACTCAAAGGGATAAGTCCTTGCAGGAGCTTCTCAATCAATACGAATTTGGAGTTTCCGCACAGCAGCAGGGCTTCACTCAGCAAACCAATGGTCCAGAGGTTGCAGCAGGCGTCCTCTTCAAGTTCATCTTTGGTTCCTTTGTTCCAGTGGTCGACTTTGCCTTCCAAGCCAAAAGCCTCACCTTTTATTCCGGTTTCTACCATTCATTCCAGCTTAGCTGTCAGTCACACAGCAGGGTGGCTGTCCTTGCCGGACAGTCAGCCAGCCAATCGCCACAGAGTGCATTTGGGTCTCCTAGGAGACTAAGCACAGGGAGTTGCGGGCACCTCCCTCATTTCCTGCCCCTGCCAGACACCCTGGAGCCAGAGGCGGGTTTCACTGGTGAAGCCCACCAATGCCAAAATGAACAAAAGGACCAAACCTGGTTTTGCGCACAGAGTAAATCTCAAGAAGGAACTTTCCACAAAGAAATGGCGAAAAAAGAAGACCGGGGCAATTTTGATAAAATTGTCACCCTTGGGTGCTTTACTGCTGCTGCAAATGCAGCCTGCGGTAAATGCATGCCGCAGTAGTTAAAAGTAAACCACTGCCACATAAAAATGTTACATGAGAAGCTAGACAAATGGGATACTAGGTAACCCCTCCAGCACCCTATTGTAAGATAGTGTGTGCTGGGTCTAGAAATGTACGAATGTAAGTAAAGTAAGTTTCACTTTACTGCTCTGGGAAACAGTAGTTTATCCCAGAGGAGGTATTTAAACCTTTGGGGAAATCTGAAAGACTTCCCTGTGTCACTGCACTGAAGGTGCTGTGTGACACAGTGTAAAAGATTATGTCTATGGAGTTTGTCAGACTCCATAATAAAAAGAAACACAGTGTACAAAATCACATTAAAATACATGAGAGAGTGGGAAAAAGCACCCTAATCTCTCCATGTTAAAAAAAATCAAGTCCTCAAAATGCAGCAAAGTTGCTGGGGGTCTCTAAGGTAGAGGGAATTGGCACATTTCTGAGAATTCTCCCTAACAGCAAGCAATGGGCCCATGCTCTTCTTGAAGTGCCAATAGCACCCACCCTGAGCTCAACTTTCTATGGGAGTCTAGAGTGATAGGTAAAACCCCCCAAAAAGGTGAGTGATTCGGTTCACTTAATAGCTCGCTGTGCAACCAGGGCATTCTCTCTGCATTGCTAAGTAACCCACTTTCGAAAGGCCCTGGCCTTCTACCAGTGTAAATGGACTGAGAACAGCCACATTTCAGTGGCAGCGGTTTGGTGATTTACCAGCAAATGCCTGCGGTATCCTAGAGAGCTAAGAATTTCAGAGGTATGTTATGTTATGTTTAAGGAACTCAGAATAGCACAGCTATCACCCGGGGGTATCTTGGCAATGTAAACTAGAGGAACCTTAAGAGACAGAGCAAGGAAAAGGAGCATCTCCAGGAAAGAGTGTCCCTGCCATCACCTAGTAGCTGACACATTCATGGGCCTCCACAGGAGTTTAATGATGTTAGGATGTGCAGCTCAGCTTCATGTTATCATCTGCTGAGATGTCTGTATTGTCAGGGTGCTGCCTCCCATAAGAAGCTAGGAGAGAGAGAGAGAGAGAGAGAGAGAGAGAGAGAGAGAGAGTGAGAGAGAGAGAGAGAGAGAGAGAGAGAGAATTTGCAGCAAAGAGGGAGAGAGGGGTGTGAGAAAGAAAAGCAGATCACACTGAGGCAGGGAGAGAGATGGAGAGAGAGTCTGCAGAGAGAAAAGGAGTGGGAACACAGAGTGACACCCCTGCTCTCGCCCTCTGAAAGAGAAGGAGAGCGAGAGAGGGTCGTAAGGGAAAGGGGCAGAAAGGGGAGAGAGGGAGCACAGCAGACCACGCTGAGGGAGGGAGAGAGGAAAAGAATAACCCGAAGGAGAGAGAGAGAACGTGGAGCACACGCCGCCCCCTTGGCTGTTCCCCATTGCGAAAGAGGCAGCCATTTTCTTTGGTTTTGTTTGCAATCGAGAAAAAAACAAGTTGCTACTGTAATTGCCATCCTGAAGTGCACCAGTCTTTCTTGCAAAGGGAGCGATCCTTATTGACTAGGGATGCAGGAAGCAGTCGATTTGACACGCACCAGCGCAGATGTCTCTCTATCCAAGAGAACATTAGCCCCTTGATTAACCCTTGATTGCAGTGCACTGTAGCACACGCCAAGGTCATTCTCTGAGGATGGGAAGAAGCAGGAGGGGGGTGTGAACTGGGGCAGGATGATTTGGGAAGGCCTGAATGGAGCGTGGAGGGATGAGGTTTAGAGGGCACGTAAAGGACCCATATCTTACAGCCTCTTGTGGCCCACTCGTTTCCTCGTGCCTATGCAGCCATGCGGGGTTTTGACACATTGTTTCTCAGCTGCCTTTTGATCTAGCGTCTCAGTAACCCTCCAGAGAAGTGACAGATGGGGCAACCAATGGCCAAATAGAAAAGGCGTAGTCCTCAGCCAATCCCCTGCTCCGCAGTTCATGGAGGGGAATATATCACAAGAGGAAACGAATATGAGCGTTCAAATCTCCATGGACGGCAATAAAGCAAGATTTAAAGGGTCCTCTAACTTATTTAAGACCCCTCTATTGTGGAATTGTGTGATTCATTCTCAGAAGAGAGAAAACAATAGAGCTTCCAAATATAACGGGAACAGTGAGTGGATGAGTGAAAGGTGTTTTAATTAAACAATAAGCCCCGATCGGGTAACGCCCCTGGGTTGAGTTTGCTAGGGCTTTAGCATAAGCCCCTGGGCATTACCAGCCACGGTAAAGCCCCAGCCCGGAAAGGTTTATTCTTGTTAGCATCGCAGCATGTTTTACCAGGATGCAAAACACTTTTTTTTTAAGTTAAGAAACAAAGTGTTTGCTGTTGCTCAACTTTATATACAAATAAATCCAAAACAAGATGGCCACCATTGATAAGGGAGAAGGAAACTACACACAGACAAACCACTCATAGTGGATTAAATTCTACTACTGAAGCTGTTAGCCAAGTATGCATTAGAACCTCATCATATAGCGAGTGCAGGAAAACAGAAATAGACATGGGTGGGTGGGAGGGATAATACTCACCTTGGTGTGTTTGATATAATATAAACCAGGAAGTGTCCATCTTTCAAGATCCGTCTAACTCATCTAGCCAGAGTGGCTGAAGAGACTGGCTTAAGGGTAGGAAATGGGCAGCTGAAAGGTCACCTGGGATATGGAGGTAGCAGTCTTTTGTTTCTAACATTTTAACCATTGCACCACTTGCAATATCTCATCCCCCTGAAAGGAAGGATAAAAAACTGAGCAACAGCATCCAATGACAAAATCTTAGTATCCGCATCTAAATCCTTAATCTCAGATATTTGCCAAATAGAAATAAGGTATAATAACACAAAGAGACAAATGCTCCAGATGTTACAAGTCATGAGGGCAACCCCAGGGTCCATGAGGAGTAAGGGATGCAATGCAAGGTGTATGTGGAAATCCAATCCAGAAGGGCTGGGAACCACAGCTGAGATGGCCACAATGGAATTGGAATCACTATGAATGCACATGGTCTGCACACCTGGACCACAACCCTCGGACTCGTGAAGAAAGGGGGAAAAGCATACTCCCTCGTTCCTGACCAATCCTGTACGAAGGCATCTTTTGCCATTGCTTCCTAGTTTGGCCTCCAGCTGTAAAAACATTTTTTTTAATTTGTTTATGGTTAAAACAACCTTTACAAATATATTCATAATTCATAAATTGTAAAAGACTTGAACCTGTAGGCGAACCGATCTACCTCAATGGGACCTCAAAAATTGTGAAGGAGGGCAAAACAATGCTTATCCAGTACCCAATCACTCGTGTCCTGGAGATGTCTGGAATTCCAGTCCACTATTGTATTGACTTGACCCAGTAGATCTTCTGCCTGCAGAGTTATGTTGCTATTGAGACAGAAGTACCGAAAATACTTTTCTAGAAATGCCAGACCCTTTGATGCCACAGACTCCTGAAATGTCCATAAGTATCAATTGACCTGATACCTGAACCAGACTTTTCAACGCAAAGGACCCAGCCAAAAGTTGCAAACAGTTGAGGGGAGGTTTCTCTTCTCTCTAGACCATGTTCCCCCTCATGGAGATCTGCCCCCCCCCCACCCCCCGCCCAGGTTGCCTGCCTCTGATTCTAAGACTATGTCCGGATGACGACCAACAATTGCTTTCCCATTCCAAGGTTCCATATGCTTCAACCAGCAAAGAAGTTCCTCTTTGGCATTTGAAGATAAAGTAATTCACTGGGAATATAAGATTGTTCTGCACAGATGTCATACCTTTAGACACTAACGTGCTCTGTGTTTGAAGGGAGCTGGAAATATGTCTTGAATAGATGCTAACAACATTCCTACCACTTTTGGTAACTGCTGGAGTAAAAAGTTCTCCTTCCTCAGCATAAGTCGTATCTCCCTGCACATTATGCTCAACCTCGCTATTGCTAGAAGCAGGATGCACCACTGTGAATCTGTACTGAAGCCCTGCTTCTCCTAGCCCTGTTGAAAACCTTTGAAGAAAATGCTATATGTCTTTTACTCTGCATATTGCCTAGGGCTGTGAAAGCATGCACGTAAGATGATAATTGTTTAATGAATCTATTACCCAACAGGTTTGGGGCCAGCCTCTCTCTCCATCTTCCATTTCTGTAAACTGTGGTCTAACTTCATTAGAAATTGTTTATATCTTTCATTCCATAAGACGGCATCTGTATTGCCGAGCATCCAAACAGCTCTTTGAACCCAGCCTCTTAAGACTTGCCTTTCCAAGCATGTCTCATCCTCTTCCAAAAATTCAAAAAGTTGAGTAATGTGCTCCATTACACCAAGGAGTTGATCTTGAAACATACTTAACCCATTTATTTGGGTCTTTTCCTTTTTGTGCAAGGAAAATAACCTTGTGTGGGTCTACTTCTGGTGCCTGGGCCACTTTAGCTGGTAGAATGAGCCTGGGGCATTGAGTACATAGTTCATTCTAATCTCCCTTGGCCAAAGGTTTCCTAACCCAATGATGCAAAAAAGAAGATGCTGGTTAAGGTGGTCTCCACTTGGCTGACCTGCGGTGCTGAATAATGCTGGGTTAAAGAAAGGGATGCCTATGGGATCTAGAATGGTACTGTCCTTCGAGACCGGGGACACCATAGACTTGTGTCGTTTTCTTCTTTTAGGAGGAGAGCCTGAGTCCTCAGAGGCCTTCAGAGAGGTATAAAAAGCAGAAAAGACTTGTGGAATATCCCAACTTTTCCGCACCTTCATAGGGGTAGAAAGAGGAGAGAGCAGCTCCATTCCCTCCTTCTTTATTTTAAGAGCTCCTTTTAATGGAAGGCGATGTATCGGAGGCATGGAGGATTCCCCCAAGTCACTGTGCAAATCCTTTCTTTTGGAAGTGTGTCTGCTGTGGTTCAATATGACGGAGGTTGGGGGGATGGTATTGAATCAAGAAGAGAAACAGGTTGAACACCTGAACTCATATTGATAATCCTTTCAAAAGCAAATGCTAATGTATTATTAAGGTTCCATAAGGCATTATCCATGGTTTCCCGACCTCTTTTGCCACTGAACCAGAGGAGGGTGATTAGGGTCACCTGAGCTAGATTTTCTTTTTGTAAGTTTAATTTTATTAGAATAACACGTGGGGGAGAAAAATAAACATGTCTTCAAATATATTGCATACATTTTAAATCTGTACAGACAAAGACAACTCAATTTCCCCTCCCTTCATCCACCCACCCACAGCCTCCCTCCTCCGAAGGCTATGAATCTTGGGAAACAGAGCAGTTGACACCTTAGTTACATGGACTCTCCTTGAGGACAATTAACTAGTAGAATGGCAGCTCAAACAACACTTCTGCAGAGCTACATATCATCCTTGGGCTCAAGAGCCATATCAGTCATCCTCGATTCCTTCTTCGTTCCAGTACTCCCTCCTCTCACACGAGCACGGAAGCATCGGCTCAGTATGACTCCCACTCCCAGTACCGGCGTCTGGGTTGCGGTTTTGTACTTCGTCTTTATTTATTTATCTTGTCACTTCAATCCTTGCCGCGTCACACATTGAGCTCCGGGCCGCTCCCTTAACGCTGGGCCCTGGCATTACTGTGGTCCTTGACTCCGGCAGGCCTCTGACTGGCAGTCGCCTGACCTCTGCCACGGCTCAGCCGCACGCAAACTCGAATCCTCCGCGGAGTCTACCAAACTCTCTGCTTCAGTGCCATTCCGTCGCCAGCATGCCAATGTGGCTCTCAATCATCACCTTCATGTGGAGGGCACAGGAGCTCCAGACGTAGGTAGCCATGGCAGTCCACGCCCCCAGCAGTCTCCCAGCTAGATTACGTAGGGGTTTCCTCTATAAAATTCACCAGTGCCGACTTACTAGTATTTGGAAAGGTATTTTTCCTATGACGTATTGGGCCCACTAGAAATATTGGATGCACTATTCTCTGTTCCTCAAGATTTATATCTCGCATTGTACATAGTTGTTTTACAAAATGCATTGATTATTTTAAGTATTTGTCTGTTTCAAGGAAAGTATTTTAATGTTTGTAACATGATATTTTGTAAATAAACGTTGAAAAAAAAAGAAAAATATGAGAATAAAATTATCCTGAAGCAACAGCGCCTACGAGTAATTGGACCGGAAAAATAGCAGCATCCCTTTAAAGGAACAATAGATCTATCTCTCCTTACGGCGATGTCGTCACCCAAGAAGTTCATTTGTAGCTGGGCCCCAGGGCTAAAGTCGAGGGTACACGCGGGAGGACGGAGTCCACCCACTTCTTTCAGAGGGTGGACTCAGTACCCCCCAGCTAAAAGGATAAACATTGAATGTCCTCTTTGAATTTATGAATTAAAGCCGACCTAGGTCATCAGGTTTGCAGGCCAGGCACTTCTCCACTGCACTATATAACCTGATGAAAAACAACTAAAGCTGAAATGTCACATTTTGGTACTGCATGTTCCATGGTAAACATTTGTATTGGCTCTTGGTGTTTAAAACATGCACACCTTTTAATGTTTTCAAAAACACTATTAGAAGAAAATATCCTCTCTTGGTTTTGTGTGGGTGTGTTGATTTTTATGAAAGGCAAATGCCGTTCGTCCTGTGCAATTTGGGTGGCTATGCAAAGCCCACTTAATGAAATGTGCATATTTCACCTTCATATGCTAATTTCTGGCGACGTCACATCCCATTACGTTGGTTGATGAGTCCCCCCACTTTTGTTTTTAGGACTTGACCCCTGCTGGGCCCTGAGCACGTGCCATTGCTGGAGGACCATCTGCTCAGATGCCTAGCCTGTGCTGGAGTCAATGCTCCAACTGCAGACTATGACATAGCTGGAAATAATCCTACGCGGCACGAAATGTTAGGTCAAGCAGAACAGTGAAATGTAAGAACGGCAAGTGAAGATTCGACTTAACTTTGTGGCATCGGCAGCAGAGGATGACATGAGGTTCTGTTGTAACGTGAGCATGAGTGCGATGGCTCTTGCCCAGTCAAATGTTGGGGCCATGTGCGCAGACACGTGGCCCTCACTAATAAAGGTGCTGAGCTGTCTCTCGCTCGGCAGTTACAGAGAGACACCGAAGCTGTGTCTGTGTGTGCTTCTTTCGGCGCTGTGCCCCCCGCGTGCAATGGGCCCACCGGGCTGCCCCACATAGAGGGGCACCTGCATAATGACCAGGGCAGGAGACCACGGCACCCCCCTATAACAACTGGCGACGAGGGTGTCCACGGACCGGACCTGCGCACTCCGCTGGTGCAGTGGAAAAAAAGGAAGAGTAAGCGGGATTCTCACCAACGCTCACCGGAAGGCCGGGGCCAGCGCAGCCTGGTAGCAGCGAAGGGGACACGAGGCACGCCCTGGGAAGGACCGCGGCAGTGCTGGCATCCCCAGCCTCTTCTTTGGCACCTCAGGAAGGGGGAAAGGGAGTGCGCGACTCGCAGCACTCCCAGGACAGTGAGCGGCGAGGCCCGCCGGTATGAAAATGTGACTCTCCCGCCTGTGGGATTTGGCGGCATTGGCCTTCGCCGCATATGTGGCAAACAAAGAGTGTATTACCCAAAAGGGGAGACTGCAACGTTACCCTACCACCAGTGCTGATCATTGGCCGGCTCTAGGCGGATCCGAGATCCGGCACCAGATATGGGGCCTCATTACGACCCAGGCGGTAAGTTACCGCCTGGGTCGTGCCTTTACCACCATGGCGTAAACTACGTTTACGCCATGGTGGTTGGCGGACTTACCGCCCCATTCCGAGATCGGCGGGGCGGTAAGTCCCCAATCCCCATTTACCCTTCCCCATTCCCATTTTTGCCCCATAGGGCATAATGGGAGTGGGGAAGGCGTTAATTACGCCACCGTAAATTACGGTGGCGTAATTAACAACATGGTCCCTTAGCACCATGGATTTTAACACCTGCTAAAAGCAGGTGTTAAATCCGCCATGGCGCTAAGGGACCTCGGAATCAGGCGGTAAGGGTCGGCGCTGTTTACGCTGCCGTAAACCCCTTACCGCCTGGGTCGTAATGGAGTCGGATCTCGGGATCCGGCCAGAGTCAGCCGCCCAAGACCATGAACCGCGCTGGAATACTTTAAATAAAAATAAAAAAAACGCCCGCGAGGGCAGCATTGCCTTTTACCGCGGCTTAGGCTCTGGTGTGTAAAGCACAATGCTCGCTACATGTACAACTGATTCCTTTCAGTTGTACATGTAGCGAGCATTGTGCATTACACACCAGTGTAAAATCCGGCGGAAAAAGCCAATGCTGCCGTTGCAGGTGTTTTTTTTTTAATTGATTTGTTTACGAATTCCAGCATTGCTGGATGTCCACTAGGAGCCTCGCCCCCTCTAGACCACGCCCGTCGGGCACTGCCCCCCAAACTCCTCCCCGGCCCTTGTGTTTTGGGATCCCCCAGCACATTTTTTCCATTTCCACCACTGACTACCACAAGGGAAGGGTGCAACAAAGTGAGTAGTGCCCCACCTCGAGGTGGGCACAGCCTCTGCCGTGACGAAGAGGAAATAACGTGCTCCCACTGCCTGGGAGAAAATGTGGCGCAGTCACCACTCCAGACATTCGACTCCTGCAGGGCAGTGAGAGGCGGCTTGGGGCGAGGCTGCCGCAACAAACTAGAAAGTCTCCAGCCTGAGAGAGAGGGAGCGGTGTGGCCGACACTGCCACAAAGTAAGAAATTGCTCTTCTGGTGCAGAGTGGGCTGTGCGCACGCTGCTATCAAAGGAGTAATTTATGAAGCTACTGCCTGGGGGAGACAGGGTAGCTCGGCACCGCCCGGTGCTGCAAAAAAAAAGATGGTACTCCTGCATTGGGGCGCTGTAGCGGCGAGCAACGCCAGCATGGGAAACACCAATAGGTCTCATGCATGGGGAACAGCACACCCATAAGTCTCCCGCTTGGGGGAACAGGAAGGGGCTGTGCCACCACCGAATGCCAGCACAAGTAAGTCTCCTACCTGGTGGAGAGGAAGCTGACATGCCACCAGCAATGAGTGATGAGTACGTGTCCTGCCTGGGGGAGAGTGAGGGGTGTGCATGCCGGAAATAACGATTCATACTTCTGTAGAACACACTCCTGCCTGAGGGAGAAGGCCATCCAATTCTGCTCCGTCAATGGAACAATACTCCAGCCTAGGGGGGAAAACTGGCAGCCCATGCTGCCACAAGGACATTTGGTACCCATGCCCAGGGGAGAACTGGCGGCCCACACCCTGACAGCGCCGGTTACCAATCATTTGGTCGACAACCTGGTCGACACCAAATGGTCGAAATTTTTTTTTTGTTTTGTTTTTACATTTTTTTTTTTGGGAGGGGTTCCCCCCAATCCCCCTTTTTATATATGATTTTTTTTTAACCAAACAAAATGAAAAAAAATATATAAATAAATGTAAAAAAAATGTCAACCATTTTTTTTTCGATCATTTGGTTTCGACCAAATGGTCATTCGATCTTTTTTTTTCGACCAAATGAGCGGACACCAACAGCGCCACAGGCCCTTGCCTGGCGCAACAGCTAGAGGAACACAGTGGCACACTGGACACTGGAAGCAAGTGCTCATGCCAGAGGGAGAGGCACCCTGCCTCAAACAAGACACTCTTGTATGGGGGAGAGGTGCACTGCCTAGAGCAGGCTTGTCCAACCTTTTTGAATGTGGGGCCGAAGTATTAACTTTTTGTCACCCAGTGGGCCGGCGAGCCAAAAGTCAACAACCTCACATAAAGCAGTATATTAAAAAGTGATATTGTGTGATCTTTGACACAATAGCATCACAGGCAGTGATAGCTATGCAGTCCCAAAGATAGCTATTGGTGTCATGGGCAGTGATCAACGGTTAGTTGCTTGTGATTTCTATCAGTGTCTGTGTGTTAATAATTTTCCCAAATGGTGGGGGCGACCGAGCGTAGCGAGGGAGCTACAAGGATCTAGGGAGGGTTTGGGGGGGTTTCTCCCCCAAGAATTTTGTTTCAAATATGGGTTTGAAATGGTGCATTTTACAGCAGAAAAGGTGACCAAAAAGCCATAAGTTTACAATCAGTCCTAAAGGGGAACATGAAAATTCCATATCACCAACAGCAGAAAAGAGCATTTTACAACACAACACATTTTAATGATCAATGTGTCCACAGTGTAAGACAGCACTGTCACTGATGTAACACATTGTCATGCTGGTTGTACCCAAAATATGCCTCTGTAGCAACTTGTCTATGCTGGCTGTTCCCAATTTTGGCCAGCATTGTCCTGTACAAAGCATGATTGATGCTGCCTGAGCATGTACAGTGTGCCCAATACATATGGCAGCTTATCTCTGTAATATACATTACTTCTGTGGTGATGAAAGAAGCATAATTCTATTCAAAAGATAAAATGTGGAAAAGCGATCACCCAAAGGTGAACCTAATTGAAGAAACGCAATGTGAGCACAATCTTAAAGTATGAAACCTAGCAGGCCTAGTGCACACTTTACCTTTTCTTTCACCAATAAATCGGGGGGAGAGCAGGAACGCAGTCCCCCACTACCAGAAATAATGCAGTCGTGTATCCCGCATTTGGGGACATAGCAGGGGTCAGCAAATCCGATGTGCAATGGGTAAACCTCATCCTGGGAGATCTGCCCTTGAGATCAGATTCTCCCCTGCCAGTTAAGTATGAGTTGCATGCAAGAGGGCAGGGGTTGGGCCAGTTCCGGAAGACCCGCTAAGCGAGGGTGAGAAGGCAGGCCCTGACCCAGCCCCGCCCCCACCCCCCGGAAGCTCTGAGCGTCTGCAGAGCTGCCTGACCCGTGTGCAGGGGGATGCTCCGGCAGGCAGAGCCCAGCAGAAGAGCAGATTGTAGCAGTTCCTTTCTCCCATCAGGCCCTGCTCGGCCCGAGATTTGTATAAATCGCAGGATGGTTCAAGCAGGCCTGTTGCAGTCTGCCCACTGGCCTGTCCGCCCCACACGGGCCCATGGCCCTCCTGAGCGGAGCTGCTCAGCGCTGGGCCCATTGACACCATCATAATCATCCTGGACCTCGACGCTCCACCACCCCTGAATCTCAGAGTTCTGCTCAATGACAATGCTGAAGCTTTGACATCTTTGCCGCAACCATATGCCGTGTTGTGTTAGCCGAGCCTGCACAGCGCCAAAGGCAAGTATTCCCTTGTCCGGGCCCAGAGGTCACAGAGTCTTCCAGTGCCATCCACTTGGCATGGCCTACTGTTCCCAGCGTTTTTTACCCGCAAATCAGCAACACTGCCAAACAGAACTGCATCATTGGGGCCCATTCATTGGGGCCCATGGCTGCTGCTCTCCGACTTGACCCCAGCCCAGCGCAAAGGCACCCATGCTCCTGGTCTGATGCTGAAAAGCCTGGCTCTGATGAGATCCAAAAGACAAGAGCTAAGGTATTTTGTGAACATAGTACTATTGTTTTTTGTGTTGCAACTGTATCAGCTCACACCACTCCTGAAGGGTATAGGCTGCCCTCAGACTGCGCTACCAAAAGAGTGAAAATAAGTTATACCTGTTGGGCTTGCCTGTTTTACTTTTATGATTGGGATCACTGCTGCATGGGTATTAAGCACGTTATAAATAACCTATCATATCATACATCACAGCAAGGTGTAGGACTGAATTGCCAAAGGGACTGGGGCTCCCATCTGCGATATGTCAAGCTCCCACCCCACCCCCCATGTGGATCTGAATAAAATATGTGTAACCTTCTTAAGAAACTTACAGAAACATTGGCAGGTGGTCCACTGAAGCCCATTTGCAGGTTGCAGTGTATTATTGGGGCACTACTAGGGTAACATATTGTGCGCTAGCCTTTGGTGTTCCTTTTCCCCGCCGCTTGTGCTTTGAGTCGGGGCAGCATTCTTCCTCCGCGTTTTGTTCAAAAAATGTGTTGGTCACATTGTTATTCTTATTCAGATCTCTGTAATGAACTGTGCAACAACCTGCGCCCAATGTTTTCAGCTCTGTGTTGTCCTGCTTCCAATTGTGCCTGAGCTGATACAGAAAATGGCGTTTATTCCGCATGCGTGTGTTTATACATTTTTCCCCCATCTGCCATAGTTAAGTGTAGTTTACTGCTCAACCATAGTATGTCCAAAAGGGTAGGGTCTTTCAGTCACCCTTTGTGCTGGCTCAGGTGCCAGAGAACTCGATGGGGTATGCCCGCCGTGCAACTGGTGTTCCAGTGAGGTTTCAGCTTGCTGTGTACACACGGTATTCCCCTTTCTTCTTTTCAGATGGCTATGCACTTTAAAATGTGGTTGTCGTATAATTTACAACCTGCCGTGTCGAGGGGTCACGCCTGCTTTCCCTCTGCTGTTCCAATACACAATGCTCCTGGCGACATCAATTCTTTGCAGTTTCTGCCTGTGGCCGCTTATCTCCCAATGTGTTGTGGCCCCGTGTGTTCCTGCTTCCAAATGAAGCCCATGTTGATTTTAGGAAGGCTCTGGAGCGTTTCAGCCGTGGTACGCAGAGGTGTGTGGGGGGGGGGGTTGGGTAAAGTCAATCATCTGCGCGGGCCCTCCAGGCTGCCATGGTTTCCTCACCCCCTCTGGCCTTATGAGATTCCATTTCCCTTTTCTGCAGGCGCCAGTACGCTGGTGCTCCTTTTGCAGCCTCCCTGGTCGCAGCTGGCAGAAGCGCCCAGCGTTTTGATGTGCCAGCCGGGTTGACAAATTTATTTATTTCTGCAATGTTTGTCGGATATCCGACAAACATTGCATAAATAAACAAATTAACACGTCGTGGCTGAGGACTGTAACTACCTCTGTTGACCCCATGGGGTCACCAGAGGAAGTTACACTTTTACGCACAGGCACATTTTTTTTTTTACATTTTTTTTTTTACTCAACAGTTGTTCAACATACGGCCTCGCGGACCACATAAAATGGCTTGGAGGGCCGCATTGTGGCCCGCGGGCCGTATGTTGGACAACCCTGGCCTAGAGCAACTCCTCACTTGGGGAGAAGCTCAAAGACCCCGTGCTGCAGTGGCTTTGCCAGGAAGCCACCAACGTGACTCTGCCTATGCTTGGGGCCAACAGGTCAGGAGCAGGTCATACATTGGGACGGGATTAGAGCAGCATGGCAAGAAACGTTGCTGCAGTGGCTGTACCCCAGAGCCAAGGACAGTAAGTCAACACTCCCGCCTAGAAGGGAGGCTGCAAATGGCACGGCATGGACTGCTGCCTATCCTGCATCCAAGCACCTTGAGCTACTCCCATCTGGAAGGGAGTCTGCAGAGAGCATGACATGGACTGCTGCCCATTCTGCACCTCAAGCTACTCCTGTCTGGAAGGGAGTCTGCAGAGAGCATGACATGGACTGCTGCCCATTCTGCACCTCAAGCTACTCCTGTCTGGAAGGGAGCCTGCAGATGGCACAACATGGACCACTGCCCATCCTGCATCCAAGCACAAGTTCCTGCCATGATGCTGGCAAGACCGTGGCTCTCCTTGAAGAGAGTGCTTGTGCGGTCGGGCAGAAAATGAGCACGAAAGCGAGCCTAGTCCAAACAGGCTGCCGTCAGCACCTGCTTGGGAGAGAAGAAGAGGGTGGCAACAACTGGCGCCACCACGGTTTAACGCAAACCACTTCAGTGACTGCCTATTCTTGCAGCCAATAGGGCAGGAGTAGAACACGCACTGAGGTACATCCCCGCCACCGCCAACAGCAGAGATCGGTGCAGTAAGCTCTACAGATGCAATGGCCATACACCAGAGGAGAGCTAGGAAGAACTAACTCCTGTATGGCAGAGGCGACAAAAGAACAACAGCCAGCCAAGCCAAGACTCTCCCTGAAGAGAGTGTGCCAGCGGCCAGGCAGAAGACGGGCCAGGAAGAGCTCCTGACTGGGGAGCCTAGCCACGGCACGGCCGTTGCCATTCCAACACAAGTACCATCTGTGAAACAGAAGGAAGTCCCGGGTGCTGCATGACCCTGATCGCTGCAAGCACCAACTCATGCATTCGGGAGCCTCAACAGGGTGGGGCTGCTGCTACAGCGGTAACAATTAAGAACTCCCGCCTGAAGGGAGAACCTGGGCACGGGTCTGCCTGCTGCCACCCAGCGATTCCTCACCTGGTGAGGGATGGAAGGAGAGCGTCCTTCCCTGGCCCCTGTCCGTATTGTGGAATGGGGGCCTGAAAGACTCCAGACTACGGTCTGCCACGAAGGGACAAACATCACTCAGGCCCACTGGAGGAGCACGCAACAGCAGACAGGCCAGAGACCTGCTAGCGAGACGACAGCCAGTGTGACCCCTGATATCCCCGGGTGTGGCTTTCCCGGCTAGTGGAGCACTTTCCATCATGGGTGAGTTGACACAGAGGGACTGCCCTGCGACCATCTGCCGATGTGGCCCTGGTATCACCGGCACAGCTTTTCTGGCTAGTGGACGTCCACATTGGACTAATAAAGTTTGCAGTAACCAACACCTAGGCGTGTTACACTTCAATGTATATATGTGCCTACCAGATCAAAGAGGTATGTTGGTAATGCATTAACACCGCAAAAGGATACGTGTGTAAAGTAGGCCCTGTAGAACAGCTTGACATCATTGCTGGCCAGAAGTGCAAGCGGAAAAGGGAGTTAGCATCACCCTTCATGAGACAATGAACTTAACCGCCCAACCCCTGGTAGTGCACCCTTGTTGCTAGTGTGTATAGTAGCATGCCTAACTGAGAATGTACATGTCTGTGTTCCAAGGTGACACACAAGGTCAGTGTGAGCGTTAGCAGTTGTTGTAACACATGCCATCTTAAACAATCATTTGTTTGTCTTTACCCTTGGCATGGGATGTTGTAACGTGAGCATGAGCACCGTGGCTCGCTCCCAGTCACATGTTGGTGCCCACGTGTGCAAGACACGTGGCCTGCACTAATGAAGGTGCCGAACGATCTCCTGCTCGGCAGTTACCGAGACACACTGAAGCAGTGTCTGTGTGTGCTTCTTTCGACGCTGCGTCCCGCGTGCGCCAATGGCTCCCCGGGCCAACTCACACTGAGGGGCACCACCGTAATGACGGGGACCTGAGACCTCGGCACCCTTCTGTACCAAGTTTCAGCAGACTATATAGACTTGGGGATGATCTAATTGGATGCTATGAGGGCATGACCTATGCCTCCACGTTAGATGGGGTCTCTTGCCCTAACATGTTAAGTTTGAATTTTCAGAGCAAAGAAAAATGTTGTTAATAAAGTTTTTTTTAAGTGTTTTCTTTGCACCTGATTGTTTGCAGTAAAGAAGCTGGTGCATAATGAGAAGCCTACAGTTTTGACACAGAATACTACTCACCCCTCGAAGAAAGTACCAACACACACCACTCCGTAACGCTTTTTTCACCCTCTCAAATATCGAATAAAAATAACTGACCAAACGTGCCATTTTTAATCTACTCTGCCATTTTTTAAATGAAAGCCTCCCCCTGTAGCTTCCACATGGGTTTGCACAGTTGGAAAAGGCTTTTTTTCTGAACAAATATACGCGAGGCTAAGTAGAAAGAACACAGCTACCAGCGTCACCAGCTCCTCAGAACTGTAATTGTATACAACACTGATGAGTTATTACCGTTAAAAAAAGAGGACTATTTTTTTTTCATTAAATGTGTTGATTGTCTGCCAATTCATGTTCGGACATTTCTCTGCTTTTGAGACAGATATCAAACTTCAGCAACGAAGGTTAAGTTCTCGCAATTAAAATGTAGAAGATTCTACAGTTAAACAACAATTACAGAACAATGTTCCTACAGCCCGGTGTCTGAACTTGTTGACTAGGAGTGATGCAACTCTTCCCTTGAACGTGCAATACTCTCCTTTGTAGCTCTTTCCAGCCAGGCTTTGAACATCTTAAATAAGTGCTTCATCTCCTGTCTACAGTTGGTGAAATTCAGCTGAGGTAGTGCATTAGTGGTTTGCATTCAGTGCTCTCTAAAGGAAGGCACTAGGCTTAGAGAGAGCCTTTGTTCCCCAGCAGCTTTGCACCAGAAACAGCAAAGGGTGAACATGAGCGCTGTGGCTTCAGCTTTGGGGGCAGAAGGGTCAGTGCAGCCGTTTTTTGTTTGTGATTATGAGTGTGTCGCAGGTCTCATTTGTTGGCACTCGTCTTACATGAGGTGCACCACTAGCTGATTAGAAACCGAAGGGTCGATAGTCTTTGCCCTTTGAATCTGGCTGTCTTCTGGGTAGGCTTGTGTCAGGCTTGTGGGTAGGGTTGTGGCAGGGTTCTGGGTAGGCTACTGGCAGGCTTCTGGGTAGGCTTCTGGCAGGCCTCTGGGTGGGCTTGTGGCAGGCTTCTGGGTGGGCTTGTGGCAGGGTTCTGGGTAGGCTACTGGCAGGCTTCTGGGTAGGCTTCTGGCAGGCCTCTGGGTGGGCTTGTGGCAGGGTTCTGGATAGGCTACTGGCAGGCTTCTGGGTAGGCTTGTGGCAGTCCTCTGGGTAGGCTTGTGGCAGGATTTTAGGTAGGCTTCAGGCAGGCGTCTGGGTAGGCTTCTGGCAGGCCTCTGGGTGGGCTTGTGGCAGACCTCTGGGTGGGCTTGTGGCAGGGTTCTGGGTAGGCTACTGGCAGGCTTCTGGGTAGGCTTCTGGCAGGCCTCTGGGTGGGCTTGTGGCAGGCTTCTGGGTGGGCTTGTGGCAGGGTTCTGGGTAGGCTACTGGCAGGCTTCTGGGTAGGCGTCTGGCAGGCCTCTGGGTGGGCTTGTGGCAGGGTTCTGGATAGGCTACTGGCAGGCTTCTGGGTAGGTTTGTGGCAGTCCTCTGGGTAGGCTTGTGGCAGGATTCTGGGTAGGCTTGTGGCAGGATTCTGGGTAGGCTTCAGGCAGGCTTCTGGGTAGGCTTGTGGCAGGCATCTGGGTAGGCTTGTGGTAGGCTACAGGTTAGGCCTCTGGCAGGCTTGTGGCAGGCTTCTGGGTAGGCCTCTGGCAGGTTTCTGGGTAGGTTTCTGCCAGGCTTGTGGCAGGCTTCTGGGTAGGCTTGTGGCAGGATTCTGGGTAGGCTTCAGGCAGGCGTCTGGGTAGGCTTCTGGCAGGCCTCTGGGTGGGCTTGTGGCAGACCTCTGGGTGGGCTTGTGGCAGAGTTCTGGGTAGGCTACTGGCAGGCTTCTGGGTAGGCTTCTGGCAGGCCTCTGGGTGGGCTTGTGGCAGGCTTCTGGGTGGGCTTGTGGCAGGGTTCTGAGTAGGCTACTGGCAGGCTTCTGGGTAGGCGTCTGGCAGGCCTCTGGGTGGGCTTGTGGCAGGGTTCTGGATAGGCTACTGGCAGGCTTCTGGGTAGGTTTGTGGCAGTCCTCTGGGTAGGCTTGTGGCAGGATTCTGGGTAGGCTTGTGGCAGGATTCTGGGTAGGCTTCAGGCAGGCTTCTGGGTAGGCTTCAGGCAGGCTTCTGGGTAGACTTGTGGCAGGCATCTGGGTAGGCCTCTGGCAGGCTTCTGGGTAGGCTTGTGGCAGGCTTCTAGGTAGGCTTGTGGTAGGCTACAGGTTGGGCCTCTGGCAGACTTCTGGCAGGCTTCTGGGTAGGCTTGTGGCAGGCCACAGGGTAGGCCTCTGGCAGGTTTCTGGGTAGGTTTCTGCCAGGCTTGTGGCAGGCTTCTGGGTAGGCTTGTGGCAGTCCTCTGGGTAGGCTTGTGTCAGGCTTGTGGGTAGGGTTGTGGCAGGGTTCTGGGTAGGCTACTGGCAGGCTTCTGGGTAGGCTTCTGGCAGGCCTCTGGGTGGGCTTGTGGCAGGCTTCTGGGTGGGCTTGTGGCAGGGTTCTGGGTAGGCTCCTGGCAGGCTTCTGGGTAGGCTTCTGGCAGGCCTCTGGGTGGGCTTGTGGCAGGGTTCTGGATAGGCTACTGGCAGGCTTCTGGGTAGGCTTGTGGCAGTCCTCTGGGTAGGCTTGTGGCAGGATTTTAGGTAGGCTTCAGGCAGGCGTCTGGGTAGGCTTCTGGCAGGCCTCTGGGTGGGCTTGTGGCAGACCTCTGGGTGGGCTTGTGGCAGAGTTCTGGGTAGGCTACTGGCAGGCTTCTGGGTAGGCTTCTGGCAGGCCTCTGGGTGGGCTTGTGGCAGGCTTCTGGGTGGGCTTGTGGCAGGGTTCTGGGTAGGCTACTGGCAGGCTTCTGGGTAGGCGTCTGGCAGGCCTCTGGGTGGGCTTGTGGCAGGGTTCTGGATAGGCTACTGGCAGGCTTCTGGGTAGGTTTGTGGCAGTCCTCTGGGTAGGCTTGTGGCAGGATTCTGGGTAGGCTTGTGGCAGGATTCTGGGTAGGCTTCAGGCAGGCTTCTGGGTAGGCTTCAGGCAGGCTTCTGGGTAGGCTTGTGGCAGGCATCTGGGTAGGCCTCTGGCAGGCTTCTGGGTAGGCTTGTGGCAGGCTTCTAGGTAGGCTTGTGGTAGGCTACAGGTTAGGCCTCTGGCAGACTTCTGGCAGGCTTCTGGGTAGGCTTGTGGCAGGCCACAGGGTAGGCCTCTGGCAGGTTTCTGGGTAGGTTTCTGCCAGGCTTGTGGCAGGCTTCTGGGTAGGCATGTGGCAGGCTTCTGTGTAGGCTTCTGGCAGAAGGAGAAGCAGAAGAGAATACAGCTATCATCATGACTCCCACCTTTGTTTTGTTTGTATTGTGATTCCGACTGAAACCATTCAACCTTACACAACATCCATACAATCTTAATAACAGACATAAAGGAATCATTATGCACATTAAAAACACGAGCATAAGAATGAAAATAAAACGCAAATTACACTTTTCAACAAGAAAACAGGATAAAACAACAATCTAGGTCTTACCCAGGGTCACATCAATACATTCTATAGCAACGGTTGCAGTGAAAAAGTGACTAGTGCTGTGCAAAACAACCATTACTGTGCAAGGGAGCAGATACTGTGCAAACTGCATGAAGACATTTCACACTCTATGAGCTACTAATCACAGCCGCTAAACTAAACAGCTTTAGGAATGCTATTGTTAAAAGAGTTTCCTCGCCACTAAGGAGTCTGTAAAACATATCCATAGAGTGGGCAGAATTCAGGCTATGCGCACATCTATTCAGCAATGCTAGCCGAGCTTCTGACAATGAGCTACATTCCATCAATACGTGTTCCCGAGATTGAACCACATTTGGAGTATTACCCAACATACATTGACCCGGAGTTGCAGACTCTCTCTGTGCCTTACTCTCTCTGATTACGGAAATCTCCCCGGTCAAGAGCAGATGCAATCTTAGTATGAGGAATTGACCACGCCAACATGAATTTGACCGAATCATCACGTTTCCCACCCTTTCTGCGTGTAGCTAATGCTCCTGGATTGTATAGATCTGAAGACCGTAGATTTCCTCCCTTCTCTTCCTCAATATCCTGGCCTGTCATTGGAAAAATTGGGATTTGGAAATAACATTTTGAAACCACTCATTCTCAGTGATCTTTCAATCCTCGTGGATGATGAAGGCCAGGCCAGTTTATCCTTCGGAATCTATATTTATTTATCTATTTCTAACGCTCCAAAGTCCGTAGGCATTAGGGTGCAGAGAAAGTCTCAAGGGCGCACTACAATATAATCACAGAAGTTGGAATAATTTTAGCCTTCTGAGTAGAGAACAGTTTTCATATTTTTTTTAAAAAGCGAATACATTTCTTTCACATCGTAGATCTACTGGCAGTTTGTTCCGAGCGATAGCTGCTTACACAGGATATGAGCTTTCTTTCCCCCTATGTCTACGAGATTTAGGAAGCTGCAGCTGCATAGTGTTCTTCGGTCTAGTGCTCCTGATTGATGTTTGCATATTAATGCGCTTTTTAAGATAACTAGGTGCATTGCTGAACAGACATTTATGCGTCAAGACATTGATGTTAAACTCTACTCTTGCTTCCAGAGGAAGCCAGTGGAGATCTCTCCTGTGTTGTGACACACCGTTCACTACTCTCACAGCATCCTTTTGTAGAATGCGTAAACCTCTTGATGCAACATTTACTTGCTCTGCCAAATAGTGCATTACACTAATCTAGTCTCAATCGGACTAGGGCTCTTGCCAGTGTCTCACAGTTTGCTGCAGAAATAAAAGGTATTTACCGGCATATTAGCCTGAGATAGTAATGCACGTTCTTAGACACACTAGCAACGTGGGTGTCTGCCCTGAGTGATGCCTTAATAGTGACCCCAACGTTTTTACTTTGCTAACTATTTCAATTTCATGGTGATGGAAACAGTGTCCATCTTGGTTTGCAGTTAGAAAGGTGTTTGAGATTTACGAGCTAATCTCTACATTGTGATACGGTCATACACAGAAATACATGGCAAGGAATTGTTCTGATAGCCCTGCAGGGGATTCACTTTCTGTTGTTGTCTGCCAGGCGCCACCTTTCTAGGGACTGAGATTGTTGGTAACTATTGTGGTCCCAAGACCATCCATGCAAATGTGTGTCAAGCCAGTGGCCTTTCTGTTGCAATGCTACACTGTTATTGGCTCACACCTGGCAATTCAGCCATCAGCAAGCTCTGTAGTTCCACCAGCAAGCATGTGGTAGCAGCGTACAGTCAGGGGGCGTGTGGCGGTTTGTGGTGGCAGGCATCCAGCTGCTTGCCATCTGTAGATCTTCTTTTTTTAAAAAATGTATTTATTTATAAGATTTTACATATAGATAAACAAGTACATCAATCAAAACAATTAATACAGAACAGTAAAGTATACACAGAACAGCAGAACATTATATATTCATAATCAGCCAGAAACTAGTAAATGTTCAGAAAGTCATCCCAAACCCTTCCATGCAATATCAACCTCCCTTGCCTCTTAAAAAACACCTTTTCCATGGACGCAAGGGCAGACACCCCCTCAATCCAATCTTCAAGAACTGGTGCAGTCCGTGATTTCCAGCCCCTCAAAACCAACCTCTTGCCCAGACTAGCACCACAGAGCAGAAACATTTTCCGTGACACAGAAAGATCCTCCAGCAACTCTCCTCCTCCCAAAATCATTGTCATAAAATCCAATTCAACATCCAGATTCAAAACACGCAAGCAGACACAACAAACATCATGCCAGAATCCCTGTACACACACACATTCCCACAGTAGATGTTCCAAACTTCCCAGGCCATTCCCACAACACCAGCAATCATCCGAGTCCACCAACCCCCTCTTAAACATTTGTTTCGGACTCCAAAACACTCTATTGAGGATCTTTATCTGTCTTGACCGTTCCACCAGATAAATAGCACATAGTTTAAGATTCGCACACATATTCAACCACATCTTGGGTGAAATCTTACACCCCAATCTCCTTCCCCATTCATCTCTCAAGTCAGAATTCTCCTTATAAGCAGACACAATACAATTGTATATCCTGCTAGCAATTGAACAACCACCTGGCTCCCTTTCCTTAAGAAAGAGATTTACCATTGCACTCCCTTGCTCCGCCACATTACCTATGCATCTTTTCAATTTTCTGACATCATCAGATCTGAAATTGTCAATGTGAAACTTCTCTCGCAACTCACGCTCTCCCATCCACTCTCCATCCACAAGGACATCATCAATCCAGAGAACTCCACCCAGAAACCAGTCCAGCCAGAATAAAGACTTACCCACAACAGAAATCAACGGATTCAACCAAATGGATGCATGAATGGTCCTTGAAGCAACCAATCCCAACAATTCATGTACATGTCTCCAGGTTTCTCTCAGAAAAACTGTGAAAGGCGATTTCTTACACAACTTGTTCTTTGCCGTGAGAATTGCCCTTGGAGGGAGCGGGCCCAACATACTTGCCTCAGCAATTACCCATTTATCAGGCAGATCCATTAAAAAGGGTACAATAAAATGACTTGAAAAAGCTAAATGATATGCCCTGAAGTTCGGTACCCCAAGACCCCCTTTTTCCACTGGTAACTGAAGTTTCCATAATTTTAGCCGTGGCGGCTTATTATCCCATAGAAAGGACTGCAACAAACCATCAATTTTCTTGCAATAATGTTGGCCAATTTTCACCGGAAGCACTTTTTCTTGCACTCTGCGTGCACTACCAATGAGCGTAATGGTACAGATGCAGTATTCTAACAGCCATTTGGCGTGCACTAATTCGCCCATCCTCCGTTTTTGTCAGGACTGGTGATAATGCTTCCGCAGGGCTATTTGCTTCCGCCTTCCTTGACACATGGAACCTCCCAATGCTTGAAATGGACATTGAAAAGAGCCGGTACTCACTATCCCAGAGTACCTGCTTACTATTGAGACCTGCTGACACGTTTCCATTAAAAGTATTGGTTTCCTGGTCAGAAGTGCTGGTACTCGGTCTTTCAAATACAAGAAGTGCGGGTAACCATGACCAGCAAGTGCCCTCACATTTCAACCAGCGTGACCTCCTCACCTCTGTTCCTTTTCCTGAAAATGACCAGCCATACACTAATTCTAAGGTAGCACCTTACAGTCATATTCCAGGTTCACCATTTTGGCTCTCATTCGCAAATTGGCGATGGCATAGGGACGAAGTTTGACAAGGTGTTGTGTATATGGAATATTCCCATCAGAGTGCAGCACTGGTTTAAGAGGGGTCCTGTGTTTGTTTTCTCTGCCTCTCGGTTACCTCTTGTTAACCTATTCCAAAGACAGTGGGCGTTTTATGTGGAGGAGCCGAAGGCCTTACTTCCAAGACTGTAGGCCCTCACCACAACCACCACCGCATGTGGCACCCATGCATACACCCCTTGTGTTGCATTTTCATTGGCAAGTTGTGGGGAGTGCGTGCAGTGAAGGCCATGCACCCAAGAACAAAGAGGTGGTTGTGGGGAGATCCTGCATTATTGGGTGCAGGGCCGAAGGCCGTGCACCCAATAATACACTTATACCTACTTAATGACCTATGTCCTGTGGCCTCCTTGTACGCACAGAAAATGAGGGGTCTAATAAGGCCAGTATTTCAGCCCGTGCAGTGCACAGGGGAGTTGTTAGATTTTTAAGGACACGTGTGGTGTTAGGGAACATTGAATTTGACAACATGCCATGAATGCATTATTTATTCTAATGGCTATAATTATATTCATTAGTACGCTGCCATGGGTGGCACATGCTACGGTGGTTGTGGCCAGGGCCTAGAGTCTTGGATGCATGGCCGTCGGCCGAAGGCCGAAAGGCCTTACTTACAAGACTGTAGGCCCTGGCCACAACCACCGCCACATGTGCCACCCCCGTTTTGATTAGCAAGATGTGGGGAGTGTGTGCAGTGTTGGGTGCATGGCCGAAGGCCATGCAACCAATAACAAAGGGGTAAGTACTAGACTTGGAAGACAATGCACACACATCCCATGTAAGATCTACAGACATACACCTAGGAGGGAAGCCTCTGGGCAGAGGTACTGAAGGATAACACACCTATAGAATAACCCCCACTACCACACATCACCGAGGTGGTTGTGGGGAGACCCTGCAGTCTTGGGTGCATAGCTAAAGCCCATGCACGCAAGACTGAAGTCATAAACCGTGGAGTTACAAGTTAATATGGGTGTGGTGGATTATGGTCGTTGTGTTGATGCCCTAGTGTCTTCACTTCATGGCTGTAGACGATGGTCCGAAAAGTAAATTTATAAGCAGCTAATTTACAAGGATCATGTTTTACATATGCAACAATGGTTGTGGATAGGAACTGTACTCCTTGAAACTTGGTTGTAAGGTGTAGGTGGAAGGTTACTCACCGCAGATGAAATGGCAGCCTACAGGCACTGCAGCATATTAGTACCATAGATTAGACACATAGATTCCCATGTGTAGAAAATGCCTGCCAATATACTTACTCCTTACTTTGTTCAAAATCCATACACTTTTTTTTAAAAATTGGTTATCGTAATTGGCGGAAGTATCACTTTTTCCATTTCTGTGATGAAAGAAAAAGGTGTGTTAGTGTTTGCAGTTTTTCCAAATTTACCACATTGCATAATCGACAGTTAACTTTTTTTTTAGACCCTCATATTTAGTTTACAAACCAGTGTACTGTGCATTGCGCTCAGTTTCTGTGTTTGCTTTTCTAATCCTTCGGTCTGGGGAAAAAAATCCTTGTCGGATTAATAAAACCCTTCATTTCTTATGGAACTAAGTACTTAATTTTTTCCTTTCAGTGTTTTTTTCATTTTTCTAATCAATGTTATGTTTGTTGCCTTCCTGCCCATTTTTAACAACAGTTAGATACCTATAGGCGTATTCTAACTGTGCATTTGTTCCTACAGATTTGAGATACTTATTCATTTGTGTTGTTGTTATATCCTGTTTCCTTCATCTTTCCCATTAATGTTTTGTTTGTTGCCTTCCTGCCGATTTTTAAAAACAGTTAAGTACGTATAGGAGTATTCTGCCTGTGCATTTGTTCCCAATGATCTGTGATAATCATGTATTTGTGTCATTCTTCCATCCTGTTGGGTAGTTAGATACCTGTGGGCGTATTCTAACTGTTTGTAGTCTTTCACATACTTTGTTGACAATTTTGAAGTACACATTATTTCGTAAATTTTGGCTTCAAGAACATTAAATATGCATTTGTTAGGTTAGCTGGCAACCTCTGCTTTAGAGTAATAGTGCTATCATTACATTCAAACCATCCAGAATTCTTTTTTAATGTATGCAGTGTAGTGGCCTGCATTGGTTGTAGATCCTGCATGGTAGATTATTCCTAGTGTTATAAAGGTTTTCTTTCCAAGTGACACTTGATTGTGTGTGAATCCAGTCAGTTTGCAGTTGTTTTTGGTGCCAACTGCATTATAACGTAGAAGAATAAGTATTATGTAGGCACTATGTGATTGTATCAGTAAGGTGGAGCGATTGTCAGAATTGCAAATACTACATAATCTGCCATGGTTTACATTTTGTACAAGTTGCTGAAATGGAATGCTCTCACAATTTGGTATAGAAACATGCACAAATCGCTCATTTGGGATTTCTTCCTGTATCACTTTGCTACAGAGAGTGCATGTATGTTTCTACATGTACGAAATTTGGAAGATTTCATTTACAGGTATGCTTTTGTTTTCCAATACTAATAGTATGTACATTAGACATTCTTCTGGATCTTCTTGTGAGTTCATAGTGAATCTCACCATTCCAGCACAGTCGTCCAATTGTTGTCTTACTCCATTAACACTGTATGTGTTGTCAGGATTGCTTGTTGCATTTCTATGCAGCACTAACATTTGCAAACACAATTGGTTTGTGCTTTACAGGTAAATATTGTTAACAATTAGTGGCAATTGAAATAGAATATTCATTGCTATATTTGCATAGCAACTTACCCCACTTTCATTGGTAAATTTGAATGGGCCAGCAAGTTCTGTATCTGAGTGCATTTTTCATTTTTTCTGTTGCTTCTTTGCCGACGTGCCTTGTTTACATTCCCTAATAGGTTCTTCTATGTTTGCGGCAATTGATGAAACTTTAGCTTCTTTTCTTTTTTTTGCGGAATTTCCTGTTGCATTCTGTTGCATTTCTGTTTCATTTACTTTTCGTTTACCCCGTTTCACTTTATCTGGAACCAGGTATTGTTTCAGATGAGGGGTGTACAGTGAACGCAATCTATTGTATTCTAGAATGCACGGAATATCAGCTTTGACTTTACTTGAATCAAAGTTTATTAGCAATAGACCGTCAAGTGTACGTAAGCGTGATAATTCTACGTAGCTCATGCCTTCCTTAAACACTGTCTTTCCTATATCTATCAATGCTTTCTCTAGGGTAAGACCTCGGGATTTATGAATGGTAACTGCATATGCAAGAGTTAGAGAAAATTGCTCTCTACGTACATACATGTCTTTGAAGAGAAGAAATTGAGCCATTGAGTGCCCTATCCTTTTCACTTCTGAAACTTTATCAAAGCGAATATTTACAAACTGAATGTTATTATCACGTTGGTATGATTGAAAGCCAACAACTGTGCCCAGTGCTCCATTAACTAGCCCTTGCTTTAAGTCAAGGTTACATTTAAGCATTACTCTACAATTTAATGATAATTTCAATATTTTTTCCAACCCAGCTGTGTTGGAGATTGAATTTTCTAAACTATTCAGTCTTCTTGTGGCTTGCTCACACATGGGTACTGTCAAACCATGTGCGTCTAGTTTGTCTGTGGTGCTAATTTCTATTATTTCTTGCATTTCTTTCTTTAACATTGTTTCATTGAATTTGAAACAGCTTGCAAGAGTTGGCATTAAGGCCATACAATTCTTTTTTTCTGTGCGCTATTTGTTCCATAACATCAGTTGCACATGCATTATCGCCATAAAGGGCATGTATATGCCGCTTTTTCAATACAGCTTGTGCTTCTTGCGATAATACACCAACTCTAATACTTTTTAAGATGTTGGCATAAGTGAGATCTGCAGATTGCTACATGTTCTCAGTTAATTCTCTGTATTGGAAATGTTGCCAAAGGTTAACATTACCTATGCTACCAACAGTTTTCTGGCAGAGATTGTGGCCTAAGGTTTTAAAAATCGGTTCAACTTTCACTGGTGTCAATTGTAGAAGATCTCCGAAAACGATAATGTGTTTCCCTGCAAAGAGTTCTTCGTTATTACTTTTAAGTACTCCTTGCAATCTGAGATGAATCAAAGCCAACATTAGATTGGAGACCATGCTCACTCCATCTGTTAGTAGCATTTTCATTTGTTTCAATACTCTACGTAATTCCATTGCAGCTTCTGCAGAAAGTTTGTAGTAGTCTTATTTATTTTGACGCTCTACTGGAAGCAGTAGTAATTGGTGTAAAGTCACACCACCTATGTTGTAGGCAGCTAAACCTGTGGGGGCTGTTACAACAGCTGACAGTTTGTTGTTTGTCAATTGTTGAAGGAACTTGCTGATAATTTTGATTAAGAATGTTTTCCCTGATCCAGCTTCACCACTGACGTAAAGCAGTATAGGTTTGTAATTTTGGCAGGTACATTCTTTATTTCTGTGTTGTATGCCATGCACAATTAGTTTTTTTACGTCTTCAAAAATGGTGCACTGATCGTTGTTAAGTTTTGCTTGTTGTACAGTTAAGTCTTCTGTATCTTCTTGATACTGATATGTTTTCTACTTCTGCCATAGCAACTTCAGCCTCATTTGCTATTAGTGGTTGTCCTAATGGTTCTTGACTTCCTGTTATAGAAGGTTGAATAATGTCGGAAGAGGCTTTATCTAGTTGGGCCTGAATTTCTTCTTCCTGTTGCTGCTCATTGTGTAACATTGTTTTGTTCTGCATAAGGTTCACATCGGTGATAGTGCTTTCATTTGCTTTGAAAGCATCTTCATAGCACTAATAATTTTTCAGTTTGTCTTCCTCTTTTCTCCATGGTTTGAAAAGTTGTAACAGAGACATGTAATATAGTTCTTTCTGTTGAGGAGTTTTTAATGACAATTTCACATGATTAATTAAGCTTCATTTGTTAAGTTTCACTAAGCTCCCTTCACAATTGGTCAATCTATATCTACGTTGGCTTTCATCGGGTTTTACATTATTTTTGTATGCAAAGTTTTGAGCTATGTTGTATAGACACATGCTTTCCAGAGTAGTACTCCTGTTTGGATAGTGTGTGTCCAGTAAATTGTTTTTTAGAATGTCCTGGCTGTTGGGATCATTTCTGGCAATTGTTTCTATGTCCTCATATGATTTTAGCACTCTTTTTCTAGATTTTGCAGTACCAAGACTGAGCCATACTATGTTGTCTGATTTTCCATACAAAGCATTGCCAGTTAAACGATCTGCTGCTTCATAGCCCCCACATTCTCTATGAGAGAGCATTTTTATGCCTAGGTTGTACAATTTTTGTGATAATGTTTTGTCTGATGCTAGGTCATCCCAAAGGTCTTGAAGCTCTGTCTTTTCTGCTATTGTTAAGTAGGCTGTAACATATTGTGCAACAGCAGTTGAATTGTCTACAATGTACTGTACATCTATGTTTGCATTCCATAAGAGGGCAATGATTGCATTGTAATCAATGATATATTTTGATTCTTCTGTTCTTTTTTATGTAATACGTGTTCTTAGGTGATTTACATTTAATACTATGTCGAACTGAAGACATGAAGTTGTTTACTTCACCTGTTTCTGTAACTGGTCTAGGGAAACCAAAGCAGCATTTGGTGTAGTATTTATCTTTGTTTTTGTATTTACGGTGACAATATTTGCCACATTTGTGTCTTTGAAATTGTAAAATCTGCCCATGCCGATATGTGTCTGTTGTGAAGGGATTTCCCATGTGACATATTTTTGGATAAACTGCAAAACAGTGCTATCACTGTCGTGCCCAAATTTCGGTGCACCTTTGATCCATAACAGCATGTGAATATGTGGTGCTCCTCTTGCTTGATATTCTTTTCTCCAAAAGAAGTGTTGCACTTCTCCAAGGGGAGGAACAGTTTTATTGCAAATAAAGTGTAGCATTGCAATGAAACGATGATGGAAATATCTTGAAACATTAACTGGATCTAGAGAGCAAAGTTCTCCAGGTGTTAATATATCTATGTTGTTTTTGTTGCTGTTTGCTATGCGTAGGAACTCATGTAAATCTTCCCATGCATATTCTGCACAACTTAGCGTAACAAACCAAGTTGGTGGTCCAAGGTTTCTGATCATGCAACGCACGTCTCCGTGCCATCCAAACTAGTATTCCTTGTCATACTTGATTGTAAAACCTCATCTTTTTCTTGTACTTTTTGCATTAACTGCGTAGCTGACATATTTTGAAAGTGCGTTCCAGATTTAAGAATGTGTGCAACTCCATAACATAGTGTTGCTAATTCACTTTCATAGAGTAGGTGGAATATGTATTCCACATTTTGTCTAAATCGGGGATCATGTGAATACATTTGTAATGAGCGGTATTCTGAAGCCCCAATCTGACTGGGTCTATCATCGTATCTCCCACCTTTGCCAGTAGGAAAAGGCAGTGGAAAAGCACGTGCTTCTATACTTTTTTCCAAAATACTCATTGGTGACCCTTTGGTTTGTCGCATTTGGTAAGTTTGTAGTGCATCATCTTTGCTTTCATTGGAATGCAATGGATGAATTGTGTAATGGTCCAAAAGAGTGGATACTGTAGCTGGATCCAGAAGTTCGAATTGTCCAGGTTCTGATGGCTCTTGAATTATTTCAGTTGTTTGCCTTAAGCTTTCATCAATATTTATTTCTTTGTAGTACTCATTATTGTCTTTTAGATATTGCAATGCTTGTCTAACTTTGTGTAAGTCCACTAATTGTTGCCAAATTATTTGTCCTTTGTTGGTACTCCATTTACCAAGACTATTAAAGAATGCTCTATTGAACGTTCCGCTCCTAGAGTGTGCACATTTTCCGTTAGATCTAATGGCAAGCAAACTACTTTGCCACGAATGCCTTTCACCAATTCAGAGGAAGGTAAATTTGCTGTTTTAGGATGAAGGCGTATAATTGCTTGAAATGGGTGAACTGTTTGAATTATTATGCTCTCATACGAATTGACCTGTTGCAGGATTTTTGGTAATGGAAACAATTCCAAATTATTTATAATTGCACATGAAGGAGTGTGGTTGTTGTCTAATTTTGCAGTACCGTAACTGCAACATATTAGACGTTCAGTTATTTCATATTTGCTTTCAGCTAATAGGTACAAAGCTAATTCAAACGATTTAGAGTCTTCATTGTTTTCTATTTTGTATGCTATGTCCACATTTTTTGTGTTCCTTTTGTAAAACATTCTGCGGCAACATACACACACATGGTTTGGTACTTCAGCCGATGACCTTTTAACTTTTAAATTTCAGTATTTCTTTTCTGTATGTGTGTAATAGAAGGTTGCTATGTGCAGAATTGTCGCTAATATGCTCTAAAACTGTTGCATTTTCTACGTGGCTCTCACTTCCAAAATATTTTTTCTGAATACGGTCCCTTTCTTCTTGTAAGTATTTGGGTGTACCATGTAGAAGAGTGGTATTTAAATTGCCTAATTCTGAAGCTGGACTTTTTGCATAGTATATTTTATACACTAAATTTCTTACTTTGGTATGATGTACTGATATTCTTTTGATATCATGGAAGGTACTTTTGCAAATAGGCCCAAAAATGCAGGCTAATGAATGTCACTTTAGTCCTGTGTCTTTCCGCACTACACAAATATTCATATTTTTTACATATTGATTGAGGAACTGACGTAAAGATTTGAAAGCTTTGTTTGGAATGGCACACATTGAAGTGCACGGCCATTTGTATACTGGATGGTGTGGTTCTGCTGAATCGAGAGGTAATTCTAAGTTTTAAGAAGATAGTTTTGTAAGCAGTGTTTCTTGTTCCATGATGGTAGTATTGATTTTCTCATACCCTCGTCCACTGCTATGGATGGCAATTGTGTTTGTTTGATTTTGTTTGTATGCTTCTTCATTAATATATGGCTCTGTGGTTGTTGTGAGACTCCATTCACCAACACAAACATGCAAACAATTATTTTTGTTCACATTCCGTTTATTGCCGAGTTTCATTTGTAGTTTGGTACTTAGTTTTATTAGTGCTTTCATCCTATTTAACACTTATATGAATAACTTCCTTTTGAGAAGGATTGCACTGTCCACGAGTGCTTGTAGAATTAACTTTCTCCGGTATGTTTTAAGGGGTGAGGATGATTTTGGTCCTCTTAGTAGATTCTGAAGGACTCTGTGATGAAACATTTTTGCTAAAATACTTTTTTTACTATGGTTTCTTCTTACACTATCAGGATTATTAGGAACATTGCTAGCTGTACTGGCAGCTGTTTTTTTGACAACATTTCTGTGTTTAGTGACACTTTTTGATGGAGGAGGTACAGTTTCGGTAGTTGAGACTTCTTTTATTATGTTACCCAACTGCATTAGCTGGTTTGTACCAAGATTCTCCACTAACTCTACAACAGGTGGATGCTTACATTGGGCACCTTTATTTTTATTTGGTCTAATTCTGCGTTCCTTTCTACAGAGTTGCTTTTTGGTAGGCTTTCTTTGGTGTCTCTTGAGAAAAAAATGTATACTTTGGTCTGTTGTCCAATGTATGTGTGCTGTGTGCATGTGTGCATGACTGTGATGGGGAAGCTCTTTGGCATGGTGTGTCAATGTACAGTGACCTCTAACTATCATTTGGTAAGTCTACTTTACTGTTTGTATACTACTACAATGTGCTTTAGATGAGAGTACAAAGTGCCCTACTTGTGACGAGAACCATTATTAATAACCGAAATGCCAAAAACTTGCTACCGCAACTTATTTTCACAATCTAACCTTCTAAGGATTTCCTATGTTACTTCAGTACCAAACACGCAGGGATTTGCCAGCCATTCCACCTGTTATTCTTTGTTCAATAAATGGATAATTGTAGGTAGAATGGTTTACAAATGAATGCTTGCTTTGGTGTCCAAAATAAACAAATAACCCACGCAGCCTCTTTAAGGAGTAGTTACAATATGAAGGTTGTACTGTACTTACTTTTCTGTGCAAGATGACCAGGTTTCTTCGGATATGTCGTCTGCAGTGTAGATGCTGTTGATTCTCAGGAGAGTAGTCTTCACTGTGAATTAAAAAAAAACGATATGAATTACTTTGTGTGTTTGCAGCGGTCATGATACTGCAGACTTTACTTGTACTTCTTTCGTCAGAGGATTGGCACTTTCATATTTCAACCCAGTCCACGTGCACATTTCACTTCTCTCTGTGCAGTCTTTGCATACTACTTTCAATATGGTACTTGAAAGTCCTTTGCAAATGCCTTGTTCTTTACAAAGTGTAGTATGCATAGGAGAGAGGTTTGTAAGCAATAGGGCAAAGTACTAGATGGGCAAACATTTTGTACTTGTTAATGAAAAGCACGATGTCGAAAAATTGGGAGACCCTCCGAAGAACATGCCAGCACTACAATCGGGAGCCCCTACTATTTTCATATGATCACATTGCAAGTAGCATTACTGTAGGCAGTACAGAGTACAGAACTCCAACACTTTCACATACAAAATTGAGGTCTGCCCTAAATTATACTTCTCAACTCACACGCTTTTGGCGGCTGTCACCCGCCAAGCCTCCTGCACGCCCATTCTTTCCCGGCAAAAAATCGGCTGATTTCACCCGCCTACAAGACAAAAATGGTTGAGAGCTATGCCTAAATAGGCATGCTTGCAACGTATGTACAGGTTATGCAGAAGACAGTAAGCAGTTGTGCGATTTGTTAATGACAAATTGGCAATCTTGCACTATAAAAGGGGGAGCGTTGTGTGTTCCCTATGGACATTTACTGGCATTATTTTGTCTATTTTAAATCATAAGGCTTCCACATGTACTCTGATTAAAATGTACATACCTGTACTCTATACTGATGCATGTGGACATGCATGGAGATGCATGTAGAAATTAGCAATCCTTGCACAGTAGCTTGTGAAGTAGGTGCTTTGCAATGGTATGTGATTTCCATTAAGAATCATCAACAGTAATTATGAAGTACGCAATGTTGATTGATGACGGAGTTAAAATTAGCGATGTTCTATGTGGTTGGTGGATGATTGTGGATGATTGTGCACCCACTTAGTTGTGTCCAATGAGGGACTTGCTTTGGTACCGCTGTAGAAAGGGTGGAAGGACTGGCTAAGAGTTACGTGCCGCACGTAGGCAACGCTTGTCCGCTGGTAGGGCGTGTCACATACGGGTTTCTTCAGCAAATACTGCATGGAAAGACGACTGTAGGCATCAGCCAATGAGATGTTCACATTACTCTTTTGTGTCGAAAGACGGTGCGCACACTGAAAATGGCAGAAGTGGAGAGGGTCAGGGTTTTGCTGCTTGGAGACATTTTTGTGCAAGGCTTACAACACTATGCCGAGAGTAGGCATGTGGCACACCATTTTGATGTGCGAGGAGTGGAGGTGGTGTGGAGCGCTGACACTGATGCCAATACTGCAGCAATTCTGCAAGTTTGCAGAGACATGCGTAGAATGACCACTCCTCATGTGGTAATTTTGCACTACGGTGCTTGCCACTTGGGATACCTGACTTCACATACTTTGTTAGCAGATTTGGCACAGTTGGTTGAAGCACTCATGACCATCTTCCCAACATCAAAAGTAATTTTTTCTTCTTTACTCCAGAGAGTACAATGGAACAACACTTCTGTTTTCTGTCCAGATCAAAGCATCGGGAGGTGCATCATCAATCGCGGCATGCGTGCATTCATGCTACGAGTTGGTATGTTTTTTTGTAGCCAAAATAACATTGCTCCCCCTTTTTGGAACATAAGGCTTGCTTTAGAGAAGGTTCTGTAATGTTTGCAAGAGTAAAGCAAGTACAAAAAATACAAAAAAATACATAAAATAACACATGTCTGTATGATATGTGGCCAAAAATAAAAAAGAAAACAGCTCTTTTCAGAGCCTACCTTAAAGGGGAAAAACGGGAATAGTACTTTAATGTACCGTTGTCACGCTCTGATCCTGTACATGTCCGCGAACATGGCGGTAGTTAGCAGCCAGCACATATCACCACCGGGGATTGAAGGGTGGAGCCGCATGTAAATGAGAATGAGCGGAGCTAGGGATTGGTCCATAAAGTTCAGTAGCTGTGTTCTGACCATTGGACTTTAGTAAGACCATCTTCTCCCTCACAGGACACCACACAGCCATGGCTTTCCATGCTCAAAAACAGATTATCTGGATTGTGGGAGACTCATGGATACATTGGTTGAAGGTGCATGCAGAAAGCTGCAGTTTATCTAAAAATCTCAGATTTCCACATGCGGAAGTGCACTGGCATGGCGTGCGTGGCATGAGATGGCTGGACTTGGTAACTCTTCGTGTTACTTTACAGACAGAGGGCCTCCAGATATACTGATCATTCATTGTGGAGGAAATAGCTCAGGCCATGTATCTGGAATTTCTTTGCAATTTGCCATGAAGGAAGGACTCGCAAAACTCATGGACATGTTTCCAAATTGTCAAATACTTTTTTCCTGTATTGCCCAAAGACACATATGGTTGCGTTCTTCTGCATTTGGTCCACAAATGGCGAAAGTGAGACGCAATGTCAATAAGGATGTGGGTGCCTTTTTAAGAGATGTTTGCATGTCTTCTTTCCACAATGAAAACATTTTGTTTCATAGCAGTTTCATTTTCCGCAGAGTTGGAGTCCACCTCACATATGCTGGCAATCGGATGTTTCGTCACAATTTACAAAATGCATTGCGCCCTCTTTTGCAATCACACTAACCTATCTGACAATCCGTTTTCCCCAATCCACTGTTTTTGACCCACACAACACACCACCAAAAGGCTCTTTTCAGAGCCGCCACTTACTTCCAACGTACACTTTATTGCGTTTGCTCCGCTTGCACTCTCCCTTTTTCCCCTCTACGACTGTCTGTGAAATTTTGCTGAACTCTGCAGGGGTCTACGGCCTTCACTTCATAGTTCTATTGTTATACTGAGAAAGGTGGCTCTGAAAAGAGCCTTTTTGGTCATTTTTGTTGTTTTTACGTTACTTGATTAACAGCACTCGACACAATAGGAGAAGAGGCGAAAGGAGGGTAAGGAAGGGACACCAGCCACGGGGATAAGAAAGGGCAACTGAACAGACAAATATTAAGGGTGAACTTTATTTAGGTAAGGAGCAGATCTTCTGGTGCTCGGTGACTGCAACCTCAAAAGCACTTCGAAAACTCTCCCCCCGGCAGAGTACTGTGTCACAATACGTGCACACTACTGTCACCTTTGAAAAGTAAGGGTCCACAGCATTGCGAATGGCTTGTGAAGCAGCTGGAGGGATGCGCTCCTTCACAGGAGTGTCCCTTGTGGTGGGAGATCGGATTCCGAGGATGCTGTGGAGGAACTCAAATGACTACGCTCTTCACATGGCACCACCTTGCGAATGTCCGCAGTGTGGAACGAAGTGAGGTGTCGCTTCATGGTTGTCGTACCAAAACTATACGCTCCAAATCTCCCGCGACTCAACCCAACATCGCACTGGTTACACTTCACCAGGTTCGCACGTGTTTTTGGTACGTTCCCATAAACGGAAAACAACCGCCACACCCACGACTCCCGTTGAGTGCTCCTAGTGCAGAGTTCCTCCACTTCATTCTCTTCCTCCTCTTCTTCCTCAATCTCTACATCCTCACCCATATATCTCTCTGCAGGCCCTTGGTGAGGTGGTGATGGTGGCGGGTTTGTGGGTGGTGCAGAGGCTAATAACCCAACAGCAGCCATGGAAGCCATACCGATTACTTTCCTTTTGGTCACTACAGCAGTAAAGGCAACACACCTCAATCTGCTATAGCTAGAAGGACAATGAAGATGCACTCGGGGGTGTGGCCTTTTGTAGGGGTGCAGGGGTGCGCCTCGTGACCGTCTTCATCCCTACAAAGCGGTACACACATTTTACACAGCAACTCCTGAGGTGTGTTATTGTTTCGGATGTGTGAAATTACATTTTTACACTCTACAATACTTTGCCTTGTGTCTACAAGTTCATTTTTATTGTTGCGGAAGCACACACCCACGGAAACTAGTCCCCACGCTCAGCGTAGATGCGGTCACAAGATGACGTCCTCAACACATCCGCCCCCATAATGAAAGTCCCCTGGACAGCAAATGCAAACAATCAAACATGTGCATGTGCACAAGTGTCCTACGGACAGTGTTCGGGTTCTCAAACTACTTCAAAGTGCGACACAAGTGAGACGGACAGTTAGGAACTGGCGCAATGTTCGCAATACTTACGTTTGTACTGCGCATGTGCACGCATGCTATGTTCACTGTATGGACAGTTCCACTGTCCTTAGGACAACTCCATTTTGTTTGCCTACGAACTTGCCGGTCACCGTGCCTGTTCTACGGACGGCACCATTTTAACTGCGCCCAATACGGACCGCTATACTGTCCTTCACAAGCTCCCTTTTTACACATTTACACCCATTCCGGACATCTTGAGTGTTCTACAAACATGTATTATCTCGTTTCCGAGCGGTACGCCGAGGTAGTATATCCTTTGGACACCCCTTTCTGTTTATGTATGCACATTTTCAAAAGATGGTGCAGTCACACATCACATCCGTCTTACTTCACATTAGACAGTGCCCACATTCCATTGCTTGCGGATAGGTCGAACAGGCGTGCTGTTCGTGAACATTTTATGTCTTTTAAAAAAAAAAAAACTACACACAAACTCTTTCTCTTCAACTACCGTACAAAAACATTTCAAACACACACACATCATTCTAAAGAAATAGCGGGGGAAGCGGGCACTGAAACAAATATGGGGGAATTAGGATTCAACATGTGCTAGTTATGAGGAAAGGATTTGTGAGGGGAAGAAGGGATGTATATTTCGTCAAAACGTCTATTTTCCTGTTCAAGGTTTGGGGATGGTTCACTGGGGAATGGAGAAGCAGGGCAGGTGCAGGTGGGGCAATGATAACAAACTTTTCCTCTCACACAGTCCTCCACAAACTCCTGTGAACTTTGAACATTGGCCTTCAATATGTCCATTTTCTCCTCTATCCTCTTTATCCTGTCTTCTTCTGTCTCGTTTGTTACCCTTTCGTCTTTTTTTTCCTGCTCTGTTAAAAAAAAAAAAATGCATAAATTCAATGCCTCTAAAATACTGGTCACTATTTTGCATATGCAGAGCAATGTGTACCATTATTGTCGCTGTCTTCAGACATTTCCCCATGCGTGAAATACTTCTCCAGCCTCTCCAAAGTACTAGCCATTTCTGAGTCAAAACAACAGAAAGAAATTATTATTTAGGCACCACATAACAACAAAAAAATCTCACGCATATAAAAAAAATGATCTGCACTCACTCTTTTGGTGTAATCTCCCTTCGTCCTACTGCAACCGTCCACTGTCGTTCCAGGCTGCCGAGTTTCTGTAAAGTGATTATGCTGGAGGCATCCTTTTTTTTTTTTTTGGTACCATCCACTTCATTCTACATGCTTATTACATTTGTTGTTTTCTTTTCCCAGCTTCAGGTTTCCATATTTACTTATTAGTACTTATAATATCTTTATGTCCTTCTTCTACGTTGCACACTTTTTGTTTAAGACAATAGTACATTTTCTCCTACCCCCCGCCTCTTTCGGTAATGTTGATCCTGTCCAAACCCGTCTGCAAACAGGCGCTCAGTCCGTACCTTTCCAATATCAATAGGGAGGGGGTTCTGTATGTTCGATGTTAAATGTATGTCAAGTACGTAGATTATACTACATATCTCTCAAAATCACATGATTTCAGTGCATATTCTTCTGATCAACTTCATTGCCACAATTTCATGCTTACCTTTCACCTTCCAAAAATCTACACAATTCCCTAGAAAAAAAAAACATTGTTAAGGGGACGTTATCGTGAAGTTGCCCTCCCAAAAACCAGTGAAATTCACTACAAAAAAAAAAACTTTGTTGAGGGCACGTTATGGTTAAGTTGCCCTAACAAAAACCAGTATACTTCACTAAAAAAAATCTTTCCGCCTCCCCTTTATGCTTCAAATTAAAACCGAAAAACCCCTGAAATTCGCCAGTATGGTAAACTAAGCCCCAACCCAGCCACCACCCCTGTGCACTGCTACCACTAACACCCAGACCATGAAAGATGTCATCTCAAATGTCAATGCTGACATCAATGACGACATCACTTGTTTAGCACCTTTCTTTTCCTTCCCTGCCATGCATATATATGTACACTCAGTAAAAATAAATCACTAATGGAATGTTATACTTCACAGTGCAACCAAACACCACTGCACATTCCCCCATTACAGTAAGCTAAGCAACCATAACTCACACCATCTACGTGCATTGCTAAGACTAACACCCAGGACATCAAAGATGATATCACAAATATCATTGATGACATCACTGATGACATCACATGTTTGCCTCACTTATTTTGGTGCATTGAAAAATGTAGGCTAGGTGGTTTTATTCACTGACCAGCGCAATATGAACATTGAAAAGGTGCTGCATAGCAAAATGTTACTCTTGATGTGTGTTCTTAAAGTACTTTCCTTAGGGTCTGGTGTCAGCTCATGATGCACATGCATGGGGCAATAGCAGGCCTCAAACACACAATTCATTTGTATACAGGAAGATAAACTGTCGGATGCTGCTAGTTCCTTCTACCCTACTTCTGTTTCCCTGTATGTGCCGCTCAGTTATATGCATCGGGTCGTCATATGTATTGTTTGTTGTAGCACAAGTGTGTATTAAGTCTAGATTTGTGAGCTAGTTATTACATGTGTAACATTACACAATCACCCCTGACATCTTGCTACCAACATAATAGAAAGAACCATTTGTAGGTAGGGACTATTAAGGAATATTATTTTCACATGTGATGTCATCAGTGATGTCATCGATGGTATTTGTGATGTCATCTTTGATGTTCTGGGTGTTAGTCTTAGCAATGCACGTAGATGGTGCGAGTTATGGTTGCTTAGCTTACTATAATGGGGGAATGTGCAGTGGTGTTTCGTTGCACTGTGAAGTATAACATTCCTTTAGCGAAATTATTTTACTGATTGTACATAAATATGTATGGCAGGGAAGGAAAAGAAAGGGGCTAAACAAGTGATGTCGTCATTGATGTCAGCATTGACATTTGAGATGAGATTTTTCATGGTCTGGGTGTTAGTGTTAGCAGTGCACAGGGGTGGTGGCAAGGTTGGGGGCTTAGTTTACCATAACTGGAAAATTTCATGGGTTTTTCGGTTTTCATTTGAAGCATAAAGGGGAGGTGGAAAGTTTTTTTTAGTGAAGTGTACAGGTTTTTGTTAGGGCAACTTAACCATAAAGTCCTCTCAACAAAGTTTTTTTTGTAGTGTATGTAAATACATATGTGCATTCAATGAAAAAAACTTTAGTTAGTGGTCAGTCAAGGCAAACATCAAAAACTCTAGAAATTCAGCTAAAGCCACCTTAACTTCGCGACCCCCTCTTGCACAGAATGACTTTACAGATGACATTGCTGGTTACATCACTAATACCATCATGTATAACTTAACTAGTGACATCACCAATAGCATCATTGATGGCATCACTAATAACATAATATATGACAACAATGATTTTATAACTGATGGCAACAGACAAAATATCATTGTAGGTAATTGCACATATTTAGGCCACCCTTATGTTTCTACATATGTGACTTTAACATTTTAGAATAGTTCATAACAATGAGCACATTGTAGGAAATAGTCAACAGCTACACATGCAGCGTATCACTACTTGTGAAGCTTTCATTTATGGTAGTTTGGTAAAAGATGATATCTGAATTGTAAGTATGAAGGAGTGAGAGATAGAGAAGACCCACTGCCCCCAGGAGTCGTATCCCACCACCCAGGTGCGATTTAAGGGAGTAGGACAGTTACATGGCAGTAGAGGGTAAAGTGAGTCCCACAGCAGCGTGCAGCGTCGTCATGGAGAGAAGCATAGAGTCTAGCATAGAGCCAGCACCAGCTGTCCAAGGATTGAAGGACTGCGATTGAAGGACCATCCATAAACCGGAAGAAAACTGTGTCTGTATGCAGCAGTTCTACTCTGCTGCTGAGTGGGGAGCTGATGTCACCAGTGATGTCATCAGTGATGTCATCAGTAAAATCATATGTGTTGCCATCATTGGAGTCATAGGCTGCACAACAGGGGGCATGACGTTAAGGTGGCTTTATCTGAATTCCCAGGGTTTTGTTGTGATATGTTTTTTACCTTAACTGATCATTAACTTAATATTTTTACATTCAATTAATTGATTTGTTCCACGCCACTGGTCGTGGCTTTCAGCCAAGGCCAGCGGCCACGGGGTCCAGCCAGGGCCAGTGGCCACGGCCTTTGACCATGTCCACTGTACATTTTAGAACACTACCAGACCACTAGCCATGGGCTTCGGCTGTGCCCACTGTATTTTTGAAATCATTACCAGCCCACTCTTCATGGCCTAGGACCATGATCAGTGACGACCGCTCCCACGCTATATTTTAAAACACATGCACATTCCCAGTGATCTCCCCTATACTACAATATCTCCCATAATGCCATTTTCTATGGCATTGTGAACCCCTTCACTTCTAATAAATATGTCCTCTTGGGCTTTGCAACAGGAATGCGCCAAGTTGAAAAATTAGTGTGTTTTTCACTTCACCATTATTTTCATGTATGGAAAATGTCCACCTGCACAGCCCAAACCGCTGGATGGATTTGCTTCAAATAAGAAACAAGTCAGGAACAAAGCGCTCAAAGGAAATCTGTTGTTGGTCTGCGATAAATTTGCCCAGTAGTCTGTTTTTTTAGTTGGCTCCTGTACCCAAAACAAAGTTGTATATCCCATTATGCCCCAGGATGCATTGCCAAGCTTTTTCATTTCTGAAAATCTACCATTACACAATTTGAGAATCAAGTTCGGGAATCGATTTTGGAAAGTGCCCTAAAATGATTTAAAGGGTGTAACTAGGATCGTTTTGAGGTCAGGGAGCATGTGGGAATTAGGGAGCAGCCTGTTTTGTTTTTAAATATAAAAATAATTACAGGGATTGAATCCTAAATTTACTTAAAATGGGTTGGAGGGATTTGTTAGTGGGCTATTTGTGTTTTTGTGGTGTTAAATATGTTAAAAAGCTTTCAATTGTGCAATGAAACAGTGGCAGAAGCCGATTATTTATTATATCCTTTGTTTTGATTAGACAAGCATTTCACTTGACTTACAGTGATCATCATGATTCACGCCTGATGTCAGGCAAGAAAATATCGACATGATCGTACCTCCCACTTCTTTGTCAAAGTACCTAGTTAGAAATCCTGCCTGAACTCTTACATCCCCTTACCTCATCTAAGTTCTGACTAGTCATTTTACCTATATATCTCTAACTCCATCTCACTCTTCTTTGTCACAGTACTCTACTACCACTATGGCATTCTTCCTCATCACAGTACACCACTACCACCATCTCACTCTTTCTCATCTGTCCCACACTACCACCACATCACTCTTCCTTGTATACCCCATTACCACCAACTCACTCTTCCTCATCATAGTATCACCCTACCAACACATCACTCTTCCTCATCACAGTACCCCACCACCAACAACTCATTCTTTCTCATCCCAGTCCCCCACTATGACCATCTCACTCTTGCTCATCACAGTACCCTACTACCAGCACATCAGTCTTCCTTGTCGCAGTCCCCCACTGCCATCAACTCACATAACCTCTTCACAGTCCTGCACTACCACCACATTACTCTTCCTCATCAGTCTCCCATTTCCATCACCTAACTCTTCCTCATCACAGTCCCCCACTAGCAAAACTCACATTTACTTGTCGCAGTCCCCCAGTACCATGATCTCAATCTTCCGCTTAATAGCCCCCCACTGCCACCACACCACTCTTTCTCATTGCAGTACCCTACTGCGGTGTCCGGTCAAATTTTCAAATGCAAAGGGTCGAATGACCTTCTGATCGAAAGTAAAATGACCGAAAAAAGGATCAATTTTGTATTTATTTATTTATTTATTTATTTAATTTTATATTTTTTAGTTAGTTTAGCATATATAAAAAAACTTTTTTATAAAAAGAAAACAGGGATTGGGGGAGGAACCCCCCCATAAAAGAAAAATCAACCCTTTTTTTTCGGTCATTTTACTGTGGAAAAAAAGGCATTTGAGCCTTTTGGTTTTGAACTTTTAGCCTAGAACCCCCTACTACCACTAATTCACTTTTCGTAGTGACAGTGTCTACTACCACCAACTCACTCTTCTATCTCACAGTCTCTCACTAACTCCACCTCATTGTTCTGCCTCACTCTTCTTTGTCAAAGTCCTCAAGTAATCTACCTCACTCTTCTCCGTCACTGTCCCCCATCAATTCCACCTCGCTCTTCTTCATCACATTCCTCCACTAGCTCCAGCTCACTCTTCCTTGTCACTGTACCGCAGTACTACCATTCCACTCTTCCCTGTCACAGCCTCCACTATTTCCTCCTCACTCTTCCTAATCACAGTCCCAACTAAGCCACCTCACTCTTCCTCTTCCCAGTAGTCCACTACAAACAACTCATTCTTCCTCATCACAGTACTCCACTACCACATCTCACTCTTCTTCATCACAGCCCCCACTAACCCCACCTCGCTCTTCTTCATAACAGTCCCAGTTCCCCACTAATAGTTGCCCACTAACTCTACTTCATTGTTCTGGGTCGCAGTGCCCCACTTTCCCCACCTCCCTCTTCTTTGTCACAGTCCCAAAGTACCCCACCTCACTCTTCTTTGTCACAACTCCAGTCTACCACTAACTCCACCTACTCTTCTTCATCACAGTCCCCACTAGCTCCACCTTACTCTTCTTCATCACAATACCCCACTAACATCACCTCACTCTTCCTCATCACTGTCCCCCACTAGCTCCAACTCACTCTTCTTCATCACAGCCCTAGTCCCCCACTAACTCCACCTCACTTGTTTTCATCACAGCCTCCTTCTCACACCACCTCAATCTTCATCACAGTCCCCCAATAACTCCATCTCACTCTTCTTTGTCACAGTCCCCACACTAAGGTCACCACACTCCTCTTCATTACACTCTCCCAATAGCTCCATCTCACTATTTTCCATCAGCATACTTCACCACCACCACTTCCCTATTACTCATCATAGTCACCCACTAATTCCACCTCACTCTTCTTCATCACAGTCCCCCACTTGCTCCACTTCACTCATACTCATCGCTGTCCCCCACTACTACCACTGCATTCTTCCTCATCACAGCCCCCCTAATTCCACCTGACTCATGCTCATCACAGTCACCCACTACTTCCACCTCACTCTTCCTCTTCACAGTGCTCCAATACAATCAACTCACTCTTCCTTGCCACAGTACTCAACTACCACCATCTCACATTTCCTCATCCCTAACTAACCTAACTCACTCTTCTTCATCATAGTCCCACTAACTCCACCTCATTCTTTTTCCTAACAGTCCCATTTCCCCACTAATTCCACCTCACTCTTATTCATTACAGTCCTCCACTAACTATACTTAACTCTTCTAGGTCATAACTCCATCTACCTCTTCTTTGTCACAGCCCCACACTTCACCATGCCACTCTTCTTTGTCACAGCTCCGGTCCCCCACTAACTCCACCTCACTCTTCTTCGTCACAATACCCCACCGCCTTCACCTCGATCTTCCACGTTACAGACCCCCCACTAAATCCATCTCACTCTTTCTTAACACAATCCCTACTAACTCTACCTCACTCTTCCTCATCACAGTCCCCTTCTACCCCACCTCACACTTCCACTTCACAGTACTCTCCTACCACCAACCCACTCTTCCTCATCACAGCCCCCCACTAACTGCACCTCATGTTTCTTCATTACAGTCCCAGTCCCCCACTAACTCCACCTTACTCTTCTTTATCACAGACCCCACTAACTCCACCTCACTCATCTTCATCTCAGTCCTACACTTACTGTACCTAACACTTCCTCATTACAGTACCCAATTACCCCACCTCACTCTTCCTCGTTACAGTACTCCACTACCTCCACCTCACTCTTCCTTGACACAGTTCCTGAGTACCGAACCTAACTTTCCCTTGTCACAGTCCCCAACTAACCCACCTCAACTCTTCATTGTCATTGTGCTTCACTACCACAATCTCACTCTTTTGTGTCACAGTTCCCAATTACCCGATCACTTTTCCTCATCACAGTCCTCAGCAACACAACTTCAGTCTTTCTCGTCATAGAACCCCACTAACCCCACCCAGCTCTTCCTCTTCACAGCCCTCTACTACCATCACCTCACCATCTCTTGTCACAGTCTCCAACTACCACCAGGCCCCTCTTTCTCATCACAGTCCCCCACGTTCACCTTTTCGAGTACCTGCTTCGCCACTTATATATAATGTAATGTAATGGAAAGTGGTCTTGTATAGCATTCTTCTGCCAATATTGTTGGCCTCACTGCTTATGGTTCTGTAAAATGAGAGAGCAGGATGTGTTAGTTAGATAGCAAGAAGGAAAATGCAGAAGCCTTTGGAGTTGATGGATGCAGGTCGGAATTACCCACTTCCTGTGTGTTGACATAAAAACCTCTATGTTGTTTGTGGTTAGTACCGACTGGGCACGTTAGCCATATGGGCATCCCCCGGATTGTTGGTGGAGTGCAACAATTTACAACATTCTTAATGATAGAAGATGGGTAGGGTCTGAATCTGTTAAGTACACAAGACCCAGGAGTTCATTGGTAGGAGTGTGGGAAGTGTAAGGATGCAAGATTGTAGGAGAGAGGAGTTAGCTGAGGGATGAGGGGGGAGGGTGGGGTGTTGTCACTTCATTGTTCTTGGTGGTAGATTTCACTCAGATTAAATGTGTGGACCAGTACAACACAGGACAGGTGCCATGAGCCAAATTGGTTTGCTGCAGATCGTAGTGCCAATGGTTTCAAAAAATGCTTGTCATGAATTAGCACAGATGTTTCTGGTGCGCAGTTTTTAGTTAGTTGCTATTACTTTTCATTTCTTTGAAAGTGGTTGGTTAACGAGACAAATCTTGAGCTGTTTCCTGAAAGTCAGGTGTTTCTCCAGGTGAAGCGGTTTGGGTAGGGTGTTCTACAGTATTGTGCCAAGAACTGAACAAGAGGACCCTACTTGCTGTTTCTTGGTGAAGTTAGGGACTAGCCCTTTTGCAGTATTTCTGGAACTAAGTGTTTTGGAAGGAGTATAGTGTTGAAGCTTACTTCTGAAGGAGGAAGGGCCCACTACATGGAATGAATGATGGGCTTTGCACAAGATTTTGAAATGCATCTTTTTTTGGATGGGCCGTCAGTGGAGAGTGCACAATGCTGGCATGATGTGTTAAAGTCGCTTCATTCTGTGAACTATTCTTGCCACTGCTTTTTAGAATCTTTGAAGTTTCCTCATTAGGTAAACTGGGAGTCTGAAATAGAGACTGTTTGCGTAGTCTATTTTAGTTAGTATTAGCACAATTATGGATATGACCCTGCGGGTGAATGTTTAATAAGGTAAGATGGTAATACCCAAAAAAGATCGAGGAAGAAAAGACTGAATCCAAAAGACCAAATTTGGGATGCCCAATTTGACCATATATGTGGGGGGGGGGGGAATGTTAATAAAAAAAATGTTGAGAGGTAAGGAAGGGTGCAGGGTCTCCCCCCACATATATACAAGGTCAAAGGGGAGAAATAAATGTGGTCTTTTGGCATTTCTTTTTTTTCTTCAGACAGTTGATGGTACATCAGGTAACATGTAGATTAGAATGCACGTCTGGGAGAAACCACTTTGGACAATGTCTTTGCCCTCTGGGTAAAGAATAAAGGTCTTGCCCATTTTAATTCCAAGATTTCTTACCATTCTTGATGGGTTTGGGCAGGGTCTCATCTCGTCAGGCCATGGAATTGTGGTGGCTTTGGAACCTGCCGGATTACAGAACATCAGATCTTTGCTATGGTTTAGTTAAGTCTGTTTGCTGTCTTCCATGCCTCCACCCGTGCAAGCCAGTTTTTAATGTCCGGGCATTTGATGATGGGTGGTTCACTAATTTGTAGATTATTTGTGTGTCATCAGCGTAGTTGTAACAGCAGATACCAGAGTTGTTATTGATGTCAAGTAGGTGTGTCATGTAGATGCCGAGGTGAGAGTGTGGATCCTTGGGACACTCTGCCGGTGAGTGGGCGAGTTCAGAAATTGTGGGGGCCAAAGATTTTGGTTTCTGTTCTACCAGTGAGGAAGGAGGTGATCCTGTGTTTAAAGTTGGCATAATCGCAAAGGTCAATTTCATGTAAAGGCTTGTGGTCAATGTTACCAACACAATCATGAAATACCATTTTTGTTTCAAATTTAATTTAGCAACTAGTTCTTCTAAATTGATTTATTTATGTTTAGTTAAATTGCAGCAACCACATCTTGCACGGCTAATTGTGCTTCATTTCTTAGTAGGGTTGGCCAAAAGGGTCTTACTTTAGAATTTGTATTTGATGTTATTTATTAGGTATCTTTTGCAAATTCTGTTTCCAGTATATTCTCGCCCAGTTTCTTCGTTATGCATTTTAATGTCATTTTTAAAAGAAGATATACCAAATCTAATCTTTATTAGAAATTATTATCCACAAAATATTACACTTGAAATCAGTAAGTCTTTTTTGTTAGGAAACAGTTCAACTGTACAGTCTCAAGTTTGATGAATAATCATTTTTTTACATAAAAAATAAAGATAATCTTACCCAAAATGCAAAAGTTGCATATAATAAACTGCTAGTAATTTTTCAAAATAACTCCTTTGAAGTTACTACTTTCACTTTATGTAAAAGTTATTGCCACAAGTATTACAAAAAGAGGAAGGCATTTAAACAATATTTAGTTTAGTATATTGAAATATATTGTATATTGAAATGCAAGCAAACGGTTACATGTTTTACAGAAACTGTATTTTCTTAAAAGATTTTCGTTGGATTATACGTGTTATTTTTTTGTAAATGAAACCAAACCTATTTTGATGACCATGTGACTCAAATATTTTTAGAAAGGCCTAATATAAAGTGAAATCATTTTGTGTCAACAATGACTTTAAGTTGAAGGTGAATCTTTTAAAACTAGCCAATTATCTAAATAACCTTTTATTTATGTGTTTATTTATTTATTTATTGCATTTATTACATGCCCAGACCCTGAGGTATCACAGTGTAGTTACAGACATCTTAGGATAATATTACAGGCATTTTAAATACTGCATTTCAAATGCATTTGAAGGGTGTAGCGGGTGGTCATTTTAAACACAATATTCTAACATGGGTAACCTTTATTTTTATTTGTGTGCATTTTTAACAGTTTAATGTTACCAACTGTTATGCTAAACTAATGTGTTATTTAACATATTTTATTATGTTTGTGTTACTTTTTAACTATGTGGCCATGTTTGAGATTGTTATTAGATTGGATCTGTATTGTGTGTAAGTGTGACGCTCACCTGATTCCCACAGAGACGCTGACCCGAACTGGACTGCTACCGTTTCTTCTATCGTGAGGCACAGGGCCCGGAAGATGCTCTGGACGGGGCCTCCGAATTTGGATTGCCTGGCTTGTAGAGTAAGTTTTCTGCAGGTGGAAGAAAAGGGATTGATTACCAGCTGGGGTGGATATGTGTTCCCACCAATCTCCCGTTTCTCACTCTTCTTGCCCCCAACTTGGTTTCTGCGAGCTCTCACCTTAGGTTTTGTAAAGATGAGCTCTCCATCCTGCTTCAGGTGCAGGGGTGCGTAGAATCCAGTTACGTCACTGGATGGGAAATAGTTGCGGACACTGTGTCCTTCGTTTCTCCTACGGTAGCCATAAGTATGAGTGCCTTTTCTCCACAGGAGCCGGGGCCCAGAAACCTAAAGCTGGTAAGTCTCTTGGTGAGTATGTGTTCTCCGTGCTTAGTTAGTGCTCACCATGTATTCCTCTTATGCAGGTGCTGGGATGTAGCTGGCGTCGTAGCCGCGGTGGAGGAAGGTAAGTGAAAGAAAAGCGACTGCTTACTTCTAATGATTGTCTTTTTCTGCTTACAGCTGCCTAGATGTTGCCAGAGACACAGCCGCTGTCGCGCGTGATGAGGCACGTAAGTAAGTGGAAGAAATGTGGCCGCTTTAGAGCGGGCACCTCCAATGACTGTCTTTTTTTGTTTTTCAGGTGCCGAGATGCTGCTGGCGTCGTGGCCGCGGTGGAGTTTGGCGAGGCCACGGATAGGTAAGGCAAGGCGGCGCAGCTGCGAGCGTTTGAGAGCGCTAGTAATCTTGTACCTTTCCTTTGCAGGATCGTCGGAGGTAGGATTGCTGAGGCCGGATTCCGGTAAGTAATTTCTAATGCTCGCCTTCTCTTTTCTTGTCTGTTTGCAGGTGTTCCGGGTGCTGGCGGGCGTGTCAGGAGCCAGGATGCAGGAGCCGACTCGGTGAGCGTCCTGCTGCTGATGCAGAATAACGCGAAGCACGTGTATTCCATCGGGCATGGTTTAAATAGCAGAGAAGTGCTTCAGGTGTGTGTTCTTCCACCGGCCCCACACAGGTAAGAAAAGAGTTCCTGAATAGAGGAAATAGTTCCTCCCAGCCCTGATGGCTGAGGACTTCAGCCAGACTGGATTGTTCTGGGTAAGTATGCAGCATGGTCTGCCTCAGGTAAGTCCACCCAAGCATTACTACACAGTTTATCAATATGAGCCCGGCGCCTATGGCGCCGGGACTGAAGTCCTTTATGAGCCTGGCGCCAAAGGCGCCAGGACACGGTCCAAAGGGCCCCTGTAGGGGTCTGCTGGGTCCGGAGATGTGGAAGAAGGGTCTGCTTCCGGGGGTGCTGGGCCAGTCCTGGCTCCTCGGGAGTAGTGCTCATGACAGCACCCCCCCCCTCAAGGCCCCTCCCAAAATTTTCTTCCCCAGGGGTTTTGGTTTATCCGGAAAGGTTTGGTGAAATTTCTTGATTAGGCGAGGAGCATGGACGTGGTCATAGGGTTCCCATGACCTCTCTTGAGGCCCGTAACCCTTCCAGTCAATCAGGTAGAACAGCTTTGATCTGATGATCTTAGAGTCCAAAATATTTTTAATCTCAAATTCAAGTTCCCCATTCACTTGAATTGGTTCTGGAGGTTTGGTTAGTCTGGTTCCAGATTGCATGGGTTTCAAAAGCGATAAGTGAAAAACAGGATGTATTCGCATATGATCTGGCAATCCTAGTTTAACGACCACTGGGTTTATTATGGCCGTAACTGGATATGGCCCCAGATATTTGGGATTAAAAGTGCGAGGTCCTTTGAGTGATAAGTGTTTGGTGGTCAACCAGACCTGGTGCCCAATCTGGTATTGAGGGGCCTCGCTTCGGTGTTGATCTGCTCCTCTCTTGTACCTTTCTGTAGCTTGTTGTAAATGTGCAGCAGCTTCTTTGAAGGCTTTGGTAATAGCAGTGTGTAACTTATCCACGGCAGGTGTTCCAAGATCTTGAGGTGGATCGAGGTTGGAAGTTCGAGGATGAATTCCATGCAAAGTGTAGAAGGGGCTTTGCCCGGAACCAGAGTGAACAGAATTATTGTATGCATACTCAGCTATCCAAAGGATGTCCTTCCAGTTGCTCTCTGACTGTTGTAGCATGAATCGTAAATATTGTTCGAGAGTCTGGTTAGTTCTTTCAGTTTGACCATCGGTCTGGGGGTGATGGCTGGTTGAGAGTCTTACATCGATTTGAGCCAATTGACAGTAACTACGCCAAAAATGGGAAATAAACTGGCTTCCTCTATCTGAGATTAGTACCGATGGGAATCCGTGTAACCGGACAATGTTTTCAAGGAATTCTCTGGCTAGTACCGAAGCTGAGGGTAAGCCTTTTAACGGAATGAAGTGGTCCATCTTGGAAAACCAATCCACAATAACGAGAATAGTGTTGTACCCGGAGCAGGAGGGTAAGTCTGTGATAAAATCCATAGAAAGGGTGTGCCAGGGAGATGGTGGAATGTCTAATGGTTGGAGAAGACCAGCCGGTCTTTTCTTTTGACCCTTGTTTTGAGCGCACACACCACAGGACATCACAAATTCTTTTATGTCTTTTCTCCACAAAGGCCACCAGAATTGTCTTCTCACTTTCTCTTCTGTTTTGGCAATGCCAGGGTGGCCCTCTATCAATGAATCGTGATAGCAGGAGATTACTTGCATTTGCAAATCGGCGTGTGGTAGGAATAATCGTCCTCGGAAATAAGGCAAGTCATTGTTTAAAGTTAAATCCATTCCTTTTTGTAGCCAGTTCTGCAAGTCTGTTGGGTTCAGAAATTGTTTAACGTTTGCCTCAATGTCCTCGATGGATTGTGAAGAAATCACGCCCAAGATCATTTGTTCAGCAATTATTGGTACAGGCTCTGGGTTGACAATGGTGTCTCCCATTCCAATCCGGGAAAGAGCATCTGCTTTGCCATTTTTGTTGCCGGGGTGGTAAGTGATCATAAAGTCAAATTCGGCAAATAACAGGGCGCAGCGGAGCTGTCGAGAGGATTGAGAATTGGCGGTTTTCAGATACTGTAAATTCCGATGATCGGTGATCACTGTGATGGTGGTCTGGCCCCAAGGAGATAATGACGCCAGGCCTTAAAGGCGGATTTAATAGCTAACAGTTCCTTGTCTGTGATGGCGTAGTTAACCTCAGGCGCTGAGAATTTTCGAGACCAGAACGCCACGGGATGTAATTAGTTAGTCTCTGGGTCTCTTTGTGAGAGGACCGCTCCCATTGCTAAGCTGGATGCGTCGGTTTCGACGATATAAGGGAGATCTGGGCATGGGTGCTTCAGTATTGGCGCAGAAGTAAACTTGGCTTTTAGCTCTTGGAAGGCTTGTTCAGCTTCTTCAGACCACTCAAAACGTTTATTCTTTCTTAAGAGAGCCGTGATGGGTTGTACCACTCGTGAAAACTCCGGAATGAATCTGCGATAAAAATTGGCAAAGCCTAACATGCTCTGAACGCCTTTTACAGAAGTAGGTGATGGCCATTTGAGAATAGTGTCCACCTTTCGCGAATCCATGTGGACGCCTTTGGGTGTCAGGATAAAACCCAGAAATTCAACTTCAGTGGCATGGAAAACACATTTTTCAAGTTTGGCAAATAGCTTGTGTTGGCGAAGTTTTTCAAGTACTGTTCTATCATGATTTCGGTGATCTGCTTCCGAAGAGGAGTAAACAAGAATGTCATCTATGTAGACGACAACACAGACGTCAATGAGCTCCCTGAGGACATCATTCATAAAATATTGGAAGGCGGCCGGTGCATTACATAGTCCGAAAGGCATCACTTGGTACTCATATAACCCATATTTAGTGCGAAACGCCGTCTTCCATTCATCGCCTTCCTTGATCCGTACCAAGTGATAAGCCCCCCGTAGGTCTAGTTTTATATATATGCAAGCATCCTTCACCTGGTCAAGGAGTTCCGGGATCAGAGGTAAAGGGTATCTGTTTTTTACCGTTATCTGATTCAGAGCGTGGTAGTGTATACAGTTTCTGAGGTCACCTTCTTTTTTTGGCACGAAGAACAGAGCCGAGGATGCAGGGGCCTTCGATGGACGAATAAAACCATTGGCCAAGTACTGGTCCAAATACTGTCGCAGGTGAAGGTTCTCGAGCTCGGTAAGGGCGTAGATCCTGCTGCAAGGAGGAGTTGCACCGGGTAGTAGATCTATCTGGCAATCGTATGAACTGTGGGGCGGTAAGGTGTTAGCCTGTTCCTTTGGAAAACATCTTGAAACTCTCGATACTCTAGCGGTAATTGCAAACTGGCGGCCGTTACTGACCCTAGGCCAATGTCTGATCGTAGATAGCAGGTTTGTGCACACTCTGGGAACGTTATTGTCTTTGCTCGCCAATCAATCTGAGGATTGTGTTTTTCCAACCAAGGGATTCCCAGAATTATTTGAAATTGCGGAGCCTTGATCATGTCGAACACTATTACCTCCCGATGCCTGTCTTGGCCTAGTAATGTCACTACAGTAGTGGTATGGGTTACCGGCCCGGAGGCGATCTCAGTCCCATCCACAGTGGTGATGACATCTTTAACAGCTTTTCGGCAAAGAGGTAGGTTCATCCTGGAAGCCAACTCGCGGTCCACGTAATTTCCTATAGCTCCACTGTCCACGTATGCCTTAATTGCATGCAATCTTTCTGGCTGCTTCGGATTTACGAGGACCATTGGCATAATGAAGTGCGAGGTCAAAGAACTGGTTTTTAAGCTCGGCAAGTGGACCTCTACGCTTGTCGGGCAAGGTCGTTTCCCGGCTCAGACTTTTCGGAATTCTTGTCGGAAGCTCCTACGGTCTTCTTAGGTGGTTTTACAGGGCAGTCTCAAAGGAAATGTCCCGAGTTCCCACAATAGAGACACAGTTGCATTTGCCGTCTTCTGTCACGCTCTTTCTGGGTTAAGGGGCCCTTTACAACCCCAATCTGCATAGGTTCGGTGCCATCGACACTTTTGGAGTTGCTCTGAGTCTTAGTGAAGATTCGGGTTTCAAACCTGGATCGATCCACCTTCCTATTTTGTAGCCTGTGATCTAATTGGACCACCAAATCAATATAATCCGAACAGTCCTGAGGTGGATTTACGACCTGGGCCAGGACATCTTTGAGTTCGCCGCGTAGACCTCAGTGAAATAGCGAGATTCTTTTCTCCTCGGGCCATCCAGTTTCCACAACTAACCTATTGAAGGATGCAATGTAGGCTAAGAGATCCTGGTTGCCCTGTCGTAGGGAAAGGAGTTCATTGTCCAGGGCCTGCCCCTGGGAATGCCTTGCAAAAAGTCTTTCCATACTCGTCTGGAAGGCTTGGAAATTCCGAAGGATTGGATCATCTTGTGTAACCAGTGGAATTGACGAATCGGCGGCACTGCTGCTAAGATACGAAAGTACAAATGCTACCTTGGTCTGGTCATTCGGGAAGGCTGCGGGCCTGCAGAGAAAGTGCAATCGGCATTGATTTATGAACACTGCAAATCTTTTAGGGTCTCCAGCAAAACGTTCAGGTGGTGCCAGTGGCACATTTCCAGGTAGGTTGATTTGAACCGGATTGGTTGAAGTAACTGGGCTAAAATTCCCCCCTGGATTGGGCAGAGGGGTTTGCCCTGCTTGGCTCTGTAATAACTGTCTGGCAAGGTCGTCAGTTCGTTCCTTTGACACTATTAACTCTCTCCTGAGGGTGTTCGTCTCCTGGCGAGCAGCATGAACTTCAGCCCTTAATTCCCCCAGTAGCTGGGCCAGTTGATCTGTATCAGAAGTTTCCATAGCGCCTGGGTAGGAGATTATTGGTAGGCTTCGCGTTCTGTAACGCTCACCTGATTTCCACAGAGACGCTGACCCGAACTGGACTGCTACCGTTTCTTCTATCGTGAGGCGCAGGGCCCGGAAGATGCTCTGGACGGGGCCTCTGAATTTGGATTGCCTGGCTTGTAGAGTAAGTTTTCTGCAGGTGGAAGAAAAGGGATTGATTACCAACTGGGGTGGATATGTGTTCCCACCAATCTCCCGTTTCTCACTCTTCTTGACCCCCAACTTGGTTTCTGTGAGCTCTCACCTTAGGTATTGTAAAGATGAGCTCTCCATCCTGCTTCAGGTACAGGGGTGCGTAGAATCCAGTTACGTCACTGGATGGGTAATAGTTGCGGACACTGTGTCCTTCATTTCTCCTATGGTAGTCGTAAGCATGAGTGTCTTTTCTCCACAGGAGCCGGGGTCCAGAAACCTAAAGCTGGTAAGTCTCTTGGTGAGTATTTGTTCTCCGTGCTTAGTTAGTGCTCACCATGTCTTCCTCTTATGCAGGTGCTGGGATGTAGCTGGCGTCGTAGCCGCGGTGGAGGAAGGTAAGTGAAAGAAAAGCGACTGCTTACTTCTAATGATTGTCTTTTTCTGCTTACAGGTGCAGAGATGCTGCCGGCGACACAGCCACTGTCGCGCGTGATGAGGCACGTAAGTAAGTGGAAGAAATGTGGCCGCTTTAGAGCGGGCACCTCCAATGACTGTCTTTTTCTGTTTTTCAGGTGCCGAGATGCTGCCGGCGTCGTGGCCGCGGTGGAGTTCGGCGAGGCCACGGATGGGTAAGGCAAGGCGGCACGGCTGCGAGCGTTTGAGAGCGCTGCTAATCTTGTACCTTTCCTTTGCAGGATCGTCGGAGGTAGGATTGCTGAGGCCGGATTCCGGTAAGTAATTTCTAATACTCGCCTTCTCTTTTCTTGTCTGTTTTGTGGGATGTTTTTATCCACGCATCCAAGCCCTACCTCAAAACTGTGCAGTACTGACATGGAAAACATCATGATGGCTAGAGCTTCCCAGAAAATGCACAGGGAAATGCATGAAGAATAGGCAGCCACTCATTTTGCCGATGTTTTGGGCACAGAAGGGCACTGCCTAAAACCACCATTGGACTACCCACACAGTAGTCTGAAACCATTGGGAATGGCAATGCTGATTGCCAAAAGCAAACCCATAACTGTTGGGAATTCATTTTCTTAAATCCCAAAAAGGGGTGCAGTACCAGTACTCACCACTATCAGAAAGCCGGCGTTTTAAAACCACCAGATTTTGTAGAAAACGGAATAAATGAACCCAAAGCAAGCCAAAGAAAGACTTACTGAGAGGTGGATCCAATGTAAAGTTATATTCTGAAGTGACTTGAAGGTTTATAACAAGACTGGCTGAGCTGTGGATTTCAGCAGTTTAAGTAAATTTGGACTGAAAGACAATAAAAATCTAAATGTTTAAATTGACTGAGTGACCTACTTTGAGTGTCACATAGGTTGCAATTGTTTAAATGTCATGGTTTTAAACTTAGAATCAGCATTCTAGCTGCATATGTAAACATTGTCTTGACTTAAACTGGGTAACAAAAAGTGACATTTTATCTGAAACCTGGCTTAAGGAACTGAATTCTGCCCACCAGCTACCCCCATCAGGAGTGAAACTTGAGTCACAGCTGTGTTCCCAGGCCTATCTGCCTTTTGCTGGCCACACTAAGGATATGCCATCTCTCTGATAATTTAATTAAGGGGAGCCCCCACAGAATACAGGAGCTCTGAACAAAGCCCTGTCCTAACTCAGGCAAATGTTTTATTGGCGGGAGTCGTAAATGGAGCTTCCTCCTGGAAGGACAGGGGAGGAGCACTGCCTGTGAGAGCAAGCTGGCTTGGCAGAACTGGAAAAACCAGAAATTCAAGCTTGTGCTGGGGGGAAACCACACCCCTTTGGGGCCAGAACCTAACTCTAAAAAGATGAATAACTCATAGTACGGACTTGTGAAAATTATTTAAATGACATCATAATTCTTGTGATTTTCTGCCCACATTTTAAGACGTGTTAGGACCCGGTGGTATGTTCAGGGGGGTTTTAGCGGAAAAGAGGATATTACTCAAAATGTGTGCATGTGAAAAATCTGACATTTCATCAACTAATGTCCATACTCCTTGCGCACATGTGTGTAAATTTGGGGTAATGTCCGGTATTGCAAACCAGTTAGAAAAGTGCAAAATATTGCCATTTCTGAATGCAAGCCCCCAGGAAGAGCAGATTTGGACAGGGTATACCTCCTGTGATATGAGAAGGGTGCATGTAATTTTAAACAAATGTGTACCTGTGCAAATATGTCTTTTTGAGCAAATATAGATTGTGTGTAAAGTTGACAGGGGTGGGTTCTCTGTATCATAAACAGACCTCATCATGATGACACTTCATTTCATTCCCCCAATCATGGGAGAGGGGAGAATTGGGCCAATGACAATTGGAGAGGGGTAGGGTCTAGTGATGCTGCACACACACCCATTTTAAAAACAGATAAAAGCAGACAGGCAGGACAGATAGGGACCTTCAAATCCATTTGCAGCTGGAAGCTCTGCCGGGAAAATCCATACTTTACCTCCCTCAACCTTCAGAGAGCAGACATAGAGACTTCAAATCTATCAAATTTCCAGAACCAGAGAGAGAGCAGAGCTGACCCAGATCACTGTGAAGGGCAGAGACCAGAGTCCAGTCTAAAACCTGACCAGATCCGTGGCGAGGCCCATTCTAATTCAAGAATATAGTGTGAGTACCTAGTAGAACTGTGCAGAACCAATCTCTTGGTTAGAATAGTATAATTCAATCCTATTTTAATCTAAGTAGAACTGTCTCCTAACTGTCACCTGTCATTTGTAAAGCTGCCACTTGTCATTTTCTAGTTGCAAGCTGCACTTGTCTTTTTGAACTTTAAAATTTCAAATCTGAAAAACGACCTTTATTTAATCGCTCATATCTCCGTGACCGTTTGTCCTAGAGACTTGCAGTTACTTTCATCTGGAAGCTGAGATCCTAGGCTGTCCTAGGACCCCGAAAGGATAATGATAGTCCTTGTAGTTCCTCTGTAATCGCGCCCGGCGCACCCGCAAATTTTGCCGCGATTTGCAAGTTTCTCCACGTGTAAAAATCTGCTGCTGCTTGCTTTCCGTTAAAGAAAAAATTTGTTTAACCTGCCAATCATTCCTGAATCATTGCTAGGGTGAGCCTGGACTAATATTAACTAGATACCACTCACCCTGAACCTCTAGAGGGAATTAAAAGCATTTTAGCATATTTTTCACTTCATTGCCAGCACATGTAAAAGCATTTTGGGCCTGTGTTTCCAACTTCTGTAGTCTAAGCTTGCTGGGGTGAACTGAATTACAGTTGATTGCATTTCTGAGAACTGTGTGCTTTCCTTCCATTTCCTTGCATTGCATAAAAGGGGGGAGGGGATTGCCAGAGAAAAGTGATTACATTGTTTTGTTGAACGCATATTGAATATTTTCTGTATTGCATTTTCATTCCACCTTGCCTCCATTTGAAACCATAAAGTCTTGTTGCTATCTTATCCATCCTATAATCACTCATCATTGATTATAAAGAAGTGTGCTAGTGCCAGACTATCCATTATTGATTACTGCTCAGATTATGTGTGATCTTTAATTATTAAATTATTATAAAGTGTGATATATATCTATTGTTTAAATTATTAAATAAACCTTTAAACGTGCAAAACAGAACTACTTCTTGGCTCAGTGGGGTCAGGAGGATTCCAAGAGAGGGGTGTTATATAGGGGTAGTCATCCAGAACGCATGAACTGGACATAAAGATATATCAATAAGGGTTTCCATTCAGTATCCCAGACTAGGCATTGACTTAGCTGTAGTGTTGAATTGAATCCTCTTACAAATTGGGGGCTCGTGCCGGACGTTTGGATTAGATCTATCACTTGTGCAGATTAATACAGCGTGCCAGCTGACCAGATACACATATCCTGTCGGATCACACGCTGTGTTACGCTGTAAAGCACTCGTCAAAGGAACGCTCTAAGAAAAAGGTCTGTTTTGCAAAAATAAAATACTAATTTCTGTAAGTCAGGACAGAGACCAATCTCTAGAATGACGACGTTAGTAGACATGAAAATAGCCAGAGAGCACTTACATAAGTTATTTGTGAGAGGTGAGTGGACTCACCAGGACCAGATGGTCTGGTTGCAGGCCATCACGCAACAGGTCACTGAAACAGGGTCAGATATATGGGGAGATCAGGGTCCCCTACATGTGGCCCTCAGTGAACTATACATGGCTCCTAAGGATAAGGATGAACAAGACAAGATGGTTAGGATAGCGGCATACCTGTACCTATATATGGGAGACATGCAGGATAAATGTACTGAAAGCCAAGATCTGGCGAATAAGCGACAGATGGCGTTAGAGAAGGTCCAATCTGACCTGGTCTCTTCTGAGCAGAGGCTGCAGGGGAGCCAGGAGTCAGAAAATGAGAGAAGACAGCACATCATTAAAACAAAGAGGGATATGGACATCCTGCAACAGGAAAAGGCTGACCAGGATACCAGATTTCTGGCCTTGCAGAAGGAGTACCAAGAAGGTTTGGACTCCCTACTGCAGAGCCAGAAAAAGCTGGAGCAACAGTTAGACTTCAATAGGGCATGTGCTGAGCAGGTAGTCACCCTGCAAAGCCACCTAGATAGGGAGAAGGCAGCGAGCAATAAACTGATTTTGAAAGACCTGGATACCCAGGCAGAATTTGACCAGGAGCGCCAGAAAGCTGGTGCCTTCCAAAGGCAAAGGGACGACCTGGCGGCACAGATGCAGGCTCTTAGTCAGGAAAGGGATACTTTAGGCCAGGAAGTCTGCCACTTAAAAAGGAAATTGGAAGAAAATCACCTGGCCCACCAGGGACTGGGTGACCTCCAAAAAGAACACCAGGACTTGCTAGAGCACACCAGGAGGGTGGAGGATGCTCTGGCAAGACAGGAGCAGGCCAATAGGGACACAGCTCAGGAGGTAACCCTCCTGCAGCAAAGACTGGCCCAGTGCTCCAGGACCAATCAGGAAACGCAGAGAGAGAATGAGGCTCTCTGCCAGCACAATGATAGGCTCCAACAACAGGTAGCGATGCAGGAGAGACTGATAGAGTCTAGTAAGGCCTTAACTGAGGAACTGAAGGCGCAGGCTCTTGCATTGCAACAGGGAGCAGGGGCGGATAGAGATGAGGTTCGCTGGGAAAGAGAAACTCCTGAGCATAACCCCAGGAGCCCTAGTTCCAGAGGCCTTTATTTCTCTCAGTCCCTGGACTCTGCCACCCCCATGTCCCCTGGCGCACATGAGCAGGGGGCCACGGGGATGGCAGATTACTATCCAGCCAGAAGCATGGGGCTCATAGGCCAGTACCACCCAGGAATGGAGGGGCGGCCATCCGGGTATGGGCACCCAAGCACAGTGCAATTTGATGGGGAACCCCAGGAGAGTAGGCCCATTAAGGGCATCCTGAAAACCTCTGCCCAGTTAGGTCAGTGGGGGGGGGGGGGGTACCCATCAAATCCTGGCAGCAAGGAGGGATCTGAAGACTCCTCTGAGCGGTACAGGACACAGGAGACCAGGTCCCCACATTCTGCCAGCCATTCCCAGGCTCGCAGAATCCGGGAAAGCCTGGAAGAACAGACGGGAACCTCTGGGAGCAGTGCCTCTGAGTCAGAAGATGAATGGACAAGGGTTACCCGAACCAAAAGGGCCAGTAAGGCAAAAAGGGCCTTGCTTAAGGACCCCTTAAAGCAGATTAAGGCGATCAGGAGTGTCATCACGCCTTATCATAAGAACGCCAAGTATTCTGTTTGGGAACACTTGGAGCTCTATGAGCAAATGATGGAGACTTTTCATTTGAAGGACAGCCAAAGCCGTATTCAATATGTAAAGTGGACCTTCTCCCCGGAATACTCCAGTTTCTTTGCGGGGTTGGAGGACCAAAATCATTTAAGATGGTCCACCTATAAGGCGGCCATCTTGAAACATTTTTCTGTTCACAGAAATCCTCAAGAGGCTCGCAAGGCAGCCTACAATTTGCAATGTGGGGAGGATCAGGCCCCACAAGAATTTGTGCAAGAACTGAAACGTGCTGAAGTGGGAGAATGGAAGACCAGGCTCCCGTCCTTCACCTCTTGCGCTTGGCCTTGAGGGTCACGACCTAGACACCCGCCACGAGAAGAGTTTGTCCATTTACCAGACGACCAAATACCCTGGTACAGGAACATACGGATGTGTCCATCTGCCTGCCCAACAGCCCGCACTGGCCATGCCGACACCTGCGGCACGGACCAACTAGACTAAAATCTACACGTCGTTAGAGATGCCATGACGACCTAGACAACGGGAAGCACATCTGTACAAATATACACACTGGACATTCCCACACCGATCTACACGAAGAATATACTCAGTGCTATGACGTAGGTGACAGGCATATTCACGGACGTGCATCTTTATTATTTTTACATAGGCTTTCAGAATGCAGAAACGCAAGACGCGTCATGAACTCATCTACAAAGCTTGCTCACGCTTCTCTTGAAACCAGTTACCACCATAAGAAATATAATGAAGACACGATACTGGTCATGGAACTATATGCTACTATAACCTAAAGCACCTATGCACCAAACGGACCACTTATGCACCAGGCCCAAGTAGGCCTCAAATAAGAGCTCCCGTGGACATTAACAGAGCAAGAGTCTGGTTGCTGATCCTGCAGAATGGGCCCGGTGAAACAACCAGCCAAGGTCGCAATGTTGCAAACCCACATTCCAAGAACAAAGCATCAAACGCACGATGTTGCAACCTCGCACTCCGCGCACCAACGTTAAGGTCACACCTACAAATTAAACCAGACACACAGTGGAAAAGCAATATTAATTGTGCAGAATTCTGCCTCAAACACGGTCCCTCCCCACGTGACCAAGCTGAACCTGACGAGATGCCAAACCCAGGAGAGAAAAGGCGTCTGGATCCCACGCTACGAGACACAGGCAGATACACTTGAAAGGCTCAATGGACATCTGCGACAGTGGGAGCGGTCAGCCTTCCAACTATGAATAAATCCTCACATTGTCTGCACGTACCCATAGTGAAACATTGTTGCAATTGCAGGTACACCGAGAGCTGGGAACAGCGGTGGTCCCAGGCTGGGAAGCTCACGGGCGCACCAATCAGAACATGGGGCTCTTATCACTGACGCCAGTAATATTAACCAATCCTCAGGAGTCTTCATGTAACAATTTTCATGTATCTAATTGTAGGGACAACCCAGATATATCACCTGACTACCCTTTGTCCACTAACATTGTCCTCTATATGTGTGCTATACTAACCCTACCCCTCGAGCAACCAATTAAGAGTGGCGATAGGTTTTTTGTTAACTTTCTGAAGTGACGCAAATAGCGCGTCATAATACAGTAAAAAGGGCCTGCGAGCCCCATGCTTGTGTGTGAGTCAGGACGGACGCGTACGCTCCTTGACCCATCCCTGCCGTTTTGTCTAATAAACAGCAGAGTCACCTTGCTCCTTGTGTGTGTCTCATACTCTATCTCATCTGGGATACACGGGAGGAGTTGGGGCCTCCCTGCCTGGAGGTCTGCGGACGGTCCGGCCGACCCCGGCAGAATTTCCCCCCGACAAGTTGGAGGCACTGCTGAGATCTGTTTAAGATCGACTTTTTATTTTTTACTTTTTCCAGGCACTCCCGTTGCGAGGAGGCCTGGCGGCGCGGCCCCCTCTGCCGTTGCCCCCTTCTGAGGACTACAGGACCATCGCGGAGCTGCGAGAAGACCGGACAGCGCAATCAGGATATTGGCCCTCGGGAGCCGGTTGAGAAGTATCCCGCCCGCGGGTGGCGAGTGTCCAGACGTGGTCCAGACGAGGGGAGGTGGCGAGCCGCTTGGAGGGGTGCACGCAGTCAAGCGGCCCTGCATCGAGAGAACTTGGTGAGCATGACACGCACAACAAGCAATGCGAAATTGTAAGGGAGGGGGGAGGAAGTAAATAAGGGAGGTGTTGTACAGATGCACGGCGAAGGTCTAACAACTTAGTGTTGCCAATGGAATGAATGGTAGCGAAACGAGTGCGAGAGCAGTCGGCTACGTTACGCGAAAGAGGGAGGGCGGAGCACGAAAACATCACGTGCGGCTGCTCGTAAGGCACTGATTGGCCTAAGTCGTGACTACGTGTAAGGGTGGGGGTGTGTGTGGTTTCCTACGATTTGGCATTTATTGATCAATGAGTAGACGAGGATCCCTATTGTTCGAGCAAGAAACTCGATAGGTAGATGACGATTCCCTGTAGGCGGTGGCTAGTTGCCTAGTTGCCCAATACGGAAGATAATTGGCTGGTTAAGCCCTCCTGTTGAGGGGCGTATCTCACGCGAGGCGACGCAGCGTGCGCAGTCCGATTATATTATTGATTTGATTACCTTGTTCCAGGAGTGACAGGAAGACAGCTGTAGAGTTAACGGGGGTAGATTGCAAGTGTATTTGAACTTAAAGAACATAATAAGAATGTACCAGTAGCTCGAAGAGGTCGGTGACGTCACCAGTAGGGATTTAATAGGATATCGCGAACACAAGGAACTTTGGTTTTGGGAGTGGTGGGGAAGAGAAATATGATAAGGGAGCGGACGCGGAGATAAACGATAAACGAGTGGATCGGGAAAAGGAGAAGGGGAAAGGGGCGTGGCTGCGCACAGAGAACGCCGGCCACGGCAAGTGTAAAAGGGGGAGGAGAACGGGGAAACAGGACGACTGTATAAGAGCGTCGTAAAGGGTACGCAGCCGCAGGGGGCTGCGTGCGCTTCGGCCGCAGGGGGCCGTAAGGGTGTAGTAACAGAAGGGAATCGACAAATGTAAAATCATACATAAAGGATTGTCGTAAGTCCCCATACTTACGGGGCCAGGTAAACAATATAAGGTTGTATATTGTAAACTACTAGTGAAGGGAAGGATAACAAGTGGAGCGCCACTATGTCATACGGGACGGGGTCGGGAGGGTGGGGGAACACCCTCACTACACCAATACAACACATATGCACCACACTGCCACCCCATAGGGAGAAATTAATCAAGTACAGCATAGAGTGGACCCAGGGGACGGATAACAAAATGTTAACACCATGGCCGCCTAACGGGAGTTTCGATCCATATGCCCAACATTCACTGCTAAACCATGTGCACAATACATACAAGGGGAAGAAGTTGGCAAACCATGTGGAGGTGTTTAACTTATGGAGGATGTTCCAGGGGTCCTGACCAGGACCAAATGGAATGTTCACTATGGGGGAAACACCGGAAGAAAAGGAGATTAAGAAAGAAGGAGAGGATGGGAAACAGGGGCGTGAAAGCACAAAGAATACGGGGAACGGAGGAGAGGGAGGAGAAAAGATTGTTAAATCAGACGACATAAAAAAGGAACCGAACGACGAGATACCCATAACACCAGGAGTGAAAATGGAGGGAGGAGGGTTGTACCCTTTAAGAGAAGTAGGAGAAATAGAAGGACAGTTAAGGGCGGCTGAAGGATACTCGAACCCGGCATACAGCCCTCCACCATATGTGGCTCATAGGAAGATGCCGGTGGGGGAGGGGAGGATTGGAGAAGAGCAGACTGTAGAGATAGGAAATGATGAGTGGGTAGCTGCACAGATATTATTAAAATTACGAGGTTCACTAACTGGAGAAGAGAGGGAGGTAGTAAAGAGAACAGACGAGGATAGTGCAAGAGAGAGTGAAATGAGGGGGGAGGAGCTATTACGGCAAAAGGAAGAGATTTTAGAGGAAAGATTAGCAAAGCTGAGGGATGAGCAGAATGAATTGATCAAACAGCTCGAGAGGGAGGAAAGAGAGAGAGTGAGGAAAAGGAAAGAAGGTAAGAACGAATTGGAAAAATTAAGGGAACGAAATGAGGAGCAAAGGAGAGAAGCTGAAAGGGTAAAAGCAGCGGCAGACAGGGTATCAAGAGTATTGTTGAGAGAGAAGAAGAAGGAAGAAGAAGAAAGAGAAAAGGAAATGGCAATATGGAAGAGGAGGGTACTATCAGAGACAGCTAAGAAATATGAAGAGGGGAAAGTAATAGAAAGTATAGTAGAGAGAGAAAGAGTGAAATGGGAAAGGAAGAAAGAGAATGAAAGAATATTGGAACAGATGAGCAACGAAGTGATGGAGGAATTGAAAAGGAAAAGGGAGGAAAATAGTAGGGAGATGAGGAGAGAAGTGAAGGGGAAAGAGAAGGGAGGAGTAGGGAGAGTGAAAGATGGGGGGATGTATATAGAAGTAGAGAAGTAGCAACAACATCAGCACTAGGGGGAGCAGTTGGTAACAAAGGAAAAGGAGAAATAGACCTAATAGACTTAGAGACAGTAACAATAAAAGGGAAAAAGGCAGAGTGGGGGGTGCCATTTATGAATGATTTTTGCAGTGAGGAAGAAGAAGGAGGGGAGAGAGAAGGAAGAAAGAGTGAAAGGGAAAGCTTAGATAAGCTATACCTCACTCGAACAAACATAGACTCGCCATGGATCAGTAGGAGAAGGTAGGACCTGGAGAGAAGTGAGGAGGGAGTGCAAGGACTAGTGGAAGGACAAACCCATGAAACCACACCATCCCCATCTCCATCACGCCCTCCCCCATCGCACCCTACATGCTCAACCACCGCACGCTCGCTGCGCAGAATAAAGCTCGCGCCCTTCATGGACGAACTGACACCCTATGCATGTCGGCTTAGAGACCTCCCTAGTCGCAGGCAAGACAGACAAATAAACACGCCCACATTAAATACAGGAAATGATGAAAGGGGAAAGGATGGAGAAGGAGCTAGGAGCAGGGGTAATAAGGACGGAATTGAAGAGGTAAAGGAACCGGAAGAAGAGGAGGGGTGTGAGGACTCGATATTATGGAACATAAAAGGTGACACAAGACACAACTTAATGCCACTGTTGGAGAGAGGAGGGGTTAGACCACAGTACGTCCCTTGGAAGCATACAGATAAAGAAAATATAAAATGTAGGCTCCCATCACTAAGTGGAGGTGCGGGTAAGTGGATATATGAAATGGAAAAACACACCGCAGGACAGAAACTAGCAGTAGGAGATGTAAAAGGCCTGTTAATATCAATATTAGGGGATAGAGCGGATGACATTTGGAAGAGAGCGGGATTCCATGGGGTAACAATAACAAACACATTGCATGATGGGGCACCATTTGCAAACTGCAGACATGCGTTATGGCAGGCACTGAGAGTACAGTACCCAGACACATCAGACATAGGAGCAATTACTTCCCGTAAGATGCGTGAGAATGAGGATCCTGTTGATTATATCCAGGATATCCAAGAGAAGTGGCGCATGGAAACTAGAGAACAATGGGACAAAACACCAGCCATATTTTATCATATACTAGTACAAGGGCTCCCAGAAGGAGTTCAGAAACAACTAAAGAAAGTAGTGGGAATGGAAGCAAAACCATGGCCAGAAATACAACTGACTATAGTACATCACTGCAGGACATGGCAAGGAAAAATGAAACAAAAGGAAGAGGACAGGAAAACAGAAGAGGCTAAACTAGTACAGAAAAAACTTACTAAATACACAATGGAAGGGGCACTAATAACTACGCCCACACCAATGGCCCAAAGCCCCACACAAGTAGTGGCTGCACAAGATCCTGCTCAAATAGAACCTCCACAGACTATAATACAACAAGTCCCGCCACTGCAATTACACGCACCAAACATGGGAGGAGGGTACCCAATGCATGGAGCTGGGTATTATAGTTATAATAGGGGGAGAGGAGGATTTATGAGAGGGAGAGGATACGGATATAATGCCCAACAGCAGGTGGGAGGACTTAGAAATTCCTACCCCACAGGGCAACCAGTATACCAGGACAACACAGGGAGCTTCCCATGGCAAAGCAGGGAACCACCCGTGTGTTGGAGTTGTGGGTTATTAGGACACATGTCACGTACGTGTAGGGTCAGGCCAGGAACACCAGCATGGAATGAACAGGCACAACCTAGGACCTCACAAGAACAGCAGGGCCTACAACAACAGCAGACGTTACAACAAGGAAGTGACCCACAACAACAACAAATAACACAACAACAGCCACTGCCACAACAACACGTAGCGCTAACACAGCAACCCCAAACTCAACAAACGCAATTGGGTAGGGTGACGGTCTTGGGACACAACCCTTACACAGGGAATGGCCAATCATTGTACCCACAATAGGACAGCCCACAGACGGCCTTGGTGTGTCCCATCCTGTCAGTAACACCTAATAGTGCGGAGGAGCCACGCATAGAGGTAACGATAGGTGACAAAAAATTATCATTCCTTGTTGACACCGGGGCAACCCGGTCTTGCATGAGGGAAGGTAAATTTAAGATGTCAGGCGAAGCCATGAACACCCAAGGATTTTCTGGGGCTAAAGGGTTGGTTCCCTTTACTGATAAAGTTCCCTTATCTATTGGAGATTATGATCTGTCAGTTCCACTTTTATATTATAGTGCCTCACCAGTGAATATACTGGGGAGGGACATAATGAACAGGTTGAATATGACGATCTCCTTTACAGAGGATGGCATAATTTGCTCTACTCCAGGGATTAACATGCTCGCAGCACGACAGATTATGCAAGCATACTGTGGACAGACAGCGATTAGGGCGGAGCCAGTAGATGGTGAGCTATTCCAGTATGGAACAGACATGGCGTTTGCATGGATGCCAGGGATAGAAGGGAAGATATGGAGGAGGCCAGCAGCCTATCTGTTCCGACCAGAAACACCTGTGAATGAACCAGAAGGAAAGGTGTTTGTAATGGACTTTGAGAGCATTATTGCAACAGCTGATTATATTGCTGTACATGCCCAAGATAAAGAAGGGAGAGCATGGAGGGCAGTGATAGCACTAGCAGAAGGATGTAGGCTGACCCAGGTGTCAGATGAGGAGCTGTTCTCAGAAGAAAAGGAGGAAGGTGAAATGGTGTTCATGATGAGTGTAGAAATATGGCTAAGAGTGGCTCACAAACAAGTAGCACAGAAAATTGCAATGGCACTTGAGGCACCCGCATGCACCCCAGTCCCCTTCTTTAAGGAGGATATGTCAAAGGTGCCCAAATCATTATGGACTATTAGCCCTTATGACGTGGGATGCATAAAAAGCATAGGGGGTGTAAGGATAAAATTGAAAAAGGGTGCCATACTACCAAGAGTGAAACAGTACCCACTGTCAAAAGAGGCAGATGAGGGCATATATGAAACCATAACGGCCCTTATAAACAATGGCATATTGGTCCCCTCAGAGTCACCATGTAACACGGCTGTGTACCCAGTGCGCAAGGCTAAAGGGGGGTCTTGGCGCTTCATACAGGACCTCAGGCCCTTGAACAACATAGTAGAAGCAGAGTATCCAGTAACAGCAAACCCGGCCACAATATTGTGTGGCATTCCAGCAGAAGCATCACGGTTTACAGTGATTGACCTTAAAAATGCTTTTTTCTCAATACCATTACACCCAGACTCACAAGATTTGACAAGCTTCACTTACCGAAATACAAAGTGGAAACATACCAGATTGCCACAGGGGTATTGTGAATCACCCTCCATTTTCAATAGAGTAATACAGATGGATTTGGGTAACGTTGAAGTGGAAAGCACAGTGTTACAGTATGTGGATGACATAATAATTTGCAGTACAAACGAAAGTAAATGCAGAGAGGACTCCTTAAAAATGTTGACGATATTGGCTGAAAAAGGGTACAAGGTAGACATGGATAAGATACAATACTGTCAGGAACAGGTACTTTACATTGGCCAACTGATATCCCAACATGGAAGAAAGATTGCACCACAAAGAGCACAGGCCATTTCAAGCACTCCAATGCCACAGACTGTGAGAGAATTGCAGCAATTTCTGGGGCTGTGCAACTACTGTAGAGCATGGGTATTTGATTACAGTTCATACATAGGACCCCTGCTTGAGGGTTTGAGAGAAGCCAATAAAGGGGAGAAAAAGTTGAGGTGGACTATGGAAATGAGGGAGGCCTTTGATGAATTGAAAGACGCGATATCAACTGCTCCGGTACTGGCATCCCCAGACTATGAGCGACGATTTTTTATATTTTCACATTGCGACTCAGCAGTGATGAAAGCAGTATTGGCCCAAAAAACGAGCATGGGCTATAAACCAGTAGCATTTTACAGCGGTCACTTAGACCCTGTGATGTTAGGTCACTTCCCTTGCGAACAAGGTCTCGCTGCAGCTGCTTTTGCAGTGGAAAAAGCATCAGCAATAACCATGGGGTGTCCAACTACACTGTTTGTGGAACATGCACTATTTGCAATATTGAATAAACCTAAGTCCACACTAACAACGCAGAGGGCATCAGGTTATGAGATCATTTTGTCTAGAGCTGAACTAGCAATTGTTAGATGTAGCACGGTTAACCCTGCAAGGTTCCCAGCAGAAGTAATTGAGGAGGGAGATTACGCCCATGACTGCACCCAAATAACTGAAATGTACTCGTGTACTAGAAAAGTTGAAGAAAACGCACTAGAGGGAGGTGAGCTTTTGTTTATTGATGGGTCATCAACTATTGATCAAGGAGATGGGATACGGAGGACTGGGGCAGCAGTGGTAAAAATGATGGAGGCGCTGGTGTGTGTGGCTATGAAATGTGTACAATTACCACAGCATTATTCTGCTCAAGCCGCGGAACTGGTTGCACTGATATTGGCATTGAAGGAAAGTTTTGACAAGCGAGTAACCATATACTCCGACAGTGCATATGTTACATCCACTGTCCACTCAGGGCTATCAAAATGGAGAAGAAGAGGGTTTAGGAGAGCTGATGGCACTCCAGTGCAACATGCCCTCTTATTGGCTGAACTGATTGAAGTTATAAACGACCCCCAAGAACTAGCCCTAGTAAAATGCACCGCACACACCAATGGTGAAGATCACGTCTCAAAAGGGAATGCAGCAGCAGACGCACATGCGAAATATGCTGCATACTTTGGTGAGATATGGAACCCCACAGACTCACAGAGAGGGAGAGGGAAGGGAATGGCTAGGGAGATGTTGATAAAAGAAGGGTACACCCATCTCCCAGCCACACAGATTATGGAGCTACAAGCGGCTGCACCAATGGCCGAAAAAGAAATATGGTTAAAAAGAGGATGTACAATGTCACCAACCGACGCACTATGGCGCCAGGGTGGCACTGGGAAAGTTGTAATACCGTTGGCACTTTTAAACACCGCCCTGAGCCAATTACATCACCCAGCCCATACAGGCAAGGAAATAATTGCAGCACGAATTAGAGAAGATTGGTTCTGTCCCGAGTTAAATTCTCATGTGTCGAATTTTATCAGCAATTGTCTCACATGTCAGCAGTTTACGGCCGGTCATACCTTAAAGGTGATAAGAGGTACCATACCCCGACCAGAGGGACCTTTTCGGCACCTTCACATTGACTATGTTGATATGATCAACATATGTCAAGGTAATAGGTATATGATTGTAGTAGTATGTCCATTCTCTAGGTGGATTGAAGCAGGGCCCTGTTCACACCCAGATGCATTTAGAGCAGCCAAATTCCTAGTAAGGGAGGTCTTCCCCAGGTGGGGAGTGTGCGAAGTGTTAAGGTCAGACAATGGCCCACATTTCGCAAACGAAATGTTCCAGCATATCACATCCTTGCTGAGCATAAAACATAAATTTGCATGTGCATACCACCCACAGGCTAACGGTGTATGTGAACGCCTGAATGGCCTATTGAAGGAGGCAATTGCAAAAATACAACAAACAACAAAGAAAAGCTGGTTGTATTGCCTTCCATTAGCCCTATTTGAATTGAGGAATAGGCCAGGGTCCGACCACCACCTCACCCCTCACGAGGTGGTTACTGGACGTCAAATGCGCCTTCCCCTAACGCCAACGTCAAGGGCATTCACTGACCACGAAAGTTCAGCAAGTGTGTTAGGTGATGAAATGTATCAATATGTGTCTTCTTTGATTACTAGTGTTGTGTTTGTGTCTCAACAGCTCGAGCGCACACGGGGCGGGTCTACCAGCAATCAAGAAGAAGGCGCCAGTACAGAATTGGAAAAGGAGAACTTGTGCAAACTTGCCAAAGGTGACCACGTGCTACTTCGCAATTTCAATAGAAAGTGGAACGATAAGCGGTTCACTGGCCCCCATCTGGTAGAGGACGTATCAACAAGAGCAGTAAAACTAAAAGACAAGCGTGCCTGGAACCACCTACATGATGTAAAGATCTACAAACTGCAGACCCGCCCCAGCGCCAACGACAGGTCCAGTGGAAGAGCAGCAACAACATCCCCGACAGAGGAAGGAAGCTCTACCACGGACAACGACCCAATTGTTCCCTTACCGTGTCACTACCCAGCTTCCCCGGAGACAATAACTGACGAAGAAAGGGGTGATCCCCATACTGCCCACCCCATGGTCACACGCTCAAAGAGTAAAAATACTTCCGCCATCTGAGCCCAAACCCCCCGCCCATTGACCCCAAGTATAGTTATAACTGAACTGAAAGACATTGCCTCACAAATACACATGTAAACACGTGAATGTTCTCTTTTTCTCTCGCACATACAGGAACTGTGTATTATTGTATTGTTAAGATAATAGCTTACTAACAAGTTCACTGCCCAGGTGTAGATGGTACTCCCAGACGATAACTACCCAGAAGAATTGTCACACCAATTTGTATACGAAATAAAAAGGCCAACGTACCTAAAAAGAAGAAGGGTGCGTGTCTACTACACAGCATTCCTCTTGGCCATAGAATATTCCATGCCCCACCTCCGCCCGTACTTGCCGATCCTAAGAGACAGATCACTTAGAGTAGCGTAGGAACAGCTCTTCGCCTGGGCACTGAATGACTATTTGATAGGGAGAGCTTAAAGGAAACAAACAACTAACATTTAATAACAAGCATTTTGAGAATTTTCAGGCGGGCAACTTTAACGTCGCAAGAATACGCTGCCAGGACTGCAGCAAGGTAAGAGCAAAATGCCGGTGAGATTAGCATATGTAATAAAAGTAATAGGGATTTTGATGATCACCGTGTTCTTGGCTGCCTCTGTATGGCAATACAGCTATGCTATTAATTTTATTGCTGCACCTAAACCTAATATACCCCCATCCCCTGCTGCAACAGGTGTTACGTCAGGTGATAGTAGTAACTTTGCACCCAAGCAAAATAGAGTTAAACGCAGCACATACTCAGACAATAAAGGTATTGATAATTATATACAAGATTCAGCACACGTCACAAACAACATATGGTACCAACACATGACCCGCATTGGTAAGCAGACAACTGAGGACAGCTGCTAAGTTTGCTCATTAATACCATACGCCATGAGTGCTTCACGAACATTTGTTGCCACAGAAATTGATGAAAAGACAGCACGGTGCATAATATACTTGGCACTGTTCCAAACAAAAGGAAGATTTCAAGGGACGGTAGTGCACATGACATGGAAAACACGAGACTCATATCCATATGAAAACAACTTCCTCAAGACCTATTTGAGTTACCACAAGAGCAGTTTATATGCTGAAGCATTCAGATACATAACAAGTGGCCCTGCAAAAGGAGAAACAAAGAAAGTAACACTGCAGTATCTACCATGTGATTGGTACGCCACTGAAGTTCCGGGTAAACAAGGATGTTGGGAGAGGCCGCTGGTGACGATAACAGGAAAGGTGTATCTGGACAACAGCTGGGAGATAGGAGTGATTGGCAGCAACATGATAACAAAAGAAACTATCTCAACTATCGAGGCACACAATCACCGATGTTGGACGACGTGGATCAAGTATGTACCAATGCTCACGTGGGTAGAAACAGATGAAGACCCAATAACAATACTACCACTGACTGCGCCCAAGGTATGCTACCAGCATAAAGGAGAGGTGGATGTAGGATATAACACCAATTGTGCAAGTGTGATGGAGTTACCTGAGGGGGGAGCAGGAACAGCAGTAATAATGGACCATTATTGGGCCTGTGGAGAAAAGGCATACCATACACTGCCCCCCCTGTGGAATGGTGTGTGCACAATGGTGCACGTCAATGTACCATCACTAGTGGTACCTAAGAAGCATGTCAATGTGGCGAACTTTCCCAAAATGGATGAAGGGGACAAGAGGAAAAAGAGATCTGTACCACTTCAGGAGGAGCAAGGGAACAGGACCAACAGCAATGATACTGTCCTAAATAAAAGAAAAAGACAAGGAGAGCCACTGACAGGAAATTACCTGTGGGGAAGGTCGGAAACGGCACTAACCTCCATAGCGCCAGAACACAGACTATTCAGCAGAGCAGCAATGTTCTTCTCCTCAATAATACACCCGGGACTGCAGGCTTATGCAAACGCGAAATGGCTCCAAATAACTAGATGGGAACTAATGATGACCATCAATTCTACAGTAAATGGGTTTAACGCAATAAAAGAGGAGCTCCGAGCTGTAAGGATGGTAGCACTCCAGAACAGATATGTATTGGACCTTCTCACAGCGATGGAAGGAGGAGTTTGTGCAAAGATAGGACAATCATGCTGCACGTTCATACCTGCCAACGATGCTGATAATGGTACACTGACGGAAGCAGTTTCACAATTGGCCCAGATGCACTCCAAAATGATGGATGAAAGTAACGGTGTAAACAAGGATAAGAGCTGGTTTTCAATATTATGGTCATGGATGCCATCCTGGCTGTCAGATGGACTGAAAATAATAGTGGGTTGTACTATTTTGGCTGGAGCTACGCTGATCATAATTAGATTTTGGAAGGCCCGGAAGGCACGTACCACTGACGAGTTGCTTGAAATGGTGGGAATGCACCCCTTGATGCCAGCAGATGACGGCCAACATACAGGTGTGATAATACAGGAGAGGGAGAAGTTGCGCACCCAAATCATCACCAACCATCCAGACCCACCATCAGTGAAGATCGAGAACCCAAGAAACCCCAGGAGTTACATAGGGAAATGGGTATACTGTACTCCTGGAGGAACCTGTGAATATATGTATTGGTCATTTGAAGATCATGTAAACCATTATGGACATCTAGGAGGAATAACTAAGATATGGCGAGTAAGAGGAGATAACGAGAAGGATATGTTTGTGGTCGACAAGTCGACCAGAGGGGGGACTGAAGTGGGAGAATGGAAGACCAGGCTCCCGTCCTTCACCTCTCGCGCTTGGCCTAGAGGGTCACGACCGAGACACCCGCCACGAGAAGAGTTTGTCCATTTACCAGACGACCAAATACCCTGGTACAGGAACATACGGATGTGTCCATCTGCCTGCCCAACAGCCCGCACTGGCCATGCCGACACCTGCGGCACGGACCAACTAGACTAAAATCTACACGTCGTTAGAGATGCCATGACGACCTAGACAACGGGAAGCACATCTGTACAAATATACACACTGGACATTCCCACACCGATCTACACGAAGAATATACTCAGTGCTATGACGTAGGCGACAGGCATATTCACGGACGTGCATCTTTATTATTTTTACATAGGCTTTCAGAATGCAGAAACGCAAGACGCGTCATGAACTCATCTACAAAGCTTGCTCACGCTTCTCTTGAAACCAGTTACCACCATAAGAAATATAATGAAGACACGATACTGGTCATGGAACTATATGGTACTATAACCTAAAGCACCTATGCACCAAACGGACCACTTATGCACCAGGCCCAAGTAGGCCTCAAATAAGAGCTCCCGTGGACATTAACAGAGCAAGAGTCTGGTTGCTGATCCTGCAGAATGGGCCCGGTGAAACAACCAGCCAAGGTCGCAATGTTGCAAACCCACATTCCAAGAACAAAGCATCAAAGGCACGATGCTGCAACCTCGCACTCCGCGCACCAACGTTAAGGTCACACCTACAAATTAAACCAGACACACAGTGGAAAAGCAATATTAATTGTGCAGAATTCTGCCTCAAACACGGTCCCTCCCCACGTGACCAAGCTGAACCTGACGAGATGCCAAACCCAGGAGAGAAAAGGCGTCTGGATCCCTCGCTACGAGACACAGGCAGATACACTTGAAAGGCTCAATGGACATCTGCGACAGTGGGAGCGGTCAGCCTTCCAACTATGAATAAATCCTCACATTGTCTGCACGTACCCATAGTGAAACATTGTTGCAATTGCAGGTACACCGAGAGCTGGGAACAGCGGTGGTCCCAGGCTGGGAAGCTCACGGGCGCACCAATCAGAACATGGGGCTCTTATCACTGACGCCAGTAATATTAACCAATCCTCAGGAGTCTTCATGTAACAATTTTCATGTATCTAATTGTAGGGACAACCCAGATATATCACCTGACTACCCTTTGTCCACTAACATTGTCCTCTATATGTGTGCTATACTAACCCTACCACTCGAGCAACCAATTAAGAGTGGCGATAGGTTTTTTGTTAACTTTCTGAAGTGACGCAAATAGCGCGTCATAATACAGTAAAAAGGGCCTGCGAGCCCCATGCTTGTGTGTGTGTCAGGACGGACGCGTACGCTCCTTGACCCATCCCTGCCGTTTTGTCTAATAAACAGCAGAGTCACCTTGCTCCTTGTGTGTGTCTCATACTCTATCTCATCTGGGATACACGGGAGGAGTTGGGGCCTCCCTGCCTGGAGGTCTGCGGACGGCCCGGCCGACCCCGGCAGAATTTCCCCCCGACAGTGCTTTTGCGCAGACCACCAGAAGGGTGCGCACAGACAGCAGAGAATTTGTTAATACTTTTTTCCATGCCTTGCTCAAATACATAATGACCCAGCTCGTGAGAGATTTTCATGAGAAAAGATCTTTAGAATGGGTCATTGAACAAGCCACCCGCATCTACGAGGTGCAGAAACTGGTGGAAAACAAAAACCAGCCTAAAAACCCCAAAACCAACAGCACCCCTCCTGCTGCCAAGGTGGCAGAGGTAAAGGTTGCCCCCGTTTTGGATTTGGAGATGGGGGGGCCTAAAAACCTACCTGCACCTAATAATGCTAGGCCCAGAAGGTCCTCGGGCCAGTCACAAACAGGGATTCAAGGAGGCAGCCCCACAAATGGGGTCCCTCGCTCTCCTGATTATGTGAGCCCCCGTTACAAGGGAAACAGACCCATCCTGGGTTATGTGTGGACTCCTCCAGCCCAAGGGGAGGGATCCAGCCAAGCACCTAACCCAGGGAACTTCCCTCCTAACTTCCCACTGGAGGGCAGAAACTCACCAAACCCTTGGCAGAACTTCTTCCCCAGCTATCCACCCAACTTCCAGCCCCAAAATCCTCCACCCTTCTTTCCCCAATTCCCTGAGCCCAGACAACCTAATCCGGGAGGGGGGAGGCCAAGGGTGGAGGGGTATCCAAATCTTCCTAACCAGGGGTACTACCAAAGAAGGGATAGCTACCCTTCACGGGATCAGCTCAGGGGAGAAAACAGGGCCCCGTATCAGCCTGAGCGGGTTTCCCAGTTAGAGCGCCAGGTTCAAAACATGGCGCGGGATCTGGGTCAGATACTGAGGGTTCAGCAGAACCCTCAGATCGGCATGCCGTCGCAGCACTCACCCAACTCTGGACCTGGTGCCCCAGAACAATGACGGGGGCAGCACCCCGATAACTCACCGGTTCCCAGGGAGGAGGCACAAGGGGAAGGGGGGTGTAAAGCCTTGGAGGAAGCTTCCTTCCTCACTTGTAAACAGCCCCTGGAAACCCAGGAACCGGAAACAAAATCTCTTGCCCCTGAAAGTCTGCCTCCTAAGGAGCAGAGGGGGGGTAGGAGAAACAAAAGACCCAAACAGACTCAGTTTGAGGAGGAGGTACAGATCTTCCAATTTGAGGGAGAGGGATCCTCAGAGGATCCTGGGAAAAGGATCTTCTCCTTCAGAGAGGGGGGAACTCCTCCCAAAGAAAAATGGGTCCCTAGGGATGCAAATCCAGACTGGGGAGATGTGGAGACTGAGCTACCGCCGCCCACCATCTCATCCCAGAACCAACAGCAAGAAAATCCCCTGGTTCAAACCCATCCTGGTGACTGCCTCCAAAAAGGGGGGGGCGGCCCGGAACCGGAGCCAGGGGAACCCACAATGGCTCTGATCTCCAGTTGCCAACTTTTTCTTTCAGATTCCCAAGGCTCTCCACAGAATTCTGCCCAAATCTCTTCGCTAGCGATGTCCAAAACCAGAAAGTTAGCCCACCAGTTGTCCAAAAATGTGCATTATCTGTGCCCCCTTGAGGAGAAGGAGGGAAGATATTATGCCCCGGTACAAGTACAGGGGCAGGGTACAATTTTGGCACTGGTGGACACTGGATCTCAAGCTACCCTTCTGTCCAGAAGGGCCTTTGACGAACTGAATGCAGGAAGGGGAGAGAATTACCAAATTCCTCTCACCTCTCTTCCTGGACAACTCCAGAACTTTGACGGGAAGGAAATTCCCGTCGAGGGGACGGCAGATTTGGACATTAAAATTGGGCGACACAAGTTGAAACACCCAGTCATAGTTGTGACTCCAGAGGGCACCCCTTGTTTACTGGGGAATGACCTCCTGAGGAGGTTGTCACCCTTAATAGATTGCGTAAACAAGGTCCTCTGGACCCAGACTAGCCGACCAATAAAATTAAAACAGAGTGTCAACCATGTTAGTTTAAACGGCACCTGCCACATGGTTGAACAAAAATCTGACCAAGTAGAATTTCACTTCCAGAATAGCCAAATTCCAGACGTGACAGTAATAGCAGTAGGACAACAGACTGGTGATGGGGGGTCCTCTCTATTTCTGAAAATCAACCTTCCTTCCAGTTTAAGGTGGTATTCCACACTGGAAGGAAACACCCTGAAATTCTTTACTAATCCACAATCAGAAACTCCCACTCCTATAGTCCAGAAAGATGTGAAATCAGCTCAGAGCCTGGCTGATATTCAGCAAATTGGAGAGCAGTTGTTCATCCCTGTTCAGTTAAATGGTGGGAAGGACTCTGTTCTCGCTCGAGTGTGTGTGAACAACGGTAAGAGCTTCATCAGCGAAGCCATGTTCCGCCAACTCCCAAAAGATCCAGCCATTCCCACCTTCAAACTGATAGACAAATGGGAAATGGACCTGGAAGCACCTAATTCCAAACATCTCCTGCCAAGCAGGAGTATGCTCAAAATCTCCATTGGCAACAAGAGCATAGTCCACAATTGTTGGTTCGTGCGAGACATCCCTGCCGCCTTTTACTTAGGCAGTGACATTCTCAATCGCTTTGCCATTAGTTTGGACCTAATAAACTTCAAAGCTTGGTCCCGATTAGCGGATAATCCCATGGGCTTTGATGATCCAGAAAAAGCATTTAGGTCAGCTCAATTGCTACCTTATGGAGTTGAAATTCAGATCAAAGAGGAAGTCACCATCCCAGAAAGGACCCGACAATTCTCCCTGGAAGTGAAAGTTAAAAGAGGACAAAAATTGAAAAACCCTGATGCTTACATACATCTAAATGCTTCTCTCCAACAGCAAGGGTTAGGGGTAAACCAAACACCATTAGTCAACATAGAACATGACACCATTCTAATAGAGGTGGATAACAGCAACTTAAAGAGTATTACTCTAGCCGCCGGCACCATTATTGGAATGGCGGTTGATGACCGACATTTTTCCATAGATTTAGGTAATGAACTGTTAGGGCCAATCCCCAAGGACTGCTTTGACAGTGACAGTGATGACAATACAACACCAGCCAGGATTTTTACCCGGCATGGGGGGAACTTCCTGGTGTACACTTCTTGCCCTTATGGTAAGGAAGATGTGACTTGTGACTTCAGAAGGGATGAGGTGATTTTCCAGGTCCATGAGGGCTGCCTTTCCCACCTGAAGCCTCCAGGCCTGATTTGTTTGATATTGTGCACAAGTGTACCCAATAAATGCAGCTGGACACCATCTAAATGACAATAAATCACCATTAATGACCTTGAAATATTCCACATGTTTATTGCAGAGCAAAAAACAAAACAAAATAAGATGTCTGGGGATGTGTATTACAGAGTCTGTGAATACATTATGTAATGCTCCTTTTAACACACAATTGGCAACAATATAACAGATCTTATAAAAATGACTATCCTTCCAAGATGCACCCTTTTGCTTCAAAACATACCATTCTGTATACTACAGTGTTTATTTGGCTAAATACACAATGTGATCACGAACTGCATTTTATCATATAAAACACTGTGTTTTGTGTGGCAGTAACACTCTTGAATGAAAGAATAGCAGAATGGGTGTTAACAGATTTCAAAAGTTATTTTTGGTGCTCAACCTCCCAAAACATGCATATGTTCTGAATAGTCAAATAATCAAAATCTATCAATTTAAGTTTCATAGAGATCAAAAACTTCCTTTGATCTAGTGGATATCAACTAAACATTTCATTTAAAAAGGGCAATTAAACCACAAGGATTTTTCAATTTTTAAAGTGAAGTTTAGGCCAAAATAAGAAACATTCCTGTAGAGGAGCAGGTGAAGTCATCTCTAGTGCCCACCCCCTCACCTCGGTCATGCTGGGTGAACACCAGTAGGAGAGCTCTATGTGTGACACCAATGTAGAGGAGCAGCTACATGCCTCTGCAGGAAATCCCGCCACTACCTCCTATATGTTGGAAGCCTGAGATTGTGCAATGCTTGACACCAGCTTTTGTGACCATACCACGGCGAGTATTCGAAAAAAGGTACCCACTGAGAAAATCCTATCAAATATATCTCTGAAGAGACGACAATCTGAGGGAGGAACTGTCTGAATCAATATGAAAAAGAGTGAAAGAGAAGCCAGTGACATCAAAAGAGATGAGTGTGACACCCTGTGGATACTGGTTGAAGAGAATGCATGGATCCTACAGAAACTGGTGATGAAGTTGAGAATTGAGTAAACTTTCATATGTGAAAAGAAGCTTGCACATGTGCAAAGCACTGCAGAAAATGCAAGCCTTTCAATAACTGTACACATTTTTTAACACAAGTATACTAAGTGATTATAGAAGCTGGCTATATGTAGTAAATACACTGCAGGCAAAGCCACCATTGTATAGAACAAATGGCAAGGCTGTCTGGCCTGGTATCAAAGCTGAAGTAGCCAAGACTGGTTATCTATTCCAGAATGCAGTGAAAGTTCTATTCATTTAAGAAATTTAAAAGCTGCAAAATTGACCAAATCCTGGTCTCCTGTCACGTGACCCAAGGATGGAAATAGAGTTGAGCGTGGACTCCTAGTACAACGATAGTGCGTGTTCGCACTACCTTATATTCCCAGAGACAAGAATATTTTGCAAGGCCAAGGTCAAAGACAATCTGCATGGCAGAAGGCATGGGTGATGAGAGATGTTATGCTAATTGGGTGGGGAGGTAAATTCAAGACCACCGCCTTGCACCTGGGTCAGAGCTTAAGTGCTGCTAAGTGAACTGAATGTTCCAGACATGGCACGAGCATGCCAACCAATTATAGAGGGCCGTATAACGAAGGGTCCTATAGTTTGAAGACCAATGATAAACTGTGTACTTAATAGTGTTGAAGATGACATGTTTTTAGAGGTAGGCATAAGTTGTCCACTTGGCAGTAGATAGCCAAACACAATCACAGCCTGTATAGAAAATATACTTACATCCCTCGTAGGATTTTCTTATTTGCCACATAGTATGAATTCACTTATGACGTATTATTTGCATATAAGGATGTTTTTATGAGATATGCACTGAGAGGTAGAGCGAATGTCCGTTGATGCCCGTTGTATCTCCCTGTTTTAGATCATTGTTAATAAAACAGCACCTTTGCCATCTTCCTGAGTTGGTTCGATTATTTGGTGTCAGAGTTATTCTGGATCCCCATCCATTGCATGCACAATACCCAAATGGCCATTTGCTCTCCAGGTATGGTCCCAGTACCGCATCGAGTATATGAGAGATGTTACGCCCTTAGGCAGCCATATCTAATGTACCCTTGTACGGAATTTGTGGAAGAATGCCTGCATACATCATTGGACATAGAGGAGCTGTAAGTGCAAGTTGACACAAGTATAGTGACATCATAAAGGGAAGATACAAGAATGTACAGAAACGATATGCAGATATTTAAAGAATTAAGGTGTAATTGAAGTAACAAAGTAATCAAGTGTAAAGAGATGGAGAAATCATCTGTGATGGAAAGACGAGTGAGATGAAGCTCAGCGAATGTACATATACAGAAACCCAAGGTAGATGAGACATATGTAAGCTTGATGCAGTAGAAACTATAATGTAAATAGAGCGGCCATGATGAAAATATGGACGTCAGATCGTGTTGAAACTACCTCAGAGACTAACCAAGGCTGTAGAGTTAAGAGGCGCTAGAGAGACAGTTTCATGTGGAAACAAAACATTTCTATTTTACTAAGACTACGGGTGACATAGCAAGGCATAATTGGAAAGTACAAATGGAGGAAAGCAGGATAAGCTATACATGAAGGGCACATTTCTCTTAGATTAAGCAGAAACGAAAATATCAACAAGTGCCAAGTATTGGACAATCAAGGATGCAAAATGCATATTAAGATGAGTGATCAAGTCTCCAGAGGCCAAGAAGAGTAATAGCACCCAGCACAATTAAATCAAATAGCAGTAAATAAAAGGATTAAATGGGCACATTTATTGTATACTAATAGGTGATTCAGAACTTGAAAACAAGGACTATTCATTAAGCCTCAGACAAAGATAGTGCTGTATCCTGACTCCCTTAAAAGTTCCAGAGAGGAAAACCACCAGCGAGGTCAACTATAAAGGATAAGCCTTGTCTTGTGGACTAACTGATGAGAGATGGTAGGCTAATCGACCAAAGTGGGTCGTGTTCTGATGACATTCTCTGCACCTGGGTTTTGTTTTATTCAGGTGCTGCTTGCGAGCCGAATGTCCAAGTTTGGGAGAGTATGCCAACCAATTATGAGTGGCTATGAAGCAGCATGCTATAAAATGTTGTAGAAGCCAATCCGCTGTTAATATTTTTGCTATAATCAGTATTAGACAGATTTTAGTGTTAGTTTTTGGTGTGCACACCAGATAAGGGGCAACCAATTATGTTATTAACACTTACACATACTATCAGTATATATGTTCCCCTAACCCATCCCTCCCTTGATAGGTTTTGTTATTTGCGACATAGCATTACGTCATAGCTGACGTACATCGAAGTATAACGTCTTTGTGTAAGCGAAAAGCCACTGAGAGTGTGTGACTTGTTATGCTTGCCAGATTTCCATACTTTATTTGAGCTGACAATAAAGTAGTACTTTGCCATATTCTTTGAGTCTGTCCAGTTATTTCGGTCCAAGGACATTTATTATGGTAATTCCATTCCGCGCATAAAATATGCTTCAATGTGCTACTGCACAATCCCCACATCAGATTGTATTTTCCCTTGTTGCAACTTTGTTCTTCATATATAGTCTGCATGATAAGTGTTTTCTACTCAATAAGCCTGGAGGTGTTAACACACTGGGCCTCATTACGAGTCCGGCGGTAACCGAGGTGGTAAAACTGCCTGGTTACCGCCGGACTCGTATTACCATTCCGCCTCCGTGATTCCCAGAATTACCGGGGCATTACAACCCCAGTTTTCCGGGAATCACTGAGGTGGAATGGTGTTAATCCCCATTCCCATTGAGTCCTATAGGACTCAATGGGAATGGGGATCATGGAAACACCGGCAGCATCTCGTAATGCTGCAAGTGTTTCCTCGTCCGCCTGCAGGCGGGCAGTGTTAAACCCGCCAGGTCAGACCTCCCGCCTGCAGGAGTTGTGATCGCCCGGCATGGAAACAACGGTGGCGGCAGGTTTACCGCCACCATTGTTTCCATACCAGGCGATTTGTAATGAGGCCCACTGTCAGTCTATGTGCAATTTGGCTATTATGCTGCATGAAACATTGCTTTAGGAAAGACTGAAGGGCATACTTTGGATTTATCCTTGGAGATAGTACAGAAAGCCATCTCACTCCTGGATCTGATTTTAGGCACCATGCAAGGAATGATTAAAGAGCCCTTTGAAGACGTTTTGGTGGGAACTCAAACCAGTTGTTTTAAAGGCTTGGTGGCAACCTGGAGCCCGAGATGCTTGACTACAAGTCTTCCCTCGACTGCTTTTAGAGGAAGTCATAGTGCATTCCTTGTCACCATAAAACACTGGCACCAGAACTAACTGTAGGAAAATAGACCATTGATATATAGGATATAGGCCCTGGTGTGAGGCCTGACTCCTAGTTCCAAAACTCCCTGGCATTGTGAGACAATTTGCACCTTTGAATGTACTGAAAGATTGCAGAGGAGACACAGCTTTCTCTTTCAGGATCCTGAAGAAACTCCACCAGCATTGACTTTTTGATTCTGTTTTCCTACTAAGGAGATTCTGTACTCTGACAAAGTCCTTTGCCTCCCGCTTGCAGTATCCTGTGGTGGCATCAAGGCACTGGAGCTATCAAATAATGGGCCGGGGGTGTATGGGTAGGATCCCATGTACACCCTCTTTTAACCCTTGTTGGTGGGCAATCATATGTGGCATGGAAACAGAGATTGTCTTTTAGGGAGCGTTCCTCGTGTTGTATAATACCATATACCGTGTACTATTGGGAACCCCTTGACCCCCTTCCCTCATTTGGTCAAGCACATAAGTCAAGTCATCTCACACTCTCTCTCTCTCTCTCTCTCTCACTCATTTACCTAGTTTCTGAGTGGTCAGATGCACAACCTGAATCAAAAATAAGGGATTTCTTTTTAAAGTCACGGACCACCCACACTAAGCAATCACTAAATCACACAATATAACACCTGCAGAAGGGCAACCACTTAGAGGGAACCATTCCCTCCCCATAGCTAATCAGAGCTAAAATGTGCAAACCATTACCCCTGAATGAGGCCCGGAATGGGGTTGGAGCCACTACATAAACTCTGATCCCAAGCAGATTGATGCGGCTGCTTGCAGTAGTGGCTGGCGGTGAGTGCACTGGGAGGCATTTAAAGGGAGAGTGGAGTGAGGTGCTGATTGGCAACGAGAAGGTGAGACAAATCAACAGGAGGGTGTTGAGGTGAGACATCAGTAGAAGGTTGGTTGGTGACTTCATGAGGATGTTGAGATGACACCTCAGGAGAAAGTTGGTTGGAGACATCGGGAGGAGGTTGGTTGGTGACTTCATGAGGATGTTGAGATGACACCTCAGGAGAAAGTTGGTTGGAGACATCGGGAGGAGGTTGGTTGGTGACTTCATGAGGATGTTGAGATGACACCTCAGGAGAAAGTTTGTTGGAGACATCGCAAGGAGAACGGTTGGGGACAGCAGGAGGGGTCTGGGTGGAGACATGAAGAGGCAGTTGTGTTGAGACATCAGGAAGAGTTTGGTTTTAGGCATCTCAGGAATGTTCTGTTGAGGGTTTATGAGATGATTGGCTTCAGACCAGGGTTCAAGTCAAGGGTACACGCAGCTGGACAGAGTTCCCCACTTTTTTCTGAGGGCACCTTAATATGCTAATTTCTGGTGACGCCTCATTCATTTGGTTTGCTAATGAGCCGCCCGCTTTATTTTTTGGGACTTGACCCCTGCTTGAGACAGAATGAAGAAGTGGGTTGGAGAAATCAGTCGTTTTTCTTTTTTGAAACATCTGAAGAAGATTGGAACGGAGAGCCAGGAGGAAGTACATTAGGCTAGCAAGGTGATAGCTAACAAGAGCAGGAATGAACGAGAAGGCATACTTGTCCCAAGGAAGGGTGTAGGTATGGCACCCCGATCTGGAGGGTCAAGCCCATGTTGGAAGGATGAATGAGAATGTGAAGTGGACTCAAGGAGGAGAAGGACTACAGCAGGAGGAGAAGTGCTGATGAGGGAAATACTCCAGAACTTAAAAACATGGAGTTGACGGTGTACGTCTTAGACTCACCTGTGCAAAATGTGAAGCAGAAAACCTAGTTGCCTCGGTCTCGAAGTTGAAAAATAAAGCCAAAGAACCCCAAGAACACCAGAACAGAAGGTTCTAGGAAAGCTTTATCCCAAATGTAATAACATTGTATGAGATCATGGGAAGACCAGAGAAAGGCACAGAGACTCTTTAATCCCAAGCTTGAGAACCCATGGAGAGACCCTGAGGACCAGGGGACGAAACGTGCGGGAACCCCTTTTAGCCTCAACGTTTCCCTTGCTGTGAATAGCCCAGAGTGGCCCCAGGTCTAGGACATGCCAAGTCTTATTCAATGTTCTTTGCTTTATGCTTTACAGTCCTCAGTTGTTGCTTTGGCCTCACTCTTTTATTTTCCTAAAATAAAAGAAACTGTTTTTAATGCAGTTTCCATCCTGGCCAAGTCAATGGTCTGTGTCACCCTCTTGACGGGACTTAGGAATTCATGGATTTAGAAATGTCCTAAATGGTCATGGTGGCTGTCTTCCTCTGGAAAGGAACCTCAGAGGTTGGCTTTCTTTTCATTTGGAATAAACCTAGTTTTAGGTACAAAACACGTACCTGGGTATGAATGCCACTTGGTACTCCTAAGCATGTGATTTATACACTGGGGTTGTGGTCCTTAACATCAATGAGTGGGATAACCACATACCATGTACAAAAAACCTCTTAAACATATCACCTGCACCAAAGAACATTCAGACAAGTTAATTAGGCTAATTGGATTATGTCCAGATTGCTCCACATCAAGGAGATGATGGTTCTTGGGAGCTGGCCAAACCCCCTGTAATCACAAGGTGTGTGTACACGTGCACTTTCACTTAAGCAATATTTGCAGCTCCAAAAAACACTTTGTTTTTGAAAAGTGATTGCACTGCACAGAGATGCTTCAGCGTCTAGACAAGGTGCCTGATTCACAAAGCGTTTTTCAATGGGATCTTCTCAAGGGAAAATGTCTTTACTCTTAGGGCCTAATTGATGGATCATTTAGCGCGGTGCAAAGTGACTTTTCACTGCAAACAAACACGTCGAACTGGGCCTATTTCACAGAGTGGTGCAAAGTATATTTTTGCAGTGCAAAGTCACTTTACATAGCAAAAATACACTTTGCACCGCTCTGTGAATTAGGCTCGGTTCAATGTGTTTGTTGGCAGTGCAAAGTCATTTCGCACCGCGCTAAATGATCCATGAATAAGGCCCTACATATGATTTGCATGACCACATAACACAATGGGCCTCATTACGAGGTGGGCGGTAATGGATTACCGGCACCGGTAAGGGCACCGGTGCCGGTAATCCCTTACCGCCCTACTACGAGTTCCCTTTGCGGGTCCTTCCTTAATGCCTGTTTTTTTCAGGCGTTAAGGACGGGACCTGCAAAGGGACTCTAGAGCTAATAACGGTACCGCAATTTGCGGTACCGTTATCAGCGCCTTCCCCATTCCCATTGAGCCCTATGGGGGCTCAAATGGGAATGGGGAATGGCCCTGGTGAATGGGGAATTACCGGTCCCGCCAACCTTGGAATGGACCAGTAATTGCTCCATTCACCAGGGCAGAGTCGGAACGAGTTTGGAGGCAGCCATGGCGCCAATAGTGCCATGGCTACCTCCAACCTCGTAATGCGGCCCAATCACTGTGCACAAAAGGTCCCCTTTTAAATGCCTCAGCATGGTAGTCGATGCTGAGCCTCTGAAGAAGACTGAACTTCAGGAGGTTCTCACCTTCGAAAAAGGTGGACCCTTAGCCTGGTGGGCTGAGGAAGCAGAGGGTTTCCCTATGGGATTGCACCATTATAAAACGCTTCTATGAATCAGGCCCACCTCTTCAAGGTCTGGTAGTTTGTGAGTGTGTGTGCAGTGCATGGTCGTTTGATCTTGTTTTTTCGTTGTATGCATGCGAGCGTGCATACTAGCTCTGCCGATAAAACCTTCTTTTTAAAAAAAAAGAAACTCCTCCATTTTGTAGTCCTCTAGGTATCTTTATGTCATCATTTATGTATTGAGTTAATATACATATAGCTATTAAGACTTGTATACACAACATTGTACCTAGGTGTTCCAGGTACCTTTATGTCATAATAAGTTAACCGTGTGAACCCTACTCCTAAAATGTTAGCTTGGCTTGCCTTCTTTTGACTTCTAGAGTTTGACTTTTATTTCATGTATACTTTTGCCCTACACATGCATACCGCTTTACCACTTCCTGCTGATAACACTGCCCTGGGCCAATAGCATCATGATTAAACAAAATGAAATGATGCCCTCGGAGAACATGAACACTCTTGATCAGTGCCACCTTGGCAAAGGGCAATGAATTATTTTGCTCTAAATATGTATATAGTTGGGTTTTACTTGAGCATATTGATTGAAGAATGTATTTACTTCAAGATAAAAAGATGGGAATGAATATAACCTTTCCATTGATGGTTTCTAGTATGAGTCCATAGTCAAGTTGAGGGAACAATTACAGAAGTATGTTGAAGTTCATTCATCTGTCCCATGTGACACTTTTTGCTCTCTATTTTGATGTTATGTTCCAGGTGTCAAGGGCACTACTCATTTAGGTTTGGAGGTGGAAGAACCCCATGTGCTTTTTGTTATTTATGGATTTATTTATTTATTTTTGTTCATTTGTATTTTTTAATTTTTTTAAAAGTTGTTTTTACGTTCAAAATGGTACCTTTTACACATCAACAGTACATATTTAATCCATGGAATAATAAACATAATGTCTCAATTTAAAAATAGCACATTCATCGATCACATTTGTTTCTATAAGCAATTCAAACATTTAACACTAATTCACATTGCAATATGATATACAGTCCCAACACACTAAAACAAATCAAAACCCATTCTGTTCATGAGACAAAGCACCACATAAACAGAACACTATTCCATTATTATCCAACGCTTCATAAAAATTCATCATAGAATTTACAAATGCATTTTTACTACTTGATAGTGAAGCCCAGCTCATCCCTCATTCTAATCATCTCGGCAGTCAGAAATACTTTATCACCTGCAATGAGCCTGTCCCAAACTACTTGTGTCTAATCTACATCACTTAATGTGAAAAATCTACCCAGGAAACACGTCCTCACATCCTTTAACGCTGTACATTCCTCCATTAAATGGTTTAAACTCTCTTTTGACATTTTGCAGTAGTGACACAAGTCTATGTTTACACTCATTCTTGATTGTGCGCACACCTAGCTTTGGGACGCAATGGAGTAATGCACATTGACACTGGTTAGAGGCATACAGTAGATGCATGTGGTATGCAGTTCCTACAGCATACCATTTATCCCTGCTAGACCATTTATGGTGGTAGAGAAAACTCAATATTTACAGTGAGTGTAACATGTCACAGTACTGAAAGTGAACAGGAAGATAAACAACACCACAAGACCAAAGGGCTAATATATTCCCGGCATACTCTGGAAAAGTCTATTGTATCACAGTGCAGCCCCAAAGTCATTCAGGACATCATGGGCTTGCCAGTGTAGAAGAGGTAGAGCTGCATCCTCTTCCCAATCACTCAGTGTACAGTAGGCGTCGGGGTGCCGGTGGGGGGGTGTTCATTTGGTCCAATTCACTTCAAACATACACACCCATTTAGGGCCTGATTCATGGAAAAGTGTGCATAGATCGCGCTAAGCCTGCATGCCGAGAACGACGGAAATCTGCGCGCTCCGTTTATTCATGTAATTGTTCCCGCAATGTAGGCCTATCGGCAAGTCGCAGCTGGAAAGCCCCCAACACTCCCCCTCGCAAAGCTAAAACAGCCATATTCACCCACCTTTGTGGCCTCCATAGGCGCAAACACAAGTACCCTGTGAAAACTGAGTGGGGTTCCACACAACCAAGCCAGCACCTCTGAGACACTGCACGTGGGCCCCTGTAACTGTAACCAACACCCTGAGAACATGCATACAGTTTCCTGTAACTCATGTCATATTTCGGTCAAACTGCCTGCAAAGCCCCATAAACTATCCCCTGAAACCTGCTACGCTGCGTACGCGCACCCCTAAGTGCGATCAGAACACTGTCTGCGTGCATGCATTCCTAAATCAAACATGCAAACTCACCTCTGTGTCGCGAATCCTATGCGCGAGTGTCTGTATGCCTGCCCCCGCATGGCGGAAAGATCGAGGACTTTGCGTAGGCATTTCATAGGCGAGATGTTGCACGGTCACATCCATGAATACGCTTTGTCGTGCGCATTTGTGGGCATTCTATGGACTGCCTGCGCCCGTCCCTCCCCACAGCCACTTTTTCCCTTGTTCTTTGTCATTTCGCGTGTTCCGCACATGACCATTCATAGAGCCGTGCCGAGCCTGTGTGAAGTCCACGCAAAGTATGAAAATTCCATGAATCGGCAAAAGGGGTTTCACGCGTGCTTTGGCATGCAAATACCCTATTTACTGCATAATATATTCCATGAATCAGGCCCTTAATGTTTATCTTACTCATGAGCTCAGAGAGACAGGTGGAGCCTTAGCTAAATAAATGTTAGGAACTTCAGCAATGCACCACACAAAAAGAAACACTTAATAAAAGATGTAGAAAAAACGACTACAGAGGTATTTCGTTATCCGAAAAGAACAGCAGCAATGTCTAATCCAGCAATGAATGCGAAGCAAGCTGTTGCAAGCTGTTGCAAGCTGTTGCAAAGCGAGACGATTAAAAAAGGGGTGGCTGCCCCAGGACCTGAGAATCACTATGTGAGATAGTTCTCGGCCCAGAGTAGTATCCTTCCTTCATTAAAGTACCAATTAAGTCATCTGTCATTAACATACCTGCTTCCTGGCAGGCACGTACTCTGTCTACTGTGGAAACTGGTTTTCGTTTTTTAAATTGCTTTAAAAGGCAGGCGAGGCACCTTGGCTCATAGTGCAGACATCTTGTCTGGCAGGAATTTAGAAGAGTCCTATATTAAGGAAAGGATTGGACATCCACTCAACTTGATGGGTAAAACCCTTGGCCCAAACTTAGACATCCTGCAATCTGCTTTTATATAAGGTTTTGGTTGCACTGATTGGTCTGGAGAAAATCCATTGTCCTTTGGAGACTTGCTTGGCATCCAACTAGAAAAGGGAGTATCATCTCTGGTCTCGTTAACCAGTACCCCGTGCCCCCAGTCCCCTAACCCAAAAATCGCTTAAATGTCAGAGTGCTGTGGGCCTGATTCACAAAGAGATGCAATAGAGCAAATGCCTGTGAGCATATCAGATGTGAGCCTGCGGCCATACCCATTACTCACAGTTCCTAAAGCTGCTTGCTTAGAGTTTTCTCTCACACACTCTACAATACTAGAGACTCTACAGTATGCTATGGCAAATTCTAAAGATGCATATGGACACAGTGGCTGGCAAGGGCTATAATCAATTGGCACGTTTTGTGAAAGAAAGTCTGGGGATAGTCACTAGTCGATGTTAGGCAGAAACCTGTGCAGTTCCCTTGGGGAACACTGCAAAAGATTTAAGACTACAGGTATAGCAGTAAACCCACTTGGTAGCAGTCTGCACCACCCAGATTTACCTGGTAGCTGTGGCTGAGCAGTCAGACTTCCCTCAAGAAGAGTTAGGCAGTATGCAAAGTATACACAATATGTACTCAGGCACCATAGCACAAGCAAACACTGACCAGAGCTTGGTTTCAAAAGTATATAGTTATTTATTTTTAAGAACACACAAATTGAAAACACTCTAGCAAAATATAATAAAACACTCCAAACACAGTTATATGGAAAGCAGTCCCAATCCTTATTCCTATCTAGACAACTCTAGGTTAACACCACATAATTAAAACAGAGGTGAGCGCTTAACGTTAGATGACACTCTAGTAGGATAAAGAAGGGAGGGAAAAAGAGCAGAATTAGGATAAACACACCACTCTAAAGTCAAGAACACTTTTGGTAAGCTCAAAGAAGCACAAAGTCACAGGTGAGCAAAAGTCACTAAGCAGGGCCCACTCTTAGAGCAGACAGAGCGAAAACGTGCCCAAGATCACACAGTTGGTAGGGATTCAGAGTCTTGCAAAAGAGTTCGGAAAAGAGTTAGAGAGGTTCAGAAAGTTTAGCCAAAGTGTCCCAGGCAATCCCAGGATCGAAAGCCGAGGGCTAAAACTACCTCGTACAGTCGGTGGCAAGGGGAGCCAGGCGGAACACGGTACCTTAACGGAAAGGATCCTCCAGCGGGGGCAGTTGTTCCAGGCAGTGGCAGCAAGGCTCGACGTCGGTCAGGGGAGAAGAAGATCTCGCTGAAGAGCAGAAGAAGAAGGTCGTTGCACTGCCCGGGAAGAAACCAGCCGCGGAGTCCTCCGGTTAAAGGGTTGTACCGACTTTCGCGGTTGGGGTAAAAGTGGTGGGGTTCCGGTTGCCGGGGGGCTTGGCACTGGCAAGGCGGCCACGGGATACCTCAAAGAACGGAAAGAAGGTGAAAACTGGTTGTCCCCACCAGTCAAGGGAAGGAGCCACTCCGTTAAGAGTTCTCCTTGGTCGTCGGGAAAAGTGGTGAGATGGTTCAGCAGGGCTCCACCGGCGGTGTCGTCGTAGCAGATCAGCTCAGCTCGTCCCTCGTTGGATTCTTAGGTCCTGTGGCGACTTCTGAAGTTCCAGTCCCCAAAGCCCTGCTTTTATGCAGCAAACCCCCATTCACCCAGCCTAGCTGTCACTCAACCATGCTAAGTGGTGAGCCGGCCGGCTCACCACTTGGGCCAATCAGGACGGAGTGCGACTTGAGTTACCTAGGTAACTCAGTCCAGGGTGCCTAAATCCCCCTCCACCCCTCCTAAGTACCCCAGACAGAGTGGCACCACTTTGGAGGGCTTCTGTGGAGAAGCCCGCCAAAAGTGGGACAAAGGGCTCCACTTTGGGTCAGAGTTACAGAGGCGAACGCCAACGCCATTTTAGTATCAAGTTTTGGCAAAAAATCCCAACCGGAGTTATAATAATAAATATATAAACCGGCGGTATGTTTAAGGCTACCGTAAATAAATAATTAAATGTGTTAGCCTAAAACAATGGGAAATCCCATAGGAAAATATTCGCGGTCGAATATAAAAAGTAGTTTCCACTGCCACCAGCCAAAACTCGATCAGGGGGGACGGAGACGTGACCCCTCGACTAACAGACCCTGGGGCAATCGAATTGCCCCAGCCAGTACGTCCACAATATGATGGTTTGTACTGGTTCTGTTCAGGATTTAAGACTAGGAAAGTCTTTGGTGACTTTACATGTCCTGGGAGACAGTAGTCAGTCCCAGGGTATGGAGTCTATGTTGGGGAGTCCCTAGGACACCCCTGGGTTACGGCACAGAGGGTGCGGTGTAACCCACATCCAAAAAATACATGAGGCCCTATGGAGTAAAAGACCCCATAGCCCATTCAACACAAGGTTTAACCAAGAAAACACACTTCAACATGCCCAAGAGTGAGGGTAAAAGAGTCTCACTCTTGGCAGGAGAAAAAAATAAACCCCAGAAATCCAGCAAAGCTGCTGGGGGACTCACTAGGTAGGGAAATTCAGCCTAAACAGAGAATTCTCCCTAACAGTCGAAGATGGAAACTTTATAAAAAATAACAGCAATCAGAATTAAAGCAACGAGCTTGATCAATTCTTTTTTTTTAAAATATTTGTTTATTGACAACATACATAACAGGGAGGGCCATGCGGCCTGTCCAATTAGCAATAAAGAAGTTAAACAAGAAGAAGAGCATATTGTCAGTAACATTTTCCGATTGGTTTCCCCCCCCCCTCCCGCTGCCCAAACTCCCAACCCCTCTTCCCCCCTCCCGGCCCCTCCCCCCCAACAATTAACCTGCCAAGTTCGGAGAAAGTGCTAATACTATGAGCTTAACGGAGTACACTTGCTTAGCTTACATTAGTAATGAATGATCCTTGAAACAGTGGGGATAGACCCCTAAGCGGTTGGGCCGAGGTAGGACCAAACCTCTGAGGAATGAGTGGGCCCATGTCATGCAAACCTTTGTACCGTTGCCCCATTATAATCGCATTGAGATACAATCGTGGTGCAGCAGCACTGCTGTCCATTCTTGGGTAAAGTCTGACATAGCATCGTTTGCTATTGCGGTGAGTTTATCGTAGTTGAAAATCACCCTAAGTTTGCAGAGCCATTCCTCTTTAGAGGGAGCCAGGGCACTCTTCCATTTTTGCGCGAGCGCCACCCTCCCTGCCCGCAACATGGCGCCAATGACCTTGGGGAAGGCATTCACCTCGGACTCGGGCAAGGGGGAGCCCAATAGAATTTCCAACGGGTGCAGCGCTGGAGCGTAACCCTCTATATCTTTGATCCAGCTAAGTAGTTCCGCCCAATAAACTTGTATGAGCGGGCAGTCCCACCACATGTGAAACCAAGTCCCCCGTTGGTGACACCCTCTAGGGCAGAAAGGGGAGACGTCCCGGAACATTTTGGACAACAAGGCCGGGGGGCGATGCCATGAGTGAAGGATTTTAAAGTTATGTTCCATAGCTGCTGTGTATGAGGAGCCCGAGAAGATGCACTTAAAGACCGCCCTCCAAGTGTGATCATCCAGTGACATTCCCGTCCTCTCTTCCCATATGTGTTTGAAGGGTTGTCTGCCCTCCAGGTCCGATGTAACCAGTACTTTATAGAACCTGGACAGAGAGCCTTTTCGTGATGTACTTTTGGCCAAAATGAGTTCGAATGGGGTGAGGGGGCGGCTGAGCTGCTCGGACCACCTTGGTTGAGTCAGTATCCCCTTCAATCGCAGGAATTCGAAGACCGTGGGGGGCCTATCCACCAGAGCCTTTGCCAAGTCGGCGTGTTCAATGAAGCCCTCTTCTTGTAAAAGCTGGGAGACTCTTTCCAGGCCCATGTCAGACCAGGCCTGGGTAACCGGGAAGCCCCTCATGTCTAAGTTGATGGGCGGGCCCCAGAGCGATGACAGCGGAGAAGGCCATGTGGTAAGCGTTTTGTTGGCCCTGTTGGGTCTCCACAGCGCCCAGAGAGCAGCTAAGGTGGGATGTGTCCTGAGCTGTGGGGGGAGGGACCTGGGGGAGGCCCAGAGGTAGTCTCTGACTTTTTTTGGGTGAGCGTGGGTATCTTCGATATACGCCCAATACGTACGCATGTCGTCCCGCATGTGCTCCAGTAATACCCTGAGCTGGGCTGCTTTATAGTAAAGCCTGAAATCGGGGAGTCCAAAGCCTCCATGGGATTTCGGGAGAGTAAGGGTGGATGTTTTGATCCTGGGTCTTTTGCCATTCCAGATGAAATGGGAAATACGGGACTGAAGCACCTCGAAAAAAGTCTCGGGAACCACAGTGGGGAGAGCAGAAAAGAGATAAAGGAGGCGAGGTAGAATATTCATTTTAACCGTTACCATGCGTCCGAGCCAGGAGAGAGTGAGGGGAGCCCATCTTTTAAGATCGCTGCTGACCTGGGCGAGAATTCCAGGGAAATTACACTGGTATAGTTTTGTCAGGTCTCTGGGGATGGTAGTGCCCAAGTATCTTGTGGATTCTCGCTCGATTCTAACCCCCAGAATGTCGGAATTGTTCCCGATGTCTTGTTCCCCCGGGCCCATGGGCATGATGCTTGATTTGGATGTATTTATTCTAAGCCCCGAAAAGGAGCCAAAAGAGTGTATGAGATCGAACAGTCTCGGGAGGGACTGTTGGATGTTGGTCAGGTAACCTAGTATGTCGTCTGCGAATAGGGAGAGCTTAAATTCACACTCCTCACACCGTATTCCCATGATTACCGGGTCGTTCCTGACTGCTCTGGCGAGGGGCTCCATGGCTAGGGCATATAGGAGGGGCGATAAGGGACATCCTTGCCGGGTGCCCCTGGAGAGGGAAAAGGGCTCAGATGTACCCCATTAACCAGTACTCTCGCCGAGGGCGAGTTGTACAGTGCTGCGACCCACCCGCAAAAATTAACTCCCAATCCCATCTTACGGAGAACCTTGATCATGTAAGGCCATTCGACGCGGTCGAAGGCCTTTTCTGAGTCGAGTGAGAGGAGGTATCCCTCCACTCCCTGCTCGGACGCCTGATGCATAAGGTCGAGGGTTTTTCTTATGTTGTCTGACCCTTGGCGCCCCGGGATGAAGCCCACTTGATCCCCATGTACCAGGGTAGGGAGGAGTTTGGCCAATCTATTCGCCAGTAGCTTGGCCAGAATTTTAACATCGGTGTTTAGGAGCGAAATGGGGCGATATGATTGGCATAGAGCGGGGTCCTTGCCTTCTTTAGGTAAGACCACTATGAGGGCCGACATCATCGTGGGCGGGAGGGACCCGTGGCTAAGTGCGATGTTGAACATCTTGGCCAGAAAGGGGGCTAGCGTGGATCTATAGGTCTTATAAAATTTGACTGAGAAGCCGTCGTCCCCCGGGGCAGTGCCGCTCTTTAGAGAGGTGATTGTATCGATTACTTCTTCTGGGGAGATGGGGGCTTCCAGGGTGTCGGCTGTGTCGGGTAGCAGGCCCGGGACAGGGAGGGAATCCAGAAACCTGTCAATGTCCACCCCCTTTCCCTTGTATTCTGAACTGTATAGTTTTTCATAATAAAGCCTACATTGCTCCGCTATCTTGGAGTCCCTTGCAGTCGAGGTGCCGTCCGCAGTGCGGACTGAGTTCACTCTCCTGCTATTCCTAAGTTCGCGGAGTCTCCAGGCCAGAATCTTATCGGCTTTTTCCCCTTTTTCCATGTATTTTTGTTTCAAAAATGAAAGTTTCCTTTCCATCTGCCCTATTTGCAGGTCGGCTAGCCTAGCGCGCAGCCTCTGCAGCTCCTCCCACTGCCCCGGGAACATCTGTGTTTTCAGTTTTCCACCCGGTTGTATGGCCTCTATCTTGGATTTCAGATCTTTCTCTTCCCGTTCCCTCTCCCTTTTCTTTCCCGCCCCAATGCCAATCAGGGTACCTCTGATAGTTGCTTTAAACGCCTCCCACACTCCCATGGTGCCCACCTCTCCGTTGTCATTGAGGGAGAAGTAGTCTTCTATGGCCTTCAGGAGGGTTTGGCGAGTCTCCTTGTCATGCAGAAGGAGGTCGTTACAACTCCAACGGGAACAGACCGCCGGGGCAGGGGGGAGGCCAATCCTAATCTTAACCATATCGTGGTCCGTCCAGGGGACGGTTTCCACCCCTGCGCCGGCGACCTCCCTCTGCATGGGCGAGTCCACTAAAATGTAGTCTATTCGTGAGAAAACATCGTGGGGTTTTGAGTAAAAAGTAAAGCCGGGGTTTAGGCCTTCCTTGGGTGTACTCGAGTCGCACAACCCCAATTCCTCATTCACTTTCTGAAAGGTTGATGCCATTTTTTTGTAAAGACGGAGGTTAGGGCAAGGGTTCACGGATTTCCTATCCCTTTCGGGGCACAGCACCATATTAAAGTCCCCACCCACCAGGAGGGAGCCTTCCGTAAATGCGACTATTGTCGCCTTCATGTTTTCCCAGAAAGTGTCCTGTGACTCGTTTGGGGCATATATGCAGACCAAGGTAAACAGACGTCCCCGTACATCCCCCTTTACCATGAGGTACCGGCCTTCAGGGTCAGATTTAGACGCTTTGAACCCAAAATGAGCCCCGGGAGAAACCAGTAAAGCCACACCCCTCTTCTTAGTCTGGGCAGAGGCAAAGAGCACCCGTTCTATGCTTTTGGCCCTGAGTTTGGGCTCCTTCCCCCGGACCCAGTGGGTCTCCTGCACAAAGAGGAATTGTAGATTCATCCTCTTAAACTCACGCAAAAGGAGCGACCTCTTGGTGGGTGAGTTGAGCCCACGCACATTTAAAGTCCCCACTGACAAGGATTGGAGCGAGTCATCCATTGGGGCGCAGTTTGATGCTCGTAGCTCCAATTTCGAGGATGCAAGTGCCGTAGATAACAAATTGTGTGGTCAAGTCTCCGAGCCTTGGCGTAATATAACTATTCCCCCAACAACCCAACTTCCCCCCCTCTCTCCCCCCACCCACCTCCCCCCAGATCGCCTGGTTGTGTTGAGGCATCGTCCCAAAGTCACACAACCGGCCAACCATGTCTCCCTCCTCCGGGCTCATTACCTCTTCATAAGCACCCTTATGAGCCCCCCCCCCCTTCATCGGGGTCCATACACATCGAAAAATCATATCAACCACCCCCCTTGAAACGTTTTTTGAAAGAGTTGACCGTCGGCCTCCAATGGTTCGTTTCAGCCATTCTGGATGTCCGGAGACGTTGGGGCCACTCTCCTGAATTTACTTTGGCCTCGTACTCTGCGCCTTTCCTTCGGAGCATTGTTCCCTTTTGGACCCTTTGGGGCTCGCTCCCGATCGTGGTCGCCTGGTTCCAATCCCGAGCCCTCTAGGAGCTCCCCCGTCACCCTATGGATGTCGTCCTCGGTGACCAGGGCATATTTATAACCCTCGAATTCAAAAGAAAGAGAAAAAGGATACCCCCACCTGTATCGGACCCCCTTGGCCTGGAGCATTTTTGTCAGAGGGGAACAAAGGCGGCGTCTCGCCAGAGTGAAGGCCGATAAGTCTTGATAAACGGAGATCTGGGCCCCCTCCCAGTCCACCGGGCCTTTCTTGCGAGCGAGCTCGAGGATCCTGCTTTTCTCTGAGAAATAGTGGAAGCGGACTAAGACGGACCTGGGGCCTCTGGAGGCTGCCCCCGCTCTGTGAGCTCTGTCAACAGTGGGCTCGTTGGTGTTGACCCCATCAAAGAGCACTCGCACCACCGCGTTTACGGCCTTGACGATGTCCGCCTGGGTTTCGCCATCGTGCTCCGGGAAACCCAAGAAGCGTAAGTTGCAGCGCCGTTCCCTATTTTCCAAGTCGTCCATTTTTAGAGAACATTTCTCCTCTCTTCTCTCCAGTTCCGATAGGCGCATGTCAAATTGCGTCTCGAAGATGCCATTCGAGGTAGTGTTATTTTCCAATGCCTGCACCCTGTCGTCTAGATTGTCCACCTTTTTGTCTAGGGAGTCCAGCCTATGGGTAATGTCTGCGCGGAATCCTCTAATTTCCTCGAGAAGGGCCGCCATTCCCCTGGAGACAACGTTTGCATCTGTTGCTTCTTGCTGCGTTTGGGCCGCCATTCCAGGGGCTGTGGGGGTTCTAGAAGCGGACGCCGGAATCTCTGTAGCGATTCCCTCCAGGACATAGGCCTACTTCGGGCCCGCCTGCTCCACCTCCGGGAGACCGTAGTGGATGGGGGCCTCCCCCTCTCGTGTTTTCGCCTTGTAGTTCACTGCTGTTGGGGCCGTGGCCTGGGGTGGTGGAGCTAGGAGGGGGCGGGGAGGGGAGCCCCAGACCCCCCGGGGCGACTTTATGTTGCACTTGCGGGGGGTAGATGCTCCCAGGTGGGCCCGGCGCCCCAAGCCGTCTCCGGGTGCTTGTGTGGGCTACACAGGGTTCTTCTCCTTCCCCCCCCCGACGGGCCTTGTTACCCCCGGCGGGTGCCCAGTTCCGGGTTGGGCCTCCTTACCTCGGGGGTCTCTCCTGTGCCGATCGGGGGGCTCCGCGCGCTTCTGGGGTGCACGATCACGCCTCCCCGTTGGGAGTGCTTTGCGGCCTGCCGCCGCGTCCTCTTCTCTGGCTTCCGGGATCCCCTCTCGGGCCGTTGCTCCGCCGCCGATGCGAAAGTCTGTGGCCTCGGTCGCCTGGGTCTCTGTGGGCCTTCCCTGGGCCCGGGCTCGGCGCTGCGTGCCGCGGAGCCTCTAGAGCCGCAGGGGGGAGGGACTTCACGCCCCCGGACTCGCGGGGCTGTAACTCCGGCTCCTTCGCACCCCTGAGGCTCGGGCTTGAGCCAGGGGTGCCCTGCACCTTCGTACTGGGGGGGGGGTGTATGTCTCGCTCCGGGGGTGTCGGGGGGGCTCAGGTCCCTCGATTAGCGCCCAGTTGGGGAGACGAGCGGAGATGCTTCAGAACATCTCGGCGCCCCCTGGTGGATCAATCGCTTGATCAATTCTATTGACCATATTAGTGGGAAGCCATTTTGATTTCTTTTTGTTTCAAGGCTACATTTTTTCTTGAACCTTGGTGGTTCTCTTTTGATCTTTAGGGTGTTTCCTTCTTTCTTTAATCCTTGTGGCTACTGTAAACACATTTTGCCCAGAGGTGACTATGTCTGGGGAGAGGGACATAGATTTGATATTTTCCAAGTATTTATTTTTCTCTTTTGTTGCTCGATCAGGATTGAGATCTTATTTCTTGAACTCAGGACAATGCTTCAAATAAAAAGCAGATCTATGTCTAAACCTCCAACCTCCAACCTTTCCTTCACTTACCCTGACAACATGGTATGCAGTGATTTTACCGAATTTAAAATAACAAATATTTTTGCCTAAACATTTTTGCTATTTTTAAAATAGATATATGGGGGTGGGGTAAAGGGATAACACGGGTGGATAGGGGCTTGGGGAGGGATTAAAAATTAAGGGAAACAGGTGGATTGGGGGGACTATCCTCCATATTAAAAACAAAACAGAAAACCAGTATTTTTCTTTGTAAAAACATTTATATAAAAACGTTTTTATTTGGTAAAATCACATGTAATCAACAGCATGCTCTCCGGCACCAAACCCACCTTACGACCCCCATTGTATGATTTTAAGACTGTTTTCAAAACAACAATCTTTCGCTTACACTAATCGAGATTTTCAATATGGCAGTTTTTGACAAATGAAAAGCATACGCTCCAGCAATGAAACGTGGGAGAGACATATATATATATATATATACTTTTTTTGGGTGTCAGAGGGTTCTCTGACACTTTAAAAAATAATGACTGGATGGATTTGTGCTAAACCATCAAAGGATTTCCTTGGAACTCTTTGTGCTGCTTTTCAAAGACATTTGGTGAAAGTCCGTCCAGAGGATTGGGCTGTGTGCTTAAACACACATTTTACTTTTTGCTTATGGGAGAACCAATGCAAAAATGAAAAACACTCATTTTACTTGAGCTTTTATATCGTTTGAACCGTAAAATTGATTTGCAGCTATATTTCCAGTTGTAGGTGGCAGGGCCAAACAATTCTTGAAGAAAATGTCATGCTGATCCGTCGGCCACGTCAACTAATTTTAGACATAGAATTTTCACATGTCCAATGGATAACTGGTTTCAACTTAACTATAATGTGACAATATTTCCATGGTCGTTAGAGTCAGGGGCTTAGGAGTCCTGTTAGGTTCTTACACGTTCAGCTCTCACTGAGTGGATTAGAATATTTCTGCCGCCTCAAGGGTCCATTTACTGTCAGCTGGGACCAATCGGTGGGCCTAATTATATTTAAAACCTCACAATTAGTGTGCATGGGGGAACGGGTAAGTGTGACCTGGTACTTATTCCTGCCTTGAGGTCAGTAAAGCAATGGCAATGCTTCTGCTCATGGGTGATGTGAGATAGCGTAAAGGAACTGTGATCATGGCCTCGTTCTGGATCGATGCTCAATTTTAGGAGAAAAAGTTCAAGGATGAAATATTGCAGATTGTTACACGTTAAGAGAAGTCTGTTTGGGGCATTTTCTTACAATTTATTTCATTATTGATTTCCTGATATTGAAAGTGATAATCATGGACTGGATCCCAAACTGTGGATTAAAAAGCCAATATGGATGTAAAGGACAAAGCTGATGGGAGGCAGGAGTTTATGAAGTTGGTACACTCTTCAATCTCTATTGCCATGGATAGAGCCTTCACCAAAAAGTAGAGGCTCTATCCAAAACCCTTGATTCTTCAGCAGTAAGCCACCTTAGGAAGGCCACCCAGGGGCTAGGTGTCCTGAGGGAGGGAACCTGATGCTGGTGATGTGGGAGGGGGCTCCTTCAGGGAGGAACCCCCCCATAAAAAGGAAGGACCCTGACCATAAAAGGGAGGAGTGTGCTGATCTTCTGCAGCTCACCAACCCCCAGGGATGGGATGGTAGCAGCTCCATCCATTAAGGAGTTTCTGCTTGCACTTCAGCGACCCTCAGGCCAAGAGGAGACTTGCAATCTTCCTAAGAGAGCTAAGCTAGCTCTGACATCATCACCAGTGCTCGCTTGACACTTAAGCACCCCCTGTTGAGGAAGATCCTGTGGTTGATCCGGTGGAGGATGAGGAACAGAAACCTCTGGTGGTTCTGGATGATGGTTTTGGGGTGGACCTCCAAGGTCCAGATGACAGGCCGCTAGGGTTTAGAGATGTGTGTGGAGCTTCCCTGTTTGAATCTGTGTGAATTTCACAATCTAGTTCCCAATAGTAGGAGTCTCTGGAATCAGTTGGAGAATACAAAAATTGGGCCTGAGGATCAAGATAGATTTGGCGCTCCGATTGACATGAAATTAGAATGTTCTAGGCCTAACTTCCAAAGCAGAACAGCCTGCACCCAGATGGTAGAAAAGAACTTGCTGTTGTTATTTCCCAAATATCGGACAGACTTGTGTAAAGGAATTGATAGGGGTTGGTTTACCCGTGAGGACAGGGTGCTTAATGTCGCAGACCCACTTACTACTATCTGTGATTTAGCCAGAAGAGCGCAATTGGAAGGTTGTATGCTGGATCTAGAGAGTATCAGAAATTGGGCTCAGAGAGCACTTGGCATACTTGGGGATGCTAATGGGTCCAAGAAAGGAGTAAGGCTATTTTTCTATTTGTTATCATTATGATTTTTATTAAAATAAATGCATACCAATATAATTAATCACATTTCAAAGTTCATTAGCAACTCTTGAGTAATAATTCATATGCTGTCTTTGTCCATCTTTCTTCCGCTCTAGAAGCATTTGGTATTCCCGCCATGTCATGCAGAATGCAGAGCCTTGGGCTCTTCTGGGCGGTCCAGCCAAGTGTGTCTTGAACCACAATATGTGCACAATGTTCCCTGGGGCTTGATGGAACATCCAACATTTTGGGTTTTGTATAAGCTTAGCCGCTCCGAGTTTTTCTGGTGACCAATAGCATCCCTGCAATATGCTGTACTGCATCAGTTTAAGCCTTGTTTCACTAGCAACCTTCATACTTTGTACTGTGTCCTCCGTGGATTGTTCCACAAGCCTTTTTTGCCATCAGGTCACATCTATCCTGCTCTGTTCCGCATATAGTGCCTAAGTCAGCGTGGCATACAGTGCCCTCACCAGTCCCTTATGATGTCTCCATCTTCTGAGCAGGGCAGTGAGAGGAGAGCTTCTAAGTGAGTACTTATGCTCCCCTCAGGACTTCTGAAAACAATATTCCGGCTGCGTATCCTTCCACTCCTCCTTATCTGCCAATCCACACCTGCAATTTTGTTTTTGCGGAAACTCAAACGTTGTTCTCCATTTATTGTCTCCTTCAGATGGACCAGGCCCGTGAGGACCCACGTCTTCCAGAAAAAGGGCTTCCCCACTATTCTAATGTTCTTATTGCACCAGATGGACACCTCTGCATGCCAATGGCCATCTACCTTGAGAAGTGCGTGGGCTCTCCCATACGCTGCAACACTTGCCCTCAGGATGGGGTGGAACCTATGCTTTTCATCCTCATTAAAGACCACTGCTATCCACTTCTTCTGACTAAGTTTCTGCTCTGACACCGCCCACATGGGCCTCATCACGTCATCTCTAAAGAACACAGCAACTTGCGAGAGCGGTTGGACGAGATCATACAGTTCTCCATTAGGTCATCTGAGGCCTCCTGCATGCGCAGGCACACTCAGCTTCTCTCCTTTCACCCTGGGTCTCTGCCTTTCCCCAATAAACAACTTAACCTCTTGTGCCATCTATTTCATCAACGCATTTGGGATTTTCAATAGCATACTGAGTATGTAATTCAGACGAGCTATCACGACACTTGAACCCTTCCCAACATGGATACATTCAGTGATGACCTCTTTGTGAGATCCAGCTGCGTTTTGGACCACACTGGTTCCATGTTCTCCCTAATGATAGGCATCTACTCAGGTAAATCTCCAGGTGTTTGAGGCGTGCCACTACCCAGCGCAGCTGAGTTCCTACAATACAAGCTTTGTAAGTGTTGCCGTTCAAGGGCATAGCTCCACACATGTCCCAGTTTACCGTATACCCTGAGAATGAAGAAGAGGTGCCAATTACCTGCATCAATTCCACCACTGAGGTTCCGTTCAAGTCAGCAACACATCACCAGTGTACAGAGCTTTGCGCTCTCCGACTGGTGTATCAATCCCTCTAATGTTGGGGTTTAGTTGAATGGACATAGAGAGTGGCTCAAGTGCTAAGATGAAGAGCAAGGGAGACAGGGGGCAACCCGGTCTCGTCCCTCTGCTGATCTTGAAATATTCTGCCAAGTAGTCAAAGCTCCATGATCTTGCACTTGGTTGCCTGTAGAGAAATTGAACCTTCCTGATTAAGTCTTAATCTAGACCGTACTTCACTAGCGTTCAGAACATGTATCCCCACTCTGCCCGGTCAAATGCTTTTTCGGCATCTAACGAGAGAGCTATTTTTGGTTCTGCCCCTCCTCTCTCCTGACAGATTGTGTAGCAACAATCGTATGTTATCACTTGCTGATCTGCCGGGTGCAAAGCCAACCTGGGTCATGTGGGCTAACTTTGTAATTACTTTTTTAGGCCTTGCAGCCAAAACTCTCGCCAGAACCTTGATATCTGCATTTATTCAGTGGTCGAAGTGTACGAAAAAAAGTAGTGGAACTATGTTCCCTACTGGCCTGCAACGCTCCCCACAGACCCCATCGCTGCACCCCCTCCAATGCACAATAAAAACCCCAAAACACATGTGCCTGCTATTTAAGGGAACATCCAGTGCTTTGCACTGAAAGTGCAAGTTACAACCTCTTCCTACACTTTTATTTTAAAACGAGATTGTTCCGGAAAGGTTTCTTTTTAAAATAAAAGTATAGGAACGGTAAAACTTAATTAAAAGAAGTACAGGAGCACTGCTACCAACCGCTCCTGCCCACTTCGACCACTGTATTTATTAACAAAATTGGTCGGACTACCACAGAGCCTCGGATCTCTGCCTGTTTTTGGGTAGATGGTCAGAATCACTGCATTCACCTCCGCCCTAAGCACCCCTACTTCTTCGGCCTCATTAAATATTTTGGTCAGTACTTCATCTATTTTGGCACCCCCTATTTGACATAATTCTATGGGCAAGCCGTTGTCCCTGTTGATTTCTGATTACCATGCCAGCAATATCATTCCTCACTTTTTCCAGCCGTATTGGACTGCCCATCATCAGCTGATACTCCAGTGCCAGGTGTGAGATAGCTAAAGCATTCACGAACAGTCCTTCTGTGACCTGCTCTGCCGCAGGATCCGCGCTATATAAGGATTCATTCAAAAAGCTCGATTCTTGCATGATATCACTTTGGTCTGTCACCAATTTGCCTGTATCCTTACATTGGCTTGTCGCAATCCCATTTTGCTCCTCCCTCTGTTTAAGCTGAGCTGCTAAGAGTCGACCTGCTTTCTCCCCTTGTTCGTGATGTGTGGCCTTCAACCTAGAGAGAGAATATTCTGCCTTTTTTTGTGGAATAGTTATTTACTTCGAATTTTGATTCCTTAATGCCAGCAAGGCGGGTCTGCAGGGGTGCCTCTCATACTTTTTCATTAAGGTCTTCACCTCCCTCTCCAGCAACACCTGGTTCTCATTATCTGCCTTTTTCTTCCTGCCACCCCTTTGAATCAAAAGCCCTCTTATGCTTGCCTTCCCTGCAGTCTAGAGAGTGCCCACCGAGCCCACAGAACCCTCATTGAGGTCAAAATATTCCTCAACAGCATCCCATATGTCCACTTTATCACTCAGCCTTTTTATCAGACTGACATTTATGCTCCATCTGTTGACACCCTGCTGTTCCAAGAGGTCATCTATAGCAATTATTACCGGGTCATGGTCAGATATACCCCCTGGGAGAATTTTGCATATCAAAATCTGGAATAATGCATGCCTAGACACTGTGAAGCAATCAATTCTTGATTGTGTACCATGCACACAGGAAGTAAAGGTGTACACTCTAGTCGATGGATTGAATGATCTCCAGGGTTCCTCCAGGCCATGATACTCCAACAACTGCTTTAATATTTCCCTATCTCTTTTGTGCCCATGCCCATCTGATTTATCAAGGAATGGCTCTAGCGCCATATTCCAGTCTCCTCCTAGTAGGATTTGAATTCTGCCAATTTCTGCCAACATTCTGGAGAGGAAGGAGAAGAATGCTTGCTAGTCCCAGTGGGGACATAGATCAACTCTATTACTATCATATTGTACTTTTTCACCTATATGCATCTTGATTGCCATTAGTCACCCTTCACCGTCTGACCAGATTTTATTTACCCTGATAGGTAGCGATTTCTGAATGAGAATGGCAGCCCCACATCGCTTCCGCTTCTCTCTCGGCACCTGTGGTACATTTTTCCCACCCACCCTCTTTTTAGCTTCTCCGCCTCTGACTTCTGCAGGTGTGTATCTTGTAATAACGCTATGTCAGCACCTTTAGTATCTTAATACTGCAGTACCGTCTTGCGCTTAATGTAATTATTTAAACCCTTAACATTGAGCGATATTATGTTAAGGATCTTATTCCCCATCCATCACCCCTGTGATGTTGTTAGCCCGGCCGTTACTCAAGTTGCCTTGTGTGCCATATCTTGCCTGCCAGTATACGAGTGCTATGCTTAACCCTACAAGTCCACCCTCTAGTGCTACTACTCCCCTCTTGTGAGACTGTTGCACCCTGAATACTAACATTAGAACAACTGCTGAACAACTATATACAGCAAACCAAAAGTAACCTGCTCCTGTTCTCCTTAGGCTCCTCCAACCTCTTTCTTGTTGAGTGGTGTAAGGGAATCCAGCACTGGCTCCCCTCCCTGAGCCCTCTCCTTTCTGTTCCCTGGTAGCGTTGAATGCCTGCTCCCCTACCCTCATTTCCCCCTGTAAATAAAAATCTTATCAATTTGCCCCCATCCAATTGCTTGACTTGTACTGCATGTTTCTAAGCCCCATTTGCACCTAATAGCTTTTGTACCCTCTGCATCCTTCGCCAGTATATCCCCCTAAACATCCTCAGGTAAGACACTTTATCGGTGATCTGGACTTTTCCCTCAGTCTACCTCTCAGATCCCAATTGCTCTGTAGATCTAACATTTACCAGCAGTTTCCTTGCTTCCTTCTGCACGATGGCTGCCTGATGGTGTAATTGTTCCCCTCCCATCAGTGTTCTTCATATTTGTGCTTGCTCCTCTTTGTTCCTCCTCACTGTGTCACATCTGTGTGGTATGCATCGGCTGTGTCTCTTGCATAAACGCCGGAAGCGCCTCGGGTTCAATGAATTCCAATGTTCTTTGTCCTTTTATGATCAGCACGGTGGCAGGTTCCAATAGGCCATAACTTATCTCCAGCTTCTTCTATTGCGGCATAGACACCAAGAATCTCATCCAGACTTCCTTCGTCTCTCTTGAAAAAACAACCGCCTTCAAGATCTTATGTCCTTCCCACAAAATCGGATTCCCCTTTTTGGCCAATGTCAGCATCTGTCCCACATGATGGTAACTTAAAACACATGCCATGAGAGGCTGAGGGGACTTTGCGTTGGAGCTATCGCTCCTCCTATGTGCCCTTTGGGTTTCTAGCAGTCGGGTGAAGGTGATCTTCATCGTGGATGGCATCCATTTCTCCAGGAAAGTCGCTGGATCTCTCTCCTCCACTTTCTCTGGGAAGCTGATAAATCTATATTGCACCTTCTGCTGTGATCTTGTCACCGCTTTTATTTCCTCGAGCTGCGCTTAAAGGGAACAATCTTTGTTAGCAGCCTTTTCTACTTGGCCCACTCTCTCTTCTACTTCTGAGAGGCTGTTGTTGTATGTATTTCCCCATGTCCGTGTTCACTGCCAGCACCTCTTCATGGGTGTCCTGTACCCTCACATCCCTCACCGCAATGTTTTTGCTAAGTGTAGCTAATTGTTGTAGCAGGAGATCTAAGTTTGCGGACTCCATGCCTTGATTATGGCCCTCCATATGTAACTTTGCTGATTTCAGGTGCTCATGCTATACAAACTCTGGAGTGGATCCTCGCTGCTCAGGCGGCACGTGTTTGCCCTACACATTCTTCTCCAAGCATAGAAGGGGATCGGCAATTAGGTGACAGCCTCCTGAGGCCCTTCCCGACTCACCGCTTGTACTGAGCTTCTACTGCAATTGCCTCTTGTTACATAAGCGTGTAACCTCTGCGCTCTAATTATTGATCATCATAAGTCTTTTTCAGTTTTCCTCACCCCGCTTGACTCAGCACCGAGTGTCCTCCTCACATGTCGCTGTATCTGGCTGGCAGGACCAGCAATCGTTTATACACGATGTCCCAGTTAGCGCGGCCATTTTTGCCATTCGTTTTTTCTCTGCTGTGACTCATCTTCACCCTTTCTCTGTCCATGTGGCACTCTGCTCATAGGATGGGTGCGAGCAGTGCAGGGGGCTCAGGCAAGTACAATCTGCTTTGCTCGAAGGTGACTTTACTTCACAACCGCCTCTGCTGCGGCTTTATGTCTTCCTCTGTCCCCTCCCTTCCTCCTCAACTCAGACTTTGTGTCTCACCTTCCCCGTCTCCACCGCACCCACTGGGCCACTGCCTATCGTGCTCCATACGTGGTCTCCCACTGCTGTTTCTCTAATGTATTCTGATGACTTCTGCTGTTGGGAAGCCCAGACATTCCTATGAGGGCATCCATCTTCCATTTTATGGCCGGGTGCTGATAACTGCCGGCTTTCAACAAATAGTCATATAGGAGCCTCCTTTGCCCTGTGTTCTTGCGCTGGTAAGTTCACTGGCCACATGGATCATCTTTACAGACATAATATTGGGCTCTAAACCTTATAAATCTCGGAGGATAGGATTCCTTGGGGAGAGCTCCGCTGCTAAGCGGCCATATTGCAGCGATCAAGTCATGCCCCCCCAGGAGTTCTTCTTAAGATAAATGCTAAACTTGGAAGACTGTCAGATTCTTGGGATCAGTTGCAGGAGGTCCAAATTTATTGGTAGATCAATTTATGAGAGGTATGGGCAAACACAATAAAAACATTCATGGCTAAAGACAAAGCCCATGCCTCCATGCAGAAAATGCTGTATTGTCAGGTCTCCACCAGGGCCGGTTATGGCAAAGGTTATGGCTGTTGGCTTTTCTTCCAATCCTGGGGCCTTCAGCAGTCTGAATGGGAAGCAGAAGCATAGAACCCGCAAACTCACCTTTTTCCCTCTACGAGGACTAAGGTACAGCGATTGTGATATTAGAGGTCAGCATGGCTGGGAACACCTTATCTAAGGTAGGTCTTCAAGCCATACACTGTGGTCTCACTTTGGGTGCGGGAGGCTTTTATCTTTTTTACTGCAACTGGTGCAGACCCTTGGATCCTGCAGAAAGTGAGAGATTTCAGGTTGGGCTTACCCCACAGAAAGGACATTGCAGTAATATTAGGTCAAAAGTTCATTACACAAGAGATTCAGGAGATGCTGATGAAGCATGTGATAAAAGATGTCTCTTTTCTTAAAATGGTGCAATATGCAAAACATATTTTTGGTTTAGGAAAAAGATGAGGGTTTTCACATTGTCATCATTTATGAGGACCCGAACAAATTCATCTGAACAGGGACCTCATAATTGGGACATTGGCTCAGTTAAAGGATGGCTTGAGGCACATTGATCAGTTAAAGTGGCTGCCTCTAAAGGATGCCCACCTGGTAATACCGGTGGCGAGGAAAGATAGGAAGTTTCTTGAATTCTCTTAAATCCAGTATCGCTTCAAGGTCCCCCGATGCTCTTGATTCTGATACAAGCCAGAGATGCTCGGGCACCAGATGAGTCTCCGTCTTGACTTGAGGAAGATGATAAAAGGGGGTCTAGCACATTTTAATTTGCATTTCTGGTCACCTCAGACCCTGCATTTTTTTTAGAATTGCATTTTTGGTCACCAACAACCCTGTGTTTTCAACTTGCAATGTTTGGTTGCCTATGACCCTGTGGTCTCTCTTACTTGTGCTGGTTACATAGGACTGTGTCTATTTAACTTACAGTGTGTGGCTGCTTAGGACTCTGTGGTGCCCACTGCAACCTCCTCAATTCCCTCTTGCCTATCATGTTTATGCCAATACTGCTGCTTCTCTTTACTGTTCTTTCCCTCTCACTCTCGCCCATGTCCTCTGCCCACTGCCTCACTTTCCTCCACTCTTCCTGCTCCAATTCCCCTTTCTCCTCATCTACGTCATTCACTCTCCCCCCAAACTCCATTCAGGCTGCTCCTTTCTATAACATCCCACACACCCCAACCTCATCTACAGTAGCTACCACCCCTCATCTAATCTACAAACAACTCCTTATCCCTCTGCCCCACCCATCTTTGACCTCATATCGGCCTCTGGAATGCCCAACCCTTCAGCAAAAAACTCCTTTCCCAATAATCGTTTTGATTCATATTACCCTGGACCTGAATTTCCCTTCATGAAACTGCCACCCTAGCAACTCTTCACATTCACTCTTCCTCTTTCACTCCCTTCTTCGCTCCAAATAATGTGGTGGAGGTTCTCATTACTTTCCAAGGGCACACCATTGAGACCCCTTCCCCGATATTATTTTACTTCCTCCTCCTTTGAGTATCTCCGCCCAACACCTTGCTCCCACCCCTCTTACTATCGTCCTTGTCTATGGCCCATTGGACACTCTCAAACCCTTCTTCTCTGAGCTTGACGTCATTCTTGAAGCATTCCCATTTGATACCCCTGCCAAGATAACGTCTGACCCGAAGCACTCCAATCTGTCTAAGGCCCAATTGACCTAACTTGACTCCACTCTCCCTGACAACTCACTAGACAACCTGCATAGCCTTCCAATCCTTCTCTCACTCTCATATTCATATCTTCCATCCTTGTCTAATCTGCTCCCACAGCGGACCCCTCCCCTTTCACAACTCTCTTATTCACTTCATCCTTTCGATTCCACCCCCACTTCCTCATTCCCTCCCTCATGTAACATCAAACATATTTCAAGCCTGACTCACGGTAAACTATGTCAACAAAATGAAGATCTCACTTCCTGCTCTAACTCCTCTCGCTCACTTCATTGATCTCCCATTTATTGAATTCAACTCTGCCCCTTCAGTGATCACTATCCTGCTCACTCATTTAAACCCTCCTGCTCGCTTCCTCAACCATGGATCTTCCCAGCCATCCATCTGGAGAGGGCAGCCATATATCACTGCTTGACCCGCTTGCGTCGAGACCAATACTCCACTCTCTTTGCTGTATGCAATGACTGTCTTCTGATACTGACCACAGCTGTCGACATAGTCTCACTAGACTATGACATAGTCAACTTTCACACTGGGGATGATTGAACTGAACCTCTAAACAATGTTTTCTTTATTGTCTCATCATTTGTACACTACTAGATTCATGTGTTAAACTAATCTGTTATGCTTTCCACTTTCTATGTAAAGAACTGTCTGATTTCTATGCTAAAAATGACTGCAACTATGCTAAAGATGTCTGCAACTACAACGTGCTGCTACCTCTGGGTCTGGGTGTGTAATAAATGCAAAAAATAAATAAAATAAAATAAATAGCAAAGTCCTCCAATTAAAATAATCTTGTTTCCTCCCTCCAAATGCAGCCTCAAAATGTTTTTGAGGCCCTCCAGGCCATGTCTTTACTAGAATTACCAAAATACGGGACAATATTCTCAGCCTTCCATCCCACCCACCCCCCTTTTACCTCATCTCATCTTTTCTTCACTCTCCTGTCTACCCATCTACTGTCTATCCAATTTCTCCTGCACCTCCCCCACGGAATGTCTACCTGCACTTCACCCTGCCAACCCATTAGGCACTCCAGTTGGCCCATTTAGCACCACAAATTATTAAGCAACTTGCACCTGTCACCTCCACTCACCTCTCCATCTTATTCAACCCTCTCAGCTGGTATCTTCCAAGCCTGCTACAAAACAGCCACAGCCATTCCTCTCATGAAGAAACCAAAGGCTGACCACAACAGCCCTTCATTCTACAGACCTGTCTCTCGCAGTTCATAGTCAAAAAATCGAAAAACAAAAAGTCGAAAGTCAAAATATCGAGAAAGAAAAGCCAAAAGAAAAGTCAAATTTCTTTTTTATAACGTTTTTTATTCGAAATGGAGGGGGTTCCCCCCAAACACCCCCTTGTTTTCTTGCATACGAGAGCCAAAAAAGAAATATAAATAAAAAATTAAATGATTTGACTTTTTTTTCCAAAGTTATTTTCCAATTTTTTTGTCTTTTGACATTTTTTTTCTCGATATTTTGACTGCACACAGTCTCTCGCTCCTTCTTTAACACTATAAAATCCTTGAGAGGGTTGTCTTCAACCGGAATCTAGCCATTTATTTTGAGATACACTCACGTGCTGAAACCTTTCATTCTAGATTCCAGTCTAAACACTCCACTGAACCTACTCTCATCCACATCGGTAATGTTCTTACCACTGCTCAACACCCTCATCTCTGCTACATAGACCTTTCGTCTGCATTCAACATTGGATCAGCCATTCCTCCTTCAAACTTTTTACCTCTGTGGCTTCAAGGACACTGCACTTGACTGGTTGTCCTCCTATCCCTCTTCTCCATCTAATGGAACTCCATCACCTACTCCGCAACACCCCTTCCCATGGGTGTTCCTCAAGTATTAGCACATGGTCCATATCTCTTTTCCCCATAGACCTTCTCCCTCAGAAACTAATTTCTACCTTTGGCTTTAACAATCATATTTTTGTTGATGATACTCAGAGCTTCTTATCCTTTTCCCCCTTCACCTCGGCAACTTTCTGAACAGATATCCAACTACATAACACTATCTGCCAATGGATGCTGCCTCAAGCTAAACTCATTCACGATAGAAGGCATCTTCCTTTCTTCCTTTCTTCATTCAATGCCAATAACACTCTCCCCTCTCCCATCTCTTTTACCCGTAACTCCTCAACCCATCACCCATGTCTCCCAACCTTGGGGTTCTCTTTGACACTGACCTAAAACTATTGCTGGTGATCATTGGCATTGTCAAAACAGCCTGACTTATCCTCCTAAACATTCCAAAAAATCTGCTAGCACCTTGCGCTCCACTTGTATAATTAAAAACCTGGACTGCTCCATGATTCTAATTTGTAGATTAACCCTTCACCCTCTTCCACCCACAACAGTCTGCAATACATGCCCTATTTGAACTGTCCCAGATACTCTTCCACCTCTACCTACCTTCACCAGAGTGGATGACTTTCCATGTAAAATCACTCTCTCTTTAAATTCTTGCTACTTGCCTATAGTTCCATCCATAGTCTTACCCATGCTATCTTTCTGACTGAATCTCACTACTCTCTGTGGCGGGTCAGAAGAAGGATGCAAATGCTGATAAGCCATTTCATTATTATCTTTAATGAAGAAAAAAATAATTCCTATCTCTCCCAACACTATGAGGGGTCTCTACCAACAAAACTAGCTATGGTGCTCATTAGTCATCAGTGAATGTCTTAAGAGAATCTTTTCTCCATCCAAATTAACCCTTATGGACCCTACCACTAAGATAATAACTAAGGACAGGAGAATGACTCACTCCTTCTGGGTTTTTGCTTCACACAAATGTCTTGTTGAATAGCTGATTGGTTTTTCTCATGTTACTTTACTCTCCTCTTTGATTATACTTTCTTTGCCTCGACTGATACATGTATAAATATACCCTAAATTATTCTCATTAATCCTCTATGTTTCCATGTTACAGCCTCTTTATCTTGACTGGGATGAGCATGAGGGGTCCCATTATGATTCTCTGTCCCCCTCCCAGGTCTCCCGTTTTCCCTTGTACCTGTAGCCTGACATCTCTCATTCCTTCACGGCTTATTTCTTCATGCCGTCATCTGGGATGGTCGTGCGGTACCTCAGATACCATTAGGTTCCACGGTTTTAGTCGCATAGTGGTTTCAGCATTGTTTATTGGACTGCTGTTCCACCACAGCCGTTTTGTGGTCATGTCACCACTTTCTGTCTCTCTTTCTCTTTCAGCACGCTTTGCATATGACTTTGTTTCTATCCTTATCTTCTTATCGCAAGATGCAGCACATCTAGTTCTGCCTCTCGATCTTTCCCGGTTATAGGACGTTGCACGCCCAGCTTCGTTACTGCACCAGTCTGCGAGACGCTTTGTAACTCACAGGCTTTCTTTCCTCACCTGTTTCTTCCCCTCTCATGTGTGACGTAGCTATGGGACTTCCCCGATCTATGTTCGAATCTCTCTCTCTCTCTCTCTCTCTCTCTCTCTCTCTTTCTCTCACTCTCTCTTGCAGCATCTCTTCTCCTCCATACATCATCCTCCTCGTCCCAGATAAATGTGTTTTTTTTCATTTAGAGAAATATTTACGATTTCCTGTTGATAACAACACATATTAGCTTTTTCTTCATACAGGTTTTCAAAAGATATGTTTAAAGATGTATTGTTAAGATGTTTTCTAGGGAGTTCCTCACAGGAACGGGAGTCCTTGCCCCAAATGAGGAGTCTCTCCTATGGAGGGTGTTGTGGAGCAGACTCTTCTCCCTAGCCCAACAGGGGAGAAGGTACAAATTCCTGTGATTTGTCACATCTCCCCCTCATACTCAACACAACCTATCAGTACCCCGCACCAAAGTGCAAAACATGTCTCAAACTCCATTTGCTGGCAATGGAAGGACCCTCCCCCCCAAACCCTTTTACCCTTAAACCCTTCTAGCCAAACTAAATGCCTAAACCACTTCTCCCAGCCATTATATTTAAAAAATATTGTTATGTCCCCCAGTCCTTGTCCCTGGAATAGGTTCCCACTGTTACCCCTTCGAAGCCCAGTATAAGCCACTGAAACAATGCTCTTGTGTAGAGGCATCTTACACTAGGCCTGCCATCGTTCTCAGTTGTGGCGTCCTTTCTAAGTCACTTCAGTAAATACAAATACTACTTGGTACCTGTTAAGGCATTTGTATTACACCAGTAGCGGGTTTACAACTTCAATTAAGTCATTATCTCTCAGAAGACGGCTTTGAAAAAAAACTGGCAGGCACTTTGAGTGCAAAGTTTGATGTGAAGGCATGAGTAAAGTGAGCTCAAAGAGTTCCCTTGAGGAGATGTTTTGGGTGTCGAGGGGCAGGAACTGGGTGGGAATGGCCATAAGAATTAGCATGGCCATGGGCAGTCAATGGGTGGGCACATAACCAAACTGCACCTAGATGCTATATGTCCCTTTTCATATGCCATGCCTCCCTTTCTGTACTATAATGCAAAGTTTCTACTTACACCTGTCACAAGCGCCACCTAATGGCCCAAACTAAAAATGCATTCAGGTTTCCAGACGGACCAAAACAAACGCAAATCATCTCAATTGAAATAAGTATCTATGTGCACTTTTGTATCTTGTATTTCACTGCAGGGTCAGACTGGGAAAAATAATTGTCTCGGGCACCAATGAAAAAGTGGCCCACCGTTGCAAATGTCAATTTATTCCTTTTGTAACACTGTTTGACTAGGAATCAAGAGGGAGTTTTTTGATGAAGTGTGATTCAAGTTTTAAAGAATATTTATTCAGCAACACTGGTCAACACTATTAGCCGCATAGTGAATTAACTAATCGAACTGGCCTAAATTGGTCAAAAAAAGTGGCCTTCCCCATCATTTTCCGTTTTTGGTTCGCCATGGGCCTATTGCCCTGTAGGCCAGTCCGAGCCTGTGCCGCTATGGTCACTTTGGGGTCTAGTACTTGATTTTCAAAGTCAGGCATGTCAGCACATGACCGGATGCACATGTATTCTTGCTGTGAGCCGCAGGCAGGGACATATCCTTAAGTTAGCTCGGCATGTTCCGTACACAAGGTTGTCATCCGATACACTGCACAGTCATTGCAGAATAATTACCCATTGTCACACAAGTAGCTGCTTCAGGGGTGTGGTTGTGATCTTTGCTGGTTTTGGGTTCTGTCTCCCTACATAACTCTGTCAGCATGCACGTGTCTCTGCCAGGATATGGGAGATGGTGTTCTTCTCACTAATAAAAAGCATTATGAAAGTTCCCTCCTTGCCTCAGAGAGCGTTCATAATCTGGGAGAGGCCGAGTCGTGGGAAGAAGCATAATGGAGTGTGGGATCCGAATTTCAAAGTTGCAATTTTGAAACTTTTTAATTTGAAACTACTGAAGTAGGCAGGGCTGAACACCACAGCTCGTGGTCACCCAGTGCTTCTCGGAGGCTCCCCTTTGCACGAAAGTATTGTTATTATTTTACTGCCAGGCTATTATGCAAGTCTATGCAAAAAGGACGAGCATACTCGTCCTTGGCACTTAAGGGGTTAATGATGGTACTCCAGTTAGATTTCTAGTAGGTATTAGAACGACAATCAACTACAATTCAAATAATACATAGAGGCCCTCATTCCGAGGCTGGCGCAAAGGGATTACGGGCACCGGTAAGGACACCGGTGGCGGTAATCCGTTTGCGCCCTATTCCAAGGTCCCTTTGCGGGTCCCGCTAAGGCCGCCTGGTTTTACCAGGCGGCCTTAGCGGGACCCACAAAGGGTCCAGGGAGCAAGTAACGGTACCACAAATTGCGGTACCGTTATTTGCACCTTCCCCATTCCCATTGAGCCCTATGGGGGCTCAAATGGGAATGGGGAATGGTATTTTCAATGGGGATTTACCGGTCCTGCAAAGGTCCGACTAGACAGGTAAGTCCCCTTTGAATGAGGGCGGACTCGGTACCGTTATTGGAGGCAGCCCTGGCCATGGCTACCTCCAATCTCGGAATGAGGCCCATAGCCAGGCTCATTTATCATAAAAAAGCTGGAACCAGAGAATTGAATTAACTTTTGTCAAATGCTGGTACAGATAAGCTAAGCATTGGCAAAGCCAGCAGTTTTGACTTTGCAAAGGGAAACTGCTTTGGCCACACAGCCCGTTTTGCAAATGCCAGGCTAGGAGATCAGGGTGGTGGCCTGAATGCCCGAAGGAGCAGCACCATGGGATCAAAGTGCCACATTCCTACATTTTCCTGACACCATCCATCTCCCTCGTGATTTACTGTGTATTTCCTACACACTCATTGAAACACATCCTTCGCACACTCTATTGCTTTAAAAAACAAATGGTGGTGCTAGATCGCGCCCTATGTGACAAACATCTCTGCTTCCATAGTAGGAGGCGCCAATTCTCCTCCTAACAGCCAAAACTAATCCTACACTGAAGAGCCATTGATGGGCGCAAAGGATCTACCCTTACAACATACGAGCCAAAGTCAAGTTTGGAACTCATATCCCACCAAGAAACAAAACGAATTGTGGAGCCAAAGTGCAACCTATGAATCCAAACTAACAGTGATGCGTAAGTGCGACCTGTGCGCCAAAAAATAACTGTGTCACTAAATCCCAAACTCTGATCCAAAGTTACCCGTGGCGGTAAGGTTGCATCTATGAGGGAAAACACATTTGTCACTGAAGCCTCATCTGAAAGACATCATTAATGATAGCAACAAATAATTACTTTTGAACCTAAACAAATTGTGGGACTCGTTAAATCCACAAACCGCTTAACTGTTGTTTACGGCTCTACGGGGGCAAGTAATACCTAAGTCCCGAATTTTTTTTTGTGTGGCTGTGTCAGTGGTGGCAGGTGGAGCTAGGACCTGGAAGCCATGTCAGAAGGGGGAAAGAGGAGCATAATTATGCAGCACGTCAAAGCCGCTGCAAGGGTACAGATCCCTCTTTGTGGCAGGCTGACTGGTGGCAGGTAGAGCTAGGACCTGGAGGCCCTGTCAGAAGGGGGAAGGAGGAGTATAATTATGCAGCACGTCAAAGCCGCTGTCAAGGGTACAGATCCCTCTTTGCGGCAGGCTGACTGGTGGCAGGTAGAGCTAGGACCTGGAGGCCCTGTCAGAAGGGGGAAGGAGGAGTATAATTATGCAGCACGTCAAAGCCGCTGCAAGGGTACAGATCCCTCTTTGCGGCTGCCTGACTGGTGGCCAGTGGAGCTAGGACCTGGAGGCCCTGTCAGAAGGGGGAAGGAGGAGTATAATTATGCAGCACGTCAAAGCCGCTGTCAAGGGTACAGATCCCTCTTTGCGGCAGGCTGACTGGTGGCAGGTAGAGCTAGGACCTGGAGGCCCTGTCAGAAGGGGGAAGGAGGAGTATAATTATGCAGCACGTCAAAGCCGCTGTCAAGGGTACAGATCCCTCTTTGCGGCAGGGTGACTGGTGGCCGGGGGAGCTAGGACCTGGAGGCCCTGTCAGAGGGGGAAGGAGGAGTATAATTGTGCAGGACATCGAAGCCGGCGGTCAAGGGCACAGCCACACTCTTTGCGGCTGCCTGACTGGTGGCAGGCAGAGCTAGGACCTGGTAGCCCTGTCAGGTGTGGGAATGAGGAGTATAATTACGCTGGTCAAGGAAGCTGCAGCGAAGCCCACAATCAAGGGTGCTGTCCACCTGTTTGTGGCTGTGCATGGCATATTTGGGGCACCAGAAACAGACGACCTTGCCACCGCACAACATCCAGTGTTTACCCCCTGGATAACCCTGACCGGTTAAAATCCACTTTGTGTTTGGCTCTTTTTCACATATTCTATCACTAAAGTCTCATCTGAAAGATATCATTAATAATAGCACCAAAGAGTTACTTTTGAACCTAAACAAAATTGTGGCGCTCATTAAATCTGCAAACCACGTAACTGTTGTTTACGGCTCTGTGGGGGCAGTTTTACCCCAGTTTTCACAGGAGGAACGTGGAGGCCCAGTTTGAAGGAATCCTCCTTTAGTAAGCTCGGTTGCACTGTTCTACTGAAGCACTCCTGATTGCTTTTTTTTCCCGCATACACTTGAGATTCATTGGAACATTGGAGGGGTCAGTTGCAGGGGAGTTGTACTAGGGCAGCCCCTCCCCCAAAGCTGTTGTGATATCCCCCTTCCGACGCCCCTTACTGCAGAAAACTATTCTGTGCTAGCCTGACTTATTTCTTCAATGTCTGGTGCTGAACCAGAGAGATTTTACTCCAGGGTGCATTTTATATAATGATTGCCCCTTTTTAGCATACTCACTTTATATTGTATTTTAAATTGTATTGCTTTCCTTGATCATTATTAGCAGGCCTACAGATAAGTGTCATATGTGGCCCTTTTAAGCATTACAAGTATCTAAATAAGACACCTTTTATCTTTCCATGTGTACCATTTATGCACCAGTTGTGAGCAAAGGGCAAGGGACTTGACAGAAACCAGGACTCATCTATTGGTTCTTATCTGTATGGCTGATGTTGCAGGCCATGGGAAGTTCCTACGTTGGCATGTGACTCCCACGCTATAGATATAGCGAGGCAGCTGTCCCCGGCTCAGCAGCACCATTTCTTCATCTTTGGAGGCGAAAGGTCGATCCACGGAGATTTGAATCTCTATCCAGTAATTTTTTCATGTTTGTGAATGGAAACAGCATGGTTATCTTTCTGTGCCCCCTGCTGTTATTGACATCAGTCAGTGTGTCAAGGCCATTTATGGAAAGGGGTTAGAACTTTATTTCCTGTTATTTCTTCGCCATTCCAAATTCAATTTGCTGGTGGGTACGCTGGTGTGTACGCTAGGCACGGCATCTTTAGAACCTAGAAGCAGGATATATCATCTAATTCTGCCGCTCACGTATTGCGATATTTTGTTGTCCTTTGTAGTTCCTCCAGCATGCACAGTGTAGTTGGCCAGATACCAGCCCCGATACTGCGGTAGTTAGAGAGGCTACTGAGCCTTCACGTCTTGAATCAAATAATCAAATAAGCCATTTTACAGGGTGAGTGTGCTGTCAAAACTTGACCCTGGACTATCATTTTATTCTCCCAAGCAAGATGAGTTTGACAGTGTTCGAATGAGACTGCCCCCATTGACATGCATATGCACCACCTCCTTGCACACCCTAGATTAGCGGGTTTAAGTTTGTGCCTTGAACCATCACTTCACCTTCTCTAGCAATGTATGAGTGTGACAGTGTTCCAGTGAGGTTGTCCTCATTTTTCTGCATATGTACTCCTTTGTTGCACACCCTAGATATGTGGGCTCAAGCTTGACCTATTGACCGCCGGACTAGATATTCACTGCCCCTGCTTGTGAAGCTACAGAGAGACTAATGCATTTAGAGACTCTCCTCAACTCAGCTGGGCCGTCCCTTAGGTAGCTTGAGGATCAGTCGATCCGTAACCCCCACCATGCAGTTTGTGACTCAGCTCAAGACTACTGTCTATAGTTATGTTCTTTTGCTGGTGTACTCTAGTGGTCGCTCTGATTACTATTCATTTCAGTTTATTCTTCGTATTGTGATGCCTTCTATTGTGTAATTTCTTTTCCTCTAGTTCCACTCAGGCACCAACATTAGAATACCTGTGATTGGCCCCTGAGCCATTTCTGATCATCTATTGTCAGACCTCATTATAGATTTGCCTCTGAGCACAATATGGACTACTAGTGCACAGTAACTCCATATTGTTTGGTTTCACTTGAGCAGGGATTGGAGACGTGGGTGTTGGTTCTGTAGGAACAGCCTTCCTGCCTCCCTGAAACTTGAGGAGAACCATCTCCGGTTCCGGAAGCACCTCAAAACCTTCCTCTTCGCTTCTGCCTTCTCTCTCCCTCTCCCCTGCTAAACCTGCTTAACTCCCCACTGAATTCTGCACTTAACCTGCATCTGGGCCACTCTCAGCGACCTCGGTCCAGGGCCCAGCCACTCTCCACCTGCACGGCCTCCCTTGGCCCCCCCTGCACCGTGGGACTGTCACTGTATCCCTACAGCCCCCTTCCCAGCACTTGCTATGCACTTACCTCGCACTTGCCACCAGCTGGCCCTTTTTATTCATTATTTATTTTACGCTACTTACCTTGTACTGCACTTTCCCCCCCACCTCCTCCCCTTGCACTTTCTCCTTTTTCCCCTTACCTCGGCACTTGCGCGATCTGAATGACACCTGGCCTAGTAGGATCGTTTGTCTGTCTTTCCCTTGTTTCCCCCCCCCGCCTCGTCGCGCCTTGAAACACTTGTGTATAGGCGCGTTACAAATACCATATCATATCATATCATAGGTTGAATCCTATTTCACAATCCACAAAGGGTATTTATTTTCCTTCCTTTTTTCGCTCTCTCTGGTTTTTCAAGGTGGATTATGTTTCATTCCAATGTGACCACTTGGATAAGAGTATTGGCACGCAAAGTGGGTGATGCATTATTGCTATATAAATAACCTTTTCTTTCATTGCATCCCTCACTTTCTTTCCCTTTTCTCTAATTGTGTTTGTATTCCTCTGATTTTAATGTTTTAGTATTATTTGGTGTATCACATCCACAGAGCTCCAACTTCCCTTGGGGTCCTGAAGAAGGCAGTCAACTTCATCTCCTGCCAAAACGTCCCATCTGGACAACCCCAGCACTACATAGACCACCGGGGTCTGTCAATGTGCTTTGGACGTAGACCTGGGATGTGTGTCTAGATCTAAATATTTTTTATTTATGTAAAATTGGCGTTCATGTACTCTGCCAAATTTACTTACACAGGGTTAGCAGTATAGGAGTGAGTTCCTTTACCTGTGTCAATTAGATTGACTCAGACACAAAGCCACATTTTTTTTGTTACATTGCTTCTCCGACCTGTGGTTTACAAATTAGTTTTAGTCATAAAATGCTTCATTGCACAATTGTTTTATTGCCTGTATATTAGGCCACCCTGCACGCAAAATTTGTTTTGATCCTCTGGTCTGAGATGTGGTCTTACTGTTTTGCTATTCATTTACTGCATCCATACAATTTGAAGCAGATTCTATTAAATGCATGATGTGTATTTTTGTTGGAGCCATGGGCCTACTGAATAAATAATCTATTTTATATTCAATTGTGTGCCATTGAGTAGATTTATCCTAATTCACTTAATGATAGCCATGCGTTCTAGTAAGAGTGTGGCTTTACAGAATCAAACTTAATTTGTTCATAGAGGGTACTCCATGTTTGTGTGACAGCAGGCCATGAAGATAAGATGGAAAACATAGTTACAACTGGAAAGTATCCTTTACAACAAACATATTTTGCGTTTTCAGTGAATGCCTGCTCACATTACACAAACATATTTTTCAGAGTTTCTGTTTTTATAAAAAATCTGCATATACATGGTGTGTTCACACACATTGTGCAAGAGAGTGTTTTGCACAAATGCAATAACTTGATTGAAGCCAAACATCTTGCCACGCAATTGGTTTGGGAATGTGTTTTTATTAATTTTCAAATTTAGTAATGTCCATGTTGCCTGTCGCCTACTCTTTACAATCTTGCCAACGCAAATCATGTTTACTCTTAAAATGTAATGTGAGACCAAACTATTAAACGTGTGTAAAATACTACCACCTCAAAACCCTTTCTGAGGCACGGATAAGTATGCAGTGTTTAGTTTAAAAATCCATTAAACCTTAACTTGGAGCCAATGTGGTAAATTAGTGCTAACAATGGACAGCAGAATCAGGGCCGTTGCTCAAGCGTGAGTGATTAGATAACTCACGTGATATGCTACTACCCCACAATGCATGTGTGATCCCAAGGAGTAGTAGTGCTGGTTCTTATTAATTAGCAACACCCACAGGGGGTAAACTAGGTAAATCACATGGAAAACCTAATGGTCCCGTCCCTACCTCCATAAAATGTGGAGACATTAGAGAGCATATCCTGAATATACCCCTTCTGGGTGCTTCATCCCAAGCCAAGATCATATGCCCAAGGTTCCAGAACAAGGATGATGACAACAAGGGAGGGTAAAACAACTGAGGCTCACAGTGAAAACTGACAGAATAGGAAAGTTGTATATATGTGTGATGTCCCCAGATCGGATGTGGGTGTGCATGCAAATATGAATGCCCTAACTAATAAGTTTAATCATTGGATCCACATCGTGAAAGGATGTTATTCGATAATTTAGGATGATATAGTCAGATGCTTGAGGCACCCGATGCCGAATGCTAGTCTTGACTATGTATGTCTTGAATTTAAGAAAGGACTCCTTGCTCAAGGATTACTCTCAATTGAGTTTAAAAAGCTTCCCCCTAAGGTCTAAATGATCGAATTGAGAGCCACCTTGCCCTGGTTAAGAGAAAACTATCCAGACTCTACAATCACCTTACCTTGGAACCTAGATATTTACATATCTCCGAGGCCAGAAGAATATCATGAATCTAATGATAGGCTGAGTGTGGTGAACAAATGTTCTCATTGTTCTCGGGAGGATAGCTCAGCGGCAACTTGCTCGCCTTGAAAGCAAGATGACACAGAGCAACACAGGATCAATCCCCGGGTCCGTGCTTAGAAACCTCTGGGTATTAAGCGCGTTATAAATAACCTATCACATCATATCATAAATTTTGTGGAGAATATCTGTTTTAGGTGATAAAAATACATGATACCTGCAAATAGTGATTTTCATCGGCTTGTGGGTGCTGACTTTGTGTTCATACTACACTCTTACCCTACTCTTGTCAGAAGAGATGTTAATATTCACACTTTTTCTACAGTATCCTAATACCGGTCCAGTGATAAGAAGACACCTTGTTGCTATAATTGAATAAATTGTACAGTTACAAATGTAAAAGAAACTTGATGATTGTATTGACAATCCATGCCCCTGACCCCCTCAGGTATAACAGCCCCCTGGCAGCAGTGGGGCTAAAGCCCTTCACACTGGCCCCAAGGGCCTTAAAACTCCATCAGAAATATACAAGGAGTCAGTCCTGGCACCTTTGGCGCCAGGCTCATTATCAGGTATAAAGCAATACCAGTTTTTGACCTTAATCCAACATGGAGGCCTATTACACAGCTCGGTTCTTTAGAACCAAGCCATGCAGTCTAGTGTTTTCAGTGTGGCTGGGCCTGGAACTACTTGACCTGGAACTACTTTACCTGGGCTATTTAAAGCACACCCAAACAGCAGAACACCCTTCGCGTTATTCTGAAGTCCTGCAGCGTAACACTCACTGTGTCCAGCTCCTGCTCATCTGCTTCTCCGGCGGCCCGATCCTGAAGCCCTAGATCTGGATTCCATCAATAACCTGGAAGAACAAGAACAGCATTAGTGAGCAAGAACACTTACCTGTGAAGTAACCGGTCTTGAATCCATCCTGCACTTCGCTTACCTCGCTCATCTCCGGAGTTTGCCGCAACCTGCAGAGGTAAAGAAAAAAGGACAGCATTAATAAAAATTCTCACCTGGGCAAGCAGCAAGTCCTGGCAGCACCCTGTGCTTCTCTTACCTCGCCCATCTCCAGGTTTCACTGCATCCTGCAAGGGAGAAGGAGCAAGGTCAGCATTAACAAAGCACTTACCTGGGCAAGCAGCGCTTCGATCGCTCATCACTCCAGAACATCACCGCAACCTGTACAAGGAGAAGAGAACACAAGCTAGCAATTAACACCAATAAACAGCGCAGCGCTCCGTGCATCAATAACTCACCGTGGTCTTTGCCATCGGCGCGGCAACTCCGAGATCGCAATCATCCCTGTGTAAACAAAGAGACATTGTTAGGGAACAGCATAGTGGAGCAAGACACCGAGAAGACAGAGAAAACGGAGGGAAAGAAAGAGACAGAATAAAGATGGAAAGACATTATAACTCACCTGGAAGACAGCAAGCAGAATCAGAGTCACAGACAGTCTGGACCCGACATAAGGGCACACGGACCGGTGAAGCAACTAGGTCCACGGAACGCCCGCACCAACCACGCGCCCCTGCACAGAGATGCAGGTTGGAGAGTTCAACGCACAAAAACCTAAGGTGAGCAATAACCCCAAGGGAGGGGATTTGGACCAGAGGGAGGTGGGAGTCCACCCATCACAGAACCAGTATCTTAACCCTCCATTCTCCTGTTATAGGTGCTACCCAACGTCTGGTACAAAACCAAGCAGAGAGGAGTCTGGGGTAGCGCTTAGACCTCCATCCAGTATTGTGTGGTGCCCCCATGGATACAGGGTGAGCGTAACAAATGATTAATGAGGAAGACAACACAATTATAGAGAGAGCACGACTCCTGCAAGCAGTAGGATAGCACGTAAAATGGATGTCCATATTTCTATGCTCAATATATATTTGCATGATTGTTCTCATTATCTTTTTGTTCCTTATTTTTCACAGTCTCTATTATCTTAATGATTCTACTGAAGAAAGAGCTACCATGATTCTCCCCACTATGAGTACCAATGATGACAATTTCCTTGATCTCTATGGGTATGTTAGGAGACATAAGAGGGACGCAGAGAAAGATAATTTAGGGATAAATACCTATCTAGATAATTCAACTCAACCGGGGAATAACATGTGGTATGGCCACATGAAAAAGGTGGGGGAAAGAACATCTGTAGAGAATTGCTATGGCTGTTCTCTCATCCCCTATGCCATGAATACAGTAAGGACTGTCATTTCAAAGGTGGTATCAGCATACAATGCCAAATGCCTCAGCCATCTTGCAGCATGCACTACTCAAGGACAGTTCCAAGGAAACTGAACCTTGCGATGGAGACCAAGATGATTGTTTCCATACCAGGATGACTATATCAAGACCATACTTATGGAGAAGGAGCCTGAATGGAAAGACAAATGCTTTTGTATCATGCTACAGGACAGGATGAGGTGATCTTTGAAGAAATGAAGAGAATAAACTATCTGGATGTGATGGAGATAGCAGGATTGCCTGGTTGTTGGGAACAAACACAACTATTGATCTATTGGCGAGTGCATACCTAGAAAGAATGGGAAGACGAAATGATGTCCTGTGCAGCTCATCTGCTGAAAATGGAATACATAAAAGAAGTGCAGAGAGTAAATGATGGATGCATAAAGTCATGGGCCAAGCACTGCAAGTTACTGGCATGGTATAAGACGAATCAGGCCCAGTAGTTGTAATCCCACTGGTTAATGCAACAATATGTTTCCGAAGCCATGGAAAGAACCATGTGGGATATAACAAAGGATGTAAAACCACAATTGACGTTCCTGGAAAGAGAGAAGGGACAGCAGTCCTTATGGATCGATATTGGGCTTGTGGATCTAGAGCCTATATGAAGTTGCCCAAGGATTGGCGCGGAGTGTGTTCCCTGGTGCTCATCCATGTTCCAGCATTAGTGATTCCTCAGAGCGGCCTAAACATTAATGACTTTCCAAAAGCAGATGACCATTTGAGAAAAAGAATATTGGTTGAACTCCGGCGGATTAAAAGAGAGAATTATTTCTCAGCCAAATCAATTACAGCGTATGAAACCATTCCACAAGTTGTTCAGCAATACTGATATGATAATGACAGTTATATGTATGCCTGGAATTCAAACAGTGGCAAAAGCCAAATGGCTGCAAATCACCAGATGGGACCTTCTGCAGACAATCAATGCTACCATAAAGGGATTCAACGCCATTAAAGAAGAGCTGAGGTCCAAACGATTGATGACCCTCCAGAATAGATATGTCCTTCATATGATCACAGCGATGGAAGGAGGATTTGGCACCAAAATTGGGCCATCATGTTGCACATTCACACTTTCTCATGATGGCCAGAATGGGACCTTGGCAGAGGCCATATCGATGTTGACAAACCTGCATACCAAGATGGAAGACAAGACAGAGACAGATGATATTGTAGATGGCAGTTGGTTTACCACTTTCTTCTCATGGATTCCTCAGTGGTTGGCAGATCTGTTCAAGGTTCTTGGAGTTATACTGGTGCTAGTAATGTTTGGATTCTGTGTAGTTAGGATGGTGATTGGCCAATGCAAGAAAACAGCAAAACAAAGTAGTAGGAATGAAGATTGATGTAAAAAATGAATCAAACTCCAAGGCACTGACTGATGACGCTGTCAGAGAATACATAAAGGCTATCATTGTAGCAACTGAGGGAACAAAGTTTCTGTATCCAAAGAATCATAGGAAGTATCGGATGATGGGTCTATTGTACCTCGAATGGACAATGCAACTACATGACCTGGAGTGTAGATGAACATGTCAAATCAGCAGGCACCCGGAGGGGGTGATGAAGATATGGACACCTAAGAAATAATTATTCAAGAGAAAATACCAGAATGTAGAAACACTCGAGGAGGTGGCCGAGGACTTGACCAGAGGGGGCAATGTAGAGGAGCAACTGCATACCTCTGCAAGAAACCCTGCCTCCCATAAAGCCCTTGCAGGACAAGGCCGCAGTGTTCAGCAACGCAGGTTTGCAGGAGACACTGCCCGATGTCAACACATAACACATTTGTTACATCCATGCTACCTAGCCTATAAAATCCAAGGTTAGTACCCTCTGTGGCAAAGCCTTCACAGGACAAAGCTGAGGTGTTGAACAAGGCAGGTGTTTGGTGACGAAGGTGGTCTGCGGCACGGGCAGTGAGTGTGGTCGATTCACCCTCCTGGCTGTGGCTGCCAGGCAAGGGGTTGGGGAGTTAGCTTGCAGTGTGCTTCTTAGCTCTTCCCCTGAGCCTTCCCTTTATGTGTCCCACAACCTTGCCTTTTCCCCAACCCTAGCCTTTGCTGCGTGAGCCCCTTCCCTGTCACCCCTTATCTCGGCCTGTGCATCCCTCACATTCCGTACTCACGTGCTCCAGTGTCTTTTCCACCCTCGGCCACCTTGTGCCTGAATTTTCTAGACCGCCGTTCCTACGCGATCCTTGATTGCATTGGTTCCTTGCAATCCTCATCCTTTCTGTGCGCTCTGCGCATCCTTTGTCCACACGTTCCTTTGCGATCCCTCATTCACGTGAGCCTAGCGCCCTTAGTTTTGATGTTCTACTGTGCACTTCTCTGTGTTCTGCTTTGCTTTTTCTCCCCTTCTAGGTTCTTCTTCCATCGTCTGTTCTGTTGCTGCTTCGTTTTGTCTCTTGTACTACTGTGCTCTTCCTTACTCTAGGTTTCTCTCTCTCTCTTTGACTGCTCTGGTTCTTGCAGTGTGAATTGTCTTTTGCATTCTGTGCTCTTCTTCCTCTAAGTTCTCTTTCTCTGATTACTCTTGTTCTTTTTGCCCTGCTAACATGGTTTTGTGCATACTGCCTTGTGTTCTTTGTGCTTCAATGAATTGTCTTTTGTATTTCTGTACTCTTACTTCCTCTAGGTTTTCTGCTATGACTGCTCTGGTTCTTGTTGCTCTGCTAACCTGGTTGTTGTTCATCATACTGCCTTGTGTTTTTGTGCCCTCTCCTGAGCCCTCCATCCAGCTCAGTTAGTTATCTACTTACCACTTGTTCTTGTCTCGCTCTGTCTCTTCTGCTTGCACCCCCCTGTGTTCTCCCCCAGTGTCACCCACCCTCTGCTCTCTCCCCCCACCTTCACCCCCCATTCTCTCCCACCCACCCCCACCTTCTCCCCCCCTATGTACCATCTATGGTGCTCTCTGTTTCTCCTATCTTCTCTGACTGTTTTTATATGGACTATCCTCCCCTTTGCACTAAGTCTGGTAGTAAGAAGTTCAAAAAGGATATCCTGGTCTCCAACCCAGGCTCCCGATTACTTATAGCTACACCTGCACTTCCTCAGACAGACCCTCACCGACATCCTCTTTGTCGTTCCTTCACCAGACCTATGGGCTCTCCATATGGTCTCTGTGCTCTCTCGTTTCTCTTCCTCTCCTATTAATGGTGGCACCCAGTGGGAGGCCTTCCTGGCTTCCTTCCACTCTTCTAAGGTCATCATTAACATCATTAATGTTTACCCAAATGGGACGTCTTGGTACAAGGCTCTCAGGCCAATCTACTTCTCTTTTATAGATGCTTTCCGAGCCTTATCAATTTAATTTCCTCTCCAGCTGTCCCCTCTCTCCCTTCTTCGGCTTCCTTGCCTCCACACTCTGCCACCTCTCTGGCACCCTCTTCCTCCTCCTCGGATACCTTGCCCTCTCCTCATACCTCCTTTGCCCACCCTCAGGCTCCTTCTACACCTCTGCAGGGAGTACCTCTGATTTGTACCCCTCCACAGAAGTCTTTCAAGGATGCCAACCTTCTTTACCCTGCCACTCTTAACTCTCACTCAGCTGTCAAACACTCCTCTGACATCTGCCATCTACTGGAAGAACTCAACCTCGATGTCCTTAGTCTCACCAAGAAATGGCTCATGGCAAGCTCTGTCACGAGTTTTGACACTCTCTTCCCGGATGGCTACAAGATCCTCTCTATGCCCAGATCCAACGTTCCAGTGGGTGTGTAGCCTTAATCTTCCCAGAGTGGATTCCTGCCTCTATCATTCCTACGTAGGACTACTCTTCCTTTGAATACCTGGTCTGTAGGCTATCTCTCTCTACTGGCCGCTCTCTCACTGTGGCTACTATATACCGGTGACCTGGTCACATCACCTCCTTCCTCTCCAAGATGGCAGACCTCTCTTCCTCCTCCTGGCCTCGACCACTCAACTCCTCCTTCTAGGAGACTTCAACATCCACCTTGATGCTTCCTGTCCCATCACAGGACTCTTTCGCAACTCGCTCTCTCTCTCTCTCCATTCTTCCCTCTGGCCCGACTCATTCTGCAGGTTACACTCTTGATGCTCTGACTTATCCCACTCTAACCATCTTGCCACTCCTCTCTCCTGGAGTGACCACTTTCTCCTCTCATCTCCCTCTCTCTACCCCTCAGGCCAAGCTGACCCCCACACTGCTATCCACCTTCTCAGCTGGAGAGATATGATTCAGCCATGAAATCTCTCCATTGGCTCCCAGTGGCTGCAAGGATCAAGTTCAAGACCCTCTGCATTGTCTAGAAGTCCTTCTGTGGCTTGGGACCACAATACCTCCAACTTTCCCTTCGGAAGTATCTTGCTACTCAAGCTCTTCGCTACTCCATCTCCAACTCCTTGAGGGTCAGTCACTTTTCCAAGCAACACGTTGTGGGCAGATCTCTCTCTTCGGCTGGTGCCTCCCTCTGGAAAAGCCTCCCTGCCTCTCTGAAACTTGAGCAGAACCATCACAAGACTTTGCTTCTGCCTTCTCTATTCCTCTTCCCTGTTCATCTCCTGTCTGATACTGCACTGGTCACCTGGCAACCCTCTGAACCACATGCCCTGGTCACTTCCCTCCCAGTTGCACACCTGTGCTTCCTCCTGGCAACGCTGCATTTGGGTCTGTATCTTCATCCCTAAAGTCCCCCCTACCTGCACTTATCAGAAACTTGTTGTCTGCACCTAACCTTGCACTGCCACCTGCTGGCCGCACTACTTGTTCTTTGATGTTTGTTCCTGTGTCTTGCACTTGCTTCTCTTCCCCTGGTACTTCTCCACCTCCCCTCTCCCCTGCAATTGCAGAATCTCACTGTCACCAGGCTAAGTAAGATTGTTGTCTTGTCCTCTGTTGTGTCCCCTCCTTTGCCTCGTCGTGCCTTGAAACCCTTGAGTATAGGCACATTATAAATACAATATCATAATATATCATATGTTGGAGACATGAGACTGTGCCATGTTTGACACCAGCCGGTGTGCCAATACTGAAAGGTGTGTTTGAGAGAAGATACCCGTGAGACAACCCTACCGAATGTGTCCCTGAAGTGATGACAACCTAAGGGAGGAACGTCCTGAAGGAATATGAGAAAGAGTAAAGACAAAAAGTTAGTGATGTCACAAAAAATATACATGACGTCCCGAGATACTGACTGAAGAGCGTGTATAGATCATAAAGAAACAAATGACAAAGTAAAGAATCAAGTGAACTTTTAAATACGAAAAAAGAAGATTACACGTGCACAAAGTGCTGCAGAAAATCAACCGTTCAATAAATGTACAGATGCTGAAACGCAATGTAGACCAAGTCATCATAGGAGCTCGCTATATGGTAGTGAATAGAATGCAGGCGAAGCAGGCATTAGATTGAAGTTGGACATCAGTATCATGAATTTAGTAAGCCTGGACCCATGAAACGGGAAGGGAAAACTGTGTTGCAGCAAGAATAAGAAGAATCGTGGAGCTGCAAGACGAGGCTGTCTGGCCTGGAATCAAGACTGAAACAGGGAAGGTCAGCTATCTCTTATGGAAATAAGCGAACGTGCAGAGGATGTATCATCCCTTGTCAAGGTGTAAAGAAAGAACACCAATAGTGCCAAGTTTAATTCATTTACAGCATTTAAAACCTGCAAAATGGATCAAATCATGGTCTCCTGTCACGTGAGCCAAGAATGAAAATAGAGTTTGAACTTGGAGTCCCAGAACACGATAGTGAGTGCTCTCATTCCCATGTATTCTAAAAGACAAGGATACTTTGCAAGTCCAAGTTCAAAGACAATGTTCATAGCAGAAGGCATGGGCGATGAGAGATGCTGGGCTAATTGGGTGGCAGGGTAGCGACATGCCCCATCTCCTTGCACCTGGGTCTGGGCTTACGTGCTGCTTAGTGAATCGAATGTTCCAGACCTGGTAGACGCATGCCAACCAATTGTATTAGTTCATATAGTGAAGGACCTTTTAGTTTGAAGACCAATGAGAAACTGTGTACCTAATGTTTCTGAAGATTACATGTTTTATGGGTAGGCATATGTTGTCCACCTGATAGTGGACAGTGAATCACAATCCTAGTCCCCATTGAAAGTATATTTAGATGTTTCCCTTAGTCAATCCCGACCCTTGATAGGTGTTTCATTATTGCCATGGGGTATGCCTCTGACGTATTTTTGGTATAAAGTCTATGTTTCATGAAAAGATTGCTGGGAGAGACTGATCGTATGTCTGTTGATGTTCGTTGTAAACTCCCTGTTTTAGATCATTTTTTATAAAACAGTACTGTGCCATCTTCCTGAGTTGGTTCATTTATTTGGACTCCAAATTATTCTGTATGATCCCATCTATTACATATGCACGTTCCTAAAAGGCCCTAAGATCAAAAACAAATTGTCGGCAGTGCACTACTCAGGGGTCAAAACTAAATGTCTCATGAAAGCACAATTTATAATCCAAAAGAAATTGTGGAGATAAATCAACATATGACTTTGGGTAAACATTTCTGAATGGGGCTGTTCTCCATGGCTCCTACAGATGGTTAGGTCCCTCCACAATAACACTACCCCTAGGATAAGGCTAGGAGACAGAAACCATCTATCAGGAGAAATCTGCATAAATAGAGGGGTTAAACAGGGATGTAAGATGGCCCCACTTATTTTTTATTTATATCTAGTGGATTTGATTCGCCGCTTAGAGGTGGGTGATAAATGGTCTCCTCAGATAGATCAGGCTAGGATTACTGCAATCCTGTATGCTGATGACCTTATACTTCTTAGTCACACAGTGGCCGGAATGAAGGAATTACTTGGAGAACTGACATAATACGCTAACGAAATCGAGCTGGTTATTAACTTGGAGAAAACCAAGATTATGCTGGTTTCCCCCATAACAATTAATAGGTTAGGACAAATCCAGTATTCTTTCTCATGTAAATACCTAGGTTTTGAGCTAATTCGATCGTCAAGCCACGGAAATATAATAAAAACCTAAAATCACAAAGGCAAAACAACTAACGTTTCTGATTAACAGATTTGTGAGAGAAAGGGCAGGTTTCTCTATGAGTGGGATCTTACAACTCCCTCTTGAACATTCTCATGGTGAACTCTGCTTTTCTGCTACTGTGTCTATAATCAGCCTCTGTGCTGCCTGAACTTAATACGTCCGCGTGAATACTAAAATAGGCATTTGCAAAGGAAACGGGGTTGGCTGTGTGTATAAGGATGGGCTTGACATGTTTCCATTTTCCATGATGGTACGTCCCTGTCGGAAGATGGCAACTGCTGGAAAATGGTGTTAATACCAGGGCATAGTATGACTTTTCCTGGCAAATGTCTATCCAATGCCTATGCAGAAGCCAGAACCAATTCTTGGCTTTAGCAGGAATTTGATGCAAGGATCAGATGCAACGATACAGAAATAGCTCATAAATCAAGGGGCTGAAAGCTTACTTGGTTAAGACATTTTTCTACACCTAGGGATTGCTTATAACTGCAATTAAGCTATCACCTTTCAGAAGACTGTTCTGATGGTACAGAGCTAGTTGGAAGAGATTCAGCAGGGAAGGGAGGGAGCAGTGCTTTGGGTGGAGAGGGCCAGGTAGTGAGTGGTGAGGGCCATAGGGATGAGTAGGGAGATGGTCAGTCAATGGATGGGTAAAGCACAAAATAACACCCTCAGGCTCTGTATCCCTCTTCACATGACACCACTGCACTAGCCTCACTTCCCATGTCAAACGTTCAGAGCTTAAGACCGCTCCTAACCGCCAAACTTACATATGGGTATGCCCCAAAACAAACATGGCAGCTGTGCAAAACAGAGCAGTGCACCTGAACACCTCCCAGGACCTACACCTGCCTCTCTGTCTAGAGCAATTGCTTTGGCTCAGATAATGGGGGCTAAAACCAATAGCAGCTAGGGCCGATATCCCCAATCATTCCTTGCACACATTTTGCAATACATACCTGAGCTCTGGACTCAAGGGGGGTAGGGGGTGCAGCATGGTGACTCAAACCCCAATGAAGTGTGCGGGACTGTTGGATACCCTCCAACCCACTGAGGGTGAACCGCTAAGGAATTAGGGGAGTTGGTTCCTGGCTCCCTGAAAGGAGTACAGTGACCCACATTCCTAATGCCAATCTACTAAACTGTCTGCACCTGGCCTGAGTGTCTCCCTGAAGTATGCAAGAGACCTGGACATGTTTTGGGGCAGGTGTTTAGAGCTGAGTACCAGAGTGGGCCCCTCACCCACAAGACACATATACTTGCTCTAACTGCCACAGGAGCGTCCATGTAGAGAATAGAAATATAATCAGCTTTTTCATTCTGCGCATCAGCTTCTATGTGATTGTCATGGCCATTGGACAAGGGGCCAGGCTTTCATCACCCCCAGGGCCCGAATGGACCCAGTCCTGGTGCCTCTGGTGCCAGGCTCATGAAAAAGTGTGCTTTGCACACTCTGTGCCTAGGGAACCTGCATTAGGGCCGGGCGTGGCCATAGACTATCATTGGAAGGCTCATGCAAGAGTCCCTGGGAGGGGCAAGGTGGAGCCACAAGGCAGGAACAAAAGGGAGGGGCCAGGGCCAGCCTATTTAAGACCAACCCACCCACATGCCTCTGCTTCTCGTTATTCTGTGTAACGCTTACTGCTGTCCTTACCTGTTCTTCCTCTCGTCGTGCATCCACTATATTCAAGCTGCTCCATCACTAAAGGCACCTCTTACCTGAATCCAGCTACTCCTACGCTGAAGGCGTATCTTACCTGCTTCCAGCTGCTCCATCGCTGAAGGCACCCCTTACTTGAATCCAGCTACTCCATCGCTGAAGGTGTATTTGACCTGATTCCAGCTACTCCATCACTGAAGGCGCCTCTTACCTAAATCCAGCTACTCCATCGCTGAAGGTGCTCCTTACCTGATTCCAGCTGCTCCATCGCTGGGCGCGCATCTTACCTGCATCCCATCGCTATCAGAGTCAGAGCCTTTCCCCACCCGATCCAGGCTTCTAGCAACGTGGAGCTCCACGTCCTTTCTTCTTCGTGGTACCTTCATCCTGCAGCTGAGGACCTGCTCCCAAGCCTCCAAACTTCGTTCTACGCGGCCAGTCTTCTCCTGCAAGGGAAAAGAACACAACAGGTTAGAAACCATATAAATAACGAAAGCTTGGCCACACCACACCTGAGTCTAGAGTTCCATTATAAAGGCCAACTTAAAAGCTGATTCAGAAGCTCCATCTTCCTCAAGGGAATCCCTGGACTTGCTCCATGACTCCGATTGGCTATCTTCACACCTATTGGGGAAGAGATAAGACATTGCAAGGATTACTATTTATAATCAAGGCAAAATACATTATAAAGAAAACAAACATTAATCATAACCAAAAGACTTACCTTCTAAGTGGATTGGTCGCAGCCGGTCTGGATCACCACTTCCACGGACTAGTGAAGCAACTAGGTCCACCCTACGCACCCCTGCTACTCGAAGCAGGATGGAGAGCTCAGCGTTACAAAACCACAGGTGAGCTTGCATGGGAAAACGCTTGCGCACTTCATTTTGGCACAAGAGGGTTGAGGGAATTCACACCACCACCACCACGCCATTCTCATTGCCTCTCATATTCTCTCTGGGGCAATACCAGCGTCCAGAACAGCAGGCTCAACAGCAGCTGGGGGAGAGAGTCTATCCAAGGGAGCCAAGTCGAGGGAGGGCTCCAACCCTGCTGCAACGTCCCCGCAGAGACCAGGTGAGCGTAATAGTGATATTGTCGAAAAGATTTTGTCAAATTCAATTTGATCAATTTCTTTAAGTGTTACATTTTGCTTCAGATATATGCGGGGGGAGACCCCCGCAACCTCCCGATATGCTCACTACTTTATTTATTCACCTAAATCTACCCCCAGATTTATTTGCCGCAACATCTATTAAAATAAATTTGATGAAACCGAATTTGGTGAAATCTGCCGCGCCAAACACTCTAGCGACATTGGTCCTTGCCCGCATTTGTGGGGGTGGAAGTTGGGCAGAGTTGACAATGCAGGGTTTCATAAGTGTGAAGTGCATGCTGATGCCATATCAGAGGCGAGGACTTAATCCTTGAGTGTACAACCAGGACAATCAATCATGGATGTTTCCTAGAGGATATGGGCCCCATTAAAGCAGATGTCCTCTTGTGGATCAGCCAGAGCCGCTGATGTGCCGCTCTGTGGCACATTATCCAGTATCAGGGATTCAGCTAAAGAAAGTGATGTGTGTTAGGACAGTCTTTCTGAAGTCCAACTAAGGGCTTAGTATAACCATTCAACTGAGCCAGTACAAGACTCCACTCTTAGAATAAGGCTGTACCACCTAGGTACATGGTAGCACAGATAGAACAGCCAGGCTTATCTTAGGAGGGAGAGAGGGCTGTAGAATCAGTACAAATGAAATTGTAATACAAATGATCCAAAGAAACACTGAAACACTTTGTATTGTAAAAATAAAGGATTTATTTAAATACAAGTAGGCCCAGATAAATCTAGGGGGTAAGTAAGTACTATATGAAATCACAATATAAAAACACAACACTATACTTGAAGGCACACAAACCCAAGTATAGACCTTATTTGAAATATCTAACAGTAGTTCTAGGAAAGTCAAAACCTTTTCATACACATTCAGTAAAGGTCACACCTTTTCTTGAGGAGTAAAAACCAATGGTTAATTTCACAATTACATTCAGTAATGCAAGGGCAGTAGACCCTTCCAGTTGTAACAGTGACTCTCAGTTCAAATCACATAATTACATTGTATCTCCCAGCACTTCACATACGGTGGGGTGTGCTGGCTTCACAGAATACAATGTAAAAGGGATCCAAAGATCCTTTCTACCGTTGGGAACTGTAGTTCGCTCAAGGTTAGCAAAAGAAAGTTAAAAGGGGAGCCCCTAGGGCAACCCAGCAACAACAGGCACTTATTGCCAATAAGTTGTTAAAGAGGATAAATTTAAAAAGACACTATGGAGAGTCAAGAAAATAACACCCATAAAAAGAGTTAAAGATTATGTGAGTGTTGAAAACAGTTTCCCCTCACTGAGATATTAAGGAAAAATATCCCACTAATAAAGCAAAAAGTTCTGGAGTTGACCCAGGTAAGGAAGATTTACCAGTCTGTGAAAATCTTACCTAACAATGTGTCTGGTCCATCTACCAAGACTCAGGCACATTACCTGCTCAGGGCTCAAGTCGACGGTCCACACACTTTTTTCAGAGAGTGGACTCAGTCCTCCCCAGCTAAAATGAGAAACATTGAATGTCCTCTTTGAATGTATTAATTAAAGCCGACCTCGGGGATTGAGCCACAGTCGTCAGGCTTGCAGGCAGGACACTTCACTACCGGACTACATAACCTGATGAAAAATAACAAACTACTAAAGGTGAGATGTCTCATTTCAGTACCGCAGGTTCCAGGGAAAACATTTGTTTTGGTTCTTGGAGTTTAAAACATGCACACTTTTTAATGTTTTTAAAAACACTATTCGAAGAAAATATCCTCTCTTGGTTTTGTGTGGGTGTTGATAATATGAAGGGAAAATGTCATTCGTCCTGTGCAATTTGGGTGGTTATGCAAAGCCAATTTAATGAAATGTGCATATTTCACCTTGATATCCTAATTTCTGGCGACGTAACATCCCACTGCGTTCATTGATGAGTTCCCCCACTTATATTTTTAGGACTTGACCCCTGGACCTGCTCCTGCAGAAAGTGGGATGGAATAATGTAACTGGGGAGGAACAAGAAGACATTTGGGAACTGTTCCCCTTCACAGCAGGGGTAGAACATTCCATCTGGATCCACAGAGTCAATACTCCCCATTATCTGTAGATATAACAGTGCACAAAGAAAAGGAGATATGGATAAGAAATATGAAGAGCCCAACCCTGGGCCTCTTATCCTAGACCTGCCAGTGCCACCATTTCAGAATAGTTGAGTGCATGCTTGTATTAATTATAAAGTGTGATGACATTGATTAACCTAAACTAAATTACCTCTTGCCGCATAAATAAGATGTGGCATAAAACATCAACTCAATTGTACACATTTCTGTCATTCAAATCTGTGAGTTGCTGGTTACAAAGATGGGTTTGTGGTGAGCACTCACCTGCTGACTGAGCTGCAGGGAGGGAAGCAGGTTTTGGTGCCACAGTGGGGTGAGTGCGCCTCATGTTGCACTGCTCCTGCCATTCCCGCTACTGGCAGCAAAATCCACACATTGAGGTAGCTAATGCTTGTCTAACTGTGGCCCTCCTTGGACCCTGGGATTTTCGCATTCTAATTGTTCATGTGTGTTCTCAAATTCATCCCTGAAGCAGTAAGCCAGTACTGGGGCCGGTGAATTACTTAAATGCAGGGGTATAAATGTTTCTCACAAACCTGTGGAAGTGACTCTTGCATAGTATGGTAACCCGAACACACCAAGGAAGTTTTTGGGCATCCTCCCCCTGAGAACATTTTTGAAATAATGGGTTAAAATGGTACATTTCACAGCACACTTTTTATGAAAATGTAGGCAAAGAACCACACAGTTTACTATTAGTTTTGTTGGGTGATCCAATGGATTCAAGTCACCAACAATGCACAGAAGCTTTTCTCATCACATTTTCATGATGCCTTTGTGAGGAATCAACTTACGGGGCACAAGTAGTCCAGGGATGAATATTGGTTCCTAAACCATCAATCAGCCCCACACCTCTGGTACACCAGAAGGGATCCTAACAGATGGGAACACAAGTCAATTATAAACCTTCTTGCCCAATTTTGGTAGCGTGGATGGAACGGCAGGCTTATCTCTGCAACGGCGTGGATCATTGGTTAGTTGCAACACTGAAAATACATTATTACCCAATGATAAAAGGGACTGTCCAGTCGAGGTTGTATTAAAAATATCTACTTTATTATTATTATTACAACACGCATTTGTAGCAAATAACAAAAAACAACCACACTGTAAAGGAACACAGAGGACAGACAGTTTCACAGAGGAAAGGGAAGCACTCTGGATACTTCAGGAGTGTAGTCGGTAAAGCAATACGTCTTAACTGTTCAAGGCTATTTGGTTTCAGCACCAAGGGGTTGTAAATGTCATTAGGGGCCTTCGTAGAAGGACCATGGGGACAGAACCACAATGCACCCGGTGCTTGAGATGTTCTTGATGCTCGACTGTGTGGAGCGGTTCTAGGACGCTTTGCAGCTCCTGCGGCAGAGTTCAAGACAGGAGACAGCTGTGGCTAATAGGCAGCAGACAGTTTGGCAAGCAAAGCTGGATGGAGGGCTGCAGGCTGGCCTACATGGAGGCTCGGGGACACAAATTGCTGTCTCTGTGCTGGGTGGCAGAGCTGGAATGCTGGTTGAGGCTCCTCGGACAGCTTTAGTGACTGCAGTTTTACAACATTCAGTGGTACAGCCAGTCCCTTTTCGAGGGCACAACTGCCTCGAAAATGTCCTTAAAAGGTGGACACTGGTTGATGCTTGTGTGGCACTCCTCCTAGCTTCTTCGCGGGACTTGTGGTGTCCTTTCAAGGCAGATGGGGCAAAGCTGAGGAGAGTGTTTGCAGGCAGCAGTCATGGCCTTTGTTCAGAGACTTTCTGGAACTTTCCACCTCGAAAGCTTGCTGGCAGAACCTAGCAGGGCACGCTGTGTGCTGTCTGGGTACCAGTTCTGGAGCTGCTGGACGGGTCCTGTGAGTCTGGTATCTCCCTCTGTTCCCTGGGATAGGTTTACTCTTGGTAATCCAGGCATTCTTTCACTAGTGGAAGATGTATGGCACACTGTACCTTCAGCCAGGTTCCAAATGAGTCCTTCTTCTTACTCATTTCGAAGTTGTTGGATTATCTGCTAAGTGAGGGGTTCCACCCTCTTTTAAAGCCAAATGGGCCCCATTGATTGGTACAGGCTAAGCCTACCTTTATGAACCAATCCGGCATCCCCACCAACAATCTTGTGTTATGCGTGAGGTCAGAACCAGTGTGCTCTGCAACAGGAAAGGTAAGGGGTGACAACATATACGCCTAAGTCCCTCCCTTCGTCCTGGCTGTTGTAGATCAAAGTGTCTCTCTGGTTAACTGAGCCCTCTGTTACTCTTGATCAAAGCGCAGGTCTCCCTTGAGGTTTGTGATGACAGAAGACTTCTTGTCTCCCTTAAATCACATACTTCTCCCTCTGAAAGGAGTCCGTTCATCAGGGGTTGCCGACAGTAATGGTGGACCGCGACTTGCCATTCACTGCCTTTGATAACGAGGGGTAGGAATTAGCTTCAAGTTGACCCTTTCCTTACCAAAGGGGTGTTAGATCTGCCTTCCTCTTGTCCGTCCTTTGACCAAGCCCCTTCACAGGTTGGACTTAATTATTTCTCATTAGTATGCACTGTCACCAGCTGAACTAGACTATAGGGAGGCACATCCATGGGGCCTTTGATATTTTAATTAGGCTGCCCATGGCCGGAAGAAGGTTTGCCTTCCCCCTTCTTGAGATGTTTTGATGTACCCGTGGCTGTCACATTCCAGCTGAACATGAAAGGGGAGGATGGCGCCTGTAGGCTTTGTCCTCCCAGAGTACACGTGACTATGCGTTTCGTGCAGTGAGCAGGGAGAATGTTTGCAGAATGGCCTCACACATTTTCGGAGGTTTATCGCCCATCATTCCATTTTTGTTACCAAAAAATAAAAATAAAAACCCATGCGAGCACACACTCCCAGTGCGGATGGTCGAATTCCTCAAAGCCTTTGCTCACAATATTTGCAAATATAAAATAATATGTCCATGATAACTGTACCAACATACAAAAATATTCTCATATACATACACATTTGCTTTGTCCATAATGATACTATAGGAAACATGTCCACGCTGGCCCTGCAATATATGCTAGCATCGCCATATAGGAACATAATCTTGATGGCTTTCCCAGTAAAACAATGCCATGCTACAAGTAAGAAAATATGTCTAGAAGGGTTCCGCCAATGTAGAAAATGATGGCGTCTCATCATGCCTTGCTCTTGATTCCCAGTAAAAAATATCATTTATTTATTTATTATTTTATTTATTTATTTATTTATTTATTTATTGGACATTTGTATGGCACCTATACACCTGTGTTTCCAGGTGCCACAAGAGAAGTTGGCGGAGGGGAACATAGGAAAGAAAGTAGAACAACAAAAACGGTTATATCGGCCTTGTTACAATCCTACCGTGCAAGTGCAAGAACAAGATGCTGACATAAGAAAACAGGTCTTGGCTGCTGCTGCACAAATGGATTGCCAATTACACTCCCCCAACACACAATCAGAGACCTGCTCCCTGGAATACACGCATTCATACAATCTCACACTCTCATTTAATTCTGCATCCATAAAACATACATATGCTCACACGCTCTCATTCAGTCACTCAGTCACTCACTCAGTCACTCATTCATATAACACACACACACACACACACACACACACACTCTCTCTCATTCACATGCACACTTGGAGACAAACTCTCGCATGCATGCATACATGCACAAAGACCTTGCCCGCAGCCATGGTCCGGACTCCAGACATCACCTTTGGTTCCAGTGCAGGGAGAGATTCCTGGTTTCCGCATATGCATGATGGTGCCGGAGCACCTCCATCACACCACCAAAGAAGACTGAAATGTGAGGGGAGGCCAAGGAGTGAACACTTATGAAAATGTAGGCCTGCCGTTCCCCAGACTGCATCCTGATGGGTAATGCAAAGCTTGGTAAGCCAAACGCCCTCAGCCTTGCTTTTCCCATTGGGCATAAGCAGAGGGGTACTACTGAACTGTCATAGAGCAACTATGGGCCTCGTTACAGGCTTGGTGGTATCTCAGCAGTAAATCCATTGAGATACTACCAAACGGAAGCGCTGTTACTGCCACTTGGTCCGTCAGCATTACCACTGGATTGCAAGTGGCGGTGTGGTGGTGTGAGTCCCCATTGATGGAGTCAATAGGACTTGATGAGGAATTTCGGCGTTAATACCAATGAAATGGTCGCATTATGGCGGTAACGTGGCGGAATTACCTCCAGAATGTTGCTGGAGGTTTTTTGTCTGCCTCGCTGCCAAACTCGTAGTTAGATGGTTCAATAATGCAGCAGTAACGATATACCCAACACATTTTTACCCCACCACCCGACTTATAATGAGGACCGATATTTCCCCTGGACAGTTAAAGCCAGCCCAGGGTCTCCACCAGTTGCTTGCTGTTTTTTTTTCACTGGGCTGGTTTGGCTCATCCATAATGTTTGGCGGATCGGCGTCCAGTGCCCGTTATGGACAAGCCCCCCCCCATGGTGCCTGATGGTGGCATATACAAGAAGAGCCGAATTGAATAGGCGATTCCCAAGCAGACAAAGAGGAGTCTGAGCTTGTAAACTGTGGGCACAATGTGCACATATGTATTCACCGCCTGGTGCAGGGCGCATGCACATTGCTTTACGCTGTAACATATGTACAAGTACAGTCTGAAAAATACATGTTGTGTGCCGCTGACTGCAAGAGGCCCTGTGCTTGCTCCCGGTCCCAGGTTATTGCTGGTGCTTTTATGCAGTCCTGGCTTTTCAGCCTACAATGCTTGGCATGTCTGGGCAACCCATTTTAGACCGTGCTCCATTGCAGAAGTGGTATGTGCTGTACCAGCTCGACCATGGGTAGCTTTCACGGGTGACTGCTGCCAGCTGTACCGGAGATGTTCCAGGGAGGGGGTTAATGCATGCATCAGACATGATTCAAAGATTGCAATAATTAAAGTAAATGCTTAGCCTTGCCCCACCCGCGTTATCTCCCAGGGGATGATTGTACACAACCCTGAGGCATCGTACAATTTAATGAGAAACAGATACGCCAAATAAGGCTCAATACTTAATTAATTGCCCCTCAAGCAGAGTCTGTTTTGCCAAAAACTGATGATTTGACAGTTTGCTCTTCTAAATGAAACACCCACGAAGGTTTGTATATAAAGGCTTTGAGATTCCGCTGTCTCGCCAGCACCCACCATCCTTCTCCTCGGCGGTACTTTGAGGTGCAACAGCTTATCCCGATCATCATGTCTTTCCAGAGAAGCAGTAGCTCCACCAGGGTTTCAGTGGGTGGCGGTGGAGGCAGCTTTGGGGGATTGCAAAGCGGCGGTGGAGGGGGAGGCTTGCATAGCCACGGTGGAGGGGGAGGCTTCAGTGAAGGCTATGGTGGAGGCTTTGGCGGTGGAGCAGGTGGTGGTGGGTTTGGTGACAGAGGGTTTGGTGTAATGGGTGGAGGCACAGGCCATGGCTTTGGTGGCATGGATGTTGGCTATGGTGGAGGAGGCGGATTTGGAGGTGGAGGCCACTTTGGTGGTGGTGCTGGCGGAGGATTTGGTGGTGGTGGTGGTGGTGGTGGTGCTGGTGGGGGCTTTGGTGGCGGTATTGGCGGGGGCTTTGGTGGTGGAATGGGTGGTGACGGCCTTCTCGGGGCTGGAGAGAAGCAGACTATGCAGAACCTCAATGACCGTCTGGCCGCCTACCTGGACAAAGTGAATGCCTTGGAAGATGGCAACCATGAACTGGAGCAAAAAATTAAGGAATGGTATGAAAAGCACCGGCCTGGAGGCATTGCGGGAGCAGGAGCAAATGACTACAGCAAATATTACCCAATCATGGAAGATCTAAAAAAAAAGGTAGGACAACTTCTATTCCCTGTTCGCTATTAAAACATCATCATTTCTAAAAGACAGCTGGAATGTGTATCCAGGCAATGACAAACTTGTATAGGTCTGGGGAGGTGGGCTAGCATAGGGGTAACATGTTTGCCTTGGAAGCAAGACAGCACAGCACAACCCCGGTTCGAATCCCGCTCGGGTATTACGCACATTACAAAAGAACAATTATAATTATGTTGGGAACTTGTAATTTCCGCTCCAATACGGTGTTAGAAGTTGCACATGTGCTCAGTGCAGTATGTGCATGGAAAGTTTAACTCCGAATTGAGCGCAATGCACACTGCACATGTCGGGGATAAAGCAGTGCTTTGCACAAGAAAGCGGCAGGAAAGGTTGCAAGCGTAGAGAGCCGGACAGTAAATCGACTTTGGGGTTTCCTCCCACTTGGAAACAAAGTCCACGTTTTTCTCAATGTGGTTTCTTAACTGTCTGCACACTTTTCTATTCCCATAGACGAGCCTTCCTTCCGGCTCTGTTATACATTTTTGATGACCAATGGACAGGCTTTCCAATTTCTGCCCTGCCAATGCGAAAGAAGCATAGACAGTGACGACAGACCTGCAGTTAGCTAAGACAAGCACTGAGCTGTGTTGAGTGATCCTTTCGAGGGTTTTATTGTGAGATTTGAGTTGCAAAGCATAGCTGCATTGAACGTATAAAAAGAAACTGCTGTGATAAACCCCTTGTCGCTGCAGTGACACTGCTGCTTTTCAAGTGCGTTTTGGAGAGCCATTACGAGCCTGATTTGCCCATTTTGGCCATAGATCCAGGGTCAGTCTGGCCCATAAAATTGGCTCTGGCATTATTGAAAAAGTGGGCCCCAGTCACAAATGTAATGTAATGTGTCATTTGTATAGCACCTATTCCCATTGGTATGATCTCAAAGCACTGTAGGTGAATGCCCTCTTGGGACCAAAGTCCAACGTATGGGACATTTGGTAAGAGTCTAGAATGCTTGTGCATTTTGGGCAATACAAAGGTGTGTAGGGGTGCCTAAATCGACTACGAATGCCAAATCATCCCTTTTATGACACACAGTTTAAGTCGTACCCAATTGGGAGTGTTTTGCTAAATTGTGCTGCAAATTGTGTCTTTTTTATGATAAAGAATCTTTCCTCAGTAACAGTGGTAAACACTACTCGCCGCACAGTGGAAAGACTCTCAAACTGGCCAAATTTGACCAAAAATCCTCAAAACGCTTGTGTGGTGGGTCTGCACTTTGGTATGATAGGTTATTTATAACGCAATACCCAGAGGTTTCTAAGCGCACAACTGGATATCGAACCTGTGCTGCTTTGTGTCACTTTGCTTCCAAGGCAAGCAGGTTGCCGCTGAGCTATCCTCCCGGATATTGTCCTATTGCCACTGGGCTAGTCTGAGCCTGGGTACATCTAAATTCCAAATGAAGTATGTGGGTAATCTAACACACCACGAATTTGAAAAAATAAGGTATGTGTCAGCTAACTGCACAGGGAGGTGGAATGGATGGCAGCGGCGGGGCTCAGTCCCACTAGAACATTGGTTCTAGTCTGGGATTTCTGTTTAACAATTTGATACAGTCTGTAGTGTAAGTTTCTTTCGATTGAATCAGTTGGACTAAAGAACCAAATTGTAGTTTTGCTGTAAAAGAAAGCATGGGGTCGCTGTGGCACTGGGGTTTTGAACTGTCATTAACTGCGTGTGCCTGTTAGCATGACCTAACACGGGTCACCAGGCACCTGGTCAATCAGGAATTACTCCAAAATGTTCTGAAAAGACACTGAAATAAAAAGGAATGCCGGCTCTTTTTACTGGCTGATAATTTGCTGTTGTTTTTTTGGTTACTGAATGAATGCATTTTGCACATAGAATGCTCTGTCAATTTCTCCTTAGCAACCCAACTCTCTCTCTCTCTTTCTCTCTCTCTCTCTCTCTGCCTCTTATTCTCTTGCAGATCATTGCTCAGGCCATTGAAAATGCAAAAGCTCTCCTGCAAATCGACAACGCCAGGCTGGCTTCGGATGACTTTAAGATGAAGTGAGTAGGGCTACCCAGGAGCCATGCCACCACTGCGGCCCTCTAACCCCAAAGCCCTCTTGTCCCTGGGATAGATCCCTCATCAGTTGTAGGTTGGTGGCTGGAAGTTGGATGGTTTCGGATTCATTCTAGGGTCTTGCAATTTAGGAGATGTGGTCGGTGTCCAAATTGCAGATTGTCGGAACTGGAGAGATGTCTTCTAATCCCAGCAGAAGCATTTTACCAATACCTTGGGTGTTTCTTGACAAATGACTTTACCTACTTGTTTCCTTAATTTTAAATCTGTGTAATATAACGTGAATATGCACAGGCAACCCACATAAAATAGGCTGACTGCTACTGTAGAGAGTGCAGTCTAGTGGCGTCGCAATTGATAGCTTCCGTCCCCTCCTCATCACACCCTGCTTTGCATGTCTCAAGTAGACGGCCCCCTCATGCTGTTCGGTGCATAGCACCCCATGTCTGAGATGTCTCTAGGGCGGTCTTGTGGCCCATGCACAGACATCTGCAGCTTCCTAGGGGGAGATTTGCCGTAGATGAAACACCTAAAATAATGACATAAAAATGTGTGTTTAGCTCCTAAAAAGGGTAGGGGTATATACTGGGCCTCGGATCAGGGGTTTGTAACAAAGCGTGCCTGCGCCATTCTGGGGCGTATTCATATAGGTACTGAATCTGAGCATCGTTCTGCATTGCTTATTCTATATTTTCTATATATTGTTCTCTCTAAAGCGCTTTGGTTAAAAGTGCTATATAAACATCAATAAGTACAAATACAAATATAGGGGGCAGTTGCAGTGCAACCGGTCTCTATATAGGGGGCAGTGCAACCGGTCTCTATATAGGGGGAAGCTGCAGTGCAACCGGTCTCTTGCAGTCACTTAGTAGCTAGCCTGGTTCATGCTACACGTATAAACAGCACATTACTAAAAGCTGTATTTCCTGCTCTATGTGATGAAGGCAGGGTTCGAAATTGAGGGGTGCTAGGAGCTAAGAGAGCCTGGTTAGCTTGACATCAACCACTACCAGGAGCTACGTTTGGCTCCCCAGGCCAACTGATGCAGAGCAAACATACCTATGCGGCATTAAGTCTCTGCGTTTGGGACAATCAATAGATAAGCATTAGGACACATCTACATGAATTTAACCCCTTCAGTGCCAAGGATGAGTATGCTCGTCCTTTTTGCATAGACTTGCATAAAAGCCTGGCTTAAAGCATAAGGGTTTATAAAGAATGGACATGTTAAGTTTCCATCTTATGTGAAAGTCAGATTTGCTGAACGCTGTGTAGTAGCTCCTTGCTCCCTAGTGGTAGCTCTTAGTCACTGGTTAATGAAAAATACCAAGGAGCTGCTTTAGCGCCTGCTTATCCAATCTTCCAATCTTAATTTTGATCCCTGTGAAGGTAATATTTGAAGGCCCTATGACGAGACGATGGTCCTTCTTTAAGTCTACATGGCAAAGCAAGGAAAATGTATGTATAGAACAAAAACCGTACATTACCAAACTTTAAACATTCAAATAAATTAAACAACTTGGGCATGTATGATATGATATGATATTTTATTTGTATCGCGCTCATACACACGTGTTTCAGAGCGTGATATATATGTATGTTGATCTCTGTGGCACCGCATAGAGGTATGCCCATCACCACAGTCCATTCATTCCTCCACACCAACTCAGAATTACTTTACAAAGTGCATGGACAAGCCCAACCATCTCACAAAGGGGACCGCATTTTTCTCTGGTCCTCTGTGGAGATGGTGCGATTTCCCACTCATTTCTCTGCACTCACCTTTACACACTCTGACCAGTGATAATATATCGCACTATAGGTAATAGTTTCTTCTGTGTCTTGTGTTTTGACCTCTTCTACATGAACTTCACCAAATTGGCACCTTATACCAAAGTGGGGGTGCTTCCTGGGTGTTTTCAAAGTGTAAAATCAGAAAATGTAGACATTGGATCAGTGAATTCTCAGGTAGCAGTAACAGTAACACGTATTTATGAAGGGCGCGTTATCAAAGGGTGAGCAGTATAAAGGCGTGGTACAAATAAAATATATATGCATAATACATCCCAAAAACGACAGTGGCACAAAAATAAACAACACGCTCAACACATGAAGACACCAGCTCACAACCAGGCTCGACAAAAGAGTCTCTCAATTTTGAGAATGTCACAATATCTCTATATTTCGGGGTCGGTCACGAGTCAGTTTCAAATGCTTTTATATTGTCCATTGGAAAACATTGTCAGTGGTCTCTTCATTTTTAATAGAATGATTTTAGTTTTTTAAAAAAAAATGAAAATCACAAATCAAAACCTAAAAATTCTTCCATGAAAAAAACACCACGTCTATCACCTAAAACCAAAGGCCCTTCGACGTTTCCATCACCATTCCACACTTTAAAAACACGATGGAACTGGCTTACAAGGGGAGGAGGTTGCTACCAATAAAAGCTTTAACACTGGTAAGACAAGTCTAAAAACATTGAAATATCGACATTAACTGCAAACTGTCCAAACTCATTATTTCTCAATTGTAAACAAACCCCATCCAACTACAAATGAAACCTTAACTCACACTACAGCACTACTTTACTTCTTATAGGCAGTAAGCGTTACTGTTACTCCCTGCAAGACGCATGTTATTTTAGGTATGGAGAGACACATGGATAAATAGATGAATGGATGGATATAAATACATCTATATATTTATCCAGGGTGCAAAATATGCACTCGCCACTAGATATGGCTAGTGATATTTGATTCTTGGTGAGTAAGAAATGGTGTGCTCCGTTTATATATAGAATGAAGGGGGCAAGTGAATTTTTATCGCTGGCTAGCAGCTTGCCACTTAAATTATGTACAAATATATATATATATATATATGTACATATATATATATATATATATATAACGTGCTTTGCGCGGCTGTTCCTCGAGGCAGCAGTATGTATTAACGGTTTATGGTAATTTCATCTAAAACCATTTCATCTAATGCCATTCCTTCGAAATGTTTCCATCTAAAAGATTTCCATCTAATGCATTTTTTTTTTCTTGGGGGGGGGGTCCCAGCGAACCCCTGTTTTTTACCCTTTAAAATACGCCTGAACAAAAATTAACCCTTTACACCCCAAAAGGTTGCATTAGATGGACACTTTTTAGATGGAAACATTTTGATGGAATGGTTTTAGATCAATTGACTAGATACCGTATTAACTATGCTCAAAATCCCTTCTGCGGCTGGGAGAAAACGCTCCAGTATTTAAATCCCTTAATCTCACGGGCAAGTTCAATAAGTAATTGCATTAAACAAAAAGGCAATGCATCGGCCTTGCAGCGCTTTAATTATAACATTTTATCAAGAGAGCGCATATACCTAGTTATGTGAACATACAGAAATAATTGTGTCAACATGCAGATGCACCCAGCAATGTATAGGGGTTCGATACACATAGAAGGAGTCCACAGGGATCTGCAAACTGCAGCTCTCCAGCTGTTTTATACTACAAATCCCATGATTCTCTACCATTGACCCGGCTGGTCTGGGCGGATGGATGTTGCAATCCAAAACATCTGGAAAGCCAAAGGTTGCAGTCCCGCAACCCTGCAACATGCCGCTCATCAGATGTTTTGGACGGCTCCTCCCATTAACAGACGCCATTGGCTATGCTCAGTCTGACATATAATATTGCCCCATTAACCACTCAAAGGGAGTCTGTGCATGCCCCACATCGTCCCATATTCTTTTTCTTTTTGATGGTCGGACAGCTATTGTGCTGTTATGGCCAAGGTCATTGTCCCGTCTTGCGTTTCCTCACAGCAAACTATGACTTACTTATATGTCATAAATTGGCCTTCTGGGGGATCTTTTAGAACGCATTTTAAATGTATTTGAGTCGGGGAGGAGGCATTCGTTCGAATATATGGAGCTCTTAAGTTTTCATTTCCAATAATTTATTTATTTAGATTTATATAGCGCACAAACAGCTCATGGGCATCGAGGCCATCCGGTCCTTCTGGGACTTGTAGTGCTCCTAAATTTAAACTGTGAAAGAGAAAGAAAACGGCAACTCCCTGAATTCAAAGGCAAACAGTGTGGGAATTTACAGATGTTAATGTCACTGCAGTAGGCCCAACTACATTAGCTTCAGGCCCCACTTGTTAGACTATCCTGGCTACGCCTCTGGTTCATGTTGATCGGAATTGACGCCTCTCATTCTTTTGTCATATCCAGATATGAGAACGAGCGCTTCATGTGCCAAAACGTGGAGGCCGACATCAACGGCTTGCGCAGAGTCCACGACGACCTGACCCTGTGCAAGGCCGACCTGGAGGCCCAGGTGGAGAGCATGCAGGAGGAGCTGGCCGCCCTCAAGAAGAACCACGAGGAGGTAAGAATTAAGGCCACGCTTTTAATCCAAGACAACAACAAAAGGCAAAACAAATCATCCAGTTTAACCAATGATTCCCTTTAACAAATACTCCCATTATTGGGTGGCGGGGATGGGTGTGAGTTTGCATAAAACTTGCAGCATCGAATTTCTTTCATGCAACAAGTATTTTTGTTAAGTTTGTTTTGCCTGTGGACATGTAAACGTTGTGATTTTCAAAGGAAGTCTCACCCAAGTGGTGTCTATGGGAGGCGGCTTTTTAAAAATAAGCAGTGTCAATACCAACCGCTTGGATTTTTGTGTAGGCATGGGAAAGGCACCTGCCAGACACATCATCCATGGTAGTATTAACTGCCCATTGATGGTAGTAGGAGCAAAAATAGTGTGAGTACCTGGGCATCTAATAGCAGTGCCTGGCAAATGCCTAATATTATGCACAAGCCAAAATTGTCGGCTTTGCCAATGCTTGTGTTTAACATGACTTCAACGAAGGACATGCATAGTGCTTATAAATCAAGTGCCTGAAAGCAGACCTGGTTGAGATATTTTGATTACAAGAGTAGCACGTTTATAACTCCAAATATCCCATTGATGCTCCGAAGACTGCTTTGGAAAAAAAAAACACCTGCAAAGTTTGATGGTAAGACTTGTTTAAAGCAAGCTCAAAGACGCCCCAGGGGGATGTGCTTTGGGTCAAAGGGGTAAGAAATGGGTGGGAATGGCCACAGGGATTAGCATGGCCAGGTGCAGTCAATGGGTGGGCAAATTACTAAACAACACTTAGGAGAGTTGTGTCTCTCCTCATACGCCAGTTTCTCCCTCGCTGTTCTCTAACGCAATAGTTTGGGTTTATAGCTGCTGCAAGCGCCACCTAATAGACCAAACTATAAAAACTTGCTTGGTCCCAGTGGCTCACTGAGCCCTCTCACGACCCTGAACCACTCAAATCACATTGGGTGAACCAGCAGGCTTGAGCACTACAGCCCAGTCCACAAAAACATTTGATTGCGCCACTGCAAACCAGAACTGGAGCCATTTTCAAATGTCAGCACATACTAAAATCCCCTGAGAGCTACTCCTGCAACCTAAGGGCGATTTTGGCAGTATGCCATTAAATATAGCTGCATTCTTGGTTTTGGCTTATAATCTCTTTATTGACACCTAGCAGAGAGGAAAATATCGGTATGCAGATTTAGAGATGGAAAATGTGTATGACTACACACGGGCCCTAGTGTTGTGCCGATGCCCCCCCCCTGAACCTCTTTTGTTTGTTTCTTTCAGTATGATTTCCTGAAATGTTCATATTCTGTTTCCCTGCAATTGGTTGACTTTGCTGTCAATTTAAAGGAACTAGCCACATATGTCCCAGGTCTGACAGAGCAGTGCTTGTTTTGTTTTAGTGTCTTGTTGGTAATGTGTGCCTGTTTTGTGTAGCTTGCTCTAATGGTTGTGGTTGTTGGTGTGGACTTTATTGCAGTCCTTTAGTCACAGAATGAGGTTTATTGGGTCATTTAACGGGGCTACTCACCTATCAGAGCCAGAACCCGGTGGATTTGCCAATGTTTGTTTGCAGATCACGTGCACAGTGTAAGTGAACACGGGGGTGGAGGCCGCTGCTCCCTGCAGGCCTCCATTACTGTTTCAAGGCAGACGCTGCCTTTAAGCCTGATTGATGAACATTCATAGAGGCTGTCAGGGGTGTTGCTAGGCCTGGAAAAGATCTGGGGCTACGCTAATGTCAGGGCTGTCAGGACTCCGGGCTAGTTAGCCTTTTGGTTGTAGCCCCTGAGCTTCTATTCGGGGCTACAACCAAAAGACCCTGGGCTATAGCCTCCTCAGCCCCTCATAGAAACGCCTCTGGAGGGAGTGCACCCGATCTCGGACACTCCCTACTTCAGCACTTGAATAGTCCAGGGGTCTGGAACCTGCAGCTCTCCAGATATTTATGCTGTATACACCCATGATTATGGATTCAAACCATCTGGGGATCCAAACGTTGCAGTTGAATTAGTGCGTCCAGTGGAACGGGCGCACCTACATTCATTGCGGGTTGCGCATGTGCGGCACTGTGCAGCACCAAGGTTAGCTCGCAGATTTGAGCCTATGCCCCGTGGAGGTAGGCCTCACATTTCAGAATATGCGTCAGTCTTCTTTCTAGCGAGGAACAGATGTGAACAGATGTGTATGGAATTTGCTTTTCGGAGCTAAGTCTGTCCGAATGGAGTTGGTTGGCGCTATGTGCATTTAGGGAGACCATGGGGAATCTCTGTATTTGTGCTTACCTCGATGAGTGCCCTCATGGCACATTATCACTTCAGCATTAATGGTACCTAAAGTGGCTGCGTGACATCATAATATGTGACGAATCTCAATACATGCCAATGAGGCTTCGATTGAAACCGCTGGCGTACGGTTGCACATACTCCCTGGCAGGGAAGGGGTTAAGTCTGATGGCTAATAATTTGCATGGTGAAACCACTATAAACAGCCAAGATGAATGATTGTGTTTGTAGTGTAATATATGTCCATCAGTTGCAATGCTGCCTCTGTCCTAACTGAATTTAATGCACCCACTATGCCACTTCTCCCTGTAGGAGATGAAGGGACTCCAAGGGGGCCAAGGAGAGCTCAGCGTGCAGATGAACGCTGCCCCTGGCATAGACCTGATGAAGGCGCTGAATGACATGCGCGGCCAATACGAGCAGTTGGCCGAAAAGAACCGCAAGGAGGCCGAAGAACAATTCCTTGAGGCGGTAGGTATTAAAGGGAACCCCAAGACCTGCACCCTGGGTTTATCACGGATAATTGAGAGGGATTAACCCACCGAGAAATCTGGAAGTTTCGAGACTCGCCCATCTCGGGTTTTGACCTGACACATCACTCTCTCTGCATAGCTCAGCTTGTCTCCTCAGATCAGTGCATGTCTCAATGGGATGGTGGGTTTGATGTGCCTTGAGGTTATGAAAACCTCTCATGTCAATGTTCTCCCTTAGAGCAAACACATCAAGCAAGAGATCTCCACCGGGGTCGAACAGGTGCAGTCAAGCAAGAGTGAGATCTCGGATCTGAAGCGGTCCATGCAGGCTTTGGAGATCGAGCTGCAGGCGGCGCTTGCAATGGTGAGTACTTCCACACGACAGATATACCTTTAAAGGACATAGCATGGAGGAGGAACCTTCCCCAAGGTCTTAACTTTTTGAATATGCTGAAGCCCATTGAGGTCACAGTAATTCCAATAGTAATGGCTCCATATGTAGGTAAAGTCGCAATGGCTGAATAGCCCAGAGTTCATCACACACATGTCGGAAGGAAGAACGACTGCTTCGTCCACATCCCAAATTTGTCTGTTCTCTCGGCCTGCCACAGTGGGTCTTCTCGGGCCCGCAGTAGTCTTTCTAGAGTAATGCTTTTGATATAGTGGTCCGCCCTGTCCATTAGAATTCTAGGCACCAACCTGCCCACCCAAGACATGGGGAAGCAGGTGGTACGTCCTTATTCTTCTGGAGATCCGTCTTGTTGGACCATCTGGACAACATATGAGGTGGACTGGAAGAGCAATTGCAATTTGGAAAACTAGACAAGAAACCTCTATGTAAACAAAAGCGAGGGGTAGACCTAAAACCAGGGCAGTAGACTGCAAGCACGGCAATCCTGCCACCCATGATGGGCTCCCCAAGCAAAGGCCAGGCGCGGATACACAAGCCTCAGTTCGGGAGACGGAGAAGAGCAGTTCTCTGAAGCCTTGGTTCCACCATTCCACACACAGGCTGTCACCCATGCCGGAACCATTGCACTAATTCCTCCCAGTTTTCATTCATTCTGTCATTGGCCGGCCTCGAAGGAGTTGACTGGGGCAGTTGTGGGACGTCAGAAAATAAACTGTGGTGGTTGGGGGGTAGAATTTCTCTCCCATTCTTTGTTCTAAGAGAACCCTAACCAGTCACCCTACTGTAAATACTTATACTTATATAGGAAAGCAAAACCTTATGTTCCATACCGTCGCCACATCATCTCCTCATCTCCACCCCTCCGCATGATTATATAGCGTCCCCATCTCCCGCAACTCTCTTGTCTGCACCTGCAGCATTCTTATTTTTTTTAAAATTTTATTTACATTTATAAAGCGCTCACACAGCCCGCAGGCATCGAGGCGCTGTTAGAAGAATTGTTTTTTTTTTCTTAGTTGCGTAATTGTGTTTTTTTTTGTGTGTCTTAGGGGATCGAACCTGTGTTGCTTCGTGTCGTCTTGCTTCCAAGACGCACACGCTGCCGCTGAACTATCCTCCCGGCACATTCCCTTGAGCTATCAACCCCCACCCCTCCAAAAAAAAAACATGATCCCCTTTTCCCCTATCATCTACACATTCTTTAAAATGATATATTGTCAGTCAGTTTTGGCGATGAATATTCTGCACTGAAAAATGTGTGTGGTGAATATTCTGCAAGGAAATCACAGTGCACCTGTTACTCACACCTCTCTCTCTCTCTCTCTCTCTAAGTCTCTCTTGGCATTGCTTATTCTTGTATGTGTCACTGTGTCACTTGCTGTTTCTAAACTCACCCTTCTATGCTTGATTTCATGATGGACTGACATTTGATTTTGCTTGACTATGTTGTGACCAGCGCTTTGATGCCTCCGTGTATAGTGCGCTTAATACATGTAAACATACATAAATAATAAATTAAAATGGAAGGGGATATTTCTTCTCATCCATAGGTTAGCCTTTTTAGTTACACATTCGCATCTACAAGGATATGCTATTAGCAAGGAAAGTAGTCCGTTTTGTTGCAAAAAGCCCATGTCTTGTTCGACGGCTGGTCATTTCATGTGCCCTACATGTCTCCTTCACTTGCAGAAAAAGGGCCTGGAAGACACGTTGGCAGAAACCGAAGGCAACTACTGCGTGCAGCTGTCTCAGCTGCAGGAGAAGATCAGCCAGATAGAGGAGCAGCTTGAGGAGATCCGTCATGACATGGAGAACCAGACGTTGGAGTACGAGCAGCTCCTGGACATCAAGTCGCGACTAGAGATGGAGATCGAGACCTACCGGCGCCTGCTGGACGGCGAGGGCGGGTGAGCAAGGGCCGTATCAGGCTATCCGCTGTGAATTTGCAGAGTTCAAGGCAATGATAGACTAGGGTGACCAGATTTAAAAATAAATAAATAAATAACTTTCACAGATCATAGACATGGAAGTATGTATGACTACAGTAAAAACACAAACAGGACTCAGATAAAACTGCAGTCCTACTTCTATGTCGCTGGCCTGTTGCAGGGGGCGTAGGTTGCTCCAGGCACACTCCTCTCATGGAGGAGATCGACCAAGGAGGGGAAAGGGGAGGAATGGGGGTGTGAAAAGCCTACACGCACAGGAAGAGTCGCACCAGGCCCCGATTTTAGGTTTTCTGTATCGGATCCTGGCGAAAACCAGGACCACAGCCAGCCACCCATCTAATCCCGGGACGGAGTTAATTAAATCAAATAAGTCTCTGGACTCCGGGACAGAGGCCAATTTCCAGGGACTGTCCCGGGAAAACCCAGATGTCTGGTCACCCTATGTAGACTTTTGAGTGCAGGGACTAGTGGGGTGAACTAGGATCTCAAATAAGTTGCTTAAACAAGGGAAATTGAGTATTCAGGGATGATAGTTTAAAACCCTTAAGTCTTAAGTGCTAAGGGAGTGTATGCTCTTCCTGAATTCCCATAAGGAATCATTGTAGGCTCCGCCCACTCCTGCACTTAAGTGGTTAAAGTGCCTCACTTCAAAGGGTATTCCTCACCAGGCACCACCACAAATTAGCACTAGTTGTAAGGAAATGGGCATTCTTACTCATGTTTATGTGTTGATTTTCTTTCAGCGGCTCGTCCTCTGGCAGTGGGGCCGGAGGGTATGATGCAGGCTCCGGCTCTCAGTCATCGAAAGGTGAGTGCTGTCCCTCAGAGCATGAGTCATACTCATGCCAGGGCATCACCGTGGCCCTTTGTGTTTCCCTCCCAGGCAATTGTTCTATGCATCTTTAAGAGAACCCACCACCAAGGCATTCTTACAGAACAGTCTTCCAGCAAGGTCACTGCCGGGATTGGCTTCATCGATTTCGGTGAATCGATTTAAATGGGATTCACCATCACTCATTGAATCACACATTCTCTGGGGAGTCTGTTCATTGCTCGTTTGCAAGGAGAGGGGGCTGAGACTGGGCATGCTTATACAGACAAACCTAAAGATGAGTCCTGAAGAAGGGCAAGGCGCAACACATTGCTATCAGGCTAGCCACAGATGGCTGTTGCTACTCTGAAGGACTGCTCTACATTCGGTGACCCACCCATGCATTGGGACTGGCGACTAGTTAGGGTTGAGGCTAATAATCAGAAGAAAAAAAAAACTCTACATCATTAGAACTTTGACTTCAGTTACATGACATAAACATTAGAACGTTCACACAGGGAGACGCAAAGACATTTGGGGGCGATTCACAGAAGTGTTTTATAACGGCACAATCCCATAGGAAAATGGTCTGGGAATCAGGCCCTTGATCTTCACATGGGGTCCTTGCGCCAAAGTTAGATTGTCCTGCCGAGGGATCTGGCCCAATACTAGAACATTTACATGAGTGATGGTATGTTATCATTCATGTACATAACCTGTACCAAAGTTAGACTCTTTGGCTTAGATACATGCAGCAGTGTTAGAATTTGCTCTTGCTCGATATGTCCAAATTTTCAATGCTAACTTGAGGGACAGGCAACGATCTTAGAATGTTCATATTATGCACTCACATATGAACGTTTGAATTGTAGCCACGCCCCGTGTAGCCCCAAATTGATGGCATGACAAACATACTCGAACATTATGCCGTTCACTTGCGTAAGATACATGCATGGAAGAGGCAAATGCATCATTTTTTAGATGTTCACATGAGACACATGCATAAGCATAGTGTTCACATGTGGGTCGTACACCAATGTCACAATGTTCACATTAGCAACCTGCACTGATGTGAAACTATTAGAACGTTCATATGAGGAACATGCACCAACAATACACAATGTCCACATGAGAGATATGCACCGAGGATGGAATGTTCACACGTGAGGCGTGCACCAACCCTTCAATACTCACATCCGTGCATGGAATATGGTCAGAGCCTTTGGATCGGTGGCATGCACGAGTGTGAACACGTTCGTCTGTGGTACATGCACCGAGGCTTGCATGCTCATACTAGAATAGGGCCGCAATGTGAAAGCCTCGCCACCCAATGGGCCCACGAGGGACACGGATCAGGTGAACGCCACGCTCACGCGGAGGGCATACTTGATCATTAGGCGGCTCAAGGGCAAGGCATGCACCAATGTGTGAATGCTAACATGAGTGATATGCACCAATGATCCAAGGTTGGAATGGAGATAAACACTGATGTTAAAAACATTCACCTAGAGGGTATGCCAGCGTTATACGATGCAGAGAGGGACTGAAGCTACAGTGTTTGCATGAGAGAAATGCACCAATGTTAGAACAATCACACGATGCACCCATGTAAGGATGTGAGGCCCCTTCTTAACAATAGGTGCATGCAGGACATGCACATACTTGATAATGCTAGTATCATGTGCGTGCCACCACATCATACCATTCCTACAGACGTGCATGCATGAGGGATTTGCAGCAGTCTTGGAACCTTCACATGACGGGAAGGAGCAACGTAGAATGTCCAAAAGAGGGGCACATGGCAAGCTTGTTGGGGCGTGCACAATCATGAAGTGGTTCACATGGGGGACCTGCAGCATGTCAGATGTTTCATGTGGGAGACATGCACCAACATTAGAAAGTTACAATGAGGGAGACGTCCCATTGTTAGAATGTCCACATGAAGTACATTGGAATGCTCACATGGGGGGCATGTACCACACCACCCCTATAATTGTTAGAAAGAATGCTTTTATATATTGTGGGTGTTTTGTATAGCGCCCCCTGCCATCTTCCGGCCTCTTCAAAGTGCTTCTCTATCTTTTGGAGGGCGTACTGGTGAACACCTGGCCTCTTGTTGTTTTGCCACCATGATTGTCTGATCAGCTGATGGGTTACTTCAGATGAAGATCAAAGGAGGCACCAGCATACATCTCTGGAGTTCAGGATGGTGAAGCTGGGCTGGGCCACAGGGTGTGCCAGAAGGAAAATCAGTAAATTTCAGAGTCCCAAACCATAGAAATATAGGTTTTATATTTGCCCACACAGAGGTGGCCTAGCAGGAGATGGGTTTATCCTGTTCCTCCCAACACAGAATTACAATGCTATTGCCCACATTACCAATATTTAAATCCAGTTTAATAAAAGCCTGTCCTATTCACTTACCGAAAATATAATTTCCCTAACTACTCACTGTCTGATTGCTTGCTCTCCATTTCTCCACATCCCATGCCTCTTCATGATGCCTGAGCCACACTCTCCGGTCCCCATTGATCCATTGCATGCTGTCTCTGTGGAAATCCTTCCTGCCTGCCCTTCATTGATCCATCGCATGCTGTCTCTGTGGAAATCCTTCCTGGCTGCCCCTCATTGATCCATCACATGCTGTCTCTGTGGAAATCCTTCCTGCCTGCCCCCCATTGATCCATCACATGCTGTCTCTGTGGAAATCCTTCCTGCCTGCCCCCCATTGATCCATCGCAAGCTGTCTCTGTGGAAATCCTTCCTGCCTGCCCCCCATTGATCCATCGTATGCTGTCTCTATGGAAATCCTTCCTGCCGGCCCCCCATTGATCCATCGCAGGCTGTCTCTGTGGAAATCCTTCCTGCTTGCCCCACCCATTGATCCATAATCCTTCCTGCCTGCCCCCCATTGATCCATTGCATGCTGTCTCTGTGGAAATCCTTCCTGCCTGCCCCCCCATTGATCCATCATGTGTTGTCTCTGTGGAAATCCTTCCTGCCTGCCCCCCCATTGATCCATCACATGCTGTCTCAGTGGAAATTCCTCCTGTCTTCCCCCCATTGATCCATCACATGCTGTCTCTGTGGAAATCCTTCCTGCCTGCCCCCCATTGACCCATTGCGTGCTGTCTCTGTGGAAATTCTTCCTGCCTGCCCCCCATTGATCCATCACATGCTGTCTCTGTGGAAATCCTTCCTGCCTGCCCCCCATTGATCCATCGCAAGCTGTCTCTGTGGAAATCCTTCCTGCCTGCCCCCCCCCATTGATCCATCGTATGCTGTCTCAGTGGAAATTCCTCCTGCCTTCCCCCCATTGATCCATCACATGCTGTCTCTGTGGAAATCCTTCCTGCCTGCCCCCCATTGATCCATCACATGCTGTCTCTGTGGAAATCCTTCCTGCCTGCCCCCCATTGATCCATCACATGCTAACTCTGTGGAAATCCTTCCTGCCTGCCCCCCCATTGATCCATCACATGCTGTCTCTATGGAAATCCTTCCTGCCAGCCCCCATTGATCCATCGGAGGCTGTCTCTGTGGAAATCCTTCCTGCTTGCCCCCCCATTGATCCATAATCCTTCCTGCCTGCCCCCCATTGATTCATCGCATGCTGTCTCTGTGGAAATCCTTCCTGCCTGCCCCCCCATTGATCCATCGTGTGCTGTCTCTGTGGAAATCCTTCCTGCCTGCCTCCCCCTCCATTGATCCATCGCATGCTGTCTCAGTGGAAGTTCCTCCTGTCTTTCCCCCATTGATCCATCACTTGCTGTCTCTGTGGAAATCCTTCCTGCCTTCCCCCATTGATCCATCACATGCTGTCTCCATGGAAATCCTTCCTGCCTGCCCCCCATTGATCCATTGCAGGCTATCTCTGTGGAAATCCTTCCTGCTTGCCCCCCCATTGATCCATAATCCTTCCTGCCTGCCCCCCATTGATCCATCGCATGCTGTCTCTGTGGTAATCCTTCCTGCCTGCCCCCCATTGATCCATCGTGTACTGTGTCTGTGGAAATCCTTCCTGCCTGCCCCCCACTGATCCATCGCATGCTGTCTCTGTGGAGATCCTTCCTGCCTGCCCCCCATTGATCCATCACGTGCTGTCTCTGTGGAAATCCTTCCTGCCTGCCCCCTATTGATCCATCGCATGTTGTCTCTGTGGAAATCCTTCCTGCCCGCCATGGCTCATCTCTACCTCTTCTGCTGCTTTATTTTCAGATCCGGTGAGAACTCGAGTAGTGAAGACTGTTGTCCAGGAGATCGTCGATGGCAAAGTGATGTCAACAAAGGAGCAACAAGTGGAGGAGAAAGTATAGGCAATACTCCCTACCACCCTTCCAAGGAACCTTTGCCAATACACCCAGAACTTGGAAGTCCTTCATTATCTCCCCCTCTCTTTCCTTGCCTCTGCTGCCTTTCCGGGTGCATTGGTATCTGTGCAAAGAATCGCAGAGCCCCCTGGACAAACATCGTGCTTCTAAAAACAGCATTAGTGTGTCAAGTTTGCAGACACAGGAGTGTCCACACAAGATGGCTGACTAGGCTAAGAGACACGAAGAGTATTTCACAGTCTCTCCGTTTTATAATAATGAGATTGGCAATTGAAAAGCGGGTGTCCTTCCAAGGACTAACTGCATTCTCAATAACCAAGGTTTTCATGTTGATAACATATGATGGAAAATCAATGTCTGCAACATTTGGCTCTCCAGTTATTTTCCACTGAAAGTTCCATCAGCCCTAGACAGCATAGTCAATGGTGGGGGATCTTGGGAGTTGTAGTTCAAAACTTCTAGAAAGCCACACGTTGCATGCAGCTGCAATAAGACATGGTCCCTGCTTGATATCTTTTCTGTACACAGTCAACTTCACCAAAGCTAAAAAGAGACTCAGCTTTCAATAACCATCATAAATTTGTGATAGTACAAGTGGCATTGTGAACATACCCAGGGAACATTTCCATCACATTGCACACACCATTTGGCAGTGAAGACCAAGGATGCAATCATTTGGACAATGAAAAGTGTGAATCGCAAGTTTGCAACATCCAAGGACACCCCAAGCACACGTCATATCCACCCTTCTTCGCAAACTGACCACATGGAGCACAGCCAGCACAAAATGGGATCCTGCCGATTCAACAACAATGCTGCTTCTTTCTAGCCGGCTTTAGCTCAGTCACTGCCGCTCTTTGCCAGAAAGCTTCTGTGCATCCCAGGTGAAAGCTGGCCATTTCTGTTTCTGTATCTCACTGAAATAAACGGTTTCATGCACAAGACTAAGGTTTGTTTTCTGATACCAAAGCTGGAATTAAATGTATTCTTTATCCCCTTTGCTTCATGGAACGCTATGATTTAATTTGAGTTAATTCTAGGCGGTATTAGCGGCGTTGCCGCCAGTTTCAGATCACCCGTCCGCCTAGTACGTGTCCACCCTACAGTGGGCCTGGGATTCTCAATACTGGAGGGGCGGGGTGGGTTTGAGGTTTAATGATCATGCCTCCTGCCTGGCAAATGTCATGCCCTCCAGAGTGCCAGTAGTGACCTGGCAGATCCTGTGCCCTCAGTTTCTCGCTGAAGCCTATGTGCAGATAGCCGTGGCATTCTGGCTTGATTACACCTGTGAAACTTCTGATTCAGTTATAATAAAGTAATGCATGGCGCAGAAGCAACTCAAAGCAACATTAAGGGGCCGATTCATAGAATTCAGCGCACAAGTGGCGCACGCGGCTGGCGCACAGTGTGCGCGTGCGAATCCCTGCGCCAGCCGCGTGCGCTAAAATCCATTTCCGCGCACAGCGTATTCATGGATTCCAGCCACCAAAACCAGCCGTGGCGCACAGTGGCGCAGCGACCCTGCAGCAGCGCCAGTTACGCCTCCAAGAACGCCTCTCGCGCAGGGAAAAGCCATCAAAATCCCCAACCCAGCGCAAAGGGCAGCAGCAAACGCAGAGCTGGGAGCGTGTATTCCAGGGGTGTGCGGGTGTTTCCATACGCGACTGGGCTGGGTACGTGTATTTCAGGGGTGCACGAGAAAGTCTACACGCGATTGGCCTGGGTACGTGGATTGTAGGGGTGCGCGAGAAAGTCTACACGCGATTGGCCTGGGTACGTGGATTTCAGGGGTGCGCGAGAAAGTCTACACGCGATTGGCCTGGGTACGTGGATTTCAGGGGTGCGCGAGAAAGTCTACACGCGATTGGCCTGTGTACGTGGATTCCAGGGGTGCGCGAGAAAGTCTACACGCGATTGGCCTGGGTACGTGGATTTCAGGGGTGCGCGAGAAAGTCTACACGCGATTGGCCTGGGTACGTGGATTTCAGGGGTGCGTGAGAAAGTCTACACGCGATTGGCCTGGGTACGTGGATTACAGGGGTGCGCGAGAAAGTCTACACGCGATTGGCCTGGGTACGTGGATTTCAGGGGTGCGCGAGAAAGTCTACACGCGATTGGCCTGGGTACGTGGATTTCAGGGGTGCGCGAGAAAGTCTACACGCGATTGGCCTGGGTACGTGGATTTCAGGGGCTCGCGGGTGGTTCCACACGCGAAAGGGCCTGTGCGAGTGGGGTAGTGTATTACGTGGGTGTGCGGGAAGTTCAAGACGTGAATTGGCAGTGTGGGTCCTCCCAGGTCTCCCCTCTACCCCCTCCACGACCTCTGCAGGCATCCCACACCACAGGGGACTACCCTGCACCCCATGGCATGTCCCGCAGGCAGCCCATCCACCATGGCCATGCCCCCCAGCCAAGCCACATGTCCCCTTGCACCCCCACCCCCCAGCCACCAGGGGCAGCCTCCACCAGGCCCCCACCCATGTCTCCCACCCCCCCACCCCCCAGTCACCAGGGGCAGCCTCCACCAGGCCCCCACCCATGTCTCCCACCACCCCCACCCCCCAGTCACCAGGGGCAGCCTCCACCAGGCCCCCACCCATGTCTCCCACCCCTCCCACCCCCCAGTCACCAGGGGCACCCTCCACCAGGCCCCCACCCATGTCTCCCACCACCCCCACCCCCCAGCCACCAGGGGCAGCCTCAACCAGGCCCCCACCCATGTCTCCCACCCCCCCCCACCCCCCAGTCACCAGGGGCAGCCTCCACCAGGCCCCCACCCATGTCACCCAGCACCCCCACCCCCCAGCAGTGCAGGGGCAGCCTCCACCAGGCCCCCACCCATGTCAAACTCATGTCTCCCACCACCCCCACCCCCCATCAGTGCAGGGCCAGCCTCCACCAGGCCCCCACCCATGTCCAACTCATGTCTCCCACCCCCCAGCACTGTGGGGCACCTGCCAGCAGGCCCCCACCCATGTCAAACTCATGTCTCCCACCCCCCAGCACTGTGGGGCACCTGCCAGCAGGCCCCCACCCATGTCCAACTCATGTCTCCCACCCCCCAGCACTGTGGGGCACCTGCCAGCAGGCCCCCACCCATGTCTCCCACCACCCCCACCCCCCAGCCACCAGGGGCACCCTCCACCAGGCCCCCACCCATGTCTCCCACCACCCCCACCCCCCAGTCACCAGGGGCACCCTCCACCAGGCCCCCACCCATGTCTCCCACCACCCCCACCCCCCAGCCACCAGGGGCAGCCTCAACCAGGCCCCCACCCATGTCTCCCACCCCCCCCCCCACCCCCCAGTCACCAGGGGCAGCCTCCACCAGGCCCCCACCCATGTCACCCAGCACCCCCACCCCCCAGCAGTGCAGGGGCAGCCTCCACCAGGCCCCCACCCATGTCAAACTCATGTCTCCCACCACCCCCACCCCCCAGCAGTGCAGGGCCAGCCTCCACCAGGCCCCCACCCATGTCCAACTCATGTCTCCAACCCCCCAGCACTGTGGGGCACCTGCCAGCAGGCCCCCACCCATGTCCAACTCATGTCTCCCACCCCCCAGCACTGTGGGGCACCTGCCAGCAGGCCCCCACCCATGTCTCCCACCACCCCCACCCCCCAGCCACCAGGGGCACCCTCCACCAGGCCCCCACCCATGTCTCCCACCACCCCCACCCCCCAGTCACCAGGGGCACCCTCCACCAGGCCCCCACCCATGTCTCCCACCACCCCCACCCCCCAGCCACCAGGGGCAGCCTCCACCAGGCCCCCACCCATGTCTCCCACCCCCCCCACCCCCCAGTCACCAGGGGCAGCCTCCACCAGGCCCCCAACCATGTCCAACTCATGTCTCCCACCCCCCAGCACTGTGGGGCACCTGCCAGCAGGCCCCCACCCATGTCTCCCACCCCCCCCACCCCCCAGTCACCAGGGGCAGCCTCCACCAGGCCCCCACCCATGTCTCCCACCACCCCCACCCCCCAGTCACCAGGGGCAGCCTCCACCAGTCCCCCACCCATGTCTCCCACCCCCCCCCACCCCACAGTCACCAGGGGCACCCTCCACCAGGCCCCCACCCATGTCTCCCACCACCCCCACCCCCCAGCCACCAGGGGCAGCCTCAACCCGGCCCCCACCCATGTCTCCCACCCCCCCCACCCCCCAGTCACCAGGGGCAGCCTCCACCAGGCCCCCACCCATGTCACCCAGCACCCCCACCCCCCAGCAGTGCAGGGGCAGCCTCCACCAGGCCCCCACCCATGTCAAACTCATGTCTCCCACCACCCCCACCCCCCAGCAGTGCAGGGCCAGCCTCCACCAGGCCCCCACCCATGTCCAACTCATGTCTCCCACCCCCCAGCACTGTGGGGCACCTGCCAGCAGGCCCCCACCCATGTCAAACTCATGTCTCCCACCCCCCAGCACTGTGGGGCACCTGCCAGCAGGCCCCCACCCATGTCCAACTCATGTCTCCCACCCCCCAGCACTGTGGGGCACCTGCCAGCAGGCCCCCACCCATGTCTCCCACCACCCCACCCCCCAGCCACCAGGGGCACCCTCCACCAGGCCCCCACCCATGTCTCCCACCACCCCCACCCCCCAGTCACCAGGGGCACCCTCCACCAGGCCCCCACCCATGTCTCCCACCACCCCCACCCCCCAGCCACCAGGGGCAGCCTCAACCAGGCCCCCACCCATGTTTCCCACCCCCCCACCCCCCAGTCACCAGGGGCAGCCTCCACCAGGCCCCCACCCATGTCACCCAGCACCCCCACCCCCCAGCAGTGCAGGGGCAGCCTCCATCAGGCCCCCACCCATGTCAAACTCATGTCTCCCACCACCCCTACCCCCCAGCAGTGCAGGGCCAACCTCCACCAGGCCCCCACCCATGTCCAACTCATGTCTCCCACCCCCCAGCACTGTGGGGCACCTGCCAGCAGGCCCCCACCCATGTCAAACTCATGTCTCCCACCCCCCAGCACTGTGGGGCACCTGCCAGCAGGCCCCCACCCATGTCCAACTCATGTCTCCCACCCCCCAGCACTGTGGGGCACCTGCCAGCAGGCCCCCACCCATGTCTCCCACCACCCCCACCCCCCAGCCACCAGGGGCACCCTCCACCAGGCCCCCACCCATGTCTCCCACCACCCCCACCCCCCAGTCACCAGGGGCACCCTCCACCAGGCCCCCACCCATGTCTCCCACCACCCCCACCCCCCAGCCACCAGGGGCAGCCTCCACCAGGCCCCCACCCATGTCTCCCACCCCCCCACCCCCAAGTCACCAGGGGCAGCCTCCACCAGGCCCCCACCCATGTCCAACTCATGTCTCCCACCCCCCAGCACTGTGGGGCACCTGCCAGCAGGCCCCCACCCATGTCTCCCACCCCCCCCACCCCCCAGTCACCAGGGGCACCCTCCACCAGGCCCCCACCCATGTCTCCCACCACCCCCACCCCCCAGTCACCAGGGGCAGCCTCCACCAGGCCCCCACCCATGTCTCCCACCCCCCCCCCCCACCCCCCAGTCACCAGGGGCACCCTCCACCAGGCCCCCACCCATGTCTCCCACCACCCCCACCCCCCAGCCACCAGGGGCAGCCTCAACCAGGCCCCCACCCATGTCTCCCACCCCCCCCACCCCCCAGTCACCAGGGGCAGCCTCCACCAGGCCCCCACCCATGTCACCCAGCACCCCCACCCCCCAGCAGTGCAGGGGCAGCCTCCACCAGGCCCCCACCCATGTCAAACTCATGTCTCCCACCACCCCCACCCCCCAGCAGTGCAGGGCCAGCCTCCACCAGGCCCCCACCCATGTCCAACTCATGTCTCCCACCCCCCAGCACTGTGGGGCACCTGCCAGCAGGCCCCCACCCATGTCAAACTCATGTCTCCCACCCCCCAGCACTGTGGGGCACCTGCCAGCAGGCCCCCACCCATGTCCAACTCATGTCTCCCACCCCCCAGCACTGTGGGGCACCTGCCAGCAGGCCCCCACCCATGTCAAACTCATGTCTCCCACCCCCCAGCACTGTGGGGCACCTGCCAGCAGGCCCCCACCCATGTCTCCCACCACCCCCACCCCCCAGCCACCAGGGGCACCCTCCACCAGGCCCCCACCCATGTCTCCCACCACCCCCACCCCCCAGTCACCAGGGGCACCCTCCACCAGGCCCCCACCCATGTCACCCAGCACCCCCACCCCCCAGCCACCAGGGGCAGCCTCCAGCAGGCCCCCACCCATGTCCAACTCATGTCTCCCACCCCCCAGCACTGTGAGGCACCTGCCAGCAGGCCCCCACCCATGTCTCCCACCACCCCCACCCCCCAGCCACCAGGGGCACCCTCCACCAGGCCCCCACCCATGTCTCCCACCCCCCCCACCCCCCAGTCACCAGGGGCAGCCTCCACCAGGCCCCCACCCATGTCACCCAGCACCCCCACCCCCCAGCAGTGCAGGGGCAGCCTCCACCAAGCCCCCACCCATGTCAAACTCATGTCTCCCACCATCCCCACCCCCCAGCAGTGCAGGGCCAGCCTCCACCAGGCCCCCACCCATGTCCAACTCATGTCTCCCACCCCCCATCACTGTGGGGCACCTGCCAGCAGGCCCCCACCCATGTCAAACTCATGTCTCCCACCCCCCAGCACTGTGGGGCACCTGCCAGCAGGCCCCCACCCATGTCCAACTCATGTCTCCCACCCCCCAGCACTGTGGGGCACCTGCCAGCAGGCCCCCACCCATGTCCAACTCATGTCTCCCACCCCCCAGCACTGTGGGGCACCTGCCAGCAGGCCCCCACCCATGTCTCCCACCACCCCCACCCCCCAGCCACCAGGGGCACCCTCCACCAGGCCCCCACCCATGTCTCCCACCCCCCCACCCCCCAGTCACCAGGGGCAGCCTCCACCAGGCCCCCACCCATGTCACCCAGCACCCCCACCCCCCAGCAGTGCAGGGGCAGCCTCCACCAGGCCCCCACCCATGTCAAACTCATGTCTCCCACCACCCCCACCCCCCAGCAGTGCAGGGCCAGCCTCCACCAGGCCCCCACCGATGTCCAACTCATGTCTCCCACCCCCCAGCACTGTGGGGCACCTGCCAGCAGGCCCCCACCCATGTCAAACTCATGTCTCCCACCCCCCAGCACTGTGGGGCACCTGCCAGCAGGCCCCCACCCATGTCCAACTCATGTCTCCCACCCCCCAGCACTGTGGGGCACCTGCCAGCAGGCCCCCACCCATGTCCAACTCATGTCTCCCACCCCCCAGCACTGTGGGGCACCTGCCAGCAGGCCCCCACCCATGTCTCCCACCACCCCCACCCCTCAGCCACCAGGGGCACCCTCCACCAGGCCCCCACCCATGTCTCCCACCACCCCCACCCCCCAGCCACCAGGGGCAGCCTCCACCAGGCCCCCACCCATGTCTCCCACCCCCCCCCCCCACCCCCCAGTCACCAGGGGAAGCCTCCACCAGGCCCCCACCCATGTCACCCAGCACCCCCACCCCCCAGCCACCAGGGGCAGCCTCCACCAGGCCCCCACCCATGTCCAACTCATGTCTCCCAACCCCCAGCACTGTGGGGCACCTGCCAGCAGGCCCCCACCCATGTCTCCCACCCCCCCACCCCCCAGTCACCAGGGGCACCCTCCACCAGGCCCCCACCCATGTCTCCCACCACCCCCACCCCCCAGGGGCAGCCCCCACCAGGCCCCATGTGCGCCTCAGTGGCGGACTCCTCCTCCTCTGTGGAAACCACCAACCTGGATGGCACCTTGCCGTCTACCGCCGTAGCAGGCCCCTGTGGGGGCTCACCCACCCCTTCCGCTGCAGCCGTGGGGGCATCCCTGCCGCCTTGCTCCACAGCGCCGTCTACACCCTCTCCTTCACTAGCCGCTGTGTAGAGGGAGACATGGAACACAAGCATCAGGGTACTGTACAATGGTACCCTAGACAGGAAGCAATAGCAGATGAGTGCCACTGTCAAAGTACACTTCCATCATGTCACACCACAACACATGTGTCAGTCCAGGCAAAACACACACAGTGACAGTCATGCTGCGTGCCATGGACATTTCTATGCATGTCCAATGGACTCACGAATCATACAATGTAATGGGACTCACATGCATCATGGGTCATGCCTATCACATGCACACACTTCACCTCAGTCACATCCATCTGGCCCCGTACACCCCAATCACAGTGCATACAGGGATGACTAGGCTGCATCAGTGAATCAGTACATTGTCACAGACATGTGTCATGCATCCATGGCACTCACAAGTCACAGACACGCAGGTCAGGCACACAGACATGGATACCACATATGTATCTGGCATCAGCACCCATCCCTCGGCCCCACCCATGTCCAGGAACAGAGACTGCCATGCTGTCATGCGTGCAATCTGCACAGGGCTCCCCATGTCGCATTCAAACACATGCAACAACCATGCGGTTCACACATTACAGGTCGCACATGCATTACCATGATGTCCCTGCACACATACATGCGTACATGGCCTATGTCACACATGCAGGCAAGTATCAGACAACCAGCACACTGCAACATGCCCTGTCTCACACAGCAATGCTTGGCCACTTACCGCTCAACTCCAGACGGGTCTCCCTCACAAGGACCTGGCTGTGGAGCGCTGGGTGTGCGCGTTCCAGGACCCACAACTGGATGGAACTCATGCGGCCCCGGCCCCCCTCCACAAGGCGGCGGGCCTTCATGAGGGTCCTGGACCTCAAGTCCTCCCAGTGCTTCTTGACCTTCTGGATGGTGCGGGTTGCCACCCCCTCCGCGTCCTCTCCCGTCCTTCCCTGTTGGCGCGGGACGATCCGAAGAGGGCATCATACTGCCCCAGGACTTGCTCCACCAGGACACCAACTCCGGTGGCACTGAAGCTGGTGCCCCTCTGCCCCTCTGGCCGGGGGTTGCCACTGGTGTCAGATGTGGATGTGCCCGACATGGCAACCCCAGGGGCAGGAGTGGGTGGCCAACTGGGTCCTGGGGCTGGGCTGTGGAGCGATGTCATTTGAGTCGGGACTCTTCTGTACCAGCAGGGGTGGACACAGCAACTGGACCCCTGCAGATGGCTGATGTGCAGGCACCAAATGGCAGGGCACGGTGGCAGCAGGCAGGCAGGCAGGCAGGCAGGCAGCAGCAGATGGCATGTGGGAGGCTGCTTGGGGCACTGGGGGCCAGTGAATTGGCCTTCTGGGCAGGAGCGTGGTCTTCCGTGTGTTTTCGCGTGGCCAGCTTGATACGGAGTGATTAGGCACGTGAAAAATCTGCACGCAGCGTGTAATGCGCGTAAGCGCGCGTGAAAAACTGCAAGTCCGCTTGTAATAGGAGGAAAGGGCCCATGCATAAGCGTGCGCGCGTGAAAAACTGCACGTCCGCGTGTAATGCGCGTAATCAAACGTGAAAAAGTGCACGTCCGCATGTGACGTGACGCGCGCGTGCGTTTCCCTCAGCACGGGTTAAAGGTGAGCGGGCCCAGCAGTTCGCTGTACGTGCCTTTCGTGGAGACCGACGTGCGTTGCTGCTTCCAGTTGTTTCGCACGCCATCTACTTCACAGCTCTCAAGGACGTATCTCTTCTTTTGGCGGGGGTATTGGCTACGCGTGTTTTTCTGCATCGCGCTAGTCAGACGGTGAGTCGCTAACGCTCCTTTTCCCACTGCGGGTGCCCCTGTGTATCGCACCCATTTTCAATGTCATTGTAGCCTGCGTGTCCCACGCGTACGCGTTATTCGTGTTACTGGGTGCCACCGCGTACTGCGGGAGGTTCAATCCACGCACGTAGGCTGCAGGGTTGCGTGCACGGTTTTACTGCAGTTTTGGGGTGCCTGAGCGTTGCGTGACCCGTCAACACATCACCGGGGTCACATACAGCCTTGCAGGTGCAGGGGGGCTGTTAACATCTTGCTTCCCACCCCCTTCACCCCAATTGCCCAGGTCAATTGTGCTGTACACCTCCCATTGGCACCACTCCATCTGTGCCAGCACTATTACATCTGTGCCATGGTAGGGAGGCTACCAAAGGTGAGGGGCGCCTCAGCTGGGCGTCCTCCTCGTGGTCGGGGACGTGGCCGTGGTGACCAGGGAGTAGGGGGACTCCAGGGTGTCCAGGGCAGCCACAGAGGGGGAAGAGGCAGGGGTGCGCCACTTGAGCACAATGTTGTGCCATGTGTTGGTGCAGCCATGCCACCACCCCCTGTGGTTCAGGGGGATGCAGCTCCTGCATCTGGCACTGGCACCCGTATGACCCGGCAGTCAGTTTCATCGACTGCCACGGGCCCAAGGGTAGCGGTAGCTGCAGGTGCAGCTGTGGACACCGCCACCCAGGCTCAGGGTCTGCCAGCGCAGGCTGCGTTGGCACTTGAAGAGCCCTTGGTAGATCTCCAACAGGCCAGGAGGGAAACCATTGGGGCAGGCCGGGCTGCTCAGACCAAGACACGTGTCCCTGGGGCAGTCATGTCATCTGCTGCCCCGAACAGCCGGGTGTTGGCAAGTGCAGGGGCAGATGCACCCAACAGCACCCCGGTTGTGAGTCTGCCAACCAGGACCGTTGCGGTCAATGACCCTGCCACAGCTGATGTTGCTGCGCAGGGTCCATTAGTGGGCACCCAGCTGCCACTGACACAAGTCAGGCCTTTGGTCATCCCTCCACTTGCCACTCCCTCGGCTCAATCCACCCAACCCACTGGCCATACTGGTCAGGGCGGCATTAGCCAGCCAGGGTCTGCGCCACAGTCCAAGAGGAGGAAGGTTGCATCTGCAGCACAGGCTGGGACCCCACACACAGCCACGACCTCCTGCACGTCGAGGAAGAAGCCTTTCTGTAAGCAGGAACTGGACTTCCTCGTGGACTACGTGCGGGGACACAGCCGTGACATGCTAGTGGGTGCCAATAGTCAGACTACGGCTGCCCAACGTGACACCCACTGGAAGCATGTTGCGGAACATGTCAGTTCATGCGGCCATGAGGTGCGCACGGCGCAGGAGTGCAAAAAGCGCTGGAATGACATCAAGCGCAGCACTAAGGCCAAGCGTGCCTCAAATTACAACTTGACTCTGGTGACTGGCAGTGGGCCTGCACCAGAGGAGGAAGAACTCACTCCGCATGAGGCTCTCGTTGCGGAGTTCATACCACCAGAATTGGTCGAAGGTGTGGGAGAGATGCTGGACTTTGATGCCCAGTCCAGTGAGTGTTGATGCGTAGTTGTTGAGGACATGTGTGTTTCACTTGTGGGATGTGTTGTGCATGATTGCTGCTACATGTGACGTGTACATGGTTCTGATGTGTAAGTAATGCAATGCCACCGTCATGCATGTCTCCACTGCCTGCATGCGGGACTCCATGTGGCCATGCTCCCTTGCCCCTCCTCCGCCACTCTGCACCCCAGTTCCACCTTTGCACTGGTCTGCTACATTCTTGCCAATGTGTAGTATCATGTTCATGTGTCCTGTGTAGATGCTAACTTCCAGCTTAGAAAGTGCCAGACATATGCCGTGTGGTACAGCCTTAGTACTCGATGCAGGGTATCCCACTTGTACTGTGCATGGGTCAGATGTCCCGCAGGGACATGAGTGCCCATTCATGCTCCATGTGCATTGCACGCATGCCCCTATGTGCCCTTGACTGGATGATCACTGTAATATGAGTCCTTGGTTACATACATTGCCTGCCATATTATCGGCCTCCCCATGTCAACTGTGGCTCTGTCCTGCGTTGCACACATGTTTAGGCTCTGACAATCTGTGTGGCTCACAGGCCTCAGCCTGTTCAATGGCCAATGACTCTGTCCAACTCTTGTCGTGTCTTCTTCACACGTGGCCGGCCTCCGGATCTTCCATCATGTGTCCTGCCCACTGTCCCAGCATCATTTGCAGTGTTGTAATTGAAATCACATTAAGCTGTTGATGCCAGTCAACACTGCTTGTCAATACACAGGTGTATGGTCAGCCTTTTGATACCATGCTAGGCATCCCTGCTTTGGTACTGGGGTGGAGGGGTGCTTGCCTTCTAGACATGGTACACATTGAATACACAATGCACGTGATGTCTGATTTTGACATTGCACTGCCTTCACATTTCCTGGCACACACCATGGAGTGCTTGTACATGTAGGTAGTGAGTGGCGTACACATTTTCTGCACTGCATAGACCCACTTCCATGCAAACTGCCACCTTTCAACAGGTCTGATCACAGAAGCTATTCTAAGTAGACCCAGCATGCATGCCAGGTCATATGTTGTGTGTCACATGTCTGCCGGATGCCTTTGCTGTCGGTGTGTGTGTGTGTGTGTTGTGTGCTTCTGACATGTGTAGTGACCTTTTCCTCTCTATTTTTCAGGTGATGACGCAATGGATGCAGAGGATGGTGTTGTCATGCCAGACACAGGGTTGGTAAGACCACATCAACCCGGCACTAGTGGGGGTCGTGGGGTGGTAGGCCACGAAAACCCCCAAGTGCTGCAGTCCATCCTGTCTCTGGCTGCCTATGAGTCCAGCCTTGATGACGACTCTGACGTCCATGTTGAGTTGGATGAGCATCAAGTCCATGTGTCAGGGGTGAGTGATTCTGATGTGGACACTCCTCTGTCTGCGACACCTGCACTGAGGGATCAGACAGTCTTGGTTCCTCCGCCCGTGGTGGATCAGGACGCAGGGTCACCCTCCACACCAGTCACTGATGTGCCTGGGACATCACGTCGACGGGGGCATGGAGTCGTGCAGCCGCAGGCGGTGCCAACACAGCGAGGACCCCCGGTCCTTGGGTCCCGCAGGGGTCAAGCCCGGCAACGCGGTCGCCGCGCGCAACCGCTGTTTACTGAGTGGGAGCAAGACATGACTGCCAATTCAGAACGGCAGGGGGCAGCAATGGAGAACATCGCTGACAGCATGGAGCATGTGGCCCGATCTGTGCTCCCCCCTGCTAGGCAGGTGCTTCTCCAGCAGCAGGCGGCACGGTCCACGGCCCGCTCACTCAGGCTGGGCATGGCGGCCTCAGACAGGGCACCCCAGGCTGAAATGTCGTCTCTGCGTCAAGCAATTGCTGCTCACGCAGAGGCGCACATGGATGCCCTGAGGGAGGAGTATGCCTCCCTCAGATCCACTCTGGGTGTCCTTATGATGTCCCAGAGGCAGCGGGCAGAGGAGAGGTTTGCACAGCTTGAGCGCACCATCTCGGCTGAGCTACAGGCTTGCCGGGAGGTGCAGCGGTTGTCCAGCCAGGCCTTGCAGGAGGAACTCCGTGTCACACGTGCTACCTTGCAAGAGGAAGCACGTGTATCACGTGAGGTTCTGCATGCAGACCTATGTAACATCGCCACACAGAACCAGGCTCACCTGTCCGGCAGACTTGCTGCCGACGAGGGGCAAGCTGCGGCTAGGCGTGGCCAGGCTACTGTGCCACGTCCTCCTTTCCAGGATGAGCCAGACTCGGACGACCATCTATCTCCCACATAGGTCGTGCTGTGAAGGCGTTGAGCCCATGGAGGTATTTTTTTTTGGCTCAGCATCATCGCATGTGGATGTTGAGCAGCACCCTGTACCTCCCCCCTCCTGGGTGCCTCCCCTCCCCCCCGGGTCGTATGTGGCCATTTTTGATTTTTCTTTTAGTTTAGTTAGTTAAGTTTCAGTTTGATAGTTAGTTTAAATAGGTAATGTAGGTTTTCCATAGTTAGTGTAATTAGTTAATAGTTGAGTTAGTTTAAAATTTGTAGTCTATTGTGCTTACATGTGACAGTGCGGTGCCTTGTGGTTTTTGAAGGCATCCACTGTCTGTTCCAGCTGGGCCCTTCATGGTTGTCTTGTGTATGTGTTTGCTGCTTGGGTTCCTTGACTCACATATGCCACTCCTGCCTCCCTTATCCATGGGCTCGCAAGGATGGTTCGGTGTTACAGAATTTTACACAAGGGCTTTGGACTGTCATATCTGTGGCATGTCTGGTGCTTTTTGACTTGTGTTGACACCCCTAGTGGGGATGATTTAGGTGTAATTGTCCACTGTTCAGCTTTTGCTAGATGGGGCGTGTCATGAATAATGTGGACATTGATTGCTATGCATTGTGTATGATGTTGTATATCTTTCCTGTACACGTGCTTGTTGCAAATCATGCTGTAGATAGTGTTCCACACTTTGGAGGTGAAAGACGGACTGATGGTGTGATTTGTGATGTGACTTTCTGACATGGTCAAGTAATGAGATGCCTGAGGAGACACACACAGATCACTTTGATGCATTAATCATGTGTTTCATGCACTTTCTGCAGGGGGATGAGGCACCAGAGCACCTTTGCCAGCAGACATGGCCCATTGGACGACGTAATTCCTGACCCGTTTGTTGGTGCCCACATGCACATGTGTGCACAAGCAGAGCCACAGTGATTGCAGACCCACATCCAAGAACTGCTGACATGTTCCAAGGAACTCCAGGCAAGGTGAGCATCACAGGGGGGCCACGAGACAGCAAAGCTTGCACCAGGCGAGTTGCACATGCAGGCTTAGTCACAGCACTGAGGGTGAGCTTAGACAAATATTGGTGTTGAAGCACACAATGCAGCTCAGATGTGTTTGTGGACTGATGGCTGTTGAAAGTAGGGTTGTCTGGGACACATGCGGGGGCAGTGGCACATACCCTGCGGTACACCAAGGTTCATTGAGGCACTTGTATCAACCATGTAGCCTTCCAAGACATGGAAAGGGGCAGCTCACAGGGACATACAGCAAGGGACATACTCGGGTGCAGTGCATGTCTATTCCACGTACTTCATGATAAATGCACTGGCAACTTTGTTTTGGTCATGGTGGTACGCAACTTGCTCTGTAGTCATGGCTTGCCATATGGGTCTGTCTGCTTACCCAGGGAACATTGCATGTTGTGTGAATTGTGACACATTGGTGTTCCATTTGCCACGCACCCACCAGCGGCTGACTTACTGCATTGACTGTGAATGACCCGTCACAGGGGTGATGTAATATATGGGTACGAAGCATGGAGCACAGATTGTCTGTTTGTAGAGTAGTTTGTTGTTATGGGGCATGTTTTGTGTTGTGTTTTTGTGTAATTGGCACATACAGGTTGTTGACTGTGTCTCTCTTTGCAGCATTGCAGTGCTCATGTAACCGGACTTGAGAGTGCGCAGGCAGGAGGCCAGCACTCAAAACCAGAGATAAGTGTCTTGTTGTTTTTCTTACAAACTGCCCTGCATAGGCTTGCTTGGGAGTGTACTGATGCATGGATGTATGTGTGGTCCTATTTGGTATGTTTTTTACCCTAATCACCCGTGATCCTATGCAATTTTGAAACCTGTACCCTCTACCCGGTGTTCCTGCTTCCCGTGCCTATCCAAGCAACGTTCCCTGACCCTCTTTCCCCACTGGGGTTGCGGATGCCTGTGTAAGCCCCGAACTTGCAGGCGCCAAAACCCTAGAGGGGGTGGTTGGTTCGTACCACTCCTGAGCCTGGACTACAGAAGGCCATGACAATGATGTCCAAGTTTGTTTGGATTGTGCATGTGTTCATGCAGGTTGTACATTTTCGTGCATTCCCTAGTTTCATGTGTCATTCCTACTCCCCTCACCTGCCACGCATTCCAGTCATCCAGTGTGTCTACACCTGTCCCGACAGCATATCCCTGAACCTCATTCCCCACCAGGATCTCAGGGGCCTGTGTGAGTTTGACCTTGCAGGCACCCGGGACATGGTGTGGGTGGTTGTTTCATGAGACTCCAGCGCCTGTACAGGGGATCTGTGACAGTACACATCCATTCATGGTGCATCATCCTATGTCATGTACCACACATGTCTCACATCCTGTCGTGACATTGTTTTGCTGTGCTACCTTGGTTGTTGCATCATTGTGGTAGTACTTGGCCTTTGAGACGTACTGCTATGTCAAGTCATCTACTGGAGGGTGTTTGGGTTCCTTTTCATGCCTTGGATTATGTGATTTTGGAAATGAGTGTGGATTCTGAGGGTTCAGGCATCTCTTTACACACAAGGTGGGAGATGGACACGAAGGGTAAAGGTGATCCTGTGGCCAGGTGGGAATGAGGGTTGGAGGCTCCATGACCCAGGTGCAGTTGTTCAGTGGGTCATGGTCATTTGCGAGGGGGGGGGGGTTGTTGTTGATAGTTGCGTTGCCCTGCAGTGTGATGGGAACTCTGACATTGTAATGTTGTTGTCCTATGTACATGTTGTGTTCTGCTGATCAATGCCTGTTCATGTGTTGTGTTTTCCTTTCAGGTGCGAGGGGATAGTAGTGGTTTGACATGCTGGGGTGTACACATGGTGGATGTTCACATGTGATGTGTAGGGAACACTGATGGTCACTTGAGTGCACATGCATATGTGGAGTGCATGTCCTTGCAGAACCACACACTTGCACTCGGATGCACTCCATGTACTCCCACCCTTGCATATCCACGTGTACACTGTTTGCCTTCTGGTGCCCACTGTGTCCCGGCAGCACATGTTCTGTGACCGATTATGGTTCCAGTACATGCCTAATTTGATGTTTGATGTAGTCTGTCACTTAGATGTGATGCTCAGGGTGTGCATCACACGCAATGGCTGTTCACTGTGCTGTGCGCTGAGCAGTGTGATGCAGGAGTAGGACATTGCACACATGAGCTGCAGTGTTCATTTTGCAATGCATAATGTGCATATAGCCAGGCATTCATTGTGATGTTACGTCTACGACTGTTGTAATGCATTTGGAATCGACTTATTTTTGGTGGGACATTTTGTTGGTCTGTCATTTCATCTGATTCCGGGTCAGGCATCATTGTCCGATGCCACTGTACATTTAGGACATGGCAATGTGTACCTTATCGTTACTGGGTCGGTGTATGGGTATTGCTTGCCATGTCATGTTGATGTTTGGGAGGGTTTGACTGACATGACAGTGATGGCCATGGCCTGTTTTGCAGGTGTGTGTGATGCACACCTTGCATGTCCAGGTCATCCGCTTCTCAGAGCAACTAGCTGGGGGTAGGTTTCTCTCCGCAGCAGGGCCCTCCCCCTCGAACAGACTTCCTGACTTGAACTTGAGGGGAACCATCTCCAGTTCTGGAAGCACCTCAAGACCTTCCTCTTTGCTTCTGCTTACTCTCTGCCTCTCCCTTGCAGAATTGTTCACTGGAACTGCACAGGAGCTGCAACTGGGACACTCTCACCAACCTCGTTCCCTGGCCCAGCCACTGTCCACTTGCACTGCCACCCTGGCAACCCCTGCACTGCAGTACTGTCTCTCTATCCCTACAGCCCTCCCTTCCCAGCACTCGTCTGCACTTACCTTAGCAGTTGCCACCAGGCGACCTATGTATTATTTTTTTGGCCTACTTCCCCTGTACTGGACTCCCCCCCACCCTTGCACTTTTCCCTTCCCCCTACCCCTGCACTTGCACAATCACAATGACACCTGGCCTAGTAGTACCGTTCTCTGTGTTCCCTTGTTCCCCCCCCCCTGCCTCATTGTGCCTTGGAATACTTGTGTATGGCTCATGTCATGTCACATGTCATATGTGTGCATTTTGGTTGCACAGGATAGCTTGTGTTTAAGTAGCTAGGGATGCAGACGATGTGGCACTTCCATGGCAACTATCTCAGGGTGGTAGGGTTGTGACAGTTGACTGTCACTTTGTCATCATCGATTGTCACCTGGTATGTGCCAGGCCTGTGTGCACTCCGCAGGGGTGGGAGTTTAGGTGAAAAATGTGGCCACAAGCTGGGTCCGGGCTACCTCGCCACGTGCCCTGTCCCCTCCCATGGGCAGCGCCTGTGCCTGTGGTTGGGGATGTGGGGGCACCACCATGTCCACCGGGACGCCCTGCCGTGTTGCAACATTGTGCAGGACACATGCTGCCACAATGATCCTGCACACAACTGCTGGTGCATAGAGTAGTTGCCCACCAGAGCGGTCAAGGGAGCGGAAACGTGACTTGAGCACTCCGAATGTGCGCTCCACTATGCCCCTGGTTGCAATATGGGCAGCGTTGTATCTTACCTGGGGTGGTGTGGTGGGGTTCCGGATTGGCGTCATCATGTGGTTGCTCAGAGGGTAGGCACTGTCCCCTGGGGAGGTGATAATTGTTCAGATTATTAGGGTTGGTATATTTGTCTGTGTGTGACTTGCATGCATGTGCAAGGGCATTTGTACTCACCTAGGAGCCATGTGTCGCCATGCTGCCCAGCTTCCAGGGCCCGGCTCAGGGCGGACATTCTGTATATGAAACTGTCATGGGTGGAGCCAGGGTAGTTTGCATAGACAGAGGTGATGATTCCCTTTGCATCGCATACCACCTGTACATTGATGGAATGCCAGTGCTTGCGGTTTCGGTAGATGTGCTCAGTGGCCCTAGGTGGACGTAGGGCCACATGGGTGCAATCTATGGCACCGAGCACTTTGGGAAAGTGTGCCACCCTGAAAAAATCCAGGACAACGGCCTGCCTTTCTGCGGGTGTTCTGGGCATGTATATGTGCCTGCGGACTGAGGGGCGCGCTGTCATGATTGCCAGTACCTGGTGTAGGCAGCGTGACTGCGTGGCCTGTGAGACCCCCCCCACTATGGCAGTGGTCCGCTGAAACGACCCAGTGGCCAAGAAATGCAAGACATTGAGCAGCTTCTCCAAGGGGCTCAATGCTTGGGAGCAAAGGGTGGGGGATGTGAGGTCATCTTCCCACTCCCTGACCAGGTCTAGGATGATATGGGGTGGAAACCTATACCTGCCGTAGACCTGGTCGTCAGGCATCCCAAAAAGGCCTGTCCGTGGTGCAAAAATGCGTGCCCTGGCTATTCTCCTCCTCCTGCGGTGTCCCACAATCACTGCAGCAACAAATGGGGCATTCATCGTCGCTGTATATACGCGTTTGTTGTTTGCGCGCACTTTTATGCTGTGCGCGTGCGCGGGACGCCTCCGTGTGGGCGGACTCGTTGGTTTCCCGTATTCGGGTGTCATCGCGTGTGATCGGAGGGGAGCGAGCGTACACGCGATTGGCCTGGGTACGTGTGTTTCGGGGTGCGCGGGTAGTTCCACACGCGATTGGCCTGGGTACGTGTGTTTTGGGGTGCGCGGGTAGTTCCACACGCCATTGGCCTGGGTACGTGTGTTCCGGGGTCCCGTGAACTTTCACACGCGATTGGTTGGGATCCACGTGTGTACTGTCATCACGTGCAATGAGGGATACTCCCTCGCACGTCACGTCACAGACGCGCTCACGCGCTGAGGGCCTTTGGTCCAATGAAAATGCGTATGCGTGCAGACACGCTTACGCGCTAAGGGCCTTTCCTCGAATTACACGCTGACGTGCAGAATTTTCACGTGCCAAATCACTCCGTATCAAGCTGGCCACGCGTAAGCACACGGAAGACCACGTTCCTGCCCAGAAGGCCGAACTACTGCCCCCCAGAGCCCCGAGCACGCTCCCACCTGCCATCTGCTGCTGCCTGACTGCCTGCTGCCCACGTGCCCTGCCATTTGCTGCCTGCACATCAGCCAGGGGTGCTGTTGGTGTGACCACCCCTGCTGGAACTAAAGACTCCCGACTGGGATTCCATCGCTCCACAGCCCAGCCCCAGGACCCAGTTGCCCACCCACTCCTGCCTCTGGGGTTGTCATGTCGGGGCAAACTCCATCTGTGACCACTGACAACCCCCGGCCAGAGAGGCAGAGGGGCACCAGCTTCAGTGCCACCGAAGTTGGTGTCCTGGTGGAGCAAGTCCTGGGGCAGTATGATGCCCTCTTCGGAAGTTCCCGCGCCGACAAGGAAGGACGGACTCGGATCTGGACTGACATCGTGACTGCCATCAACGCGGAGGGGGTGGCAGTCCGCGACTTCCAACATGTCAAGAAGCGCTGGGAGGACTTCAGGTCCAGGACCCTGAACAAGGCCCGGCGCCTCTTGAAGGCAGCGGATGCCAAGGGGCGCCGGGGCCACTTGTCGGAAGAACAGATGAGGGTCCTGGAACACATATCCCCAGCGCTCCACGTCCAGGTCCTTGAGAGGCAGACCCGTCTGGAGTCGAGCGGTGAGTGTACATGCATCCTGATTGTGAGCAGTGCGTGTGGTGATTGTTCAGTAGTGTGCAGGTTGCACATCTGTTTGTATGGGGTCGAGTATGGGTGCGGGTGTACAGGGCCGTGGGGCTGACACATGCGAGGGCTGTAATGTGTGAGACATGGATGGTGCCTGTGTGTGTGGGCTTGCATGCCAAATGCAGTTGTGTGGGCACACAAGTTTGTATGAATGTGTATGTGAGTAGACATGTCCGTGATGTCACGCATGTATGTTGTTTTCAGCTGCATGTATCAGCGCTGTGTTCATGTGCATGTGTGTGTATTTGACAAGGGTGCAACAGTGATGCAACATGGATGCATGTGACAGCTTTACGTGGAAGCCTGATGGGCAGATGTGACATGGATGCCCGTCTGAACACTGCGACACTTGGCAGAGGTGTACACATGCATGCAAGTGTGGTGGTGTGTGTACATGTGTGGTGCACTTCCTGTGTTGCATGTGATGTCTGGCTCACCTTTGGCTGCTGATGCTGTTGTATGTGTATGGATGGTGTTGGCAGTTGCAACATGGCTGTGGTATGGCTTGTGTGTGCAAGTTGTAATGACATGTGTGTTGGGGATTGTGATGACATGTCTGAGGTTTGCCAATGCCACTCATGTACAACTGTCATGTGTGTATGTGTACATTGTACAGTGCCCTGATGCCTGTGTTTTGTTTCTCCCTGTCTGCAGCGTCAACTGATGAAGAGGGCAGAGAAGGTGCTGTGGAGCACAGCGGCGGGGATCCCACCGCCAGCCGGAGACGCAAGGCCCGGCTCCCCTCCCAGGTTGTCATCTCGTCGGGGAGTGAGGAGTCCGGTGCCGCGTCCCAGGCCGCAGCTGCCGGGGGGAGGTCCAAGAGGCGGAGGTTGCAGTTGGACTCCTCGGCAGCAGAAGGGGCAGCTGGGACCCCACAGGGCCCAACGGGGGAAGATGGCACAGAGTCATCCAGGTTGGTGGGGGGTTTGGTGGAGGAGGAGGCCGTGCAAGCACCGGAGACGGGGTCTGGGGGTGGGGATCCCACTGGTGCTAGTGGTGCAGTGCAGGACCAGGGACAGGAGGCAGCACAGGCCGCCGCGGAGGTGCCTGTGTGCAATCCTGTCCCTGATCCTGTCCCTGCATCATCTTGCACCAGCAGGGATGCCCATGTCCAGACCAGTTTTCAGGCAGGGGATGAGCTGACGTCAACTGGCCTTCCTCTGCCTGCGGACGTGGCTATCCAAGCCCGGGTTGAGCCTGTCCTGGCTGGTGTGGCATTGCGTCAACGGGCAATGCGAGGTGACCTGCAGTCTTTTCATGAAGAGACTGCACATCATCTCGAATGGCTCGTTGACCACGTCAGCCTGCTGGGACAGGTCACCCAGGCCGGATTCCTCCGTCTGATGGGGCTTGCCACGACCCCCTCCTCAGCTGGACCTCCTACGCGCCAGTCGTCCTCTGTGCCATCTTCCCACCCATCAGTCACCTGGGTGCCCTGTGGAGCTGCCTCTGACGGTGCGGCCGGCTGGTGGAGGAGGCATCCCTGCCACAGTCGGGAGTCGGACGTCCAGCAGGGGTTGCCACGTCAACGACTGCACCCCAGCCGGCGGAGGATGTGCAGGCAGCAGGAGGCAGTGCAGGGGCAGAGGCACAGCAGCAGCAGCACCATGGTGGGAGCCATGAAGGCTCGGGGCCTTCGACATCGGAGGGGCAGGCATCGGCCGGAGGGCAGGATGACGCAGGACAAAAAGTGTCTTCCGTGTGGCAGCGGTTGGGCCACGCCATAGATGCGGAGCGGCAGCGGCCGGAAGAGGCACGGCTCTCAATGGTCAGGGCGGAGAACTCCATGCAGAGGGCCCTGAGGCGGGTCGAGTGCCTCGAGGCAATCCGCAGGGCTTTGGAGGTGGACACGTCGATGGCCCTGCGGACCCTCGGGGCCATGGAGGAGGACCGCCTCCGGGACATTGAGGAGGAGTTCGATGATGCCCTGGCCCGGCACATCCAGAAGTGAGCCGTGGAACTAGCCCGCTGCCCTTGTACATAGTTATGTAGGTAGTGTTAAGTTTCATTTTTGTTTTTATTTCATTTGGACCTTTTGGACATTGGCCACATTTTTGTATATAGTTTTTTTTATTAGTTAGTGTAGTTAGTTAGGTTTCCTTTATTTTGTTGGGATGATGGACCCTGGCTTCTTGAATTGTACATAGTTGTGGACTTGTACATACTTTCTTTTTTAACATTCTCCATGGATCAATGGCTTATTATTTTTATTTCACATTGGATTTTGTTTGGTGGACATTGACTTTGTACTACATTACTTTGGATTTCTATATTCTTTAATTTTTTTTTATTTTGAACGGACATGCTTCTTTTCATTTTTTTCCATTCACATTTCTGTTTCTTCATTTTTGTTTCTATTCATCTTTCCTTTAATACATTATTTATTTGTTGAACTTCAATGTGTGGTGTCTCATTGTTTTCATGCATTTCATGTTATGTGTTTTGAGAATCACTGACACCCATTGGGTGTATGTGAGGGATATGTGTTTGTTTTGGAACTTGCAATTGGTGTTCTGTGATGTAATTGCAAAATATGAGTGGGTGGATGCAATACTCGGGTGGGTGTTTTGCATTTGGGGGCTGACCATAGAGACCAGGGATCTGGACTGTGATGACATGTTGGGTGGGGAACATGAGTTGGACATGGGTGGGGGCCTGCTGGAGGCTGCCCCTGGTGACTGGGGGGTGGGGGTGCTGGGAGACATGGGTGGGGGCCTGCTGGAGGCTGCCCCTGGTGGCTGGGGGGTGGGGGTGCTGGGTGACATGGGTGGGGGCCTGCTGGAGGCTGCCCCTGGTGACTGGGGGGTGGGGGGGGGTGGGAGACATGGGTGGGGGCCTGGTGGAGGCTGCCCCTGGTGGCTGGGGGGTGGGGGGGGTGGGAGACATGGGTGGGGGCCTGCTGGAGGCTGCCCCTGGTGGCTGGGGGGTGGGGGTGGTGGGAGACATGGGTGGGGGCCTGGTGGAGGGTGCCCCTGGTGGCTGGGGGGTGGGGGGGGTGGGAGACATGGGTGGGGGCCTGGTTGAGGCTGCCCCTGGTGGCTGGGGGGTGGGGGTGGTGGGAGACATGGGTGGGGGCCTGGTGGAGGCTGCCCCTGGTGACTGGGGGGTGGGGGGGTGGGAGACATGGGTGGGGGCCTGGTTGAGGCTGCCCCTGCACTGCTGGGGGGTGGGGGTGGTGGGAGACATGGGTGGGGGCCTGCTGGAGGCTGCCCCTGCACTGCTGGGGGGTGGGGGTGGTGGGAGACATGGGTGGGGGCCTGGTGGAGGCTGCCCCTGGTGACTGGGGGGTGGGGGTGGTGGGAGACATGGGTGGGGGCCTGGTTGAGGCTGCCCCTGCACTGCTGGGGGGTGGGGGTGGTGGGAGACATGGGTGGGGGCCTGCTGGAGGCTGCCCCTGCACTGCTGGGGGGTGGGGGTGGTGGGAGACATGGGTGGGGGCCTGGTGGAGGCTGCCCCTGGTGGCTGGGGGGTGGGGGTGGTGGGAGACATGGGTGGGGGCCCGGTGGAGGGTGCCCCTGGTGACTGGGGGGTGGGGGAGGGGTGAGACATGGGTGGGGGCCTGGTTGAGGCTGCCCCTGCACTGCTGGGGGTGGGGGTGGTGGGAGACATGAGTTTGACATGGGTGGGGGCCTGGTGGAGGCTGCCCCTGCACTGCTGGGGTGTGGGGGTGGTGGGAGACATGGGTGGGGGCCTGGTGGAGGCTGCCCCTGGTGACTGGGGGGTGGGGGTGCTGGGAGACATGGGTGGGGGCCTGCTGGAGGCTGCCCCTGGTGGCTGGGTGGTGGGGGTGCTGGGTGACATGGGTGGGGGCCTGCTGGAGGCTGCCCCTGGTGACTGGGGGGTGGGGGGGGGAGACATGGGTGGGGGCCTGGTGGAGGCTGCCCCTGGTGGCTGGGGGGTGGGGGGGTGGGAGACATGGGTGGGGGCCTGGTGGAGGCTGCCCCTGGTGGCTGGGGGGTGGGGGTGGTGGGAGACATGGGTGGGGGCCTGGTGGAGGGTGCCCCTGGTGGCTGGGGGGTGGGGGGGGTGGGAGACATGGGTGGGGGCCTGGTTGAGGCTGCCCCTGGTGGCTGGGGGGTGGGGGTGGTGGGAGACATGGGTGGGGGCCTGGTGGAGGCTGCCCCTGGTGACTGGGGGGTGGGGGGTGGTGGGAGACATGGGTGGGGGCCTGGTTGAGGCTGCCCCTTGTGGCTGGGGGGTGGGGGGGGGTGGGAGACATGGGTGGGGGCCTGGTGGAGGCTGCCCCTGGTGGCTGGGGGGTGGGGGTGGTGGGAGACATGGGTGGGGGCCTGCTGGAGGCTGCCCCTGGTGGCTGGGGGGTGGGGGTGCTGGGAGACATGGGTGGGGGCCTGCTGGAGGCTGCCCCTGCACTGCTGGGGGGTGGGGGTGGTGGGAGACATGGGTGGGGGCCTGGTGGAGGCTGCCCCTGGTGGCTGGGGGTGGGGGTGGTGGGAGACATGGGTGGGGGCCCGGTGGAGGGTGCCCCTGGTGACTGGGGGGTGGGGGGGTGTGAGACATGGGTGGGGGCCTGGTTGAGGCTGCCCCTGCACTGCTGGGGGGTGGGGGTGGTGGGAGACATGAGTTTGACATGGGTGGGGGCCTGGTGGAGGCTGCCCCTGCACTGCTGGGGTGTGGGGGTGGTGGGAGACATGGGTGGGGGCCTGGTGGAGGCTGCCCCTGGTGACTGGGGGGTGGGGGTGCTGGGAGACATGGGTGGGGGCCTGCTGGCAGGTGCCCCACAGTGCTGGGGGGTGGGAGACATGAGTTGGACATGGGTGGGGGCCTGCTGGAGGCTGCCCCTGGTGACTGGGGGGTGGGGGGGTGGGAGACATGGGTGGGGGCCTGGTGGAGGCTGCCCCTGGTGGCTGGGGGGTGGGGGGGTGGGCGACATGGGTGGGGGCCTGGTGGAGGCTGCCCCTGGTGGCTGGGGGGTGGGGGTGGTGGGAGACAAGGGTGGGGGCCCTGGTGGAGGGTGCCCCTGGTGGCTGGGGGGTGGGGGGGGTGGGAGACATGGGTGGGGGCCTGGTTGAGGCTGCCCCTGGTGGCTGGGGGGTGGGGGTGGTGGGAGACATGGGTGGGGGCCTGGTGGAGGCTGCCCCTGGTGACTGGGGGGTGGGGGGGGTGGGAGACATGGCTGGGGGCCTGGTGGAGGCTGCCCCTGGTGGCTGGGGGGTGGGTGTGGTGGGAGACATGGGTGGGGGCCTGCTGGAGGCTGCCCCTGGTGGCTGGGGGGTGGGGGTGCTGGGAGACATGGGTGGGGGCCTGCTGGAGGCTGCCCCTGCACTGCTGGGGGGTGGGGGTGCTGGGAGACATGGGTGGGGGCCTGGTGGAGGCTGCCCCTGGTGGCTGGGGGGTGGGGGTGGTGGGAGACATGGGTGGGGGCCCGGTGGAGGGTGCCCCTGGTGACTGGGGGGTGGGGGGGGTGTGAGACATGGGTGGGGGCCTGGTTGAGGCTGCCCCTGCACTGCGGGGGGGTGGGGGTGGTGGGAGACATGAGTTTGACATGGGTGGGGGCCTGGTGGAGGCTGCCCCTGCACTGCTGGGGTGTGGGGGTGGTGGGAGACATGGGTGGGGGCCTGGTGGAGGCTGCCCCTGGTGACTGGGGGGTGGGGGTGCTGGGAGACATGGGTGGGGGCCTGCTGGCAGGTGCCCCACAGTGCTGGGGGGTGGGAGACATGAGTTGGACATGGGTGGGGGCCTGCTGGAGGCTGCCCCTGGTGACTGGGGGGTGGGGGGGGGTGGGAGACATGGGTGGGGGCCTGGTGGAGGCTGCCCCTGGTGGCTGGGGGGTGGGGGGGGGGTGGGAGACATGGGTGGGGGCCTGGTGGAGGCTGCCCCTGGTGGCTGGGGGGTGGGGGTGGTGGGAGACATGGGTGGGGGCCTGGTGGAGGGTGATCCTGGTGGCTGGGGGGTGGGGGGGATGGGAGACATGGGTGGGGGCCTGGTTGAGGCTGCCCCTGGTGGCTGGGGGGTGGGGGTGGTGGGAGACATGGGTGGGGGCCTGGTGGAGGCTGCCCCTGGTGACTGGGGGGTGGGGGGGGTGGGAGACATGGGTGGGGGCCTGTTGGAGGCTGCCCCTGGTGGCTGGGGGGTGGGGGTGGTGGGAGACATGGGTGGGGGCCTGCTGGAGGCTGCCCCTGGTGGCTGGGGGGTGGGGGTGCTGGGAGACATGGGTGGGGGCCTGCTGGAGGCTGCCCCTGCACTGCTGGGGGGTGGGGGTGGTGGGAGACATGGGTGGGGGCCTGGTGGAGGCTGCCCCTGGTGGCTGGGGGGTGGGGGTGGTGGGAGACATGGGTGGGAGCCCGGTGGAGGGTGCCCCTGGTGACTGGGGGGTGGGGGGGTGTGAGACATGGGTGGGGGCCTGGTTGAGGCTGCCCCTGGTGACTGGGGGGTGGGGGGGGGGTGGGAGACATGGGTGGGGGCCTGGTGGAGGCTGCCCCTGGTGGCTGGGGGGTGGGGGGGTGGGAGACATGGGTGGGGGCCTGGTGGAGGCTGCCCCTGGTGACTGGGGGGTGGGGGTGCTGGGAGACATGGGTGGGGGCCTGCTGGAGGCTGCCCCTGGTGGCTGGGGGGTGGGGGTGGTGGGAGACATGGGTGGGGGCCTGGTGGAGGCTGCCCCTGGTGACTGGGGGGTGGGGGGGGTGGGAGACATGGGTGGGGGCCTGGTTGAGGCTGCCCCTGGTGGCTGGGGGGTGGGGATGGTGGGAGACATGGGTGGGGGCCTGGTGGAGGCTGCCCCTGGTGACTGGGGGGTGGGGGGGGGTGGGAGACATGGGTGGGGGCCTGGTGGAGGGTGCCCCTGGTGGCTGGGGGGTGGGGGGGTGGGAGACATGGGTGGGGGCCTGGTTGAGGCTGCCCCTGGTGGCTGGGGGGTGGGGGGGTGGGAGACATGGGTGGGGGCCTGGTGGAGGCTGCCCCTGGTGGCTGGGGGGTGGGGGTGGTGGGAGACATGGGTGGGGGCCTGCTGGAGGCTGCCCCTGGTGGCTGGGGGGTGGGGGTGCTGGGAGACATGGGTGGGGGCCTGCTGGAGGCTGCCCCTGCACTGCTGGGGGGTGGGGGTGGTGGGAGACATGGGTGGGGGCCTGGTGGAGGCTGCCCCTGGTGGCTGGGGGGTGGGGGTGGTGGGAGACATGGGTGGGGGCCCGGTGGTGGGTGCCCCTGGTGACTGGGGGGTGGGGGGGGTGTGAGACATGGGTGGGGGCCTGGTTGAGGCTGCCCCTGCACTGCGGGGGGTGGGGGTGGTGGGAGACATGAGTTTGACATGGGTGGGGGCCTGGTGGAGGCTGCCCCTGCACTGCTGGGGTGTGGGGGTGGTGGGAGACATGGGTGGGGGCCTGGTGGAGGCTGCCCCTGGTGACTGGGGGGTGGGGGTGCTGGGAGACATGGGTGGGGGCCTGCTGGCAGGTGCCCCACAGTGCTGGGGGGTGGGAGACATGAGTTGGACATGGGTGGGGGCCTGCTGGAGGCTGCCCCTGGTGACTGGGGGGTGGGGGGGTGGGAGACATGGGTGGGGGCCTGGTGGAGGCTGCCCCTGGTGGCTGGGGGGTGGGGGGGGTGGGAGACATGGGTGGGGGCCTGGTGGAGGCTGCCCCTGGTGGCTGGGGGGTGGGGGTGGTGGGAGACATGGGTGGGGGCCTGGTGGAGGGTGCCCCTGGTGGCTGGGGGGTGGGGGGGATGGGAGACATGGGTGGGGGCCTGGTTGAGGCTGCCCCTGGTGGCTGGGGGGTGGGGGTGGTGGGAGACATGGGTGGGGGCCTGGTGGAGGCTGCCCCTGGTGACTGGGGGGTGGGGGGGGGTGGGAGACATGGGTGGGGGCCTGTTGGAGGCTGCCCCTGGTGGCTGGGGGGTGGGGGTGGTGGGAGACATGGGTGGGGGCCTGCTGGAGGCTGCCCCTGGTGGCTGGGGGGTGGGGGTGCTGGGAGACATGGGTGGGGGCCTGCTGGAGGCTGCCCCTGCACTGCTGGGGGGTGGGGGTGGTGGGAGACATGGGTGGGGGCCTGGTGGAGGCTGCCCCTGGTGGCTGGGGGGTGGGGGTGGTGGGAGACATGGGTGGGAGCCCGGTGGAGGGTGCCCCTGGTGACTGGGGGGTGGGGGGGTGTGAGACATGGGTGGGGGCCTGGTTGAGGCTGCCCCTGGTGACTGGGGGGTGGGGGGGGGTGGGAGACATGGGTGGGGGCCTGGTGGAGGCTGCCCCTGGTGGCTGGGGGGTGGGGGGGTGGGAGACATGGGTGGGGGCCTGGTGGAGGCTGCCCCTGGTGACTGGGGGGTGGGGGTGCTGGGAGACATGGGTGGGGGCCTGCTGGAGGCTGCCCCTGGTGGCTGGGGGGTGGTGGGAGACATGGGTGGGGGCCTGGTGGAGGCTGCCCCTGGTGACTGGGGGGTGGGGGGGGGTGGGAGACATGGGTGGGGGCCTGGTTGAGGCTGCCCCTGGTGGCTGGGGGGTGGGGGTGGTGGGAGACATGGGTGGGGGCCTGGTGGAGGCTGCCCCTGGTGACTGGGGGGTGGGGGGGGTGGGAGACATGGGTGGGGGCCTGGTGGAGGGTGCCCCTGGTGGCTGGGGGGTGGGGGGGTGGGAGACATGGGTGGGGGCCTGGTTGAGGCTGACCCTGGTGGCTGGGGGGTGGGGGGGTGGGAGACATGGGTGGGGGCCTGGTGGAGGCTGCCCCTGGTGGCTGGGGGGTGGGGGTGGTGGGAGACATGGGTGGGGGCCTGCTGGAGGCTGCCCCTGGTGGCTGGGGGGTGGGGGTGCTGGGAGACATGGGTGGGGGCCTGCTGGAGGCTGCCCCTGCACTGCTGGGGGGTGGGGGTGGTGGGAGACATGGGTGGGGGCCTGGTGGAGGCTGCCCCTGGTGGCTGGGGGGTGGGGGTGGTGGGAGACATGGGTGGGGGCCCGGTGGAGGGTGCCCCTGGTGACTGGGGGGTGGGGGGGTGTGAGACATGGGTGGGGGCCTGGTTGAGGCTGCCCCTGCACTGCTGGGGGGTGGGGGTGGTGGGAGACATGAGTTTGACATGGGTGGGGGCCTGGTGGAGGCTGCCCCTGCACTGCTGGGGTGTGGGGGTGGTGGGAGACATGGGTGGGGGCCTGCTGGCAGGTGCCCCACAGTGCTGGGGGGTGGGAGACATGAGTTGGACATGGGTGGGGGCCTGCTGGAGGCTGCCCCTGGTGACTGGGGGGTGGGGGGGTGGGAGACATGGGTGGGGGCCTGGTGGAGGCTGCCCCTGGTGGCTGGGGGGTGGGGGGGTGGGAGACATGGGTGGGGGCCTGGTGGAGGCTGCCCCTGGTGGCTGGGGGGTGGGGGTGGTGGGAGACATGGGTGGGGGCCTGGTGGAGGGTGCCCCTGGTGGCTGGGGGGTGGGGGGGTGGGAGACATGGGTGGGGGCCTGCTGGAGGCTGCCCCTGGTGGCTGGGGGGTGGGGGTGCTGGGAGACATGGGTGGGGGCCTGCTGGAGGCTGCCCCTGCACTGCTGGGGGGTGGGGGTGGTGGGAGACATGGGTGGGGGCCTGGTGGAGGCTGCCCCTGGTGGCTGGGGGGTGGGGGTGGTGGGAGACATGGGTGGGGGCCCGGTGGAGGGTGCCCCTGGTGACTGGGGGGTGGGGGGGGTGTGAGACATGGGTGGGGGCCTGGTTGAGGCTGCCCCTGCACTGCTGGGGGGTGGGGGTGGTGGGAGACATGAGTTTGACATGGGTGGGGGCCTGGTGGAGGCTGCCCCTGCACTGCTGGGGTGTGGGGGTGGTGGGAGACATGGGTGGGGGCCTGGTGGAGGCTGCCCCTGGTGACTGGGGGGTGGGGGTGCTGGGAGACATGGGTGGGGGCCTGCTGGCAGGTGCCCCACAGTGCTGGGGGGTGGGAGACATGAGTTGGACATGGGTGGGGGCCTGCTGGAGGCTGCCCCTGGTGACTGGGGGGTGGGGGGGGTGGGAGACATGGGTGGGGGCCTGGTGGAGGCTGCCCCTGGTGGCTGGGGGGTGGGGGGGGTGGGAGACATGGGTGGGGGCCTGGTTGAGGCTGCCCCTGGTGGCTGGGGGGTGGGGGTGGTGGGAGACATGGGTGGGGGCCTGGTGGAGGCTGCCCCTGGTGACTGGGGGGTGGGGGGGTGGGAGACATGGGTGGGGGCCTGGTGGAGGCTGCCCCTGGTGGCTGGGGGGTGGGGGTGGTGGGAGACATGGGTGGGGGCCTGCTGGAGGCTGCCCCTGGTGGCTGGGGGGTGGGGGTGCTGGGAGACATGGGTGGGGGCCTGCTGGAGGCTGCCCCTGCACTGCTGGGGGGTGGGGGTGGTGGGAGACATGGGTGGGGGCCTGGTGGAGGCTGCCCCTGGTGGCTGGGGGGTGGGGGTGGTGGGAGACATGGGTGGGGGCCCGGTGGAGGGTGCCCCTGGTGACTGGGGGGTGGGGGGGTGTGAGACATGGGTGGGGGCCTGGTTGAGGCTGCCCCTGCACTGCTGGTGGGTGGGGGTGGTTGGAGACATGAGTTTGACATGGGTGGGGGCCTGGTGGAGGCTGCCCCTGCACTGCTGGGGTGTGGGGGTGGTGGGAGACATGGGTGGGGGCCTGGTGGAGGCTGCCCCTGGTGACTGGGGGTTGGGGGTGCTGGGAGACATGGGTGGGGGCCTGCTGGCAGGTGCCCCACAGTGCTGGGGGGTGGGAGACATGAGTTGGACATGGGTGGGGGCCTGCTGGAGGCTGCCCCTGGTGACTGGGGGGTGGGGGGGTGGGAGACATGGGTGGGGGCCTGGTGGAGGCTGCCCCTGGTGGCTGGGGGGTGGGGGGGGTGGGAGACATGGGTGGGGGCCTGGTTGAGGCTGCCCCTGGTGGCTGGGGGGTGGGGGTGGTGGGAGACATGGGTGGGGGCCTGGTGGAGGCTGCCCCTGGTGACTGGGGGGTGGGGGGGTGGGAGACATGGGTGGGGGCCTGGTGGAGGCTGCCCCTGGTGGCTGGGGGGTGGGGGTGGTGGGAGACATGGGTGGGGGCCTGGTTGAGGCTGCCCCTGCACTGCTGGGGGGTGGGGGTGGTGGGAGACATGAGTTTGACATGGGTGGGGGCCTGGTGGAGGCTGCCCCTGCACTGCTGGGGTGTGGGGGTGGTGGGAGACATGGGTGGGGGCCTGGTGAAGGCTGCCCCTGGTGACTGGGGGGTGGGGGTGCTGGGAGACATGGGTGGGGGCCTGCTGGCAGGTGCCCCACAGTGCTGGGGGGTGGGAGACATGAGTTGGACATGGGTGGGGGCCTGCTGGAGGCTGCCCCTGGTGACTGGGGTTGTGGGGGGGGTGGGAGACATGGGTGGGGGCCTGGTGGAGGCTGCCCCTGGTGGCTGGGGGGTGGGGGGGGGTGGGAGACATGGGTGGGGGCCTGGTGGAGGCTGCCCCTGGTGGCTGGGGGGTGGGGGTGGTGGGAGACATGGGTGGGGGCCTGGTGGAGGGTGCCCCTGGTGGCTGGGGGGTGGGGGGGTGGGAGACATGGGTGGGGGCCTGGTTGAGGCTGCCCCTGGTGGCTGGGGGGTGGGGGTGGTGGGAGACATGGGTGGGGGCCTGGTGGAAGCTGCCCCTGGTGACTGGGGGGTGGGGGGGTGGGAGACATGGGTGGGGGCCTGGTGGAGGGTGCCCCTGCACTGCTGGGGGGTGGGGGTGCTGGGTGACATGGGTGGGGGCCTGGTGGAGGCTGCCCCTGGTGACTGGGGGGTGGGGGTGCTGGGAGACATGGGTGGGGGCCTGGTGGAGGGTGCCCCTGGTGGCTGGGGGGTGGGGGAGCTGGGAGACATGGGTGGGGGCCTGGTGGAGGCTGCCCCTGGTGGCTGGGGGGTGGGGGTGCTGGGTGACATGGGTGGGGGCCTGCTGGAGGCTGCCCCTGGTGGCTGGGGGGTGGGGGTGCTGGGTGACATGGGTGGGGGCCTGGTGGAGGCTGCCCCTGGTGACTGGGGGGTGGGGGTGGTGGGAGACATGGGTGGGGGCCTGCTGGAGTCTGCCCCTGGTGGCTGGGGGTGCAGGGGGACATGCGTTGGTGGGCAGTAGTGCTAGTTGATATGTGGGTTGGCTGGTGGCCATGGCCATGGTGGATGGGGTGCCTGCAGGACATGTGCTGGGTAGGCCCCTGTGGTGTGAGCCACCTGCAGGGGCCGTGGAGGGTGTAGAGGGTACACCTGGGAGGACCCACACGTGCAATTCACGTGTGCTGCTCCCCGCGCACCCCCGGAATACACGTACCCCGCTCAATCGCGTGTGGAACTTCCCGCGCACCCCTGAAATCCACGTACCCGGCCAAATCGCGTGTGGAACTTCCCGCGCACCCCTGAAATCCACGTACCCGGCCAAATCGCGTGTGGAACTTCCCGCGCACCCCTGAAATCCACGTACCCGGCCAAATCGCGTGTGGAACTTCCCGCGCACCCCTGAAATCCACGTACCCGGCCAAATCGCGTGTGGAACTTCCCGCGCACCCCCGAAATACACGTACCCCGCTCATTCGCGTGTGTAACTTACCGCGCAACCCCGGAATACACGTACCTCGCTCAATCGCATATTTGACTTCCCGCGCACCCCTGAAATCCACGTACCCGGACAAATCGCGTGTGGAACTTCCTGCGCACCCCCGAAATACACGTACCCCGCTCATTCGCGTGTGTAACTTCCCGCGCACCCCCGGAATACACGTACCTCGCTCAGTCGCATATTTGACTTCCCGCGCACCCCCGGAATACACGTACCCCGCTCAATCGCGTGTGGAACTTCCCGCGCACCCCTGAAATCCACGTACCCGGCCAAATCGCGTGTGGAACTTCCCGCGCACCCCTGAAATCCACGTACCCGGCCAAATCGCGTGTGGAACTTCCCGCGCACCCCCGTAATACACGTACCCCGCTCATTCGCGTGTGTAACTTCCCGCGCACCCCCGGAATACACGTACCCCGCTCAATCGCGTGTGTCACTTCCCGCGCACCCCCGGAATACACGTACCCCGCTCAATCGCGTATTTTACTTCCCGCGGCGCCACTTTTTTGATGCGCTGGGACTCTACCGCCTGCCTTCGTGTGGCGGACGTGTTTCAGCTTGTGCGTGGCTTTGGCTGTGCGTGGGTTTGCCCTCTTCCATTCCATGAATACGTGTGGTTCGTGTGCGTGTGGGCGTTCCCTCTGCTTCCGTGCAGTGCATCCCCAGTTACGCCCTTATTTTCGCGTGTTGTTCCCCATTCCGCGCGTTCCGCCCCATGTCCCGCCCACTTTCTGCTGTGTGCGCTGAGGTTTTGCGCTTTCACTGTGCGCGTCGCGCACCGTCGCGCACGCCTTTCGCGATGTTGCAGTGACTTGTGCGCCATGCACGGGTTTGGCGCACATCCCGCGGTGAACACGCGCAGGGACTTCCATGAATCGCACGCGTGCGTGTGCGCCTATTTTTTTCCGCTTGCGCCTAGATTTTCGGCGCACGTTGGTTCCATGAATCGGCCCCTAAATCAAAGGTGTTCATCAGTGAGTTTAAAAAACAATGATGGGCACGTGTGGACTGGGAACCAAAACAGGCCCTCGAATGTGTTTTCAAAATAGCCCTATATTCACATTTTCAGCAAGACCAACACTTTTCCCTATGAGAACTTTTGGAAAGTAAAATAGTTTACACCCCAAAAGAGACCCAGGGTGCAGAGGCCTACCGGGAAATCTCCAGAGTTCCCCATAGGCCAGTCCATCCCTGTATGATGGGTGTAACAAAACAACGAACCAAAAACAACGAACTGAATGAAAACTGGAAAAACAAACGGGATCGAACACAACTTCAAGCAGGGAAAGCCAAGTGGAAAAAGTAGGTCTCAAGTCATGATTTGCAGAGGGTCAACATTGTCCTGCATCGTAGGGCCTGATTTACAAAGCCTTTTTCATTGGGGTTTTACCATTCATAAGTGTTTTTTTCTAAATCAGGCCCAGAGTGTTGGCTTCAGAGAATCTCAGATCTCCAAAGAAACGCACCCGGAAAGCCATGCATCCCACTCTCGCTTCAAATGATGAAACCTCCTTGGCACTGTGCTGCGCATCCTATTTGACGTCCTCAGTCCGCCATGGAATGGTTCTCTGGGAAGACACTAGAGCATATGTTTAGGGGGCTATCACAGAAACGTTGCACCAGTGCAGGTCCAAGTAGTACTAGGGCAAGCATTGCTCGAGTGCAAACAAAATATTCTTTTCACACATTTTAGCACGTCTGTTCCAGTCACAGCCCTTTCCCTGGGCAAACATGCACTTAAAGAATGTTTTTTGCACAAGTTCTATTAGTTTTTTATTAATTGTGCTTGCACTGGTGCGCGTTTCTGTAATACCGCCCAGTGTGTATCACTCCCTGCAAGTGTGATTAGCAAGGATTGGCAGATTATCGTGCAGCCCATTTGGTTGCAGGAGAATTGGTTGCAGATTCTTTGATGAATTTTGCTGCATATATATATGTGAGGGTGGGTTTAGGGAAATAATTATTTTAGGTCGGTTAAGGGTTGGGGGGGGGGACTGCAGGGGGTCTCTCCCTGCATATACGTGTGGCGAAATCAACCGGTCAACAAAATAACTGTGACCAATTCTCCTTCACCCAAATAGATTCAATGTAATCACCCTAAACGATTAGCAATTACCCTTCAGTCAATGCAGAAAACACGAGTGCATCTGGTCTAATGTGGCAACATGTTTAATTTTACTTTTAAACATTTGTTTGCCGTAATACAGTGGTGCTGCACGATGATTTGGAAGGGCAATAATGAATTTGAGTTGCAATGAAAATATTAATGACTGGATCAATTATTGAGCTTTATACTGTGCTGAATGACCACTGCAGTGGTCTCAAAGTGCCCATCCTTGTCTGAGATTTTAGGACGTATTTTGTTCCCACCCAGGGATCGCAAGACTGTACGCTGCTGCAGGAAATTGAACGTGGGGAATTGGAGATGAACGTGGTGTAGAAAGGAGGATAGAAGAATGCAAGGAAGCTTGAACTGAGGAACGGAGTAGAGTGATGAAAACATGAAATTGTAAATGTATACTCTGGCTGCATGAGGGGCCCAAGATGTTCTCTGGCAAAACTAAGTGTAGTGAGGGCATGATTGACCGAGTCACCACTGGGATAGACCGTGCTTTTTAAAGCTTTAGAGAAGTTGGCTGCCAAGGACAACAAAGTCCAGTATACATGTGTTTCTTATGTATAAGAAATGACCATGTAGGATCATAACTCAGCTTGTATAACAAGGGTTAATCCCAGAATATGAGAACAAGGAAGAGATTAACTCACGCTCTACGGTGGATCAAAGCTACCGTAAGTGCAGAAGAGAACCACTAAACGGCACTCATGGTGAGAGAGCTTACAACTATTTATTCAGATCAAGCAAATGATTGCAATATCATAAACACATATTTTGCAATATATATCATACATTTAACACTAAAGAACAGTCAATAACACATCATTGTTAAGATGGATTTCTGAACTCTGACCTGGTGGGCAGAGGTTCAAGAGGCCAGCCTAGTTTCTTGGAACAGGGTATCCTTCTGGACAAGCCAGACCAATCAAGGTAGCTTGGCGGCGGTCACAACTGGGTCTCAGGAGGGGTGAGGTTGATGGAAAGACCTCAATGAGCACACAGAGCAAGGACACTTACAAATTACTCACAGTCAGTTGTAGATATATTAAAAATACAAATACATTTATTTCAAGGCCTTTGAGTTTCAACACACAAATAAAATCACAATGATACTTTTAAGCCAACACAATCCTATCTAAAAACATATATACAAGACCAATGGGATCTAAAAGGTTCATGCACGGAATGGGTCCAAAACCTAAAAGAGGAAGGAAACAGTCAGTGCAAATAGTCTTTAGTCCCTGCTGCATCCAATACACTCCTAACTAAGAGGCAGTAAAATCCCGAAGAAGAGTGGAGTCTTATGCTCAAATGTACATGCAATGCCAGCGCACGTGGTAGTTCAAATGGGCAAAACGGGGTCTCTTCAAGGGTATGTAGCAGCTCAGGAAGGTGGGTGAGGCGATGAAAAAATAGATTCCCACTATTCGAGGAGGGTCTCCACTTGAGGGCAGGGTCGATTCCAAGAGTTGGGAATAGTTTTCTAGTTCGTACTAGCAGTAGAAAGGAGAGGGGCCCTCAGAGGCCATTTGTGCGTAAAAATGAATGGAGGTGCTAGAGGCCACCGGTTAGGGTTGCAATTACTCACCAACTCCTGGTGCACTCTGGACCAAACGTCGGCAGTCAAGTCCACTTCGGCTGCAGGTTCAAGTGCGGCAATTTTGCGGCTTTCAGCAGAGAAGATACAGTGATGAATCCCAAATGGGACAGTGCCAATTTCTCTGCTCCTGGTGGATGGGTCAGGCCAGTTTCACTGCAGCAGGCTTCGGGGCAAAAGGGGCATAAATGCAGTGCACATTCAAAGATCATCACCACGGCTGGGCGACAAGGTAACCACGTATACTCCGGTTCTGGCCCACTCATCTCACTTCAGATTTGGGAATGCCAAGGATACGGAATTCGGTGTGAGGGTGGCGTGAACACAGAGCTAGTGATATACCAAGTTTCGAGGGCCTCCTCAAAACGGTGGTGGAGACAGAGCAAAGGTCCTGTGTAAGCTGGTCAGCCCACTGGTTGGCCCAGGGACACTTCCACAAAGGCTTACTTGCAGGGTTTGATGAAGGTGCCGAGAATAGTTGATCCCACTCTTACAATGGATCGAAGCATCTTTGCAGACCTTCTAGGACGACCAGATGCAGAGGCGTCCCAGGGGACGACAGCAGGCTCAGGGTGCCAAACCTTCCGTCAGGTCACCAGCCGTTCCTTGACTCAGCTTCTTAGTTTCAGGATACTTGGATCCTATCCTCCATTCAGTGAGATCTCCAGAGATCGACATGGTATGGGTGTGTGGGGCCTCCTCTTATCTAGATTCTCCTTTGTGCCAAAACTAAGAGGACCCAATGGGAGATCTGCTCACATACAGGCATAACATACGTGGACTAATCTTGGACCATGGTGGTCCCAGGCATTCACAGCACTCTAGACTCTCTGGCACCAAGGATGTGTATTGGAACCAGATGTTCCAGCACACATTCTGGAGGCACACACACAAGGCATGCAGAAGACAGTGAAAGCTAGGTGCTTCATGGGAGAATGCATGCCCAAATAAGGACTGACCCAGGTTGGCTTGACCTGAGGAAGGGGAAGGGGCAGGATGGCCAAAGGACAGGACAAAGAACCTCATGGCATGGACATTTTGGAGCAAGGCCACCTATTCGTGCCAAACGCGGTTAACGCTGTTAACATGGCATGAAAGGGTTAGAAATATATGAAAAAATAAGCTGCCACAAGCCCTGTCCATAGCACATCCGCACTTCTCCTAAAACATCCTTCGAGAGTATCTAGTGCCTTTGGAAATGACTAGAGACCCCAGATGCACTGTACTGTAAGGTACATTGTGCATTTGTAAGTTGTTGTTAAAAAGTTGCAACACTGACAAGGTCTAAGGGAAACAAAGTCTCCCAGTACTGACTGCCTTAAGGGCATGTCAGTTTCCCCATACAAAGAGAGCGAAAAGCCCACAGGAGTGCAGCAGAAGACTGGGCTCCTCTGGCACAGTCAGACTATGGTGTACAAATCAAAGTGGAATGTTCACAACTGGAGGGACAATTACACATGAAATGGAAATCTTTCCTAACAATCATCAGTCACTGGAGACGGCTGTCCTAAAAATCCTATTTCACGGGCATAAAAGTCACTGTGCATATGCCCTGTGTCTAACTAGGTTTAGTAACAGTGTGACAAGCATTCCACTATAAATGTTGACACATTGTGTTTCTGGCTAGAGAGGGAAGACTTTGTCTTGTATCAGTTCAAGGTTTAATGCGTCCCTCCAAACCTTCCGAAGGACACCCAAATCAAGGCGATGTAAATGTATCGTTCCCCTGTTAATGAGAACAACTCCTGATAAACACTTCCATTGCTTCTGTATGTCTTGGGCCACTCACTTTTAAACACATCATAAATATTTGTGTATTCGCTGATTTCTTTCTAGTCGAGACATTCAGTGCTGTACCCCTCATATATGTGTTATTTCCAGACAACGCTCAATCTTATGACACTCCCTGGAAGTCAACTTATCACTGTCGTCTCATGCTTCCGGAAGCAAGTGGGACTGATGCACACGCGTTCCTTATTAGAAGATATTTATGAAAAAAAGTCCTTGTTATGAGACAACAGTAATAAATTGGCTTCCCAGGAGTGTCATAAGATTGAGCTCGGATCAAATGTATCTACTGTTATTACTTCTCAGCTGCATACCTTACAGAGACTTTCAATGGAGCACCCATGCAGTGCCGAATCACTCCGTCAAAGGTATTGCAGCTTACTTTAAAGTTCAATCAATCATCAGCAGTTCACTTCATCCACATCTCTTATCACACGCGTGTTACCAATGTACAGGGTAGAGGTGGGTCCTTTTTTTCCTGTCAGGTTGGACTATTTTATGGGATGTTCTTGTTCGCTCTAATATTTCATATGGCCCATGCCACTTTGAGACAAGTTTATTTTCAGAGGTAGGTAAGAGGATAAATACCTTTTGGTCCTACTGAAAAAGATCTTCAGTTTACCTTTTTGCTGTAGGTGGACCTTTGTTGTGCTTGGGCTTTTTCCATGTGAGTATAGACTAGATTTCAAACAAGTTTTCAAATGCTCTCGCAATCTGGTAGCTGTTTGTGAGAGGGGAATAGGTGCCTCTTCTCATTTTTCCCAGGTCTCCCGGAGTATATCTAGGATATCTCTTGGTTCTCTACCATGAAGTAGTTTGAAAGACTATCCAGTGGATGCCTGAGGGGTCTTTCTTACTGCAAATAGGGCCCAAGGAATCATGTGATCCCTGTCCTTCCCATCCTTGTCTACCAACTTTCTTAGGATCATCTTAAGTGTTTTGTTAAATCTTTCTACCAATCCGTCCGTTTGAGAGTATTAAATAGAGGTTTTCAAGGTAGCAATATGGAGAAATTCTTTGACTTCACCTATGAGTTTGCTCATAAAATTGTATCCCTGATCTGTTAGAATTTCCTTTGGAAAAACAACCCTGAACAAATATGGCAATAGATGTTTTAAAATCTGTTGGGTTGTGTTGTTCCTCAAGGGGAAGGACTCTGGGTATTGGGTAGCATAATCAACGATTAAAAGGACATATTTGCTACCCAGTCTAGCGGTTTCCAATAGTCCAATGATATCCATCCGAATCCGGGAGAAAAGGGCTTCTATTATTGGTAAAGGGTTTAGATGGGCAGGCAAGAGACTATGCATGCTGGTTTTCTGACATATTTGACATGTCTGAATGAAGTTCTTTATATCAGCATGGATACCTGGCCAGTAAAACTTTGCACTGATGTGGGCGTGGGTCTCAGATTGTCCTACGTGTCCCCCTGTCAAATGAGAATGTGCAATGTCTAGCACGATCTTCCTATGGGTTTCGGGGATTACTAATTGAGTTTTACTTAGACCTTCTGTGGAGGTTTCCTTTCTGTACAGTAATCACTCTCTCAGGAAGAAAAAAGGACTTCCCTTCTCTAATTCTTCCCCTTCAGGAATCACCTGTGAAAAAGCCTCTGCGAGTGCTGGATCATTTCCCCGGGCGATGGCTAGGTCGGGAAGAATGACAGGTTCTTCTTCCCTTTTTGCCTCTAAGATAGATGGTTCATAAGCTTCCCCAAAGCCTAAGGTACCTCTCTCAGTTTCTTCTGGTTCACTCTCTATACAACGGGGAAATAGAGCCTTTTCAAGAATTCCCTGTGCAATTCGGTCCCCACAATGTACTTCAAATGGAATTTTGCCATGGTTCTGTAGGAGAACCTTTATTTCTCTGTGGAAGTCCGAAACTATGATGCCCAGTAGGGCATCCAGATCGAACTTCCAGGCCTGGCAAGATTTTGGAGCCAATGTTATATAACACCGAGGAGGCGGTATCAAGACTAAGTATGTGGGAATCATTCTTCTTTTACATGGAGGGATATTAGCTCCTCTACTGTTACAGATATCAAAACCTATGAATTCTTTTGCGGTGATAGAGGGATCTGAGGCACTATGACTAAGCATCTATAATTTTAGGGTTCCCCATTTTCTCTCAATTGAGTAGCACCCCACTCCTGAAACCATATGTAATGAAGGCATGGTAGAAACGAGTAAGACAGACACAAGGGATTACTGTTCAAGGGTGTTTATTGAACTTCAATTGCATGTTAAGAATGCCTATCTAATCCTAAATCTAAAGATGGGAGCAAGCTACGACCATCAAATAATAGTAACGTAGTCCTAGTGATGTCTTATCAAAATAAAAGGGCCTATACTAGTAAACCTATTGCCAATCCTTACTTCTAAATAGAAATAGTGTGGGGAAACAATGTGTATGCAAAAGAAAAGTGTTTAAAAATGATATGTCAGGATATTAAAGCAGTTGGCTTCCCTTCTCCATGTTTTCAGCACAGGACAAGATGGCACACTTGTGGTTAGCACAGTCTATGGTTTCTCTAGCACAAGGATGCAGTTCAAAACATCAAGATGAGGGCCTTCTGTGACAAAGTCTCTTTGTGATTCAAAGTCTCTTATTTCAGAGGGCCTAATGCAACAAGACAAACATCAAAAGTTCCTTTCTTCTTAGGATTTCACATGTACTAATTCTCAGATGATTTTCTGTACACCCTGGGTGCCCCTCCACTGGGCTCAGACTCACTTTAACACAAAACCCTCAATTGGTCTCCCTCGGTTGGGCTCAGACCAAATTCACGTACTTTCCAAACGTTCTCTATTTCATTAAAATCAAAGACTTTTGACTGTGCGCAGGATTTTGCTTGACTCGTCGCAGGACCATTTTGATTCACATTCATTTGTTCTCTTTCAATTGCTCTCGGACCAAATGTATCTACTTTTATCTTTTATCTTACAGAGACCTTCGATTGAGCACCCACGCAGTGCCGGACCACTCTGTCAAAGGTATTGTAGCTTGCTTTAAAGTTCAATAACTCATCAGCAATTAAACGTCATCCGCGTCTCTTATCACACGTATTTTAACAATGTTCGTTCCAGTGCTCGCCCTCCAACGTTGCTGCTTGCAACCTTGACTTCAACTAAGACCTGTCTTGTATTGGTCTCCCCATCTCCCCGGCTGTGTTGATTTCACTGATGCTGCTTAGTTCTTGGAGCCAAGGATTGTATCATGGCGGCCTGCAATTCTCCTCGCCTTGATTACTGACGCCGGAGGGCCCCGGCTATCACCGACACACAATGCAGGATTGTTCAGCCTGGTTTCTGGTTCTTACACTTTCTATCCTTGAGGTCTCTGGATAGTAATGGTTCCTCATCAAAAATGTCAAGGGAATTTCCCTCCTTGCCGATCCCCTTTGGTTTGCCGTCTCTTCCCTCTTGCTTTGCTGCCATCTCGAAAACTGCTGTTTCCTAATGTGCTTTGCCTCACTCAGTGTGTGTTCTTGTGCTCTGCCTTTTGTTAGTGTGGGGCAGTGTAAGGGAAGTCAGGTGTAAGTGATTGTCGATAATTGCCTGACCTTGTCTGACCATAGTATTTGGACATGTCAGGTACATGGCTCGGGTGTTAGTCTGTTTGCCTTACAGTGGGCTGTCTGTGAGAAAGTGATTGTGTTGTAAAAGGGAGCGGGGGGTAGAGTTCCTAAATATCATACCGGGTAGGATGGGGTAAAGGTGCAACAGGGAGGGGGATACCGCGTCTCACCAACTGGTGTCCCACTCCCAATCCCCAAAGACCCTTACCCAGGTGATCCTCCCAAACTGGTCCACCCCCAGAAACTGGATCCAAAACCAATGGCAATGTCCTGGCCACATGGATGACAGGTTCCCAGGGACTAGTGGGTGAGACACCTTCTGGTTTCTTACAGGTTTCCCTATCAGCTTCCAAGGTCCTACTGGGGAAAATAGATACATTGACCCAGATTTTCTTGTGGGATCATAAACCACAGAGGATGACGTTGTGGAAGTTACAGCTTCCTTGTGCCAAAGGTGGTATGAGCATTCTCAATTTCACCAAATACCATCTGGCTTTTACTTCACTGTATGTGTTGCCATTCTTGGAGAATTCTTTGTATGAATGGGCGGTGGCTAAATTCAATTTCAATGGTCCTCTAGAACCTGAAGCATTGCTAATGGCTAGAAATGGCCAGCGAATAGAGACGAGTGCGGAGGTGGAGCCAGGTACCCCCACTCAAAGCTCTTCCCCATGCTGCTTATATGTTGGGAGCCAGAGTGTGAGACATGTGCAGTACCAGTGAAAATACCTACAACGCAAAGAATCATGGAAGCAAGGATCCCATTGAGAAAACTGAAAATGCACTAGAGAATAAATGATGGCCATTTGAATGAAAACCCAGTGGAAGTCGGAAAAACGAGCACGGAAGAAGATTGGTCACATCATACAAGACAGTGCTGACACACCCAAAAGAAGAGGCTGAAGAGTATAGACATTCTATAGAAGCAAAGAAGGAGGTGTTAAATATTAGCAACATTCCAGGCTGGAGATGAAGATGTTAATGCTACAGAAATAATGAAGAAGGTTAAAAAGTCATTTCATAAGTGTTCAGATGCAGTAATGCAAGCAGACAAAGTATTCTTTAGGCTAGCTATGTGGTAAATAGGCTGCTGAAATGCGGCAATGTATATGCATCAGAATGTATGGACTATGGATGCTCCATAAACACACTTTAGCACAGTCTGGACCCCGTGAACCGAAAGGCTTTTTCAGTGTGGTGCAGTATGAAAACAGCTAATAAACAAAGGTGAATCAAAGAAAGGCTTGGCTGGCCCAGCACCAGGAAGTCAAGGCCACCGTGATCCAGGATGTTCATGCAGGAGCTACAAAATGTGTGAAAAGAACAAACTCCTTTCTGAGGTGAGGTGCAAAAACATTGAAGACATCAGAGGTTCTTCAATGAATAGAGTTTAATACAGTAAAATGCTTTGGAACATGGTCTCCAGTCACATGGTCGGATGAAAATAGACACTGGGCCTCATTACGATTGTGGCGGTAAGGCAACAACGACACCGGTAGTGCTACTGGCGCCATTGTTACCATGCTGCCACATTACGAGTTCTGCGCGCGGGTGCCGCTCTGCACGCCTGGTCAGACCAGGCGTGCAGAGCCGCACCCGCAAGCAGAACTGGATTTAAGCAACAGTACCGTTATGAATGGTACCGCTGCTACCATCCTCCCTAATCCCATTGGGCCCTATGGGGGCTCAAATGGGAATGGAGACGTACCGGCTCCGGGTCCCGCGCAAGGGGAATTACCGGGCCCGCCGAGGTCAGAATGGCCCCATAATTCCCCTTTCGGGGGACCCGTAGCCGGACACGAGTTTGGGGATAGCCATGCCAGTATAAACGGCATGGCTACCTCCAACCTTGTAATGCGGCCCACTGGGTTGAGCACATCGAAACCAAGAGACAAAGTATGTCTGTAGTCCCTTTTATTCTCAGGCACAGAGAACATTTCCAAGGCTAATGTTCAAAGTCTAATTGACTGGCAGATGGCAAGAGTGATGATAGATGGCAGGCTAATTAGGTGAGAAGATATGCCCAAGATGAGCCCACCAGCACCTGGGTGCTAGCCTGCATGCTTTTAGCGTGTTTGGAATATTACAGAAGGGTTCGAAGTTGCCAACCAATTACAGAGGGCAACGTAATAGAGAGCAATATAGTTTGTATAACTAATGGGATGCCATGTCTTGGATGACATTCATAGTGACTTGTATTTGAGGAGGGCTTAGTTGCCCACCTGATGTTAGAAACCCAGTCACTCTCTCTGACAAGCATGGAACGTATACCTAGATGTTCCCTGTAAGCCTATCACTCTCTCAAGTAGGCTTTTGTAGTTTGCCACGTAGATTGACATCAATGATGATGAGTTTTTGTTATATAAACTGTGTTTTTTATGAAATGCGCAGAGTGAGAAGATCGAGAGTGTTCGTTGATGTTCGTTGTACTCCCTGTTTTAGATAATCGAAAATAAAACAGACTTACTTGGCCAACTTCCTGAGTCGCTCTGATTATTGATGTTTGAGTGTATTCTGCATTTCCATCTCAAAGTATTGCTACCTTGTCTTAAAGGGCCTAGGGCCTCATCACGACCCTGGCGCTAAGTGAAAAACGATGGCGGTAAATGGTTACCGCCATCTTTTTCCGCCAGGTCCGATCATGACATGTGACCGTTAACTACGATGCCATTAGCGGCATCGTAGTCAACGCTGCCGCTAACTGCGACAAGGGTGCGCGCCCGCGCCCGCCCACACCGTACTTAGCGCCATGGCGGAAAGTTACGCAAATCCCGACCCAAGCGGACATGCACCTAACGCCATCACCCAGCCCGTTAAGTACCTTACCACCATGGTGCTAACAACGCCATCGCGAACCAACCGTAAAGGGCCATGTTAAGTGAATGCAGCTGCCACAGGTGCACTGAAACAGCACAGGTGAAGGCAATACAAAGTACAAAAAGAGCCCACCCCACCCCTTCCCACACCCAGACACACTCCACAATGATACCAATTCGAATGGCAATGTTGGGGCTGGAGGACCTGATAGCAATGCATGTGCTACAACAGCAACAACAACAACAACTACTACAACAGCAACAACACCAGGCAGCACAGAGGAGACGCAGGAGGAGAAGGAGGGCAAGGCAGGCCCAGCAAGCCCCACCTGCACAGCCAGTGCCACCACGCAGGCAGCCCCCAATCCCACGCATCAGAGCCAATCCATTCAACCTCACTGCTGAGCAGATCCACACCCTGTACCGTTTGGACCGGGACACCATCACCGCCATCGTAGACATGACACACAACGACATCGTCAGCATGATAGAAAGTCCAACCGCCATCCCCCCCCTACTGAAGGTAGTGGCTGTACTCCACTTCCTGGCCACAGGCAGCTACCAGCACACAGTGGGGCACCTGCATGGCATTTCACAACCATTATTCTCGCAAACACTCATCCAAGTGCTCGATGCCCTCCTCAAGCACACAGACAACCACATCTCATTACCACGGACTGCACAGGAGATAGCTAACACCAAAGTGGGTTTCCATGCACTAGCCGGCATACCCGGTTGCATTGGTGCCATCGACTGCACCCATGTGGAATTGGTGGTTCCACGTGCCGTGGAGGTACCGTACCGCAACCGGAAACAGTTCCACTCAATCAACGTGCAAATGGTCTGTGACTCCAACAAGATCATCACACATTGTTGTGCCCGATTCCCCGGATCAACCCATGATTCCATGGTCCTGAGGAACTCCACAATACCACGCTACATGGAGCAACATGCAGGCCCAAGATCCTGGCTACTCGGTGAGTCCAATGTAATGGAAGTGGGCAGGTGAATGACGTACCGATGCATACTCCACCTGGATGAAAGGGGGGGGGATGCATACTCCACCTGGATGAAAGGGGGGGATGCATACTCCACCTGGATGAAAGGGGGGGGGATGCATACTCCACCTGGATGAAAGGGGGGGGATGCATACTCCACCTGGATGAAAGGGGGGGGGATGCATACTCCACCTGGCTGTGAGTAACACGGAGATCGGAGACAGAGGATGGGCACTTACAATGCACACAACCCCTCTGCATACATTGGGTGATGGCATGCAAAACAGGCCATGGAAGCCATGAGCATATACAGGTAGCATTGTGTGAATAAATTAGGTCATGTAGATGTGAGCCAAATTAACAGTTGGAAGCAAGCCATGATGGAACATCATGTTCCTGATCAGACAACATGACTGACACATACATTCTCGCCTACATACAGGTGATGCTGGCTATCCCCTGAAGAGTTGGCTCCTTACACCAGTCCGGAACCCGCAGAACCAGCATGAGGAGGACTTCAACCGTGCACATACACGTACTCGTGTGGTCATAGAGCAGACATTCGGCCTATTGAAGGCACGGTTCCGAAGCCTCAGTAGGTCTGGTGGGGCACTCCTGTATGGCCATGAGAAGGTGGCAAAGATCGTCATGGCATGTGTAATGCTACACAATATGTGCGTCAGGCAGAATGTGCCCCTGCCCCCTGACGCAGAACTACAACCACCTGACGATGAGGATGAGGAGGGAGCAGATGGGGCGGCACCCCATGGAGGAGGCGATGCACAGGAGGGGCGTGCAATGCGCCAAACTATCATCGACCACTGCTTCTAGCACACATGGCTGGTGTGTGTCATATGGTGACTGCACTTGGGGCACTGTGTGGCACCGGGACATGCACACTGTGGACTGTACACCAATAAAGCACACATGCGCAAAGAAAAATTCAACACACTCTGGGTTTTTTTTCAAGGTAAAAGTGTATTCAAGACATGGAACGTCGTGACCCACCACCTCCCACCTCCCCCCTGCACACACCCCCCCCCCAAACTCCCCCCTTAACTCCCCAACACACCTCCCCGCCACCCCCCTGCACACCCCAACACACCCACTCCCCCCTCCACCCTCCCCCCCCCCTGGAATCCCAACAAAGGTGTGAGTTAGTCTGTGCAGCAGTGTCAGAAGTAGGATTCCTACACTGTCCGGCCACTATTGGCAGCCCCCTCCACTGGCCCCCGGGGCACCCCTGCCTGTGCTGCGGAGGTTCCTCCCCGATCGGCGGATGGGGCTGCTCGGTGTCGAGCTGGCAACCGAGGAGGATCCTGCCTGCTCATTTGGACGCATGGCCCGTATTGTCTGCACAAGGTCAGTGATGGCGTGCCGCACAGCAGCTAGTTCCGCGCAGATGTCCTTTGTGGACGACTCTATAGCTGCCTTCACTGTCTCTGCACATTTCTCCATTGCTGCACTTGACCCCCCACATTCAGCAACATGTTCTTCGAGCAGCGAGGAAAGTTGCTGCTGCCGGGTGGCAATCGCCTCCAGAGAATGGTTGGTATTCTGGCCCATGGCTAATGGCAGTGGTATTCCCATTGGGCTGATCAGCCCCTGCAGCGGGGATGGAGTGGCTGGCCAATCGTCATCCTCTGGCTGACCCTGTGTGGCATCCGCATGCGGGCTGCTTAGGGACAGGTAGGGGGAATGAGGGTGGCCTGTGGGGCTTCTGACATCACTCTCCTCAAAGATCCCTGCTTCGCTATCGGAGGAGGCAGCAATGGCAGCAGTTTCCCCAATTGTGCTGCTTGCAGCAGAGGCTGTGGCTTCTGTGGGCATGATTTGTGTGATGTCTGCTGCTGCTGCTGCTGCTGTACTGCCTGCTGGGGTGGCTGTCTGTGCCCTGTCCTGTTTCCCTTGCATGGATTTTGGCTGCTGTGGGGTTTTCCTCGGGACGGCAGAGGTGGAGGGTTGTGGTGTTGGCACAGTTGGCCTGGCCCTCTTGGTGGGTGTGGAGGCAGTGGTGTCCTCTTCCTCAAGGTCGGAATTTGAGCCTGTGGTGGGACAGAGGAGGGAGAGTGTTATTGATGGGTCTGCGGACATTGGCCGGGCATTGTGGCGACTGGCATCTTATCAGTTAGTACATGTGGCACATTTCATGCATGGGAAAAAAGTTGTCTCCCTTTTGTGTGGAAGTAGCATGGAGGTATGTGGGTGCCTGCAGTTAGGGTGTGCATGCTGCATGTGTACAGGGTGCAGATCGGATGTATCTGTGGGCAGTCTCCTGCTGATGTGTTGCATTTACACTATGGGCCAACATTGTACTTCACATGAATGGACTTAGGTGAGATTTGCATGCCTTGATTTGAGCCACCTACCTGCATCGCCCGATGTCGGGGCTCCTCTCTCCATTCCTCCTACTCCTTCAATGCTCTGCATTCCGATTGTGGAGGCACAGATTTCCTCCCATGGCTGCAATTTTATAGGGGACTCCGATCCTCCCCCAGTTGCCATTGCCAGGTTCATGTTAGCTGATAGTATGCTCCTGACTCTGAGCCGGAGATCGTCCCACCGCTTGCGGCACTGTTTGACATTGCGGGGTGTTGTTCCCACGGCACTGACCCGCTGAGCTACCAGTGCCCATATGGCCTTCTTCTTGGATATGGCCGGTCTTGTCAGTTGGTTGGAGAATACCACTGCAGCGTTCTCCTGGAGGGTCTCCGCTAGCATGGTAAGCTCCTCTCTGGAGAAGCGGTCTTGCCGCTGGCGGTCACAGGCTTTTTTCACCACTTTAGGCATCTTCCTGCAGGTAGAAGGTTGAAGCCGGTATTTGCGGGGTCTCAGGCTCGGATGTCCAGTGGTTTCGGAGGATGGCAATGGATTGTGTTTTTAAAGATGGCCGCCGTGCTCTTTCCCGTTCCGCCGCGGTGACGCTACTTCCGGTTCCGCTTATCTACGGTCAACGCTAATTGCGGTGACCGCTAACTACAGTCACCGCTATGTACGGCGGTGGCGGTGGTGCACCTTGCGCCGCATACGATGCCGGTAGGTGCCGTTTTGGGGGCATTACCGCCATGGCGCAGTTTACATTACCGCCATGGCGTAATGCTCGTGCGCGATGGGTCGTAATGTGGCGCACTTTACGCCATTGTCCCACGGCGTTAACGTTCATTACGCCATGGCGGTAATGACGGCGGATTACCGCCAGGGTCGTAATGAGGCCCCTAGTGTTGGATACATGGGTTCACTAGTGCTCCAACAGCATTCTTGAGGAAATGCTGGCTGGGAAAACCATTTGAACCAAGATACTCTTTCTTCAAAGGCAGTGTCAATATTGCTGAATCCATCCATTAGGATCAAAAACAAACTGTTATTCTGGCCAAATTGGTATCTGGAAGGCGTGAGGTGGAATGAAGATATGTTTGTGAATGGGAACTGGCTATCTTTTAAGGATCTCAGGGATGTGAGCGGTCTCAGGGAATGTACTGTGCCGTAGAACCTTGAAGCATCTCTTGTGCTCGATGAGATTACCAATACAGATCTCAGACAAAATAACCAGACAGACTCAAAGAATATGGAACAGTACTACTTTATTCTCCATTTAATACAGCAGGGTCAATTGGCAGACATCGGGCTGATGCATGCACACTCACACACAAACTTGATTACACAGAGGTTTTATTCCAAAATATACATCATCTATGATGTCATCCTACTTAGCAAACTGTAAAAACTATTGACGGAGGGATTGGTTAGGGGAAAATATCTAATTATTGAATACATATGCGTTAGTACTTCTTTGGCTGTCTCTTATCTGAGGCACGCCTCAAACTACCTCTACATACAAATGATACTAATTATAGAGGACAAAATGGCGGCAGATTGGTCTATGCAGCATTGTATAAAAGGTTGCCCCATAGATTCACTGATTGGTTGGCATTCTCACGCAACCTTGACTTTTGGCTCGTAAGCAAAATGAAACGCAGGTGCTTGAGTCATGTCAGATTACTCTCCACTTTCCCCATTTGTCATCATCTCTCATCAGTCTGGCCATGAGAAAAAGTTTCCCATTTCTAGTTGGCCTTTCTGCCTGCTCTCTGTTCTGGGACATTAAAGGGAGGGAAAGCACAAAACTATCTTCATACACATTTTAATGAATAGTCCTTGTTTTCAACTTCTGGATCACGTGTCAGGAGACCGCAAATGTGTCAATTTCGACCTCCTATTTACTGCTATTTAATTTAATTACATTGCTGTCATTGCTCCTCTTGGCCTCTAGAGACTTGCTCACTCCATTTTATAGGAGCTGTATTCATTGTTAATTGTTCAATACTTTGGCTCTTGCAAATGTTTTCTTCATCTTTAATTTAAGAGAAATATGTCTCACCGCCATGGCTCATCCGTCTGCCTCAATTTGTGCTTTGCGGCTATTCCTTAAAATAGTATCCTTGATTCTAGGCCAACATAAACTCCTCTTTATTCTGCACACAGAGCTAATTCTCCAGCGTCTCCTGACTCTGTAGCCCTGGTCTGTTTTTGAGGTAGCTGAATTGAATCTTTGCACAAGTCGCTGTCCATTTTCCTTTCATGGACATCCTTGCCATATTATACTTCCCTCTATAGCAAGCTTCTATGTGTCTCATCTACCTTGCGTTGCTGCGTATTTACACTTATTGGTGATCAAGTTACTTAATTCTTCTTTGTATATATGATTACGTTATCGTTTCCTACATGTTTCTCTTATCACTTCAGTTACATCGTTACTCGCCAGTTTTTTCATATCGTTTCAGTATGTCCTCATATAGCTTCTTTATGACATCACTCTGCCCACGTCGGATTTCACTCAGCACTACATGATATCCACTGGTGCATGAAGACAGTCCTCCACATGGCATGCTTCCACTCCTTCAGTGTGACGATACATTCAATACGGTTGTCTGATGGCATATTGTATCTCCTTCACTCAAAGTGGTATAGGCATAACACATGCAGTCCCATATATGGCCCTTGTCCTGCGTTTCCAGTATGACGCCTGTGGGGGGGGGGGGAGTTAGGGATAATGCATCCACCTGCTCCTCTTTAGTACATATGGGGAATATAGATATCTGAGATCTGCCATGTCTTCATTGAATATGGGTGCAGCTTCAGATGTTGGGGAAGCCATTTTACAGGCAGGTAAACAAGTTGATATGGCCTCATCAGTTTACAAACTCTTGAATGGGGCAATGCCAAGGAATGCCAAGCTCTTAGAGTCCTGGTCAAGTTGCATCACTTCTGAGATGACAGAAGCAAGGTGGGAAACAATATGTAGGAATATTCCCTAAATGTCTTTTAATCTGAGTGACAGAACGAGGCAGGTCAATTTGCTGTGCAGGATATATTGGTCTCTTGAAAGGATGCACAAACAGCGGTTGAGTGATTCTAGTGCATGCTGGGTATGTAAACAAAGAGAAAATGTGATGCTGGAGGACGTGCTTTATTCACAAAGGTGTTTGCGATTCATAGCATCGCTGGTGGTGAAAAAGATAATTCGGTGAGAATCGAAATCTCCCAACTACCCAACTAGATCATTATGGTTTCAAGAAATATATGATGTGTCCCAACTGAAAGGGTTGCTCTGAAATATCAACAACAACAAAAAAGAGCAAGATCGTTGAGGACATCCAGGTCAATGTTTTGGAAAAGGATTTGGACCGATCGTTTCTGAAAGGGGTGGGGGGTTGAAGTACTTGAGTAATGGACTCTTGTTATCTGTATATGGAAACCCTCTTTTTTTCTTCTTCTATTACCATACATTATAATGACTGCGCTTCATGTTGCTGTTTCAGTTTTCTTGTCTTGTACTCAATATTATTGAATGCTAATATAAATAAAGGTTGCAGAGATGAGCGCTTATAGTTGAGCATGCCTGGGCATATTCTTAGTTGACTGGAGATACCCTCAGAAACTTAGAGTACATTATACACCCTAGAGTTCCTTTGCATATCAAACTACTACCACATGATGCCTGCCTTCATTCTTCCTCTTAGACAACATCGGTGCATCAGTGTACGTAAGCCTGGACTGACGTGTTCATACTTAATCACGTTTTTTAGTTCAATCTTTGTATTCCATGCTTTCAGAAATACACATCAAAGTAGTACTGGGCTGTTACAATTTGACATGTACTAGTCAAGCAGTACACAATGGATGCATTCTACTCCAACACTCCTCTTTCATTAGAAATAGTCAATTGCCTGACCTTTTATTTAGCAAGCACTCAACTAAAGATTCCCCTTATTGGTCCCCTTATAGGCCCCTACTCCAAGAACAAGGGTAGGGGTGGTGGGAGGAGCAAGAAATGTAGAAGGAATGGCATTATGGATGACTCGACCACCCAAAAACCGAAATAACTGATTAATCTTGTACTGATGTAAGAAGGCCCATACCCAATAGATGGTTGTGCAGATGGTGAGATGGTGGAAGTATGGACAACCTGGCCCCTCAAAGTGTGGCACTCTTTGGAAATGCCTCTGTTATACACAAGCATCCTGACTACTGTTAGGAAAGGTTTCTCTGAATGCAATTTTCCCTCCATATTTGGAAACCCCAAACTTTTTGCTTTTGTTTGGCTATCCTGACCTGACTTTTTCAAGTGGAGCACAGCCTTCAGCTGCGCTCCCCTGGGCTTTTGCTCATTTGTTATTGGGAAACTGACACGTGTTTCAGGCTCTCCGTTCTGGGAAACTCAGGTTCCCTTAGTCTTTTAATTTGTTGGCATTTCTTGATAACTTTTTATCAGTGCATTGGGGTCATTTTGTTTTATGCCCCTGGACACCCTCTAAGGAATTTTTGGTGAATGTACAAGTGTGCCTAGGATGAACTGGTGGCAGCAGTTTACTTTTCTGGTATTTTAATTACTTTTTATCGAACCATACCGTGTTTACTGCAGATGGCTCATAGTTGTGGCCGGTGTTGAAAATGGCTGTGCCACATAGTCTTTTGTCCTTTGGCCATCTTGTCCTTTGCTCTCCCTTAGGTTGAGCTGACCTGGGACTTCCTTATTTGGGCATGCAGCCTCCCGTGAAACTACGTCTTTCACGGGCTCCTGCATGTCACGTGTGAGAGCGCCCAGGAAGAGGGTTGGGACTGTCTAGTCCCAATCAACACTAATGGTGCCTGGATGTATGGTGTGCAGGAATACATGGGGACCACCATGGACCATGACTGGCATGCATGCAGGGGAGCAGATCTTCGATTGGTTGTCCAGATTCAATTACACATCGAACTTTGGATAAGAGAAGGGGCCCTGCATCCATTCCTGGTCTATCTACAGTAGTGCATCTTGAACTACAGAAGGAGCCAAGTATCCTGTAAGCTGAAGCAGACAGATGGACCACCGGAGATGAGCTGGAAGGTTTGGCACCCTGAGCCTGCTGTTGTCCCATCAGACCCCTGTTTCATTCTCGACTTTATAAGGGTTGCAAGGGCACTTCGACCTATTTAAGTAGTCGGAACAACTACTCTCAGTGTTTCCTGATTTCTCACCAAAAGAGCTTTCTCAGAAATGTTCCTGGGCCATCTAGTGAAACGACCAGCTCTTTTCCGGGACATCACTTAGAAGCGTCGCCATTTTGAGTTGAGACTTGGGAAACATTGGGAGTCGCTAACTTGTGGTACTTGACACTGTCCCGCCAAATATCAAAGGCCTAGCTCCTCTGGCTCATGAACTAGAAGTGTGCATCATGCCACATGCCTTTGCGGTCCCTGCGGTGACCGGTGCTGTGGGTGGCTTTCCCGCCTTCTTTGCTGCTCTGGAATTTTGTTCTTCCTTCCTTTGTGGGTGGAGTTGTGGCTACGGTCCTATCACTGATTCTCGGCCTGTCCTGCAGCACCTGAGAGCTGGATCGTAGAGCAAAGGCAGGATATGCAAACTCAACGGACCCTGACTAAACTGGCATAGTTTGGTCTGGATTGAAGCAAGTGGCGGTGAGTACTTGCATAACCTAATGGTGGTGTCATGATGCCTACCCCCGGGGACCCAGACCAAGTCCAGCAACCCTGGAAGCAGGCATCAAGTTACCCCAAGCAAGCCCAACAACCCCTGCTAGGGGCTATTTGGGTGCAGTCCTGATGCCTATGGTGCCAGGCTCATATGGAGAGTCAGTCCTGGCACCATAGGCACCAGGCTCATAGATTAAAACTTACCTGATGCAGACCATGCTGCAAACTCACCTGATGCAGACCATGCTGCAAGAGCTCCAAGCCAAACGAGGCTTGGAAGGGACTATTTTACTTAGGGACTATTTTTTTACTAGGATGGGGCTGGGGAGGAATACTTACCTGGGACTACTTTGGAGGCTATTTAAACCACGCCCGAAGAGCAGCACACGCTTCGCATTATTCTGCATCCAGCAGCATAACGCTCACCGTGCCTGCAAGTCTGCATCCAGTCTTCTGCCACGCCCGCCTCGAGTTTGGAGCTCCTAGAAAAAGGGAGAAAGAAGGAGAAAAGGTTAGAACAAGAGCAATACCTTTGATCCTTACCTGAATTCCCGATCCATCGCGCCTTCGAGCTGGAAGAAAGAAGTTATTTTATGTATGTCGCCTCGCCTGCTGCAGCGCCGCGCTGAACTCACCGGCCTTCGCAGCAGCTTCACATTTCACCGCATCCTCCTGCATGTTACCGCCGCACTCCGGCACCTAAGGAGAAGACAAGAACAGCCAAGGGAATACACAGAGGAATACCCCCCATAGACTTACCTGATTTTACCAACGGGGGTACTATTCTTCTTCACGGGTCGGCGCAGCTTCCACTGCATCCTAGCCGAACCCCAGCCCCTAAGGGGAAACAAAGGGACAAACAAGGGGAACCCTCCTCACCACAAAAGACTTACCTGATTTTACCACCGGAGGCATTATTCCCCGAGACTTCATACTTTCTCTCAGCGCCTGAATAAGGGAGAAAGCAAAAGGATACATATGGACATTATTTTATCGAACTGTGTTGGATAATACAAATCCTTACCAGAACATTACCGGTTGCCATGAGGAACTCTTCAGTAGGGTCAATCTGCAACCTGCAAGGAATCGGACATGAGTGAAAGTCAGGCATTTGAACTCTTACGAACTACAAACTTATGGCGTCTTGCCGGGAATATCGGAGTCAATATTATCCTGGAACTCACCAATTCCTTCGAGCCAGTGAAGCAACTGGTTATCTATGCGCCCCTGGGCTCACTGCAGGATGGAGAGCTCATCTTTTCAAATCATCAGGTGAGACTATAAGAGGGAACATCCAAGGTGATCAGTGGGGAGAACAGCGGGGTGGTGGGATTTACGCTCAACTCCACGGGTGGTTAATTCCCTTTCTCCACTTGCAGAAGAATATTTCTACGGGCCAAGCAAACGAAGCTAGGTGTGCCAGTCCAGTCCGTCATCTCGGCCCTACGCGTCACATTGGTGGAGACCACAGCAGTCCAGTCCAGATCGATGCCTCTGTGGGAGCCAGGTGAGCGTAACAGAACGCGAAGTCTACCCACAAATTCCCACCCGGGCGTTATGGATACCTCAGAGACTGACCAATTGGCCCAATTACTAGGGGAACTGAGGGCTGAAGTGCATTCCGCCCGTCAAGAAACCAATGCTCTTAGGAGAGAACTGATTTTGTCAAAGGAGCAAACTGATGATCTTGCTAGGCAACTATTGCAAAGCCAGGCTGGACAAGCATCCCTACATGGTCCCGGGGGAAATCCAGCTCCTGTGTTATCAAGTAACCCTGTGCAAATAAACCTACCAGGACATATTCCATTAGCCCCACCCGAACGCTTTGCCGAAGATCCCAAAAGGTTCGCCGTGTTTATGAACCAATGCCGCTTGCACTTTTTATGCAGACCTGGAGACTTCCCAAACGATCAAGCCAAGGTAGCCTTTGTATTGTCATATCTCAGCGGCAGTGCAGCTGATTGGTCAATTCCACTAGTTACTCAGGATGACCCAATTCTTCGGAATTTTCAGGGCTTTCAAACTAGCATGGAAAGACTATTTGCCCGGCACTCCCAAGGAAAAGGCCCTGGATAACGAACTTTTGTCCCTACAACAGGGTAACCAGGACCTTCTATCCTACATTGCAACTTTTAATAGGTTAATAGAGGAAACTGGATGGCCTGAGGTAAAACGAATCACGTTATTTCATCAAGGGCTTTGAGGAGAACTCAAGGATGTCTTGGCTCAAGTCGTGAACCCACCTCAAGACTGCGCTGAATATATAGACTTAGTGGTCCAGTTAGATCACAGACTTCAGAACAGAAAGGCTGATCGAGCCAAGTTTGAGAACCGGGTGTTGGTCAAAACCCACGCTAACCCCAAAGGAGCAGATGCTTCAGAACCCATGCAAATCGGAGGGGTTAAAGGACCCTTAACCCAGAAGGAAAGAGAAAGGAGACGGCAAATGCAATTGTGTCTATATTGTGGAACTTCTGGACATTTTCTACGGGATTGCCCTGTAAAACCACCCAAGAAGGTGGTAGGAGCTGCTGATAAAAGCCATATGGAGTCAGACTCGGGAAACAACCACGCCTGACAAGTGTAGAGGTCCGCTTGCCGAGCTTGAAGAAGGATACTCAGACCTCGCATTTCATCATACCATTGGTCTTCGTAGATCCAAGGCAGCCATCGCGTATGCACGCAGTAAGGGCATACATTGATAGCGGGGCCATAGGAAACTATGTGGACTATGAATTGGCTTCCAGGATGAATCTACCTCTCTGCCGATAAAACACCTCAGATGTCATCACCACAGTCGATGGAACTGAAATTGCCTCTGGGCCTGTAACTCATTCCACCACAGAGATGACACTATTGGGTCAGCATGGGCATCGAGAGACTATTGTGTTTGATCTAATCAAAGCCCCACAGTTCCAGATAATACTGGGGATACCTTGGTTGGAAACACATGATCCTTGTATTGATTGGCGAGAGAAGAGAATAACCTTCCCGGATTGTGCACAAACCTGTTACCCAAAGAAAAATCAGAACGCAGGCCTGGCCACAGTAACCACAGCAGTCATGCAACTACCTCCAGAATACCAAGAATTCCAGGATGTCTTCCAAAAGGAACAGGCAAACGCCTTACCTCCTCACAGATCGTACGATTGTCAAATCGATCTCATACCCGGTGCACAACCCCCTTGTAGCAGGATCTATGCCCTTACGGAACCTGAGAACCTTCACCTACGACAATACTTAGACCAGTACCTTGCCAATGGCTTTATTCGCCCATCCAAGTCCCCTGCATCTTCAGCTTTGTTCTTCATACCCAAAAAGGAAGGTGACCTCAGAACGTGCATGGACTACCGCGCATGGAACCAGATAACTGTTAAGAACCGATACCCGTTGCCTCTGATCCCTGAACCACTAGACCAAGTGAAGGATGCTTGTATATACACTAAATTAGATCTCCGGGGGGCATACCATCTGGTACATGTAAAAGAGGGTGACTAATGTAAGGCTGCTTTCCGCACTAAGTATGGGTTATTCTAATACCAGGTGATACCTTTCGGTTTGTGCAATGCACCAGCAGCCTTCCATTACTTCATGAACGATGTCCTTCGTGAACTCATTGACGTTTGTGTTGTCATGTATATCGATGATATTCTAGTATACTCCTCTTCAGTATCTGACCATGTGAAGCACGTCCGAGCAGTCCTTGAGAGATTGTGCCAGCACAAACTATATGCAAAACTAGAAAAATGCATTTTTAATGCCACAGAAGTTGAATTCCTTGGGTTTATCCTGACCCCAAAGGGAGTCCGAATGGACTCACGAAAGCTGGATGCAATCCTTAAGTGGCCATCACCAAGTTCAATTAAAAGAGTACAAAGCATGCTCGGCTTTGCCAATTTCTACTGCAGATTCATCCCAGATTTTTCACATGTCGTACATCCCATCACAGCACTCTTGCGAAAAAATAAACGCTTTATGTGGACTGAAGAAGCTGAAAATGCCTTCCAAGAGCTGAAAGCGAAATTCACATCTACACCTGTGTTAAAGCACCCGCGCCCTGAACTTCCATACATAGTGGAAACTGATGCCTCCAGTCTAGCCATGGGAGCTGTCCTGTCTCAAAAGGACCCTGAAACTGGCCAGCTTCACCCAGTAGCATTTTGGTCCAGTAAGTTCTCGGCATTCGAGTTAAACTATGCGGTTACCGACAAAGAGTTATTAGCCATTAAATCTGCCTTCAAGGCTTGGCGGCACTATCTTCTCGGTGCCAGGCATACCATTACTGTGATCACCGATCACCGGAACTTACAGTATTTAAAGACAGCCAAGGCCCAATCGTCACGTCAACTGCGATGGGCATTGTTCTTTGCCGAGTTCGATTTTGTGATAACCTATCGACAAGGTTGTAAGAATGGTAAAGCAGACGCCTTATCCCGAATAGGGATGGGAGAGGTAGAAGTGTACCCAGAGCCAGTACCTATAATTTCCGAACAAAGGATTCTTGGCATGACTACTCTACAGACACTAGAGGACATTCAGGAAAAGATCCAGCAACTCTTTGATCCTACAGCCCTGCAGGACTGAGTAAAGAAAGGCCCGACTACTCTGTCACCAATGATCTGCCTTATTACTAAGAGCGGCTATTTCTGCCACAAAAGGAACTACAAGAGTTAGTCATTTCCCATTATCATGATACCCTAATGGAGGGGCACCCAGGTATTGCAAAAACTGAAGCTAAAATTAAAAGACAATTCTGGTGGCCCACCTGGCGAAAGGATATTAAATCATTTGTGATGTCTTGTGGCATTTGCGCCCTAAACAAAAGCCAAAAGAAAAAAACAGCTGGACTCTTACAACCTTTAGACATTCCACCTACACCATGGCACACCTTATCTTTAGACTTTATTACTGATCTACCTCCTTGTAATGGGTTTAACACCATTCTAGTTATTGTGGATCTTTTTTCCAAGATGGCCCACTTTATTCCTTTAAAAGGACTACCTTCAGCCTCAATCCTGGCCAAAGAATTCCTCATAAACATTGTTCGCATACATGGATTTCCGTCCGTGTTGGTCTCTGACCGGGGCAGTCAATTCATTTCACATTTTTGGAAAAAATGCTGTCAATTGGCGCAAATCGATGTGAGGTTATCGACCAGTCACCACCCCCAGACTGATGGTCAAATGGAGTGGACCAACCAGACTCTCGAACAATACCTGCGTTGTATGTTACATCAGACGGAGAGTAATTGGAAAGACATTCTTTGGATCGCCGAATATGCATACAATAATTCAGTACACTCTGGAACTGGACAAAGCCCCTTTTATACCTTATAGGGGCACCATCCTCGAACCTCAGACCTTGTCTCACCCCAAGACTTAGAAATGCCCGCAGTGGACCATCTGCACGCTACGATTACACAAGCCTTTAAGGAAGCAACTACACATTTAAAACAGGCGAAAGAAAAATACAAGCAAGATGCTGATCGGCATAGAAGTGATTCTCCACAATACCAAATAGGGGACCAAGTATGGTTAGCCACAAAACATGTACCTCTAAAGGGAACACAGACCTTTAACCCCAGATATTTGGGACCTTACTCTATTAAGGCCATTATCAACTCGGTGGCTGTCAAGTTGGACTTACCTGCTAATATGCAAATTCATCCCGTCTTTCATGTGTCACTTTTGAAGCCAGTACAACCAGGGACAAGACTAACCAAGCCACCAGACCCCATCCTTGTAGACGGAGAACCTGAATTTGAAGTTAAGAACCTTCTGGACTCCAAGCTGATAAAGTCAAAACTGGAAAGGTTACGGACCACAGGAAAGGTCATGGGAACCTAGTGACCATGTTCATGCACCCCGATTGGTGAAAACATTCCACAGAAATTTCTGGGAAATTTCCCAGACAAACCAAAACCACAGGGAAGAATGACTTTAGGAGGGTCCTTGGGGGGAGTGCTGTCATGATGCCTACCCCCGGGGACCCAGACCAAGTCCAGCAACCCCGGAAGCAGGCATCAAGTTACCCCAAGCAAGCCCAACAACCCCCACTAGGGGCTATTTGGGTGCAATCCAGGCTCATATAGAGAGTCAGTCCCGGCGCCATAGGCACCAGGCTCATAGATTAGAAACTTACCGGATGCAGACCATGCTGCAAACTTACCTGATGCAGACCATGCTTCAAGAGCTCTAAGCCAAACGAGGGTTGGAACGGACTATTTTACCTAGGGACTATTTTTTTACTCGGGTGGGGCTGGGGAGGAATACTTACCTGGGACTTCTTTGGAGGCTATTTAAACCACGCCCGAAGAGCAGCACACGATTCTCGTTATTCTGCATCCAGCAGAGTAACGCTCACCGTGCCTGCAAGTCTGCATCCAGTCTTCTGCCAAACCCGCCTCGAGTTTGGAGCTCCTGGAAAAAGGGAGAAAGAAGGAGAAAAGGTTAGAAGAAGAGCAATACATTTGATCCTTACCTGAATTCCCGATCCATCGCGCCTTCGAGCTGGAAGAAAGAAGTTATTTTACGCGCGTCGCCTCGCCTGCTGCAGCGTCGCGCTGAACTCACCGGCCATCGCAGCATCTTCACATTTCACTGCATCCTCCTGCATGTTACCGCCACACTCCGGCACCTAAGGAGAAGACAAGAACAGCAAGGTGAGCCAATGGAATACACAGAAGAATACCCCCCATAGATTTACCTGATTTTACCACCGGGGGTACTATTCTTCTTCACGGGTCGGCGCAGCTTCCACTGCATCCTAGCCGAACCCCAGCCCCTAAGGGGAAACAAAAGGACAGCAAGGTGAAACAAGGGACTAAGAAGGGGAACCCTCCTCACCAAAAAAGACTTACTTGATTTTACCGCCGGAGGCATTATTCCCCTAGACTTCATACTTTCTCTCAGCGCCTGAATAAGGGAGAAAGCAACAGGGTACATATGGACATTATTTTATCGAACTGTGTTGGATAATACAAATCCTTACCAGAACATTACTGGTTGCCACGAGGAACTCTTCAGTAGGGTTAAGCTGCAACCTGCAAGGAATCGGACAAGAGTAAAAGTCAGGCATTTGAACTCTTACGAACTACATACTTACGGCGTCTTGCCGGGAATGTCGGAGTCAATATTGTCCTGGAACTCACCAATTCCTTCGAGCCAGTGAAGCAACTGGTTATCTACGCGCCCCTGCGCTCACTGCAGAATGGAGAGCTCATCTTTTCAAATCATCAGGTGAGACTATAAGAGGGAACATCCAAGGTGATCAGTGGGGAGAACAGCGGGGTCGGGGGATTTACGCTCAACTCCATGGGTGCTTAATTCCCTTTCTCCACTTGCAGAAGAATATTTCTACGGGCCAAGCAAACGAAGCTAGGTGGGCCAGTCCAGTCCGTCATCTCGGCCCTACGCGCCACATTGGTGGAGACCGCAGCAGTCCAGTCCAGATCGACGCCTCTGTGGGAGCCAGGTGAGCGTAACAGGTGGCCCCTGGCTCATCCATTTGTCTTTATGCACAAGGGTTCCTTGGGATCCTCTGTTTGGCTCAAACATTGGAAACTACTCTGTCCATGAGGGCAGACCCTCCCTTGTTCATTGGAACTTCTTCTACCTCCTTCAGGACCCTTACCTGACTGTCCCAGCATCTTGAAAAGATACTGTGTTTGCTTTACACATGACTGCATGTTTTTACACACTCCTGTACTTTGAGCACAAGGCTCCCCACTTCGTAGCGCTGGACTGAATACGTTTGGATTTCCATCCTGAAGACTGCCTAATGCATTTTTTGTGTTAACCCCCCTTCTTTTACCGGTTGTAGATGTTTTACTCCCTTTATCACATTAGGCTACAGTAGTTGTATGTAAGGTAAATAGTGAAATGCTTGTGTGGTAACTGTTGCATTATTAATTTCGTTATTCGTGTTGTTTTATTGTGCCTAAAGCAAATGTGTTTGCATTATTGATATACACCTGTCTAAGAGTATTCTGTAGTATCTTTACTGTGTGTGCTCAATGTGGGCTTCTGATCACTCTCACCCCTCCTGATGTTAAACGGGATATCATATTGCGCCTCCTTTATTGTATATATTGGCTTAAACCCAGTCGCTCTGTGACGAAATCCGCGTTGCAAATTTCCGATCTTAGATCAATTTAGCTGCCATTTTAGGTCCGTCCGCCATTTTGATTTCCACTCCAAAGTAATTGTGTGTTCTAAAATGGTGTACAGTGTTTCTCACTTGTAACTGAGCCGTCCCGACCTTTGTACACAAGTTAATGCCTAAACTGTCAGTTGGCCGAATGTTTGGGTCGAGTAAAGAGACCTTGTCTCATGTCTGACTTATAGACAGAGGATTACCTGCGCCAACAAGTCCGATCCGAGGACATACATCAAATACAATGCTGTCTAAACAAATACTGAACGTGGACACTTGTTGAACTACATTGTATAGGACATGTGCTAAGGCTTAATGTTAAATCCTAGAATACACTGTTGTCATTGTGACTTGTTGATGTACAAACTGAAGATGATCCACATGCATATAGTTGGACAAACTAGAAGTGAACTCGGCACAAACCCTAGACCGAGTATTATTAGCCTGTAAGGGGGCTGGACATTATGATTGGAAATGTATAAAAAGTGTAACTGTTTAGACGTCCAGTACATCTCACTTCTCACACCAAAAGGGCTGGTATTCGCTGTGATGTACTGAGGGCCAGATAACTATCTGATACCTTGTTTCTTTGTAAACTGTACAGTTATTTGAATAAATATCTGTGAATCTTTATAGCCCGTGTTTGGTCTATTTCCTTTTGGGGTACTCAGCCTCGATATTTTCCTTGCTTTTACACTGAGACTTAGGGGGTCATTCCGAGGTTGGTGCTAAGGGAACAATGATGCCGGTAAAGAAATACCGGCATCATTTACCACTACAGGCTATTCTGACCAGCCCGACCGCTATTAGCGGCATTGTAAAGTACGGTGCCGTAAATAGCGGTCTGGGTGCGGGCACTCGCGGCATGCCTTGAACTGGAGTAGATCAGAAGTGAAGCGTACATGCAAATAACGGCCTCATGAAGGCGGAAAAAGTGGTTAGCTGCATGCCGTAAATACAGGGATCGCTGACCTACCGTAAAATGCCTTGAGCAGTGTTCCCACTTGCCACAGGTGCACACAATCAGCACAGGTGGAGGCAATGGAGTCTGGCCCAGTACAAAAGGAGCACACTCACACACCACACCCCCTCCCACACCAAGATGATTCCAATAGTAGTAGCATTACTGGAGCTGGAGGACATGCTTGCATTGCCACAACATCAACAACAACAGCAGCCGGCACCACAGAGGAGACGCAGGAGGAGAAGGAGGGTGAGACAAGCCCAGCATTCCCCACCAGTGCAGCCACCGTTACCACGCCGGCAGCCCCCATTCCCTCGCATCAGAGCCAGTCCTTTCAATCCTTTCCCTGAGCACATCCACACCCTGTACCGTCTGGACCGGGACACCATCACCACCATAGTGAACCTGATACACGACGACATAGTCAGCCTCATCGAAATACGCACCGCCATGCCCCCTCTACTGAAGGTAGTGTATGTGCTCCACTTTCTTGCCACAGGCACCTACCATCACACAGTGGGGCACATGCATGGCATATCACAACCCCTATTTTCTCGCATTCTGAACCAAGTGCTGGATGCCCTCCTCAAGCACACAAGGGACTACATATCCCTACCACGGACTCCCCAGGAGATATTTGATACAAAAGTTGCATTCCATGCACTGGCAGGCATGCCAAATTGTGTAGGTGCCCTCGACTGCACCCACGTGGAGTTGGTGGTCCCGCATGCCATGGAGGTGGTGTACCGCAACCCAAGCAATACCACTCCATCAATGAGCAGATGGTATGCAATGCCAGCAAGATCATCATACAATGTTGTGCCCGATATCCCGGATCAACTCATGACTCTATGGTCCTGCGGAACTCCACGCTACCACGCTTCATGGAGCGACATGCTGGACAACGTGCCTGGCTGCTTGGTAAGTTGCAGGACTGGCACATGGCATTGAAATGGGTGGAGAGATGCACACACCACCATGCTGTCAATGTTGATGTGACTGCACGTTGTGCACATCACCGAACACTGTGCCCCAAACCATCACAAACGGTACATGACACCCAAATATCATATGAATGAAGTAAGGTCAACACCTATCACTACATAACTAACAGGAAACCACCCCACATCCCACAACACGTGCACCATTCATCAGTGGCCGTCACCCTCCGTAATGCCATCCAGCACCTTGCAGTGCATATGCACTATGTTGCTGTCTCCAGCATATCACCACACAGGACAAGCATCCCTGTGAGTGCATCAAACTGAACCAACTAGGGAATCCACTGTCTGTCACAGGGCCGGCACACCCACAGGAGTGCTGCATGTCACCATGGGAATGATCAGCGCTGATTGCCCAATATTGCACAGACTACTGCCAACGCTCCCTCTAATTAAATGTCACAGAACACAACACATCACAATTCTGACACGAACACAGCTGCATGCGTACACGATGCATGTGCAACAAGACGTCAGTGCACACCAGGTATCATCTTGAAGATGCAACCCACACCATTAGTCCATGCCACAGGACACATTGAGGGGCTGTAGATGGCATAAATACATCCATGAACATGTGCATGTGGGCAATGATAAACTGCAGGCATGTGTGACTCGTACAGCTATTCATCATGAATTGACTAACATTTACCTTGCATAGCCTCTCATGCAGGTGGTAGTGGCTATCCCTTGAAGCCGTGGCTCCTTACCCCTGTCCGAAACCCACAGAACAGGCACGAGGAGGACTACAATCGTTCCCATACCCGTAACCATGTGGTGATCGAGCAGACCTTTGGCCTGTTGAAGGCACGATTAAGCTGCCTCAGCCGGTCTGGTGGAGCACTCCTCTACAGGCATGAGAAGGTGACCAAGATCATCATGGCATGTGTCATGCTGCACAATATGTGCATCCGCCGGAACGTGCCCCTGCCCACTGACATTGAACTGCTACCACCTGGTGATGATGAAGGTGAAGAAGAAGATGTGGGTGGACATCATCGCAGTGCCGATGCACAGGAGGGGCGTGCTGTGCGCCAGTCAGTGATTGCACCATATTTCTGACACACATGGCAGCAGAGGGTGATGTGATGGTTGGATAGAGGGCACTGGGTGTGGGGGTACATATACACTATGCACTGTAAATAAATAAATGACACATGCGCAATGAAGAATGTCCACTTAAGTCTTGTTTTCTAAACAACGGGTGTATTAAATATAACAATGTATATGTAAGTGCAAAAACCCTCCACCACCCTCACCCCCCTCCAGCTACCCCCACAACTCCCCCACACACCCCAACCACCTTCCCATCCCCCCACAACTCCCACACACACCCTCAACCCCCTCCCTCTCCCCCCACAACTTCCCCACACACCCTCACCTCCCTCCCGCTCCCCCCACAACTCCCCCCCACAAGTCCCATTGAGTCTCCAAAGCCTACAAGAGGCTGCTGTTGTGAAAACAAAATCAAAATATCGAGGCTGAGTACCCCAAGAGGAAATACACCGAACACGTGTTATAAAAGAACTTTATTTTATACTGAACAGTTTTCCAAGAAAAGTAACAGATAACTATCGGCCCCCAGTACAACACAACAAACTCCAGCGTGGTTCAGTGTGTTCAGTGAGAGACGCTGTACATTAGAATTCGTCGCTCCTTTATACCATTTGCGAACATGATGTTCAACCCTACTTCGGGTTAATATTCCTCTAATACATTACTGATCTAGGGTACATGCCGAGTTCGCATATCCACATGCAACTAGTTTGCCTTTAATACATACGTCAACAAGCCTACACGGCAACTGTGTATTTTGGGATTCTCATATAGGTCTTCTCAAACATTAATACAATGTAGTTAAACAAGTGTTTTCAGTTCAGTATTTGGATACATTGTTCTTAACATATGCTCGCGGATTAGTTTCATTGACGCGAGTAATCCTATACACACAGGTCAACGAAGGACAAGGTCTCAGTTCACGACCCCAACAAGTGGCCTGCAGGCAAGTTACATATTAATTACACACAGAGGTCAAGATGGCCATGTTGTATTTCGGGATGACATCGTCCACCATTTTAACTCACAAGGTGACTTTACAGAGCGAACCTAAAATGGCAGATTCACCTAAAATGGCGGTTTACATTGATTTTAAGGTCAGGACCTTGCAAAACGGATTTCTACGCAAGTGGCTTACAAGCAGCTTGGCGTAGGCCAATATACACATATTCATTGCAATGGGAGGTTCGATATAATTTCTCGTTTGACAAACCCTCCTTTTGGCCTATGCCAAGTGCTAAACTACTTCGGATCTCCTTGCAAATAACTCCATGCATCATCGTCCATGCACCCTGAATCACTGTCAGAAATATCTATTGCCATTAGGCCATTCGCTAAAATTTCTTTTAACACGTATTCTCTGGAAGTTTTATCTGGGGCATACACTTTATGTCCTATCGTACCTATCGCTTGTGCGCAACATCCCCCTAGCATCGAACATGTACTAGGTAGACACTGGATACAACAACAAAGGAACAACAGAATTCCCAAAATGATCAGTAAGATCGAAAGTACCTTCCAACCCCAAGATCGCAAGAAGGCCCAGAACCAAGCGCTAAGATCCAAGTTTCTCTCGGGAACATGCACTTCTGAACTAAGGACATGCACATTCTGTATTGCCTTGAAGATAGTTGGGGAGGAATCTGGCACGAAAACACAGCAAGCGGACCCCACTAATTTACACACTACACCACGTTCAGCCAGAATGACATCTATTGCCATCCAGTTCTGAAGCGCTACTAGTCTTATCGCTTTCTGTTCTAATGTCATATTATAGAGTATGTCTGTAGTCCGGTTGATGGTTCTCTCCAGTACTCTCGCTAGTCTTCTGATATCTTCGGAATTCGCTATCTGCCCCCAAAACGGCACAAATGATTTTGCTACATCTCCCAAGACCTGTGCTGGAGTGTCACCATTCTCGTCCCGTCGTGGACGAGCCTTTGAAACCTCTACTGTACTAGCTATAAACACCCCAGATCACAGGATCCCTAAATAACAGGTTCCCTGCCAATCCCTGGGCAACCATGGAAATGCTATATTACAGCAAACAAAGTAGACAGGTTTGCCTACATACAAAGGTCTGTCTTCCCCAGTCAAATTTGCAAAGTGGGCACAACCTCTAAAATCTCCCATAGACTGAGTACCATTCCTCTGTATGCAGAAAGAAACTGAATCAGGGCTATGGTTAACAGTGTAAGAAGGAGGCATGGCATCCTTATTGCCTATCAGAGCCATCTTGAAGGAAATCAAAGATTGGAAAGGACGAGACAGTCTGTCAGAAGGCCTAATAGAAGCAACGTTAAGGTTACTCCTATTTGCGAACAGCGAGCATCCCAGGGCAGTCAGAATACGTTTCTCAAAGCTATTCAAATTAGTGCCATCAAAGTTCCCCGAGATGCCATTGTTCCAACGGCCAAAGAACAGTGCTCTAAGAGCAGCATAACAAGCAGTTGTCAAAGGTAACGGATGAATATACCAACCTAGCCCCTTATCTCTGTGTTGCGGTAAATGTGAGCAGACCCAACAGTTGGACGTATTAAACATGGCATGCGTGGCATTCATGATAAGTAGCAGAGTATTATTGTGGTACCTTTGTCTATGCTGGAAGTCCCTAGGGGAAAGAGTATGCAAATGTACGAAGGGAGTAGGAACAATAGGTACATTTTCAGTCGGTAACAAGGACTCTAAAGGATGAGTTTCCTCGAGGTACCATAAGCCTAATACAGTGACTATTATAAAACCAAATATTATTATAAAAACACAGCAATATGTTTTCGGGGCCCATGTACTTTGTCCATCATCCCGGTTGGTCACACAATCATTTACAAGTCCCATACGAGTAAAAGCGGTGGCAGGCATTGTAGTCTTCAAACGGAAACCCCCAATGTTCGTTGCTGGCGACCTCCCGGCCACGCAACTTCTTAGTCCTTCCACAACCCTAGCCAACAGAATCCTCTTTCTCAAATTTGGGCAAAAACAAGCCCTCGATGATCCTTTCCTTCTCCGAATGCACAGCCGAACCGTGCCGTAAGTATATCAGATGCACAGCAAAACCGTGCCATAAGTCTATTTTCTTGGACGCAGATTGTACCTTGCTTCCTGGTACTGATTGATCCGGAAACAATGTGTCCTCACTTCCCGTTGGAAGCAATGTATCAGAAACAAGTGAAGATGCCGAATTTGAAACAGCAGTTTCCGGAAGCAAAACATTTGGAGACTGTGGAGACAAAATGGCAGGTTTCCCAAGCCTCACGGGCTCAGAAAGATTCTCTGATACACTCTCAACGCTATCTACTGCTTTGGGATCATTGGTTGCAGCGTTAGCGAGGGGTTCTGTTTCTTCTGTATCGTGTGGCACTGGGTGAGGAAGTTTCTTGACGTGTGACGCGTGGATCCAGTTCTTTCTGCCAGAAACCCGCACCGCCGTCCATGTGACCAACAGGACCTGGAATGGGCCCCGCCAGCGAGGTGCAAGGCAGGAAGAGCGCTCAAATCCCTTGATGAGCACCCAGCTCCCAGGCCGTATGCTGTGGCCTGGGCACTCGTATCACACAGGTAAAGCCCCTCGCACCTGATGATAAATCAAATACAGGTTTTTAAACAACTGGCTGCAATAATCTGAAAGTAATACATTTTCAACATTTCTCAAAGATATACATTTAGGAAGGTTCCAGATATTGGCAGGTCTCCCCATTACCACCTCAAATGAAGAGAGCCCAGTCTTAGTTTGAGGTGTTGTACGCATGGCTAATAACACGATCGGTAAGGCGTCCGGCCATTTTAATTTAGTGCCGGCACACGTTTTAGCGAGCTTGTTCTTGATGATACCATGTGTCTTTCTACTAGTCCGGCGCTCTCAGTGTGTCTGGCCGAATGGAACCGTTTGTCGATCTGTAATGCCGCACATATCTGCAGAATTACAGCAGCGACAAAATGTGGACCATTGTCCGACCAGATGACTCTTGGTAGCCTGAACCGCGGGAAGTATTCTTTTAACATGGTTTTCGCAGTAGTCATGGCTGCAGCATCTTTGACAGTGAAAGCCTCAACCCATTTACTAAAAGCACAGATGACCACTAATACGTACTTCATATTGTTGCACCGTTCCATTTCAATAAAGTCGAAATGGATGACTTCAAAGGGGACAGAGGGTGGCCCAAAACTTCCCATTGGAGTTGCTGTCCCCTTTCCCACATTATGTTGTAGGCAAATCATGCAGTCCTGAACATAGCGCTGGGCAATTTTCGAACTTTTGTCCTTTGCCCAAACTTTCTCTAACATTTTCGTAACTTTCTGGGCACATATATGCCTAGGACCATGGGCCATGATGACCATCATCATTACATAAGCATCAGGGAGTAGGCATTTCCCTTCTACTATGTCCACCCAACACCCGTCATCATCAAGTTTCCCCAAGCCTTCAGCTCACCTCTTGGATTCTTCTAACGTGGCATCAGCTTGGTTATCCCGTAAAGACCCAACACCCTCGTCCATTGCATAGGCATTTACAGTCTCTCTTGAAACATATATCTCCCTAAAGAGATCGGTAACAGTTTGTCTAGCTATCTGATCAGTGAAAGCATTCGCTTTTCCTATGTCATCTGTAATATTTCGATGTGCTGCGCATTTCATGACGGATATCTGAGTAGGGAGCGCAAGCGCTGAGAGCAGTTGTACTATTAGGGATCAATGTTGGATTTTGGTGCCATGTGAAGTTAAGAACCCTCTCTCTGACCAAAGTCTCCCAAAGTTGTGAACCACCCCAAAGGCATACTGATTATCAGTATATATGTTTACTGTAAGCCCTTCGGAAAGTTCACAAGCTTGGGTCAATGATATAATCTCTGCGACCTGCACAGAGTTATGCGTGATTCTCTTGGTTTCCACGACCGTGCTTAATGTGGTGATTGCATAAGCAGCTGTGGATGTACCATCCAGAAGTTTGAAGCAGGAGCCATCACAAAACAGCTCTCCTTGCGGATTATTCAAAAAATTGTCTTTCAAATCAATTCTACCCTTTGTCTCTTGTTCGGTAGTATACAGACAGTCATATGACTCTTCATCGCCGCAAGCAATACCTTTCGGGAAAGGTAGGAGTTCAGCCGGATTAAGAACACAACACCTCTTAATTTTGATGTGAGGAGCAAACAAGATCAATTCATATCTCGTCAATCGTGCGGAAGTGAGGTGTTGCGTTTGGGTTCGGTTCAGTAGAACATCTAGAGAGTGAGGCACCATCAGGGTTATATCATGGCCTAGGACCATTCCCTCACTCTGTTTTACAGATACAGCAGCAGCAGCGACAGCTCGCAAACATCTTGGCAAAGAGCATGCTACAGGATCAAGGGCAGAAGAAAAGTAACCGCACAGCCTATTCTTCCCTCCATGTTCCTGCGTTAATACAGCCAAAGCACATCCATTACATTCATAATCCAGTCTTGAGCAAGTCAAATGCTTGCAGGTGTTCCGCGTTCCACAGCAATGGTGAAGAAATGCCCTTCTTTGTCAAAGCCAACATCGGTTTGATCACTAGTGAAACATTCGGGATCCACAGCCTACAGTAAGAAGCCATACCTATCAAGGCTCTATCTTCCTTCTGTGTATTTGGGACAGACATGCCAGAATGTGTTTTATTCTTTCAGCTGTCAATCTTCTTCCCTCCTTTGACAGGAGATAGCCTAAATAGGCGACCTCCTGGCAACAATATTGAAACTTTTTAAACGAAGCTTAGTGACCATGTTTAGCTAGATGAATAAGCAACAACACAGTGCCCTCCTTGCAGGTACTTTCAGAGTCTGCAGCTAAAAGCAAGTCATTAACATACTGAAGCAATGTACAAGTAGTGGGCAATTCAATGGTATCGAGCTGTTCGTTCAAAGCCCTACTGTAGATGCTAGGACTCTCTGTGTAACCTTGAGGAGCACGAGTAAATGTGAACGAGCGTCCCTTTAAGGTGAACGCGAACAAGTATCTACTATCCTTGTGTATAGGAATACTAAAGAAAGCATTTTTCAGGTCCACAACACTAAAGTAAGTAGCTTTAGCTGGAATCATGGTTAATATTGTCGTCACATCAGGCACAATTGGAAATTGCGGAGCAACGACTTTATTAATGGCACGTAGATCAATTATGAAACGGAATGGAATTGCATTATCGCCTTTTTTGTACATGGCTAAATCGGACTATTACACAAACTTCCTGAAATTTCCTCAATCACCCCGCGATGCAGAAAATCAGAAACAATGCATTTCAAAGCTTGCTCGCCCTCAACTGAAATCTTATACTCTGGAATGCGTGGTAGCTCAATTCCATGTTTCAAGACTATGTTAACAGGCTCAATCTGTAAAACACTGACATCATTGTCGTCAATAGCCCATAAGAACTCTGGTACATCACTGAATTCTGGTGGCAAAGGTCTAGTCAAGAATTGAGAGACAGAAAGTTGCTGTGGTGAAATCGTCAAGCGCACTCCATCGGAAGAACAATACATTACTGCATTCAATTCCTTTAACAGGTTCAACACCAGCAAATTCTCTCCACAATTCGAAGTCAAAAGGAATGGACAGTGGTCCATAAAGGGACCCAAAGAAATAGGTACCGGCGAAGAAACTGGACAAACAACTGGTGTGCCAGAAAACCCTACATAAACATTTGTTTGCCCTGACAGTGGAATGTTTGGAACCCCTGAATGATCAATGGAACACTTTTCTGGTCCAGTATCTATCAAAAACTGATGTTTACTATTTCCTACTACCATTTCAACATAGGGACCTTTCTGATTGACGGGAATAGGTGTAGGTTCCAAACCCTGCTTCGGGCAATCCTAACGAAACCGAATATCATTAAAAGGAAGCTCTTCAGATAGATATGCAACAGAAGGATGAAGAAATATGTTCCCAGTATCCACACTCAGAGTCTGATTATCCTGTGATAAAGGTTGCTGAGGATCCTGTACAAACTGACCTCTACCAGTGCCCCCTACAGCCGGGTGACCTCTGGATCGTCTACCCATATTCCCAAATGTGTTATTTGACCTCTGTCGAAGGACGGGACATTGTGCACGCCAATGACCCTCTTGTCGACAATAGGCACACTGGTTAATGTTCACATGACCCAAGGGCACATTCCATTGTGGAACATACTGACCTCTAATCTGCGAACTACCCCCTCTGGGGCGTCTAACAATTTGCTGTAATAATACTTTAGTCTTTAAATCACCTTTTTGTTTTTCAACTCCATCTTTTTCATTGTTGACACGATTCTCGTAGTACTGAGCCATGTGCAGACTTCACCTGCCAAGCGCTCTCAGAAGACATCATTTGTGACTGGATGTCGGGCAGCAATCCACGCACAAATTTGTCCACAAATAATCTTTTCCCAGACTCTGTTCCTAAGTCTTGTCCGCTGAAATCCGAGAATACCTGTTCAAACCGATTAAAGAACTCGGTAGCACCCTCAGACTTCCCTTGGACACAGGCCGTAAGTTTATCCCAAATAATTCTTTTCTCATGAATCATGGTTTTCAATTTTGCAATGATTCTTGGTGGCGTGTGGCTCAGTGCAATTACCAAGATGGTTGGGAGTGATCTCAACTTGTGCCTTCACCTTCACCTTCACCTTCGCCTTTACCTTGAATCTTCAATTTTCTTCTTCTTTTAGCCATGACTTTTGTTTTGATTTTCGGACAAACGTTCTGAGAGATTTTAAAAAAACAATTGAAGTTTTCTGTTCATCTTCTTGTAAAAATCACTTCGGTGATTATATACTCGTAATAAAAAAATTAAAAAAAATTGCAATGATTCTATCAGGCAAAGTTAGTATTACCTGGGGCGGTCTTTCACCAGCTGGCCTTTCTCCATCGAATCTAGTCATGTTCACCCATGTATCTCCCAACCCTGGTACGTCGTCTATAGTTTACTTTTTTCCATAAATCTACGGGCAGGAGTGCAGGAAATAACAAATCAATATCGCCTAGGGTGAACACTGAAGACTGCAAGACAGACTCTATTTCTTTATAGAATCTTGTCGGATTTTTCCTAATATCAGGAATAGATTCTCTAATAGTATTCACTTCCTGTCTTGAGAATGGGACATGAACAAACTGTGATACATAATGTGCAGGAATGTTCACAGCGACTATATTTGCTGCAAGATCAGCTGCAATCTCAACCTTCGGGACAAATGTCGGAGGAACTTCTCTCATAGGCAACTGAGAAGTACGCAACTCTGAATGCTTACTAAGCAACAGAGCTAAGTCGAGCGCTAAAGCAGTTGAAGAAGTGTCAAGTGAAAAAGCTCTCTTATAAATACTCAATAACTCTGTGGGACAACTAATTTTTCTCTTTACACAATCATCCTGTAGGTACTCTCTCATTGCCTGTATCACTTTCCTCTGCATTTCTGGCGTATACTGATTGTATGTGTCATATACCTCAATTGGAGTTATCGACATATCTGAAATCCATCTAAGCGCGTCTTTCGTACAAATTCGTGCTTCCTCAGATATCGATTTATGACAAGGAAGGAACTGTTTCTGTACATACATACTTTCCCCCTCGTCATCCTCATTTTGTAACCTTTCCAACTCCTTTCTATACTCAAATAACTTCTCGACATGCTCATTTACTTTCTCCACAGTGTCTCTTGATAACGCTAAAGTATTTAGATCCCTTAACCCTTGCGGGAGATCTGTATTATTTAATTTGCCCGACATTATACATAAATGAATCCCTAAACCTTCAATAAAAACATTTTTCACAGGAAAATTATCCATATTAAAAAGTGTGGCAAAAACATTAGCTTGATCATCTCTCTCCATACAATGCTTAGCACATGCAATCAAATCACGTTTCTTCTCTGGCGGTACAGTATTGCGGGTGACAACCCTTGACCCCACACCCTGATCGGCTACAAGCGGCACAAGACCACTTGGAAGAGGGGGAGCAGGCAAATTCAATGGAGGTACTGTTACTGGTGCAATAGGAAGGGGTGGAGGAATAGGTGGAGGAACAGTAACATGAGGAAGAGGAACATTAGGAGGAGCAGGAACAACAGGAAGAGGCAAAGCAGCAGGAAGAGGAACATACGGAGGTGGCGCAGAGGCACCAGGCCTTGGTTCATTTAACAATTTGTCGATGAATTCATTGGAAACATGAAGGTCTTTAGAAGGATACATTTTCTGAATTCCAAGTGAGAAAGCCCTATCCATATTCCTAGTCGACTCAGAATGTTTATCTTGATCATACAATAATGCTTTTTCGGCGTTCGTTTTATGACGGGGCACATGTTTTTCTCTACTCTTAAGTTGCTGCAACGCTTCTTTTTTCCAATTCCGCAAAACATTGAATGCTGCAGGTCTAGACTTTTTCTTTAATAGAATTGACTCTAAATACTCAATACAAGGGATTTCAAAGCTACCATTGATTGGCTACTGAAGTTCGGAGGCATGTCTGGTTTGTCTGTGCCAAATATCATTAAACACCATACTTCCAATGCCATGCTTTCAGTTCATAGTATACGCCGGTGACCCCTCCTGTGGTGCTGAACGGCTAAATTCCAAAGATTGTCTATCACTGCGGAACAACGCCCTGAAGCAGGTAGACAATTTCCCAGGCATATCAAATTATTGGTGTTACCTGGTCAATAATTGTGTCTGCAGATACAATACGCCAAAATCAAATTATCAGGATATTTAAGAATCGGTCACGACTCACCTGATCAGTCCTAAGGAGGTAAAATCTTACCTAACTAATCTTACCTCGTGTTTGGTGTTTTTGGCAAATCTGCGCGCCTCGATAAGTGGACCGTCGTCAAGATGCTGTCTCGGACCACAAGCTAATCGTCCAGGGATCGGGTCATGCAGCGCTGCTGAGGTATCGCGTCTCGTTCAGAAGGGGCCCCTTATTTTGTCACACCGTCCGATCCCGTCCGATAGCAAGGGTCAACCTTCGATAATCCGGCATCAATCTTGAGGGTCCCTATTTGGGCGCCAACTGTGAAAACAAAATCAAAATATCGAGGCCGAGTACCCCAAGAGGAAATACACCGAACACGGGTTACAAAGGACCACACGAAGAACTTTATTTTATACTGATCAGTTTTCCAAGAAAAGTAACAGATAGCTATCGGCCCTCAGTACAACACAACAAACTCCAGCATGGTTCAGTGTGTTCAGTGAGAGACGCCGTACATTTGAATTTGTTGCTTTTTTATACCATTTGTGGACATGATGTCCAACCCTACTTCGGGTTAATATTCCTCTAATACATTACTGATCTAGGGTACATGCCGAGTTCGCATATCCACATGCAACTAGTTTGCCTTTAATACATATGTCAACAAGCCTACACTGCAACTGTGTATTTTGGGATTTCTCATACAGGTCTTCTCAAACATTAATACAATGTAGTTAAACAAGTGTTCTCAGTTCAGTATTTGGATACATTGTTCTTAACATATGCTAGCGGATTAGTTTCATTGACGTGAGTAATCCTTTACACACAGGTCAACGAAAGACAAGGTCTCAGTTCACGACCCCAACAAGTGGCCAGCAGTCAAGGTACATATTAATTACACACAGAGGTCAAGACGACCATGTTGTATTTCGGGATGACATCGTCCACCATTTTAACTCACAGGGTGACTTTACAGAGCGAACCTAAAATGGCGGATTGACCTAAAATGGCGGTTTACATTGATTCTAAGGTCAGGACCTTGCAAAACGGATTTCTTCGCAAGTGGCTTACAAGCAGCTTGGCGTAGGCCAATGTACACATATTCATTGCAATAGTAGGTTCGATATAATTTCTCGTTTGACACTGTGTCGATTAATTGACACTCCCTAGTCCAGGGGGCGGCATGTCTTGCTGGCGCAGGGTACCTGCCGACCTGCGTAGTGGGCTTGTTTGAGTAGAACTGGAGGAAGATGGTGTGGCCGCCTGCTGTGATAGTGTAGCGGGATGCCCTGCCTCCATGGCATCCGCTATGCGGCCTAACACCTTCCGGAGGGCAGAGATCTCCTCACAGAGTCGGCTGGTGTTGTCAGAGAATGATTTTGCCATGGAGGCAGTGCTGTCCGTGATGAAACTGCCTAGGGCGGCTAAGTCCTGACGCCACTCCTCTCTGGCCAGTCTGTTGACCCGGACAAACCCCCGCACAAGTACAGTAAGCGGGCCAGACTGCTGCGGCCCAGCGGGTGCACCTGTGGAGGTAGTCGGCCCCTGGCTGTCCTGCCTAGCCTGCTCAGCCTCCCTAGTTGTGTAAATTGGACTGAAGCATCCCTCCGTCTGCTCTTGACCAGACTGGTCCAGGGTGTGGTGGCGTGCTCTGTATCGAGCAAAGATAATTGGGGGGATGCGGGTGGAGTTGGGGTATGTCGTTCTGTGATGTCCTCCACAGGCAGGGGTGCAGTGGCTGCCACCTCCCAGCCAAACTTGACTCTTCGGAGTGTGGTGACTCGCATGTATCATCAGGACGGCAAATGGGTGGTGGTGGTGATGCTGGTGCTTCTCCCTCTACGGGCCTGGGTGGCAACGGTGTGATGGCTACCTGGGTGGCTTGCTTGTTGGTACATGGCACCCCCTGGGTTGTCCCCTCGAGGTTGAAGGGTGGTTGCTGTCATCCCGGGACCTCTTCCGGGGTTTGGTCTGTGCAGGGGTTGCGTCATGGTCAGTGCCTGTGGGGTCTAAGAGAGGGATGGCAGGAGTGATGTATTGATAGGCATCATACATACATTAGGACAATTGTTCACCCACACAATTGGGGGTAATAGGCATTTGTGTTTGGATGAGCACGTTCTTTGATACATGGGTGGTTTATGTAGGCATACGTCAGCGTCACTCATGTTGGCCAAGAGCTGTGCTATCTGACATGCATAGTATTTTGGCCATGCACGCTGTGTGACTCGTGGCATTTACATCTTTGTGTGGTATGTATCATGTACGATATTGCCTTGCACCAGGCATCTGCATGTGTCTGTAATGTATCAGCCTACTTTGCTGGGCGTGTGTGTGTGGGCTAATGACTTGACTCTTTGAACTGACATATTGGTTGACTTTCATCCGATTTGGCATAGCAATGTTTACTTTGGACACTAACCACGATCGCCCGATGTTGTGGCGCCACACTCCATCTCGCCAACACCTTTGATGCCTTCCATCCCTATCATGCTGGCGCAGATGTCCTCCCATGGGGTGAGCTTGATCGGGGAACTGGGACCTCCTCCTGTTCCCATGGTCTGACTGTGGTTCACTGAGAGGAAGTTTCTCACCCTTAGTAGCAGGTTGTCCCAGCGCTTGCGACAGTCTTTATTCGTGTGTGGGGTGTTCCCCACAGCACTGACCTTCTGGGCAACAAGTGCCCAGGTCTCTTTCTTCTGAAGTACTGCCTCTCTTTTCATGTTGCTTGAGAACACTATGGCAGCATGCTCCTGCAGTGTGTCTACCAGCATCTGCAGCTCGTCCTCATTGAACCTTTCTTTACGCTGGCAGGCAGCTCCCTTCTTCAGTGCCTTGGGCCTAGTGGTGTTGGAGGTGTATCTTTTCCAAGAATCAGCGGAGTCCCAGGGGTCCTGTGTGGTTAGGATGGCAATGGATTGTGTTTTTAAAGATGGCCACCGTGCTCCTTCCCGTTCCTGTGCGATTACGCTACTTCCTGTTCCGCTTATTAGCGGTGACCATAAATAGCGGTCACCGCTATTTACGGTCACCGCTAATGCTGCATTGAACAATGTCGGTAGTGTTATCTGCGCTATGATTGATGCCACTAAGGGCATTTTGGGTGCCTTTTACGGCATGGCCGAATGACCTTACCGGCATGGCATAAAGCTCGTGCCCGTGAAGTCGGAATAGTCCTCTATTAGCGGTATTTACACGCTATTTACGCGATGCCAGTAAGGGACATTACTTACCTTCAAACTCAGAATGAGGGCCTTAGTCTGGACCGCCTGCCAAGCGACCGTGATTGGTTTGGTGTGTCCAGAAGGTTCCCCTATTTGACTAAACTAGGGTGGCCTCCTAAACTTCTATCTATGAAGTCAGAGTTTAGAAATCCATTTTAACAACTACTCACCAGCCTTTCTCAGTTAAGGACTATCATTATAGACAGCTTAAGGCAGTTCTGTACGTCATTTCCAAGCCACTTCACTTGCTCCACCCATGCTCTCTAGAATGTTCACCATCCTACTTACCGTCTACTCTCAATCTTCAGGTTTTACAATCCCTTATTCTTTTTTCTTTTTCTTTTTTTACTTTAAACATAATACAGATTTTACACATGTTTACCAATAGACTCTGCCATCTAGGCAGTGTCAAGTTATGTCTTTTTAGCAAATTACACGTGATGTTTATAATATGGTGTCTTTGGCAGCCCCTCTAATAGAGCATCTAAATCAAAGGTCAGAAGTAAGGTTCACAAGGTCACAGAATTCACTGTGGGATGGGCTTGCTGACAGGCCTGCATGCTCCGTTCCCCGGTGGTCATGTGGTTGCACAGGCTGGAAGAGCTGAGGTTAAGTGGCATTTGTGATGTGCCTGGGAGGGGTGGTCATCTTCTGCAGCGAGAATTGCTCACTTTGCCGCTGCCCCTTGTGATTGTCTTTTTTTAATATAATGGTTTTGTAGCCTGTTGCCCATTCTCCCAGGTGATGGATGGGGCACAGCCTATCTTGTGAGGGTTGCTTGTAGCTCTGAGACATCCTGCTGAGTAAATATCAACACAGGAGGCTGGGGAGGATTACTTGTATGTTGGTTGCAAGCACGGAATCATGCTACACGGTTGTGTAGAATTTAATACTGTGATCCGCTCCATTGGAAACAACGTCCGGATCTCAGATTCAAAGCTAACATTGAGTTAAAGGAATTGATTTGCAAAGGAGTGCTTCACTTTTCTTAATTTGTAGATTATCAGGTCCTGTACTAAGACTCCACTACCACAAATGAAGGTGGGGAAAAATCTATGTAAATGTACAGATGACCTCACTACTACATGCAAGTGCAAGACACAGATATATCTGTGACTGGCAATTGTGCAGTGTGCCGGTTTCCCTGTCTTACTGGTCATTATCCTGTTTATATGACAAGTGACTGCAAATATATGCACTCATCACTGTAACCACAGTGGCTGCGTATTAAGGATCCAATGCAACTAATTGTTTGATGTAATGATTAATTGAGCTTTTTTTATAATGGCAGAAAGGGCTCCAAGTCAAGTAAAAAATGTAAAATGGACCGTTTCACACAACAGAAACTAAACGAATTGTGCGCCGAATCTGGGTCTGCCGTAGACTCTCAGCCTAATTCAACAGAAGAAAACTTGAAAGGAGTTTCAGCAAAGATGCCTTGGAAGTCTCATTAATTAGGCTTACAAAAGGTTTCAGAACCAGCCTCACTTAATAAAACAAAGGTACTAGAACTGGAGAGAATAGTCAAGATGCCACGGTTGCAAATGAATGAGGTCCGCGGTCGTACTAAGTTCCTAGAAAAGGGAGCTGAAGATGCTGATGTCTGCTCTAGAAGATGCAACATTAGATTTGTAGGGTTAACAGAGGGAGGGGAAAGTTCAGATCCTGCTTTATTTCTGGAAGAATGCTTTGTATGTCACTACAACCTCTCCTTCTTCACTAGAGAGTGAACAGATAGTTATTTAATGCAGACCTTCTAACAGGCTGGCCGGCAAGAGCTTTGATTGCAAGCATTTTGAAGGGAAGCCATTCTCTGATTTAACAGATATGTATCATCTATATGTGTGCTGGATAACTGAGTTATATTATTATGCATAATGGGGATATGCTAATATGATTGACAGCTATACTCTACTTTGATGGCCTCTAGTTTTAAAACTAATATCGTACAATAGTGAAAGGAACCTTTCATATCAGGACAGACAAGAAACTAAGGTGCATTCAAAAAGTAAGTTTATTCAATGAAAGAAGTTCAGAAACATACATTATCAGCTTTTACTTTTACCAAGGCTTAATAAGTTTTGTCAAGTCACAAGAGAGACAAAAGGACAGACATAAAGCAAATCCCCAAGAAAGTGGCAGTGCCCATGTTGCATGCCTGATCCCATTTCCATCTCTGCTGGCTCTGCTCCCAAGCCTTCTCCTTGTGGTGCATTTTGTAATCTCTGCCACAGGGCTCTGCAACCTGTGCCTATTCTGATGTTTTGGACCATCACTCCCTCAACATTTATTTTGTCTACTACAGCTAATAAGAGTTGCAGTTCAAAACATTGGAAAGTCAAAGGTTGCAGACCCTAGTATGGAGAGAATAAGCATCCAGGTGTGCGTGCCATTGGATGCTGCTCGCTCGTGACTCACTAGGACTTGTTCAAAGATGATCATCATTTGTCTTCAGTGCCCAGTGTAGTCAAAGTCCCCTGGGGTATTAGCAATGCCACCTGCACTATATGCAACTTATTAGGACACCCACGTCTATTTTAGGCATTATTTTAATGCAACACATACAGAAATACATATAAACCAGAAACACCACTTGGCCTTGCCTTGTCACATGAAGAGAGCATAAATATATGTTGGCGACATTCAGTAAAACTCGCCTCACTATTCCTGCTTTCTGCATCACTTCACGATAAGAGGGACGGAGTTGATTGGCCAGAGTCTTGTCTGTCTCTTATGTACCTGACGATGTCGGCCATCTTAGGTGCCCACTTATATAGACTATGCTTCTGTTCTGAGAGCACTGATTTTCCAGGGGGCTTGGTAATCATGGTTTTGCAGTTAAACGTGTACCAGGATATGGAGGGGGGAGTGAATGGGGACAGGTAGAGGGGTTCCCAGCCCAGGCTGCATATCTTCTTGAAGCTTCCTCAGCCGTGCAGCAAGGATCGCTCCAGATGTTGGTTACATTTTCTCTTCCACTTTCTTCTCCCGTGTCGAGACCACTTTTCCATCAACCCTCTCCTCGATTATGGTTTTTACTACCCGCGTTTTGTTCGGATCTGCAAAAGAAACATACAGAGGAATATGTAATATGTAAATATGTAAAGGAAAAACCAGTGGATACCCGTCTCCCGCTGTGTCCACCTTTGGATCATTCTTCGCAGACAGCCCTGGAAAACAATGAGCACACAATGTCTGTGCTTTAGTGTTGCTCGATGAACCCTGATACCGCTTCATACAGTCAAGTCCCTTCACACCAGCCACAAAATGTGCTCTGCATCTTTATATGGAATGTTTTGCACTTCCCCATTGTGCTCAGAGTCCACATTGTGAGGAATCTATTGGCATGAAGGATTAACATAGAACATGAAGGATTACGTCGAATCCTTACAACACAGTGTTTTTAATCTCAACCTACTCTTTCTCCGAGTCAGTCGTCTCCACCTTGCTCTGCTCCAGATGTGTGGACTGCAACTCCCATCATCCCTCACTAATGCTGGTATGAGTTGTAGACCAATACATCAGAGGACCCCACAGGTTGCCCACCCCTGCTTAAGCACTTTGCGCATTATAAGGTTAATTAAGTGGCTACGAGGCCATCTTTTCCTCAGACCTTGAGAAGCAACTTGTCAAGAATTGGATGCCTTTTTTGTAGCTCCCTCGTGGCAAAATTGTTGCATAGCCCTTGAGTGAGAGGGCACCTAAATACTGAGTGGATCACTGAGTGTGTGCTGATCCTCAACCAATGGAAGGTTCCCAGACGTTTGTGTCCTTCTGGTCCACTACTTGTAGTGTGATACTACTCTGGTGTTTGGGTTTGATCTCGATCTAAAATGCACCCTTATCTGTGAGTGCATAAAGCAAATGTGGCAAGCCACTTAGATACCCAGAAACATATGTGAGCGAAACCGGAAAATGGAGGCACTCACCTCTCGTTTCCTGAGACGAAGTATGCTGCTGGCCTGAGCCTCTACCATAATGATCAGACCCTCCGCTGAAAGGAAATAAAAGCACACAGATCCATGACATAGACCATCCAGCATGTTCCCCCGTCTTAATAGCAAGCGCTGCTGTCTAGTGAGGCCCCTAGCTTCGAATAAGGCCTCACAGCTACTGGTACCTCAGCTTCATGACTGTTGCCTGGTGCAGGGTTCTGCAACCTTTGGCTCTCCAAAGGGTTTGGACTAACACTGCCATTAACTAGAGTTAATGGGAGTTTTATCCAAAACGTCTGGATAGCCGCAGGATACAAACCTCTGGCCTAGAGCATAGTGGTTGAAAAGGGTGCAGTTGTTGACATTTCCTTACCCGCCCTCGCCGTCCAGCAGGCGCCGGTAGGTCTCGATCTCCTGCTCGAGTCGCGACTTGATGTCCAGGAGCTCCTTGTACTCCGTCGTCTGGTTCTCCATGTCATGACAGATCTCCTCAAGCTGCTCCTCTATCTGGCTGATCCTCTCCTGCAGCTGAGACAGCTGCACACAGTAGCTGCCTTCAGTATCTGCCAACGTGTCTTCCAGGCAATTTTTCTGCAAGTGAACAAGACACATGAAGCGACATGCTGGAGTGTGGGGCAACACTATTGATACAATGGAGCATTGTGCTGGCCCACTCATAAAGTTGCAGGTGTGAACTCTACTAGAGCCACAAGTAAAAACCAGAACAGTTATTTGCCAGCTTTTTAAGCAGTTGATCAAATGCCAGGGTATTCCTCAGGCACTAAATATTAATAGAAAATCCTACGTGCAAACAAGAGTTTCACGTAGTTTGTTTATGATACAATTCTGGACAAAGGCTACCTCCCCCTAGATATCATCCTGGCTTTAAATATCATAGTCTCGGGAGGATAGCTCTGGGGCAACGTGCTCACCTTGGAAACAAAACGACATGCAGCAACACAGGTTCGATCCCAGTGTCCGCACTTAGAAACCTCTAGGTATTAAGCACATTATAAATAACCAATCATTTCATAGAAACAAAGCATAACTGGAGAGGATTCGGACAAATTGTAGAGATTAGATCCATTGACAAAAACCCCAATGAAATGAGTGTCTGTTACTAAATCAGAGAATATAAGCAACAGTGAGCTAAATGACTGAGGAACACATATGAGCTTGAATAACTGTTTCTATTGGTTCAGAACTAAGGATACAGGGTGGAGGTGCTCTAGCTCACACTAGTAACCCACCAATCAAAAACCCAATCCACTTAAAGTCCAGCGGTTCTTGAAAAGTACCGCCATTTTTGGGTTCACAATGTTGGTTTACCTGCTTGTTGCATGAGTGGAGAAGACATGACTCTTCCTGTTAGCATAGAAGTGCAGAGTAGACACATAGGGTATTGAAGGGTATGGAAAGAGGATGGAGAGACAGTAGAGGGAGGAGGAAGGAATGGGGATTGAGACGAGAGTAGTCAGTGGCAGGGGTAATGAAGGTAAGGGGAAAGTGGTGGAAGAAGGTGGGGCAGAAGTACAGAGAAAGGGCTGGCAGCGGGTGAGGTCACCATCACCCCATACAAAGTCCATAATAAGGGGAGGTTGGGTCTCTAGATGCGTCTAGAATGTGGCTTGATCTCCATGACAGTAATGGCGTTGAGAAGAAGAGGATTGTGCCACATACAATCCCTGTTATCTCCGCAGTGAGGGGCAGTAGCTCACAGAAAGAGCCTTTAGTACGAGGAACGAATTACACTAAATTGAACAATGAGCAATTTGACCTAATGGAATGGCACCCGGATCCAAATCGCTGTAATGATGTCAACACAGTAAAGGGGCCTTTTTCAGGAAATTAAATAAATGGGATTGGTGCCGCAACTGCTCCCACCTAGCGACACTAAAAGGCTACTCACCCTTGCACACTGTGACCCACACTTTTGGAAGGCCTCAGAGGTATTGCGTTCAGTGCCCTCATCCAGGAATACAAGAAATGCGCATTATGAAGCGCTGTAATCTACTACCATCACGGGCTATTTGTGGAGCTAGTTGGGGCCTGGCGGCAGAGGAGAGTTATTTTGTCCCACTAACTTGGAGACTGCAAGACATGTTTTCAATGCCTGTCCCCAATTGGGCCCCTTGTATATGACCTCCCTGCGAAAGCTAGTCCATGAGTATGCGAGCATAAAATCCATAGACTTGTGGAACTATTGCCTTATCACAGACACCATAACCACACATGTGGCACTTTATCAGGATTGGACAAATATTGAGGTCTTGTTAGGAAACCCCAAGGATCCCATCAAATGTAAGACTGATGGTGATTATCATGGAATTGCAATTTGGGGGTGAAGCTGTATTCGGCATACGGATTTTGTTGATCATAATAAAGTGTTGATGTTTGCATATTCTTTATGTGTAGGATTATTAATTCAAATGTGATTATTTGTATACTCAATTGTGATCATGTATACATATTGTGTATGGAGATAATGTTAATGAATTTTATGGAAGATTCTGAATTGAACACAAACACAATAAATAACTAACTAAATAAATAAATAAATAACTAAATAAATAAATATCTAAATAAAAGATTATATAAAGTCCCTTTATCTACCGCGTCCTTGAACCATATCCTCATTTTACCCATCAAAAAGACTCCTTCTCTTACTCATAAATCTAGTGGTGGCCCCAGCTGTCTTTTCACTGTAGCCCTGCAACAATGATCTGCCAATCTGGGTGCTGTGACAGGCTCCTCCCTTTTGAGCTTAATTTCCAGTTTGGTTAGTTTGGCTGCAGGAGACTATAGGTTGAGAAGAGGAGAGCAGCCTCGCTAACGTGGCCCAAAGCTAGCAGTTGCAGAAGCATGCTTTGCAGATGGTGGATTGCTCTTCCTCCAAGGTGTAGCTACTACTAGGGTGCAATATCACCTGTTGCAACATATCCCGCTTGCTGTAGTGTCACAAGCGTGACATATTGGCTCCTACTCAGGAGGATAGCTCTGTGGCAATGGGCTCGCCTTGGAAGCAAGACATGCAGAGCGGCACACGTTCGATCCCCAGGTCCGCGCTCAGAAACCTCTGGGTATTCCACGTGTTATAAACAACCAGTTACAATTACTCAAGAAATAGAAAAACAAACTTATGGCAATCAAGAAAATACAAAGCATATACATTTATTCTAATAATGCCCAACATATATAAAAATGCAGATAGATCAGTGGGATAGTGAGCCTTCTGAATAGTGACTTGAATCATAGTGAGGACGATGCAGCTTTCCATACGTCTGAGTATGTTATATGCAATGTTCACAGGATGGCTGCTTTGGGGTTGGTTGGGTCATCAAGCCCAGGGGCTATACTGATATTGCCTGGGCAGGCTTTTGTCCTCTGCCACTGTACGCTTGCTGCTGTCGCCACGTTAACAATTGATTGTTCAAACATAAATACTCTGCTCTCCCAGTTGATAAATTTGGCAGGCTCTTGTGACAGCCCCCACTTCCTATAAGCACCCCTAATTCGAGCGCCACAGCACAGTGCTTCCTTCAGTCTGCAACCTCTTCCATTTGGCAGTGGTGTAGCCCTCTGAAGCCAGGAGGCTGGCGTCACCCCTGGTCTCCTGTCCTTTGTGGGTTCACTAGAGAGGAATTGATTTTGAGGGTAATTATGCCTGTGACTTTACCCAATAGTTGTCTGTGTTTATCCTGGCGGTGGCACTCACAGATTTTTCTGCTACGTGCCCTTGTCTGCAAAAACGCGGGAAAGGGGTACTTCTTTCAGGTCACATCCTTAAGATGTGCTTCCTTGATTTCCAACAAAAAGGGTACTTTTTTGTGTCGAGTGGTCGAAGTGTACAAAAAGAAGTAGTGGAACTATGTTCCCTGATGGCCCCCCCCAGCTTCCCACAAACCCCATCGACACGGCCCCTCCCATGTGCAATCCAAACCCCCAAACAAACGCACTTGTAGTTTAAGGGAATGTTCAGTGCAGTGCACTGAAGTGCAAGTTTCAACTTCTCCCTACACTTTTATTTTAAAACAAAACTATTCCGGAACGGATTCTTTTCAGAATAAAAGTATAGGAACAGTACAACTATTTTTTTTAAGTAGAGCAGCACCTCACCATCCCGCTCCTGCACACTTTAACCACTGCTTTTGTCACTCTCCATGTTTCCTTTGGGTGTTTGGGGGAGTGAGTGGCTCTGGGGGGTTGAAATTGCTTCCTCTACTCCTTGCAGACCCCACCTGTAATTGGCCATAGAAATTAGCATTCACAGGGGTCTCTGCTGAAAAAGAAGGGCCTCTTCATGCCCTTTTCAGACCATCACCTTTTCCCCCACGTCAGCGCCCCCTCAAACCCCCCCCCACCGGTGGCTCAGGGCATGGCTTTTTTTCTTAGAAAGGCCCGGGCCCATCATGCTTAATTCCTCGGTGAAAAGGCAGGAACGGACTGACCAATACAACTAAAAAGACATCATTGGGTGAAAACATCGCCATATGGGCTTAGCCAAAGCTCATGTAATTAGCTGAGGCTCAGCACAGATGCATGCTGCTGACAGCTGGGGACCCCAGCACCTGGGCATTACTGATTACTTACTTTCAGAAATAAGGGGGGTGAAAAATTGATGCTCAAAAACAAGGAAAGGGGTTGTTTTCAAAAACACGTGTCCAACTTTAGACTGACAATCCCCCCACCCAGTGGAGTAACTTTGCTGCAAATGTTGGGGGGGAGAGGGTGGGACATGATATCTGAAGAAAAGGTGCTCCAGCCAAATGAATGGCGATAAAATGGTGTGCAATGAATGTTGGGGGGAGCAAACACCCCAGCCCCCCCCTAAAAGTATGCCCATGCCCCCACTGTAGCATTTGTGATGTTATCTTTGATGTCCTGGGTGTTAGTGTTAGCAGTGCACGGTGGCGCGAGTTATGCTTGCTTATCTTACGATAACTGTCGAATTTCAGGGGTTTTTCGGTTTTATTTTGAACCATAACGTCCCTTTAACAACATTTTTTTACTGAATTTCATAGGTTTTTCGTAGCGCAACTTAACCATAACGTCCCTTTAACAAGGTTTTTTCACTGAATTCCATAGGTTTTTAGTAGCGCAACTTAACCATAACGTCCCTTTAACAAAGGTTTTCACTGAATTTCATAGGTTTTTCGTAGAGTAACTTAACCATAACATCCCTTTAACAAAGTTTTTTCACTGAATTTCATAGGTTTTTAGTAGCACAACTTAACCATAATATCCCTGACTTCATATACATGTAACATAGAACATACTGAACCCCCACATAGTGATTTTGATGTCCGCGGACTACCGCCATGTCCGCAGACATATCGAGAATCTGAGCGTGGTGAATGTAAATTTAAATAGTGTGCCCCATTTCCCTTTTGAAGTTGGCTCTGAAAAGAGCCGTTTTTTTTTGTTTTTTTTTGTTTTTTTTTACAGATGCTTGACAGATACCTGTTATTTTGTATTTTTTTTCTTGTTTTTTTTTCTTACTTTACTCCTAAAATCTTCACATAACCTTTTCCATAGCAACCCTTACATTCCAAAATAGAAAGGCATTTCCCATAAAAGATAAAGAGATGCCATCTTCTTTAAAATTAACAGTATTACCTGCATCAATATTCTCATTATTACAGAAGAACATACCAGCTCTAAGGATGAAGGCACACATGCCTCGGTTGATGACACACCTAGCAATGTTTTGCTGAGGACAAAAAACTGAACTATTGTCCCATATTGCCCTAGGTAGTAATCCAGAAACAATTACTTTTGCATTTGGAGGGATCTTCATTACGGCTTGAACCAAGCGTTCGAAATCAGCCAACAAAGTAGGGGCACTGACTTTGCCCAAATGGAAAGCACCATAGTGCAAAACTACCACATGCGGACTGTTCATCGTGGCCATATCCTCACAAACTTGTACAATTCCCTGTACATTGCAATCAGGCACAGTGCTCCACACCACCTCCACTCCTTTCACATCAAAGTTCTTTTCAACATGCCTGCATCGAGCGTACTGCTGTAAACCATGCACAAACATATTTCCAAGCACCAACACCCTGACTTTCTCTACTTCTGCCATCTTCACCACACACAGTCTCTTTTAACACAAATCCACAACCTCAACATCTGATTGGCTAATCCGTACAGTCTTCTTTCCATGTTGGATTTGCTGGAAAACCCCGGATGTATCATGCCCTGTCCACGGATAGTCGTGGTGTCCGTGGACCGCGTAACTCTTCGACACCCCTTCTACCATTTCCACTTTACTCTCTGTGCCATTCCCTCATTGCATACAGCTAAGCAGTCACACAATACGAAGAACGTCGTCAGAACACCCCCATTTTGTTTATTTTCGAACATTTCAGGACAATTATCATTTCATTATTCAACATATTAACATTACAAATATTATACTTTCATCTTGTACGCTGCACACAATGCTATGTTTCTCCATTAGTAGCTCAGTATACTAGATAGAACCCCGTAATACAATGCTATTTATATCAATGCATCGTTCAAAGCACTAATTACGGTATGATATTTATTGCAATGATCCTTGACACTTTTTTTGCAACATTATAATAAAAATCCCTTGTACACAAATTTCATGAAAAGTAAATGCACATGTGATGTCATCAGTGATGTCATCAATGACATTTGCGATGTCATCTTTGATGTCCTGGATGTTAGTCTTAGCAGTGCACGGTGGTGGTGAGAGTTATGGTTGCTTAGCTTACCATAACTGGCGAATTTCAGGGGTTTTTCGGCTTTACTTGGAACCATAACGTCCCTTAAACAAACTTTTTTTATTAGCACGCAGACAATATACAAAGATGTAGTGTAAACAGCAAGTTCTCACAGATGGCTTTACACAGAATATTGCAAAGGAAGCATTTATGCTCGTTCACAGTGAAGGTCAGCTGCTTCCATTTTTTTCTTGCGGCCCGGAGAGGCCCACGACTCCCAGTATAAGGTTCTATTTTTTTTTTACATTGACAGACAGAGATTGTGCTGAAAGACTTCTTTTGAAGAAGTGTAGCAAAAACGTAAGACACGATAAAGATGAAATTTCTGAAACAAAACCACTTTTGTATATTATATCACTTTGAGAAAGATCGTTGGCACACGCGGAGTCGTATTTTGGGACTGCACTACACTTGGACAATGGAAAATGCAATTATAATGTAAGTAACCCTTTAGATTATTTTATACCGGAATATAATAACAATAGCGTGGCATTAAAGCCCGGTCAAGTTGTACTTGTTCGTTCAATGTGGCATATTGTTTTCTACCTCGCACTATCACCGCCGAATTGATCCCCTGTCGTTTAGAGGGCTGTGAAAAAGGCAGACGACACAGGATTGGTTAATAGAAATAATTTAACCGGTCTGTAGCCGGTCAAGTGCTCTACTCGCTGTGCCACTTCACTGTAGCCGGTCAAGTGGCACAGCGAGTAGAGTGCTCGCTTTGACATCCGTGCACAGCTTGCTAACTCAGGTTCGAGCGACTCAGGTTCGAATCCCGGCATGGCCAAACTCAGCCTTTCATCCTTCCGTGGTCAATAAATGAGCACCACACACCATGGGTAATAATAAGCAGCGCTGAGATACCTGATGGTTCTTATCGCTATATAAATGCGAAAATATTATTATTAACATACTCCGTTGCACTATCTTCGCAAGCAAATAGTTTCACGCCCTAATAAATAAAATGAATATTTTTAATAAAGATCGGCTGGTGAGACTAATTTATGTTTTTTAAAACAGGTATGTTGCCCCATTTTGCCAATGTCACGATTTTCAGACTCCAGCGGATGGATTTTTCAACTCATATCTCATCTCATACTCCCCCACCCTCCCCAAACACTCTTACACACCAACACACAACATTAAATACAATTTTTAATCCAAGTTTCACCGCGCTGTACGCGGTCGACGGCGAATACAAGATGGCGGGCGCCACAGAAAATCTGACACGCTCCACGCCCCACGCCATCCAATCAGCAAACACGTTGCATGTCCGTGGAAATGACGCAAGCCCATGGCCAATCGGGGTGCTGTCCGCGGAGCGAACAGGGAAGTCCGTCCGCGAAGCGAACACAGATATCACTAATTTTTTTGCCTTGCATTTTGGTCATTTTTAAAAAAAACTACTGGACGGATTTACACCAAATTTGTAAAAGCACGCTTTCTGGACCAAGCCGCCGCTCCTGACGCAAATTTGGTGTAAATCCGTCCAGCGGTTCGGGCTGTAGCCCTGCGCAAAGTTTTTTCCCATTATGTCTATAGGAAAAAACAAAAGTTTTGGGACCCCCCCTATAACTTTGCCCCCCCTGGACCAAACCTCTCCAACCTTTGCAAACAAATTCAGACTGGGCCATATACTTTTTTTGCAAAGTTTTGTGAGGATTCGTCCAGAGGGAGCGAAGTTATAAGCCACCCAAAAAGTGCTCTTCCTATGGAAACACAAATTTAACCATAACTACATGGACACTACTGCGTCCATGTAATATAGGAAGAAATGCAATGAAAGATTTTTTCGATGAAAAACGTTTTCGATGAAACATCTTTCAAAGAAACGTGTTTTGATGAAAAGACTTTATACCATAGATAATGAACAGTTTTCTTGCTCTCACTTATCACTTTTGTCACATCCACCTCTTCCACCCCAGGGTAGGATCGAACTCACTGCCACATGCACTTACTGATTCCACCACAGGAGCGGATAACAAACACTCATTGCAAAGCCTGTATAAGCCAAGCAAAAGAGCTTTTGTTTTTAACATGCTTAGTGTCACAGCCGAATCTGCAGTTCATATGGAAGCAGGGAAGTGCTGGACATTGTACTTATCTTAATGCACAATCTTACCTGTGGCACATTGGAGAATAGGGGTACTTGTGGGTTGAATGGGATGTTGGTGCTAGTCCTACTTTTCTGTTTGTGCCCTGTCTCGTTTTTTTTTTTTTCAAAATCTGGTCACCCTAAGCTTCAGGGGAGCAAGAGAGGCAGTTGGAAACCTTCGAATGAAAAGGCAGCTTATGGAAGACACGGAGGGAGGAAGAGAGACTGAGGCAGGGGTAGAGCAAGAGAGAAAGCGAGAGAGAGAGAGCCCTGCTCAAGGTACAGGCTCCAGAGGAAGAGGCAGGGAAATCCCCATTCATTTCCCACAGCTTATTCTCAGGAGAAGAGCAAGAGAAATGGAAAAAGATAGGGACAGGCATAGATAACAGACATAGTGTGATGTAAATATAGACATCAAGGCAGAAAGACTCAGAGAAAGAAAGACATACCGTCCGGTGAAGAAACAGTGCTTTGGAGAAAGAGAAGGCAGAAAGTGATTTTGTGTATGTGTGTGTGTGTGTGTGTGTAAGAGAGAAACACAGCGGGAGAGACAGACAGACTGACAAAGGCAGACTGGCATACAAACAGAGAGATGCAGATAGAGAGAGGGAGACACAAGATGCAGAAAGACTGAGATAGAGAGGCATAAACAATCATTAAACACATCAATAGCTAGAACATAGGTATCATGTAACTTTGACAGGCTTCCCAAGAGGAAGTAGCCTAGGTTATTTGGGAATATGCAGGCAGGGAATGTGACTACCCACCATTGCCGGCGCCACCTGCAGCTCGATCTGCAAAGCCTGGAGGGATCGCTTCAAGTCTGAGATCTCACTCTTGCTTGACTGCACCTGTTCGGCCCCGGTGGAGATCTCTTGCTTGATGGGTTTGCTCTAAGGGAGAAAGTTGATATGAGTGTCTTAGGTACCTTTAACGCACTCCCTCACCCAAACACGTGACTGGCCGCCTTCCTGTGAAGAGATCGACACATTTCCCACCCATTCCCGCCACTTGCTTCCCCAACTCTGCTCAATGGTTGTGCTCCGCTACTCACCGTCTCGTTGAAGCGATCTTCAGCCTCCTTGCGGTTCTTTTCAGCCAACTCTTCGTATTGGCCATGCATGTCGTTCAGCGCCTTCAGCAGGTCGACGCCAGGGGTTGCGTTCATCTCCACACTGAGCTCTCCTTTGGCCCCTTGTAGTCCCTTCATCTCCTGGAGGAGAGAGCAGCGGCATGGTCAGTGCATTAAGTACGGTTATCACACCGGATGGCACACAACTCCTGAAACCCTTTAAGGCTACAATACATTATTACTTTACAATCCTTTTCATTGTACATTTGAATATGCCTTAGCGGTGCACTGAACTTTGACTTCAAGCCAAATTATGGTTGCAAAAAAGCTGTTTGGCTCCTGCAAACACTTTATCTTCTCCTTTGAGTGCAATATAAAAACTCAGAGAGGCACCTTTAGATTGATTTCCAAG